>NC_046332.1:25928874-27380541 GCF_000738735.6 Corvus cornix cornix | reverse complement strand
CGTCATGATTTCTCTAGAGAGCGAAGCAGAAAATAAAACCACAGCCTCCTCCAAGGGAGCAGATGCAAGGAGCACAGAAGTAATGCTGCTTGACATCTCTAGAGTGAGTCCTAAGTAAGCAAGATGCTAGATATAGAAAGCAGGTGTGATTATTGTAGCATCTCTGCAATATCTGTCCCTCTGAATATCTAAGCACTGGTTGTACTTACATCACCATGATACATAGAAGTCCCAGAGTTGCTGTTCCACAACATAAAGCCACAGTCCAGCAGCTGAGGGAATTTGTGATTTTATTTCTTCTCCTCATTTTCCAGTCTCCTATTTGCCTTCAGTTGTTGTTGTTGTAAACTTCACTAAAGACAGGAGTTTATACATTTTATTCACAGAATGCCAGAGTCTCATCTTCACTGGAAAGCAAGACAGTCACTGAGAAATTTTCTTCTGCTGCTCCCAGGCCATTGCTTTCAAGTCTGACAGTTTCCTAAGACTTCCTGTAAAACAGTACAGAAACTACATACCATATTGTTTGATCCCTGAAAGCAGATAATTTCACCTTTGCTTAGTGCTTATTTCTTCATCTATGTATTGCTGCTCTTGCAAACTATTTGGCAAAACATATTTCACTCAAAGAGAACAAAGAGAACAGCACTTACAGTGAAGAGCTGAAAGGTAAGGAAGATCCTTGTCTACACATGCCCTGAGGTTTGGTTTTCTCTGGACCAAAGCTATTATGGATAAATTTCCTGCAAATCAGCAGCACTTTGTTTTGGCCAGACCAAAGTCTTCTGCACCATAATCTCTCCCTTAATAGTAGCTCTTACTCTCAGATATGTTCACTTCAGCTTTGCAGAACACTGTGTTGGACTCCTGCATTCTGTTCTTGACTATTAATCTTGACTATTAGACTGTTCCTGACTATTAGATCTTTCTCTGAATATGTTAATTAAATGTCTGCCTCTTCTCCCACAGAACAAGCCCACTGCAATTCCATCTTCTTTTGTCCTCTGTATTTTTAATTCTTTTTTCTTTTCTTTCTTCTATTACTTCAGTGTATTTGTGAATTCAGTAATTCGGTCCATGTCCTCTGTCGGCAGAACCCCCTGAGTCCTGGTGCCAAACTATTCTGTGCCTTTCACATCCTCTCCAGCCCTCTCGGATGGCAAAGCAGATACCACATAGTGCCTTTCCTGTCTACTCTCCCTCTCTTCTGAACAATAACATTATTTTTCCTCCTCAGTTTAGGAAATTATTTTGCCCTTCTTTGATTAAAGAGAATTTCTTGCAGTTATCAGCACACGTAAAGCTTATGTTCCTCCCTAAACTTGACATTTTGTGGCATTCTGCTTGTCCAACCTGACCTTCCTTTATGACCAGGTGACCCTAACAGTGGGTGAGGGAAAGGCTGTGCATGATATCTTCTACCTGGACTTTGGTAAAGCCTTTGACACCATTTCCCACAGCATTCTTCTGGAGAAACTGGCAGCCCATGGCCTGAACAGGTGCATTCTTTGCTGGGTTAAAAACTGTCTGGATGTCCAGGCCAGAGAGTGGTGATGAATAAAGTTACATCCAGCTGGGAACACCAGTGGGGCTCCCCAGGGCTCAGTGTGGGGGCCAGTCCTGTTTCAGAACTTTATCAATGATTTGGATGAGGGGATCGAGGGCACCCTCAGTCAGTTACTGGATGACACCAGGTTGGGTGGGAGTGTTGATCTGCTGGAGGGCAGGAGGGCTCTGCAGAGGGATCTGGACAGGCTGGATCGATGGTCTGAGGCCGATTGTATGAGGTTTAATAAGGCCAAGTGCCAGGTCCTGCTCTTGAGTCACAACAACCCCAGGCAGCACCACAGGCTGGGGGCAGAGTGGTGGGAAGCTGCCCAGAGGAAAAGGACCTGGAGGTGCTGGCTGACAGCGGCTGAACATGAGCCAGAGTGTGCCCAGGTGGCCGAGAAGGCCAATGGTACCTGGCCCGTATCAGCAATAGAGTGGCCAGCAGGACCTGGGCAGGGATTGCCCCCCTGTACTCCCTGGAAGTATTCAAGAGAAGACTGGACATGGCCCTCAGTGCTATGTTTTAGTTGACAAAGTGGTAATTGGTCAAAGGTTGCACTCAGTGATCTTGGAGGTCTTTTCTGACCTTAAAAATTTTATCATTCTATGATTCTATGATATTCTGGTTTGAGATGATTCTGTTCATATTCTCCTTCTAGCTTGGTGGTTAGGAAAAAAATGCCCATTTACATTTGTTTACTTCCTTTTCTTGTGTCCTCACTTAGAGAAATGAATCAGTACAACTTCCTCCTCACCCTCTTCTGTTCTGTATATCTTGTACACCTCATGCTGTCCCTCCAATATTAAGTATGGCTTTAGTACATTTCAAGGCTTGTTTTACTGCATCGTAATATACGTTTCTTAGTATCCTCAGAACTGCTTACCTGACCCACAAGCTCCTTGTACACTAGATAAATTCAGATGTTTCTATTTTTAACGTTTAAAATAACTCCATCTTTCAGCTGTATTAGGAGAACCCACCAGACTATTTGTGTTAAGCAAAAACTTGTTCTTATCAGGTTTAGACATCCACTGGAGGAGCAAGCTCATCCATCATGAATCATTTACACCTGTACTTGTCACCAGCTCACAGTCATTCACGCTGCTTTGGTGACACATGTACACAATATCAAAATGGGATCATCTCTTACATGTTGTTTCAATACAAGAAGTCCCTACCTGTGAAAAAAATAAGAATCACAGCTATTAGCTAGAGTTGTAATCTTGCAAAACTGAACAGAGGAATTAGCACTAGCCTGACAATCAGACCCAAATCTTCTCTTCAAGTCATCACTGAAAGGAATATTTTGCTGAAATCCCCGAAGTCAAAGCTCAGCTACACAAATAAATACTGTAGCAGATCCTGACAGGAAGACGTTCAGCCCAATCTTTTCCAGATGGCAGTGATGGATGGCTGTGTGCTTCTATTTATTTGGTTTCCCAGGCAATGGTGTCCTGCTTTCACTGGTCATCACTTGAAGTGCTTTGGCTTACAGACCGGCACAACAGGCATGTGCACTGCCAGACAGGTATTCTGGTGGGCTTACTCATTGCTTGGATGTCATGGCTGCAAAAAAGAAGCTAAATATTACCACTTTGCTGGGATTATCTTTTCTAGAAACTGCATGTTTTAAATTTGGGACAAACTCATGGCACAGGACTCAAGAAGCCCACAGGTAAAGCAGAGCCCAGTCGTATGTCACTTGCTGATTGCTGAGATATGCCAGTTCTGAAAATAATACAGTGACCTAAAGACGGGAGAGAGGCAGAGGAAAGACATCCAAATACCAAACCACATTGACTGAAAATGTGGCTGTCACTATTGTTCTGTTCTGTAAAACACATGGTACTTTACACAGGGCTAGAAAACAAATGTCCATAGATCAGGGACTTACGTTATAGAACGTAACGTAATATGTGTGGGGAAAAGTGGAGGTGGGATACAAAGGCTTCTGAATCCAGGCCATTCATTTTGCTTGGACATGCTCGAACCAAAGCTATTAGCAACAAACATGTTTGGTGGCCTAGGCAAAATGATCTATTGCTTCCAGACAATGTTCATTTTGCAGGCATTCATACCAGGGAATAAAACGAGAAGTGCTTGCTGCGGGGGTACGTGTTGTGTGGTGCTAGCACATCGTAAGCAACTGGGGGAAGAGGCTGTAGTTTCATGTGCTCATATACCACTATTATGGCAGGGCCATATTAGTGACTGGGGCTTTTGACTCTGCTCCTAACACAGCAGTGGATAAATGCAAATTCTTGATGCAAGAACTTCCATGGGAAGCCAGCTGCCAGTTGAAATGTGGAGACACATGGCATTGAATGCCTAATGGGAACAGACACAAAGAAATGCCTGCCCTTCCCATGGTCCCACCTAGCAAACCTACTTAGGCAGGCATTGTTAGGAAAGCAATACAGCCATTATGATAAAGCCTCCTTCTAAAGGAAAGCATGCACGCTAACATCAGTCAGTGGACAGATTTGGGGAAGGTTTCTTTAAAAAAAGAGCTTTATCTGGAATCCAAAGACAGCAGGAAGTGAATGAAATTGGTTGAGGCTGTGGGGATGTGGTCACGCTTCTCTGTGTAGATGAACAGATGGGCAGCAGAATTTGGTATGTGCTGGTTTGGACAGCTGGGACTCAGGGAAGCCATAGAAACGGGGTGATAAGAGTATGAGAAAATGAAGGGAGACCCAGAATTTCAGCAGAGGCAGAGTTGTAACACCAGTGTGCATGGGCACAAGTCTTGCAAAAAGCAGTCACTGCCTACTAGATTATGGAGTTACCTATGGGGTTGAACCTTACAAATCAACCAACAGTAAAATGAAATTATGAAAACACTGCTAGCGATTGTAATGACAGATAATCTCAAATCAGAAATAATCTATCGTGCTTGGGTTTTTATGCTGCCTACATTAATTAGGCTCTCCTGTAGATGCATGCTATGGTTCTACCCTTAAGTACACATCCATACGACACATTTTCTTTAAAGGCTTCCTGAAAAATTAGAAACACAAAAATATGTCACACTAGTGGCAATGCATGGCACACAACAGGACACAGAATTTTTTCAACACAGATCTATGTTGTTTTATCAAATAGAGAGAAATATTAGATTGTCAACCTCTTTAATCCTACATACAGAGATTAAGCCCTCTCACAGTACTGTTCATATGTAAATGAATAAAAAAAATTAATGATTCTCAGTTTTCCATTCAGAGCCTGGAAATGATGGCCTTCTTTTTCCTTCCAATGTGGTCCTTTTAACCCATCCTACTATGTGTCTCTGTCCTGCTTCTTTCTCACCTTGGTCCTGCCCTCTTCATCTATCTGCTTGTCTCAGAAAAATTACCTTGATCCCACAGCATAAAAGAGCAAAATTTAGCTTCAGCCTTTCCACCAGCTCCTTCTGATTCCCTCTCCCACCCCTCCCACTGCCATGTGCCAAATCACAGCCTCCTGGCCAGGTACCCACGGTCCCTGCCAGAGCTCCAGCCTGCCAGCACTGTCCAAGGAGATGCCATAAAGCTAAGGAAAGTGAGGATTTCTAAACAGATTGTGGCAGTAATTTATTTTATACATACTCTTGGCAATAAATTCATTGCTTGCACACAATATGCTGCTGAGTTCCAGATCATTATTTTCCTAGCCACTCAGCACCAACACAACAGCTGCAGTTGGCCCAAAGAAGCTGAGGAGTGAGGTGAAGACACAAGAAGCAGCAGTACAAGATCCCAGTTATTTGCTAAACGTGACATTTTCATACAATAACACAACTGAAATAAGCACAAGCAAGCTTCCTTGTTTATGATGAGAATTTGAAAAATGATCCCAGTGAATTTAATCCACCCTTCCTGTAGATTAGGAATATGAACTGTCTCAGCATTTAGGATTGTGCTCAAAGCCCACCACAAAAGAGAATAAGCAATCCCACAGGCCAAAGAAGCAGGTGAGAAGGTAGACGTAGATTTTATGGCTAAAGGAGAAAAATAGGAGGTTATTTTCACTTCCAGTACAACACAAGGGACAGAAGTCCTACATAAATCCTGAAAAGTTCTCTGAGCTGGAGGATATCTCACAGGCAAACTGCCAGCCATAATATAAATTTACTTAGTCACTTCAAGGAAAGAGGAATACACTGCATTTGCTGATGGTTTATTTCCAGCAACTCTTTGGCCTCACCATGTCCAAAATTGATTTCAGTTTGATTTTGTCTATTTCACAATGTGCAAACTTGCAGACTCTTGGTAATTTCTGCCTTTTCCTGAGCTGTTCAATCAAAGTCTTCTGTCTGTATAGTCACCTACAGGCTGTCGTTGAGTTGCTTTCTCATTGTGAAGACTCCCTTTGTGGTCATATCTGTAGTAGTTTCTAAACTCTCATTATTTTTTCATCACCTTTTTGAAGTGTGGACAGCAGAACCAGGCACATATCTTGTGCCAGATACATATGACCAGTGCTGTTTGCAGAGGACATATGATCCCTTTATTCAGTGTTGTCTGTTTATACACCCAGTGATTACCCAGCCATCACTCACTGGGCTCACTCAGCCATAGCCCTGCACCAAAAGGTCATATTCAGTCATCTGCCACAAGCTGGACTTTCAGAGTTACTGATTCCCAGCTGATAGGCTTCATCACACCAGCACTACCTACTTCCTTTGTCCTGCTAGTGTATAGCATTCCATTTGTGTCAAAAACGTGGAAAAGAATTGCTTTCTTCCATCAGGTTGGGAGCACTCTGTGTCAGCCTCACACAGAATTTCACAGTAAGACAACTCACCCTACAGCACAGCACCAACTGTGGGATGTAACAGAACCAACCAGTTCCTTTTCAAAGTTGCATTTCCTGCTATCTAAGGAATATCCTTTGTGTGCCAGCTCAACAAGAATTCTTCAGGATGCACCATTTACATTCTGAGAGGGAGAGAAGTAGGACATGAAACTAAAAGGAAGAAACCTAACTATGAGGAGTCTAGGAGGGATCCCAGTATGAGTTATTTCTAGATACAGCATCCCACTTGAGAGCTCAGCTACATGCAGAGGAAAACAAATTGACCACATAACACTCAGCCATGCTGTCCATTTACTATGGGTTATGTTTGCCATGGAAATTGTATTTATTCACCTGACTTTTGGCCAACTAGAGATACAACACTTTTCACCACTTAAGGATTTCCACTTGTATTTACATTCCAGCTGGGGACTGTGGAATTTCGCTCAAAGAGCTCACCACAAAGGGCATGCTCTGTCAAAACAAGAGCAAAAGCATAAAGAGACTGCCCTCCAAATACCCTATTTAACCTTAGGGTAAGGTGATGCAATTCATCTGAAGATAATGTGCTACTAGCTGATTAAGCTGGTTAAGGCCAGCATTGGGTTTGACTGTCCATTCTCAGCATACCTGAAAAGGCATTGACACACTGGCTGAAAATGTATTGGCATTCTATGACTGATGTTTTATTATTTCTGCCAATACACTGTAGAAAAACAACTTTATTTTATTCAACCAGAGACATTTTAAGGGGAAAATACACAGAAACCCCAAATCCCAAGAGACTGAAATCACAAGTTCCAGGAATGGAGAATGAAGATCTATTTCAGAATTTATTGGACCAGAGAGGAGGGGCTCGAATTTGCACAAATTTTGTGCAAAGGGATATAAACTTGGGGAACTCTCTGCTGCTGACACTCTCAGCAGGGGCTGAAGACTCTTTATGGCTGTAGTCCACACTGATTTACAGTGCTCAGCATCCTATCAAGACAGAAACATGTTATTCCTATTCTGCATTCTTTCCTTCCACTCAGTTGTGGAGCATTGATTCCAACACCATGTAGTAAAGTGCTAGGAAAGATGGCAATCACTAAGAGTTGTAATTATATTGATTTTATAGTAGGACTCTTTGCTGAAGACACACTTTCCTGACCAGAATTGTGGATTTCAGTTTTACCTATGTAAAGACCAAAAACTTGAGATGAGCTTTCTCCGTTTTGATTTCTCCTATCGACAGGATTCCACTCCAAACAAACATCAGACATCAGGTGGGCCAAAATGTGAGTCAACATTACTCCTGTTGACTCCAAGTGACTGGTTCTGCACATTTAGCAGATATGGCACTTGTCCAGTGCAAGTGAAAACAAGATTTAAGTTCCTGCTCCAGTTAATAATCATAAAAAGCAGCATTTGCCACATGAACTGCTGGATTTCCAGAAAAGACTGGACAGATCTTTGGACTAAGTTGTCACTGGGAATACATGAGCTAAGGACTGCAAGTGTGGATCAGGCCCTGTGGGGACTTCAGGCAATTTCCCACAATGCAGCTAAATCACTTGGCCTACAGGTCTTTTGGAGAAGTTGCAGATACAATTCTCTCCTTTGCAGAACAAGTCTCTTTTGGAGACCTGTTCTCAGATGAGTGTTTCTGTTAATATAATATAATACTGCCCCGAACTGAAAGCATAGCATCTGTTTTCCATTAAGAGGTCATGCCCTTGACTCCCTTTCACACAAAATGAGACTAATAGACTAAGAAAAAACTCGATGAACACACACTAGCCATGTTCCCTGGAAATGCATTGAATCTTGCAGGTAAAGCTCCTCTGTGAGCTCCTGCAAGCTCTAGAGCTCACATTAGCTCTAGACCATAATCAATTTAGATAGAAAACATTTTTTCACATGGAGCAGTTCAAGCAGAATTCAGGCACATAGAAAGGATACTTACAGAGCATTTTGTACTGAGGAAAGTTTCATCTAAATAATGGGCCGTATTTCTAACTATTTCTATAGTATTTTCAGTTTAAAGCTGTCGGTGCCCTTGACTGCACTAACCAGCTTTAGTTTCTCTGACCAGCCTTACACCTGGAACTCTCCCATACATCCTGTCCACAGGCCCAGGAGCTTCCTATGAGTTCAGCCCTGAGCTAAGTACAGCCACTGCTTGAACTTTGTAGGGCTAGTGGTCTCCAGAGAAGCCATGGCTTTGCCTGTGCCTGATCTTGAACCCCATGTTTTGGACATTGTTCATGGACCTGTCTTGTCACTACAGATCTTCCCCACAATCACTGGACTATGTCCCATGGACTGACTTACTGTTTTGACCTTGTGCTTGCTTCATCATCACAAGACTGCCTGATGATCTGGACTCTTGGTTGCCCCTGGCCCTGGTCTGCTCTGCTTACATCGTTTAGGTATGGTAGAAGTAACCCTGGCCTGGTAAACCTGTTGCCCTGCTGGGCATGTTACTCAGTTGTTGTTAGCTTCCAGGTTCCCAACCCTTAGGGAGCAGCTGGCCCTCTGTGGTGGTTTAACTCCAACCAAGAGCCAAGCCCCTCGTTGCTCACACTCCCCCACAGCTGCTTGCTCACTCCCCCACCAGCAGGACTGGGGAGAGAATCAGAAGGGTAAAAGTGAGAAAACCCATGGGTTGAGATGAAGTCAGTTAAACAGGGAAGGCAAAAGCTGCACACACAAAGAGGACAAAACAAGGAATTGATTCACTGCTTCTCATGGGCAGGCAGGTGTTCAGCCATCTCCAGGAGAGCAGGGCCCATCACACCTAATGGTGACTTGGGAAGACAAATGCTGTCACTCCAAACATCCGCCCTTTCTCTTTCTTTCCCCTACTTTGCATACTGAGCATGATGTCATATGGTCTGGAATATCCCTTTGGTCCGTTTGGGTCACCTGCCCTGGCTGTGTTTCCTCACAATTAGCCATGCACCCCCAACTTCCTTGCCAGTGTGGCAGTATGGAAAGCTGAAGGGCCCTTTGCTCTGTGTGAGCCCTGCTCAGCAATAACAGAAACATCTCTATATTATCAACAATTTGTTCAGCACAAAACCAAAACACAGCCCCATACCAGCCACTGTGAAGGAAATGAACTCTACCCCAGCCAAAACTAGCACACCCTCACTGCCCCCTGATAAGTCTTATCTACTAAGAAGAGTAGATTCTCTTCAAGAATGTGTTTTCCAATTTTTAGGTAAATTAATCCAACTGTGACTACACAGACTGTTGAAAGACCCTTCATTGTAAAGGCATATATTTACTACCTGTCTCACTTCAACCATCATTTCTCAGTCAGGGTTTTGCAGTCTAAGCATGGGAAATGCCAATGTCTTTGTCGGGACACTCCTTCTTTGTGGTGATAAATGCTGTAATACTTAAATATTTTATATATTGGACCTTGTAGCAGGTCCAAAGGAAGCCCATGAAGATAGTCAAAAAGCTGAAACACCTCTTCTATGGAGAAAGGCTAAGAGGGTTGGGCTTGTTCAGCCTCAAGAAGAGAAGGCTGTGGGTGACCTTATAGCACCTTCCAGTAGCTAAAAGGAATTTATAAGAAAGATGGAGCTGAACTTTTTAGCAGGGCCTGTGGATTAGGACAAGGGGTAATGGTTTTAATCTGAAAGAGAGTCAATTTAGACTAGCTGTAAGGAAGAAAATATTTACAATGAAGGTGGTGAAACACTGGAACTGGTTGCCCAGAGTGGTGGTGGGTGCCCCATCCCTGGAAACATTCACGATCAAGCCAGACAGGGCTCTGAGCAACCTGATCTAGTGGGAAGTGTCCCTGCTCTTTGCAGGGAGGTGGAACTAGATGACCTTTAGTGGTCCCTTCCAACCCAAACTATTCTATGATTCTAAGACCAGCATCAAACAGATTCACAGAAGAGTGGAGCAGGCACAAGAGGGTATGTATATGAATATGTCCATATACATATGAATGCTAACCAGGCCCAGCCAAAATCACACAGCCCTGCTGTGGAAATGTTGACATCCAAGAGCAAATGCAGTTCTGGAACACTGTGAAGAGCACTACTGCCGTATAGCTGCAAACAACAAGAAGTACAAACAGTAAGATACACAGCTATAAATCACAATTTATGTGGCAAAGCAATACCAAGAGCTTCTTACAGCTCAGTCACATCTACACTGCTCCTGGCTAAAGCACTGTGTCTGAGACATTCAAGGATCTGGGATTTCAGGAAATACAAAATTACATTGACAAATGACTCTGCCCACTAACACTTAGGCCACATGACAATAATGTTATAATAACAAACAACTCCCAATTAAGTATTGTAATACAAAATGGAAAATCCTATGCTTCCCTAAAAAAGTTAGTTACAGCACAAATGAGTCTATGTTTTAATCTGCTCACATCAGTGGAAATACAGAGTAATCCTGGTGATGTCAACAGAACACCAGAGGACTGACACAGCAGCACAGGTGGCATCAGACACTGGTTAATTGTCCTTTCCATCATTTTGACTGTTAAGTCTCTGACCAGCACACAAGATTATCAAACTGTGGCAGAAAAGTCTGTTCGGTGCTTTTGCTGCTCAGAGAGTACATTAAAATGCTTCCTGAGGAAGCAAGGCTTATGAGGACATGTGGGCTGTCAAAGGGGAAGATGGAAGACTGGAATGTTCATTTACTTAGAATTTCCTTTCTATTCTCTCTCTTCTCACAGTGTTGCTGGAACAGATCAGCCAGTTTCAACTATATCTGACACAAGTGACAATATTTCACAAATATTGGCTCCAGATAGTCAACATGACAGTCACTACCTGTAGAGGAAAGCCCTTACCACTTCAGCTTTCCTGCTGATGGGGAGATGGCAAGGTAAGATTAGCTCTTCACTGACTCCAGAGAATCCATTCAGGAAGCCACTCTCGAAGGCAAATAGAGAAAGAGGTTCAGTTCCTTGATGTCATTATTAGGCGTCAAAGTTGTGGTGGATGCCACATGAGTACCACAAATTGCTATCCATGTTCCCTTAGTTCCATAATTAATGGAGTTATTTGTCTTCTATTTTGCTTAGTGATATTCAGACTAGATTCTTCTGTAGTCACTGACCCATGACAGGTTGTAGCAAGGGATTAGCCAATTCAGATAGCAGGTCTGCAAAGTAGATCTGTGCAAATAACAGTCTTTACCTAGGGAATGCATTTCCAGAGTTAGCACTAACTAGACTGTAAACTCTTAGATCTCCTGAAATGCAGCACATTGGTCTCCAGGGATCCCATGGAGAAGACTTCTTCAAAGAGGGATGATTCCCAGGCTTTCTTGATAGTTGAATGGATTGTAGTAATACTTTCATGTTACTGAGAGAGAAGAAAAAAAAAATATGGTGGGAATATGATTAACAGATTGTTGGAGTATGATTTGAACAGTCTATTCATCTCAGGCTTCACCTTCTGAGATGCAGCTTCAGGTGTTCCTCTTGCCTTAATATAGGCACAAGTATCCTTTGCCTACATTGTCTATAGGTTCTACCCGCCCTGGAGGCTCTTCTAGGAAAGTTCCTGATTTGAAGGTACTGGGTTCTCAGTGTTGTTGAAGAGCCCAAAGAATACATGGAATCAACTGATCAGACAGAAAATACTAAGTACATCCATACTCTGGGCAAGTGCATACTTGAATTTATTTCAAAGTGCAATTTACGAGTAAAACTTTCCTTGGCTTTAACAACTGAGTGAGCCCACAGCCAGGTATTTCTGAGGTCACTTCCATAAAGAGGGTGGACAAATGCTGGAATTAAGCTTTGAGTCTCAAGGATGTTCTTAAAATGTGGAGTATGTAGAAGCTCACTCACAAAGTTAAGAGACACAGGAACTAGGAACTTGCAACCACAATAAGCAGCTTGTGAAGGTGAAAACACTGTGGGGCTTAGATTAGGAGTATGATACTGGACCCTGTCATGAATCTGGGAGCTCTGAAGCATATATGGAGCTTGAATATTTTTTTCTGCCAATTAGTAGTAGGTTTTATTTATTTATGGCTTTTTATGTGTTCGAGACTTTGGACTCCACTTAAGAATACTGTGTCCTGACCATCAGCTGTGGTTACCTCATTCTTGGAAGGACTCTGGTCTAGTGGCAAGAAAGCTGAGTGCTGTTAGGTGATGATATGAAGGTGAGGGACTGAGCTACTGATTCAGAAAACTTCACCTTTCGAATCCAGCCATAAACAGAGACAGATGGAGACACTTACCTGACAAATGACTGTGGGTACTTTATACTAATCCCAAAAATTAATTTGGATTCTGGATCACTCAGCTCTGTGACTTATGCTAATAAAATGTTAATATTATGCCAGAAACTAATTGATTTATCCCTTCTTTAGACAAAATATAAATAATGTTAAGACCTTGTGGAATGGGTCTGCTGGTTTGATGGCAGGCAGAAAAGTCATACAATAGTAGCTGAGAGAAGACTGAAGAAATCCCATATATGAATAAACTTACCAGTATGACATTAAATAATAGAAGGTAGATTGGGAGGAAGAAAATAAAACAAACCTCATAGTTTTGAGAATAGTTAAATCTGCACAACTTTATTTCTAGGTCAAATACATAAACTAAATAAAAAAAGATAGGCAGCCACTCATACTCTACATGTGCTTGACTTGAGCAGCTAAATTTTATGCCCTACAGTCTTCCAGCAATTCCTAAGTGTTCCTCTTCAGCATAAAAGAACAACATGCAGATTTCACATTTCTTGTCCAGGAACATTCAGAATCCATTTCACTTCTTTGTTCAAAGCTTGACCCTTCTGCCCCACTGCCAGAGTATGGGGATAGTATCGCAAGTGCTTTCTTGAATGAAATGTGAGCAGCAAGACTGATCTTGGGTGGGCTAAATGAGCTGATGCCTGGGTTAAAGCTCTCTAGAAATTGATCAGAACAATCCTCTGCCTTGTTTCTGAGTATAAAATAATGCAACAAACCACCTTGGAGATGATGATTGCTCCAGTGAAAAAATAATTTGATTAAACAAGGTCCAGATTCTTAGATACCTGCTACTGAAAAATGGAGTTATTAGAATCTATGCTTTGTGGACTGTTCAAGAAGAGAAAGGAATCCGGAAGAACTGTGTATGACTATAGATAGAAAGTCAGATACTGTTCTGGAGAAGACAAACTTTCCAAGGCAGAAATTCCTCCACAGTTTTCCTTTGTCCTGACAGGCTCTGGCTGTTTTCTGTCCAGATGCTGATGTTTTCCAGGCACTGAAAACAGGCAGATGATGCTATTTGCATACGAAGTAAAAAGAAGTGGAGCTACGACTTGCTCATCCTGCTTCTAGCTCCATCCATACTGTTTCAGTCTTGTTCAGTCACATTAAGCATGGTGTTGGCAGAGAGAGAACAAAAACTAGTGGGATGCAGGAGGAGTCACAGACCTTTTCAACTTAAGGGCAGCAGGGCAAAGGACTCTTGACCACTCAAGAGTCACTTCAGTATAAACCTCTTCCACCTTGCTTTTGTCAATAGTACAGCACCTACTTTATAGGTACTTCATGAACATATGGCCACCTTCATCGTTGTCCCATGTAAAACACATTACTATGAAAGCATGGGCCATGTCTGGGCCTCTTCAAACCCATGCACTGCTTGCGTGGACTTCATTTCAGGTCAGGAGTATTCTGGGGCCTGACACTGATTTTGCTTTGTGTCTTGTGAGACACACAGAACACTGAGACTGCTTAGCATGCAATAAAATAAATAATAACCCTAAATGAATGGGAAGCCCTGAACTATGAAATGAATAAAAGCATTTTCAAAGGTGCCCTGACAATGTTCTACAGGTTTCAAGCAGCAGCTTGATCGCCCATGATCAATGTCTACTTTTTAAGTCTTGGCATCTCTCAATCCAACACTTTGAAGTGCATCTGTGCTGAAGAAAACTTGCTGTGTTTGTTTGCCGCTAGTGCTTGCAGTCACAACAGAAGCATCCCCTCTCCGAGGACAAGAGCCCTTTGTCTTGCACACATTCTGCCACAGTAAGCACAGGGGTGAGACCGCACCTTTTATCCCAATTTCACACGTTGGCTTCACAGCATTAATAAATTGGTTTCATTTGCCACACATTTGGCAGGAGAATTTTCTAATAACATTTTTATCCCCTTTGAGAACATGAATCACTCGCATGCTGAGTATAAAATTACTTCCCTCCCTCTCCTTATTAAAGGCACCGCACGTTAGCAGGGGTCAGGCACTCAGCCTTGCCAGTGGCAAAGTCACAACCAAGGGCAGAGCTGGGAGGCACGGCTGTAAAGCTCTCTGCTTTTCTTTCTTATGGATGGCGGATAACCTATTTAGCACCCAGAATATATGGTTTTCTCCAGCTGTCAATCCTACCTGGTTGGGATACAGATTGAGAAAATGTGTGAGATGCACCGCGCTGCCCACATGGCTGCTGCAAACAAGAACTACATAAAACGTGTGCAGCAGATGTTTGCTGCTCCTGCCCTTGTGGAGGCCACCAGAAGCTCCCACCGGGAGCCGCCCCACACCTTGGAAAATGGTCCCTTCACAGTCATTGACACCCTTGGGAGCCACAGGGGTTTCACCTGAAAGCATGGGAGGGATCAGCAACAAACCAAAAATGGTAGTATTCACACATTATGTATCCATCTGCCTTTATTTCTGGTTTGAAAAGAGAAAACCACTCAATTTTTCTGATTTCAAAAGAATTTGTTTTTATAGGGAGATTTTTGTTTGACAATTGACTTTAGATAGCAAGCAGGTCATGCTACTACAGCTAATTAAGTATTTGATTTGAGGAGCATTGCATTCTGAGTGTCATTTTGTTCCAAGTGCACACCCCAGTCCAAATGTGCCCGTTGAAAATACAGACCTGTCCTCAGATTACCTTTCCTCCTAAGTCCTTTGTGAAGATTCCCTGTAATGGATTAAGATGGAGGAAAGACAAGTAAGAGAGAAGCCAAGAACGAGCATGGACAGGGAGCTATGAACTGATCCATGCTGCTGGGTGAGATCACCAGCACATCACAAGCATGCACATAACCTGCCTGAATCCCAGGCATGGATTTCTGTGGTGTTACAGAGACCTGAGGACTGTGCAGGGGAATCCTGCTCACACCTCTCTGGTTTTCTTCTGGAGATCTTGCAGGTTATGTGCTGTGCTACCTAATGCAGCCAAGATTTAACTGCTCAGCAGCACTTTCAAGATCACAAGGAGGTTTGCTGGCAATGGAACAGCCCTGCAAGGACTTTAGACATCTTCAGGTTTGGCAGCAGCTTTGCTGGTGTTTTGGCATGTCCCTGAGCAATCTAGATGTTGGTTCTTGGTGTCAGTGGTTTTTTCTTTCTTTTTAATGAGGGCTTTGTATGTTATTTCTGAGTTGTTCATAGGGACATACACACAGGAGGGATACAAGGTATAGCTTGAAGCTGTTACTTCAGTGAGGATGTCATGCATCCCCCACGTTACATGAGAACAACACTGTGACACAAAATATCAGCGTATTCTGTCCAAATATGCTACGTGGTGAATAGAATTTGTCCACAGTTCCTTTAAGGATTTTGGATCAGTTATGGGGGAGTGAGATTTCATATCCAGCACAGCATGCAAACTGCTCCTCTATCAACATATCCATATTCAAATATAGAAAAGGTCAAACACAGTGAAGACCATAGATAAGCAGCTGCTTGGTGAGCACCAGATTTCCTGGGCTTTTCCCATTTGACCCTTCTTGTACTTTTGTTTTACTTTTTCTAGCTTCTGAGTCATCAGCAAGAAGAGCAGAGTGCCAAGATCACAACAAAAACACAATCATGTGAGGCATCTACCCTCTTCTTCTGCCGGCATGAAAATAGCAGCCAGCAGGAGAGCCTGCACCACAGCTGTCTGGGTTAGGTTTGATTGGTCAGATAAATCACATTGTATTGTTTCCATTCCTTTGGCTCAGGGAATGTGTAAGCACTTCAAAACTGAATGCTTATGCATGAGAACTTTAAACCAGTTTACTTAAATGCACACATATGTATCTTCGACATTGACTTTTTACAGATTCTCTTGTCAATAAAAGTAAATTGCTTGACTGTTCACAGAAAGTTAACATAAACAAAGTCAAAGTGAATTCTTATTTTAAAACTGGGTTTTAGCAATTGACTACCTTCAGTGACACAGAAAGTTAACATAAAGTCAAAGTGAATTCTTATTTTAAAACTGGGTTTTAGCAATTGACTGCCTTCAGTGACAACTTTGTCAAAAGAAATGATAAAGTCTTTACTGCTGTGACTCCATGCCACCACCTCACCGAAGTCATGTCTCTGACCAAGAGCCCCAAATTTTAAGGAATAGCAGAGCACACACTGAATACCTATTTCAGAGAGCAGAACTCACTGATTTATGGCAAGTTGTGGGTAATGGAATTGTCTCAGCCCATCAGAGGACACAGACACTGTCCAGTTACTTCCCAACCGTGCAAACACTTTTATTTCAGGGCTGACAACTCTATACCTTTTCACCACTCCTCAGGTCCTTCTTCAGGGTGATGGAGAAAGCCTTTCAGCATACAGTAAAAAATCATACCTTGCAATCTTTCCCAACTCTCACACATCCTCGGGAAGCAATCACAGCTGCTCCACAGAAGGGGTCCCAGCACCTCCTGCCTACCCACCCCCTCTGCACCATGAAGACATTAAAGGAACAGGGAAAGAGAATCAAAACCCTGAAAGTTTAGGAGAGTTTCTGGAACAAGAGGAGTGAAAGATAGGGGAGCACAGCTGGCAGTGGATTTTTTGGGCCAATTATTGATAAGGGGTATAAGAGTACTGATTGACTAACTCGGGAAAGAACACTTGGTGTGTTTCTAGTTTCTTTCTCTTTGCTGAGTCCCAGTTACATGAAGTCCACGTGGGAACTCCTCCTCCAGCAGACTGAGCCCGAGGGCACCATCAGCTTCCCTTCTACCCAGTCCTCCCACTCCAGCTCAGTGTCACTCTTTGTACTGCTAGCATCAAACACTGCTTGATCCATCCCACATGGATTAGTGGTGACAGGCAGCTTTGCTGGATGCATCAATACTGCTAGAGCACTGGATGCTAAAGGGACAGAGGTAGGTGGGGGCTAATTCAGTTTGTGACATTTAAGACCAATTATTTTTACCTGGACACTCTTGGAGACATGACTGACGGATGATGTCAGATTTGTGTAGCTTTTGTAAGGTTACCTTAGTCTTGATCTATCCTAGATCAGAATGGTTCCTTCAGTCTCTGCTTCCCTTCATGTGTGAAGCAGCTGCCCTTGTTTTCTGAGGATGTGGGGTGGAACTGACACAATTAAAGGTCACCCTCCATCTGGGAAGAGAAAGTTCTGATCTACAGTGAAGCACAGGGGCTGGTTTCCATTTTGTTAGAGTTATGTAATCTCTAAATAAAAAATATTTCTGCTGTTCAGTACAAGATCTTGTTGCTTAATGCTCCCTAGAAATGGCTGCCAGATTCCTGTATGAACATAGCATGTACACAGTGTTTTAAAACCTACACAGATTGGAAGTTCTTTAAATTGTAAATTCAAAGCATTTTATAGAAGAGAATCAGTTCTTCCAACTGAGAAACAGGAGTGCCTGACTTTCAGAGGTGCTGGATTCCAGCTGAGGCCAAAGGCAACTGCTTTTGGTTTTTTGCTGCACTTCTGAAAATTAAGTTTGCAATATTAACAGTACATGTTAATAGCAGGCATTTCAGGTGCAGGTGAGATACATGGAAATAAAGTAGAGGGACATAGGATAAGCATAGAACAAAAACTTGACAAAAGTGGAAGCAGTCAAGCCTTTGAAGAAAGGAACCATTTCCCACTTCATATTACATAACTCCCAGTTCATAATACAATGGATCTATGCTGCAAAAACGGAACCCAAAAGCTAGGGTTTTCCAACATAAGCATGTATGTTCAAGAGCCAGTGACAAAAATTTCATTCCTACCCAGGATTAGGTAAGTGCACCCTTGCTAATTTTAGACAATATAATAATTAATTAAGCATTTTTGCTCAATCCTCATATGTGTCAAAATGCACTAATGTTCAACAAAATTTCATTAGCTTCCAGCATATAATTATACTTTAGTTTCATTTTGTGCATACACAACATCCAGCACCTGTGGACATCCAGCATCAGTTAAGATATCTAAACTCATAAACCTACAAAATTTTGATTATATACTTCTGTGGAGACTCAGTTATGTGCCTTGCATTGTATAGATGTTATGTATAAATTAGGTATACATAATACCTCATATCATTTTGTTTGCCTGCAGGAAAACACAAGATGTTTTGGGAAAGAAACACAAACAAAAGGAGATCTGACAAAGAACCCAGAGAACTGCTATTTAAAAAAAATTATTTTATCTGCCTCTAGCCATACTGCCAAAATTAATTTTTCCTAGGCCTAAGCCGTGGATCAATGGCAGTGAGACTGTAGACCTGCACTACGTGGGTAGATTATCTATATCCTAAGTACCACTTATTGCTGAGGATTCACTGGTAGAAGGCAAAACAGCAAAGTCTGTTTCCCCTTCTGCAGTGACAGGGATAACTAAGCTAAGTGGAGCTTACTGAGGTTTGCAAGGAAAAGTTGAGATCTAACTACAAGTAATGATGGATGCAAGCTTTTGTTGCATCCATTGTGCCTGACTGTCACTTCCTTTGGAGGGAAAGCATAAACAGCAAAAGTATCTGTTCCTAGAATAGGAATATAGCTGCCACAAATAGATGCAACCACAGGCTCTGAAGAAAAGGGGCTCTGAGGTGCTGAGCAAAACCAGGTTCAAAAGTTAACACGGTGGCCAAACAGGCCATGGTAGCACTTTGAGCAAGGGTAGAAGAAATGTAGTAGAACACAATGGAGTGTCCTTGAAAGGGATTAAATAGGATCTGAACTAGAGATCAAACATAACTGATTTATAGTCATTTGCACAGGATCAAAAAATTTTCACCTCCAAGTCTAGGACAGGTTTGCATCTGTGCCTGCATTTATTAAAGAGATTATTTCCACTCTTTGATGTCAGCATCTTCCCTGTGCATGGATGTCACGTCCAAGATTTCCTCACGCAGAATTTTGAGCCAGGTACAGTATACTTCCATAACATGGAACCTATTCCAATCACATGTGAACACCCCTCGCACTGTATATCCTTTCTTTCTGCATGTACAGGACACTCCTGGGAGGTGTCATCAATCTACAAAGTACCAGCCAGCATGCCTCTCTTGAAACAAAGCAGAACTAAAGGAATCTAAAGATTACAAAACTGCAATAAACTTAGGATTTAAATACCCTGCTTCTTCCCATGCAAAAAACCTTTCATCTTGCTTTCCTGACCATCCCAGTGGGCACACAGACATCTACTGTAGATATTTCACATACATAGATTACAGCACAGCACACGTACCTTGCTTTTATTTCACACACCCTTTAGAAGCAGTTCCCTGACTTCCAGAATTCTGTGGTCACAAGTTGAAAGCCACTGTCATAAAGACACCTTACCTCATGGGGAAAGTTGAGAAAAGCAGTGGATTAAAGAGAGAGAAAATAAAGTTGCAGTGGGATAGTCATGTAACAGACTGCTAATCATCTCGTTTGCTTTTAAATCAAGCTTTGTTTCTATGAATGTGCTCTTATTCAAGCAGGAATTAGCTTGGGACATCCCAGTTATGTAAGTTAGCCCACAGGTGAAACTCTATGGTCAAGCTACTCCCTCTTCAGGCACAGAAGGCCATTAGAGTGCTGACAACTCTGCAGAGTACTTGTAATATATTTTGCTCTGCTAGACATAAAGCTCACCTTGACTAGATGATAAAATGCTTAGGGGCTGGTTTGGTCTTTCTACACTCAGCACTGTAAGTTGGTGTGCACCTATAAGCACCCTGAAGGTGCTCCATAGGCACCCTCACACAGAGATGTACTTTTTCAGCCCCTTGACATGAGACATCCTCAGCAGCTAAGACAGCCAGGAAAGCATTTTCCTTGCAGTACCATCCCATCATTGCCATCCACCACACACATATTGTACCCCTCACCCTCTTTATTCCTATTTACTGGGAGGGCCACATTATGGAAGGCCACATTAGGGAAAACAGGTTCTACTTAAAAGAGCTTTACTGGGGGAACAAAAGCATGTGGCTCTCCAAAACAGATTACGAACACAGTAAACACAGCATTGTAGAGGGAAATCTCCACAGTCTTTAGACAGCTGTACAGCTGTCATTAATGAAAAGGAGAGGAAATCTTTTCAAAGTGAAAATATGCCTAGATCTGCCCCTGTACATTAGGGAGGCAGGAGATCTAAGCATAGGGTTTTAATGAGGTAGAGCCTGAAAGGAATTCCATATATGTTAGGTGATGTAAGAAGCATTCTGTCACAGAACAGAAAGAGTTGCAACCATGCCTCACTGCATGAATCAAATTACAGGAAAAGCAGCCAGAATCCAAACACGGAAGATACCTCATGATTTAAAACTGTTGAAACAAAACTTGTACTGTTGCACATAATCTTACATTGGCAATCAAGAAGTGGACTGAATTATCTGATGCTTGGGTTCTCATTCATGTGCATTCGTATTTGCAGAGGCAGCATATTCACAGAGATTGAATCTGAAAGGGCACCCTCATTGCCACTTTGTAGCATCCCTAATGTAAATTTCACTAGGCAAGAGGTCAGTGTGATTCATTTGTCCATGCTGCTGATACGATGTTTGTGAAGTGAATAAAGAACCTGTGATCAGATCTATCTGGCACTGTTTTGCTGCAAACACTCCTGACGGAGTTGATGTTGCTCAGCCTGGAGAAGAGAAGTCTCCAGGGAGATCTTACACACTTTCCAGTACTTCAAGGGGCTGCAAGAGAGCTGAAGAGGGACTTTTTACACGGGCATGGAGTGACAGGACAGAGGAAACAGCTTCAAACTGCAAGACAGTTGGTTTAGATTAGATACTGCAGGGAAATTCTGTACTTTGAGTTTGATGAAACACTGCAACGGGCTGCCCAGAGAAGCTGTGGATGCCCCATCCCTGGAAGCGTTCAAGGCCAGGTTGGATGTGGCTCTGAGCAACCTGGTCTAGTGGGAAGTGTCCTTGCCCATGGCAGGGGTTTTGAAATGGTGTGATCTTAAAGGTCCCTTCCAACCCAAACCATTCCATGATTCTGTGATAGCCTGTACCGCAGCCTGCAGCATCCTTTGGTTTAATGGACTCAAAATGAGATTACTCATCTTAAAAAAAACCTGAGAGTGTGGGCACAAGAGAAACAATTCATGCTATTTAAACATGCACGTTTTGCCTCTCGTTTCTGACAAAGGATGAAGAATACAGTATTTTACACTTCCAGTGAGGACTCATCAAAAAAAGTTGCTCTTGATGGCTAAAAGCATAGGTAACTGTACTGCTTGCAATAGATACAAGTCTCCAGCATGGTCTTAAATCCAAAGGGACACTCTAGAGGACCTGTACTGGGAATCAAAAGTATTAAAGCCATGGCCCTTGGCATGAGCAGAGGCTGCTCAGTGTTGTAGCATCCCTGCATATAGCTGTTAGTAGATCTGCCTTACTGTCACAGGAAGGACTCAAATCTCTCCTAAAGCACAGTATTAGAGATGGGCAATCAGAGACCTAATTAGCAGTGACTGCATCAGGGAATGGAAGATGGAAATGGGGCTGAACACAGCTCAAGGATATATTTCCCTTTCAGACAGACCCTGTACACTGCCCCCCTGTAGCCACCCAGGGATCACCTTCAGCATCTGACCCAGACCTCCAGCCTTCACCCAGGTCTCAGAGGGACGGCTGAACAGCTCTGTGTTGTTGCCACATCTCTGATAGATGTGCTGTGAGTGTCACTGAGAGCCCAGCAGTCGTGTTCCCTGGGGGCAGCCAGGCTTCCAGCACCAGCGAGGTGAAAGGCAGCTGCCATTCGCCCCAGCACCAGCTGGAGAAGCCACAGCAATGTGTAAAGAGTGCCAGCAGTGAGAGCCTCAGGGGAGAAGAGGGAAAGAAACGGCATCACTGTAATGGAACCCTTTGCTGCCTGACTGTCTGTCTGTCTGTCAGCAAGGACTTCTGAGTCAATAAATACCAGTCAAAACGCACAATTCCTGCTGACCTGCAGTCCTCCCTTCATCTCTGGAGAAAATAAACATGGGCTGTGGGTGCTGAGCCCCTCTGTCTTCTTCAGAGCCTCCATTGTATTTGTGTTTGCAACATTTCTGCCAGCAACACTGGGCAAGGTTCACTCGGTACTCCCAGGAACTTGGAGGAACTCCCTGGTTATTATGAGATTACCCTTCACTGCAAAATAAACAGTTCTTTACAGATACCCTCTCAGGGGTGTTCCCTTACAGATGTCCAGGAGTCAGGAGGGGTCAAGACAGGAGGGATTTGACATTGTGTATAAATCCTCTCGGTGCAAGCTGCAGCCCCCAGAACAATGCCATTCACTGTCCAAAACATCCACGGGAGCAGGAGCTGCCTCTGGAAAGCCTAAAGGAGGCACCCTGACTCACACCTCAGCCCACAGCAGCACCTTGCATGTCTGCAGGCTGCTCAAAATGAGATGCAGAAGGGAGCTCCTGATCACTCATGTCTTAACAGAAATACCAGTTGCCATATCCCAGTTTTTCCTCTTCCCAGGGCAAATCCTGGATTTGGGATTCTCTTGCTCTCTTCTTGCACATCTTAATTGTCCTTGCTATTAGTCAATGTTCACAGTGTAGCTGTCAAATTACTGATTCAAAACCAAAAGGCCCAGCATCCCTCATGTTTGCTCTTTGTTTGAGGGGGAATAAGGGGACAGAAATGTCTTTGTTTTTCAATTTTCAAGCAGAAGCAGCAGCCTGATATTTCATACTTGGAGATTAAAGGAGGTGAGGCATACTTCACCTGTGGGCTTCACAGTTACCTGATGACAATAGAGTGATTCAAAGACTTTCTGCATTGTGTTCCCCATACTCCAAGCTGGTGCTGATTGGTCCCTCCAGGTCTGTTCTCCAGGACTGTGATGGAGAAGCCTCATCCCATTCCCAATTTCCAATTCCAGAATTTCTGTACCCTTTCTTTGACACTGTAAGAACATTAAGGAAAGGACTATTTTACATACAGCTGTAACATATACTATTGTACATATACCTGCAAAACACCAGACACATCAAGACACTCCATCAGCAATTCAAACAGTTGGAAAAGAAAAGATTTAAAGATATTCCAATGTGGCAAGGAAGATGCAGGATTATGTTACTTTGAATTAAAAAGAAGAGATACTATTACTGTCAATTTTTGATGACAGAGAACAGAGGGGATATTCTTCAGCAAAACCAGAGTATATAAATATCCTAGTAGGTTTCAGATCACTTGTCTCCTGAGCTGTTGGGTCATTCTGAAAGCCAAGGCTGGTTGACAGTTTGCAGAAGTTTCTCTTTTTTCACCTAGAGCACTGTTGTTAACAATGCAATCCTGTAAGCCTGAGAACCCCTCCAAACATCACACCACAGCCCTGAGGCTGAGCAGGTAAGAAGGTGAGCCATGCTTCGCCTAACGTCAGAGGAGTGGCCCAACAGGACACAAGGGTGGAGAACTCATCTCACAGGTGACATGCACAGCAATGTGTGGCATAAGGTGTTGAACAGAAACATCCCAGAGGAAAAGGCAGAACAGCAATCCTGACTGGTGTGAGCTGGTCTGGAGGCACAGCCTGCTCTGCTGCGCAGTCAGAGCCCCTGCTTCCCAAGCTCTGCAGCCCATGGACTCCCTGACTGTAAACCATGCCCTAGAAATCTCAGCTTTTCTTTTAAAAAGCTTCTGACTAACCTGAACCAGGGGCAAACCACTGCAGCAAGGCAGGGCTGCCTTGGGGCTGGAAACAACAGTTCTCGTATCACCTTCTGGAAGCATTGACTCATTTATTCCACTGCAGTGGAATCTGGCACATTTCCCTAACTCAAAAACACAGTATTTGACCAATATTTGTAGTCAGGTACCCAACATGAGTTTCTGGCCAGCTTGCAAACCAAATGCACGCAAAGCCAGGGCAAAGCAGGTTATAGGTCTTTGTGGCAAGAGAAGCAGTTGGCACATGGCAGCAGCAAGGCTGAGGACGCTCATCTGATACACTGCTTAAGCCATCTACAAATTAACTCCTTCCCAGGCACATACCAGGAAAAAAAAAGTCCTGGGCTATGCTTCTTGAAACAATACTTCACAAAACAAGGCCCTGACAATGGAGATAGATTGCCTGGAGACATTGTGAGGCCAAGAAAAGATGAAAGCTTTCTTGAAAGAATGGTAGAAAATATTCATTGCCATATTGTGGTGATGACTATTTTCAGCAGATATGGGCCACAGATGCACATGTTTGTGTGAAGAAAGGAAGACAAGAATGAAAGGATTTTTTTATATCATTACCATTTGGTCCTGTCTCATTGCAGAATACACAGAATCTGGCTTTGCAAAGGATGTGTTCTTTTGAATCCTTAAGGCTTGGAGCCAGAGCTAAGGCAAACGGTCGCTAATTAACTTAAGCCATTAATGAGATAAAGAACCTAACTCACTTTGCAACACTGAGTTCCTGGCCTACAGGCTATACCAGGTCTATGTACTCTATGAATAATAATATTCATACTACATAATATATATGAGAAACTACTAATGTTGCAAAGTCAAACGTTCAGATGTCAAGGATCATCAGTAATAAGCCTGACTTTATTTCAGCTCTATCAGTGAGCTACCTTACCATGTTCGATTACATAACTACATACAATTTTCCATTGGATTTCTGTTGAAGATTCTGTGTATTCAAGGTCTTCTTTTATACTCATTGTTCAATAGGTGTCTCATGTCTTACACTGCATATCATCCAAAAACTGCTCTGAAGCCTGAATCATTACATTTCTAGTTCTAGTTTTGGGGAGTTCTTTCCCTCTTGTATTTAATTTATGAATTTCCACTGTTTGGAAATTCCCGTTCTGTTTCTGGAGACAATCATCTGAGGTCCATGCTTCTCCCTCATCATGTTTGCAGTCCTACCTGTAAGCCCCCCACCCTTTTCTCAGAACAACAAGATACTGAGCTCAGCAACTTTTTGTCCCAATGTCTTCACTCACAGTACTTCACTCCCAGGTCCCTACCTTTTGCAGTCTTGCCAGAAAGGTTCCTTTCCTCTCCCATGGTCTGTCAGACAAACACTGAAACCACAGTGGAGGGAGTAGCACTGTTCATCTCCCCTGCCTTGAGACAGTGTGGGCACATCATGTACCCCACTGCTCCGCTGAGAGAGAAGGTTCCCATCCACCTCTGGGGTTGAGAACAGGCAGAAATCCTTCAGAGAACAAGCATTTCTAATGTCTTTGTGTGAAGTGGGACTTCCTGAAGCTCATAACTTGACTAAATGTGGGAAAATTTTCATGGAAATGGGCAAGAATACATTCCTGACATCAGAGGAACCCTCCACCCCATCTGCTGATCAAAAGACAACTCTTTCATCCAGACTAGGTAGGGATTATTAATTGTTACTGGTATCCCTTTCAGGTTTTTTAGCATATGTGAGAATAGTTTCCCAAAACTTTTCCTGAAAATTCAGTAATTTATTATTTCTCCATTTTTCACAGAAAGGGGAAAAGAAGGATGCAAGATACAGAGATTAATCCCTGACATGGGAAATTCCACCGTAGTTATTTCAAATGTAGCAAAGTCCATATACAACTGAAAACAAAGTATTACAATGATGTGGCTTAAGTTTTCAACATACATAATTAAAAATATTTCCCTATATGTCGGTTATAATAATCAGTGTTCTGGACTATTACTGTTACAAAACTCTGGTTGGCTCTCATATGGATTAAAAGATGTGCTAAGATCTTGCAAATCTTAATTCAAAAACTCATTAGTAACCCTTCCTACACTGTATTGAAAATTTTTTGCTTAGTCTGAGCTACCTCTTCATAACCACAGCCAACCTACAGACATCATACTGCACAGTTCACCTTTCCTGTATCCAAGACATGGGTGAAAACAGAGCAATGCAGCAGGGTACCTAACACAGATTAACCAGGGAATCACTAAGGACTCCAAGCTATCAGCCTGGGGACTCGCCTTCCTCTTTTTCTGCCAGCAGCCCACCTATGTTCCCAAATCCCACAGCCATTCTCCTTCAACCCTTTGTCCTCACCATAACGCACGTTGGACTCTACTTGGGGTGGACATTTGTTCACAGCCTGTGCTATGCATGTCACATGGAAAAAAAGTCTGGAGAACAACAGGAAACCGTGCTAAAGAAAGCAGAGACCAGAAGTGGACCAGCAAAATGGTTACATCCCTCATTCCTTTGACACTGTGGTCAGGGTGAGCTCCAGCTCAGTTTTTTATCAGTCTTAGCATCAGTGGTGATGACTGCTTAGAAAATTGAATTGCTTTCTCTCTGCAAAGGCCAGAGGAGAAGGCAATTTTTCTGGCTTTGGTGAGGTGCTTTGAAAGGGGATCCCCAGGAACACTGGTAGGGGAGCCGGCAGTTCTGCTTCTTTGGTGGTACCTGTTTTGTGGACAAACAAATTACTTCAGTTTTCAATGCTGTCAATCTGGAACACCTCATCACCACAAAATCAATAAAAATGTCTTTAAAAAGTGAATAAAACCCATGTAAAAAGCGCTAAGTAGCCAATTGTCTCATGCTTGAAGGCCAAGATTGGATGGTAGTGAGGGAGCAGGGGGTCTCTTTCTCACCTAGGTAATGATTATATGAGCTCCATAAGGACATAGTTAAATCAAGTATTAAGAAGACTGCACTTAAGAGGGGGAAAATATGTCAATCACACTTCGCCTTTGACAAAAGGAAATTCCTTGAAACTGAGAATGGGGAGAGAGCGGGAGAGAGAGTGTCTCGTCATGTGGGTGGCCAGGAAACTGGAGGCCAGAAAAGTACGAGTGAGAGAAAGAGTAAGAGACGGGGAGGGGGGAAACCCACCAGACTGAATTCTAATCCAAATGCTGTGAGGCGTTCACACCAGGCCTTGTGAGAATATTAACAAGGTTACAGGAGAGGGGCCTTTAGCCTCGGGAATTATTAGTGAATATGGAATTATATTTGCGCAAACACAACCAGATGCAAGCAGCTAAATGCTCTGCAGATGTGAAAGGAGACAGTGTGTTCCAAATGGGCAGCAGTTTCATGTGTTTTAGCCCTCCATCATGATGCCTGGCTGCCTGTCAGAGAGGGCTGCTTTTCTGAAATGGCAAAGGGGCGGGAGGGACAGGCTCTTTTTTATCAGAAATCTGAACATGGGTACTCTTTAGGGTTTACTCTTTCCCTCAGACACTAGCATCTCTTGGTTGACTGACTATCACTCTGAAGATTACATCCTGACTATGTTCTTTTATATCTCTGTGCCTCAGGTTAATTTCCTGCAAGTTTTCTTTTTTCTCCCACTTTGCCATGTCTTTTTCTAAAATCTCCCTGTCTCTTTCCCTGTTTTTCCTCATTGTGTGCCCTCTCTGGTTTTAGTCTCTAACTCCACCATGGCCTGAGCAGTTAGCCTGTATGTATGATATCGCAGGCTGTTTCCATTAGAATGAGAAATTGGTTACAAGAGCCAGGTATTTCTTTGAAGTAATCTTGTTTTACTACAGAAAAAGTCTCACTTCTTGAAATAACAGTAAGATTGAACAAGAATCTGTTGCTTTGCTCATGATCCCAGATCTGCTTGCAGTCAGGGCTCTGCTCAGAAATCTCCTTTCCTTGGCTTTTTTTCAAGACCATTGTGTATTCACTTTATTTCTTGTACCACGATTTTTGGGTTTGCTCCCTTCCTGCTTCCTCCTGCTTTCCATTGTTTCAATCACTCTAATCGATCCTCTGACCCTGCATTCAATGCTTATCTTGGGGCAGTGGACTCATTGTTTAAGCTATTCCTAAACACTCTCTCAGCCAGTGTGGAAGGCGACCAGCACACCTAGCACCCTGAGTGGGATTTATGGTGATTCAAACCTGAAAATCTGCCTCCCAGCTCCCAAAGTCATATTAGAAAATGTACAGTATCAGTAATTTACTGTCTCTGGCAAGAATGAGGCTTCTTCATTCTAGATCAATCACTACTTTCAAAGGAATTACTGTCCCTACTCTGAAGAGCAGAGAGCACATACTAAATGTTTACAGATCAATTTTATTAGTTGAATTACAAGGACACAGACATGGCCAGGGGCATAATCATAAAGTGTCACTCTGTGGCAGGATTAAGACTTCTGCTCAAGAGGAAATTTTCTGCTATGAAGAATAATGCCAGCAAATGACTGTTCATCCTATGGAACTGTAAATGTACAAGTATGGAGATCTGGAGGCTTAAGTATAAGGGATTATAACAGATTGCAGTTTGACTTGGGTGAGTATGCTAACTGCAATTTTAATTACCTGAACAGTTTAAATTCCTGTGAAGAGAGGTCTTGCCAACTTATTTCCCTGACTCACAATGCTTGTTTTCAAGCATAATCACAACATTCCTACAGTATGGCTTGTGCAAAATTGTGGATGCTGTTTGCCCTCAAATTTTGTTATCTTTTAAAATATTTTCTCTCACTAGATGCATGTTTCAGAGGCAATAAAATACTCTAGAGTTAGGTAGAATTTTCAAACTCAGGCATGCTTTGTTGATGATTCTTTACTCTCCATGAAAAAATACAGTGTACTCTCCTTAGAAGTACAATGCATACGGTTTGATTACAAATTTTGCAGCAATTTGAAAGACATATTTGAATATATTGATTTACATAGAGATTAAAAATGAACCACCCATTATTAGCCTTTCTTTATCTCCGATCTTGTTAAAAAGCAACGCATACTCCGCACAGCCCAGAGTTTATGAGGAAGAAAGGTGCTGAGTAAAAAGTGAAGGAGGGTGGAAAAAATACCATATTTTCATAGACAGAAAGCTTATCATTCTGTGGCAAAAATTGTTTCCTATTAAAACTGTCAAATAAGGATTTTGTTCACTTAGTTTTTGAGGGGGAGTCAAGGCAACCAAAAGAGAGTGCCAAAAAGAACTTCAACCTCCCCTACAAAACTGGCTAAGATCTCTGCTAACTCACACAGAAGTAGAACTCTTTGTAACCTTGCACAAAGACTTTATTTCACTTGCTTCTTTTAATTAAGCTGGTTTGGTTTGGGTATTTTTTCCTGTTGCATGCAATCTCGTTTTCCCTCAGGCAGGGCCAAGAGGCTCCTTGGTGAACCACTGCCTCCCCCCAGCATGGCTGCTCCCCAGTGCTCAGCGTGGGCCTCAGCTGGTGGCCACGTTGAGAAGGCTTTTCCCCATTGTTCCCAACGGGGTCTGTGTTTTATGATGCCTCACAGTATAGGCAGCCACTATCTCCCCTGAGGGCAATGGCAGTTTCTGTTTCATAGAGAACAATGGATGATGGTGGCCAGTCCAAAAGGGAACAACTCTGCATGGGGGGAAAAACAACAACAACAACAACAACAACAACAAAACAACTTTTAGTTACAAAAACCAACAGCAAGTATGGCCATTCATATAAAGCCTCTGGGAGGAAAGCACCTATTGTGCCAGACCCTCTTTACAGGCAAGCTGAGAGGAAGGTGGGAGGCAGCATGCTTGACTCCTGCACCAAAGGGGAAACCAGGAGCCCTCTCCCTGGAAGAGTGATGAAGAGGAAAGGGACATGTGCACCCTCTAAGTCCGGGGCACAAGATAAGAAGGTGGCAGAGCAGGGAGGTTTTGCTGTCACCCCCAACAAACCTGGTGCTCTTGGCAGCTGGTTACTCCACCAGAATTAAGTACCAATTTGGCATACAAGGGGAGAAGAATTGCGTGAGCCTGGGGAATTCCTCATATTCACAGGATAAAGCCAAGATAAGGGAATGCAAACAAGGGGGTATGAAGAATAATTATGGTGAGGGAGTGACAAATCAGGAGGAATTTGGAGTGCAGATAGCAAAGGGTGCTAGAATCTGTTTCAGCAGCTCTTCATTGCTCTGATGAAAAAAAGCAGCTGCAAACTCAGTTCAAGTGTCCCATAAACCATAGGTGGTTTGCGTTCCCCAGATGGGAACACAATAGTCAGAGTGTAGCCATGAAAGTGCATATAAAAGGTAAAATAAAAAACAAAACAACTTTGAAAAACTTTGTCTAGGAATGTTATTAACTAATCACATGCGAGTGATCTTTTTAGAGATAATTATAACAACTCTGCATTTTATGTACTTCATTCTTTCTAGAAATACACTTGGCTGTGACATAACTACATTTTTTGAACAGAGTTTATTTTGGTACTTCATGGTACTCTTATTTTTTAGATTAACATAAAAATAATCAGTAAATTGTATACTGAACTGTACATTACCTGGATGTTAAATCATTACCAGTTCAACAGGTGTTAAGCCCCTGATCTCATTTTAGCAATTAGCATTTTTATGAACCACAAGGAAGAAAACAGGAAAAGTGCTGCTAATAAAGTTTGCAGATGATACACAGTTTGGTGGAATGATAAACTGCATTGAGCTAGTTATACACAGCTGGGTTGTTTGGTAGGAAGGGGAACTCATTCAAACAACAAGTCCGAACACACATAAATGGGGAAGGTCACACACCTGGAAACTAAAAACCTGTCACCCTTAAAAATCGTGGGACTGTGGAAAAAACTGACACTGAAATTGATAGCGATTAGATAAAAAAGTCTGAGCTCAGTTAGGTGCAGAAGCTAACCCTATTCTCAAATACATAAATGCTATTTATTGTTCTATCAATCTGTGCATCATCTGCAAACTTTCTCAGTAAAGCTGCTAATTTTTTTTTTTTTTTTTTTTTTAGCAAATGGCTGAGTAGAAGCAGATGAATGATAATGAGAATAGCAATAGTATTGCAGCACATTTTGGTGCTTAACCCTGACCAGAAGAGCCTGAAAAGCTGAAAAGATTAAGGAGTCACAACTGTAATTTAAAATGTGTAAAGCCTATTTTACAACAGTTTGGGGGGAATAAAGAAAAGCCTATGCTGTTTCTTTAAGAAACAAAAATAAAAACATTCTTTGATTATAAGGGGAGAAGATTTCTTAAAGTAAAACATGTCTTAGCTTAAAAGGCAATGCAGTTACACAATCTAAAACTGGAAAGCAAAACTAGACTAATTTATATTAGAAATAGAGTATACTTCATAGAAACTGGAACAGTTTATAAAAATAAATAATAGGGTTTACACCAATGTCTTTACCTAAGTGTCTGGTGCCTACTGACCTCCAATTTAAATGCAAATTAGGCGAGCAGATCTCTCTGTACCCTACTCTGACATCTTAAGGATCCTTATTCCAACAAACAGGATGAAGGATTCACATCTTTATTCTTTCTAGATTGTCTTATGAGTATCTTGGACAGACATGCAAGTCACAGACCAATGTTCACACTGTAATATATCCTCTAGAGAAAGTGAGAGAAATGTCATATTAATTGCCACTGTAAATAGCCACCTGTGAGTTCCCTTATTAAACTAAACAACCAGAGTTATAAAGCACAAGTTCAGACTGTGAATTCCTACCTATTCCTGCATTTTCCCAATCTGTTTGCTTACGACATTTTTCTAACAAGCAATTGCTTAACTTTGCCAAGCTTGTTTTGAAACTTTAAAGCTTTATGTTTTCTTCATTTTTTTTCTCTTCATTCTAGTATTCTTGAGTTTTTCATATGTTCACAAGTTTGGAAATATCACCATCAGTTGTGTATACACGAAGGAGATTTGGCAAATGAGGAAAATTATTACGAGACAGAAGACCATCCTCACTAATAATGTTGCCTGAAGTAAAACTGGTACTTGGAGATGTGCTTCCACTTTGGAAAGGAAGAATCACTGCTGCACACCAGCAAAAGCCTCCTCAGTGCCTGCGACAATTACAAATAAAGAACCAGCCCAGATGATGATTCTATCAAACTGTTTCCCAAATTTGTTACACTTTTGCAAACAACAGATCTCTGGGTTCAATGGGGTGAGGGAGTACATGAATCTAGTGCAACATCTTTTGGGTGATATTTGCACTGATGCATATTAGTATATTGTAATTTAAAAAGGAGGGCAGTTATGTAGGAGATAGGAAGGTCTCAGGGCAGCTGCTAAACCAATAAATTTCCTCTTTTCCAGGGCTAAATTCCTGCAAGGATACCAAAAAGTAAGAGAAAGTACTGTTTATCTGGCCCCTTAAGTGCTTCTTACATCTTTTCTCTCCTTTTCCACTCTTGTGTTATTTAAAAGAAGACAGATAAGGATGATACATGAGCATCAATTTTTTTTCTTTGTGAAGTCTGTTGACACTGTAGGTTGTTTTTTCCGTGGATTTCATTTGAGTTATACAGGGTAAGTATGTCCATTCACCACTTCTAATGACAGTCCCTATGAACACTTACCTGGACAGCAATATTTGCATATAAAATGCAGTTTCAGATACAAAAGACAGGAGTTATTAAAAGCATTGCTTATGTTACACCCACAAATTTGTTAAGCATTTTAAAGATACAGAATAAGAGAGCTCTCTGCTGGGAACAATGATCGAAGGTCTCCTCAGACATCCAGGCTGTATTACTCACCAGAAATAATTGCAGAATTGGGTTTTCTATTTACCATAGTAAAGCAACCTTGTCTATAAACTCCTTATTGCTGCAAACCAAAGGTGTGTGTCTGGGGAGGGCAAGCTTTTCCCCTTGATGTTCCAGGACATGGAAATACAATCCTTTTTCAGACACAGATGTTTGCAATAGAAAACTTTCACTCCACTCTCTTCTGTTTTTAATCTGCTCATGACAGGAAACACAGATTCAAAATGAATGTAAAGAACACTGTCACCGTAACTGATGATAATACAAAAGAACACGTAGGAAAGATTTCTTTTTCCCAAAATATTATAGGGAGAAAAGGGTTACAGATTTCAGAAGATTCTAGGTGTTTTTATTTCTCAGTGGCTACCAATACAGTGTTTTTCCATTAAATTCAGAGGATATGGCTCCCTGCAATGCTTTGATACTACCAAGAGTTTCAGCATACAAGAGACAGTACAACTCCTCTTCACGCTCTCTGCCATACCTTCAACACTTCTCAGTGACTACCCTGCTAAAGCTTCACTGAACAGACAGATGTATAAAAATGGCCAGAAGATTCTTCCTTAGCATGTTTCAAATACAAAATGAAACAGGTAAGAGTAATTGATTCACCCTCTTCAACCAGTCTTGCTGCTGACCTCTAGGCTCTCAAGAATTTTGAAGATGTGCTTTTTAAAACTATGCCAACCTACACATCTCAAGGGAAGTTCTTTATGTATGCCAGTGTGAAGGGGTTGACTGGGCTCTTTCCTGTGCTGTTTGGTTGCCTGTTCAAACTTCTTCTCTTACTCTGTCCTTCACACCACAACCTCCCCGGTCTCCCTTCTCTGCCTTCTCCAGTTTGCCTAAATCCCCTTTCCTTGCTCTTTCATTCAAGTAGTACCTTGCTAATGACAACTTTCACTTGAAAAACAACAATATTTGCATGTTGACTTCTGCAAATTCATTTACCACTCTGTGTGTCATGCACTTTTTGATCTGTGTTCACTTTTTTTTACCTGTGAGCTATTTGGAGCAGGGGCTGTCATCTGGCACGTGCTCGAGCAATGCACAGCACAAAGGCATCTCATTTTAGACAGCATGTGAGCAATGCTGCAGCAAACAATAAAAACAATTATAGTTATAATTACCCCTCCCACAAGCCACACTAAAATACATAATCAGACACTCAGAAACTGAGAAATTACAGCATCAACCCTGTGATGTGATTTAATTAATTTCTCTTTCTTCCTCTGTATAAATATGATACTCTCTCTAGCTATATCATAGTATACTATTTTTTCTGCAAAGAAGGTCTTGCTTCATTGAGTGTTGTTGATTTTTTTAAATACTTTTTTTACCCAAAATGGTGTCCAAATCTTTCTTACCATAAGATTTCCTGTCATAATCCCTTCATTGAGTAGAAACTTACTAATTTCCTTTTATATTTTTCTTTGTTATTTTTATCAGAGGATGTGAATGGTTCAAGAATATTAGTGAAATTATTTTGACAATGCTGACTTGAATAGCTGTTACTCTATCTTAAAGATGGGAGATAAAGCACAAATAGATTAAGCATAAAACATAAATCTCACATAAATCTTTAATCTATCTGTTAAATTAACAGACATAGGTTCTAATATTTTTGGCTGTTTCATGTTTTTAGCATATAGTATATTGGAAGCACAGTAACAAAAAAAATAGCTTTTAACTAGGAGTGCACAGAATTTCTAGTAATTTTTCAGGTGAGGAACAAAAAATACTTTAGTACACATGATTTTTCACAGTGGCAAGGAATCAAACCAGGTTTTCAAAATTTATTTTGAAATTTTGGTTTTTTGAACAATTCTTCCATTTTACACTCTGCTGCCAAAACCCAAACAACTTCTAATTTCTGTGTTAGGTAAGACAAAGAAGCTGTGCATAAAAACTCTCTACACATCACTAACTGACTCCCAGAACTCTGTTCACATCGTAGAATGTTATGTGCTCCTATGTAAAGCACTGTCTCCTGAAGGCTTCATGAAAATAAAAGTTTTGTGGGCTGTAGCCCAGCTAGAGAGGTCTTCCTAACTGGAAAAAAAGAATCACTGCTTCTGTTCTGCTTCTAGAACTTCCTGCATCTTCACTAATTAACTGAGCATGCACCTAGTCTTAAATAATTTTACAGCTATTATCTGTAGTTTTTTCCCTGATTTTGCAGTATCCCTCTTCAAGCATAGAAACCCAAAGAGGATTTAGTATTTTCCGACTGGTACCCCAGTACTAAAAAATTGACCATTTGAGCTACTGGACAGCATTAGCAAACAGATTTGCTTGTCCAACACAAACTCTAGATCTTTTGCAGAACACCATGTCCCATGGGACACAGGCTGATTTGAAAGACTTGGTCTAAAACTCTTGTTTCTAAATCAACAGTCAGTTTGGTGGCATAAAAACCAGAAAATTGCACTAGTGATATTTTGACTGAGTTCTGGTTCACCAAATTTTCCTAGTTTGGGCTCTGTAGCAAATTCCTCACATCTCAACAGTCTTTAATGGATTCATAATGTCCACTGAGTAATAAGGGTAGGGGGAAAGTGCCTAAGAATAATACATGAGAAAGGTCAGAGGAGCTTTGGCAGCAGCGGGAGATTTCAGAGGACAATAAATATTAGCAGTGAATCCTTCTCCTCTCCTAACTTGGCTGTTTCTCAGGATGCAAGCCATCTCATCTTCTCTGGGATTCTCAAGGCAACCTCTTCCTCATCTCACCTGCCTTACACATTCACACCACTCTCCCTCTCTGCCTGCACCAAGAATATCCCATGCTTATTCTTCTGCCCCTGCTAGATTTGTGTCACAGCAGTGGGCTCTTCTTGTGTTAAAGAGCTCTTGTACATATTGCATTGATTTTTTTTTTTTTAAATTCAGCTTAAATTTGGGTTAAATAAAGACTTAAAATAGCACAGGCTCGATTCTGGTTAATGAAAAAGAATCCAACTTTAATTCAACTTTTTACTTCAGTTTCAATTTGATTTTAAAACACGCTTTGCTTCAATATATTCCTATTATCCATATGATCATGATGTTCTTAGTGTTATTTACAAGTCTGTCAATATCTGTGTCAATGGCACATTTCAACATATATTATTCACTATCTATTTCCAGATTATCAGCAGCAGTATTGAGCAGGGAAAAGCACAAGTCACCATAAACCTCTACTGTAACAAATACTTTTGAAGACCTGTCATCTAATCAGCTCTTAGTCATTTCATGTATGTTTATTAGAATACTCTGTGATACAAAGTCAAAGGTATTACAAAAGTCTAAAAAGTATCAACTTTTACTGTTCCATTTGTTAACTCAAATTCTAATAACCTTGAAAATGAGCACTAATGCTTTTTAAGGAGTATTAACATCTTCATTATTTAGTTTTTTATTGCTGAATTCTACATAGCTTTTTTCTTCATCATTTTGCCTCAAACCAATGTTTGACTTACTGATTTATAACCACATAATAATATTTATATTTATTAGATGCTGAAAGCTTTCTCCCTGGTAAACATACTGGAAAAGATTTTTGTTTTAAGTTATTTGCAACTGAAAAATTGCCTTAACATTTTCTTATCACATTAATTTCAATTTTCTTCACAACTTTTTGAAGATAACCTTATATTCCATTTATCTCCAGCATCCCCCTCTTCATGGCATTAGTTTAAGACAGCTCTACCTGCTCCATTTAGTCTCCAAAAGAGAACAGTTCTAGCTGGGAGACAGCGGGTGGGGCAGCTGCCCATCCCGCCCACCATCAGGAGGTATTGACTGATGCTCCACTCCAATCACATCTTCAGTCTCACGTTAGAGGAGCAGCTCTTGTCCAATTATTTTTTTGGTCTTAGAACAGGAAAATGTCAAAAAATATTCAATTTTTCAGCTTCTTCCCTGATGTTTCCTACATCGAGCTTCATGTCATTTTTGCCTAGTTATGTTCTCAAAAATGGCTGACACATTTTTGCTGAAACAGTGAATAAAGAGGAACATCACACGTAGAAGTTTTCAGCTCAAATTATGAAAAATATTTATAGTGCTGATGCAAGTGATGAAAAAAATTACACGTACAGTTTCTGGGTTCAAGTTAAAGTTCTTAAAAAATCAAAGTCCATTTCTTACAATTTGTATTACAGCAGTGCAGGGAAAGTAAATGAAGATTATGCTTTTATGTACTAAGCACTCATCATACATGGTTTTAAAATATAAAAATTGTAACTAACCAATGCATCAAAGTGAAAATAAATAAACAGTTATGTAAATTTACAGTGGGTTTAAATTTTAGAATTAGGAACATTCCATAATAATATCCTGGAAATAATCACCAGTACAATGTGCAGTGCCACTGGTAACAGACCTACAAGTGCACCTTTTTTCCCGATGACTGGTTTGTTTTCCCAGAGCCTGCAGCAGCAGATTCCCACAGTCACTATCCCAGATGTTTGCAGATGAGCTGTGGTTCACATCACCTGAACACTGGTAACAAGCACTTTGTGGCTTCCCAGCCTGGGGATTGAACTGGGTAGAAATAAACTGGGGAGAAACAGGCACCTTTAGCAGAGGAGCTGACAGGAAGGATTGATGTACAACTTCTTCAGGAGCACGTAAGACCTCATTAGTAACTTCGGTGTTTCTTGCTTTGGTTCTGTTACCTGGTGCAATGGAAGAGACATGGGCACAAAGACCCAATTTGAGGACACGCTGTGTCTGAGGTGCTGGACAGCGAGAGCTGCTTCTGCCTCGGCTTTCGGGCAGAGCAGGAACAGATTGAGGGCAGAGAGCAGCTTTTGGGGGCGCTCAGTGGGGGCTGATTTTAGTTAGTCTGACAGGACGGGCAGAGGCACGCATCTTCCAGCAGCAGCCAGGCTGCGGATCTCTCCGTGGAAAAGCTGCCGTGGGCACGGCCAGGCGGCCGGAAGGATGCGGGGATTGAGGAAGCCTCCGAGGGGACGCGCTGCTGAGAACCTCGCAGGTGAGGCAGGAGCCATGAAAAAGAGGAAGCGATTCCCTCCATCCCCAGAAAGGCCCGTGCCGACGCCAGCACCGCCCCTTCCCGGTACCCGCACCCTCCCAGCGCCGGCACCGCGCCTGCGCCCTCCGGGCTGCGGGACATGCGTGGACCCTGCCCGGCTCCTGCCCAGGTTCCCTCCCCCCCGCTTCTTCCTTCCCGCCTTTGCCATGGCGACACCGAGTGGCCTGATCCGGGCCCTGCACCGCGGGACCCTCGGCCAGGTAACAGGCCTGGGGCATCTCCCCCGTCGCTTCCCGGTGTGGCCGGTTTGGGACAAGCCCCGCGCTCGGGCCGGGCCGGCCCAGCCGCCATCCGCCCCGTGCCGCGGGCCGGCTCCGCGCATGCGGGGGGCGTGGGGCGGGGCCGGGCCGGCGCCCGCCGCCCCTCGGGGAGCCGCGCTCCCCGCCGGTCGCTGCCGCCTCACGGAGCGTTCCTCCCGCTTGCCGGCTGGTTCTCGCTGGCTCCGCTCAGCCGCAGGGGCTTCGACTCCGCGGGGCGCTCGGGGAGCGGGAGAGAAGGAGGCCTGAGCCGGCGAGTGCCGGCGACTTGGTTGTCGTTCGAGCGCTGAGGTAGCGCTGGGCGTTGTGCGAGATTTCAGCGGTGGTCTTTTCTTCTTCCCTTTCGACTTTAAATGCACCTACTGGCTACAAACTCCTGTCTTCTCCAGCAGGAAAGAAAAAAACCAAACCGCATAGGTGTCTGAATGGACGTATGTCAGCCCCTTCCCTTGGTACTTACACGACCTCAGTGGGGTGTAGTAGTGTCTAAATTTCTTTAACACGTTTGGGATTTTTATTGTAACCATCAGGACCTTTCCCCCCTCTCACTCCCCCCCATTCTATTAGAAAATTGAAATAAAAGAACATCTGATTGCATTGATTGTATTTTTGGAAGATAACCCTAAGCAATCAGCCAAGTCAGGTAGGTATATATTCAGTGACCTTGTGTTTGTAGGCAGCCTCCTTCGTAAAGTTTTATGTCTATGAATAGCTTCCTTAGAAATCTTTATGTAGCTTGTAGCCTTGTTTTTAAAATGAGTGGAAGAATTTGATGACAATAATATTAATGTTGCATCACTTTAGAGAATGTTTCCCCTAGTTGGACAATTGGCTTTTTCATTAAAATCTTGCTCTTCACACGTCATCCAAATCCTGAATAGTATGGTATGTTTCAATAAAGGAACACATTATTCAGAATGAGTACCAGGGTAGATATGTCTCATGTTCCTTGTGAGAAGAAATAAATAGGGTAAGAAGAAGATCAAAGATGCCTTTCAGTTTCTCGATGTAATCTGTATTGTCTATGAATTTGCAGCAAGTGAATTCTGTTACCCTCGGCCATGGAGCTGATATTCTGAGCACGTCAAGCTATAGCACACACTAGTGCACAAAAAGTTGGTGTATATAGTGGTGAATCTGGGTAAACTATGCATTGCAGGACTATTTCAGAACTAGGATTTTTAAATGAAGTTTGAGAAATCAAGGCATGTTTCGTTACATTCTAAAACAGCTAATACCACGCAGATAACCTTGATTCTGCCCTTTCTATTGAGGAGGTAGAGTGAAAGCAAAAGAGGAAGAACCTGTTATTCCATGTGAAACTTTGGTAACTGATATTTTACTTAGTAACTGCGTTCTTCATACTACTTCGTTAGTGTGAGGCAGAAGTAAGGATTCTGCTTGTATTTTTTGTTTCAGAATTCATTTATGTATAAGATTGCGTTGAACTGTAACAATATAGAAGAGCTAAGGAATCTCAATATGGCATACTCGATAAACTTGTTGGGTGTTTCCTTGTCTTGAGGTGCGTTGATTTAATTTCACTTACATGTTCTTAAATCTTCCTAGGTTTCTAACACTTAAAATTTGAACAGTTGCACTGTCCCAGTAATATGTTGCCAAAGCAGGTCTTGCAAAGATACCTCAAACCACTCATTATTTTTAGAACTCAAAAGTTCCTTGAAAAATATTGAAAGGATTTGAATATGCATATTTCCTCATGCACATGGTGACTCTTTGGCTCTGTTCAGTATCACAGCAGATGCCCTCCCTTGCTTTCATTCCTCTAGCAAAGAAATCTGATTTATCTTGCATAATAAAGAAATCTACTCTGAGTGAACATGGCTCATGTTGTATATTAATATTTACTCTGATGTGCATTTCATTGCCACATCTGAGTCAGCTGTCAGGTCAAGATTACGTACCAGGTGCTTTATCACCTGGCTGCTGTTGCCATGATGTCTTTAGGTGTGATAGGTCTGAGAATGTGCTTCCTTCTTGTTATTCTTTAAATGTTTTCATTTAAAAGAAAAGAAGCACAAAGTTGGTGTTGGTTCACAGATTCACGGAATATTCTGAGTTGGAAGGGACCCGCAAGGATCATCCAGTCCAACTCTTAAGTAAAACCCCATATGGGGATTGAACCCACAACCCTCGTGTTAATAGCACCGTGCTCTGACCAACTTTGTATAGCTTCAGATCACCCACCCTCAACTAACAGTAGTAATTTGCATTGTTGCTCTGGTTTTAAATTTGTGAGTCCTGTAGGTTGTGGGATTTTATCACTTTTCTCTCTCACTTTAAGTGCCCTCTTACGTCTATCTGGAAAGAATTGCACTGGAATTGAAGAGGTACTTACGGTGCATCTTCAAAAGAATTGAGGGGAAAAAACAGCTCCTTTATTTATGCTGTTCATGTTGCCAGGCTGGACTCGGGAGTGGTTCAACTACTTGGTAGACAGCTTGGAACAGATCATGTATTTGCTGCCTGCTGATGAGGAGTATTCAAATTCCAAGCTGGAAAAGTGTTTGCCTTGAAGCTTGAGCAGTGTGTCTACTGGCACCCTCATAGTTTTGATGTTTAAGCATTTGATAATGTGGTCGTAGTCACTAGAAGACGTAATTTATGTGGTTCCAGCTTTGTTTCGCTGTAGTGCACAGTTCATCGCTATGCTGGATTTACCATGCTGTGGAGAATTTGCTCTGTACTTTTTGTTGTACATATTTCTAGCACACAGCTAAAATTTGTAGGCATAATATATGCGGTTAAGCAGAAAGTAATGTTTTGTTGGAGAGATTAATTATGTTTGGGGTATCTTGACTTTTAAAAGCTTATTTCCCAAATTCTTCAGTGGTCCCTAAGCTAGGGTTATAGAAAGTCATTTCATCAAGTCTGTTTCTTTGATGAGACACTCTTAAAAATGGCAACTACAGGTACTCCAGGGAATTACTGATAAAATTATGAGAAATCCAACTGTGGCATAACCTGTCAGTAGGAAAATTTAATCTAAGGTGAGTCAGTCGGTTGTTGGTGTACGTCCTGATAAAACATGGATTAGGTTTAGTCCTGGCTGCAGAGATGAAGTAGAGGAATGGCAAGGTCTTGCTTTTGATAGTAGGGTCTCATGCATCACTAAGTGACTTTCCAGACACTCAGCTGGAAGTATACCTTTAGATGTTATTTGCTTTCAAGAAGGAGTCTTTGGCATCATTTTTCTTTTCTAGTATTAAAGTAGTTATCTAGTAACAAAGTAGTTATTGCAGTTACTGTAAGAATACTCCAATACCTGTATTGCTTTTCTTCCTGAGAATATCTTTTAAAGAAAAGAAGAACTTCTCATTTTGCTGCCTTTTCTCCTACCCTAGTCTTTCCTCTTTGGTAGGAAAGCCTTCCCTGGCCTTCACACAGGATCTGTTACTGGCTGTATTGTTGTTGCTAACCTGTGCATTTTGATGTCCTGCAACCTTCATCTCTTGTCAACTTTCACAGGAGTGATGCATCAGAAAGTGGATTCTCTTTTAGCTTTATGTGGTACAGAACTGCGTCTTCCAGCCACAAGGGTTGATATTTTTTAAGACAAAATCCTTCCCTCTTTGGTGCTAGAATTTAGTCTTCTTTTTTTCTTTTCTGGCACTCAAAGTTGGATTTGCTGTAATGAAACTCAAGACACTGACTCCAGCACACACTCTCCAGGTCATACAAAGAGGAAATTGGTTTGAGTTTCACCATTCCAAGGATGTTTCTTCTACCTTTTGGTGAGTGTTGCACAGAAAATATCTCTGGTGAATGTTTAGTCAGGACCACTGCAAGTACAGAATCTTCAAATCCAAGCAATCTTAGTCAATATACTGGTAATCTTAGCAGTTTATTTAGGAATGTATCTGTTTCTTCACCTGTGTCAGTGTCTTTAAAAAAATACCACAATATAGATCCCTGAATGTAGTTTCTCTGATTTGCTTTACAGTTCATGAACAAAGGTGCTGCTAAAATCAAGAGGCATTTACTACATTTTCCCCTGCTGGAGCAGGCTGATGAGTCTCAAGGCTAGTAAAACTAATCTGGCATGCTTTGCTCTTTACAAATCCTCATTTGCTGTTGTTTTCCTCTAGTTATCTTCTAGGGAATTGCAAAAGATGGGTTTTGTTCACTGAGTATTGATGCTAAGCAGACTACCTCTCAGACTGCTCCTCTTCTCCGGGATTTTTGAAGATGGGAATGCCATTTTTCCTTTTTTGGTCTTGTGATGCTTTGCTGGGCCTCTGTGACTGTGCTGAACCTTGGTGACTGTGGCCAGTATTGTCAGTGCTTTAAGAGGAGATCTTCAGATTGTTTGGGTCTGATGAAATTTGATTTACTTTTTTTGAGGAAGTATTGTTCCTTCTGTATTCAGGGCACCTGATCCCTCCATTGTTACTGTGATAGTCATGTTAATGACTGGTCATGTTTCATATTTTTTAACAAAGATGGCTCTGAAAAAGGCAGTTAGATAAAAATTGAAGGGTTGTTTTGGAGAAGACCATTAAAATGCTTTTTCCCAGACTGCAAATTAAATCTTCAACATTTTTAGGTATAGTTACCATATGGACTCCAGAGAAAGGAAGTTACTGAAATTACCAGACCCTAATCCTTAAGGATTTCAAAGATTGTAGTTAAAACTACAGTGGGAGAGAGAGCTCAATTTTTAGTATTATTCAGATGTGTTATAAATGAAATGCAAACAGTTTAAAAGCATCCATGTTCCCATCTTGAATTTGTTGCTGTCACATAGGGGTCACTTTGTTAACCACTAATGAAATGAGTCCCCAGGTGCATGTAACAAGCTGCACACGTACCCAGGTTACTGCAGCAGGTCAACTTCAGAATGCCTGTCCAGACAGTTGTGTGCTGAAATTGATGGATGAACAGGCAGATTTTTAAGTGCTTGCCCTGGATTTATGATTGTGACAGTCCCTTGTGTTGCATCTCTTTCTTCTACAGAGCATGAAGGTTGGAAGTAGCAGCTAAGTGCTTTTGACTGAGGAAAAAAGGCTGGAAATGCAAATACCTGTTCCCTGATGTTTTCTGGTGTCCAGTATGGGCTGGTTCAATATATTGTAATATACAGGACCTTTATGAAAGATCTAAGTGATTTGGGAAATTCTTTCCAATTAAGGTAGCCTCTATGTGGATTCATATGTAGAAATTGGTGTCTTTTTATTTTTTTTAATTTTTCCTATTTTCCTGATTTTAATATTGTTTGCCATTTTTACTGGGCACAGATACTAAAAAGTTACTTAGTTACCCAGATCCTTATGAAATCAACTGGATTTAGCAACATATTCCAGCCTTTGGATTAAACCTCTAGTGTCTTCTATTCAGATTGGAATGGAGGTTTTTCCTCATCAGTCGCTTGTTTTTATTCTAATCACTAAATAGCTAAATAAATAAGTAAACAATAACTAAATACGTTTAATCCTCTAGGGAAACTGGTTTATCTTTCAGATAAAGCAGTGGAATAGTTCTTAATGCAAGAATGAAATCATTAGCTTTTGTATCATCTCCAGAGCTGAAGGCAAGTTACTATACAGGGAGAATATACATTTCTTGGGTTTTCACTGGATTTGAGAGAGTTCAGGTTTCCACTCAGATTTATCAGACTTTCAGTTGTAGAGAGACTTCTTGCAATCTGTCTTGCTTAATGCCTTGTCTCTAGTGGATTTTGACCACTGTTGTAGCTGCACAGAGAGAGCCCCCATTGTAGACAGAAATGAAGGATCTTTGAGGCATGAACGGGTCCTATTCATTTCCATAATGGAGTTCTAACAATAAAATCTGGCAAACATAGATTGTTTTAGCAGGAAACAGCCCTTTATTCTGGCATCTTGGCAGGGCTTGGGTAGAGTCCCACCATTCTTTTCCCCCTCTGGCCCTTGCTTCCAGTGTCTTGACTAAGCCTGTTTTTTCTCTTGAGGGACTTCTGTTTTTATTAACATATTTTGTACAGTGAGTTTAATGAAAGATGCTACTCTGGCCATCGTGGATGCTGAAGTTTTGTGTAAATTTCTCCAGTGCATGTGCTGAACAAGCATTGTGAGGCAGTCTGTAGCAGATCACCTCTGTCTCTAGACAGGAGACTGGAGTCCTGTTTTAATGCTGTTCCATTGGCAGATAGAATTTCCACTTACTAATACAGCAAGTGCTATTCTTGACACTCAACAATTACTTTTTCCATGACACAAGTTGTGGTTTATGCTGCGACTCTAGGGTTAGATGAACAAACATTTTGTGGAATTGACTCAAATTGCAGTAGGATCAGAAGTTGAAGTGAAGAAAAACCCCAAGCATTAAGTCAGTTAAGCCACCTTAGATCATACATTTTTTGAGTTGTGCAGTGAATTGAAATTGTTTTCGTTTTGATTATTTGAGCCCTTGACTAACAGTATCATTCTTGGAGTCCCTAACTCAGACAAATCACAAAGCAGATTTTATGATTTTCTGCTGTATCAGGCAGATCTATATATCCACTGGAGAGGATTAAATATATATTTGCCCCTGGAGATAGATATCCACATTGAGAGTGCCCTGAATTTCTCACTGCATGGGAGAGGAAATAGATACATATTTGTATATATGTATACACACACAAATAGACAATGAAATATATGTACTTACTTTCTCATTTCCCTCATTCTTGTGCTGAAATGTGATGATTGCTACCAGAAATTAAATGTCTGCTTTTACTTTTAGCTTCAAGTTCTTTGAATTATGCTAGGGCCTGCGTCTGCTCCTTGGAGCTGGCCAAAGCAATAGAGTGGTGAAGTTGATCCAGTTGCTTCAGTGATGTCTGCACAATAACTGAATGAAGAATAAGGGTTGTGTGAAGTTTAAAAATTGGGGTTTCCTCAGTTTTCATGGTGTTTCACGTAGCTCGTGTTATAAACTACTGCAAGGATGTTATCTTTGTAACAGGCAGATAAAACCCTGCTGTGCTTCATTTGTATTTAGATGACACTTTGATAACTGTTCAGACTAGGAATTTCTTTCTGTTTAGACTACCTGTATTGTTTATGGATAAGTGGTTTGGAGCCTTACACTACAGATTAGAAGGTGAATTAAATGCTTCTTATTGATATGTCAAAATGTGGTAAGCCACCACTTACATAGGTGGGTGTCAATATTTACATTCCTGTGCAGAAGGATCTTAGAGTTGGATAGTGCTAAATTTCCATTTTTGAAGCTCAGAGCTTCTGTAAGATTCTTCCAATTCCCAGAAGTATTCAGAAGCTGAAATGAGATGAAATTGTATACATTCTGCCATTCTGACAGATGGAGCATGTGTTGTTCTGATCATCGTTGTTGTTTCTGATCACATACACTCAGTGACAATCAAATATTGTATATTGGTCTATAGTGTTGTCCTGAGTCTGGCTGACCTGTTAATCTCATTTGAAGGTTGTTGGACAGCATTAAAAAAGAAAATGAATTGCAGATATCTTCACAACTTCCTAGTCTCACCATCGTCTTTTTCCTTTTGCCAGGTGCATAGTTCTGACTTTGAAATCTGTACATGATACTGTACCTTGGGAAAGATATAGCAGCATTTCCTCGTTAATAAGAGATTCCACGCTTCCTGATGATTTCACCACAGGTTCACATAGCAACTATTTTTGTCATTTGCTTTCACACTTGTGGATGTTCCAATATCCCTGTCCTTTGGCAGTGAGATTGCTAAATGGCCTGTTTTGTCTTTATCCAACAGTCGGGAGCAGTTCTTTTCAGGGATTCTGCCTTAATCCTACGTCTCATGGGCATTCACTTCTCTGCTTACCAGCATTGCTTTTTATACAAAAAACAGCAAAGAAATATGGGGAGGTACAAACTTTTGACAACAGAACCACGTTATACTGTCCTTCCTAAATATAATCTTTTTATAGCCACATCAAAGTTTCTTTCAAAGGTGGTCTTTGACTTCTTCTTGAATTGGGTTATCCATTTGCAAATATTTTTCTTGAAATAACATACTTGCCAAGATGTGGAAAGACTTTACTTAATAGGCATCCATAGGGTGCTTTCCGTTTGCATGGAAGAACAAAACAGTTTCAAACATTTCAAAGCCTCTTTGTTGCTTATGTAAAGGGAATGAGGGGTCCAGCCCTCTGAATTCCTGACCAAATCTCATTTTGCATCTCTGCTGGCAACAAATTAGCCCATGTAAGTTGTGCAGTCAAGTTCACATTCTGCTCTTCATGTACTTCCACTGGAGTGTTTTGTTGGGTGTTTTTTTAACCCTATCTACATTTTAGATATTTGCAAAGTTAAAGCAATGTCAGCATTCTGACTCCTGTTCGTCAAGCATTAAGCCAGGTCACAGCAGCTAGAGGTGCTGTCACTCCCTCCAGAGGGACATTTTCACAGTTGACCATGCAACATTGTAAGTCTCCAGTATTCAGAATACTTGCCAGTACCCAAAGAAAATGGAGTATTACACATCCCTGGGATACCAACAGTAAAAACCCTCGGGCTTTTTTTACACTGATACATTCCGCAGGGTACACCCAAACTGAGAGCTGGTAATTTGCCTGGCTTCCTGTGGGCCAGTTTGAATAATACAGGTAAGTCAGCAAGAAACATCTCCTCTTTAGGACAAGCAAAGCAGTGAATGTCACACACGAACTAGGGAACTTTCATTTGATGTTGCTGGACCCAGGGGGTCCAGTAAGCAAGTCACAGTTTGCTGTTACCATTCTCATCTCACTTGGCTGCATCCTCTTGACCTGAGCACAAATGAACACTTGTGTTTGTCCCCCTCATCCATTGCTCATCTCTTGTTTGTTCTTTCTGTGGAAACAGCCCAGCCTGGTGATTTCAGGACCAGCCTGCACTGATAACAACAGTTTAAATGCAGTCTGTGAGATTATCTAGCTCCAGAAAAAGTTCTTTAAATTCCCTAGAAGTCCCAGATACAAGTGTGATTATTGTGTCTAAAATATTTAAATTCCAGCATAGACAAGGAGGACCAGCTGTAGCATTTTCTTTGTGCATGTGTGCATCATTATGGAATTTACCAATATTTCCACATTCTAAGGCCTCTCAACATCCATCAGGTGGTTTTAAAACTTTCCTATTCACCTGAGATGAATTTCATGCTGTGACCACAAGGTGAAAGTTTTTGAACAGCTGTGTTAATTTTGGCCCCATGTGAAATGAAGCCAACTTTTCCTTGCTACAGGAAATTGCCAAATAAAATAATGGAGAGGAAATGAACTACTCTTTGAGTTTCTAGGACAATATTCTGAAGAAACATGGTAATTACAAACAAAAAATATTTTTTAAAAAACATCTCTCTAGATGTAAGTCGATATTCTTTGTTTATGTCCCATAGGGCAATCTTAGTAGCAAGCTGACTCCTCACTTGAAGAAAATATATAAAAAAATACAATAAAATCTCTTTCAGCTAGAGGTCAGAGAAAGAGCAAGAGCAATCAGATGTTTTAAGAGATTTGGAAACTACTGTGATCAAAAGCATAAAACTTCTCTAATTTCTCTGTGAGGGAAGTATTTAGTTTTGAGGGCATTCTTTAGCCTTCTGGTTTGTTTTGCTTCAAGGTTGTGAAGGTTTTGATACTTAGAATAGTGTAATATATTAAAATCACAGAACCTTTCATATATCAAATAATCTATATTTATAATTTAGAAATATATTACATTTTTCACTGCATTTTGACAGTTCCACATGTATCTTGTAGCAAAATAAGTTTTAATTCTTCACTTGCTGCTATCACATTTATTCTGTTGAGCAATGTACATTTTTAAATGTGGGCATGTACCAGTTGACAAATGTTTAAATGTTAACTTGTATTTCCCATCTTTCAACAACATTTTATTGACTTGTATTTCCCATCTTTCAACATTTTTAGAATGGTTTTTCAAAGCTTGTCAGTGTTTAGCTGCTATCAGTGAAAAGGCCTCAATTCTTACATTTTTGTTGAATTTTCAAATGCCATGAGATCTAATCTATCTGAATAGAATTCTGATTCCTTTTCCATCCTCTTTGGTCATCTCACTTTGGCTTTAATCCTGCCTATGTCAAAATATGGGCTCAGAGGACTGGAACAGACCCTCTTTGAGGTGATCTGGTGTTTCCCCTGGCCCAAAATAAAAATTGAGTGCCCTTACATCTTTATCAACACATTTTATTTATTTATTTATTTTAATAAAGTACCTCTGTAAGCAGTCTTCTGAAATGCTTTCTGTTTCTTACTCTTGGAAGCTTTTCTTTACATCTGATCTGAATCTTTCTTACTTCACCTTAAGCTCATTGTTTAAGAGCTTTTACTTTCACAGTCTTCCTTCCACTGGACTAAAAGCATTTCTGGCTTTCGTGCAGTCTTTTTTTTCAGGTCACTCATTGGATTTGGTTGAACTTCTATGGCCTCTTTCTACCACTGTTTTGAAATACAGGACCTAAACTGTCCAAGCTCTCCAGCTTGAGGGCATCCTCATCCTGAGTAAGATGAGCAAATTGTTTTCTGTCTCCTGGATTTTCATCCTATTCATATAGTCCCGTGCAATTTTTGGTATAGTTTACAAATGTGGTAGTTTTGCAACTGCATGGTATTGATTCATGCTCACCTTCTGAAATATTACAAACCCCAGACCCTGTTCTGTAGCTGTTGCCTGGACAGCTGTTCTCCTTCCTGTGTTTGTGTGGCTGAGTAGACTTTCCTGTATAAATTTGTGTACTTTTGCCTGATAAATAGCATTCTGGTTTTTCAGACCATTTCTTTGCTTTGTCAAGATTATTTTGAGCCCTTATCATCCTTTGTTTTGTCTGCAGATTTAATTAATACTCTATTTCATCATCCACATTACGAATGGAGATACAAAAATATCAAATAATACTGGACCCAGGACAAAACCCTGCAAAACTGTATTTGATATATCTTTTCCCAACCGCTGTAAGCCATCAGTAAGTGCTGTTTTCAGGATTTTTTTCTCTCTCCAGTTTCACCCCCAGCATATAATATTGTGTTTGAGGTGTTATTTCTCTAGCTTGTCGGAAACTGAGATAGCATTGGAACCTAATGAATATCAGGATATAACCTTTAGTACTGCTTCTCCATTCTAGCATCTCTTGTGCTATGGGAGGCTATCAGAGTTCTTGAGATGCACTAGTTCTTGAGAAATACTGCTGTCTGCTGTTATTTCTGTAATTTCTTCAAAGTTCATTATTTGTTCCCGTATTTTTCCAGGAATTGAAGTTGAGCTGACTGATACAGAGTAACTCTGAGGTCCCAGAGTGGAGCACGAGGTTGGCTGTGAGCTCCCTGGCTCAGTGCTTCCATGCCAGTGTGCTTTGTGCTAGTCCATGGGGCTGCAGCTGGGTCAGAAGGAAGCCAGACCTGATGGGTGCTTTGTGGAGCTGTTTCCAGGAGGCACCTGTGCCTAAAAACTTTGGTTGTTGCTGGTTCAGCCACATTGTTCAATGAACAGTAAGCTAGTTTTTATATGGATTTGTGTCTTAGGGGTTTTCTCCACAGTGTAACAAAGGTTGTCTTGCTTCTCCCTCTCCTTTTCCCTGGTGCCACCTCTTCCAAGCAATGCCTGTGGTACTGGAACTGTGAAGTTTTCAGCTTTTGAGCATTGAGTGCATCATCTGATGGATTTGGATGCAGAATGTACCAATCTGACCTTACCTTCCTTCCTTGCCTGTCTGGCTGGAAGGTTCCTGCTGATAGTTCACCAGGTTTAGCTGCTGCTGCAGCTTCATGTCAGTGAGGCACTAATTTGGTTTGTCTTTTAGCACCTTCCTTCCACTGCAGTTTTTAAAATATATTGTTATTAATTCCTTTAGCCTTTCACCTGCCCTGGGTGAAACGGACTGATACAACCTGCAGCTAATGTCTATGGTTCGATAGTTTGACTGGAGAAACTTTATTGCCCCAGCTTTAAAAAGGCAAGTAAATGGTTTGAGAATCTTTAACCAGGGTTAAGGCTGCATCGGGCAGCATTTGAGGCCATGAATTGCAGTTCTGTGCACACCTTTGAAACCCAGGTGGTGCAGAAGTAGTGCATGTTTCAGTGTGCATTGGACCTGCTCTGTAGCTGGGTTATGGCTCCGCTTTGAACAGGAGTTCTAACATGCTGATGTGATGTGCTGTCCTTCAAATTGATGTGGAGAACTGTAAGGAGCACAGCACAAAAAATAACGACTATTAGGCTGTGTGCTTGCTAAGGAAGACACTGTGGTTTAGGGTAAGACTGGTGACCTCTGTTGGCTCCGTGCAGACCCAGTGCTTGGTTCCTTCACCAGCTGTGCACAGATGTTACCACAGGTTCGTGTCCTAGGCCTCTGCAGAGAACTGGAGCCAGCTCTTCTGAGCCAGGAGGCTGCTGGCTGTCTCCAAGTCCCTAACCAGAGGTTGTATCTCCTGTTCCACTCGACACGGGAGGGAAGGGTCCACGGTTCCCTCAGGTCCAGAGGTACCTTGTGGTGTGTGGTGGCAGGAACTGTGGCAAGCTGCTGTAGATAATCCCCGTGTCTGTCAGTGCAGCTGTCATTAGCAGCCCGAGTGGCACGTGGGGCTCATAAAGCAAATGAGAGAATCCATTTGCGGGATGCAGTGAGCCACATGAAAGGAGCCATTTGCTGAGTCATCTGTAACAAGGCAGCATGAGAGGGCAGCCTAACCCAGCCGCAGTCACACTGAGTTCTTTTGCTAGCCCTAGAGGGCAGAGTTAAATTTATAGGGTGGGGTTAGTATGTGCTGTAAATGTTCCTCCTTTAAATGTGTTTCTCATTTGAAATATAAATATTAAAGTCCTACTGAAGCTTAAATATGAGTGCATTTGACATTCAAGAAAGGGGTACTAGGCAGTGCTGTTTAAATCTTAATTTAGTTCAGTTTCTGGGCAATGGGTTAATCTTTTCTCCGAAGCTATTTATCTGAAAACTTGCTCTGGTATAAATATGTTTCTTTCTAATTTAATGTTAGATCTTTAGTCTCTCATTTTAAGAATTAAGCGTGTTGAAATAGCATTTGTACCAGATGTATTTGACATATTGAATTATCAGATCAAAATAAACATGTTCAAAATTTTCCACAGCAAGTTTGCAGAGAAGTAATTGCATTAAAAACAATAAATGAAGCAAAGTAAGTAGTACATACACTGCTCCTAAGTTTCCCTTTTCCTTAATTTTTTTTCTTTCTCTAACATTAATACTTAAATTGTCCCAATTAGGCTTTAAAATTTATGCTTTAGCTAGTAAAATCTGACTTGTCTGGCTTTCCTTCATTTTGCTGCTTAATAACTGTCTCAAGACAGGTTTTTCTAAGCCAGTGTTAACAGACAAGCATATTATTTTAGCAACCAGAGCTTTGAAGTTGCCAAGTATTAATAAGGGAAATAGAAAAATTGTAGACAGATGCAAAAGATGCAGTAGTTGGTGACTTTTGTCAGCCAAAGAATTTCTTTTGTCTCTGAGGTTGGAGCAAGTTTTTGGTTGTGTTGTTTTGGTTTTATTTTTCTTCTCTTTTTGATCCCTGTTGAGAAGGTCTTCATGTTCAAAATTTCAAATTTTCCAATTTTTGTGTTTTATGCATGTCTGTGTTTGCTTATGCTGCTCTTTCTTCCCTTTGACTTCCACATTTTCTTTTCCTCTGGCAAATTTGAACTTTCTTCAGCTTGGGACAGCTGGGGCAAAATGAATCCCCACGAATAAAATTATAACAAGAGCAAAGTCTGTGAATGATCCTTTGCTGTTTCCTGAGTCGTTCCAGTCTCATTAATCAGCGCTGGTGCTGTGGAGGCTTGTGGTGTGTTATGTCGCCAGCACAGCAGCTTCTCCGTCCCTTTCCCCCACCCCCTGCGTGCCTACACAGTGGGGAAAACTAGAGAGGGAAGCCATCAATCTTCCCTGTCCTACATGTCAGCAGTGATTCTCCTGTCGGCTTCCTGCTCTCTCTGTCGTGCCCACCACCTGTGTTTAGAATCAGCTCTGGTGCCGTGGCTCTCACTTGGCTCTTCACCTGTTCTGCCCCAACTGAATGGCTGTTAAAATAAAGCAGAGCAGCTAAATGCTATAGCATGTGAATTGTAAGCACCGCTGTGGCTTGGGGGGTGATTTCTGTTGCAGCTGCTCTTGTAATACTGTCATAATTTTCTGTAACATTGTGGGGTTTGGGTCTAAAATCTCTTGCTTTTGTTTCAGCCAGGCGAGCTTGTGAGTCGGGGGGGGGGGGGTTTTTTATTATTTAGAAATTAAAATATTTGTAAGATGTATTACAGATGGAGGCATAAGCCTATCTCCTGTCTGCTCGGTCGCTGGGATAGAGTCATGAACAAAGTCCAAAGAAACTAGTTAGTCCAAAGCTTTGTCCTTACCTTCAGTCACTCCAAGGGTATAATTAGCAAAAGCCTCCTTGATTTTGAAAATGTATCTGTCTCCCCCATGACTGGGTAGATTGAGAAGCTGACAGGCACTGCCTCTGTACTTCTAGGGCAGGGTTAATGTGATCATTTTATGGTTTGTTGTGTTAAACAATAGGTCTTAACTGAACTCTAACCAGCCACACTTATATGTATACTCTTATGTAATTTTATAACATGCCTATGCCAAAATAAAAAGAGAAAACAATCCTGAGAATTGTTTGTCTACTGGCAGCTTTCTCTTACCTCCTTGAACGGGTACTACATTTCTCTGGTTTTAAAACCCAAAACAGATTCAAGCATAGGCATAAGGTTTCCTTATAATTGGAGCTTGTCTGCTGTCATTTCAAGTGTGTGATGGCAATATTCATGTGGAGTTGTAAAGAAGAGAGATTCTGAAGACTTAAGTCTTGTGAATGCTTTCACTTGATTTTATTTCTGTAACTCTTTGTAAAGGAGGAACTGTTTTATGACCGATTTTACTATATATATGAGAAGCAGTTTTCTCTTGACTGTACCAGGCAAATACATGTATTCAGCAGGTAAGTTCTTGTGTTCAGCATTCACAGAATTCATAAAGCTAAACATCCAGATAATCAAGGATGTAACCAGGATACCAAGAATTGTCTGTAACACGGGATGCTTGGATCTGCACGGATCTTTTCCTTTATCAGCTATGGTGTGTCTTCCAGTTCTGGCACATCTATCTCATGAAGGGGAATGATTGTGTTTTTGACTGCTGAATTGAGGCCTTGACAGTAGTAGCTCTCCTTCCTACCAATATGGCATACAGAGAAAAGCTCTGCTTTGGTCCAAGAGAGCAGCATTGAATTTTTGGAAGCTGTCATCTTTCCTCTTCTGCATTGAAAATGGATATGGCCGCGCTGCAGGATGGCGGGACCAGACCAGCCATCCTAGTCTGGGATAAGAATATAATACTTATTCCTGATTGAGAGCATTTAGATGCTGATACTTTTTCAGTATAAGGAGTGGCAGTTGTTTATCTCATCATGAAAGGGAGGTTAGGTAAGAGAGCACCTGAACCTTAATGGGTTTGGGGCCAAGCTTCATTTGGTAATGCAGCTGAGAAATGCACTGTGGTGGTTAGAATTGCCGTGCAGTGGTCTTGTAGAGAGAAAACAAATAGTCAATGCTAAGTCATCTGTCAGCTACTGCTCTCTTAACAGGAGTGAGGATGCAGCACCACTGGTGTAGGTGCACACACCACACAGAGTTAAACATACGAGCAGCAGGCTCACACTGTGCTTACTACAGATGTCTGAATGAGTGAGTGCCTGTGGGCTGGAGCTGCATGTCTTGTGGCTTTCACTCTGCTCCACTGGGAAGTCTTCACTCCTTTTGTTTTTATCCTTTTCCAACTCCAGTACTTTGGTGCATACAGCTCCCATCCCCTGACCTAACAGCTCCATTGAAGTGCATTCCAGCCCCATGATTTCATGGTACCAGGCAGAAGTCCCCTGCCACGCTGCTATGCTGCCCGCTGCTTCTCACAGAGTGAACAAACAGGGAACATAAACTCTCTCCAAAGGAGCAATGTTCTCTGTATATTTTTAGTGCAAGAAATCCAAGATTCATTTGAGGGTGTTTTGTGTGGGCTTTTTTTAATATAGACTTCTGCTAACACAATGGAATATTTCATGCGGCCCTATTTGCTGTAACTTCTCGTACTTTATGTTGTTAAATGGAATCAAAGGAGTTAAAGATGAAAGACTTCTAGTCAACTGGTCCCTCAGCTGGGAGCCAGTATGGGTTTGTTCTTTGTAATGGATTTGCTAATGCTTTACTCAGGTTCAGCCTAGCTCAGTTTTCATGATTGGATTTACTTATTTCTGTGAATTCTGTACTTCAGGTTAAGTAATTGCCAAGCTTAGACTGAATATAATACTGCTACTGTTTGTTTCTGATGTTTCACTTACTATTTATTGCCCTTATACTGAACAAACCTTTTGTAAGCATTTGTTTACCATTCGAACATACAAAGCACCATTAAAGATGTCATGCTTGCCTTCACAGGTATTCTCTTTAATGAATAGAGAACTTGGTTCTTTCTTTATATGAAACTGTGTCCATTTTACATTGTACATCGTGTGTTTTCAACATGTGGTGTGTCACCAGATGCTAACTTATGTAGTATTACAACAAACCTACCTTTCATTAGCTCATTGTTAGCCTTTGAATATTTGGAATTAGTATGGTATTTGAACATACGGTTTATGCTGAGACACTGATGTCTTGTATTTTCTTGGTGAAAGACATTCTCAAACTGCCTATTTAAATGTCACTATTGCATTTTTATGTATTGAGTGTATTACACTCACATTAAGGGACACAATTTTGCCAATACATCCAATATGTTCATGGTGACATAATCTACAAACTGGACAGTGATCCGAGAAGTTGAAAATGCAGATAATGAACATGTTATGGGAAACATATGAAGCAAAGACTGCGGCTGCAAGGGAATGGAGTCTGCCTGACTTGGGTACTGACAAAGTTTCTAGACAGAACTGTTCTCCACAGGCTCAGGGTGTCAGCACTTTTTGGGTCAGGGTATTGGCACATGAGCTGATCTGTGCTGACTGCACAGAAATTCCTGCTTTCTGGTATAACACACAGTTACCCCAGGGAGTAGAGCTGCTCCTGCACTGAAGCAGCACCAGCTTCAGGGTCCCAGGGAAAAGAAGCTGTAACATTAGGAGGCATTTCAGGTGATGCTGTCTTTTACTAGACTGAAGTTGGAAGATGTGCAAGTTTCTGCACTATGCTTTAACTTGGTCATCCTAACATACTTTACTTGATGCAGGTCCATAGTAGATTTCTGGCACCTGATGAAGTTTCTTAGCTTTTGTAACTGTGCAGGTGGAAAACGTACTTTATATAAAGTCATTGGAGTCAAGGCAGTAATAGCTTAATTAGTAATAATAGTAATAACCTTAACATGGCATTCTCTGTGCCTTGTTACTGTCTTTGTAGTAATAATGGTAATAATGGTACAGTAAGAGCTGTATATCAAGAGCTGTATGTAAGAGCTCTTTGGGGAAGCAAGGGGTATAAAGCACAAGTGGAGGAAGAAAAGAACACAGGAGGGATGAAATTGGTAAGGAAATGGAGAGTAGGGCTGTAAGAAGTATGGCCTTTTAAGAAGAGCGTTGTTAAACAGGCGTATAAATGGGCACTAGAAAGCAAGCAGTACTGTGGGGAGAAGTAATTGTGGGAAGGAGCATCAAGATTTGAACTTAGTGAAGGATGACATGGACATGAGAAGATGTTATGTGCTCTGACAAACAACAGCTGTTGACAGCTGTTCTGGGATCCTCTTAGGGGTAGAACACCATGTTAGTGGGCAACTATTTTCTTCCTGATTTCTTATTGTCTTGGTTAAGGAACATAGGAATCAAAAGACAGATCTTATGGCTGTAAAGTACCTGTTGCATTGCCTAGCAACTGCTCTAGGCCTGTAGGAATAAAAGTACAGCTCTGAAGTCTAGTGAATCCCAAGTTTCTGTAAGACTCCATCTAGTTTATATGTGTTGGAATGTTGAATGCCTCCTTCTGTAAGAGAGCACCTGGCCCTTCTCAGTGTTAACACGAAGCTGACTGCAGTCCTAGGCCAGGTAGTAGCTTAGTGGGAGGTGAGTGGATTGTGTGAGTGGTGAGAAATGCTCTGATGTAGTTTCCTAGGAAATAAGGAATCAAATGCCAAGTGAGAGATGAGTATCATAACTCCATTTTTGTGTAATGGATAAAAGAGGCACATGGGTGGTCAAGGACTGGAGCACAAGGACTGGAAGCGGGAATTACTGTTGGAAGAAGGGGTGTGCTTTTCATTGCTTCAGGTGACTACCTTGAGGCTCCTGTGCTGGAGGTTCTCCAAGAGTACTTAGAAACTGACTCAAGAATGTAGTAGAAGTCAAGAAGATATTTGGGATGGGGTGAAGGGGCTGCCATCAAGACTTACATGTGTAGGCATTTATGTGAGCGGGAGAAATTAGCATGGCAGCTGGCCCAAAGCTGCTCTTGTCTGTCAGCACAAACACTTAAACATTGGGTAAGAAAATTGTCTTGAGCTGAAAAAACAGCCTTACTTAAAAGCAGAGGATTTTTCAGCAAATTTTGAAAGAAATAGTCTAGGCTTTTCTAAACTACAGATCATGCTTAAAAATAAAAAAGTCCTATTCCACTTGGAAACACTTTCTCATTATTTTTTCTTAAGTCTGAGTCAAAATTAATTAAGTCAATTTGAAGTCCTTTTAAATAGTTAAAAATAATGGTACTTGCCCTTGACTTTTACTGCTATTTTGTGTGCTTTAATAGTTGTATGACTTTTTTTTCTCCCACACACATTTGTAAGAGATTCACAGAAAAGAAAACAGACTACATCAGTAAATAAATTCTTCCTGCTAAGTTATAGATGTTGCTCATAAAAGTTAGCAGGAAAAAAATCATGCAGCCACAGGCATAATGAAGTTGATGATCCTGCCACGCAATCTTGCATGCTCTTACAGCTTGGCATGTAACAAGCATTTTCACATAAAACATTGCTGAGCTACTTCTGAATATGGTGGAATTCTTTGGGAAGGTCGGGGAGGTAATTGATCATATGCTGACAGCTTGGGGCTCTGAGAAAATGGTCAGATGGAGGGCTGGGATGCAGGAAAACAAACTTTCTAAGATGGTAACTGTCAGTTAGCCAAGCTATACATGTTTCAAGCTTTTTAATCTTTGCTCACAACCTCTGCTTCTCAGTCTTTTTTTGTTTTTGCTGTTTCTCTGTGAACTCATTTCCAGTGTTGACATTTTACTGGTCCTGATGCATAGACAGTATTCCAGGTATGATCTTGAGCTATAGTTGTATTTCTTTGTAGAGCTCTTGCAGAAATTCTATTGCTGCCAAAATGGGTAGTTTGAGAACTTTGATGATCTCTTTCAATATTCTTTGACCTTTGGGTCAAGAAGTAGGTTTCTTTCAGGAACTGCTCAAAATGTTCTTTGCAGCTAGAAAAATAAGACTTCAATGTTCATGGGAGTTAAGATGGCAATCTACTGGGACATTGCATGAGTTTACAACAAAAACGTTTGAATTTCTCTACACTGTGACCCTAAGTTTCTATATCAGAGTGGATGTAGAAACCAACATGTGGATATAGAAACTAAAGAGAAACATACAGCTTTGTTGCAAAAGAAGATGAAGGAATCTACCACTTGGCTTCTGAGACCAGCTTTTCACCAATCTTATTTACGCTGTCTTTTTTTCCATATGCAGCCTGACAGCTTAAAAATATGGTAGTTGTCAGTCTCTCTGCTGTAAGATAGAGTATTTTAACTGACTTACTGTAATTATCAGTTGTGAGGTCATTTATACATTAATACGCTGACAGGAGGGGAGAAGAGACAGGCATAAATGAGGCTTTTTAAAATTACTTTAAAATACAAAAGAATATGTAAGAAAGAAAAGTGTGTGTTAATTTTGCCAATGCTTTGTCACAGAATAGGCGTGTGGATCGAATTTTCTCTGGTATCCAGCCAACTGGGACCCCTCATCTGGGTAACTACCTTGGAGCCATTCAGAACTGGGTGAATCTTCAGGAAAAGTGCAGCTCAGTGCTCTACAGCATTATGGACATGCACTCTCTCACCATGCCCAAGGAGCCAGCTGTCCTGCGCCAGAACATCCTGGACACCACTGCTGCCATCCTTGCCTGTGGGATTGACCCAAAGAAGTGTTTCCTGTTCCGGCAGTCGCTGGTGAGTGTTCCTGTTATGTTAGATTTTTTTCTGATTAAGAGGCTTTCCACACATCTTCATGAACAAGTGTAGCATTACCAAAGTCCTTTATCATCTTTGTGTTGGTGGTCCTAGAAAATGTTAGCAGTGTTGGATTTTGAACTTATCCCTTGCCGTGGTTTTGAAGTTTTGAAGGCTGAAACCATGACTGAGATGCCCATTTAGGGACAAGTACATTGTGAATTTCTGAAGCAGAGCTAGGAGTTTGTGCAAGTTATGAGTAAAATACTTCAAAAACCTCTTAGGAGACCACTAATTTATCTCTGTAAGTCTCACTTTAGTCACAAAAGGTTAACTCGTAAATGTGGCCAGTGTAACCATAAAGGTAAGGAAAACATGTTTCTATGGTTTTGTATCAGCTCTTGCCACTTATTGTTCCAGCTGCACAGTAATCAAAAATAACAGGTGATTCATGGTAAGTTTTGTTTCAGTTCCACCATCATCATCAGTGGTTGATGTTCTTCTCTGGGACTTTTTTCCCCCTTCTTTGTTATAATCTCCTTTTCATATGCATGTTTTTTCATCTGATCTGCTTATTCATATGTAAACCATGTGCTTTTCTTGACCACCCCAAGGGGTACTGGCTTACCTTCCCACTTGGCATATAGCTATCACATGTTATATTTTCCTGGAAACAAACAACTTAGTTTCTTGCTCAATTAACTTTCTGTTACTGACTCTAAACTGGCAAACTTCTGAAATTTCTGGCAAATTTCCCACCGAGACAGATGTGTCATAGCGTCTGCTCTTGTGAAGACACCCGTCAGTGGGTGTCCACTCTGCAACAGAACTGCACAGGTGATGTGCACACAGGGTCTGAATTTTATCATGCAAGATGAAATGGCATTGCATTCTCCTTTTCTACACGATTCTTTACAGGCAGAGTTTCCAGGGGTTGTTAAACTGCAAATGGCAATCATAGTTCTATATTCCTGGTGAATAATGAATTGATGAAGACAGATATACTTCCTGCTTCACTTTTCCTCTGTATTAAAAAACCAGTCCAAATAGATGAGCTCAGAATTCTAGTGGAAGTATGTTTAAATAAATTTATCCCTTTTATTTTTCAAATCTGTTTATCATTTTAAATATGTTACCAGCTTGGGTTTTAATTTTGCTCTACTCTGACTTGTCAGCCTCAAAATGATGAAGTCATTACCTGGAATAATCACAAGGTGAGTTACAAGCCAATGATGCAGTAGCAGCCAGTCTGGAGGGGGTTTTTTTCTTGTTTTCAAGCAACTGAACAATTCAATTAGTTACAAGGTAGGATCAGTGACTAGATACACAGAGAGGGCTCTTCAGCATGAAGGAAAAATGCTTTGCAGGTTATGGTTAGAGAGGAATAAAGTGAAGGTTTATAAAATTGCAAGTGAAATGGAGAAATTGTTTTATCCGCTGAAGAATGTGAATTGGTAAGTATCAAAACAAGTTAACACCTGGAAGATTCAGCACAAAGCAAAACAATGCTGCATTTCACAAAATCCACAGTTGGGCTACAGAACCCCTTGACACGGGATACAGTGCATGCTGAAATTCATATGAATTCAGAAAAGGACTTGACAAATTAATCTGAAAAATTGCTTTGGGACTGTTGCACCTCTGCAGGAAGTGGTGAAACCACAGATGGGAGAGTGTCCATGCTTTCTGCACTTATGTTCTTGGTTTTTTGTTGGTTGCTGTCAGAGATGGATATTTGATCTGGTCCAGTGTTGCTTTTCTTGCGTTCCTACTGGTCTGAAAGCTAAACTAGTGCTGTTCCAGGTCTTGCTAAAACCAACACTCAGGCTTCCCTTGAAGCCAGCAGATTATTGGTGAGGATCTTACATTGCACTCAACCACAGAAAGTATGTTGTATCTTTCACAATATAATAATGCAGAGATTGAATCTTTGACGCCCCAAAGAGAAAGTGTCAGGAAGTGATGTCTCTGTGTGCGGTGCTTCTACAGTACAAATACAGTCAATAACCAATGAAAACCTAAGATAGCTATACTTGAACATGTTCAGCTTTATCAAATGAAAGTTTCCACTAAATATAATTCTGATTTTCCTTATGGTGGTTAGGCTGGCCTCCGTTAAATAGGCTGCCTTTTACCTTAATTTTTCTGTGTGTCCTTATCTGTCCAGATCTAATGGTCATTGTTCTTATTAAATCTAAACCATTAGATTAAATGTTTGAGCCGTCTGAGTCTGACATCTTGAATGTTATTCCTACCAATACTTATCACACGAGTACCAATACAACTTTCAGAAGTGGCTGACTCTAGCATGTTTCTGAAAGCTCATTGTCACAGTGCAATCAGAACTACTTCAGTTGTTTGTGAATATAGACTGTTTCAGCACTGGTTCAGGCTGAAGTGGTTTGTCAGCTTCCCCAAACCAAGTGTGTTCAAGCTGTATGAAGTGGTCAGGTATACCCAGAGATGCACTGTGATCTGTTACATTTACCCAGGCAGCACCAGATGTTTCTCTGGAAGCAATTAAAAGGAGTATCTGTGTGTAGCTCTTGATGTGAGGAAAGGAGACAGGAACCTTGCTAATGTGATTATTGTTTTAGTATGATAATGAAATAGTACGTTATGGAATGTCATAATATCGAGATGATTGTTCCTAAAAATGAAGGTGTAAGATGGATTGCAGCTATTGCTAATCAAGAAAGTTTATTGCTTGATTTTGATTGGAAATTTCTCAGATTTAAAAAAAAGAGAAGCTGGCTTCCTTTTCAGCCACTGTAGCAGTCTCCAAGGGTGGTCTAAAAACGCCCCACTTTTGTTTACAAACATTTGTCTGAGGTGTAAAGCAAAGTGACTAAAACTGATTGTATACTGTAATAGGGTGTGTACTTCCAGAGGTCAGCAAGAAAGCAGTGAAAATCAAGCCACAAAGAGAGAACTGGATTAGGTATTTAGTTATGGACAGAGTAGGTTTTTTCAATACCAGATCAAATTGCTAAATGAGAGAATTCTCAGTAACTTAGCATGGTGTAATTATTGTTGTATTTTGAGCCTTACCTAGAAAATTACCAAATCTGTAGATCACAGAAATTTTTCTTTAATTACTCCTGAATGACATTTCTGTTCATTTTTTTAAACAAACATCATGCAACAAAATTGTGATCTAAGAACTTTTAGTTTTAATCACCAAAACCCACCACAACTAATGACTTTTTTTGTACCCTGATTCTGTAGCAGTAAAGGCAGAATGAAATTCTTGCACTACGGAAGTATGCTGATAATGGTAAGCTCCACTAAGGGAATTGCTCATGCAGTCATTAATGTAAATGCTGTTGTGTCCTCTCACTTTCTCTGGATTACACTGGGCAAGACTGGTCTAGAATTGCTGAAAAGGGGATTTTTTTTTTTTGTTCTTCGTTTGTTTGTTTGGCTTATTCTTTCTGTATTTTGCTGCTTGTGTTGCTTCTCTGGAATATGTTTGCCATATGTGAAAAAAATAATGCTACTTGGTTTCTCAAAAGGCCTTTTGGTAAGGGTTTTACTTACTCTACTTGCTTAGGCGTTTTTCAAATCTCTAATCCAGAGATATCTGAAATACCTGCCTCCAGAATTTGCACACACTTTATCATTCTTTTCAATACAAGGAAGAGGCAAAAGGCTGAGCAATATTAATCACAGAGTGACTGCTGGGAGAAAGTGTGGTGAGAACAGATACCGCTCATGCTTATACTAGATCCAAAAGGTGCTGCTGTGATAAGGATACAGGTGAAGTTGACTTGGAATCCCAGAACAGATTTCAGTGATGTCCTTGCCTTTCAACTAAAATTAAGTAAAAGTGATAAATTTTGCATTGGCAATGTTTTATTGTATTGTTTAGAGAGCATATGGCCTGTGTTCTTATGTACTGGATATACAGCTAAATTGCTTATAAATGGAAAGTGCTAGTTGGATGAAAATTAGTTTTGTATGCTTCAGAATTTGCCATTTATAGGTTATATTGTTTTATAACATGTACAAACAGTAAGTTAATGGCTGGCTGTATATATTGCAGTTCAACAAATACTTCCCACACTTACATTGCCATATAAAAACTTGAATTCCAACTTAGGGAAGTAGTGGCTGCAAAGAACAAGTGATGATAACTTGAAAATATTTAGAAGCAAGAAGGATGATGATGAATAATTAGGGTAGTGTTTGGAACCACATTGTCTGTGAAGGGTTATAAACAAGCACATTTAATTACAGTATCTGGGAAAACAATTGTGGTATATGTTGGACAGTAAAATGACCTCCCAGTGAGAGAAGCTCTTTCATTACAGCTTGTTTAATTGTATTTTCTCAAGTCGGAAGTTATAGAAAAGTGACAATTTTAGTAAGAATAAAAATAAAGATAAATGCAAATTTCAAAATTGTGCATTTCAAATAGTGCCTTTTTATTTGGAGTACAGCTGCAAGATGTATGAAACCCTCTTGGAGATATGAGATATGAGATATGCTTTAAGTGGCTGCCTTTCCCTCCTGGGCATAAAAAAGAAGCAATGGAATAATGACTTATACAACGTATCGTGAGAGTATTAGAAGAAACAGAAAATATATTCCTTAAATTGTACCATAACTGATAAAAGCGGTAACAGTCATCTTTCATAAAACTTAGATCTTTTATTAAAACCAAAAAGGACTATGGGGGGGTAAATAAGGGAGACAGTATGCAGTCTGCACACATGGTGAACTTACGTGGTATAACCCATTTTCTCTGATTTGTGGTGGGTACACTACACATTTCAGTTCTTACCCATAACCATCTTGTATCTCATCTGCTTCACAGTCAAAACAATATTAGAAACTGATTTTGCTTTTATGTGGTCTCAGACTGTTCTTCCTGTCCACCTATCTATTGTAGTAGACACATGCTGAATGTCCCAAGAGAGACTAAAATTCCATCAGAGTTGGTTCAGCCGACAGTGGTTGATACGCTGCATGAATGCTTCTCTGAGGAGTCCTGTGAGTTTCTGGACAGCATAATGTTCAGTTTCTGGGCGGAAAATTGCAGTTTTCATCCTTCTGGATAGGGTGATTTATTTGCTGAGTATAATCAGCTGCAGTATTCTTGCAGCGTGCAAGCAAATTGAAGCAGTAACTCTGGGAGGTGGGAATTTGCAAATTTGTCTTAGCCTTAACTCCAAAAGCCAAAATACAACAATATAAATGTGTGCACTGTTTCACTGCTGTTATTTTCCAGAAGTATCCATCTGCTTTGTTTTGTGGGCAGAGTTTGAATAGATTCGCGCTACCCCTTGTCCAATTTTCAGAGGGGCTGAAAAGCTTCCATTCCATCATAGCTTATAAATTCATTAAAATACATTAATTTAGCACAGTCCATTGAAAACTTCCTGTCATAAGAGGAAGTATGTGACTGTTTAATTTAGAAAATTATTCTGCTTCTCTCATTCCTCTGTTTTCTCTCTCATGGACTGGACTAGACATAACTAGAGCTCAGTGGGAAGGAAAGTCATGGTTCACTAGGATTTTTTTTTTCTGCCTTAATTACCTTGTTCATCTCATACTATTATGTAGCTGTTATACTTTCCTCTCTTCACCAGTCTTCTGGACACACCAAACTAATTATTCAAACAGTATTGTGGGTGCTAGTAGGAGAGTGTTTCTGAAAATATGTTAATTTCATAAGGAATAAAGGAGAGAAAAGGATGCTTCGGCCAATTTACTGTGGTCTGTTGGGGTTTATAACCAGTAAAACTTGATTCCAGTAGGAATATTCTTGATCAGGTTCTTCAGAAAGGAGAGACAGATCTTATTTCTGTAAGTTTTAGCCAAATATAAGTAAGTGACAAAATTGTTCCAAGGTAAAGGTAGATACTGACAGATTTACCGACAATAACTAGATAACCACCCCCCCCCCCAATTCAATACATTGCTTAACATGCTCTTTAAATCTGATATTGCCTTTGTAACCATAAATTTATTCTACCCTATGAATTATTTCTTTGAATAGGAATTTGAGATACTGTGTCAAATTTTCTGTCATAAGAGTACCTGCACTGTGTGCATTTGATTCAAGAGCAGCCTATTTTCTTTTGGTCTTGTTTATGGCCATTTTTTTCTTTAGCTGTATAATATAGAGATACATCACTAAGTATCTTGGAACATATTGCTTGCAACCTTAGGCATTAATAAAACCTTACATCTTATTCAAGAAAAATGTGAGCATAATTTGCTTTAGAAAAGGCCTCTTGAATTTTGCAGAAGCTCTAACTGGTACTTCTAGTAGAGACAGAAATCCTTAAAAAAGGTTTAATTTCTTTTAAAATGTAGGACTCTTTCCCTTCTCTGTTTCAATTTCTTTTAGTACGCAGCTATCCAAGTTACCTCCTCAGACCTATTTGTTTGTACTTTACACTGTCAAAATTAAATCCTTGAAATTTACTGCCCTATTAAATAGAGCCCTTAATGAGGTTACACTGCTGAGGGGAAGCTGCAAATTTTCAGTGCCTTACAGAGAAGGGCTATAGGTTGCAACTTGAGGAAGTCCATCTTGAAAATAAAACACTGCATCTCTTTTTGCAGAAAGCTACTTCAGCTGCCAACGCACAACTTTGAATTATATCACTCAGAAAAGTGAGGCCCAGTGTTGCTGATTGGCCTGCTTTCAGACCTGCTTCCAGTATTCATGCCTCTCCCACTGTTGTTCTTGAGTCTCATGGCTTGCTGTCCTCCTCAGCTGTATGTCTCATAAAAAGTCACCTAGAATTATTTGGACTAAAAGTAGCTACTGGTTTTCTACGTATATATCATTGGCTGTGGCCAGGGAATATCAGCAATAATTTGGTAAGGAACAGCTAGGGTCAAGGACAAAAAAACAGATCTGCAGGAAGAAGCCCTGAGATTGTACTTCAGCATACAATGCTCCAGAGATAATTGAAGTATAAAGTGTGATCTGAGTTTAATAACTTCAAATGGCTGCACAAGTAAATAATTAAGAAGCTTTTTGTCTTTAAAAAGGGAGGAGCAGGGCACTCAGGTGAAGAAACAGAAATGTGTGTGCCTTTCAGATAACTGCTCATTATCATTTGGAAGTGGTCACCTCTGTTAAATAAATGTGCTTTAAAAAAATAAATGGAATCTGGCTATGCACCCTTGGCCTTGTCAGCCCACAAGAAAGGAATGTAAGTAGTTCGCTCTGGAAATAATTCTTTGATTACTGATTAGTAAGCCAGGTTGTGGGGGATGCATAATGCAATGGAGATTGAAGGAGGAAATGTGTCCCTGGTAATAGCACAGGGATGACCATCTCGTCCCTTTGAGAAATGCTGATGGTTTTTACAGACTTGTATGAGATTAAGTAAGAAAACTGTGTTAAAATGAGCAAGAACACAGAGCAGGAAAAAAGAGAAAAACTTGATGTATTTACTGAGAAGAGCAAAGGGTATGATTTCAGCTGTCTAAAAAAGGGAGATCACTATATGGATCTGGTTAAGGTTTCTTGGAAAATTTTTAATGGGAAATAGTTGACTTTGTAAAGGGAAACAATAAATAGAGCACTAAGACTGTTATTCCTGGAAATATTTTCAGCAAGGCTGCAAGAAATATTTCCCAAGAAAATAATGTTTATATTAAAAACAGGCTATTATATTTTTTTCAGGACACAAAAGTTGATCTGAAGGATTTAATTGTTGATTTTCAGAATTACCAGTGATTGTCACATTTGTGGAGTTTGGTTTGAGATGCAGTTCAGGAACTGTCACTGGTTGTGGGTTTTGTTCATTGGAGATGTAATTCTGGTTTTCTACCATTTGTACTATTTTTATACTGACGTATTTGGGGGAGAGGGCACTGCTGAGAAAATTATGTCTTCATTGAAAAAGAGTCAAGTTTATTATTATCTGTTCTCTTTTGAGAAAGTGGGCAATTCCTGCAGTACATCATAGCTCTGGAGAGTAGTTTGTTGTCAGATTTTAAAATACAAAACGAATTGAGTTCTTTACTGGTTAAAGTATACACAGAATAGCCTGAATTAATTGGAACTCTTTATATTTTTATTTCTTGAAATCCTAGTTAGATTTATTGGGTAACCTCCTTTAAAAAAAAATTTTAAAAATAAATTCAAAAAGCAAGCAGAATATTTCTCTAACAGTCTTACTCTTTTTAATGAAAATTGTGTGAAAAGTGATGCTTCTTTGAAAAAGGCACAATAAACGCTACCAAACACAATAGGAAGCTGAAAATTGTTTTGCAGATTTATGCAAATACGAGATGTCTCTTCTCTGTTTCCTTCCGTTTCATTGTTGAAAGCCACACAGGCTGTAACGCTCACTTTTTTTTTTAATAGCTCAGTCAGCAGTCATGTTCCTCAGGGATTCTTGCAGGGAGCAGTTCTGGTCAACATATTCCTTCATGACCTGAAGAAGGTGGTGAAGAGAAGTTCATGGGCAATGCTAAGTCCTTATGGGTAGCCAAATGCTATGCCACAGAAAGGAACTCCCAAAGAACTCATAAAACAGAGTGGGCAGGCAAATAAGGGGTAGAAGAGCTTTAAATACTTCAAAACATCTAGGTAAAAGCAATCTAAACCTTCACACAGTATTGAGCTGAGTCACAACACAGGATAAAAGTCCTGGAGTCATCATTGGCAGCTCTCTGAAATCATTGGCTCAGCACAAGCAATTTTCAAAAAAGCCAGTAATATGTCATCATCACCAGGAAGGGTATTGTGAATAAGACAGAGATTATGTTTTGTCGCCATACAAAACCTTAGTGTGCCCATTTTTTGAATATTGGGTAAAGTTTTAGTGTCTACATCTCCAGAAGGAACTAATGAATTAGATATGATACAAAGAAGAGGAATTCATGCAGCAGGGGATAGAGTAGCTGCCTTAAGAAGGAAAAATTCAGAAGTCAGGGTTGCTTCAGTTTGAAGAGGAGAAGGCTGAGGTATATATGCAATCGAAGTTTACAGAATCAGAAAACCACTAAATAATCCAAATGTGGAATTGCTCACCAAATTGTGCAATATAAGAAACAGGTGGTATTCAAAAGTAGTAAACAAACATGGATACATTAGTGACTAAATTAAGGTATTTCTTTAAGCATCAGGTTTAAGCCTCTGGAGCTTGCTACTGCCTGTGGTTGTGAAGTGGGAGGTATCAGGTGGTTCAGAAAGGGATTAGACACATTCCTGGGGAACCTGGGTATGTTAGCAGGACTGGGCCAGGGATAATACCTTCTGATATTTCCTAGTCTGAAAATTATGGATGCTGGAGGACTATGAGGGGAAGATACTGTAGGAAGCAGTAGGCTCATGTGTTTGCCCCAGTTGCTGCTCCCAAAAACATGAGGCATGCATTGCCTTTCTTGTGATCCCGTATAGTTTTATTTCTTACATTGTTGTGTTTTGGTTATTTAATGAAGACATTTGCTTGCAGTTTTAAATGGACCTGCAGCAAGAAGCTGATGGAGTTTGTCTGGGAGTATGGCTTTTCCTGATTGTGATCCATGGATATTGCTCAGTGAAGGGAAGAGTAGACTGAGCCTTTATTCTACTGGTGTCATATGTATCATCACGTCTTCCAGTTTCTTTGTATCAAATTCATGCAATCGATGTGATGGAACACTGTAGCTAAACGAGTAACATTTGAGCAGATGCACCATGACCAACCAAAGGCAGCCATTACCTGCGCCTCTTGCCAAGTAAAACACAGTAGCTTAAACCGTGATTTAGTCTGACAAATGGTTTGTGGTTTAAGCCTAGAACCTCCTGATTGACACCCCAAGATACAGTCGGTTACTGCAGTTTGGATGATGAACGTTAACACATTAGCCTTCAGTACTGAATTGTATTCCAGCTGAAATCTCTATCCTTTGGTACACTTTTACATAGTTTCTCACCATCTTATCAGGTTTTTTCTTCAGCATATTCAGCACTTTAATCTTACTTCGGAAGGGACTGTGTGTTTGAAGATTGGAAGTGAGTATAACGTGGTAGGACCCAGAACTGTGTATTCAACCCAACAAATGCTGTTTAGATCATTGGTGTTTTGGTAACTGATGTCATGTGAATCCACTGATCCAGTGAAATACACGTGCAGTCTTGGCTGCGAAAGCAACATCTGAGAGAGCTGAATCAATGACTGCATAGCTTTTAAAGAGGGTTCTTGTCAACACAAGTGCAACAGAGCACCATCTCCTCTCCGTCCGTGACTAGAAGAAAGAAATGAGAAACCACTTTGAGCCAGATGGTGATTCCTTCTAAATGAAATAGGAGTTCGGAGCTTAGTATTTTCTGTGAAGTTCATTTTACTCCGGGTATTTTGTTGCACTTTGTCTTGTGCACAGAAGATTGCAGGTCAAATAAGCATGAGGGAATTAATAAAAACCCTGAATCTGTGGGAAAGGCAGAAAGAAGGGAAAGAATCAACCTGAAATATTTCATGTATCTAACCACTGAGCTGTAGTCTGGAGGTCTTCTACATGGGTGACCAAAGTAGTCCAATGACTACTAGCTAGGAAATTACTATATTTAAAATGTGACAACAAAGGAATTGCAATTAATAATCCTACTAATTCTTACTTGTTAACAAACATTTTTTACTGCTTTCCATCTGGGTTGTTATATGATTTTGCAGGCATGAAGCTTTGAACATCTTTGAAACAGCATGCTCTTAAACATTCAAACCTGCCAGTATTGCAAAGAGTGAATCAAGTATGTAAGCAAAGGAGCAGAACATAGATCACCTTTTTCTTTTGATGATTATCACCTATATAGCTAACTAAAAAAACCCAGAGTGACAAGAAAGAAATTAAAGTAGAGCATATGCATCAGCAATGCTTGCCTCTTTTACTAATCCTAAAATGAATATTTGAAATGCAGAAGCTGAAGAGTGTATTTCAAGAAGGTAAACATGGGCTTATCCAACATTGGTTGTTGACACAACACATTTCTTGTCTCTGCCTCTGGAAAGTCTTTCTCTTAGCAGGAGGGCAGCAATCACTCTGTCTGACATCTTTCTGAAACTATTAAAATTTCACTGTCACCACAGTTTCCCCAGAATATTAAATAAAATGTTTGTTCTATGAGCTGAAGTGGGATTTTTTTTTTATCTTTTTAAACCACCCTTGTAGCAAAGGATATGTATGCAGAGGCCTGATCCTCTTTCAATTGCAGGTCAGTATTGGTTTTGATAGGATTGCAGAATGAGGGCCAAATTAAGCCACAATTCAGGCTGTGCTGCAGTTGACTTCAGCTATTATTCCTGTTTTGCAGACAGGTCAGGTGCAACCAAAGCCCTGACAAGCCCTTCACCTAGACCCTCCACCCATGTACTTTCTGTGCAGTTCCCCAGAACTCCACTTCAGCTCAAGCTCCTGTGTCTTCACCTGAACTACATCACTATGTCCTGTGCTCAACCCTATCCCTGCTGCCCCGAGTTTCTCACTGGCTCCCTGGATTGTCCTCAGGTGTGACTAATTCTGTGACCTTTGTGTGTCTGCTGGTCACCAGACTGTCACTGCCATCACCCTTACCCTATCAGTGCATTGTCCTGGTCAGGGAGACAACTGTTCCTGCCTGGGTTGTGTCTCTTTGCAGCCACAACCTTGTGGAGCAGCCCAGCTCTTCATTTTCCCTGGCAGTTAGTTTGAGCTTCTGTGAAGGACCTGTGGGTAGTTTGCTGCCAGCCGTGCTGCAGTGCAGTGTGGCTCAGGCAAGGACTGGGGCAGTCTGGCCTGAGCTTAAATGGGGTTCCTGGAGCCATGTGCAGAGGGAATGCCTGTAAGGCTCAAGTGAGGCTGGTGAGGACAATTAAGGGAAATCTGCATTTGGGACTCTGACGGAGAAGAAATAAAGCTTGGGTAACTTACTGCCACTGGAAATGAGAAAAGCAAAGAGATTTTTTAACTATTTAAGTATTATCTGAAAGTGTGGAGAGGCTGTGACACAGTGGCAAGCAGTTGGTTAGTTTATATGTCTGTTCAACTCTGCTATTGCTAAAGCATTTTCTTTCTTGTTTAGAATATGAGTGGATAGGATCAAGAACCTTGCTCTACTACTTTAATGTAGAGCATTCAATCCTGGCAAGGTCCAAAACTTTCCATTAGCTTGTCACTTGACCTTACTGAAAAAGTAATATACAGAAATAAATGGTTTTCTGGTCTTTGATACTATTTATTCTTATTGACTTTGAGAATATATGCATATAAAAGAAGAAGATTTAAATAGATTCTAACTTCATACTTTCAGGTTCCTGAGCATGCAGAACTTGCCTGGATTCTCGGGTGCTTAACTAATGTGCCACGTCTGCTACGTTTGCCCCAGTGGAAGGTATGGACAGTTTGGTAAATTGAAAAGAAATCTATGGGAATTCAGTAGAAATGTTGTCCTGGCAGTACTTGTCATCTCTGAAGTACCAACTGTACCTTGGTTATCCTTGCTTTAGGTTTAAGTAGTTCTGTACTCCTGTGGTGGAAGGGGGAAAACGTGTCTCTCCAGGTTTGTTCCTCTCTGAACGTTTTCCTGCTGGAAGCTACAGAATTGTGGTTTTGGCAGAGACTTGCTGAAACTGTACTAAATATGAGGTTTGTTTAGTGTTGTTAAACTGATTTTGCTAGAATGTTCAGTGTTATTTCAATGTTTATTTAATAATGCAAATGTAATGCAAGATATTGCAGTGAAAACCATGAGCCTTGCTGATTAAGGAGTTCCATAAACAGCTTTTCTTTTTCCACTATAAAGAGTGGCTGCTCTGTAGATTTTATGGAAGAGTGTTCAAAAGAGGCATATGTTTGAAGAGGAGTATAGAAATTACAAATATTAAAAATGTGCTGAGTGATAGTGTATCTTAAATGTTTGCCTTTACAAGTTTCAAATGTTCATCTTCTTAATCTTGGTGCTGCATCAGCATGACTGCATCAACAGAGTTCTTGCATTTAATTTCCTTGTATTTTATTTTGACATTTAGTAAGCGGAAAAAGAAAAAGACAGGAGAGAGAAGTATCTGAAAAAAAAAACCAAAACCAACAGCTTAAGAGCAGTTTGGCTTGCAGAGTTCAGAGCTGTCTTAAATACCTCCAGATGTTTTCTTTTTTCCTGTTTTCCTTCTTAATTAAATAAAACCAGTAAAACTTAAATACAGCAACCAATGTTAATGCATGGCATAGATTAAAGCAAACCTTTTCAAACCTGAGGTTCTAAAGTTAAGCTCTTAAATCCTACTTTGGCTAGATTGACTTTCCAGACCTACAGATAGGTGTTACAGGTGCTGAGCTTTGCAAATTAGGTTCCCTGAACCCTAGGCACCTAGAGATGTAGACAGAATACAGGATCTGTAGGAGAGAGTGAGACAAATCTAAATATATTTGAACAGTCTTAATGAAATAATTAAGATTTCAAGGGGCTTAGTATATTTAACTATTGCTAAAAGTGAAACATAGATATGCCATTGCTAGAGCAGAATTAGTGTGTGTAGCCTGTCTTGATCTAGATGATCCATATCATGGAGCAGTAGAGGACTTGAATGCTTTGGGTGGATTGTGCAGAGCAGTGTGAACTAATTGAGACAACACTGAACTCTGCCTCTGTAGTTCTGGGTTCTCCCAGCTGTCACTGGCTGTCCTGGTGACTGTGTGTGATCACTGTGTCTTGATCTCTTTTCTGTGAAACATAGGTATTGATACCTTTTTATACCTCCATTACAAAGCATTTCAAAAATGTATTGCTGAAGATGCTGTTTAAAAAGTAGGTTTGTGTGTAATGTATAAGTGTAATAACTCAGCCTGATGGTTTTGCATTTGAAGTAATTTCCATTAATAGGGTTGCAAACAGAAAGCAAAAGAAACCCTATGTTCCCTTCTCAGTAGAATATCAGAACAGTGTAGGGAAATTCATAAATACAGGACATAAACCAGAATGTTAAGGAGTGGATTTTACATGACACTGTCTTCTGTAGAGCTGCATAATAAATTACTCAACTGGTCAGAATTCTAATTAATTAAAATCACAGACTTTGATACCATTAGTCAAAAGTATGATTCTTCTCTGTTTTTCTTTTTCAAACAGATGAAGCGTGCCAGCCAGAATCGCGAAGGAACTGTTGGTTTGTTGACTTACCCTGTGCTTCAAGCAGCAGATATTTTGCTGTACAAGTAAGAGGCAGAATGTGAGCCCATGGGCAATGTCTGTTCAGCTACACTGGAATGAATGTTTGTCAGGTCAACATGCTAACTTATTAAGCAGGGGAGCTGCGTGTGATTAGATCAGAAGATTGGAAATGGACAGACTCTCAAGTGGCTGGTTGAAATCTAGCCTGGTTAAAAAGCAACTGACAGGGCTGTAAAGAGCAACAGCTGGTCACATGAAAATAATTCTTAGGGAATTAAAACAGACTGAGGTTTAACATATTACATGTTCACCCACACTTCTTTTTTTTAAGTAGTTTTGCTTCATTTTGTCTAGTGCACTCTAGAGATACTTAAACTGTCTCTATGTAGTATACCAATATTAGTGGGGGATTCTGCATAGGCCAGTTCATACTGATGAAAGAAAGTAATTTATTGACTGCATCTTGTAGTACCTGGGCTGGTTCAGTTTCCTCTGTGTTGTACTGTGTGCTACAATGGAAATAGCCCCTAATAAGGGACTGGTGACTCAGCATGCCTAAGTCTGTAGCCTAGCTGGTAGAATTTGTAGTGCATTGTCATGACTGGTTGTATTTCATAATATGATTTAAACTGTCTCAGTAAGTAAATGTTAGAGACAGTGCACCATGTAGGAATTGTTTTATGTTCAGAGCATACATACTTTGTGGCATTGCTCTGAAGGAAGTTGTGTGTATTGATTGGGACAGAGAAGTAATACAGGACAGAGTAACCAAGATTGCCCATTTATGAATTCAGAAAAATGTTATCTAGAGAAATTTCATGTTAAGTGATCATAGTAGTGAAAACAGAAGACCAGGAGATAGTATTTCTAATTTACCTGAATTTTAACTAAAAATAATGGGAAGCAAGCAGAAGTCAGAATTAATTTGAGTATTATAATGATTTTATTTGAAGTGAGTCCCATTTGATTGTCAAATATTTGAGTGATTTGAGTGTCAAATATCTAAGGGTGAAATTTAGCCAACTTATCAGAAATCACGTTGTTTTGATTGAGCTCAACCATGTCTGTCTCTTCCATCTCTAATACAATCAGGTGTTTCATCTTTCCTTAGTAAAGCCAGTGGTTTGTTGGCTACTATCTGTATTAACAGCAGGCTGTCCACACAGAGCACAAAACAAGGAAGTGAAAGAGAAACAATACCTCTTTGAAGAAATTTGTCTTAATATCTTTAATAAGAAATGTTTTAATGCAAACAAAATAATATAAGGAACAAGAATTAGGGAGAAATGGAAACACAGGAAGGGAACAGCAGTCATGAAGAAGAATTTAGAGCTGAAGGAGAGGGAGAAACAGTAATAACTCAGATGAACCAAGGATCAAAGAGACAGGAAAATGGACAGAAGGTAAATACATGACAGAAAGGAGTAAAAATAGCACCAGAACAGAAATATATAAAAAAAAAAAAAAGCCAGCAAGGAAAAAGGCAAAGTATCATGCAGAGGTTTTATAGAGATAATATGTTTTCTGTTTAGTGGCAAACTTTATGAATATGGAACCATTTTTGGCATATGGAAACATTTCTTTTGACCTGCGTAGAGTATATTGATTATGGTAACTGATTTTCTCTCAGTTATAGGGCACTGTGATTTCCTATTGCCTACTGTAACTGTTTTTAGGTTGCCTTGCTGTCTGATTGGGAATAAAGGTGGACAAATTGATGCCTGGATGTCAGCCCAGTAATTCAGAATTGGAAGGAAAGAGTACCGTGTTGATCTGAAATTTTCTGGGAACTTAAAAGATGCATAGCGGACTTCCTTACTTTGGAACATGTCCAGTATTCAGAGCTGAATACCCCATAAGCCGTAGAAAAAAAAAATCTTCTGGGGGATGGGAGAGTAATCAAAAGCTGGCAAGATTTCAAGTCTGCCTCATCTAAAAGAATCATACATTTTTAGCAAGTATGATTAACTGTGGGAAAGAATCACCAGGGGAAGTAATGGATTCTTCACCTCCTCATGTCCTCTGATGCAGATTGTGTTTCCCTCCAGAAGTGTATTCAAGCCATTGAGTTCAGTACAGAAGATCAAATTATCCCTTGAATCTAGCAGTTCTAATCCTCTAATAACACTTGTGACAATAGAGGCACTGGACCACATGATTTATACAACTGTGATGAGGAAGAAACACTCTCTTCTTTCCTTCCCTTGATACATCCTCAGTACTGACTCCTCAACAACAGTTATGTTTTCCTGAGACTCGACATGACAAGGTGCTTGCACTTTATGCCCTGCAGATCTTTCTTACTTTGTTTGCACACTATAACGTGTGCTCTTTGATCTCTAAAGAGACAGCAGGAGATGCTACAGAAACCTTTCTTTGAGTTGAGTTTAATGAGTTGCTCTTACAGGTATCTTTGCCATATATGTCTTCAGAAAGGGCTGTTTTTGCCCTTGGGTATGTGCTTCAGCTCAGCACAAAAAGCAGACTCATCCTTGAATATGGTCAGTTTGGGATCTTGTTCCCACAGCACCTATATCTAGCTGGGACTGAGTATTTGGCTCCATCTGGCCCTCTGTCATGGCAGAAGCTGTGACAGTCTTGAGTAACATTTCAGCAGAACCAGAGAGCTTTGCTGAGTTTCCTGTATCTGTCTTTTATTAAAAGGTCAACACGTGTTCCTGTTGGAGAAGATCAAGTCCTGCACCTGGAACTAGCCCAAGATATAGCACAACAGTTCAACAAGAAATATGGAGAATTCTTTCCTGTGCCCAAAGCCATTTTAAGTGAGCTGGTCTTGGTCATTTTTTTTTCTTTGACTGCACTTCGAGGTTGAAGATGGATTTAAATATTGTGGAAATAGTTTCAGGGACCAAGAAAAGGGGGCAAACTGATGCTAAGGGAGTGGAAAATTAAAAACTGACAACAAGAGACTTTGGCTGTGAAATTGAACTCCCAAGATAGATAAGGCTTTAGAAATCCCTGGTAGAGGAATGCACGTGATGTCTGGTATTCTAGTGCAGGGGGCCAGATGCACTCTGCTGTTGCCAGTCAGCCTTACTCTTCAAGTATTGGACTTTTTAAAAGCAGGGTCTCTGTTCCATGCTGCTCGTTCAGGAGACATGTAAGCAGTAAAGCAAGAGACCTCCAGCAGGCAGAATCCTTCAGATTCTGAGTGGTAGATGTTTACATTAAGCATGCTGAACAGCCTGTTGGTATACAGTGTGTATGTATGTACAGTGCTCCAAATTTTAAGGGTGTTGAATATATACTTGAATATTTCAATATGTGTCTGTCACAGAGATCAAAACTTTGTGGTTTTGATCTTAGACTCAGGAAGACTTATAAGGAAAATCTTGGCAGCCATTTTTGAGCTCTAAGGTCATAGGCCGGGGGTGAGGAGGAGTCAGATGGCGCAAATGGCATGTTTGTTAAGAAACGTGAAGAATTGGGCAAGGATGAAGCATTGCATCTTTGTTGTAAGTAATGTAGAGGAATGCACAGCAGAGACCTTCGCCCCCAAAAGGGCAAGGAGCTCTCACCTTAGAAAAGACAGGCGGTAATAAACCTTTCTCAATTTTCAAGCCTCAGTGACAAAAAATGGTGTTAGACCTCGAGTGGAGTTTTGAGAATATTAGGTATTGCAAACTCTGCAGTTCCTAATTGAGTACTAAGCACTATAAAGAGGAGCTGAGTGTTGTTTATGATGCAGGTGAGACTGTTTACCATTAAATAAAAAGCTCAATTTGAAAAAAAGAAAAAATTCACTTTGCTCCCAAGAAGCATTCCTTCCTAAGCTCACAAGTATATGCAAACCAACAAAATCTCCTACATGGATGGGAGAAGGTAGGGACCTATTCAGATTTACCTGGGCTCTTTCAATTTTACAGAAGAGAGACAGACTCTTCCAAAAGGTGATTTCAGAACAAAGCAGTTTCTGGGGCAATCTGAATTGTATGCTGGAGAACCTTTATCTTTTCACTGAGTACATAAGCCCTCTATGAGCAGTATGCAGGTAATTTAATTGGCTGTATTAGGTGTCTAAAAACAGTGCTTTACCTCTAACAGAGCTGGTCAGTGTTGAGTTAGAGAATTTTAATAACTGTCTTTACTGAGATTTACCAAGAGATTTTGAGTGGTAGAGTTTCCTGAAATAAGGAAATTAACTGTTACAGGGGTTTTTTTCTTCAGCGGATTTAACCTGTTTCTCCACTACTCAGAACCTTTCAGTAATGTGCAATAATAGAAGGGAGGAGAAATTTGGGGGGGGAAATCAGCATGTAAGGTACATAAAATATTAGGAGTTGACCCAGCAGAAGTTCCTTCTTCACGAGGATGGGAGAGATGGAACAGGTTTCATTCAGTTTATAAGAGGAGAAAGGTGGCTTCTTAGAAGGACAGGAAGAGTGCAAGAACTAAACAAGAGCACACATGATTGTGCTCACAATTCATTTTTGAGCAAGGATAAACAACTTCATCATATGGCTGCACATTTTTCTTAGCAATTGTCATAAGAAACCATTGTCTGTGTTCATAACTTTTTTTTTTTTTAAGGTACGACAAAGAAAATAAAATCCCTCAGAGATCCAGCAGTGAAGATGTCCAAGTCAGACCCACAGAAGTTAGCTACTGTTAACATAGCAGACAGCCCTGATGAAATAGTGCTGAAATTTCGCAAAGCTGTGACTGACTTTACCTCGGAGGTGACCTATGACCCCACCGCTCGCCCCGGTGTCTCCAATCTGGTGTCCATTCACGCTGCAGTAACGGGGCTTAGCATCAAAGAAGTGCTGCACCAAGCCACTGGTCTTGACACTGCTCACTACAAAATGGTGGTAGCAGAGTCAGTTATCCAAAAATTTGCACCTATCAGGAATGAAATCAAGAAACTCCAGGAAGACAAGTCCCATCTGATAAAGGTTTTAGAGGATGGAGCAGAGAAAGCCAAAGAACTGGCTGCTCCTATCTATCAAGAAATAAGGAGACTGGTGGGATTTCAATAGAAGCTGCTGAGTAGTCACAAGGACTTTTGTATCATGGGATAGAGGTTTTTTTATTTGTAACAAAATCATTTATTAATTATTAATATTTTTGGTTTGAAACAAAAGCTTTTTTTTCCTGGAAGATCCAAGGAGAACATTGGAGGTGATTGCACTAAAAAATGTCCATGAAGCCAGATACTTCCAGTGGGACCAGCATTAAGCTTGTCTGGTTAGTCAAAGAGGGAGAACAGAAGCAATCACAATTCACAAAGAAATTGTGCAAAACCAGAATATAAGGTTGCCTGTGTGGGTTTTTGGATTTTTCCATTGACCACTACAAGAAGCTGAAGTGTAGGCGAGGTGATCAGAATCTAGCAGAAAGATATGTAATCCTCTCAAGAGCATATTTGGCTGTGTATGCAATCTTGTACAGATGGACAGTTCACCCTGTTGGGGGTTATTCAGCTTTGATATGGTGATTGAACATGTTCTTGGATAACCAGAATAAAAGCAGAGACTTAAGAATAAATGCTCAGGGTGATGAAGAGAGAACGTACTGCTTCTCCCTATAGTGTCTTCAAATTCAGTGTGAATTTTCTTTTTGTATCTATGTAGTTTGTGTGAAGTGAATTTCACTTCTGCCATTTGTGCCATCCTGCTGGTCAGGTCTAAGGTATTTCAGTGAGAAATGACATGTGCTCCAACTGCTCAGATTTCATCTGCTGTTCTGTTTAGCAGGATTTTCAGTTCAGCATCAGGTCTAGGATTGCTTTAAAAAAGGTGTAGGGGGAAAACATAATGCTAAATCAAAGAAGTCTTGGGTTGAGAATCAAAGAACTCTACAGAGTAAAGTTTACAAAATTCTTTCTTTAGAAAATTGTGCCGAGGTCAGAGCCAGAATATAGTTAAATAGATCTTTATGGACTCTTCACTACTGAGCCTTGAGAAAGTGTCGTGGTGGGAGAACAGTGTTAGCCTGCCCTGATCTTGGGCCTCACAAGATCCACAGACTGGGACCCATGGGTTGTGGTGTTTGTTGGGGAGTGTGCAGCAAAGGGGAATTGCCAAAAGGAGACACCATGTTCTAAAGAGGGGTAGTAGCACATGTTAAAAGGTAATGAAAGCCCTACTGGTCTTGTGCCAGCATATTTAACTGTATTGTTACACTTCATGGTGCTGTGTTTGAAACTGCTGTAGTGTAATGTAAATTGAGTTAATCCTGTACTCTGGCAGCTCATAATCACTCTATGCCTGTGGCATTTGTCATGTGGGATTGCAGTCTTATATGACTGAGTTAGTAAAACATGGTGGGGGTGGAGGGGGCGTGTTTCTACATAGTACCATTGGTTGGTTGGTTGTTTTGGGGTTTTTCTAAAAAGCAGTATTTAGTTAATTATAGTATGTTGATTCAGAAAGAAATATTTAATTTTCCAAAACATAAAGCTGAGAACTGAGCATCTCCAGATCTGTGATGTGACCTGTATTTATTTGTTATGAATCTGAAGAAGAGAACTGCCATGCAAGAACTTGACGATGACAGATTTTCTAAAATTAGTCAAGACTAAAGAAGCAGAGTGGATGAAGACAGACTGATTGGAACCAAAGTCAGTATTGTCAAGCCTCAGGTAATGTCCTCTGGAAATAATAAGTATATTCAAGAATTGTCCCTGGTTTTAAATAAGCTGTAGTGGATAAGGAAAGGACACGTTATAACTGTGCATATTTACGTAGTTTTAAAAAACTTTTGTCAGTGTTTAACAGCTGCATTAGGACACTAAGACAAAAAATAAAGGCACACAATTACTGCTGCTTACTGACTTGGCATAAACTGTTTGTTGTGGCACTTTTTAATATAGGTTGATTTCTGCAAAGGTCCCACAGTCACAGTATGTTCCTTAAGAGAAGCAAACACTGTGCTCATGAAGACTCTGAAAATCTTTAATACTAGTGTGTCTAGTTTCTACCCTACCTCTTTTTCACTAGCAAAGATAGAAGTATATATTCAAGAGACAAATCATAGTTTCAAGGTCTCTTTACACTTCTAATACTCAAATCACCTAATATATAAAATTGCCATTCAACACACCTTCTTTGCAATGGAAGGAAAATAGGAGCATTCATGGGAGGGGTTGATGCCAACAGGTAATTTTGGTTTGTTACTTAAACTGTTCTGAGCCATCTTTCCAAAACTGTTAGGTTTTTTTCAGAAAATTGTGTAGGGAAAGCAGGAAGAAAAAACTTCAAAAGAGCCTTTTTCTTTGGGGTGGATGTTTATGACATTACATATTTAGCTGTGTTTCAATCAAATTCACTAATTTGCCTTTTTTTAATTCAATAATACATTGGGAGTTTTCCCTTCCCTTTCTCCTATCAGTCACAGTTTTTTCTGCAAAGGTAACCATCTTGGTATTGAGGTGGTTTAACTGAGCTTGAAGCAGTGAGTTGATTCCAAGCTACTCTCCCTTCTTCTATGTCCCTGTTTCCTCCTGAGAATGTTTTTATAAGCACCCATTCTATATAGGGTTTTGTGGCAACGTTTAGTAAGTAGTGCAGATGAGTTAGAACAGCTGTTTAGAGAGCAATTGCTGAGAAGACCTGATGCTTTATATTTCATGATTATTTGTTTCACACTAGTGCTGGGGATTTAATTTTGTTTGCAACGAAGTAGGTGCACTCCTGAAATGTGTTTTCATAGGGTTTTTTATCCAAATCATATTCTCTAAGACTTCTCTGTGATGTCAGCTGAAGTGCAGCTGGTGGGGCGTTTCTGCAGGAGCACACTCCTGATCCCACTGCAGTGTGGTACAGACATGCCCTGTGGTGTTGTGGAAGTAGTTGTAAGGTGTTCTTCCAGGACAGGGTGGGAAAAAGGTCCAAGTACATCCTTCCTGGCTGAAGTAAAAAGAGTCAAAAGGTGGAGGGGTATCCTTACCCCTTGCAGTGTTGCTCACTGAAGAAAAGGAAGCAGAAACAACGATCCTTTATTTAGAGTGTGTTGGTAATTTGTGCCATGGACTCAAAATCTCCTCTTTTGCCGTTCCTATGTTACTGCAGCTGATGTCCTGCAGATCCCAACCACTGCATATGTATTGGGCATGGCATCTCCTGGTAAGACTCACCTTTAGAGATAAAACATCAACTCCACAGTGAATAACTTGCAAAGATCTAACGAAAACACTTGAGACATTTATTTTTGCGGCTAGTTATTCCTAGGAAATCATGATATCACATAGTGAGTGTCAGCTCTGTGCTTTTCAGTTTAGAGTGCGGAGTTTACTGAGAATTTTAGATTCAGGAACAATGTTTTCTTCAGCAAAGATTCCAAATGATGGTTGGCCCCATAAATTAACTCTAGGACTACTCCAGCATACATCCCTGCCTCAAATATCTGGAGTGCATGGATATTGTTCATTATACTGGAATTTGATAGTAACTTAAAGATGTGGTTGAAGTATACTTAGTTTTCAAACACCATGACCTGGCTTCTCAGATTCCCCAGAAGGCTTTTTGCATAGTTCTGATTCAGTGTGTGTTTATCTACAACCAATTCAAGCAAAGTTCCTTTGCAGGATTATGGCTGCATCCATTAAAGGTTAGGGAATTCCTAAAAGTGAGCTGAAAGTCTAAGGAAGGACAGTGAAATGGGATCCTTGGGGACTGACCTGCATCTAAATGTTTTGGGAACCATAGGTTATCAAAGCAAATGTTTTCTTATCCTTGGTTAGGGCCATGATCCTGACAGCAATATAGCAGTAAATACTGCTGATGAAAGTGTGTTCTTTCAGCGGTCCAGCTTGGTTAGATTTATGTTCAGTACAACAGATGGATCTTTCACCATTTTGATCTGTGCATTTAAGCTCCTGGATGGTGCCTACTCATTTGTTTATGACTGATGGACTGCTGCACAGAGATACAGTCTAGCAAGCTGGCATAGGAAGTCTAGTGGAAAAGGGTTTTTGTTCAGGAAATACATTATCTCTTCTTGACAGGAAAACAGAACTCCTCTTTCTGCTGTATTGGACTGTCTAATTTCCTTGAAATTATTTGATCTGTTCATTCTTTCTGGGTAAATTTGACAGTAGCTGAAAGAAGAATGTCAATGTATTGTGTAGTCAAAAGCCTTAGAAGGATCCAGACATCTCTCATCTTTTCAGAAGTCCCTTACATAGTGGGACTTTATTGTTCGCATCAGCCAGTTTTGGGGAAAATGCTGCAGCAAAATGGTAATCATATATGACGTTAATTTATCTGCTTAAAGCTTTTGTGGTTTGGTTTGGGTTTTTTTAGCTCAGTAGCCTGTGAAAGAAGACTTTTTAAGTATTGAATTCCCAACCAAGCTTTTTATCACATAGTCCTGTCCAGATGACAGCCGAAGAAATGGAAAAATCTCTTTTTTCTCACAGAAGATTCTGCACTGATTCTCACTGTCTTTTCTGTTGTTCTGTTGGTTGTGCTAATGGTCATATTGTGGAAGGTTTGACAGGTAAGTATTTATTCTGTGTCAATAAGAAGTCATTTTACCTGCAACAGTCCCATTTTATTATGGAAATGGAAGATTCACTGATTATTTCACTCATAGGCTGCAGCCTTGGTGTCACAATTATTTTATATAAAACAAAATGCCAACCTCCTGCACAGGTACAGTAAACAGTTTAACACCTGGGAAGATTTTTTGCCACTGTTGTAAACTGCTGTCACAGAACACCATGACTGAAGATGAGATTATCCACTACAGGAATGGTCTCGTGCTGCCTGAGGACATAAAATTAAGCACTGGGCTTAGTGTCTGTTGTGCTGTCGTGCTCTCAGCACTCCAACATGGCTGTGAGACGGAAACAGAGCAAATCTGTGCCACACCAAAAGGTTTGATCAGTTCCAGATGTGCTACATTTGCTGTATCTGCAAGACAAAATGTCAAGGCAAGAGTTCCAGAACCAAAATCCTTAAAAGTTATTAAATGTTTGGGAGTAACAGCATGCTTGTAAAGCTTGGCTTATAAAGCTATGATAGCATGGTCTTAGCCTCATTCATATGGCTGACATGAGCAGTCAGTCACACAGCTGAGTGTGATGGTGGCATAAGGTAAGCCGTCTGCTTCCTCAGTACAATAATGTAGAGACAGTATGAGTCTAATTTGGGGGGTTACTGGATTAACCCTCACAGGTGGGAAGTAATAGCTCATGGCAGAGCAAGGTAGTACCAGATCTCTCTTGCGTCCTAAACCATTCTGAAACCAGATGCTCACAGTTCAGGTGTGGACTTCAGGTTGTGCAAAGCACAGGCAAGGTGCTGCATGGACAGTGTCACTTGTCCCACATGTTATTGTATCTATGACTCTGCAATTGCTCCAATTTCAGTTTGGTGTGACTTTATTGTCATCCATCAATGTGAAATGATGGTCACGTGCTGATAAAATTAATGGAACTTCTATTTGAAACACTGGCTATATGTTCTCTACTATCTTTGGTGAAAAGTTCTTTCCTGATGCCCCAGGATTTATAGAAAGAAATTGTTAAGCTGAATACAGATGAAATTTATCAAAACAAGGCTGCTCTCTGGCATCATCCAGACTTTCTGGTGTAGGTGGTTTCTGGCTTCATTCACCCTGTTTACCTTCATGCTTCCTCCCCTAAGCCACATCCCTGAGTAAAGTAAAATCTGTATGTTGAATGTTGCAAGACTGACTTTTTATTGTGACTGGAAACAGTTTTTCAAATATATTTCAAGAGTCTCTTCATGGTGTTTGCTGAATGAATAACAAAGATTTCAATAAGTGCCTCTTGAGTATTTAAGCCACGAAAGATCTGTGAGTGGGTTGGGGCTTGCTCTGCCCACACTTACTCCTTCATGGCCTGTCTGGCAGATGTTCCCACAGCAAGAATGGGAAAAAGAGCAATTTTCTCCTTAGGCTTGTAGGCCAAATGTAAACTGCAAGTGGCAGTGTGTCATCCATTATTTTTAGGCAGCCCTCATGAACTTCCTCTTAGTGACATCACTGTTTGCACGCCCCCAAAGTTGAAATTGTGTGGATATTATGGGGGGAAAACCACTGGATGTGAACAACTAAACCCATTTCTGTCCCAGAGCTGATGCCTTTGTTATGCATGCACGTTGGCACACGGCGAAGAAGGGCCTTGCTGCTCAGGAGAGGATTGCTGCTGCCACCATTGAGACAACTGATCCAAACTGTGAGACTCCTGCCTTACGTCCACCAACATGAACCCCCCTAGAAGGAAACTGTGAAGTGGATGAATTTACTGTGTACACTGCATGAGTGCTGCAGGTTGTGTAGTGTTGGTGTGACCTGTTGGGAAAGTATGATTTTGGTGTTTAATAACCATTGCCAAAACAGCCCAAGGATGTGCTGGGATTCTGAAGATCTCGAATCTCTTATGAGGAAAGGCTGAGAGAGCTGGGCCTGTTCAGCCTTGAGAAGAGATGTCTGAGAGGGAACCTCATCAATGTCTATAAGTATCTGAAGGAAGGGTGCCAAGAGGATGGAGCCAGACTTCTCGGTGGGGCCGAGTGCTAGGACAAGAGGCAATGGGCAGAAACTGGAACACTGGAAATTCCACCAGAACATGAGGAAGAACTTCTTTACTGTGCAGATGCACTAGAACAGGCTGCCCGGAGAGGTTGTGGAGTCTCTCTCTCTGGAGGTACTCCAGAACCATGTGGACACAGTCCTGTGCCATGTGCTCTGGGATGACCCTGCTTGAGCAGGGAGGTTGGAGGAGCTGGCCCACTGTGGTCCCTTCCAACCTGACCCATTCTGTGATTCTGTAAATTCAGATGTGTTCCTGATTTGTATGTGGGTTGTTCTGGCTCCTCTGAGGATGAAATGTGCTTTTGTGGGGGACTTATATCTAATGGGCCTAATTCCTACAGAGTTATTGTTAAAATAGGCTTCAGAGTTCCAAAATATCTGTATAGTGTAACAACAAAATTGAAGTGATGAGCATTGCTGCTCTTTTAATCCACTTCGGTTACCAGCATTACACACTGGCAGGAGTAGAAACTCCACTTTTTTTCTTCTTTAAGCCAACCAGGTTCTGACTCAAAGGGCTTCGCTCTACTTTCTGTTTGCCTTTGAGGAGATGGATTAGCTGAAGTGTGAATGTTCATTAGCTTTGTGGCTTATGAGGATATTTCAATAAATCTTGAGTGATTTGTCGAGGGAGATCTCTGGGTGGCCTGAGAAGATGGATGCTGCAGGGTTTTGGGGAGGATGTTTTACCTCTCTTAAGTTAGAAAAAAACCCAAGTATAATGTTCTTGCAGATGAGAATTAAATAAATAGAGAACATTGAATATTCCTTATCAGCTTTATTGAATGTTTTGCTATGGCTTCGTAGAAGACAGCAAAATGTGCATCGTCAAGGCCATTTTGGTATATTGTTTTTCATCTGATCTGAGTTGAGTTTATTTCTTTGTTGCACTTGAGCAGGATGCTTAACTTTGAGTAGGATGCTTTGCCTCAGTTTTCTCACTATAAATGAGGCATAGGAGACTTCATTACACAGATATTGGGAGGCCAAACTAGTATTTGTGAAGCATTTTGAGCCTTCTAGTTGAAGATGCTCTCACTTGGCACTGAGTTACAGTATTTCTTCCTGAAGTGCTCTTTTGGTGATGCTTATGGTGTAAGTAAACGTAGTGAGAAGTGCTGGAGGGCAGATAGTTCAGTACAGAGTAATAAATGCATTTAGTAAAAGCATCCAAGTTGTGTGCTTCGCAGAAACCTGTAGGCTGTTGATTTCTAACTTAATACTCTTTGTTGTGCTGCAAAATGCTTGAAAATGACCCAAAAGAAACTTGAACCACAGGCTCTACTGCAGTTTCTCGATCTTTGTCTCCTCCTTGCAGTGTGAACACAAGGGTCTCTCCAAGTATCTAATATCAAAAGGAAGGTAATTCTACTACAGGGAAGGGGGAAAAAATTACTAAATTTCCTGAATAGTAAACAGTTTGGGTTGGCCTTTGAGGTTTTTTTGGGAAGCTGGTCTCTCTGTTCTTGGGCCTTGCACTGCTGGTGGATATCTCGAGGATGGGACACCCCTGCCTGCTGTTGTTGCGGGCCTCTCCCCGCTCCCCACCTCGAAACAAGCGGCCAGCGGAGAGAACTGGGAAAGTGTCGGGGAAGGTGTGGCAGGAGTGGAGCAGCGGTGGGGGAGCCTTGCTGGGGCTCCGTGGGTGGGAAGGAGCTTCCCCAGCGCGGGGGGAGCCGCGGGGGCCCTGGGGGCGCAGTGCGCGGCGGCGGGCGCCAGGGGGCAGCGGCGGGCCGGGGGCGCTGCGGGCGGGCCGCCCGCGCATCGCGCCCCGCTGCTCCCGGGGCCCGGCCCGGCCCGGCTCCCCGCGCTCCCCAGCCCAGCCCGCCGCCCTGCTTCCTCGTGGCACGGGGCCGGGAGCTGCTTCTGCCGGTGTCCCGCTGCCCTGACCGGGACGAGGGAGCGGGTTCAAGGAGACTTTCAAAGCTCCGAGCTCTGCTCAGCCCGTGTAGCGGGGTGAGGGAGGGAGCATCCCATGAGCTCTGTGCTGCGGCCCTGCGCGGCTCCGCGCAGGGGCTGGGCTGTGTCCCCCCGTAAGCCTCTGGGCACTCACCGCGTCGTCCCAAAGGTTAAAAACAAGCAGGACGCCCGTCGAGGGCCTTTCTGAACCCCTTAGCCTTTCTCTCGCTCCCTCTGGAACGATGCTTGCTTACTGCACAGAACACAGTCCCATCACTGAAAGCTATCCTGATGTCTCCGCATCCCGGAGGAGTCTTTTCCTCAAGCAGATTTCAAGGCAAAAACAAGGGCAGCCCCTGCTCCAGGGAAAAGGAGGCTGACTCGGTCCGTCCCTCTCCCGACGATTATTCCCCAGCTCTTTCCCTCAGCGAGCCATAGGCTGGGGGTGATTTCAGTGTCCGAGTGGTTTAAAAGCTTACGTGAGGGGACTGTGCAGGGGCGATCAGATCTGTTCATCGGGGGTTATTTACTGAGCTCTCCCGGCTTCCCTTAACGCGGAGAATACGAGACGAGCCGAAGGTTGGCCCGAGCCTTCACCTCCGTAACGTGGGGAAAGAGGGAGAAGCGTGCTAACAACGCCGAGAAAACTTCAATTATTTTGTTTTCGAGAGTCGGCAATAGGAGCGACAGGGCAAAATACACCTGATGCTGCTAAACTGGAGAGAGAACAGAATGAACGCACCGGCAGATAAAGACGTCTGCCCCCCGTCTTGTGTTGCAGTACGAGCTCCGATACACAACCTTTTCCTCTTTCTTTGCTTTATTCATGCCCCGCTGCCTTTGCTGGGGCTAGCTACGGATGCCTCCGAAATAACAGCAGAGGCGTGGGGTTTGGAAAGCCATGTCTGGTCCTGGCCATGTATCCCAACCTTGAGCCTCTCTCAGACTTGCAATGCGATGTTAAACCTCGCGTTGGCCCTGCATCCCCTCGCCTCCGCAAGTCTCCAAACCCGGCGTGGCAGGAGAGGTGATGGACGAGAGGGGCGAGTCCGGAGCCCCTCGCCTCTGCTGTCCTCCTTGGGCCCCAAGCCCGTGGGTGGGCAGAATTACACGCCTCTGTTCCCATCCAGGAGCTTTTGGGGAGGGCTTAAAGCAAGGCAAGCGATTGCCTTCATCCAGTTACGGGCAAAGCGAGCGTATTTTGCTGAGGCAGGGAATAAATCTGTGCATTCCCGAGCAGCCCGTCATGTATTATTGCCCACAGTTTGAGCACTTTGGGATTAGCTAGAGGCGAAACTCCAGGTTCACGTGGAAATGCCCCGGAGACAACGTGCGTGGGGGAAGCGGGGGAAGCAACAGTGGCGAGCTGCAGTGCTCGCTCTTTTCAAGCATCTCCGCGGGGGAAATTGCAGCAATTCCCATATAACGAAAACCAAGTTAGGAGGGGAAAGAAAACAGAAACAATTAGTGAGTGAGTTGGTACGATTCGAGAAACGAAGCCTTGGGAGTCCGGCACCGTTCCGTGAAGGGTGCAGCGTTGATTGCCTTAGATAAATCCCGCTGCTCATTTTCATTCTTCTCTCGGCAAAGGCTGGCGAGTCCCGCCGATCCCCTCGAGTTTTCTTTGGAGGCTCCGTGTGCTGGAGCCCGCGGCAGTGCCGAGGGCGCGTAGCGCATCACCCCTGGGTCTCGGAGCAGCCGGTCTCTCTCCCTTCCCCCATGGTGCTTAGCCCGAGTGGGGAGTCTCCGCTTCCATCTTCTCCCGAGGTCCCACGGATGAGCCCCGCCGAGTATCTTTTCAGCCTCTTTTATTCCAGGCAGCTGAGGCTCATACATCACCGATTCTCCTAGTGCCTCGCAAACTCTCACCTGGCGTTGTTGTGTTAGAAATAAATTCTCTAAACAAGCATTTGCCTCCCAAATACGGATATAATCTTCACGGGCTTTCTTTTTAATGACTTCCATTGAATCGATGCGGCAAAGCTCTTTATCTTACAGTGCAATACAGACTGTGGCGTTGTACACATATGGTTTAGGGTTTTTTTCCCCTGATTCTTGCGAGCTGGGCAGCTTTGAGCCGGGAAAGGCGTATTTACGCATATTTGACTCCTTGCACATTCTAATACACTGAAACGGTATAGGATGGTTTGGGAGATATGGTTGTGCGGAGAGATTAAACTAAGTCTAGGCAAATGCACTTTTAAAGCCGATTCCGAAGAAGTGAGTCTATCCTTACGACAGAGCTAAAAATGCCCTGGACGGTTTTATTGCTGTTGCTGAAAACAGGCTGAACACGAAGATATCAATTGCCATGGTAAACGGATCAAGAATAATAGTAAAGATCAAGTGTGGGGGTAAATATATATATATATATATATAAAGAAAAAAAAAAGATAGAGGGAAGGTACGTGTAGAGCCTCTTATACGGGAGGATGCGTGCAGAGCCAGGAGTGCTGTGGGCGTGGGTCTGGTGTGCAGCGCGTACCCTGCAGGGGTGAAGGCAGAGGGCAAGCGAAGGGGGAAATTGTCTGGCAGCCTGCCCGCAGCCATCCCCAGGTACGGCCTCCTCGGAGCCCTGGTGGAGCCGGGGACTCTCCGCCTGGAGACGCATTTTTGGGAACCCCGCGGCCGACACAAATTGGCGCCGCCGCGTCCCTGAAAACTTCCCGTCTTTCCCGGCCCCGGGAAAGCAGCGGGGCTGCCTGGGCTCCCCGCACCGCCCTCGAAACTTATCCCAGCTTGTAGCCTGCACCCAGGGGCTCGCCTGCCTCTCGCGCCGCGTGTGTCGCTGGGTCTGTGTGTGTGTGTGGGGAGAGCGTCCTCTGTGTGTGTGGAAGCGTTGGGCTGCCGTGTCCATGCCTGCTTTCTGTTTGAAGGCATCCAGAAGTGTTGTCTCTGGTGTCCACACGACCCGCTGGCAAAGCAGAGGGGGTGAGTATGAGCCCCTGGTTGCGACCCCTCTTTCTGCTGTGTCTGAGCTGCCAGGCCGTCTAGTCTGGAGTGTGATCTTTATCTTCGGCTGAGAAAGAACAGTTTACTCCGCGTTCTCCTTCTTCCTCTGAACTTGACAGGGAAGTGTAGGTGCAGTTTTGCTTCGATCGAAGCAGTGCCTGCAAAGGCGATGTATATTTCCATCCAAACAGATAAATCCGACTGAACTCCATTCTCGGAACTGTGCCACCCCTTTCCAGGCTGAACTCGAGCTCCTTTTCTAACTTGCAAAATCTGTTCGTGTCCCTGCCCGACAGTCTGTCCAGCTCTCTGTCCGTCTGTCTACCTTTGGGGTTGGCCTTTCTGGGAGAGGCAACCCAGGTCGGATTGTCAAGTATATATCCAGTCCTTTTCAGTTTGCTTGGGGTGAGTTTGCCCTCAACCTACCCTCTCCCCCGAATTCGTTCTTCTTTGAGTAATCAGACAAGGAAAGTCTCATCACCCTCCTGAGCACCTAGGACCGCCAAATCAAAACCCAATCACAGTATTCAAAATTTAGGGGGTTTCTCTCAAGAACATACATTTGTGTTTAGATAAACGAACACAGACACATAAAAAGCTCTTGATCTGCGCCAGCGTGTAAACGAGGTGTCAACCCTAATTATGTGAAAAAAGATAACATTGATCTCCTAGGTATATTTGAAATAAGTTACCGGTTTGTTTTTCATTGTTTGCTTGTTTGTTTGGGATTTTTTTCCTCTGGAAATAAACATGAACTGATTTCTGAAATCATTTTCCCCCTATTCTGTGATTTGTATCTGCCGTTGCAAACGGGAGATGAGCAATTTCGAAATCTGGGATCAGGGTTAGAGGACTAGAAGAGTTAATGCCGCCAACCTAGTTCTGTTTCTAGACACATATGTTTCTGAATATGGCAATATGCTGAAGAAAAGGTACTCTCCGAAAGTACGAGCCTCTCGGCGTTTAGCCGGGAAACGGTGTAGGAGGGAAACGGCAGCTGCGGAGATCCCGACCCCGAAAAGTTTGTTCTGTAGCTCTTTACAATGATTATTTGTAGGAAGTGCGCGAAGACTGGAGGGGTCGAGCTCTTATTGCAGATCCGCACGGCTTTACGGCCGCAGACCGTAGGGGACGGTGCTGCAAAGCTCCCAAGAGCTGGTGACACACCAGGTTTTCACACTTCATGTGGTGCCGCCGAGGTGTCTTCTCCCCAGCGAGGTTTTGGGGCTTGTGTGTCGTGACGGTCTCTCGGGGAGAGGGAAGTGTTTGCTAAATTTGTTTTCCAATGCCGACGTTAAAACGAAAAGGCGGCCTTTGAAGAGTCGCTTTTAAGCCGCGCCTTGCAGACCTGCAAACCAATTCGCCGGGGATCAGTCGTGAAACCTAAAGAGGGGATGGGGAGCCTGCAAATCTTTGCAGCCGCACATAACACCGGCTAGACGGCGTCCGCCAGAGCCGTGAGTTTAAAAATCAAAAGAGGGAGTAAAAACTCGATGCGAAAACCGGAGAAGATGCAGCTCCAATAAAAACGGGTCAGTAAAGCCTACACTGCACAGGCCGACCCGCACGTTTGGCCCAGTGTCAGGGCGGAGGGGGAAGGTGTGACCCAGAGGTGACACATCTGCCGGAGGGGCCTTCGCCGGGGTCCCCCGGGCAGGGGAGGCGGCGGGCGAGGCCGCGGCCGCGAAGCCGAACTGAGACTCGCTCAGCTCCACGCGGGTGCAGCAGGCATTGCGAGGGGAAGCATCGCCTGCAGACCGGCAGCTAAAGGCCCAGAGACCCTGCCCCGGCCTTTTTCGCTCCTGCTGACCCAGCTCGGCCCTTTTAGCTGCTGGAGGGGAGACGCGGGGCTTCTCTTGCTTTCCCGAGTAGATGACAAAGAACTGCGATTTCTCTTCCGTGGTTCCTTGGGTGATTCCTTCTCCCTCTTTGCTTTCTTACGCTTGTCCATTAACTTTTAAAACTTGGCGAAGTTTTCTGGTCCCGGGGCTCCAGATGCATCTCCTGACACGCAAGAGTCGCGGTCGGCTTTTTCCCTTTCGCAGGAAACTGCCCTGCCAAAGGGGGTTTCTTCTCTGCTCCAAGTTCAAAGGTACAGTCCTGAAGTAGTTAAGAGAGAAAAGGGACAAGTGTGGGGGAGGCACGGGGTCAGGAGCGCAGGGTCGAAGCCATTAGAGCCTCCGCCTCTGCGGGCTTGCCCTTTACGGCCTCAGCATTTCGCTGCGGGCACCGTCCCGACTCATGGGACCGAGGGGCTTGAGGGACACGGGGTGGGGAAGGGAAATATCCTGGTTCTCTTTGGAAACAACTACAGAGATGGCACTGAGGGCCACTGAGCGCCCAAAGACGTTACCCCGGCGGGGAGCGGGGCTTGAGGAGAGCGTGGTTTTCCCACTCGCTCTGCTCCCTTCTTGGGATCCACGATCCCTAGGGTGCCGGGGCAGGCATTTCCTACTAAGAAATGGAAACATAATTTCTCTGCCTCTCCTAGTACCTGCTTCTCTCCGTGCCCTACATCCCCTGTCAGCCCGAGGGTGTCTGCTAGTGAAATCTTCCCTCGCCACCGCCCTCTGCTCCTTCCCTGCAAGTTATGGGGTTACACTCGGCTGCTGTCTTATACGGGGCATGTGCTGGGTTGTTAGAAACCACTATAAAAGAATAAAGACTTAGTGGCGGCCCGCGCCTGAAACTCGTTTACCTACACTTTATAACAGTCCGCAGACGCCGTTTAGAAGCGATGGGATTTGGGCTTGTAGAAAGACGAGTCTCCCACTATTTCTATTTGATCGAAAGAATAAAGCCGTGTAAGGTGTTTCCTGTCTACTTGAGATTTTGTGCGGCACTTTAGGCAGGTTATTTCTTTGGAAAACAGCCATGGAGCCCATTGTCTTTTTCTGATGCTTGAAAGATTGGGGAGGAGAGGAAGAAGAAAAATCATTGTTAAAAACCACTTTGAAGTCGTGCAACTGTTGCCGCTCCAATTTTTTTCTCCAGTTTCCAGATGCACCAGAAATCGTTACTTTGATCTCACAAAGCAGCAATTTATATTTTTTAATTTTTTAAAAAAAATGGTTGGGTAACTCAAAGCGTAATGGCAAACATGCCGGGGATGAGGTCATCGGGCCGCGCGGGGAGGCCCGGGAGGCGGGAGCGAGCGAGCGCCGAGAGCTCAGGAAAGAGGCGGCGGGGAAGGACGGGGCTTTCTCTCCGGACGAGCCTGGTCGCCGGAACATCTGCTCAGGGCTAATCTTACATCCCCGCTCGTTCACAAGGGAGAAGTCTGCCAGTGCACAAGGGGCTGCCTGAGCGTGCGATGGGACCCTCCCTTTTATGCGCTTGCCCGGGCTGGCGGAGGGGCGCGGTGCCGTGGAGAGAGGCGCACACACGTCAGGTTGCACGGAGCCCAGCAGCTATTAAAAACCGGGGCTGGGACTTTGGCGAGGGCCATGACACGGCTTGGCAAGTGGTCCCTACCCAATTTCGTCAGAGCAGGAGGGGGATCACAGAATCATATAATATGCTGAGTTGGAAGGGACCCGCAAGGATCATCGAAGTCCAACTCGTGGCCTTGCACAGGACAGCCCCATGAATCACACCATGTGGCTGAGGGCGTTGTCCAAACGCTTCTTGAACTCTGTCAGGCTTGGTGCTGTGACCATTTCCCTGGGGAGCCTGTTCCAGTGCTCAGCCATCCTCTGGGTGAAGAACTTTTTCCTAGTATCCAAACTAGACCTACCCTGACAGAGCTTCAGGCCATTCCCTCGGGTCCTGTCACTGGTCCCCAGAAAGAAGAGATCCGTGTCTACCTCTCCGATATGTGAGACCCCTCTGCTTTCACTGGCACATGGGCAACCCGCTTCGAGCGTTCCTCAAAAATTAGTTGCCCCATATAAAACTGTGAGCCTCGCGTCTCTTGCAACGCTCCCAGCCCAGGGATACAATGCATAGGCTGGAGTTACCAAAGCCAACCCGACCCGTTGCCTGAGCCCACCGGGGCGGCTCTCTCTCGTCTGCTTCTCCCGTGCCCGGAGAAGCCTGGACTGGCATCCCTGTCCCCAGGGTCACGGCCGCCGCCGGGCCCGTGGTGAATGCAGGGACAGCGCTAAGACCGGCCGGACGGGAGAAGCAGGCTGACAGCTGCCTCCCTCGGGCCACCCCCTCCCTGACCGAGCCACAGCCACCTGCCTAATGGCCTGACTCCCGGGAGAAACCCACCCGTGCGGAGGTCAGGAGTTTATTGTGCTAAGGAAAATCAAATGGGAGGAAGGGTAAGGGGAGTGTGTTTGTGTGGTGGACCCGAGAGACACTGACCCCATCACTCTCCCACTGAAAACACAGGCCCGTGTTGAATGGGCGGCGTAGACTGCTGGTGGTTGTCTTGCTGGGCAACCACTTCCGCTGCCCGGCTTTTCCATTCCAAAGATACCGACCCGGATCAGCCTGCTGACCCTACAGACCACGCAAAGTGTGAAGTGGCTCTCTCGGGAGCCCAGTGGGGATGTTTGCAGAGCTCCCCGCGTGCCCGCGCTGGAGGGAGCTCGACCCGGGCTCTGCTTCTGCCGTGCCTGGCGGCGTCCCGGTCGGATTGCGCGGAGGATGCGCCCTTCTCCCTCCGCGCGGGTGGAAGCGGATCCGCAGCAGCCGCATGAGAGCAGGATTTCGTTGTAAGGCCGCCTGGACCCACGCGAGACACTGGCAACAGAAGACTGGCTGTGATCCTGCTGCTGCCAAGGGGCGAGACGGCTCCAGCCGCCGGGCGCTGGCGAGAGGGCCCAGGCAGCTGGTGAGACACGTCCCCGCAGGGTGGCTTCCCGCGTGGGCTGGCGAGTCACCGCCAGGGTGGCCCCGGGAGTGGAGGCTCCGGTGCTGCCGCTCCCCTGCGTGGTGTGGGCTGCTCGCTGCCTCCTCCGCTGCGGGAGGGGTGCGGGGAGAGCAGCACACGCCAGCGGGAAAAAGAGGTGTCCGTGGGGGACAGGAGACCTGCCGGCTGGCGGCCAGGCACACGGCCGCCCCCCACTGCAGCCTGCGGGCAGGGAAATCTGTGGTCTTCCGGGTAGGGGGCAGCCCCGTATTGCTAGAAGTGACCTACCCCTGGGAAATGGGACAGAAGTGACTCGAGGGTGAAGTGGTGGGATCCATCGCTTGATCCACCGTTCAAAACCCTTATTTTTAAAAGGGGAGAAATGCGGGGGGAGGAGGAAGAAGCGACAGAAATGAGATGCTGACACTGAGGAGTCCCAGGGAGACATCAACAATCGGTGCCTATGGACCACATCAAAGCACGGCAGAGCAACAATAAAATGCCTTGAAACACTTCTTAATGCAATGTTTGCATTGGGCAAGTCCACAGATGACGCCGAATTTGCCATCACAAGAGAAATAAAGCAGCAGATGAGGTTTAACCAACATTTCTCTAAAACCCGACTGTAGAGGGAAAAGAGAGGAAGGGAGAGGGAGAGATTTTTATAATCCTGAAAGGCAAGAGGAGAAACCACATCAACATAAAGTGAGTAAAATGAGGCAGGGCAGGATTACCAAGGCACAGGGGGATCTTAACAAATAGACCAATATGCCACAAAACATCTGTAAAGAAGAAAACTTCCAGTCAGGATTGCTACGGAGGTACTTTTGACTCAAAGGCTATTGCTCGGCCCTGCTATTTTAGAAGAGGCCGTATTTGTCCCCCTTGCGCCCTCATTCCCCGGGCGGTACGGGGGCACCCACAACCTGAGTTTTGTCCCGATAGTTGGAGAGCTTTTCTGGGCGGGACGCCTCTCGCACGGATAGTGAAGAAGGAAAATGGGGGCGAGTGTGCGTGCTGGCGAGGGGAAAGCCTCCGTGTTCCGGTCAGTCTCTGCCAAACAAGCAGTCACACTCAGATGAGTGCTTAATTGCTATTGTGTTTTTGTTTTCCAAAGGCAGAACTCCTATTCCCCGAGCGCGGCTGCAGTGTGGCACAGGCTGGCTTTGTCTGGTTGCTGTGCGGCCGCTCTCGTCATGCTGGCCCCGCCTGACAGCAGCCCAAAGCCAGGAGTACCTATTTAGCTGCCTGCCACCCACGCACGAGGGAACGGCTGGATGCAGGCGGCTGAACACCCCTCTGCCCTGCAGCGAGTCTCCCTTCCTCGCTGACTGCTCATTCCCGAGGAGATTAAGTCCCGATCTGTGCTGAACTGTCAGATCCCGCTCTCAATTTGCTTTGTTGCCTTCCCCCGTGGGAGAGTTGCTGTCCCTTCTGAATTTGGTTCTCCCACCTCCCCCGCTGGCCGGCCGTGCCAGGCGAGAGCCGGCGCCTGCTGCCGGCACTGTCTTTCCCTAAGCCGGAGCCCGTGGCGGCTGAGCTTCCCGTGCTGGCTTCACACGGAACCTCCCGCTTGCTGCGCCCACGCCGGGCAGCCTCGGGAAGTGCTGCCGGGGCTGCCTGCCCTGGGGCCGGCCGGCCGGGGGGCTCCGCTCGTCCCTGCTGCGGAGATGTCCTTGCGCTTCGGCCCCTGCGGACAGGAGCTGGCTGCTTCCCACCGCCCTCCTCAAAATATTGTTCAGCGGGAGCCTGAAAGGCGGCATTGCAGCCCTCGGGCTCCTCCTCCGAGTATGCCACAGGCCGCTCCTTGACCCGGGGCGACTCCGTGCCAGCTGCGCCAGGGGCGAGCACAGAGCAGGGAGAGAGGCCTTGCGGCGGGGCAAGCACCGCACACGCTGTAGGGCTCGCTGCTGCGTGGTCGCGTATCCCCAGGGGATGGAGAGAGAGGACAATTTCACTTATAGAATTATGATAGAACGTGACCCCGACAGGAATGCGGCCGGCACCGACACGGGAGCGGGGGGATATCTGTAGGTTTCCGCGGCTTTGCGGGGAATTAGCGAGATGGGCTGTGGGGAGCCAAGAAAGCTGCGCTGAGGGAGGGATAAAGGTTCAGCTGGATCAGGGGGTATCCCACGGCGTAAACGCTCGCCGCCCTCCGTTCGATTCCAAGGTTTCTATCTTCCAGGCAGGAGAAATCCCTGCGAGGAGTGCAGGTCGCACGGCAAAAAACGGACCACAGATACCAGGAGAAATTCCTCCCGCCAGCCCAAAATTTCGTCCTGAGAGACCCCAGTCCCCGGCAGCTTTCTGGTTACTAGAAACTAATAAAAACAGTATTAGAAGCTAATAAAGACTTGCTTAATAATAAATCTGGGCAAATTCCGGGCGCAGAGCAAGAGCGAGCGAGGTTTGATATGCAGAAAGGGAGCCTGGGTTGGGGTCCGGTGGGTCATGACCATTTTCGGGGGACCTGGAGCCGCGTGTCTGGCCTGCCTGCCTTACACAGCAGTCGTGTTTCACGTGGGTCAAAATAAGCCGTGTTTGAAGTTCCTGGATTGTGCCACAAACGTATCTCGTGAGGAGGCCGGGGACCACTTTCCTGCTTCTGTAGTGGTGCCTACAGTTGATAGCACGGGGGGATAAACTTCTGTTTTCCATAGAGGGAGGATTACATCCGGCGGCCACAGATCTTTTGAATAGTCCCATTAAAGTCTGCTTCGTTTTAGGTTCGGCCCTAAACGGGGTTGTTTACAGTATAACACATCATGTATGAGGTAGGGGAGCGCAGAGACGTCTCTTGGTTCAAAGAGCTGTGCCTTGAAGAGAAAAAAAATTCCCCTTATATTTATTTTTTTGACCGAACACACATTGAAATGCTGTGTGCATTCCTGCTTTCCTCCCTGGAAAAGTGGGCTTTGGATCCCGTCTCAGTAACAAGGGGCTGGTTGTCCGCCTGCAGCACCCCATATGAGAACTATTGTGCACAAGGCCCACAGCATTTTCTGGGGAATGCCACTTTTTCGGCATGTGTGAGGCTTGGGGACAAGAGCGGGACAAGGGGACACGTGGCTGCCGGGTGGGTCCCGCCTGGGCCCGGGGGATGTAAAAGCACGCTTGGCTTCTCCCTCTCCTCCTCCCCGGAGGTAGCTCAGGCTGTGATGGCTGCAAGGTACCATAGGCCCCGTGTGCCCTGATCTCTCCACTCACCGCACTCAGTCCTGTGAGTTTGGGAGCCGAGGGTTGCGTTTGGACTGGAAAAAATAATCCAACAAAAAAGGAAACAAACCCCCAAATGTCAACTCCCTCAAACCCCCAAACGTCAACTCCCTCAAACTATCCCAAATTATAATAGCAGCAGGTATCTGCAAAGAAGCAGCTCTTCAATGCGCTGCTGTGTAAATGCTGTTTGCTACCGGCGTGAAACTGATTTCTTTTTCTTTTTCCATGGAAAAATAGTCAGGCGCCCTGCTGAGAACAGTCACCTTTCAGACTAAAATCTCCCTGCCGGGACTTGCGCATGGGCTGCCCCACACCTGGTTCTGGCCCAGCTTTCCCGGTGCTCCTCGTATTCCTACGGCCACGCGTCGTGGGGTGATAAGGGAGGCATATGAGTCCCGATCCGGGGTCGGAACCATAGGAGTGCTGAGCCACGGCAGAGCTGAGCCCCTCAGCCTCCGGGAGATGCTTGGCAGGTGACCTTCTCGGGACCTGCTCTTGTGCCCTGACTGACAGTGGATCTTGTCCTGGAGTTTGTCTAGATATGTACAGCCTCCCTGCCGTCTTTTTCCTGCTGCTCCCGAGGTCTCCTAACCCTCTAGACCTCCGAAATTCCTTCAGGATGGTTTATGTGTGGGGAAAAAAAAACAAACAAACAACCCAAACCAGGCAACAAACAAGCAAAAAACCCAACCCAGACCTATGAACCACTTTGAGATCTCTCTCGGTCCCATCTCGCCGGCTAACACCACTCCCGAGTCCACCTGCAAAGAGCGGCGGGGCAGGAAGAAGGAGGGCCTGAGGAAACCTCAGCGACCCACTGCAGACGAGGCCGGGGGAGCGCGCAGGGGGGCAGCGGAGCCCAGGAGCCCAGCACCACCTTCTCCTCAGCACCACCACCCTGTGTGAGCGACTTCGGGTGGCTTTGCCACCTCTTCTCGGGGGTGTGAGTGTGTGTGTGCAAATAAGGTTGTCAGGAAGGTAATGAGGCGGGTGGCAAACTGTGGACAGGCTGGCATGGCTGATCAGACACCTCTGTCCCTCACCCTCGGAGCCCGAGCGGTGCGCAGTTTCTCTGGGGTGCAGGGGGAGGGGGGAAAAGGGGGTCAGCCCTGCTTTCTGGTGGTCTTGCTCGCCTCTGCCCTCCTTGGAGCTGCCTTTTGCCTCTCGCCATCCGAGAGCTACAGCCACGAGGATTCACCTGTCAGCAGAGACCTCAGCACAAGTCAGGGAGAAAATCTGCAGAAGCGGGAGGAAAAATAAATATCTTATAAAAAAGCGGGCGGCAGGAGCAGCCGGGATTGGGTCCGGGGCGCCCGTGGGTGTGAAGCCGAGTGTCCCGGGCGGGCGCGCCCCCAGGCTGTGCCCGGGGGCTGCAGCGCACAGGGAGCGTGGAGCAGAGCAGCCCGCCCGCGTGTATCTGCGGGTTTCACGCAAGCAGCGAGAGCTGAAAGCTGCAGAAACTCCGCGAGCCTGCTGACAAGCAGGCAAAGCGGGTCTGTAGTCTGCAAATGAAGAGAGAGATCATCTAGTCCCCCGCTTATCGTTCCGGGTTTTTCTGAAGTTTGGCGTGGTAAATACAAAATGCATGGCTTTTAATCCTGCCTGTGTTGTTCCAAGTCAGTAGCTGAGAAGGCAGAAGGGTCTCTAGCCGGGACTTTGGTCTTTGTTTGCGAGGGGAACCTGCTTTGCCTGAATTATTCATCATAATTGCCTATTTCCAAACAGCTCCGCGGGGAGGCTCCGAAATTCAGTCAGGTCTGACTGGTGCCTGCGGAAAAGCGACGCCCGGAGATGATGGAAGTTCAGGGACAATTTTAAGTTCCCGATTCTCCTCCCCACCGGGAACACAGGGGCCGGGATGGGGCTGAACGGGGGGAGAGGCCCGGGGACAAGGGGCATTTTGTTGTCCTAAGCCCAGGAAACGTGCCGATGTGTTTCTGCTCCGCCTGGTCTCCTCCTGCCGCCCCGAAAACAGGAGAGACAAAAATAATATATGCGCCGAAACAAACGGGGGAGAATTCCTAGTAAAATGGAGGGAAAGTAGTGGCTGTTTTTTATAGTTCAAGTGTATAATCGGATTTTTTTTCTGTCCTGATAGAAAGCAGATAAATTTAGGAAGGGAGAGCTAAGAGAATAATTACAGGGTGAAGGTAGTTAAATTTTATTTCGAGTCCCAAAGGCAAAACCTGACATTTTATTGCAAACATCTGGAAGGCTTAAGAGACTGGCATGGTGTTTGTTTAAACACTAATAGAGATTTTTATTCTGTAAAACACAAACAAAGCCCATTTAAAAACACTTGAGACTGTAAATATTTTGCGGTGGTTCAATTCTCAAAGCCTGAGAAAACCGGGGGAAGGGGAGGGGGAACGAATCGACAGCATAATAGGGGTATAATTATGAATTAGTTAATATACGCAACAATACCGTTTGTGCAGACCATAAAAATAAATTGCAGGCGTGTTTTTTTCCCCAGTCACAATAACTGACCCCGCGCAGCACGGGAACATCACCTCGCTCGTGTTTTCAAGCGGCCACTTGTGCTTGCTTTAAACTTGCCTCTTATTAGAGAGCCAGCCTCGAAATCCTCCGATCCGTTTAAAGATAATCGACGCTGTATTAAAGCCCAGTAAATCACTCGCTCACGTTATCAGACAGCCTTCAGCCCGCGCCCGCTGACTGGTTTTAACATTGTTTTCAATTACTAACTTTGAAAAAAAGAGAAATAATAGTAAATCCACGGGCTAGATCTGGATGAAGCACCTTCGGAAAGGTTTTCCTTGCTGTAGAGCAGGGTCTGAAACTGGCCCAGCCCCTGCAAACAGCACATCTGGACAGCACTCCCGCCCAGCAGCCGGCTCCCCTTATTTCTCTTTTTTCCCCAAATATTTCCATATATAAACAAATATTTTTCAGGCTCGCTCCGCGACAACTGGAAAGCAGAAGTGAATGATTTCTTTATAAACCCCGAGGCCTGGCCCTGCGACCCTTGCTCCTGCCACTTTATTCCAGGGAGCAGTTTCCTGGATTTAATGGGCGCTACCCCTGCGAGTAAGAGTCTGGAATAAAGACCAGGCAAAGGGGCGCATTCATCTCTGGCGGCCGGGGGTCGGGAGTCGGATCTGAATCCAGATTAAGGCCAGGCCTCTGGTAGACTCGAGGTTTACACCGGTCGCCGCGGGGAGAGGGGACCCTGGCCTCAGTGCCGCTGCGGCTGAGAGGAGCCCCGGGAACCGGGCGCCGGCGGGGCAGCGCGGATGCGTTTTGCTCAGTCAGATTTTGGTGCAAAAGCTCAACAGAAATCCCATCCCCCTGCTCGGGAGAGGGGGTTTTCTCTGGGTGAGCTTTCTCAGCGCAGGGGGCAGCGAACCCTGCGAGGGGGCAGCGTTGGCTCTGTCCCTCCCGCCCCCCTCATCCCTCCCCTTTCCCCCGGCACATCCAGTGGGGCCGCAAGGTCGCTGCAGGGTCTGCCCTCTCTCCTCGCTCGCACGGCGGAGCAGCAATGCCTTTGTGTTTACCGCTTTTGCACCGCCCGGCGCGGACGGGCAGAGGGAGGGCGAGCTGTCCTAAACCTCCCGGGCACCAGGATAGGGCCAGGGAGAAGGGCCGTCGCCTGGGCCGTGAATCCCGGCGGTCCCGGGAGCGGTGTCCGGGACCGCGGGGAGCTGCTCTCCCGCCCCTGGCTAAAGGGTCTGCTCCCTGGGGTTTGGCAATTAGGGGCCGTATTGGCTTGGAAACTGCGCTGTGTTTCTTGTCGTTCCTGCAGAGGCTGTGTTCGGCTGCCAGAGCCGGGCGCGGAGTGCTCGGACACAGCTCGCAGACCTCGGGGGGCACAGGAGAGCGCCCCAAGGTAAGAGACCCAAAAGGGGTCGGGGCTGCTTTAAACTGTCCGCCAGTAAAACCACACTTATTGCTATGGAAAACGTATTTCTGAGTTCTCACATCAGTTCCCAAAATTCGTTTTAATCGCCCTGCCTTTCCAGCACCATTTCTTTTCACTAAAACGCTATAAATAATCCACTATTTTCTTGGGCTCTTTTGCTAAAATCTCCCTCCAGCTTCTTTAAAAGGCTTCCTCCGTGTCTGCCTCCCAGGCAAGTGTTTCCGAGGCTTACGGAAAGAGGGAAAATATTTGGTTTGGTGGGGTTTTATTGGGGGGATTTTTTTGGTGTGGTTTTTTGTTTGTTTGATTTTTTGTTTGTTTTGGGGTTTTTTTTTTGTTGTTTTGGGTTTTTGTTTTTGGGGTTTTGTTTGTTTGTTTGTTTGTTTGTTTTTGTTTTTGTTTTCTTTTTGAGACATTCCTTCGCCTGGGGAAGGACACACAGCCGGGGGACCCTCTGGAAACACATGTGCCCTCCTCCAAGTCCCCGCTGCCGCTGTCGGCTTCCTCCTCGCCTCGGTCGCTCCCTTCTTGTTGCTACTCCTGTCCCGGCACGGCTCCCCGCGGAGCCGGGGAGCGGGCAGTGCCGGGGTGGGGAATACACGATATCCCGTGTGGCAGCGCCGCTGCGCCCGTCGCTGAGCCCGCGGAGAGTGACCTGTCAAGGAGGTGTACTAGAGGGGAGGGGAAAGGAGCGGCGGGGAGGGGATGAGGGGTGTAGGGCGGGTGATGGAGACGTACAAAACCTGCTCCTCGGCCTAGATAACAAGGCTTAGCTTTTCCGGGATTTGCCGAAGAAATGGCTTCTTTCCCGCTTTTCATCTGAAATCCGTTTCCGTGCGTGTGAACCTCGGCGGGCGCCTTAGGCCGGGGAGAGAGCGCTGAAGGGCTCCGCCGTACCACGCTGACGTGGGCACCGTGGATTCACTCTGGGAGCAAAAGGAAGTGTTTTTCCCCCCTACACTCCCACATGAGCCTCTTTCACTTGTTTCCAGCCCCACAGAAAAAAATCGTCTACGAAAAACCTCATTCCCCCCCAGCACTGCCCTAAGCAGCTCTGCACCTTCGGGGAGCAGCGGAGAAACAATGGACAAAAAATAATCCCTTCCTGAAAATTGGTGTGTCTCTTTGCCCGCTTTTCCACCGCGGCTCGGTCCATGCTAATCCCCTCTCATACTTTATAATTATTTATATTTAATTTTGAACTTGTATCGAATTAACCCCCCGTGGCTTTCCCCGCTGTATTTTCCCTATACAGTGTTTCGCTTGACTTCATTTATTTTCCGGGGTCCCACCAGCTAATGAAAACAGACGCTTCTGTCACCTTCTCAAAAGTAGCCCTTGTTGCTTTTCACTGCGAGCCCCCCCGAGCCACGCGTGACTGAGGGGCGTGGGAGCAGCTGCGGACCCGCCTCAGCCGGGAGGATGTCAGGGCAGAGTGAGCCAGAGAGCAGAAATAAAATGCTGAATATTATGCAGGCAACCAGCCGGGATCTGTACCTAGCGGCTTTGTTTTCGCTATAGCTAGAGTGACAAAAAGAAGCAGGAAAGGGGGAAAAATTATATAGATATATATATAAAACCCTTCCCAAAGAGAAGGCGCTCCCCATGCCCGGGGGTGTCTGGGTCTCCCTGCCAGCCCACGCCGCCCGCTCAGCCCCGCCGCTCCACGGACACGCATCGTTTTGAAGCGAAAGTTCAACCCCCTCGAGACGTTGCTTCTGCTTCTGCCAAACACCGATTCCGCCGGCAAGGGCAAGTAATACATAGCATAAATGAAGTTTTAAAAACACCCCCTCATCCGGCACCGCTGGGTGGTAAAGCACCTCTCGGGTACTTTGCGTGGGGATTAGGCAGCAGCAGCGTTTGGGAAACCCGGGTGCGGCGGAGAGAAGTGCGGGAGTTGTTACCTCTCTGTGTTTAGAGTTATGGGTTTCCTACTGGCTCCCCGTTCTTCAAACAGTTAATTCTCCCGGCCGGTGTTCCAGGACTCAGATGGCCAAAATTCCTCTCCCTCAAGCCCGAGTCTCCCTCCCTTCCCTATTGGGTCGCAGCTTTTGGGTCTCTCCCGAGCTCTCCCTCCTATTGGCCGGGGACATTTTTTTTTCCTTTTTTTTTTTTTTTTTCCTTGACAGGCGCACGCAGCCTGCCTAACTCTTGGAGAAAAAAAAAATCCCAGAAGTTTGGATCAATCAGAGAGAGACAGAAGGAAAGGGGAGAAGAAAAAAAAAAAAAAGAAATCCAGCCTGCAGCCCCTCTGAGCAAGTGCTGGGACCTGGGCTGAGCACACCCTCCTGGCTCTGCCTGCGGAGTATCTGCAGCCTCATGTAGTGCCTTCAGGAGACTGAGGGCTGGTTCTTCTGGGGGTGCAGCTGGGGAGGGGTGGGGGGGGGAAAGAGGCAAGAGGCTCTGCCTCTGGTCCCCGAGCTGTGCGCTCCCAGCCACTGGTCGCTCCTCTGCCCAAGGGTCTGGGCTGGGGGATAAGATGAGTGAGAGGCGAAGATCGGCGGTGGCCCTCAGCTCCCGAGCGCACGCTTTCTCGGTAGAAGCCTTGATCGGGACAAATAAAAAGAGGAAACTGCGAGACTGGGAGGACAAGGGGCTGGATTTGTCCATGGAAAGCCTCAGCCCCAATGGCCAGCTGGGGGACAATGAAGACCCGACTCAGTGCCTGGACCTCAACCCCGGTTAGTGCGACTCCTTTCTCTTCGGGACTCCCCTCCTGCCCCGCTCCCTCCCAGCCGCTCTCCCTGGGTCCTGCCGGGAGCTGCCCGCCCGGCAGCGCGTCCCGGAAAACATCCGAGACTGGGAGTACAGAAAAAAAGAAGCGGGAATTGTGCGGAGATTTCTTGGGGGTTTTTTGTGTTTGGTTTTGTTGTTTTTTTGTTTTTTGTTTTTTGGGTTTTTTCTGTTTGTTTGGGTTTTCTTGTTTTCTTGCTTTCAGTTTATGGGGACTTTCTCTTACTCACTGTGTCTCTTCCCCCCTCCCCTAGCTCCATGATCTCCCGTGAGGGACGGCGTGTCCCCTCTGCTTCATTTTTCTCCCTCTCTCCTTCCTCTCCGTGGCTGTCGATCGCGATAGTCCTTCCCGGGTGTCTCGGGACACGCGTTTCGTTTTGCCCCAGAGTTCCCCGAGCCTCGATCGTGGAGTTGCCGGGTGGGTCGGGGGCAAGGGAGTGGGGTGCAAGATGCACCCCTCTCCTCTTTTCCGAGTCACGGGCCAACCCCCGTGTTTTCTCCATGGAGGCAGTGCCGCCCTAAGCGGAGGTTTCGGTGTAGGAGAATTTTGTGGGCTCCAGGATCAAAGCTGCTCCGAGGCGACGGTCGCCGACTCCTCGGAGCGATGGGGACCCTCTAAATACGCCTGCAGCTCGGGATCCTTCTCCCGGGGTCGGACCCGCTGGGTCCCGGCGGCGCGGCCTCGCCCCGCTCCTGGGACGGAGCTCACAAGCCGCAGCGGAGGCGCGGGGGGTCGCGGAGAGGAACCTACCGTCTCCAGAGGGAAAACGCTCCCGGCAGGGAAAAGGACCTCAGCGGGCAAGGGGCACTCCGAGGAGTCCAGCCCCGCTCCCGAGCCTGGCACCTCCCGGGAGCCGCGGCGTATGGAGCAGCGCCGGGCCCGCGGCCCCAAGGCCGGCGGGACGGGGTTAGGGGAGAGGGAGCACAACGCTTCCCTCCTGGTGTCTGTATTTTTAATTTTAAACTCTTGTTTATTTATTTTTATTTAAAAGGAATCCAGTAGCTCGCAGCTATCATTTGGCACAAGCCAAGCCCTGGGTCTCCTCTTGTCCCCCCGGCCGTTTCTCTCCGGCCTAAAACGACGGTCCCGGAAACGCAGCCGCGGACCCGCGACGATCCCGAGGGTGGAAACGCGCTGGGCCCCGCTCCCCGAGCTGTCCCCGCGCCCTTCTCGCCGTCCCCACGCCCTGCTCCCCAGGGCCTTAACAAGGGACGGATCGAGCTGCCCCGCTCTCACAAGTATAGTGTGGGGAGAAAGCGAATTTTAGGTGATTTTCTGTTTGCTTTTAATGTTCGGATGGGGCAAAAAGGTCAAACGATTTCTTTGCACAACCCCTAAGAAAAAGGACAGAAATATCCTTCACACTTGCCAAGTCCTTCCCGCTGCACTTGGAACAGCAAACACCTTTTAAAATTTGTTTTTATTTCTTTTGCTATCCCTGAGCTATCAATAAGCATAAGTTGCCCAAAACTCAGAGTTAAAAAAAAAAAAAAAACCAAACAAAAAACCCCCAACCAAACCAACAAAACAAAACAAAAACAAAAGGAGGGGGAAAGAGAGACAGAGAGAAGTAATTATTGATCGAGGTATTAAAAATATTTGCTGAAAATATTTGAAGTGTTTTTGAAGGGAGCTAAAGACTGTGAAGACCTCGTCCCTCTATGCTCTCAAGGAGCCGCATTTCAATTTGCTTTTAACAGCAGCCGCCTTCCCCGGTGCGGATCCTAAGGAGAAGTAGGTAAAATCTGCTGCCAGGGTCGTCTCTCTCAGCGGAGGGATGGGCATAAAGTAGAGGGGACAGCAGAGATCAACCAGTCAAAAAATAGTTTACGGTTTCAGAGGCTTCCCGGTTCAAAAGAATAAATACGCGACCAAAGACAAAAATCTGCTTTCTGATAACAGAGAGTATCAGTGCATCAGTCTTCTTTTTTATTTCAGAATGATTTTTCTTTTTTTTTAGAACCGTTTTTCATAAATTTTTAGCCACAATGGGATATATTTTTGTGCGGTCTAAATGTTTAATTTGCCCATTTCTCCGTGAATTCGAATTGGAAAATGGAAAAACTTTTCCTGCGCCAGATTGGAGAGCGGGAGAGAATGGCTGCTAATGCCTGAAACCTCAGAAAGTAAACGTGATGTTTTTCATAAAGCAAAGGAAATCAAGAACAGTTTGAGAAATCATTTTTAGGAGGTTGATAGACTTTAAATAAAGTCCGCGACTGTAATTTGCACAGTCACTTCATTAAACCTAATTCCTCCGCGGCGTACTTTTGCTGCTGGGTGAAAATTGATTAGCGGCTCCATAATGACCACCAAATTCCATCTTTACAAGACCTAATTAAGAACAAACTTTACACCTAACGTATTTTAAACTTGCCAAATCTCCAGCGATATAGAAAAAAAAAAAATAGAAAAGGGAATTTTTATGGCGTCCCAAAGGTTCAACACTCAAAGCCGCTGCCCCCGAGTAGCGACGGGCTGTTCCTTCTGCTGGCGGTGTTGCTGGTACGGGGGTGCTTGCGGAGAGGCCGCAAGTAGTGCAGCACGCGCTGGGAAATTATGCCTGGATTATCGTGGGATAACATAAATCGGTCTAGCCCCATTTATCGATCTTTTTGCTTAAATTGCCTCCATTTCAGCGCGGGAGGGTCTGAAAACCATTCACCGCGGGGAACTAAACGCGGCCGCCAGTAGAGTAAGGCTTCGCTCTCCTTTTCCCAGATCTTTTCCGTGCAGGCGGGTATGAAGATTTCTCTCCCACTCGCGGGACACGGGGTGGGGGGGGAGGCGGAGGGGCTGCCCCGCTTCACTGCCGGCTTCGGTGCGAATCTGTGCTGGTCGTGCACAAACTCAGCCCTCGGGAGTGCCTGGGAGACAGCGTTTCTTGTTTCCCCGTTTCGGGGGAAACCCTGACCCCTTACGTGCCATCTTACAGCCTTGGCCAAACTCTTCCGTGATGATATTGGCGAGACTGTGTCTCCCCGAGAGACTTTCCCACCCTCCGGTGCCCCATCTTCCTGGGAGAAGCGAGGTGGCAGGCTGGGAGGTGGCGGGTCGGGGTGTGGCGTGGGCAAAAGTGAGAAAAGCAAGCAGATAAATCCCCCAGGTTTGTAAAAAAATATCTCCCGAGCATCCGAGTTATTTATGTCTCAGCCATGAATCTCGCCACCAGAGTTAATGTGCTTTTTTTACGAGACTCATTTAAAAGGGGGATAAATCTGGATTTTAATCACGTGCGGGTTCAATCACGAAGTTGTGAAAAGGAATTCGGGATTACAGAGGCTCTCGCCTTCTCTCCCCCACCCCGTGCATTGGGGGCGCGCCGCGCGTGGGGCCGCGGCCGGGCCGGGGAGGCAGAGCTCGCCCGGGGGCTCCGGGAAGCCTCCCCCGCTGCTCCGCCGCCCACGGCCGCGCTCCCGCATCCTCCCCCGGCACTCAGTTCTCGCCACCGAGAGGCCAAAGGAGGAGGAGGAGGAGGAGGAGGGTGGCGGGACGCCCCTCCGTCCCCTTGGCAGGTTCGGTTTCAGAGGGCAGCAAAACAATGGGCTCGGATATCTTCTGGGTATTTATAGATTTAACCTGAACAGCGGAAAGGTCACGGGGGCCCCAGGCGTTGCCTCCCTTGATGTATATATTGTTTACCGTCGTTTACGGCGGTGGCATTCGTCGGCCCGTCCCTTTGCCACCCCAAGGGCGCAGGGACAGACCGAGGCAGAGCAGAGCGCGCAAGACTTCTTTATTTTTTTGGAGTGGGTGGGTGGAACGTGTCTCCGTGGACGCGTTTTCCTTCACAGAAACACGGCTGCTCCTTCAGGCGGTCAGGGTCTCTTCACGGCGAGACGGGCACAGGCGCTTCAGAGTCAGAACAAAACGGTCCGACGGCTAAATATATAGACTTTTTCGGCTTTGGGGCCGTCCTTTTCCTTACAAAGAAGCACACAAGCGATTTCGTAAACGAATTTTACTGCCAGTGCAGTCCTTGTTCCACACGCCCATCCCATCGGTATTCTTGGTTGCATATATTAGAAGTGCACCTATCAGTTAAAAAGCCCCCCAAACCACCTGGAAACAAACAAATAACCCCCAAACAACAAATTAAACAAAAGAAAACAAGGCATTGTTGCGAGTTTAATTATTCGCTCCCTATGTTTATCTGAATCTACACTGGCGAGCTACTGCGAGCCTCTGCAAAGAGAGAAGAAACACGGCACACATTTTAAGATCCACAATGTGTTTATTATATATGCTTATCCGTAAGATTAAGATCCGGGAGTTTGACAAAGCCTTCGGTGGCTGACGAGAGTAAAACCTTCAGCTCTTTTAGGGCGGCTTGTTGTTCTCCTGTGTCTCCCGGGAGGTTGCATCGATGTCCATCCCAACCCCGCTCCGCCACGGGGTTCCTGCTCCTCCTTGCCCACGGGCAAACCCCCTCCGCCGGCGGGGGTGCGGGAGCCATGCAGCCCGCCCACCCTCCGGAGAGGTACAGAGATTTTAAGAGCAGGAGAAAATGCCATTGACCCTTCCGCTTTTTTTTTTTTTTTTAAATTATTTTTTAATAGCCTTGCTTCTGAATGCTCATATTGATGCATTCCGTTCTTTGAGCAGCGGCTGTTAAACCCGTGAAAAGGGAGTGACTTAATTCGGTTTCTCACTTCAGCCTTTGTTTGAGTGCTCCGTGGATGGGGCTAGGATTTCAAGAGCTGGCAGAGCACTTTTTCTCGTCTCTTCCCCGAGGTAGAGCACATTGGTGTACATCGTCCTTTGCATGGTCCTTGAGGCTCGCAGATGAGCAATGCTCTGTGACAACGAGATGTAAGGCAGAGAGTCAGCTTTGCCTTTGCTTTGGGACTGGGAGTTATTGGTGAGAAGTCTTTCTAACGAATTTGTGTGTGACTGGGATCGTATGAATTCATTCCACCTGCTGGATCATCAGTTTGCCTCTTTAAGATGGGGTACAGAGCTCAGATCCGTTGCTCCCTTGTGTACACGGTGGAAGGAAACGCAAAATCTGCCCCTCCTAATACTTCTGTTCCCCCCATACTTCAGCAGCAGAGCTAAAGCTCTCGTCTTTCCCAGAGGAGACAATTGCAGGAGGCAGATGGAGCTGTCCAGATGAGAGCCAGGAGAGCCGAGCCCTGTGGGGGCTCGGGAAATGGTTGTCTTAGTCAAGTTCATACAACTCTGACCTTGGAGCTGGAGGAGCCAGAGAGCGAGAAGGATTTGTCCCTGTGGTTATATCCGTCTTACTGAATTGGGGAACTCCTGCTGCTGGCTTTGTGAAACTCCTCCTGCAGAGAGGTGAATTACTCACGCTGTATTAAGAGGGCAGGTAATAGAATAATAGAGGCAAACCTCATAGAGCAGCAGCGCATTAGAAAAAGGGCAGCGTGTCAAACAACTTTTTCCTTTCTTTTATATGTATTTTAAATCTGCAGCATTTTTTACACAGGTTTATTCCATCTGCTGGTAAGGGGAAAGCTGCTGTTTCAAAAGGTGTTTCTTGTCTTTGACAAGAACTTTGGGAGAATCCAAAAAGCTTCTGTTACAAGCAAAAGTCAAGTAATTCCTTACGAACCATCAATCACTTCTCCCCCCTCCCATTTGGGACTGAGCGCTTATATCAAATATCAGCCCAGCTAGCCTCTCCTCAGGCAGAAGTGTCCTGCTTTATCCGTATCTGTCTTTAAGGAAAACTGATGCTTTTTTCAGATGGAAAAGTTGAAAGATCCCTTCCAAGAGCGCTGCATTCAGGAAAGAGCATTTGCATTGTTTTGCAACGCAGTCGGTGACATTTGTGTCACTTCTATTCACACAGATCACTGTTCCTATTGTCATCCGTTGGATTCCTGAATAAATCTTTGCTTCCCAGTCTTAGGTCTTCAAAGATCAAAACTTTTTTTTTTCCCCCCAAAGTTTCTTTTTCCTGCCTTCTGATCTAGACTAATAAGGTTACAATAGTTTAAATAATGCACTAAAATCAGTCTGAGAGTATTGAAAATTTCCTGAATATATTGAGACAGGACCAGATGGCATTTACATTGTCCTTTTTGAAAAATTAGTAAAACCAATTCAAGTGTGAGTTAAATCACGCCAAGTGTCCATATTGAGATTGGTAGTTTACATTGGTGACGTAAAATCGAATTCAGTGAAAGAAACTTAGATTTTCTAAACCTGACAACGTTTCAGAGATCAACAGAGTTTCCCAGAGAGGCTGAGCGTGCTAGTGCCCGTTGATGGAGTTACAGGGTATTATGCTAACTCTTAGTTCTCTGACATCCTCCTAAATAGCGCAACTACTCTGCAGTAATGGGATGGGACGTTCTGTTTGAATCCTGACAGAAAAGGCATCGTGGGTATACAAACATATGGGCAGTGTCTGTCAGCCTGGGAGCTGTGTGGCTCCATTTGGAAGAGCAGCAGTGGGCACCTGGGTATAGGGAAAATGCAGGCAAGAAAATGCAGAATCTTCCCAGTTCTCCAGTTCCTAATACTGTCCAGAGCAGCTCTGTGCAGCAGGGCATTGAAAGATTTTGCTTCTATAGCTTTTTATTTGAACTACAGTTTCCTCAGGTAGAGAGTACTGTGCAGCAGTGCTGAGACATTTTTGTTTCCAGAGAGGAAAAAACCCCAAAGGTGCAGCTCTCGGCTGCTTGTTTCCAATACAGCTGAAAACAGGTTACGATTGCAACCTTTACACCTGCGAAACATCTGCTGTCTCAAAATACAACCCCCTTGTATTTCCTGTGTTAAAAGCTGTAGTGTGCTCTGGTGAGAAGTGCTAGGGAAAGACATAGTGGTATGGTAAAATGAAATTGAAATATCTTCGAAAGCAGATTGAGAATTTTTAAAACTGAGAAGAAATGTGTGCCAATTGAAATTCTAGTAGCAATTTGCATCCTGGAGGCATCTTTTAATTGCATATTCTTCAAGGTCAGGAAACAATGAATCAGTAAATCAATCCAAGAAGTGATAAAAGCACTTGTTACAATAATATTTACAATCATATTTTCATATACCCTTTGCCTAATTGAGCTATTGATCTGAGAGTATTGGGAAGATGGTAATAGGACTGTCTGAGTCAGACCCCTGTGACAGTGGCTTGTCCAAGGTTTGCTGGGTGTTCACAAATGCAGCCTTGCAGCTGTCAGAGGGAAGGATTCACCCAGCAAGTGGCTTAGGCCAGCACATTCTGATTCACAGCAAAGGAGGAAGTCCAAGGAGGATTTTCATTTTGGGACTCAGCAGAAAAAAGAGTGAAGATGGTGAGGATTCGCTTAGATTTAGCTCAGCAAAAGGTTTTTGGTTTTTTTTTGTTTTTTTTTTTTTTTTTTCTTTAAATTTTATGGAGAATCAGGAAAACTTAGGGTTTGGCCAGTCTTTCAGAATTTATTTTTATATCATCAAGCTACCTAATGTTTTTAAGTTGTGCAACCATTTTAGAACTAGATCCCAAGCCTCCTTGTTTCAATTAATGAAAAGGTAGTTCTAAAATAAATCATAGAAGGATTTATCAAATAAAGAATAAGGCATTTTTATTTATATAATACTCAAATCAAGCATTTGGACACTCAAAACTGCTTCCCTTTTTTTTTTTTTTTCTAGAAGTTAAAGATCTTTGGCAAATTCTGCAGGATTTAATGAAGTTTTCATTTCTCCTAAGCTGGATTTTCTTGGTTAATTTGATATATATATACTTAGAAAAAAGTTTGGCTAAACTCTTGCATGATAGAACTGAGACCCTGTCATAGTAGGTGGCTTCACTTCACTATCACTGCACCTGTTCATTCTTCTCAAAGCTTTTGCTTTTTGGGAAAGAAATCTTCCAGTATTGTTAAATGGACATTTTCAACTATGTCCACATGTGTAGTTCTTGGAAAGGAGCTTGGGAAGAAGTTACTGCCAACCACCTTTAAAAGAACCAATTTAGAGTTTCTAAAGAGTACTTAACCAACTGGTTAAAAGCTGACACAAATCATATTAATAATCAGCACATATATATGAATGCAGCCACAGCAAAAATTGTTTTAAAATCAGTGGGCCAGGGCACACAGAATAGCTATGAATGACTTACAGTTCTTTGACTTCACTCAGGGGCTGGATGCACTCTTGGCTAACATTGATATTTTTCCATGACCAATGAATTAACAAACCCGAGCTTCAGCTTTTAGGAGCTTCAGGAAATAGAGAACTCCCTGATCAGAAATCTCCTCCAAAACCGAGGAGAAAATTGAAGACACCAGAGTGACTTTGCTTTTAATAAGAGTGAAGAACTGTGCATCATAGACTTTTTAGAAGCTGCACTAGTAATAGCAGTATCCCTAAATAAGATAGCAGAAGTGCTGCTCTCTTGTGATCTGTGTGAATGCCTATGCAGAGAAAATAATTCCAATGAGAACATTTTATAACATTTAGAAATGTATGGTGCATATGATGTGTAGGTTAGGGAGGCTTTAAAAATAGAATCTTCTTGGTTTACCCCTGAAATGCCTGTAGATCAGTTCTGTAATTCTGAGTTTGCTGAGGAAGATGGGACCTTGGGAAGACATGGAGAGATTCACAGATAGACTGTTTTTTTTCCACCTGATTGTTGCACTGGATTTTCTTCAGCCCTGCTCTAAGGATCCTATTAAAAGCCCAGTTATTAAATGTTCATAGGTGTTATTATAATCACATTTAATAACTTTTACAAGAACTGCATTCTTTGATAAAGAAATTATCCTGGTTCTGCCCTGTCAGCACCCTCTTCAAGTTTTGCACTTTGCACAGAAAAAATGCAAATGAATTTTAATTGTACTTTAAGCAGCCTTTCTCACCAGGGTGAAAAAATAGCAGAAGAAGCCCTGTTGAGTATTCCCTTACACCCTCTCAGACTTAATGGAAACTCTCCCACTGGCTTTTTAAGAAAGCAAACTTCAGCCTTGAGCTTGCGCTGGACTCCACTGCTGCCTTACCTTGTATTTAAATACCATGCAAGAACTGGGATTGGCAATACCAAATTTTTAGTTGATGTATCCTAGTGTGAAGGCTGTGTGGAAGCACACTGCTGAAAGAGGGCCTGATTCTTTGACATGCCAACTATCTGCACTTCAAAGGACTATATAGTGCTGATTTTCAAGGGTGCAACTTCTGTGACCTTATTTTCAGTGGTGTTAAGAACGTGTAATCCCCATGGAGAGCTTAACCTCTCCCTTGATTTCTGCTCTGAGATACCCTAAACAGGCTGTGATAGCCTGGAAGCAGCCTCCTCCTCAGCACAACAGTTGGGACTGGAATAATTTTGAGTTATGTAGGGGGAATCCTTTGTCATTTGCTGGAATATCATGTCAGTCTGTATGAGTTAAATAATCGTGACAGGGAGAGTAATACCTGGGCGATCATTTGATGTCATAGCTGGATCATGTTTGCTCTTCAGATTTAGTGCAAATGCCTGATAGTGTGAAAACAATCAGGTTGGATCAGATGCAGGTTTCTGGATTATGCCTGTCTTTGCTATTTCTAAGTGCTCCTGCCATTGAATTGTGTAATACAATTATACAGAGCTCCATACAAGGCAATAAGGCTGTTATTTTTACACAGAGAAGTTATTTTTTTGCTTCATAAAGCTTAACCTTTTTATTCCAGAAGGTTGCAGCAAGCTATAAAAGTATAGAATTCAGCACATGACTGTGGGTGCCTAATGGTTTTTATTTTGCTTCAGAATTTAAAAGATAAACAGAAGATTTATTATTGTAGGATTTGGGGGTTTCCTGTGCCAAGCTCTTTGGAGCAAATAAAAAAAAGTCTTCATTTACCATCAAAAAAGCCTAGCAAAGTCTCCATCTGCCTAGTGGCAAGCCAGTCACATTATTCACTTCAGTGCTGGTGAGTGTTAGCCACATAAACTGTAACATCACAGTGCTGTTATGCAGGTCCCTGCGATGCTGATGGAGCGGCAGAAAGCCCACACTGCCCCATTAGAGACTGCTTGGATTATTCTGTACAGTGTAATTCTGTTTACTCCCTAACTCAGGAAATTGTGCCTGAGCTGGGGAAAGGGAGGGCAGCTGTGGAAGTGCCTAGCAGTGTGCCGTTCCAGAAATGGACAATAATTAATAGCTTTTGTGAAAATACAACCGTATAATGCAACTGCAGGAAAAAAAAAACCAACCTCAGTCTGCTTCTCAGAATGAAAGATTTGATTGTGAATTGGCTGGTTACTAAGAGCCTTTCAAGACTGTTTGCTCGAGTTACATTAAGGTGCTGAGCATCATTTATCCTGGGAATGCTGGAATAATTGATTTAGAAAAAACGAAACGAGGTTGGACTGAGCCCATACAGGGCACATAAGAAAGTAATCCACTATGGTTACAGCCTTCCTCAGAGGAGCAGTTCAGCCCCAAAGGGGGATGGAAAATGTCTGGGGCGTTTTTTGCCTCTGTTCTTTTGGGATGTCAGACGCCCTCCTCCTGGTTGTGCTCTCAGACACCTGCAGGACTGGAATGTCCAGAGGCTTTTGTAGGTGCTGACTTGTCCTTGGGCTGAGAAGTGATCGAAAAAGAGCAAATCAAGAGTAATTGTGCTGTAGCTTAGCTGGATGAGGACTGGGTGTCCTGTATCCTTCTGAGGGGCTCACTTGGCTGGGACAAGGGATGCAATGCATCAGGGAATGAACGGAGTCACTGCTTTGTTCACGTTGAGTCACATGTGTACATTATCCTCCTGGGAATGAAATGATGGTGAAATCAGGAAGAGAAGAGTTGTGGCAAAGTGGCACAGGACTAGCGGCAAAGGAGTAGAAAACCAGAAAACTGATAGAAAACCAGAGAGAGGGATCGCTGTTGGGAAGGAAGAGGAGAATGAGGTGGGAAAGGGAGAGGTTCAGGGCTTCATTTCCTACCCACTGGCTGCTCTCAGCATGAGAAGAAATTAGAAACTATTTTCAGACTTTCTCCCTGCATCTGGGTACCTTCCTGTGTTGTTCTTTTTTTTTTTTTTGAATAATGAATAGCGCGGTTCCTATACATGAAATACACTGTTCAAAATAGTTTCCAAAGACAACTTAGGACACTATATGAGTAAATGTAATAATTTGTTTTTGTTTAGACATGTAAGAGAGAGGAAAGGGAAAACCTCTCAATTGAGCAGAAGTTTTCATGAAAAAGAGCAGGGTTTCTTCCCATGGTCTTTGTTCTCTGTGGTTTAATGCAAAAAAAGTTAGGAATTTCAGGAAAAATTATAAAGACCATTCTAGAGGAAATATTTTCTCTTATAGTGAGCTCCACAGGATTTTTTAGAATAATATTTAAAATCCTGTTTGCAACTTTTGCTACTTTATTCAGGTCTTCGGCTTTTTTATAGTCACAGTAATAGATGTTACACATGGAGTTCAATCTACTTTACTGTGCAGTTGCATTGGCTGAACATTATGGATTTTCATTGAATATAAACATCATATATTTCAGTGCTTTATAGTATTAATATTTAAATTGTTGGTATACAGAAGTCTTTTACGTGGCAGAGAGACTATGTTAGACATTATTGCAGTGAGTGTAGTTATTTATTCTATAGGTATACCTAGAGGTAATTCCTAATTGCTAATTAAATTATGTATAGCACATTTCTTACTGTTAAGGACATAATTAAACTCAATTTATAATAATCAAGTACTTCAGGTAATTCAGTCTCTCCCCTCTACTCAAAATTTGTACTTTTTACATTGTTTATTTGTGTGTTTTTCCTGGGGGCATGGTTGGAAGGGAGAGGGACCAGCTTTTCTGCACAACAGCAAAAGTTTTTTGAAATGTCTTTCTGGCTAGGACCCATGAACTTAAATGAAGAATTAAAAATAGTAGCAATGGTTTCTTGTTACAATTATTTGCAGTATAGTGAAAGTATGTATTTGTGAACCGACCCTCAATCATTCTATTTGTGAATATTCAAAGAATTTACTGAGAATTCATGAAGATGCTTGACAGCCATGAATTAAAATATAAATAATTACATCTCAGATAGTTGCTATTTACTGTACCATTTACAATGATGTTTGCTATGCAGACAAGTGGGAAGAAAAAGCTTATTATTATGGTCATTTAATGAAGTGTATACTACTTACTTTGCATTTTTCCCCTGAAAAATAAACATTTCTTTTTTAATCTTACCCCCCCCCGCCCATTTCTGCTTCCTTTTTTTTTTATTCCACAGTCAGAGTTGTATTATTTTTGACTTTTCTCCTGTAAGTCAGGGTGTTTGTCCAACTCTGTTTCTAAAGCAGGAGGTGATTCATTGTTAGCACTTGGGCCATCGCACGTACTTCGACTGGTGACTCTTGGTGACAGCCCAGTGCTGTCCTTTGCTCACATTTAACAGTACAGCAGAGCACCAATTCACATCCAGGGCTTCAGGACATTGCAGCTGTACAAAGGTAATATTTTGAAGGTGTTGCTGGTCAGCCACCCTCCTTTCATAAGACAACATTCACACCAAGTGTTTACACTGTGGCTAAATTTTTTCCCATGTACATACTAAGATGTGAACTTCGTGGCAAATGCCAGAATTGCCCCTTTGAGTACAGCAAGTCAAATGCTCCTAACTCTTCCCTGATATCTCCATCATAGGGGAAACAGGCACTTCAACCAGGCTTTGTCATTATTTTACTTCTGGTCTGAATCTGACATAATTTAATAATAAATTCAAAAGAACGGTTGATGATATTAGAGTAGGAAATCAAAATTCAGTACAGGGGAAACCCTAAATGAAGAATGAAGAAATAATAAAAGTAGAGTTTTGTGAAATAGAGCAGAGGTCTAGAGGGTTTTTTTTTTCAGTGCACAATGAATTACAGGTGAGATGTCCATTTTAAAAAGGGATATTTTATTGGAAAAAAAAAAATCAGAAATTCCTGAGCTGTATTTCCTCTTTATCTAAGATATTGTGAAAACCCCCCTTTACTCTTGTATGTCTTAACAACAAAGAAGAGACTAGAAAGCAGTAATTTCTTATTTGTAAGGGCAGAGGAATCTGAAGCCGGAGGCCTAGTTTGCAGAGTTTGTATAGCAATTAAACACATCAGGATTTCCAGTTCAAATTGTTGGCTCAAAATACATCTTGGTTTAATAAGAAAAGCACGGGAATAAGTCAGTGATTGGGTCCCTTGCACAAGGGATTTGCCAAATTGGAGATCTAACATTTTCATTTTCTTAAATTACATTTTGACTATCCTGACACAGATAAAAAAGGTTACTTTTTTATGAGGACATGACTTCAAAAGATATTTTTAAATATTTGGGCCTTTTGTTTTTCTTCAGAAGAGTCTTTAGATACTTATTTGGGGCCAAATTCAGCAAGCAACTGAGAACTCTAACCCATCCTTTTTCTGTATTTAAACAAAAGCATAACAGTGATGATGACTTATACCAAATATTTAATATTCCCCATTTTTAGAGAATGTCGTTCTCCCTCTCTTTTTTTGCTTTTGTTCTAGAATTTCTTTTGTTTAAGAACTTAGGATTTTTTTTCAGTGAAGATATTCCTGCTACTCTTACCAGCTCAGAAAAAGTGAGTGTTTAATATGGGACACAGTTTAAAACCCATTTTACTTGCTATATACTTTCTCCACATCATGTGCATGTATAAGACTCTCCCTCTCTAGATGGATCTATAATACGTACGTGTATATATTATATATAATTTAGATCACTGTTTTATGTAGATATTATATATTCCATATAATACTAGTATTTTTGATATGATTTTAGTATAACAATGTAGTATAATCTTTTTCTAGAGACACTAAAACACCGTATTTAAACATTTCACATATTTTAGGTATTTTAGAAATACCAGTCTTCTCTGTTCCTATTTTGTGCTCATATTTTTTTTGTGGTGACAAGTGTTAGATACTAGTGTTGCATTTGATGGCTAAAAATAAGAGAATCATGCTCTGCAAGAGGTTTCATGCTTTTGGTAGTGAAAGCTACTTTCATTTTACAGTCGAATTTTCACACCTGTTTTTGTATGGAACAGAAAAAAAAGGCCTTGCTTTTTAATGGGAGAATCATTGTTTTATGTATAGATTTGTCCAACTAAGGTTGCAGCAAGTAGCTAATGTTCAGGACTTGAAGGTAGAAATGTCTGCTGTCTTTGGTGACAATCACTCAACAAGAGCATTCTCCTTTATCCAGCACATATATCTGTGGCAGCATGGGTTTCCCTCCAGGCAAAAGTGGATGTGAAATCTTCTTTTAAAGAGCAATTGAAAAAATTCGCGGTGTTAAACATAAGTGCAAAAAACTCTTTTAATGAAAGACAGATTGCAAGCGTTTGCCTGAGATTATCACTCTGCTAAACTGAAGCAGAGCAGCCGAAATTCCTGCATCATTTACATCCCCTGAGCCAGGCGAGGGCAAAAGCTGGAGTGAAAATATTTGATAATGTGCGAGCAAACAGCTGTGAGGAAGAAAAAGCTGCACTTCCAGTCACTGAATCTCTTGGCAAAAGAAAATAATAGTTTAGTCAATGCCAAATGGAGCAAACCCTGGGCTGTGCCATGCCATAAATCCTTAAAGGGACGCTCTCTACTTGGATTTAAAAAAAAAAGATCAGTCCTGATGTCCTCCAGTTTCTTCTCCTTTTAAATGCTCTGGCTGGCACTTAAAAGCATATAAAACTTTAATTTCTGTTCATGAGATCTTTCCCTTTTTATGTTTGCAAAGGTGGTTTCTGTTAGCCTGTTTCCTCCTTGCTATCTGAGGCCCTGATCCTGCCAAAACGTATTCATATCCTTTATTGCAGTGAGCCTCCCATCCAAATCCCTCCCAGCAGGAAAGGTGAGCTCACATTTATGTGTTTGTAGGAGCAGCGCCTAATTGTAAGGGAAATGGAAACTGCACAGAGTTCTGTCTGTGGCACAAAATAAACAATAGAGAATATGGAGTAAAGTATATTTCTTTAATACTTCAATTATAGACACGCTAGAAGCGATGTGTAACTTTAGTAAGGGACAGTCCCTTCAGAGAGGAATGTAATTTTTCATCTCATAAGTATATAGTTTTAAGCAGAAATAGCTATTAAAATAGTAGATATTCAAATTATTTCAGTTGTGATGTGAGGAATCAGGTTCTTTATTTTCATCCTGTATTTTCATTTCAATGTAAAACTCTCAAGTCCTTTTGTTGCTTGCCATGGAACTGCAGTGGGACTTTGATTTTATTTCCTTCATGCATGATCTTGTTTTGCACATTCAGCAGTTCTGATGCTGGAACTTTAGGTAAGTCCATTCAGAAATTGCAGTATTTATTAAACCACCTTGTATGGTGTCAACAGAAGACAGGATGTTGAACAAAAATAAGTTGTGGCCCCTTATATGCCCTTATTCAGAAAAATAGTCTCACTGAAGTCTCACTGGGAGCTGGAAAATACATCAGATGCAATTTAGGGCTTTACATGAACTTAAAAGCCTAAACTGCGTTCGAAAATGCGCAGGGGGAAAAAAAGTGTGCTGAAATTATTTCCATGCCTTCAAAGGTCTATCGAGTTTTAAAGTATGGTATTGGTGTGCATGACCATAATTGAAAAATCTAGTCTAGCCATAACAGGCTACCTTTACCTTGTGCTAGAGGTGGTTGAGATAGACTGCAAACCTGCTGTCATCTTACAGAGCTTGGTAAAGCACAAACAGATGTCAGACCAACCGTGAAGAATGGGAATGATAGAGCACTGAGCAGTTAGGTGAGAAATTATCTTTCTTTCTTTCTTTTTTTCTGGCTAACAACCTGTGGTAAAAGTTGGGCAAAGGTGTTTTGCTATTACTCAGTTTTTGGACTTCAGTTGTAGGAAAGTTATGTAGAAGAGAGGCAATCTTTAGTTCTCGTTCTGTCTTCTTGCACACTGGTGCAGCTGTTTTACTGAAAGTTGTTTGCAGACCACAGGTGAGATGTCATTATTTAGATCTTGTAAAATAAAATATGAACGAGCACATACCAGCACTTCAGGAAGGTTTTATAAGCATTTTCCACCCCAAAAGTCTAGTTTTGCTCTTCCTCTGGGCCCTGAACTCTTGATGACTTAAAGGGTATTTCTGCGAAAGAAACAAGGCTCTTGTAAGCAGCTGGACAAATGATTTGCATCATGTTCTGATGTCACCAGATATGTTAGTTCTTCCTGCCCCTTCCCCAATGACTGTATCCTGTTGTTTACCAACATTTTCAGCTCCCCATACACTTCCCTGAATATCTCATAGCATCCCGGGTGCAGGAGAATGTTTTCTCCACTTGGTTCCTGTCTGAGGATGTTCTGCTGGGCTCAGCACATAGAGCAAGTAGTCAAGAGAGCCTCTTCAGTGAAGGTGCTAATTTGTTTTTGATTTTCACAAAAAGTGTAGAAATGTAATTCATTTGACACTGTTATCCTTCTGTCAAAGTTGTTAGAAGCTGACCAGTAAGTCAGTTTGGATCAGTGGGTGAGAATATTAAGGGAAAAAGGAAAATTTACCAACTGATGGCCTTCTGTGAGGCTTATTTCCTAAGAAATACAGCTAAAATGTTTGATATACAGACAGGCAATCTATCCCATTACTTTTATAACCCAATGTTCAAAAGTGATGCTTTAGGCTAGAGTTATTTTCTGTGCTTATGAAAAGATGATGAAAAAACGATGTTCCACACTTTCACACATTTTTTGTCATTAGTATAGCTTCATTCTTCAACTTTCAGATCTGAGTGCCACTTCAGAAAACAAACCCAACTGCATAAAGCTTATGCACATGTTGTTAAAGCGCACTGATTCTCTGCGCCCCTTTTTTACTCACATAGGTCTTTTAAACAGCATTTCCTCTCCTTTCCCAAAATACATATAAGGAGGTAGCTAACAAAAATCAGTATATCACCATTAGCAAACAAATTAGAACCTGAAGGTATAAACAGAACATTAAACCTCAAACCTGCTGGTTTAGAGACTGCAGATTCACAGAGATGTCCACAGGGTGGTTTGCAGGCCTGTTAGGCACCTTGGTTTAAAGGATATTGCACTTCCTTCTTCCAGAAGGAGATCAGAGTTGCTGCACATTCAACTCATGTACTGTAACATTACCTTAATTCTGACTGTGACAAACAACCCAGGAACATTTCATTGCTGCACCCCCGCTACTGCCCCTTCTCTTGGACTCTGTTAGAAGCTCTGACAACTCAGAATGAAATGTTATCCCTTATTTGGTAAATGGTAACATTTTAAAATGGTAATTAATACAAAATTAACCTTTCATATTTTTTTAAAATGGTTTGACATAAATAGTTACACCCTCTGAGTAAAGATTTCCCTGTTAGGGAACGCAGATTAAGAACCCATTTACCACATAAGACTAATTTAAACCTCATATTGATAGTTTAGTATAGGTTGTTGGCTCTTGTGTGAAACACTGGATATGAATTTCATCAGAATATTTATAGATACAACATTCCTCCTTTGTATCACCATCTGCTCACCACCTCTGATTCTCTAGCTGAGCTTCAGGGTCTGTACCAATGTCAGCGGAAGCTTTAAAATCTGCCATTAAAATAGAAACAACAGCAGAGATCTGCTGTTAAAATAATAGCAACAACATCCCTCTGTGGGATGCTGGGGAACACACAACTATGGACAGGCCTGATCCAGAATTCCTTTCCTGCCCTGGGAGCTCTTTTGGGGGGTAAAAATAAGAAAAGAAAGAATGCACAGGCTGAGTCCGTTTGTGTACAGATAGATGGAAATGTGGAACTGCTTTCTCCCATTGTCCTTCTAGTTGAACACTGGGGAGAGATTGGAACAATGCATGGAAATGCCAAGGAGGGAATGTAAAGAGATGCTCAGCAGATGAATTCAATATAAACAGCTAAACCCACTGATAATGTTAATTTATACATTTTCCAAATGACTCTCCATGTCATTGTGACTAGGCCAACTTCTACACATATTGCAGTTAACAGCAGCAGGTTTGCAATTAATAGCAGCAGGATTACAATTAATAGCAGGAGTCCTTACACTGGATAGTAGTGGGACTGGACTTAGGGGTCATGTATGAAACACCCTGAAAACACACACAAGCAGAGCTGTGAGCAAGAAAACAATATGTGAAAATGAAAGTAGTGAATAAACATAAGCTTTGCTGTCGGGCAAATTTTTAGTTGATTGTAAGGGAAAACCACTGAGCAATGTCATCTGGTTTGGTCCATTAGTTGTTCTTTTTTTCAAAGAGTCTATGTGGCCATGGCATGGTTGAGACATTTTCCTGGTGAGCATCTCAGAAGACACACACGTCTAATGGATTCACAGCGCGTTCATCAGCGCAACTTCTCAGCACATCTTCACGTCCTAGACTAGCAGAACTGCAGACACCATGTAATTCCTGACAAAAAAATAACACTGTGGTGACTGGTATGAAAGAAAAAGATGATCACAGTGGTCAGTAGTATATCTCGAGAAGCTTTACTTTTCATATTTTGGCGCTGCTTTGATAAAAAAGTAGTCTGAAATGTGGCCTAATGAGTTTTTTTCTAACAGAGAGAAACTAAAGGCTTTAAAAATTGCCTTTTTCAACAGAAGAATAATTTAGGACTGACAAATTAAGCTAACCATAACAAAAGGATAAAAAAGGACAAATCCTCAAGACAGAAATTGCCTTTGGATGATTTCTTATCCAGAAAAGTGTGTGAGTACCATTTGCAATGGATGTCAACAGTGCAAAATCAGCGGGGGGTTCTAGGTTCTTGTAGTGGGATAGGACAAAGTGAATCTCTAGTGCAAAAAACCTGTGAATTCTCATCCTTCACTAAACAAAACTACTGTAATTAATTTACATGTAGAAGTAGAAGGAGGTTTGCTGATTTTGCTGCAATTACCTGCTGAAGAGCTAGGCAGAAAAATAATCCTGTGTCTTGTGGTGCAATCACTGTGAACTGTATCACTCACTGGAGGAAGCGTGAGGAATTTAGTCGGGAGGACGACCATGACTGTTATTAAGTATCAGCAGTATGTCAATGAAGTGACTATGCTGAATTTCTTAGTGATAATTGATAACTCATCAGAACAGCAGCATCGTTAAAAGTAAAGTGTTCAATCTCTAAAATACTCAAGATCCTGGTCAGCTATTGCAGGGTATAAATAGACACTTGTGGTTTCACGGCATAGGAAAAATACACACAGAATGAATTAACAAAGAGCAACACAAAATGTCAGCATGATAAACAGTCAATTAATGTTTCAACAATGTTGAAGCGTCGTGGGAATACAATCTTTGTACACAAATTAATTTCCTCTTATATTGTGTGGGATTTTTTGTCTTGCTTCCCTTGTGCATTCAGAGAGTGCTGTTGGTTAAGTGGAACATCAGATGAAGGTGTGAACTGCTTGTGTCTCTGCTGTCAGGGGGAAAAAAGCTGCTGCATTTTGTTTTAATCTAAACTGTGTGAGTCTGTCGGCAAGACTACGTGGAAATGAACAGGAGACCAAAACAGGAGGGCAAAATAAGAGATCTCCATGAGATAAGGGAACCCAATTTATTATTTTTAATGACAGGCATATGGAAGAGAGGCGTATACCACGGTAGTAACAAGAAACAGCCTACCATTTAATAACGGGAGAAGATAGCATTTATTTTTATGGCAGGTCAAGAGCCCAATCCACAAAACAGATGAAACTTTGCTTTCATGAGCTCAGCAGGCCAAACCCGTACCATGCAAGCCACAACTGCAGCTGAACTGGCCTTTGAAGTTAGTTGTATCTGCCTTTGCAGTATCAGGCACATGAAGCCCAAGAACGTTACAGGAAAAAAACCTTTAAAAAATTACTGTAAAGGGGAAGTAGCATAAAGAAAAAAGAAGTCAAAATCCACATTCCTGTGGGTATAAATCAGTTCCAGTGGCCTGAGTGAATTTTCCCTTGTTGATACTATATGACGCTGACCCAGAAAGACAGAAGTATGAATACAGTAGCCAGTTGGGCAGAACTCCAGTGAGATAAGCATTATCTGTGTAATCTGAGATAAATTCCTTTTACTTTTGTTCAATAAAGGTAAGAATTGCACAGTGCAAACCATGCAGAGGTCAGACTGGTCTGCACCTTTACCGTGTGCTAGTGACTGCCTGTCAGTAATCTACAAGGGCTTGAGGCGTGGGCTCAAGGCTTGAATTTGGTCTCACACATCTAGAGTCTTTTACTTCCTTGGTCTATTTCTCCTAGTCACTCTGGGTTTTGCAGAGAAGCAAATTGGGATGAAAAGCACGGAAGAAAGTCTCTGCCTAGAGGCACCTTTTCTGTCAGGGATGTATCTGCCTGAGTAGGAAGAAATAACAGTTTATTTGGGTATGTCAACCCTGCTCCTTCTTGCTTATTCCTGGTTGCTTTCAACTACTTTCTGTTCAGTTGATTTTTTACTATCTCTTCTCCAAGTATCCAGCTTCTCCCTTTTGTTTCAGAATCCTCTTTCTTTGCTTTTCCCTAGAAAACTCACCATGCTCATTCTCCTAGACTATCTTGTCTACAGAAATATTACTGCTGATAATTCTCCCCAGATGTTGTCTGGCACATGATCATGAGGCCAGGCCCTTCCGAATCTATTTACCTTCCATTAAATAAATAAAAAAACCCCCAAACCAAAATGAAAGACAATTTTCTGTTTAAAACCCAGTCCAAACAAAGCTAGAACATGCAGAAATTGCAAAATAAGATATTCAAGGTTCACCAAAGCATTAACACAATACAATTCACTTAATGGAAGTATTATGCCTGTTAACAAATTTAAAGAAAAGTAGTATGTGAATAGTGTATGTGCAATATGTAAATAATCAATATTACTGATAAAAAATATCATGACTAGGAATTTGGGCTTAGTCCCTGCTGAATTTCTGCCTTTTGTGTGAGTAAAGAATAGAACTTGGATTCAGATCTTCTGACTAATTTCTAGAAATGTGAACTGATGGGTTTCTCCATCTGGTGCCAAGGTGTCCCAGAATTAGCAAGCTTTAAGGAGGAAAGGAGAGGGAGGTTCAAGGATGAGACTTGATAACTTCCAGGTTTGATCATTCCACACGTAGGGTCTCACAGCAAGAGGGATATCCTCTCTTCCTTCTGCACTAAGTGAGCTCCATGTGAGGGACTGGCAGTGGGCAGCCCAGCAGATCCAAGGGGATGCTACGAGGACCAGGGTCAAGTCCACTGAGAACATTTCTGTCATCCCAGGTCCCTGGTGCAACACAGGATGACAGGAAAGCAGCTTGCATCTCAAGAGGTTCTCCAGGAGGAAAAGTCACTGCAGAACACACACTGAATTGCTACAGAGGCAGATACATAGGTAGAAATATTATTTTATTAAAGTTGGTTTTGATCAAATCACACCTGGAAGATGAGTATCTTATGTGTCCTCTCTCTCATTCCCAATGCTGAGGTATCTATTTCCCTTTAAAATTGCATTTGTTTTAGAAATTATTCCATTTTTCCTTGAGTTCATCCACATCTGTTGCTCCAAAGTGCGAAAAGGTCAGATGAAAGCTTTTATATGATTATTGCTGATTGCTGTTGCTGATAGAAGAGAGGACTTCTTGATCTATTATCACAAAGTTCTAAATGATATTTGATATCCACCTCCAAAAGGGTTAATGAATGACAGCTGTCATAATGCAAAGAGAAATATACATTGGATTGAATGAAGAATTCTTTGTTTTTAACCAACATGGCAAAGAGAGAAAGATGAAGGGAAAAGGGTATTTTCCTATTTATTTCAAGGAAGGCCAAGTAAAGAAGTGGCTTTAAATTCAGATTTTTTTCTTTCTTAATCTCTTTCTTATGCAGCACTCATCTCAGGAATTTTCTCACAACGTTCTCATTCTGTATTAGCCTACAAATATGGCTTTTTCCTCAAGTAAAAAGCATCCTTCAGCCGAGTTTCTTATTTCAGCTGAGCTCTGTAACAATGTGCTACTCTTTCAGCCCCATAAGATTTCCCATTGTGGGAGGCCTTATTAGTATGGAACTGTTTGTTTTTGGCTCTGTCTGTTGCCAGATGAAATTAATGACAACAGCTTTTCAAGTCTTTAAAGTGCTGTCTGGTACACACACAAGTATGTGGTGAAATGGGAAAAGAATGTCAGGGAGTATATTCATTTTCACAATTTTTTTTTTAGCCCATCTGAGAAAACTCTGTTCTTACTCCAGTTCTTAAGGTTTCTAAGGACTTGAGACATGCAGGTATTTAATTGAATCTTTAATCCACAGCAGTTTCTGAGACTTTTTTTTTTTGGAAATGAGGAAATCCAACACCTTCCTTTTCTCTTGTCTAACAATTTTTAGTGTAGATGCTGAGCTGTATGAGGGATCCTGTGCCCACTGTTTCCCAGAGATATTGCAGGTCCTGCCTCTGATCTGTCCCTCACTTGCTCAGTTTTGAGAATTCTGCTGAATTTCTCATGGCCAAAATGAACAGCTGCCAGCTGTCAGCAGGGCCTCATCAACTGTCTTCCTCTTGAAGACATTCAATCCAACAATCCACCAACAGGCGAGCTGTAGGACCTTTGCAGAGCCTGAGTGCCAGTCCTCGATGTATCTTCAAATTCATAGTGTTGCTGCCATGACTATAAGGTCCTGTCACTTAATTATTTCTACATCCAGGGACAAGAAGTCCAACCCATACAATTTTCAAGCTTTGAAATTACCTGGGGTTTCTTCTCAAAGAGAAACTACCATTTCATTGTGCATGATCTTGATAAATAAGTCTAAGGACACTATATTCGGTCATAAACCCATCTGTTCCTGCTGCCTTATTTACATTTAGAATTTCTATGATAGTACTCACTTCCTCCTTTGAAATGTGTTATCCAAGAATTCTCTGTGTATATATATATATATATAGTTATTTTTATTTTTATTTTGTGGTTCTGTGGGGAAGAAGCCCCTAAAGGAGTTTAAAAGTTGTTGGCTTTTGGCAAGATAAGCAATAAACAAAACCTTTTGGTTGCAAATCACCCAACATCTCTTCTCAGCATGTAGCCATATGTCCTTTTCTGTCCCTTTTGAAGGAACTGCCATATTATCCGCTTTTTCAAAAGCCTGCCCACCATCTTTGTTTTACATGATGCTTTGGTTTATGCATTTTTAGGTTGGTTCTGTTTAACAGACTTGCAGGAAATCCAGTTCTTCAATCCCTGTGGATTTATGAATATTTTAACAAAAGCTTTTAGCAACTTTCTGCTTATCTCCGACCGAAAGGGATTCACCAGGCCTTTCCTTCACTGATTCTTGACTTTTTAAGATGGAAAGCTTTACCAGTTCCTTCACCATTTATCCTTGACTTTCAAGCAACCCACAGAGGTTTCTTATCCCAATGAGTTTACTGGCGTTTTTTTTAGATAACTCTGATAAGGGACGCATCAGTGCCTGAATATGCATCACATGGTTGACAACTGTAAGAGCAACCCCAACTTTAAGACCTTACCACCTCTTGAACATTACCAGCATCTAACAAGGTGATTAAATTACCTGCTTATCTGCAAATCCTGATCACTTTGCTCTTCCAAGGGCTGGATTAGTGAACTGACTACAATTTTCTCTTCCGTCCTGAATTTTATTAAAAATTCTTTTAAAAAAGGGAGGTCACATGAAAGAAGCTCGTTCCCGCATGGAGCAGTATGGAGTACGTACTCTTTCAAGTTACCATTTTAGAAGTCCTTGATCAGAATATATCTGCCATCTTCAAACACCAAGCTTTTAGGATGAAAAGGAGGTATTTGACTAATAAAACTGCCACCCCTTCTCCTGGTGGCCTGACAAACAGTATGGTGTATATTCTCAAATTGCAGCTCAAGAAAATTTCCTTGTTGGTCTGCAAAGGAGCTTCTTGTAATTGCAAGTTGCATTATTAATTTTTAGAATTTTTTTAATTGCTTGTAAAACTTGTTGACTGAAGCTGGTCAATTGTTTAACAGTTAAAGACATCGTTTGAATTGGTTCATCTCTTCTGCTGGCTTTCCAGCTGTTGCTTTCCCAACACTAAAACTTACAGGATGTCATTCTAGTCCTTTTAGCTGATTAACAGTTCAGTGCTGCCTGTTGCAATAGCCACTATCCCCTTTTATTAATAGAGGAGATGACAAAATTTCAGATAACTTTTAAGGCTTCATGATACCCCTACTTTACTTTCTTGCTACGTATTTTATACTATACCACTGCCCCAAGATTCATTAAATTTAGCCAGCCTGAATTTCTCCTGTCTTAAATAACTTACTGCTAGCCTTCTGGGTCTCCAAGGACTGCTGTGTCCTGTGCCCTTTGGAGCACAAATGCAACTTCAAGTGACCAGAAATTACTTGTTAACAGAAGGTACTGACCACTAAAGTGGGAGGCATTTGCATCAGAGAGATGCTGGGAGGGCAGGGATTGGAGGACACCATTATTTTAAAAGCTCTTCTGGCCTCTCCCTTCTGGCCAGGGAGGTTAATTGCTATCATCCCTGACAGCCTACACAAAAAGCAGCTGTTTGCCTGCCAATCTGGGTAAGTCATTCAAATCAAATGAAGGACAAGGTTTAAAACACCGCCTGGATCTTAGGGGCAGTGTTGAAGATGGTTGTGTTCAAGATGGTGTTGTGCATGTCGTGCACCCACTGCCAAGATGATGGTGTCCACCAGGAATTTTATTTCTTACATATGGAGGCGGCCTCACCATCCGGGGTAACTTGGCAGCACAGAAGTCTTTGGGTGTCCCCAAAGCTTTTGCTCTCTTTGAAAGTCAAGGCAAGGAAGGCACCCTGCCTTGCTGGAGAGATTTCTGCTGCCCAGACGGGGGAAGTGCTGCTTGTTATTAAGTCTCTTGAAACTGGGAGCAGTTGTGAAAGCATGTTTGAAAGCAGGATATGCTCTACAGGGATATCCAAGGCTCATAAGAGATTTTAAAGGGCTTTAAAGAGGAAATCAGACCTGATCAAGAGAGCTTGAAGACGGTAATTTAACAGGGGAACTCTGTATAGTCTGAGGGTGTTCCTTTCCCTGTATTGATTTTTCTCTGATTCTGAACTGAAAAAATGCATTAGGATATTAAAACCAGAACTTCTGGAGTAAGTTTGGTTGAAATCATGAAGTGGGAAAATGTGGCAAATTTGCCCCCACAAAGCCCAGTGTAAGCTTTTCCTTAAAAAGTCACATCAAAGCCATAAACATTGCAAGATGTAAAGCATGAAAAACGTGCAAACAGAAATACCTCTCCCTGTTCTTTCCTTTTGAGCCTACAGAGGAGAGTATAGGATAGGCTGGAACAGTTAACAATCCAGGATGCAAAAGGAAATAGCAAAGCAACATAATTCAGAACCTAATGCAAACATTAGGTTACTCTCACAGGCTTTGTTACAAATTTACTGTCATATCCATCTATTCCAGACCTGTTTAGTGTGGAAGAGGGTGCAGATGGTACTCCTGATAATACCTCTCCTGTCAACAGAGATCCTCTAGATTCATGCCACTGGCAGGGAGAGTGAAGGGAATTATGGAATTTGGCATTATGGAATTTGGCCCATCTGCACTGGAGAAAAATGAAGTTGCTTTACTTCCCTTTTTCTCTTTTTTTTTCAGCTTCACTTCTGATTCAAATCCTGATTCTGTTTTTGAAGCTCAGAGGAGCAGAGTAGGGCAACTAACTGATCCCTCCTGTGACGTCTGCATCCTCTTTGTTGTGAAGCTTAGCGCGTTCTTTTGGCTTTCTGTCTTTGCTAACGTTCTTTCCCAATGGTGACTTTTTTTTAAAATACAAATGAAAGTATTTGTATTTTAATACTGCAGATCACCTTTTTCACTAGCAGTAGGGATACTCTGTAAACCACGAGGAGCATAGACTGAATATCCTTCTGACAGCTCCTAAGTGGCCTTTGTAGGGTTTTCTTCATATTACTCTGATTAGTTACAGTATTTTGCAGTTTTCTACCAATAAATAATAGTAGCTGCTTGTGTTTTGTTTTACAATGTAAAGTGGTATTCACTGTTTTTGTATTTGCTATCATATGATAGGGAAAATACACATATTGAACTTCTATTTATTTATTTAAATATTAAGAGGGTCACACAGAAAATGGGCTGTGAAACTCCCTTGAAGTTGTCATCATCATCATCATTTTCCAAAGACAAAGATTTTTCCTTGTTCAATGCTTTAACACAAAGGCCTCAAAGTTCAATCAACACAAGGACTAAAAGAGTTACTACTTAGCGAGATCATCTGAGATGCCTGTAGATTTATGCATCCTGGTATGGGGTAAGGAACAGTCTTTGGCATAACAACATTTTTGCTTACTTTGATGAAAATCCATGGAGTCCTGCCAACCTTCTAATTGTGATAAGTAACAGCAGTTTAGATATATGGAGTTTAAGGACCGAAGAGACCCTTAGATTGCCTCATTAGCTTTCCATCTACCAGAGATTGCAGCATCTTATTCAGTCAATTTATTATTTGGCTAAAGAATATCTTCTAGAAAAGCATGCAGGCTTAATCTGAAAGGTTCAGAAGCAGGAAAATTCAGCACCACCTGCAGCAGGAGATACCATCCCACTGCTAGAAACATATGTCTTCTTTCCCTCAGAAACGAGTTTCAGCTTCCTTCATTGGTTCTTGTCAAGCCTTCCTCCAGGAAATTAAAGAATTCTCTTATATTTCATGTTTTATACTGTAAGCATATTCCTGCATTATAATAAACTTACCCTGTCTTCCTTTGGTACATGAAGCAGGCACAACTCCTTGCATCATCCTCTAAAACACCTTTTTCTCAAAACCAAAAGTCATTTTACTGTTTCTTTTCTCTATCTCATTGAACTTGTAACTATCCTTTAGAAAATTCATGCACAGGAGTATACACAGTAGTTCAGTAGTAGTACCTCCACTTTAAGAGCTTTGAAAATCTCGATTAAAGCTACCTCAATTCCCACTCAATACTCCTCAGTTTAAACACAGTTACTTGTTCTCTTCCAGAGCATTACACTGGAAGTTCACATGGTGTGCTTGTCACTGTGACACCTTATCCCTTTTCAGGCACACCACTGTTCAAAATACAAGCCTCAGTTTGTTGGTTTGGCTCCCAGTCTTTGTTCCTAAATACACAACTTCGCATTTGCCTGCTTTAGCATGCCTTGTTTAACAAGATTTATGTTCCATTGAAATATATGGTATAGCTTTATTTATATCTTTATTCTTTGGCTTTTTTATGAATGGGATCCCTTCCCAACTTCTGCGTTTTTCTTGCCCAGAAGAAATATCTAGACTTGTCAGCAGAGCTCCTCTGTTCATCCCATTCACTTAACACTGTCATTGTTCTAGTCTTTCACTGTTCCTCTGCACTTCCAGCATACATTCAAGACCATCACAGCAGGTCAGAGATCTCTTCAGCCAAGTCTCTCAGAATTGTTATGCACAAGTGGCTGTGGCCTGCCAAGTTGAATATGCTTACTCCTAGGGGGCTGATCTGAATTTATGTAGCATCCTCCTCTGTTACCAATAAATACAAATGTTCCTCAGCATTCTTGAATGGTGCTGTCTTACTTCTGAGACCTAGACATGAGTAATTGTTACTTTGTATTTATATTAATATATCCAAGTCCATTGATCTTAATAATTCAGCATTCTTAGTTTTATAGGCTACAAGCAAATATTTATTGCTGTCTTCTGATGAAGAGTGTTATGCCTGTAAATCCCTGATAAATTTATTACTTACTAATGTAGACTTTCTTGCTGATTTTGGCCTGACTCATTCAGATAATTTAAACCTCTGGTCAAAATTGTCTCCTTTGCCCATTGCTTCCTGCATATTTTGTGTTCCTACGGACTGTTACTCCAAAATTGTGTTGGAACATTGAAATGGGTTGTTTCGAAATACAAATACCCGTGGACTTTTAATCAGCTTTCGTGTCAGGCTTGAGAACACAATTTCACCCTTAAACTGTTAACCACAAAAAGTGCTAATCTTCTGCCCCCACCAAGCAAACTATTTTTATGAAAGCGATTATCTTGATGGAAGCACTCCCACCTGCTCTCAGGAAGCCTTGGTGTGTGCTAATAGTTTGCTGTAATATTAGAATTGCAGCTGCTTTGGGATGGGGCGTTCTCGGCCCTGCTGTCATTCATGCAGACACACAGCTTTCGCTACTTGCTCCTGTGACCTGGGTTGGTGGCTACCAGGCCACTGCCATTATATGTCAGGGTGCTGCCTCCATCTTCAGTGTCTGGAGGAGATCCTGATATTTGCTCAATTCACAGAACGAAACATCATTTCCATATGTTCGAATTCTTCCTCAGCCTGCTCTTCCCACCCACAGCTGGGAATCAGGGTACAGCTACAGTTGCATACACTTAAACTTTTATGGGAGGGAATCATTTTTCTTCAGGTCAGTGTTAGAAGAAATTAACAGGGGAAAGGTAGAAATAGGGGAAACATTCACTTACAGCCAACAACCACCTGAGGGATGCATGTTAATTTCTGTTCAGTCCCACCTCCCGAAAAAAATTGGTCATCCTAAATTATTTTTGACATACAAGCCTCCAGAGGCTGGGAGGCTGAAAAATTGCAACTACTGAGTGTAGAGAGAAAAGATTAATACCAACAAATGAATAGGAGACCAAAGGCAAATTTTTGGTCCTAGCAATACAAAACCAGGGAGACACGTTTAAGAGCAAAATGCCTGGTGCATGTAGCAGAGATCACAAGTGAAGTGAGGGATCCAGGTACATCTGCTGTAAAAAGCACAGAACATGCATAAAACACAGACTAGAGTTATGGTTCAACATGTTGGCATGTGATTGAGTGGAATATTGTATTAAATAAATAAATAGATAGCACCATTATCTCTAATCCTAAAACAGAAATATTCTTTTCTTGCAGGCCTGTATGTTAGAACAAGAACTGGACATTTTGCAGAGAGGTATTTCCATTCCAGTTAGATTTGGTACAAATTAACACCGACTCATATTCATTTAAGGTTTCTCTAGGCTTGTCCCATGAACTCACTGCTTTGGTGGGCAGACTCCAGCCCTACAACTCCTTTGCAGTGGCATGGGAAGGTGCTTGGGAAGATGCAGCAGTATTTCCCTTTCCCTAAGGGAAGGCAAGAACTGGAGAAGGAGAAAATGGGTGGTACCAGAGCTTCTCTTGCATTCTTTGATATGAACTGGATGTGTGTCAGTGCATATGAATATACATGCATTTGCACAGAACAGTGAAATATAGGGAAACAAATGGATTTTCTGAGATTGTTTCCTTAAAAAGCATTAGCTAATTTACATGAAAATCCTGGGTATCTGATCTTTAGAAATGAAGCAAATGAAATCAGGTCAGGGTCCTCTTAATTCTCAGTAGGGATTTCCTCTTAAGTAGCTTATAGCATTTTAGAAAATCCACTTTAAATTACCAACTTCATTGGTTTAGTATAGTTTTCCTGAACATCTTTGTGTAGATAGTGCCTTGAAGAGCTCCTGTAAAGGTAATAACTTTTAAAGCAGCGTGGATAATTTTTCAGTTTTCTCAAGTTTGTCTTAAAAAATAAGATTACTTAAGGTAAAGCGAAATAATTTACTCTTTACCTAGTTTGAAGAGTTCACAGTAAGGTTTAGTGCTGGCATTGCTTAAATAATTCTTTCTAATAGAATCTTTCTAAAGCCGAAGAAGGAGTTCTTCAAACCCAGACAACAGCCAGGCAAGCTTCTGGTGATAAAAGAGGGGCTAATATAAGCAAGAGGGGAATCTACTCAGACTGTGTGGAGCTGGAGGGAGGAGGTTAAACGAGACATTCTGCAGAATGCACTTGGCAATTAACTGTCCTGATAAAGGAGGCGTGAAAACCACTGTACAGAAGTTTTCGTTATGGAAAGGGAAAGGTCATCAGGGAAACAAAAATGATGTCATCATAAAAATGGTGGAAACCCAGGGGTTGGGAAGATTGAAGAGCAAAACTACTTCGGCTTAAGGGAAGCATCAGGAAGGCATAGTTCAGGTCACAGTGACTTTGTAGAAATGAGTTACTGAGCAAACCCAAACCTGAACTGGAACGTTTTCTGTGCTAACTATAACAGTGGTTTCTGATGGCTCTAAGTTGAAAGTCAGTTTTAGCTAATATGTTGCTAATTTTTTCCTCATCTGTTAAAATGTTTTTCATTTTCTGGTGTGCTGAAAATATCTCTGAATAGGACCTTGCAAATATATGAACTTCTACCACAAACTGTGCAGGCGGTGGTACAAAGAATGTCGGAGAAAATTGCTTTTGGCCTGCGGGACACAGAAGACAATGAGAAGTTTCTTTAAAAAAACCCAAACCAATCTAGTTTGCATTTTGTTGTGGAGCAGACCATAGGAACTGGTTATGGGAATCATCCCACACAGAAACCCAGCCAATAGCTCATGTTAACAGATTTGCATTGTGCAGCGAAAGATGAGCCTGTATTTTCTGAGGCTTTGGTGGGGTGAAGTGAATGAACTATCGCATACTGCTCTACAAGAGGAGGACAGCTTCACTCCTTCAGCTTCCCAAGACAAAGTAAAACCCTGGAATCCTCTGTCCTCTAGAAGAGGAAAAAAAATCAAAGGAGAGCCTGCCCACTGCAATAGAGATAGGGAAAACACTGTGACGTTGAAAAAATAGGAAACTGGAAGTTTGTGGCCAGGCTGTGCAGGATATTACCCATACAGATTTTCAGAAAACAACACCTTCTGCCAGTATTCAGAGAAGAGCTGTAATGGGCATTTAACAGAGCAAAAGCTATCTGGAATAACTACAGTATAGCAACTAAATATGCAGTTAAACCCAGACTTCAGTTCCTGGTCTGAGCAGTCAGGTCAAGCAATAGGCAGGGAACTGGGCTGGGAGGAGTGGAGGGAAGGAAACCCTGGGAACTACTTTGAACCTTCTCCACAGAGTCCCCACAGTCTTTTGTACCAAACAGCATCAGAGCGGGCCCTGTGGGCAACAGTGTCTCTGTTTATCCTCTTTGCCACCTCCCATCTGCTTTTCCACAGGGCCCCATGCAGTTCTGGGTCGTGCATGTCTCCCTTTGGGCTCCTTTGCACTGAGCAAGGCAGTGATGATACTGGGTGGGCATTTTTGGCCACCAGTAATGAAACATGACATTTACAATTCACCGAGTCCTTTGGCAATTAGATTTTTCTTTCTGAATACCTCTCATGGTATTGTTTCTTTTTGCTTATTTTCCACTCCGATTTGCTCTTTCCATTTGGTAATATACCTCAAGCAGTGTTTTGTCAGCCTGGCTAACAGTTGCTTTCTCTGTCTTCTGTACGTCCAAGGACTTAATGCAATACTTTGTGTCTTTTGCTGGTTTTCATGCAGGTGTTCTCCAGAATTTCATGAAAGGTGAATTTCCCACCTTGTACGCTCTAGCCATCGTGTGTAGTCCTGAAGCTTCTCTTCGGAGGTTGAAAACTTAAAAACCAACTTCCTCAATGAATAAATCAAGGCATATATTTTTCAAAACTGCCTGTGGTGTTTTTGGAGGAAAACCTGAATTGCTCTGTGTGTGTATTTGGTTTGCATGGTGTTTTATAGAATTCTCAGTGTTGCCTTAAAAATGCAATCTCAAATGCTGTGCAGGAGGAATGATGGTCAGACATTAAATCCTAATTTATGTCTGATTGCCTTTGGATGCAGTCAGATGAACTGCAATTACAAAAAATTATACGGCCAGCACACTGTGCAATGCTCAGAATCCAGACCACAGTGTTCACCTCTGAAATTCCCTCACTTAAAATAAAAAAAAAAAAAAAGGGAAAAAAAAGGTGAAGCTGTTGTTATGAATTGAACTGCTTGCTGTAAACCGCACCATGCTTCTGTCCCGGAGTCCATAAGTGCAGCTTCTAATGACACTGCTCCAGCTGCAGGAATCTGCTCAGTGAAAGAGGAGGAGGAGAAGGAGAATGGCTGCTGGCCATTTTTGTTTTCTAACGTGCATGGGTTGAAGAAAGAAGAATCCCTCATGGGATTTGATTTAGACGGTTTTGGCAGCTGTAAATTACTCACAGCATGCTGCAGAGTTTGTGCTACGAGATATTTTCAGTTCCGTTGAAATCTCATGCTAAAAAAAACCAGCCTCACGAAACCCGAACAAAAATAAGGCAACGGGACAGAAGATTGCTGCAGATGACTTTCAGCTGGCTCATGCCTGCCTGCTCCATAGGAGGAGTTTTAAGGAGCTGGATGCAACACTTAGGGAATCTTGAAAAAACAACCATGAATGACACCGAAATGTTGTTTTTCACCCTTAATGGCAAGGAAAGCGCATTTTTTTAGACTTTGGATTACATTAGGGTGTACTTACTCTCTGTCTTAAGATAACACTGCACAGGTTTTTAGAGGAATTGAGTTAGTACTTTCTAAAACATTGTTCTGTGGTTATGTCCTGACATTTAAGAGTGAATTTTAGTCAGAGAGCGGAACTGCTACTTATAAAATCTACCTCCACAAATAAACAAACAAATAAACAAAAACCTGTGCTAAAATTAAAAATCTCTTGTGAACTTCATACCTCTGTTTTATGGAGGGCTGCTCTTAGAGGGAAGTGAGATTACTTTCCACCAAGAAAGGTGTTGCTGGAATTGAAAGAATAATGTCTTTTTCAGTGAAAGGGAACCTCTCGGAAGTTTATGAATGTTTCACATCCCAGGCCAGCTTGCAAGGTTAGACTTCCCTCAAAAACCTTTGAGAAATTGAATGGATTTGGCCTAGAGATGATTGAAGAGTGGGCAACACAAGGTGTCTTTGCTGACACTTTAGTTTTTCAGAGCAGTTGTGCTTTGTCTGGACATTTCACATTGTTACAGGCATGGGATTGCACAGTCTTCCCACACCACATGGGGCCTGCAGCAGAGCAGGGCACCTGCAAAACCAAGTTACTGTGGAAAGGGAGCAAGAATTGCTCACCTTTCCTTCCATCAGCTGGATCATTCCAACATCTGTTCTTACAGGTGCCTGGTATCTGCATTATTTTTCTGTTTCTTGTATCACTGCACATAGTAGAGAGTAAAATATTTTAATAAGTGGGGGAATACGCAAGACATTTCAGAAGATTATATATAGACATTATTGACATTTTGCAAATATCAATTTTGGCAAATGTATAAAAACGATTCTAATCAAAATGAAACAGAGAATTAGACATTGTTTCAGGTATGAAACAATATTGATACCTCTTTGTTACACTTCAGCTTTCACAAAATGGCATTTTCTGAAGAAAAACTATTTCATCAGCAGGTTTTGACCACCTTCATAGTTTCATTTTTCCATCACTTTCTCCGATAGAGTAGAACAACAAAGAGTCAAAAAAGTGCTGGTATCTTTTGTCACTCAATTAGTGTTTATGAATGTCCAACCCCCTTGCTGCCTTCCTCCTCTCAGTGGGTCCTTAGCTGCACATACAAATGCACACATACCCACACACCCAACCCTGAGGCTAAAGCCAGTCAGCTTTAGGTCTTACTTGATGACAAGAGCTTGGTCCATATGCTCCCCCCTCCACATTCCTCTCTGTGCACTCCCAGGCAGGCGGAGGAGCTCTGCAGGAGGAATGATGCTTGGCCCCTGCAGAGTTCTTCCCCAGGCTGAACAAAAAGCCAAAGAAGAAATTGCATGTCAGGTATTCATCCCACTTTTTCCCCTTGGGCCACAGCAGGACTCCCAAGGTTAGTTTGGTACTGTGGGTCATGGTGGCTGTGCAGGTTGAACAGGGTTGTTGTGGTCCTCAGCTCCATGGTTCAGCACTGTGCTGAAGGTGCATGGATATATTAAGACCATTTCAGGAATCCTGGACGTTTCAGTCACAATCCATGCTTTGCAAAGGCTCCTAAATAATTCTGCTGCTGAGAGTCCCCATACAGTGCAAGAAGAAGGCATTTTTGGATGGGGCATGGTTGCCCTGTGGCCTGGTAAGACACCACGATTATAAGCTTCTCCTCAAGAAACTGATGTTACAGGACCATGGGACCCAGCCAAGCCTTCTGCTGGCAGCCACTCAACCTCCTTTGATCAAGAGGTATTGGTGGATGAGGAAATGGGACAAACAACACAGATACAAACTCAGTAAATTCTGTTGTTAATACTCATTTTGTGTGAAGCATCTGGACCTGCCCTCTCTCTACTATCAGGGGAATTTTGAAGGCTGTGCAAAATGTTTTCTCCTGTTCCTCTGCTGGATTAACAGCTGCAAAAACTGGAGCAACTCAGCAGTTTTAATCCCCAGGTTCCTGTGTGTACTTTCTGATTTTAGAGGCCTCTGTTGGTAGAGAAGACAGAATTCATACCTCAGTTTGGGGCCAAAGGATGTAATAGTGGTCATGGGATGTCATCTGTTGTCTTGTACATAATCTTTGCATGTTTTCCCCAGTGAATCCATAATTGCTTCTATCTGAGTTTCCACAGGGTGGTATGGAAAGTCCTGGCTTTGGCTGCCTGTGTAAGTCCATCTCAAGGTCCTTGGCAAGAGCACTCTAATTTGAGACGTAGGAATATTTTCTCTAGTATATTACACTTCAGAGCTTGTTCTTCATTTTGCTGTCTGAGCTGTATCTGTGCAGAAAAAGAGCACAATAGAGAACAATTAAAAATCTCTAGTACCGCTGTAAATGACGAAAAATGTCACTGAAGTAGATAATGTAACTGTTGTGATTGAGGTGAGAGATGGGATTAGTTTGTACTGAATTAAAAGCACGCAGAGAAATACAGTAGTGGGTTAAGATTCAGTATTAGAGGAGTTTCATAGTTTCCACTGTAATCCAGTTTATGTGGCTTCGTGCCCACCTGCATGTGGTTGTCTGTTTCATGCAATGTGGGCATCTCACAGAGGAATAAAAGTTATACCTGGGGAGCACTGGTGAGGTGTGCAAACTCTTTAGCATGTCAGAATAATTTCTGAATTTCAGCTTGACTTGCATTTTCCATAATCTCTTTCCTCTTTCTGTTTTTCTTTCAAGTTTTTATGCCTTTCTAATGTCCTTTTAATGTCTTTATTTTGCTTTATTACTTGCACTGTGTTTTTTAAAAGCTGTGCTGTTATAGATATTTTCTTCTCCTAATCTTTTCTCCCACTGATTTCTTTAGCTTTTTCCCATTCTCCCTCTCCTGTGCTTCCTCCCCTGTCTTACTACTGTAATCTACAGAATTTCTACCTGTTTCCTCTGGACACATTTGAACTCAGGATGGTCTGAAGAGTTTCAGGGGTGGATATGAGCCAACAGATCTTTTAAGAAAACTTACAGTCAAAGCCTTAATTTTAATAAATAAAAAGTACTGCAGCCTTCCCTGTGACTGGAGAGGTGGCTCCCGAATGTTTGCATTAGCTACCAAGCCACATAGGAAATACTTGAGAATGTTTTCAGTGATTTAATTTCTTGGTTACTACATCTGCAGACACTGAATTATTTTGAGTATGCAAGGGCAGATTTTATTTTTCTTTATTTTTCTGCTGTTCACTTATTTCATTAACTCTTTGGCCTATTGTTTTTATTTTCTTTTCCTCTTGCGTAAATTATTTCTCTCCCCATAACCTCACCACATCATCTATTTCCATTGCTGTCTCCTTCCAGGTTCTTTTCATCTTGCTTCTTGTACTCTTTTTCTCCGTGCATTCTTCTTGCTCCGATTGTCCCTAACAGATTTTACCTGCTCCATCTAAAACTGCTGAGAGCAGAGAGCACCATGCCTCTAAGAAAAAGGCTTTTATGATACTAAAAATTAAAACTTGGAGTGTTTGGCTTAGGAGGCTGTAAGGTTACCTCTCCTGAGACGGTAACTGAATTGAACCCAAACTTCAGCTGCATTTCTCCTGTAATATCCTCTGCTAGATGCCTGGACTTTGGGAGCAGGGAAAGGAAACTGCCAGATGTGCCTTTTCTTTGCTAAGCACTCAGGTAGTGTGCAGCCTTAGAGAGCACCAGTGGCTGCCACTTGCCACTGCCTATGGCGAGGGAAAAGGGAAGACTGTGAAGGGATACAGGCTGGGAGAAAGGATTTGCTGACCAGGCTCCTCTCGTCTGTAGCTGCAAGTCCTTAGGCACTGTCAGTGAGCCCAACTTCTGTGTGAGGGTTTTGTGTTTGTGCAGGAAGGCAGCCTGCCCAGTGGTGAATGTTAACACATTTTCTGCTGCTTTGAGATAGCAACCATGAATTAATCATGGCCTCTGTGAGGGAATGGCTCAGGTTTGAGCAATTGTCGTAAGTGTGATTCAGCTTGGTCCTCCCCAGGATGCTTTTAGCACAGCTGAGCACAGGCACAGGGAAATATTCCTGGCAGGAGGTTGAGGACATTGTATGTAAGTAGATCTGTGTGTCTTTGCTCTTGCACATGTGCAACCCTTATGTAAACCCCCTCAAAACAACCTAGGTCTAAAATAAGTGAGAAATTGCTTGAACTCCCTGAAGAAGCTGGAATATAACAGTTTTCTGTCAGAAATTCTGCATAAAATTGCTTTAAATTGTATGTGGAAAAGAAAGCATTTATTGGGATATTGGGATCTGTACTAAAACAGTCTGTGCTACCACAGAGGTTTTTGCTTTCTGATGGTTTGTACTGTCAAGGCAACTATGCTGCCTTATAAAGTTTAAAAGTTCTGCATTCTCAGACAGACTGTGCTGGCCTGTGTGAATGATTTCCATGAACTGTAATACACTTTTTACTCAAAAGCTGTACATTTCTGGCAGATTCTTTTGAGTGCTTTTCAAACCTTTGAAATAAAAAGCTGAGGAGTAAACAAATGGGAGGAAATCACATGCAGTAAATCACCAGGAGCACATAGACAGTCTCAGGATTGTGAAAGAAATAAAGTGTGAAATAGCAATGATACTGTAAAAGAGAAATAATAAAACCAGGAAAAACAGTGGGTCAGGTGCTAAGCAGCATGAAAGCAGCTTTGCTCCACTCCAGCAGCTCAGTATAGCAGTTAAGCAAACATTTTATAGCTGGAAGTACACTTTACTTCCTGTGAAGCTGGGTGCTGTGCCCCTTGCTCTGAGGGTGAAAGAGCAGCACACAGTCCTTACACTGACAGTCTGCAGAACTCATTTAGTGGGTCAGTGTGTGGGGATAGGACAGAAGCAGTACTCACTGCATGTAGATTTGTGTGGCCGGAGTTCCTGCTTAGTTCCCTGCCAGCTCCCAAGCTCCTCTGCCCAGTCCTGCTTACAGGAAGACTGGGGGAACCCCACGCTTATCCTTGCAAGTGTTCACAAATGTAACGGTGGCAAGACTGTTCCAGATTCCAGAAAAAAATGTTTTTGCAGTGAACAATATACCAGTATTGACAAATCTTATCATTATTGGTGCTGATGAATCTTACAGCTTTATCATAAAAAAAAATCACAGGATTTGTTCATGTTGCACCAGATTGTTTAGTTATTTTCTTGTCTAATAGCCATTAGTACTGTGTGTGACTTATTTAAGAAGGGGAAAAAATTTTTGTGCAGAAGTAATTGTGGCCAGAGAAGAGTGAGAACATGTGAGAGAAACAATTATGCAGACACCAGGGTCAGTGAAGAAGAATGGGAAGAGGTGCTACAGGTGCTGCAGCTGAGATTTGGAGGTACACGGAGGAGCGGAGACCCACTTACAGTGAATGGAGGACCCCCTGCCAGAGCAAGTGGATACATGGAAGAAGGCTGTAACCCTGTAGGAAGTCCTGGCAGGACCTGTGGAACCATGGAGAGAGGAGCCTATGCTGGAGCAGGTTTACTGGCAGGACTTGTGACCCTGCAGGGGACCCATGCAGAAGCAGTCTGTACCTGAAAGACTGTACCCTGTGGAAAGGGACCCACACTGGGACAGTTCATGAAGAACTGCAACCTGTGGGATTGACTCATGTTAGAGAAGTATGTGGCGGATTCTCTCCTGTAAGAGGGAGCAGGGAAGGGAACTTCATCCCTGGAGAGGAAGCAGTAGCAGAAAAAACATGTTTGAAGTGACCATAACCCCCATTGCCATTCCCCTGTGCCTCTGTATAGCGGAGAACTCTGGCTGTTGCATAAGGGGTTATGTGCAGGGTAGCAGGACAAGAGCAATGATGCAGCAAAACCAGCTGGTTGCAGGAGGCATGTGCTGGTGCATGTGCCCTGTGCTACATGCAGGGGAGAACCGTGGTCTTTCCTGGGATGAGGGAAGCTCTTTGTCACAGCCTTTCCAGGAGGAGGGGGTTGCTGTGGCTCAGGTTTCAGTGCGGGGGACAGCACGTGCCTCCGGGTTGTGCTGTGGAATGGGGCACGCTCTGCCACCTGTCCCTCCAGAGAGTGCTGTATGGCCTCTTGCTGCTTGGAGCACAAGGGACACAAGAAGAACGAGTTGTGGGGGTGTGAGGCTGGATGAGTGTGGTGAAGGCAGTGGGACACTATAGGTCGTGCCAGCAATATCCAGCACAGGACACTTGCCCTGTGCTCTGAGGGCTTCTCTGCACAGGAAGCTCTTACTGAGTATTTTTTTTTTTTGACTGCCAATCAGTGTAAGGAGTTCTTTATTCAAGAAAAAACATGAAGTTATGCTTGCTGAGTAACCCTATAAGCTGACATGGAGATGCCTTCCTGGATTTAGAAACACCACAGTAATTACACAAAGCATGTCCTATGGATGTGACCTTCTCAGTTCCTCCCACTCAGTAAACAGAGGAATTGGTTATTCTCTAGCTGTGTCTTGCTTGCAAGAAAAGCACACTTTTTAGAGTAAAATTCACAAGTTAGCTGTTTTTCTGTGAAATATTCAATATAATGAGCTTGTGATAGGCTTGCCCTGGTTGCAGAGAAAGTTATGGAGAGGCAGGGGATGTAATAGATGCAATGTTAGATTTGCTTTGCTGCCTTCTGGAGAAAACCCATTGCTCCTTTTTTCAAGCAAGGCCAACAGATTTCATTAGTTTACCTTTCTGTAAATATCCTGACTCGTTTTAGCAGTAGAAAGGTAACTGTGGCTGCAAAACTGGCATTTTGCAAAGATATCTTGAGATTCAGCCATGGAAATAGCCATTTAGCCACTTCTATTTTCTTTTCTTTTACTTTGTTTTCTTTCTTTCTTTTTTTTTTTTTAATCTTTATGCCTCAGTGGAACTTGCCTGCAACTCCTCTGTGCAAATGTATGAAAGCATTTTAGTACTAGTTTCTTTACACCTAAACGCCATAAAATTTACGTAAAAACCAGACTCTCAGGAGTCAAACCCAGAATGCCAGTCAGGATTCTGGGTGCTTTATGCAACAAAGAGTGTTCTGTTGAAGCAACCCCACATTTCCCTACTGTGTTAATGTTTTTCTCCATCATGAAATGGGAGTGGGAAAGAAAGCTGCTGGGATGGGTTAAGAGGTCCCTACTTAGCTGATGCACACAGTAGGAAATGAGCTCATCTGCTCAAGCAGATCAGACCTGCAGCCATCAGTACAAAGCCAGACTGACATGACCTGTGGGAAGGGAGGCAAAGAACGGTGTGGCATCGAGGACATTAGCCTGACTCACCATCATTCCTTCTGGGCTGGGCTGTTTTGTGAGAAGGTGTAAGGCTGTAATGCCTCCTGGACTGTCTCTCTTTACAGCATTCGGTGCCAAGAAGCCAATTCCACCCAAGAAGCTGTCCTTATCGCCAGCCTCTTCCTTCTTCTTTCTTACCCTGTATATTTGTTGTACTTCTGTTTTAGCCTTGTCCTTTCCCTCCCTCTCCCTCTCCACCTTCCACAGTGCATCTCACTGAAGAGCAGCCCAGCTGCATCTCAGACCCTGCTGAGCTCCAGGCTGGAAGGGGTGGGTCAGAGTTTCACTTTGAAGCATCGCTGTGGGGCTTCCAAACTGTACTGGGAGAGGAAATTGCTGCCTCCTCCTGTAGCCACATGGTCAAACTCAGCAACATCAGAGACAAGCCTGGGCTGCTTTTCACATCAAATTTTACCACACAAGAAGAAGGTGACAGAAGTATGATTGAAGGGAAGGTGGAGAGAGGGGGAGGAAAGCATGTTCTTCTAGAACTATCTTTTCCTTCTTCTCTTCTTCCCCACGAGAATTGGTGGATCCTTTACTAGTTCAGTGCTTCTCTCCAACCACTTCATGCTGCAGTATGGGAAGGACTGAAAGGAAGTTTTGAGCCACAGATGGCATCATTTCAGCAATAAGGAGGGCATGGGAGGATGTCCAAGAGCACCAGAGATAATAAATTAAGTGACAAAAGAATATGTTTAGAAACCCAGTAAGGGATGTGCTATCTGGCTGCTTGTGCAATTATACCCCACTCCCAGTGAAACCCCAATGGCAAATTAAATTCTGCTTTTCCTCTGTGTTCTTCTCGAACTGAGCAGTAAGATAAATCTGCAGCAGTGTCTGGGAAGGATGTGAAGAATCATCTATATGTCAGATAAGTAACACACTTTTTCATTAAGACCTTTTGTGTGGAATATGCTAAATGGTAACAAGTACTGGTAGGACTGACAGGCACTGAACTCTTGGTGTGTTGGTGTCCACAGGGGTCTTTCCACCTCTGGGCTTTAGTTTGAGTGATTTTGACTTTCCATTCTGTGCATTTGCTGCGGTAGCACACCTTCAGCTTTCTCTGTGCCACAGTTGCTTGTGATAGAAACCCCTAAGTGAGAGAGGAGTGTCCCAGTGTGCGAGTTCTAAAGCTGGATGGCAGAGTGAGGTTGAACAGGGCTTTTTTGAGAGACATGTGGAGACTGCAAATTCAATGTGCTATCTGTATACCTGTTGATATTATTTTAAACTCATATCATGAAGGGTAAAGTAGAAGTTAATGGTGACGTAAATTCTCTTTTTCTACTTCAGCAACATATTTGCATTTTTAGTTGTAGTTGAGACTGAAAGTTTTGAGAATGTTGTAGATTTCCTTTCCACATGAAAATGTTAATCTTTGTTTTCTAAATGAAGTAATTCAGTAGAAGGCATCATATTTCTTCACCTCATCTGCAGTAAGATACAGCAAGCCATTCTTTCCACCGTCAAAAATCCCAATCTTTTTAGAGAAAAGATGGTTGGGAAAAAACCCTCAGCAAAATCAAAATATGCATATAATTTTCCAAGTGTAGTACATGCTTTTAAAGGTTTTAAAAGAGTAAGTTATGAAATAGCTTAGTTCTGCATGGTTGTAAATGTGTGGGTACACAGAAAATTACTAGCCCTGTTTTTGACATCCCTAAAGGGTGCTATCTGAGCTCACAGAAACCAACTGCTTTCTGAGGTCACCAGTGATGCTTTGACATCACTGGTGGGGGAATCAGGCAAACCTGAGACCTTTTTGACTTCAGTGTTTCCAGACCATCAGGAGGATGGTCTTCCCAGAGGACATCACAGTGGGGCATGCTATTGTTTCTAGTGTGCTCAACTGAGAGTCAGACAGGCATGAGCATTCTGAATTGAAGTATTTTTCATAAAATACCAAACTGTCAGAAGGTTTTGCCAACATTCTCCTTGAATATATCTTTTATATTAGATGTGGATGAGAGAAACAAAGGAAAACAGACTGGAAACTTCCAACATGCAGAAATGCTGAATTATGCAAGCATCAGTTTTAGTCTTAAGCAGTGGGATGTTTTTAATTTTATGACTATCTGGATATGATTCTCCATTTCCTTTTATCAGTTTCATTCTGGCACAACTTCTAAACAGAAAGTGGAAAAGTGAGCCTCACAGCAGGTAAGGCATGTAGGCACAGGTACAAGTATGACTAAGAAATAGAAAGGTGTATATCTATATGCACGTTGTGTGCAACACCTGTGAAGTGTTTATGTCAGAACCATTCATGCCCTGTTATTCAGAAGAACTAAATAAGTGCTTTCAGAGTAAGTGCAAGTGATTGGTTGTATTTCCCTGTGTGTGCCTGTAAATGCCACATTAAAAGCACTTACTTCCTTCAGTGAAGTGAAAAAGGTTATGCACCTCTTCAGTTGTACAGATGAAGTGTTTGTGAGTTTTGTAAAGATGAATGAAGTCCATGGAGTTTTCACAGTCAGCTTGTGATCACCAGATGTTGGAGTAGATGTGCGAATGCATGCTGGTGCATCTGTTGTTTGGATAATAGGATATACACATGTGGGACAACTGTGCAGCGTAGGTGTTTTGACACTTGGGACCGTGGCTTCAGCAGGAGTAAATCAGGGTGGCTCAGGGGAAGGAACAAAGTCCAGCAGCGTGCGCTTCCTGGAATCAGCGTGTGCGATGGCATGTAGGGACTTGGACATGTGGGATTGTGGTTGGCAGAGTGTGTCAGGATGTGACTTGGGGAGCTTCAGCTGAAGACAGTTGCTAAAAGAAAAGAGAAAAAGCCAAGCCACAAATACACATCTAAGGAGCACGAATGTTAAGGGAGAGAGAATGTGAAGGAGAGAATGTATTCACTGAGGCTGATCCCTCAGGCTAAGTCACCAGTTTTGTGCTGCTTTTCCTCCGTGGAGGTACATGGGAGCTGTGGGATTTTAGAATAATTCTGAGGGGAAATTCAGTTTATGGCTTGGCATGTGTATGTGATATTTCAGATTTCAAATTAAATTGTGTTTATATGACACAGTTGCCTTTCATAGCACAGGCTTGATTGAAGTTCCTAACACATCTTTTCCAGGTCCATGCACCATACTGTTGTAATACAGCCCTGTAGCCTATTCAGTCGTTTGTACCAACTCCGTCCCCCATTTTGTTACTTTAAAAAATAATTTGTTTTGTTCTTAGCTTGGTATTGAAATGCTAGAAGCTAATAAAATTGGAGCTGTGCCCAGGTTCTTCTGAAGAATCTTTTCTCTCAATCCTACCTGTGTGGCTACATAGTCAGAGGTGGAAAATTGGCTGGTTGGGATGCAAATCAGTTGTATGTGAAGCAAATAAAAGGGAGAATATGTTTATCACTTGTGAAGAATGTCCTAGACTTATTGTTTAGGAAAAACAGCTGGTCACTCTACAGAGGTGATCAAAACAGGAAACAGAACATTAGATTGCAAGAAACTTCCCAATGGAAAGTACTATTGAAAATACTGTAATTTCTGCTGTGTGAGTTACTGGCAGATCACTGATTTAAACCCCAAATATTTTTAGGAACTCAATCCCATGCATTTATTTATGTGTCTTTGTGTGTGTGTGTGTGTGTGTGTGCACCCATGTATGAAATAAAAATAGGACAGATTCAGCAAGTGAGCAATTGAAGTGCTTAGAGTCAAGGAGAAGCTTTGTTATGAATGAAGTCTGAAAGGATTTGGATTACAGTCAAGAAGTTTAGATAGAGGGCAATCTAAATTGTTCAAGGGCAGATAGTCTTCCAAAGTCTGGCTCAGAAGGGGATGTGGGAGGTCTGAAAGATAGCTTGGCTAATGTAGCATGTAGATGAAAAAAATGCATTTTAATGATTTGTTGAACTATTACAAACCCAAACATCAGTTCAACAGGACTAGCCTGATAATTACTGTTTTCCCAAAAGAAAATTGTAGATTGTGAATGAAATGAACAACTTAAACTTGAAACTTCAGCTTAATGGAGCTGCATTTTCTTGTGAAACTATTCCCATGGAAATTTCCTAATGACTTCCTTTAGAAATAGTCGCATTTAGAAAGGAAATACATAGATTGGCATTTATCTTGTTATAACACTGCAGAAAAGGGACAGTCATACTATAAAGGCAAATAATTTTAACATGAAAAAGTATTCTTTCTGTTCTTGTGTGCACAGTTACATGGTGGAACTCACTGCTGTGTGACAGCAGTGCCAAGAGTTCAAAAGGACAAAGGGAAATATAGGACTTTCTTGTTATTAAGATACCATCTGGATCCCTGATACTACTGTCATGATAACCACCATGGTATAGGGAAAATATATAATGTCTCTTTCCCTGTGGTTTGTAGGCCACCAAATACCAGCCTGCAAATATTTAAAATGTTAAGCTTCTTCTGTTTGAGCTGTGTTTATGCCTACAAAAACGGTTAATATTTCCTGGAGTTCATAGTCATTTTAAATTTCCCAACAATTTCACATTGGTCTCAGAGATAATACCTCTGCAGCATTAATCTTGTGTCGTGTTTTCCTTCTTTTTACAAAGGATTTTTTTTCCTGTCTGGAAGAGAGCAGTCCAAGCCGCAGGATCCAGAAACAGACTATCCCAGAGCTGGTGCCCCCTTCCACCAGGGAAGGGCCTGCCACAGAGCTGGGATCTAGTTTCAAACTCCTGCACAATTTGTGGTTATTTAGAGCCAACATTTTGGTTTGGGTTGGTCTCAAAATATTTGTTGTATGGTTTTATTTATAAGAATAATGACTCTATATTTACAGGCTACAGCATATAATGTATCTAATGCCTGGTCTCTTATTTTTTTTAGCTTGCTCTAACTTTCAAGTGCATTTCCACTCTTTAATTTTACACAAACTCTTGGACATTGACTAGACAAATTCTTTGTAGCCTGTACATTTCAGGATCTTGGCCAGATTGAAGTTGTCATCAATTTCACCTCCCCCTTCTTTTAATAACATCCCACTTTTCTCCCTAGTACCTCTCAAGTTTTTAAAAGTTGCTGTTCTCTGCATTCTTTTGCATTTTCTTCAGTATTATACTCTTTCATTTTTTCTTCTGATTTAACTGAATCTTACTTTTCTTAATGCTCTTTTAAACCTTGTATTATTTTAAATATGGTCTTTATAAATACTCACTACTGAGCAGTCTTTTTGTGAGGCTGTGCTGGTGATTCCTTGTCCTAAGTCCAATCTGACTGACAGCTGCAGAGAATCTCCTCAGGGAATTTTAGGAATCTCTTGGTTTCTTCTATACTGAAATTTCAAATTGCATTTTCCTCAAAGCTAGTCTGATACACTGACAGCCCAAGTAATTCTTGCTTACCAGAAGACAAAAATTCAACATCAAACCCTGAGTCCAACTTTTGCTGCTTCAGAGGATTTTGTTCTCCTGAAATATTACTGCCAGAAGCCTCTGCTGGGAAAAATTATGCTTATAGAATTTTTTTAAACAAACAAGATACCACCATCCACAGATGGCAGAGTTTAAAGAACAGGTCTCTGGTTGACATCTATTTGAGGGGATATTTTTAGTTGTGATAGATAGTCTAAAGCATGGACTGATGAATTGCAGGCAGTTTTACTCAAAGACTACGACAGGATTTGGTATGAAGTCTACAGAGAAAGCCTACACTGTGACACTACTCAGAACAATCTTGGTCACCTAGCTTACACTTCTGTAAGGAGAATTCGTACTTGCCAAGGATGAGTTCAGAGCCCAGCAGTCAGCATCTCCATTTTCAGCTGATAGGGATCAAAACTGGAGCTGGTGTCTTGGATGTCTGGTCCTAAACTGTATGCTGGCATAGCGTATAAACTTTCTTTTTCTCAGCATTCTTTGAAAAATTACAATAGATTGTGAGATAAAAACCCACTTTAAAGTTAAACTGTGGCTGATACTCTTTCTTCTGGCTGGAGCAAAAGTTAACTTTTAAGGGCAAACCCCCAGGGCTAAGTACACTAGTAAACTCCAGCTGCTTTGTACTTCTTTGCCAATACTGAGAAGTCATAAACCCAATTTAACTTTCTGGTTAAGCCAGGTTTACAGCTGTTTTGAGTTGCTGGAGTGGAGCAGAGCAGCTGGAACATACCAGTGAATCAGGGTGATTTTTTCTTTGCTGAGTCTTGTGTCTCTTTGTTCAGTCTTACATGGAATAAGACAAGGCTGAGGCAGTCAGCTCTTGGCAGTGCATAGTCTGGTTGATGCAAGACTTGCATTTAGAGCCAAAGCCACTGTGGGGATTTTTGTGTCTTTCTGTTTGTTTTCATATTCTCCTAGCAGTTGTGTTTGCCATGGGGATATAGATGTGTGATAAAAGTACTGGCTTTAAACTCAGTTTTGGTAGGTGCAGCCTTTTTTGAGCAGGTTTGGCATGTTTTGTTGGCTCAAGCCATCTTACAAAAACACCTTACAGCAGTATATATCAGGAGGATGAAGAGGATTTTGAGGTTTAAGTGCCAGAGGAATTCTTCACTCAGAATCAGCTTGTCTCCATTTATACAACTTGTGACTGTATCAGGTCTTTTCATTTGTCTGTGCCACATTTCCCCATCTCTACAACATCTTCCAGTTTTGTCTTTTGGAGTCTCGCTGACATGAATATCATTTTGTCCTGCCGTGGTTTCATAAAAGGGTCTTAGGCTAGAAATGAATTGCTTGAATGCTTCTTTTGGCTTCCTGACATTGCAATGCAGCATGAGTATAGAAGAAGTTCTTGGTTTGGACAGGTTTGTACTGTCTCCAGATCAGTGAATCCTGATCTTGGTTGCAACTTGTAGTCACAAATGGAATAACAATAAGTGTTATTAGGGAATACACTAGATAAACTATCAAAGGTTCCTTTGAGTCCAAATCATTCTATGACTCTATTATCAGTAATAAACAGGTTATAAATTCTAGCTGTACATAGTTAATACTGGGCCTAATGCTGGAAGAAGGGATGATTAATGTAGTAGGGCATGTGGGTGAATGGAAAAGTTCAGGGGGATAAGATAATCTATAAGAACACCTGCAGAACTATCTTTGTGCTATTTGTTGTGTGCAGTATGTCCATATGGTTACAATCACCAAGTGTTTAGAAACCTTTGCCTACAGCAAGAGCAATTGCTGGATCAGCTGTGCAAAACACACCATGCTAATTTGAATGGCTCTGTTGAACTCCAGACTGCTTCACCTCTGCTGCTCCTGCGTCCTTGCCACAGCCAGACTTCTTGTGTGATTTATAAGTTACTGAGGTCTTTGGTTTAGCTTCTCCCCAAGCATTAATTATCAGGGAAAACAGTTGTGTACCTGAAGTAGTTGCACCAGCAGCCGCCACACCACAGCCAGATGAATTTCCACTCTTACAAACTGTTTGGACTTAGTGAGTTTCTGTTCTTTCACTTTTATAGGGTTGTGACATTTTGTTTCTAAATTCCAGTAATGTCACACTGCTTTATGCATGGTTCTTAGGCTGCTGACTTTGTGGGGTGGCAGTAGCCAGTTTGAAAATCATAACTCTAAAAAGAACCATGAGATCTGTCTGCAACCAGCAGCAAAAGCAAAGTGTCCACTCTGCTAATTTTGGCTGAGTTCATAGGGAAAAAGGGAAAAAACCCAAAAAATGAAGTTCCTCAAATTTTCTGTGTCCGTCCACATCCTGGATTTTGTACCTTCTTTGTAGTCTGCAGGTCCAAATGGCCAGCAAATCAACTGCAGGGGAGAGGGAAGGACCACCTGTTGCACTAAATATTCACAAACCCTGCAAACAAAAATAAACAGTAAAAGACCAAACCCTTAACAGCTTGTAACAGCTGCCACATTCCACCCAAGAGAAATCTTTATGCTAATGGAATCTGACAGGATCTACATTAGATATCTACACATGGGGGGGGAGAAAAAACCAAAAAAAAAAAAAAAAGAAGAAAAACTCATGAGAGAAAGAGAATAAGTCTGTTTGGTTCCTCTGGGTAGGTGGTGCTTTATGTATGTAAGGATTTTGTCATTGTTCTCACTCCTGTAGTTTACATTTTTAATAGTCTGAAGTATAACATTTGTTGAGTGCATGAGCTGCATGATGGCCAAGGACTAAACCGAGCTCTATTTTTTGTATTGGTTAAATAAGGGGAGGAGTATCCCTGCTGTGCTCCAGCTGCAGTGAAAATTCTACTGAAGATTCATCTATGAAATTGCATAGAAAATAGTCTTCTAATATCTCCAGTTTGCCTCTTGTACCAAATTGATGAAAACCCAGGAAATTTACATGAGGAATACTAGCCAGTTGAGTCTTAGAAAGAAGTCAGGCAGCAGCACTTTGCTGATTTCTGTAGGAAAGCTCTGATCCCAGGACACATAGTACTGGTGCTGGAAACTGGTTGGGGTTATTGTCTATCATCTTGGGGCACTCAGTGCAGATGCTGACCTCAGAGTCACCATGCTTGTGAGAATGGTGTCTTCCTTCCTATCTGCCAACAAGAAGCCTGGGGATTTGTGGATCAGAAGAAATTATGAGTTGAGGATTTCCAGGGTGATATAGAGATAGCAGAAATGAGAAAGGGATTAAGAAAGAAAAAATTGGAACTCCTTTAATGCTCTTCTATAAGCTCAGAAATGGCCAAGGGTATCCCTGGAAGCTCTGAAAGCAACCCTCTGGTCTGGTTAGACTCAAAAATTGCTAAAAGTGCTGAAAAATTTCCTCTCCTCCAATACTGTCAAACTGCAGTAAGTAGCTGGATGCCTGGTCAGTGTGGAAAGAATGGATGATTGGAAGACATCCAACAGGGCAGTAGAGAGGGAACTGTCTTTTTGCACAGTGACACTGAAAGAGAGTTATGCTTCAGGGCTCAGAGAATTTTTTTGCACATTGAACCCGGGGGTCTTTCCCATGAACTCTACAGTGTTTTCCCATTAGATAGTTCCAACCTCCTTGAAATGCAGTTCTTGCAATAGTCTGTCTGGCTTTGACAGATCAGTCCAGGTCCCATGGTCAAAACCACTTGGTCATCCTGTTTGTCCAGCAAGTTGCCTGTAACAAGGGACAGTGTTTAGTATTTCCTCTGTATTATCTGCAGGGAAAAACCTATTGGTTTGGAAGAGTTAAGCACTGGCATTTCCCAGTGGTAACCATGTCTGTCTCCACAAAAACTGAAATGTTTGTGTTTTCTTCTGGCTACGCATCACTCCACAGAACAGCAGAAATAACTGGTGGAAACATCAGAAAAAAAGAACATAAGTAATGAGCAAGAGTGGAAATGGATGGTTTTAGAAGAGATTTGAAAGAACAGGGAAATGAAAGAGGCAGATTGATACTAACGGTGCAGTCAGCAGTAGTCTTGGAGATGTTCACCTCCATAGCTATGGTGCAGCAGGAAGGGCCCTTCCTCGAGCAGACAGGTGAGAGGAATGACCTTATAAAGAAAAGCAGTTAAGATCAGGAAGCGCAAGTTCATGGCTTCCTGTAAAAACAAAAAGGAATATTTTGACCTGAGACAGTTCCAACTGAAAGTCCTGTGAAATACTGTAGGTTTAGAAATCTCAGCTGCACATCCTTCCACTTTTGTTAGTTGTCAGCAACAGATGAGCTTGTTGTGAAGTATTATTTCTCAAGGACTGTAATCTAGCAAGAGAAAACCATAAAACTACTTTAATTGCTGCTTGTTTAACTCATGTCTAAAGTGGCACGAATTACAGAAACATCAGGGTTGAAAGAGGCCTTCAAAATTATCTACAACAGTGAAGCTAGCACCACCATAATAATCCATATCCCTGAGTGCCACATCCTGATGCACTAGGATTGCAGCCTAACATAGTGCAAGAGAGTCAGCATTCCTGGGGCAGCAGTCTGAGAATGTCTCCTAACTCTGAAAGGAAGCCATGTCATGGAATCTGCATTTCCCTGTCCCTGGACCTTGAGTTCAGAAAGTGGGCTTTTGTATAAGGCCCCTCTTTAAGGAGAGACAAACACTCTTATCTTGTCACTTTGGAGCTAGGAGAAACTTATAAGGTAGTTTATCTTCCTCAGAAATCCTTCTGTTTGTCCTTCAGTCATACACAATCTGTAGTACCAGCCCCAGTCCACATCTCTGGGTGTTCACAGTTATGTTATATCCTGTTGGTGCTTCAGAAGCTGGTGCCTGGCTCCCCTCTGCTTACACCAATGTAAAGTAAAAGTAATTTCTTTGCATTTAGCAAAGTTGCACCCCACTGAAGCTGGTGTGTGAAGAAATCAAGTTCCCGGTCTGAATGCCAGAAGAATATTCAGATTTTCTTCCTGATTGTTTCATTGTGAGCAAGTATGTGCAACAGTGGCTTGAGCTGTGCTAGCTCCCAGCTGGCACAATTAATTATGACACATGGAGATGGGTTCACCCTGCAACTCTCTATAGATTGCGCACTTACAGATGTTCACACCTGTCTCTTGATTAATTCAAAATCCTAGCACATGGAGAGAACTCCAGTTAAAAGTCACAGAGTCTTATAGACCTGGTTGTCACTAGGGTTGAATTTCGTCTGTCAGATGCACTTAAACTCGCCTGAATTCCTGGGTCTGAACTCAGTATCTCCAACTGGATGACAACAATCAGGAGAGCTTAGCTCAGGAAAGGCTGAAGAAAACACAAAACACATCTCAGTGCCTATAGACTCTGAACTAAGAGCAACAACACCAGTGACTCTCCATTTCCAAATTTAGAAGAAGGAGGGGCAGTTACTGTTCTGTGCACTAACTTGGGCGTAATAAAAGTTCATAACTCAGGTCACAAAGTAGTATCCTTGGGGAAAAAAGTGTTCTAATCTTTGTGTGGTACCACATTTTTGGGAAGATACTGGCTTATCAGTAATTGGTGAACTCATTTTGCCATTTTTGATTTGTGCCAGCATGGAAAATTATATCCAAGGTTATGGCTCTCCTTTGACTTCCATAATTAACAAAAGGCCCCTCCAGAAGTCAGTAAAGTCAGTGGGATGATGTCAGTATAAAATCAGTGAGAGGGGACTTAAGCCTCTGATACTTAATTTTTTGCAGCATGCAATTCCAGTTAATTCCCAGGGATTCCAAAAGCTCCGGCCACATGCCCAGTTTGAAAGGCTGTCCAGGAAATGCTGGAATGAAGTGGGGACAGCATCTAGGCAAGTGCCATCTGTTGGCCGTTTACTATACTGCCTCAGAGGACACAGTTTCTGAGTGCCTGAACCAAGCACAGATGATGCGGTCTAAACCTGTCTCTTTAGATTCAGACCTACAGTTTAGTACCTCATTTCAGAAGGAGAACTCTGCTTTTCCCTAGATCCAGTCCCTTTGGACTCCCAGTGTAGTTTATTTTAAGTTGGACATTAGGAAGAATTTCTTCACAGGAAAGGTGATCAGACATTGGAATGGGCTGCCAAGGGAGGTGGTGGAGTCACCATCCCTGGAGTTGCTTAAGGAAAGGCTGGATGTGGCACTTAGTGCCATGGGCTAGTTACCATGGTGGTGTTCGGTCAAAGGTTGGACTTGATGACCTCAGAGGTCTTTTCCAACCTGTTTGATTCTGCGATTCTGTGATCTCAGAGAATATGTAAGACTTCTGGTTAATGGTTTAGGACATGAGCAGATGCACAAACAGGTCTTACTGTGATTTGTGAATCATCCTCTTTCTTTTTGTTGAACGACAAAGGGATTAACCATCTCTAGGAAGACCTAAGCATAGTGACCCCTACTCATGCTTACTTCTGCAAAGCTTTGAGGTGGAATAATTTGAGTGGGGAGAAAGGTAAGACTTGCTCCTGAGTCACTGGGGTTGTGTAGCAGGGAGAAAATGTCTCAGGCCCTCTGTACTCTCAGACTGTCCTGTGGCCACAGAACCCCAGAAGATTATCCCATATTATCTTGAATCACCTTGTGTGCAGCATATTAATTTTGGGTGTAGGAGTGGTCTCCGGGTAACAATCCTCTATGCATAAGTTTGTGCTCCTCTAGAGGGATGGACCTATTATTGCTTCAGCCTAACCTGGAAGTCCATGGGAGGCATAAAGAACTCCGTGTTCAAAATGGGTTGGGAACAATAAGTACTGAACATTTCTCGTGTCCTGCAGAATTTCTACATTGTGCTGGCAGATTGTCTAAATAACTGGCAAAGCTTACTGAAAACATCCCTCAATCAAAATGTCCACTGTCCAGTGACATCACCTAGGGCTCTCACAGAAGATAAATGCTTTCTGATGGCACTTGGGGCTGAAGGTTTCTCATAAACTATCAGTTTATGTTCATACCACAGCAAAATGGATTTTCCAGAAATATTTCCATGTGGCAGGAGGTGAGGATGGCGGTTCTGTGGGTGGTACCTTCACTGCCTCCTTCTTCTTAACTGTAGCCCTCTGCACTGATATGCAAGCTGCTCCAGGAGACACCGTCTCAGAAACACTGTAAAGCTCAGATTCAGCCTCCATGACCTCAGGGTTGCTAAACACTTTCTGGAATCTTCTTGGTATGGAAGGAATTTTAGATGCCAAGATGTAATCACATTTTTAGCACAGATTGTTAGTTTTTGTCTCCTTAGGTTTCCTTTGCAGACAGAGATACCTCTCTCTTTCTTCGAGTGCAGAGAACACATGTAAATAGCTCTTTTGTGCAAATTTATTAAAAATAAGGTTCAAAACATCAGCACATTGCTTTGCAGAATGTATTGTGAGTAATTTTGATGCTGCGTAGGTGTGCAAGCTGTTGCAAACTAACACTGCTATTTGCAAAATTTCACCTTAGCCCTCTGTATGAAAAGGAGGACTGAATACATACAACATATGTATACATAATAAATACATGAAGCATTTTTGTGAAGAAACGGTTACCTGACTCAACATGCCAGCCTGGACTTTTAAACTAGTTGAATGTCACTTTTTTGTTTGGTTTATTTTTTGAGCAAAGCTTCTTCTTCTCCCCCATACAGGAGGTTGTGTCATGTGATCTTTTCTGCAGTTTGCTTCAACTGTTTCCTTGGCAGCATATTCCATATGTTTACTATCACCTTTTTTTGTCCTTTATTAGCCTAGAGCATTTTCCTCACCAAAAGCTTCATGGTTATCTTTCCAGGAAATATCATTGTTCAAAAAAAGTTTTATTGGAGCAAATAAAACACATTTCCAGAACAGTGCTGCCAAATAGCAAAATAAAAAAATGTTCATTGTTTTTGATGACGAAGATATTAAAGAGAAAAAACCCCTGTGTTGTTTAAAAATATCTAAGTCTTTAATAGTACTGCAGGAGAATATTCAATTAAATGGAATGGAGTTTTCCAGGGAACCCATCTAATCTCAGCTTAAAACGACAGATTGAATTAATTTTTTTTCATTTCTGTTTTTCATCTACATTTTGTACTCCCACCACAGCTTGCTAGTATTTATATTTTATGTTGAGGGTCTTTTTTTCAGCTGTTTCTAAAACTTTACAAAAAAAAGCCAGATATCATGTTGGAAACTCAAAGCCCCAAATCAGGCTATAAATCACAAAAAACCTTATGTATGTATGTATATAGATAGATATATCCCATATAAAAGGCCACTGTACTATTCTTTAGCACTTCCTGTGTTGACTTTCCTCTTTCCTCCTCTTACCCCCCACACAGTAGGTAGGACTGAAGTGTCTTATCTGGCTTCTTTACTTTGCAGACTCGGAACAGAGCACTGGGTCAGACACAGAGGTGCTGGCAGAAAGGACATCCTGCTCATTTGGCTCCCATTCTGACCTTACATCTGGTGGCTCAGGCCCTCAGCCTCCTCCACCTTCATCCATGGAAGAGATCCAGGTAGAGCTGCAGTGTGCAGACCTCTGGAAAAGATTTCATGACATTGGGACAGAGATGATCATCACGAAAGCAGGCAGGTAAGACATCTCAGGCTTTCTGTCTAGTTAAAAAAGAAATCATAACCAAACAAACCAATTTTTATTTCATTGTGTTTTTGAGAAATAAACATTTTTTTTCCCTTCTTGATAATCCAAAAGGATAAACATACAGGAAAAATTAAATGGGCCATTTTCTCAGCTGTATCTGGTATTAGCTTTCTTAAGACAGGTAAAGTTGTTTCATATGAGTGCTTGAATAAGTGGCTCCAAAGGAGAACTGGCAGCTGCAGGAAACCATTGCGGATAGTTGCTCCTTTGAACAAATAAATCAGGAAACAATCATTGTACTGTTGGCTATATTGAATTTAAGATGAGTTATGAATTTGGGGGTGAGCCATTTGAGTTTCCTTTCAAGTTTCCATAGCACTTATGAGCTTATTGATTTAATCTCAAATACAGTGAAATTCAAACTCACCTTTGCACCAAATGAATATCTTCCTGCAGTTCTAAATAGATGCAGTGTTAATGACTTCCTGTATAAAAATGTGCAAGCCTAATGTTTTCCTTTGCTATTGCAGTGATACCATGACAGCTGAGGTTAGGAAGAGCCACTAATTAGCCAGAATTTTTAAAAAGGAAGACTTCGCCATGACAGGTTAGCCAAGGGGAAAATCTTCACTGCTGACTACTGTTCAAAAATGGCTAGGAGTCTGTTTGCCAAAACACAACCTAGAGGTAGCTTTACACTTCTAGATGCCCCTAAACTAGGATTTTTAGGCACTTTTGCATTAACAGGCTGTTTCTTACCTCCACCTAATGAGGCTTTAATTCGGATTGACTCGGGGAAGGCGGGCGTCAGCACCACGGACAGAGCCCGCCACGGCGAGCAAACACCGGGCGCGCCCCGGGAGCTGTCCCGACTCTGCCGCAGGGATGCAGCAGGGAAATTTTACCCAAGTTTTGGGGAAAACCCACGGTCCTCTATTGTTTACAGCGTTGTTTCATGTCTGTGCTCTCAATATTTGCCAGAACAGCTCGACTTGTTGCTTTATATTCTTGTGAAGTGAGCGCTATTGCTCCCTAGCCCCAGAAAGCGCAGGTAATTTAAGGGGAGTTACACAGGACAAATAACCCACGTGATCCCTGAAAAATGTTATCAGAGACAGATCAGCTCCCAGTTTTAGATCTCAGTGGTACAGGAAGCATTTTGCATCAGTACAGAGTGGGCTGCTCGTTTTGACCTTCTGCCTCCAATGGAAGAGGCAAAGTAGCAGGAATGATACCACTTGCTATTGTGCAACACCTCTTCTCTGCAGATGTTAAAGCAGACACAGAGAAAATCATTGTTATCCTCTTTTCATAGGTGGTGAAACTGAAACTTAAATAGTTTAAGTTACCTGTTCAACATCACTAAATATGGCACTGGAAGAACCAACTTCCTTCTTTCTGGCTTTATTGTCCTGGTCCCCGGACCATGCTGTTTCAGAAATTTAAAATAATACATTATTACCTGTTAGATTAACTATAATTAATTCTCTGATGATACATGGAGTAGATAGACCTAAAAGCAACGTAAATATCTCTATGCCCACCAATTCAAACTAAAATGGCCAGAACTTAGTGGTATGAAGAGGATCTTGGCAGCTCACTCGTTTCTGAATAAAGTAGATGACCTTTTTGACATCTTGCAAGCTCCAGTGTGGATAATATTTTCACTTACAGAAGACCATGTATCACAACAGAGTCATAACTTCCTGTGCAAATCATACATTCATTATAATCCTGAATAATATTCTTTATCCTTGAAAGGAGATGCTTGTAATTACATGAATCCTGGTGGCCAACTCTCACATCACTGACCACAGAAAATCGATGTAACTACTAAATAGATGTGGTTTTTTCTGCTTGATGATGTTTTTCTCCAGAAGTGATGTTAACGATATTGGAGGGCTGCTTTTTTTGTTTTTTTTTCCTGTTGACTACATTTGTAGGTTAATCATTGCAAAGCCCAATGAAGAGCTGGGCAGTTTCTCTAGGTAATACACCTGTTTATAGTGGATGGTCCATACAGATGTGATAGAATTTGCAAATTAGATGGTTAAACAGTTTAACAGGTTAAGCAGTTTTCTCTCTGAGAAGACGTGTCTGTGATGGGTGAGAGCTGAGTCTAGTAGTCCTGTTTCTCCATATGGGATGCATGATATACGATGCATCCCAGAGATTAGATTTTATTATTTCTGGCATAAATAGCAGAACTGGTGTTATTTCCTGAAGATTTCCCACTACTTATTCAAATTGTTAGAGACACACAGTGTAATTTTCATCTGCTTCCTTCCCCACAGAAGATTTTTCTCTTGCTGCTTTCTCTTTGGAAACTCTGAGTCCCATAAGGCCACCTTGTTTTGGAAGTCATTTTAATTACAGACTCTATTGCCTACAACTACAGCTGCTCCTTAATTTTCTATGACTTGTAAAGCACTGCCTGGTTCCTGCCTGTCCCCACAATGTCTCTCTGCTCTTGCTGTGTAATGCTAATTTCTAACCTACGCTCTTATTTCAAACATATTTCTGGAGCTATATCCTGCCTATGTCAGGCACACTGCACTTTTTGACTTTCAGACTCCCACTCTCATTCACTTCTAGTTCTGCTTTGTTTTTTTTTTTCTTTTCCTGATGCTGTATTTATAGATGTCTCTTTTTTTGTCTGTTTCCATAAACTTACTCCAGTCCTCTTATAACTCTTCCTTTTTCCTTTCAATCAAAACATTGTTACTTAGATTTTAATCAGATGCTTATAACAAGACTCCTTTGTTCCTTGTGTAAAAGATGCAAATGGCTGTCAGCTGCAATCATTCAAATCTGTGATTACCTTTATCTCCTTTTTGTTTGAAAGGCAAACTTAGACTCTGTACAAAATAAAATAAATTCATCTTAAGCCCCAGGTCATACTGATTTGAACAACTAGTCCTAAAATATTTTTTAACTCTTTTTCTCTGCTCCCCTATACTAACAGTGATCATACTGGCAGCATCAGTGGGGGAATTTGAGACCTTCTCCACATCCCTACAATCCCTATCTAATGTCCATGGTCACCTGAGCTGCAGGGGTAACTTTCTGTTAACTGATGCACAGAAGTGCTCCCCAAAGTGGGAAACGAGGTGCACTTGTTTCTGGGGGAGTACACTGTAGGGAGTGCTTGGAGTCCTCCTCTGGAAGGGAATGGCTGCCTACTGTTTACAGAGGTGGTTTTATGAGTGCTACCACGCATACCAGCACATCCAAGAAGTACTGTTCTGGGAACACAGGTTCTACCTGTCACAGAGCCAGGATCTCATCTCAGCAATGGGGGAAAGGATCTCATCTGTCATATCACAGTTATCATCCTGTGCTGCAGGATGGCTCAAACCGAAATGCTGACAGCCAGGATCGGTAGTAAGACTGGAAAAAGCCACCAGTGAGTGAAACAGGTGATCTTGTCCTCTCCTGACTTCTCTGTGCCTCCTGATAGGTTAAGTGGTACTTTGCCTGCAGTCTCTTTGCCTCCCTGAAATCATGAGTCTGAGTTGTTTGTAGCATGTACTTGACTGTTTACATTACCAGGTGTTATTTTTTCTTTCCAGTGGAAAGAAGGGCAGGTCCCAAAGCGCTCCTCAGTTGGAGACAGCAGCAGGGATTTTGTGATGAAGCTTTGCTGATGCTGAAGGGGCCCATGGAGAGGACTTCTGAGAGCAAGGGCTGGGAGGCCACAGCTACCAAACTGCTTTTTAGAGGTCCTGGCCCAGTGGGCCAGATAAACTTTCTCCAGCTTCCAGAAGAATGTCCCTTTTAGGAACAACTGAGAAGATCCGCTGGTCTCCCTCTCCCTCATAAACAATAAATCCATTTGCTACCAAGACCTGCCCTCAGCTTTTCCTCTCAGAACACATCTCTACATGATCCCATGCTGCAGTGGGAAACAGAAGGGCATTCCTCCTGTGCCTTTCCTTTCCTTGCCTTGCCTTCCTTTCCTTCACTCCTTACATATTTGTTTCTTTAAAGAAATACACATTTGGCATCAGTCTCAAATGCAAGGAAATATAGATATAAAATAACAAGGGTAACTTCAGGCTGCCCTGTAAACTCACACACATTGTAAACATTGTGCACACTTAATCTGCAGACCTAAATCAGATTCTTTTGCAGAGTTTCTCAACTGGATTTTTTTTATGACTGGGAAATGACTGCTCTGTCTATTACTGAAATAGACACATATTCTTTGCTACAATTGAAGAGCACATCCCTTCATTTCAGGGTTTGCATTTAATATATGTCACCCTTATACAAGTCTAATCTTATCTAAGTTCCTAACTTAAGGGTAAGAGACTGAAGCTTTATTCTATTAGGAAAAATATCCCATTTGGGGGTATACCTGTGGTCCTTCTTCTTTGACCAGTTTCCACAAAGGAAAATTGAACTACATTTTAAAAGAAAATGTTCACCACCACCACCAAAAAATACTGCTATCTTCCACCATCCAACTACTTCTTTCTTTTGCTGAAAGTTCCCAAACATGGTTCTTAATAACAGTACCCTACAGCACTGGCAAATACTATTTTAATCAACTTTATCTATCATTAGTTTTCTTTGCATTTGATGTTCATAAACATCACTCTCATTATGGAGGAAAACAGAAATTGAGTAGACTGAGGCACGTGGTTGTTACTAAAAGGATTTTTAAAACACTTCTAAGTGGTCCTAAAGCAGTTGTAATAACTTACTTCATATCACATCGTATTTCCCCTAAAAGGGTACTGTGTGTAAGTTCACAGTCTAAGTTTAGGAAGCCTGTTTTCCTGCTGAGTGGTAAAGCTAAAATATAAATAACTTGATCATCTCAAACTGCTGCTGATATAAAACCTCCTCCTAAAATATATCAAATGTCATCACATGTTCCCTACGAAAACAGACAGCCTTCGTGTCCTGTAGCTGTTGACTATGAAGCTGATACCTTTCTAGATGAAAGATTCTTGACTGTTTATTAATACAGCCATATCCAAATGAATTCCTTCCAAACCTTTGAGCCTCTTGTTTTCTATAAGTCTGGTGCCTCTGGGGAACCAAGAGCCAGCCAAGGGGAAATGCAGAGGACAGGGACTTAACCAGGCTTGCACACAAGTACATCCCTAAATCTCCACTGTTAGCCTCTGCCTTTTCCATTTCCCCCTTTCCACACAGCAATGGTGCCAGAGACCTGCTGTGACAATTCCAGGCCACATCTTTATGGCAAGGAAACCTAAGTTACTTTTACACCCACAGAAAAAGAGAAACAGTAATAACTTACAAAACTTTAAAAGTGCACTTAACCCTTAGAGAAAGCAGTGGGATCAGCTGAGCTCTCTCCGATCATTTTAGAGATTAGCCTCTAAGCCTGCTGAATGGTCTGTGGTAATCTTTTACAAGGTATTTCAGAAGCAAACAACCCCACAGGCTATACTGAAACTTCACACAGGGCTGCAGATTTGGAGAGAGCTACTTGGGACACACAGCGCATTCAATTTTCCCAACACAGTGTGCAGACTTAGACCCAAAGAGACTCTGCTTTAATCATGGGTTTCTCATCAACCCTCTGAAACATGACCTACCTCTTTAGCTGCTCCCAAGCCACCTCTCTCTAATTAAAGAGAGCTGGACTATAAAATGCCACATCCTGTACCCATTTGGCTTGGCAGATTTAATGAGCCATTGTGGCAGAAACAAGGTAATGCCCTCAAGCCACTGAAGACTAATCCATTATTCCCTTTTTCCCTCCTACAAGTCATTCTACTTGCAAACTCACACCATCAGCTGAACAAATTGCTCTCTCCTTGAAGGGTTTCTGCAGATGACTTTTCTGACAGTTTTATGTCTCTCATAACTCCGGTTAGCTGTGCTGTGGCAGCTGTGGGGTGGTGCTCTCCCCACCCCCACGATAAATGCCCTTTTCCAAAGCAGATGCAGTTACTAATAGGTCAGATCTTGTCTTCTCAGTGTGGCCTGAAAAGAAAGAGCTGTGGGTAGGGCAAAGGCTGAGCATCAACCTCCTCCTCCTTCCCACCCTCTTCTGCAAGTGGCTGTATGTGGCTTGGCTGGGAAAGAATGAAATAGATCCTCATGGTCATATCCCTGCCATGCAAAGTTTGAGAGACATGTTTGGAGGTGCTGACACAAGCTTTCCTGTTTTCTTCCTCCTCCAGGCTGTGTTCACTAGCAGTACTTTGAGAAACAGAAATGTTGGAAGGAGAACTAAATCTTCTCTGACATTTCACTGCTCCTCACTAAATAGAAGGGAAAGTGTCATGATGGTTTCTAGGGATTGCTCCTTGAAACAGTGGACAACATTTCTTGTATACTTTCCTACTGTTTTGGCATTGTGATTTTAAATTGCCCTTTAATATCCTCCTTCCACCCACATACTTCCATCCTGTAAGGATATGTCTACTTATCACAGAAGCAGAATGTGCTTGTGTATGAGCATCCAGTACTTTTGGGGTTTGCCCTACCAAAGCTCTGTATTTTCTAGGCAGAAGTCATTCAGTTCAGTAACACCATCCTATAAGACCTCAACTTAAGTTTTTCTCAGATAAAGGCTGAGAAGCCACTTGAGCAGACCTCAGGTCTGAGTTAACTGTCAGTGAAACAATGGAGGATTTCTTCCAGTGCTCTGCTCTGATTTCAGTGCTGCTCTATTCCTTCTGCACCTCATTCAGTTCTGCTCCTCAGATTTTATGAAGGTGTAAAAATACCACATTAGTTGCAAATATAATATGGCATAAGCAATTTCCTCAGCATGCTCTTTGAGGGAGGTGTAGGACAGAAATTGGTCTTCTGGCCACCATAAAAATTTTAGGAAGGAAAAATTATGCCATAGCCACACTAACACACTGCAAGGTTAAAATTGTTCTGATCTGTTCTCTTCTGAAATAATTGCCTAGGTACAAACACTTCCAGAACAGTGACTGTGTTTAGCAGAGCTGAACTTGTGCTCAGACAAGAAGAAAAAGCTGAGAATTGCTTCTTGTTGGTGTAGAGTTCCATAACTTGTCTATCAGGAGATAATGCTTAAGATAGATCTGGATCATATGGCGTAGAAAAGACAACACCTATTAAAAAGATTGCACAAAACACTACCAGGACTTCAAGGATACCATGACAATAATGCCAGTGTTTCTGTTGAATGTGAAATACATTCTTAATAAGCAGATTAATTTGAGGGATGTTTTTTCTTAAATAACTATAAACATGAGCATGAGAGGATCTGTCAGGATGATGTATTTGCTTTAAATGTTACCTCAGTACTGTCAAACTCTATATTGAAACGTGACATTCTCCTAAAAAAGAGAACTAAAGTGATCCTGTGTTTAATAGAATATGAGAGAAGAATTACAGGTGGATAGACAGTGGGAAAAACAGGAGGTAAAAGGTACACTGCCCATCCTAGAAATGCCTTAGAGAGGACAATTTGTGTGAAGCACAGCAGAACTGTCTGCTAGGAACTGGGAACAGAGTGCTTGACTGTAAGTATTTTATCATTAATTACAGGTTGTTATCCTGTTACCCCTTTTTCTAAGTGGGAAAAAAATTGAAGATTCAAACCAGTGCCAGCACCATCTCTTCTACCCACACCAAGCCCAGAGGAGTCATGCCAAGGACTGGGCTGTGTAAAGTAGCATGCTTCTGGTGCCAGAGAGAGGTGTAAGGAGCCTCTTCAGCTTCCTTATTCACCATTTTCTTCCTTATTTTCACTTTTATTTTCCTAGGAGAATGTTTCCAGCCATGAGGGTGAAAATTACAGGCTTGGATCCCCACCAGCAGTATTATATTGCCATGGACATTGTCCCTGTGGATAACAAGAGATACAGGTAAGCTTTTCAGGGGCAGAGGTAGGAATCTGGTAACAACTTACTGTCAATGACAGCCTAGGAAAGACCTGCCATTAAACACCATTGCAAATGTGTGCTGGAGGAGACCCTGTTGATTTACACCAACACAGTTATTTGACCAGAATCATTAGACACAAACCCAGAGTTTTAATACAGTCTCTTGCACTTTTGGCATGAAACCTTTCTCTTTTCAAATAGCAGTTTTTAATTGAGGAGATCCCTGTCACACATTTTGTGATTGACACGATTAGCAATGACTGTCTGAGGGAATTGATAACTGGAGTTATCAATGGGGACTCTGCAGCCCCTAAAACTATTCCTGCAAGAAAGAAATGGGCAAGGAGCAGCTGAACCAAGCCAGGCACCTCAGGTCTGGCCTGAGCTGGATTGGGTGGTTTCTGTTTCAAAAGCATTCACTGTCCAGCACAGCAGCCTCAGTGAATATTGGTCCCTGACCTCCAGTATGGAGTCACTGAGAAACCTTCCACTGTTGAGCTAAAGACAGGAAGAAGAGATTTCTTTGATATTAATGGGCTTCTGATCTTAAAAAATACTCTGGAAAACTCATGATCTTCTGCATCCCAGAAAACTCCCCAGACTGAGGTGATTTATGTTTTCTTATTAAAAGACCCCTGAGAGCAAGTCTTTTCTCCAAATTGTCTTGACTGAACCACATGTCAAGGATTCAGAATTGAACCTCTGTTTCAAATGCTAAATCCTGCATTTTTGCTCCCAAATTGTACAGAGTTTTTCTCAGGAAAATGCTTTTCCTGGGAAGCAGCAAGACAGTTTCTGATACTCAGCTGAATGTTTTTTCTCTTTCTAAGAGAGTGGTTCTAACAACATTGACATTGAAAATACATTTATTTTCTTACCCTTTGTTTCTGTCCTTGTCAGCTTGTGCAGCCACATAGAGCAAACTAGCACAAAAGGAAAAGACTCATCTTTTTCTCTTTTTTTTCCCCCACTTCTTGTGAAAATACAGGAAATGAGTAATTGTTTGTAGGTAAAGACTGAAACATCTTAGCAGAGCTGAGTAGGGACCCAATGAGGGGCAGCACAGGGCAGAACTCAGAGGTGTCAGCAGAGCTGTTTGTGAAATGCCTTAGAGGGAAGGAGCTGCAGGGGAGAAAAAAAAGTGTCTAGGCAAAGCTGTGGTAGAGAAATTTATGGCATATATAGGATGGCTAGATCAGGAACACAAAAGACCACAAAAGGCCAGGAACACAAAAATAATTTTTTTCTCTAATCCCAATGTATGTAATACTGTATGGAATTTCCTGTTTTGCAACAGTCCAAACCAGAAATTTTGTTTTATCAATTTTTTTTACTGGTATCCACTGGATATTGCCCTTTCTGGGTGAAGCCACATGTGTTTTCCAAAGTCTGGTATGAGATACAATGCAGATTTCCAGAAATTGCAGGGCATTTATTAATATTTTCAGAGAAGACTTTGTTTACCCGTATTTTCCAGCCTCTTACTCTGGCTCAGAGAGGGTTAAGGATTGAGAAGGCACATGTGGCAGAGTTTTACAGGGAAAATAACTGCAAGGTGGTTTTAATAAGGAGTCAAGTCTGAACAAGTGGTTCAGGGGTAATCTGGCTTTCATTTAGAAGGTAGGAGGTTGCAATAAAGCACATTCTCCCCTGACTGCAAATGAGAGCTTGGGGTGCATGAGGGTGGCAGGGGAGGGGGAACCCTGGACATGTTCCTACAGTGCATGAGCAACAACCTCCCTTAGCCACCTACCCTTCCTCTTTCAGGTATGTGTATCACAGCTCCAAGTGGATGGTGGCTGGCAATGCTGACTCCCCAGTGCCCCCAAGGGTTTACATCCACCCTGACTCCCTGGCTTCTGGAGACACCTGGATGAGGCAGGTGGTCAGTTTTGACAAGCTCAAGCTGACCAACAACGAGCTTGATGATCAAGGCCATGTAAGTTAGAAGTTAATCCTGGTGCCTGCTGTCCCAGCCTTGCTCCTCTCAGACTTGAAAAGGTGCTGCTTCTGCTTTGATGCCCCTGTGTCCCCTTGGGCACGTGTCTGTGTCTGCTCTCCAGAGTTATGGAGCTTTTTTCCCTATTTCAGTGCTTTTCCTCAGACTGTTGCCTGAATACACCCTATAAAGCAGCTTTCTCTCTGCTCATAGCACAAACTTTGTCTCGTACATGCTTGTAAGTAAAGGATAATTTTCTTCTTATTAGCTCTTACTCCATCCCTGATTTTTTGTACATATGGATGCTGTGTAAAATATTTGGGGAGAAAAAAAAAAGTCCTTTTCCTTTTGTTTTCTCTTCAGATAATCTTACATTCAATGCATAAGTACCAGCCTCGTGTTCACGTCATCCGCAAGGATTTCAGCAGTGATCTTTCTCCTACAAAGCCAGTTCCTTCAGGAGATGGGGTGAAAACCTTCAACTTCCCTGAGACTGTTTTCACCACAGTGACAGCCTACCAAAATCAACAGGTAAATCCTTCATGCTCCTTTTACGTTTTGTGTTCATAAAAATATGCGTGTGCTCTTTGTGACGGAAACATTAACTTCTCTGAGAAACATAGAAAAGTTACACTTTACAGGCTAGAAAAGAAAAAGCTTGCTCTGGGGTAGTGTGTAGACATGAAGTCTCTAGCCAGGAAGCCACCTTGAAGATAAGAGGGCTGTAGCTTTTACTATAAGATGAGTAAATGAGATCAACTGTAAAGAGGTGTGTTGTGTTCAGATTTCCTTGCTGCCTCATGGTGCAACACTAGATTCACTCTAATTTTAAGGCTATACAGCTACTCCAGGTCAGTTAGAGACAAAACAGTTGTGGTTTTTACAGCTGTGAAGGAAGAAGTTTTAAAGAAGCCCAATCTTATCAGTTTGTTGACAGAAATAGCCTTTGAATGCATGTATTGCATATGAACTGAAATTATCATGCATGAATGTCCTGAGGGATATGAGTCAGGTGAGGAGTCAAGTTATGCCACTGAGATTTAGCAAAGCAAACTTCCAGCTCTGCAAGGAGATGGTCCATAGGATCTCCTTGGAGTCTGCCCTCAGGAACAAGGCATGGAACAGGGCTGGCAGATTTTTAAGGAAGTTAAAAAACGTTTTTTTGACTTTAAGGAAGTCTTCCATACAGGCCAACAACTAGCATCCCCCAGGAGCAAGATATCAGGCAAGGAAGTCAAGAGACCAACACAGCAGAGAAGGGACCTGCTGGGCAAACCAAATGGAAAGAAACAAATGCACAGGCAGTGGAAACAAAGACAGCTAACCTATGTAGGGATTGGGTGAGGAAGGCCATGGCAAAGCTAGAACTAGACCTGGTAAAGGATGCAAAGAATAACAAGAAGGGCTTCTATAAGTAAGTTAACCAGAAAAGGAAGGTTAAAGAAAGTGTATCTCCCCCTGATAAACAGTGCTGGAAAATTGCTAACGACTGATGAGACGGCTGAGGTACTTAACTTTTTTGCCTCAGTCTTCAGATGAATGAGTCCTTTCTTTTCATACCTCTTGAGTGGATGGACAGCAGGATGGGGACTGGGTAAGCAAAATGCTTCCCACTGTAAGTAAGGATCAGAAGAGAAGGCTTTGGGGTGACCTAATTGCAGCCTTCCAGTACCAGAAGGGAGCCTCTAAGAAAGATGGAGAGACTTTTTACAAGGGCATGTAGAGACAGGAGGAAGCAGAATGGCTTCAAACTGGAAGAAAATAGGTTTAGATTAGATATTACGAAGGAATTCTCTACTGTGAGGGGGGTGACGTTGTTCCAGGTTCCAACTGGCACAGGTTGCCCAGAGAAGCTGTGGGTGCCCCATCCCTGGAACTGTTCAAGGCCAGGTTGGATAGGGCTCTGAGCAACCTGGTCTAGTGGAAGGTGTCCCTGCCCATGGCAGGTGGGTTGGAATGAGATGATCTTTATGGTTCCTTCCAACCCAAACCATTCTGTGATTTTATGATTATTTCTGTTTGATTCAGGACTTGCACAGCTCCCAGTGATGGGACTTAGTATTGACTTTAGATACTGTAAGGAAAAGATGTTGCCACAGCAGGATTCTTTGTCTAGGGACCTCGACTTTGTTACTGATCTACACTTTTCTTAAACTAGACTTCATTTAGTAATTGTGGACTGAAGGACAGACCCATATTAAATTAGCTGAAGGCAGATTGCAATATTTAACCAATTTTTAACAACTGTGAATTCTGACAATTTAGTGAAATGTTATAAAGTTTTTTATTCTGCAACATATAAGAGAGCATGCGTGCAGACAGTGCTCCTATGACTGCTTCTTTTTCTTCCCATGACTCCCGACTTTTTTTCTCAGTCTGGTCCCCTTGAACTGACTTAAATCAGGATCTAAAATGGATCAAAAATATTGCAACACAGTGGTGGGTTTGCTATCACTGCAGTATGGGAAATTTCTGCCCCCCCTCGCCTAAATGCAGATACTCCACAAATCTTAACTGTAGATCAGGCAAGGAAAGAGGATAGGGAAAGGAGAAGAAATGACGGGAAATAAGCCTCTCATTCATCCTTAATGACCAGACTTATAAGACATAATTACACAGGGAGGGAGAGGCTAAGGGAGGGATCCCTGTTGGGGCCTGGAACCATAAGCTGCCGCACTGTAAAGAAACACTGAAATTTCTGTCTCTCTGGATTCCGAACGTTTGGGGACTTCTTTCAAAAAAATCTGGGGGACACAATCACATTTTTATAATACCAGTAAGGAGATTATGATGGGCTGGAGAAACCTTTTCATTAAAACCAAATTTAAATCCCCTGAATCTGCCTGCATGCCCTCCAGTGGCTGTAAAGCTTTGCCTTACTGGGGGAAGCGTCTCTGGAAACAATTGTAAAATGTTAGCAAATCCACCACAGGGATTCCCTCTGCTGTAATTCCATCCTCCACAGAACATATCTGTCTCTGTACACACAAGTCCCAGGACAGCTGCAAAGTCAGGCTAGCGGAAATTAAGTTCACAAATTAAGCTTCTGCAAAAATAGGAGCTGCATTCCAGATCTGAGGTTAATATCCAGAGTAAGGGCTTGGTTCTGACAGAAGCAAAACACCTGCAAATCCCCTTCAGATCAGACTGTATTAAACTGGTCCCTTTTGAGCAGTTTCAGCAAAACCACCTCAAATTTGGTAGGATCTGGAGATCTCACTCTCATTTCATTCCAAAGATAGAATCTCTAGAACAAGGTGAGGCTGGCAGAGGAAAGCTCTTGTGCTACACCAGGCTGTGCAATAGCCAACAGGGAGTATAATACCACAGGCTGCAAGGTCAAAATCCTGGTGTTATATTCCATATTTACCAACATGGAATTCATGCTTAAAAATAAAACAGGAAGGAAGATTGCCCCAAAGCACTCAGTCTGGCTGCTACCTCCTTCACTTAGAGGAGGAAAAAAACAAAAAAGAAAAAAAATAAATTTCCAGACCAGAAAACTCTTGAGGGCCACCCAGATGCTGACCAGAACAACAGCAGCTTGTACGTGTGACTGGGTGGCCATCTGACATCTTTGAGCCTGTAGCCTCTGCTTTGCTTTGCCTTTTCTCTTCAGCATTGTTTGAAGGTCCATGAGTTCCATCCAGCCACTGGATATCTGGAGTGTTGAGGCTGAGATAACTCAGATAGCAGCCAAACTTGAGCAGTGTGCCTGCTTCCCAAACCACACAACCACTGGTAAATTACAGCTCCTGGGGCTTTGCACCTGGTGTGCTGCTACCTCAGGAACAACTTCTAAGCCCCAGCACTGTGCCAGGTTTCCTAATACTACCATGTTTTCTGTCTCTGGTGCCATTTTTTGATAAGCAGATCATCTGTTCATGGATAATGGAAGGGCAAATTTAACAGAGGTCTGGGGAAATAAGTAGGGAAGATCACTGCACAGGTGGCTTGGGCAAGAATGGTAATCATCCATGATTTTCATTTTTTGAAAGAAAAAAAAATCGAAGACATCAACTAATTCTCTTTTCTTTCCTTTTAGATCACCAGATTAAAAATTGACAGAAACCCCTTTGCTAAAGGTTTCAGAGATTCTGGGAGAAACAGGTAACAGAAGCTTGTTTGTGCTTCCTTACTGATCTCTTCCCTCCTTTCCCTGATGAATGCACAGGGCATGTGTCTAAAGCTGAGAAAAGCAATTTTTAAAAAATTAAAATGAAGAACAGAGATAGAAAAATGAGGGATTGCAGAGAGTAAACCAGACAGGTCACAGTCTAATGCTGTGCAAAATAATTATTCTTTATTACATGTAGGGTTGGCTGAAGGGCATTTTTTATTTTTAATTTTCACAGGAAATGCCAAAACTTGGAGTGCAAATGCTTGCTTTACGTTCGAAGAAAAAATGAGTTTCTCACAGGCATGCAGCATGAAAGTGCAAAAACATTCTAGTTTCAAACAATTTCAGTTTTTCTCCAGCAATGTCCAATTGTTTCACTTTGACCATGTTGCTTGATTTTTGTCATGATTTTTATGGAAGAATTAAGTAGAACACCTTAAATATTATTTGGAAGAAGTTTTACTTTAACAGCACAGTAGTTAATGTGAGCTTTAATCACTCCCCCCCATTGTATTAGTAAAAGACATTACAGCGTTATCAAAAGAGAGTAAGAAAATCAAAAAAAAGTTTCAACTTTTTCTGCCTTTCATAAATCCTGCAGCAGAATGTGCAGCAGATCTAAATATTTCAGACCTAAATGATGAGGGTATCCTTAAATCAGTGTGACAAAGTCTTTAAACCCTAATTACACAATTAGACGTATATGACTACATTACAAGAAGCTCAGGGTTGTAAAGCAAAGCTCTGAGTGTGCAGACCAGAGTAGAAGTCATGTGCATAGCCCTCATTTGCTGTCCCCATGGGCACTGCAATTCAGTTTTTACTTGGGTGCTCCTGTTGTTTGTGTTTACCAGGACTGCTGTCTCCTTCATAAGGAGGTTTGGCAAGGTCAGTGTTCATAGACGGGCAACTGCCCTGCATTTTCCACCACTCATTTTAATGCTACCCTCTCCATGATCACAAAGAAGACATTTAACTGACCTAGAGACTTCCCTAGCTCAGCTCTTCTGCTCTCATCTTACTGAAGTTGCGCACAAAGATGTTGCCACTCTCATTTAATCCCCACTGTGATCATCAGTTCTCCTTGAGGCATATGAAACTTTTATTCTGCTCTCCTCTCCTGTGTGGTGAAAGCAGTGTGTGTCCTGGGTACGAGATCTTCCCCGTGTGCACAGATACAGCTGCACTGAGGGCTGGGTTTGGGAGAGGGATTGATGCAGTTCCAGGTACATGGTGGGCTATATTAATGTGGAGGCATTAATAAGGTCCTAGCTCAGTGAATTTGGACAGTTTCCTGAAAAGGTTGGGAATTACTGATCTTTGTAGCTCATTGATTTAAGAAAGGGCAGGAAATTGCTACACGGCTGCAGCTGTGGGGAGGGCTCAGTAAGGCTCTCTGCTGATGTAAAGAGGAATTAAAATCTTTAAGGTATTACACATCAAAGGGAGCAGCCTGAGGCTTTAGGAAGAAAAAAACAGGCTAAGGTATTTGCAAGCATATATAGCAGTCAGGCGCCTGCCTCACAAGCAGGGGTCTGGCTGCAGTTGCACTGCTGTTGTCAGCTAGGGGAGGACACTCATGCTCAGCTGCCTCCTTCCCTGAGGACACATACATAGATATTCACACAGGAGGGAGGAAAGCATTAAGGTCCAAGCTGTGTGTGGAAAGGACTCTCCAAATAGGACTTTTCTTAACTGCGCTGGATGCCTTTTCTTTCCCTTGTGAATTTGTCATCTCATTAGGATCATTGGTCAAAAAAACCAATTGTGGTACTCTGCAACTTCCCACGTCCTTCCCACAGCTTCAGTCAAGTGCAGTGCATCAGACTGTGGGTGGAGAAGGTCCCACTGAAAATGTAGGTCTCCTTTGCAAAAGAAATAGGGTAATTTGGAGAAGGGCCATTTGTGAATCAGGCAAGTGAGTAGTATATTTTCAAGAGATTTTATGTATAAGGTCTTAAAAGAAAAAATAAAGGTGTGGCAGCAGCAAGAGACGCAGAATTCTGAGACAGCTCCAGGACATCCCATTCCAGTGACATTTGTTGCTGAGTCAGAGCCATGGTTAGAGTTTGCCAGCAAAGGATGGAGGAAACAACCCCCAGGGAAAAAAGCAGAGAATGGTGGAAGAAGAGGAACTCTTAAGCCACTTCTTTCCTAGGACATTTCCTTTCTGCTTTATGTTGAGGCTCTTCCATTAAATGGAGATGGATATTTTTCCTCCACTTATTTATTGTTATTGCTTCACTGTTGTCTCCTGCTGCAGAAATTATGGAGGTGACTTGTTTTTAAAACTAGCTTCCATTTTAAATCTTTCACTGCCATCATCTTGCAGCCTTCCCCTTTATTTCCTTATGACTGTGGTCTGCCTTCATCAGTGCAAGGGACTGCTAAGACCCCGCTGCTCTGGGGACATGCCATCATGATGTAACTGCCTGTATCCTTATGGGGGAGAAATCTTTTCCCAGATTCTTTCTTGGATCTCTTTCAGTTATTTTCATGAGTGTCTCTCTCCAGCCCTTACTGCCCCAGTCTTTGAGCTGGGAGAAGGAGCAGTGAGGTAGTTCAGAGGGAAGCATGGAAACAGCTCAGCAGCTCGCAGATGTTTAGCAGTCTTTGAGCACTCAAACCATGTTAAGCAGCAGTGTCCAGCAACCCAGCTATTAGCCTTGTTGGACTGGGGAGGTAGCCTGTGTTCAAAGGCCAAGTCTTTGTTCCCATTTATTAGAGATTCCCTCTACCCAATTTTTGGGCCTTCTTCACTTTTTGCAAAAGCACATAAAGTATCTGTAGAAATGCAACAAGAGAAGTTCCCGATGTTGAAAGAGAAGTTTCCTGGTGGTGAAAGGATACCCACATAATGTATGAATGAGGCAGATTATTACTCGGTTGCTTTCCTGAACTTCAAGAGATCAAGAAACCAGTTTTTGACATATGGAGCTCAGCTAGCCAAATGTTTGGGTAGTGAGGGTGCAGGTTTAATGCCACAGAGACTATTTTTGGAGACCGGGTAAAGTTCATCTGACAGTGCGATGCTTGCAGGAGCTCCGAGGAAGCCAGAAGGGACAACAGTCAGGAAACTCAATGGGGTGATGGAAGAAAAAACCCCTAGGATGAAGGAAAAAACAGCACTTTCCTTTCAGATGTGGGCAGCTGAGGTGAATAATAATTGTTTGTGTTAGAAATGCCCTTTGAGCTTTTGTCTAGGATAAGAGAGCCAGGAGGGCACTTGGAGCCAATAGTTTGGCTTCCCCAGCAAACAATGAAATGACATCCTGAATCCTATGTGCAGTGGGAATGGCAAGATCAGCCATATGGGATGGATTATGGAGGTGCACAGATAGCTCGTTTCACTTTTCAGACAATGGAACTGTTTCATTTATTGCCTATTATTAAAACTTTATAGCACTAAAAATAAAAGAATGAATGAAAAAGAGAGAGCAAATTTTGGATACCTTTAAAAGGACTGACCTTATTAAAAATTGCTGGCAGTGAGACCTCTTCTGATACTTTTTTTTTTTTACTTCCTTCATAAAGATGGTGTGAGAGGGAAGGGTTTATGGCCTGATAGATAGTTTGAAGTTAATTTTTCAGTGCAGTTCTTTGGAAGAGAAAGTAGATGCCACATGGATAATGTTCAGCACACTTGGTATCAGCAACCCTCAGCAAAGGCCCTCCAAATTTCCTGACTTTTCAGAAACACTGAAAACAATTATTTTTTTGTCAGCATTTATTATTGTCGCAAAATGCCTCTTCATTGGCCAGGTGGGGATTCTTTTCCTTGTTAGAGGTTGGAACACACACACAGAATAGCACTCCAGTATTTCTGCTGACTAGAGAGCACACCAATGTCCTAAACTGCTATGGGAGAGACAGTTATTAGAGTTGATAGGGATTAAACCTCTTGATTCCCACTCCATCACCTCAACATTTTATTTCAAAAGTAGGAATACATTGCAGACAGAAGAAAGGCTGGGGATAGGGTTGTAAAATCAGTACACAAAGGTTGTGTGCCTTTTCACCAAGAGCTGGTCTTTAGCGTGAATGCATGTTTTTCTTCTGCAAGACTCCATGCATGGTGTGGTAGGTGCCTAGCAGGTTAGCATATGAAGCTGCTGTCTCATGGATCTTGTCTGATGCCTGGAAGGATGTGTAAATTCAGTAAGGATGTGTTCTGCTTAGATGCTATTTCAAGAACGCCCACAGCATTTTTTCTGCATGGAGAAAAAGAGCTCCAAAAACCAGAAACCAAAGATTAAAAAAAAAAAAGAAACCCACAAACTAATGGGAAAACAGGTTGGTCTAGTATATAGAGGCTTAAATTTGTGCATAGGAGAAGTGGACATAACTTTGAGCTCTGTAACCCACATGCTCAGAGAGGATGTTTTATACACATGTTCAACATATGCATACTTGTGGGGAGTAAAGGACTCACATTTGGGGCAGGAAGAGCCTGCTGTGGAGTTTGACATCCTTTCTTCAGGTTCCTGTGATGCCACACTGCCCTCAGCATTGCAGGGCAAGGCCACACTGTTGCTGCCAGCAGTCACGGAGTGGAAAGGGAAGGGTGACAGGAGCTGTGTTCACAGCAAGGGGGCTGTTGTAGAACTGCTCCCCTGGAGCAGGAGGAGGTAGGTCCCTGTTGGTGTTGACTTCTTTCCTTTCTCTAACATACAGGGCAGGAATAGAGCAGCTTTACGAGCTGCTCTGGCACTCTCAGTGCTGCCATTTACCCTCTATCAGCTCACAGTCAAGTCCAACCCTTGAAAGCAGTATATTATTCCTGATATACTGTTTTATTGCTTCTTTTTATTATATCCTGGCTACTCTATTTTTTCCTTTTCTTTTGGAAATAGAAATTATATGGTACCTGTGAGAACTGTATTGATACAGGGGAAAGTGGTAGATGGAAAACAAGAAACTTTGAATCGTGAGTCAATTGCTGAGCTGCTGATGATGTAAGCTCCAGGGAGAGGCAGGGGTAATAGCTTTAATCTGCTTTTAGTGTCTCCATGAGCTACCTCCCATTAGGGATTGGTTTTTATTGGAAGGGCATTCTGAGACCAGAGCTAGAAGCCCAATGCTGGTGCAGAGTTGGGTTGTGTACCTGGGGATCTAAGGACTGAGCCAGACTGTGGTCTGCTGCTTTCAGTGAGCTGGCCTCCCTGCTTCCCCACACAATCCTGTGGCAGACACAGAGCAGCTGGATTAGCACAGCTGGAACTTTCAGTCTGCATTTCTGATATATTACGTGGTTCTAATCATCAAGGCAGGTCCTTTCAACAGCAGGTCTGGTTGCATTGCAACTTGCTCAGGTCATTTTATGCCCCCTGGATATACAGTACCAGAAAGTCTTCCCTGCGCTGGGGATCATTTCATGAGGCTGCGCAAAAGGTACCATTCTCTTCCTGGCTCTGTGTGTCGAGAAGCAGATGGAGTCTGAACATGTGTGACTTTCACACGCAGGTAGCAGAGGAAATCCTGGGGGTGGTACTGGTAGTCGAAGGGCAGCTTTTGCACACAGAGCCCAGCTTAGCAGATGGGTTCAAATTCTGCCCTGCCTTGTTGCCTCTGAGCTCCATGAGCTGGCAGAGGCCACTGTATTAACCAAATAGTTTTGTTGTAATGTGCTCAGCACTAGTGTGAGACTGCTATGCAGAGATGTCTTCTGTTTCTGCTTCTAACAGCTTAACAGCTAATAAACACCATGCAACAACCTCTCTTCTAAACCTCCTCTTAAAATACAGAGTTTGGTTTGCCAACTCCAATGTATTTAAAGCATCCAAGCTTCCGGGGAGACTTTGGAAAGTTAACTGAGTGAGTGGAGGCACGTGCAGAAAGACATTTTCAGAAGCAAAAGGCAGCTGCGGTGTCAGCTCAGCATCTGATGAGAGGCTCTGGGGATGTTGAGCCTTTTGCATTGAAAGGGGATATGTTCTCACACTTGATGAAGAATCTCTACTGGTATTCAGTCAGTGCAAGGGCTATAACCTACTGTGGGAAAAGAGGCAGGGGAAGGCAAGGAATGGGGAAGAGAGCAGTGTGCAGCTTCTACTGATGAGAACTTCTCCTGGGAAGAAACTCCCATAATACACCTACGTCCTCACTGAGCCCGTGGCGCTAAGAGACTTCCAGCAGACCCCAGACTGTCAAGAAGAAAAATTCTCACTCAATTTTTGGCTTTTTTTCTTTGATAAGTCTTTGTAGTGAGTTAGGGACTCAAGGCAGATATACCGTTGATCTTTTAGAAAGAGCATCTTATGCATTTCTAGTCAAAGTCCAAAACCAAGAAGATTCCCTTTTTGATGGCCTCTTGTAGCACTTCGGAACAGTGTCCAGAACTGTGAAGTGGCAGGGAAAGGTAATTCACAAAATCTCTCTGATTCCGTAGTCTGAATCCCAGACAAAATCCTTTGTTTGCATGACAGCTTATATCCAAAAAGTGTGGAGGGCCACTCAATGGTAAATTGAGATGCCTTGAGGAGCTGACAGTCATGTGTCCCCTGCAAAGCAGGCAGAAGGCTTGAGATTCTTGCTAGAAGGGAAAAAGGCATTGAGAGACTGCTAGGAGCTTTTGAAATCCCAGGCTGGGGAAATTTCATTTTACTCTCGTGGTCAGCACCTGTACGGGAAGGCTCACTTGAGGAATTCACAGATGCCAAGGTGACCTTCCGGTGGCCACTGCCAGCCTGCCAAGCAAGGTCAGAGCCTTCTTTCCTCAGTGCCTGTATCCCCAGCTGATTGATATTATTCACTCCTTGTTTTCTTTCCTTTGCACAGGACGGGGCTGGAGGCCATCATGGAGACCTACGCCTTCTGGAGGCCCCCAGTGCGCACTCTCACCTTTGAAGATTTCACTACCATGCAGAAGCAGCAAGGTGAGCAAGCAAAGGGATTGCAAAGAGCTGTAGGAAGAGGAGGAGAAGAGGGCATAAGAGCAGCAATGCACTTTTCTGTGTGTCCAGTGGCTGGAATGGGGATGTCACACACATTGTTGAGCTCTTGGCTGAAGGTCACAGAGCAGAGAGGGGGATGGAAACGGTGAACAGGCCATGCCTTATGATGGCAATGGAACCACTTGGGCTCCCTGGTCTCCCTACAGCTAGAGTCTTAAGAGCTAGAAGGAGGAGCAGGAAGGATTGTAGGGTTGGGCAACCCAGGCCAAGTACACAGCTTGAGTTAAATGTGAAGAGAGCACAGAAAGACTGAGGAAATGCTCAACCCTATCAGACTTGTTGTTCTTTATCTACAGTTTACCTTTGTCATTTGTATGGAAACACATGGGGAACAGGGTGGGTGTCCTCTGGAAGCTTTAGGAGACCAAGAATGTGTCTCCCTTTGGGGTCATGCTGCCTTGCCAAAGACACTTTCTGCCAGTAAGAATCTGGGAGGAATTATTGGATTGGCCAAGTGTTATCCACTTGTTCATGCTCCGTCTTTTCATAGCTTCTGCCCTTTACATATCTCATTTGTTAAGTAGGGCTTTCATCTCTAGTTTCAGGCCATGTTGCTATTTTGCTTTTTGCAGGGGTAGGTCTTCCCCATTCAATTTAGTGCAGCTATTTCTGGTTAAAAACACAGCGATCACTGAGAAAGAGATATCAAGGCAGCAGCCTGATACTTTTTTTATTCCAACGTACATGCAAGAAAAGAAATAATTCAAAATGGTGTTCAAATGTGACACCAGTGAGGTTAAACAATCAAAACCAAGTGCCTGCCCTATGTAGCAGATTCTCTAGCCTCTCACATTCAAGCTTGACATCATCCCCAAAACTTCCCTCCAGATCTTTAATCCGCCTGGGGATGGTGTGTTCTCCTCCAGATGCAGGGAAGTAGCCATGGCTGTTGGGGTTGCCCATCACTGAGGCAGAATCAGAAGGGTGTCCAGCACAGGAATCTCTCCTTGCTTGCTGACTGTCCCCCATGCCAGTTCCATATGCAACACCCCAGGGCCCAGGTCTCCTGCTAAATAATTTTTCTGATGGCACAGCACAGGAGTAGGACAGAGCACACTCCAGCCATCTCTGTTAGACTCCCCATGCATGGTCTTCACATGACCACCCAACTCTTCTTGACTAGCACAGCATGGGGCAGGAGAGATTTTGCAAAAGCTCATGGGCTTGTGTCGAGGAGCACTTGTGGTGGGGCATGTGGTCAGAGATGGGTTAAAGCAGGCATTTAGAAATGTTTTCATCACCCATCTAAATAGAAACATAACAGCCTCTCCTCCTGGTCACAGTCGCTGAAGCCGCCTCTCCCCAGTATCTCACCCCTATTCGGGCTCACCCGCCTCCCTCCCCTCAGTTATCAGATAACATCCTAGTGGCAACTCCAACTACTGCTTACGTGGTAAGGTAATACTAGGAAAGGAAAATATTTAATGTATTTTTAGCTTGTTATAATATAGTTCGGCAGCTGAAAAACCAGGAAGCAAGCCAGTACCCTGTAACCAGCAGGCCCTGTGCAGACCACCACCACTGCACCACAGACAATAAAGCCTAGGGCAGCCCTTAACTGAAGTTGTGTTCACAGGTTGATCTCAAAACCTAATAACTCATTACAAAACAGGGCTTGAGCTCTGCATTTGGCCACGTGAAATGATCTCAAGATAATAAATCAGAAATATTCCAACCCTCATAGTGCTCATTTCTCCAGTAGTTGCTGTAAAAAAGCTGACCCCTGGTCTCAAAAATAGGTGCAAAGCCAAGGTACAAACACACTCTATTTTAATTTCTGGCTGCTGGGACAGCCCCCAAAGGCCAGGACAAATATGCTGGTATGGAGTCCTCGGAATTGCCAGCAGATAGAGCAAAAACTGCTGAGATGGCTTTAAGCCACATGTGATTCTTCCCCCAAATGTAAGACAACCAGGATATATCATGTGCACAACTCTTCATCTCCTTGCTGTCAAGCACATGAACTGGGTGACAGGTGAGTAAATCACTGCTGTTTAAGAGCTGACATCAGCATAAACTATTGCACCTCAGATCCTCTGAGATTTTACAGGGATGTGACTTGCCCCAGAGTTTCCTCCTCTCCCCCATCTGGAGCTTCAGTGCTCTGAGCTGCATGGTATTATCTCATACCCTTGTAGATTTATGAATTAGAAACTTTCAGGGTTAAATTTCAATAAACTGATACTTTAATTCTAGATCCCACTGTGTTCTCCAAAGCTGGGTGAATATGTGACATTTCTGAATAAACATTTGAGGAAATGCAAGGTTTCCTCTTATCCCCTGAAATGTTTGTTGGGAAATTGCATGGGGGCTACAGGAGACTTTAGGGAGTAGATTTGTCCACTGCAGCTAAAGAGGAGTGAGTTCTTACTGCAGAGAGACAAGATGAGGGCAGCAAGAGTGGCCACATGCCTAGGATTGATGAGGACCAAGCCATGGTTCTTCAGCCTGTGAGGAGGGAAAGAATAGATAATAGTATTAAAATAAGATGCTGTCTGTGGTGATAGGAAAAAATACAGTAGGTTCCAGCTACATGAAGTTTAAGGATGTGCTGGAACAATTTCCCCATAGGAACTGTGGAATTCAGTTTTGATTTTCTAGAGATGGATCCATCCTACTGTAATAGGAAAAGTTATGTTTTCTGGGGCAAAAGCTTGGGGCATCAGCAGCATAAATATGGTGTCTTCCTTGCTTTCAAGGTAAATTTTTCTGTGCTATGGATTTCTACAGATTTTTAACTTTTCTTTTGTCACTTAGTAATTTTTTCATGAAATAAAAATGCCATCTCCCTTTTCCAAAATGGTTTTGTCCAACAAAAAATTATTTGGCTAGGTTAGAGATTTGACTGATAAAAATAACTGTATAGGTGTGGTGATTTTCTGGAGAGCGTTTAATTTATTGCCACATGTACCAGTTTGGAAAAGTTAGTGTGTATTGTGAAATGAGTAGCTGACGGATCTCAAAGCTGATGACTACAAATGCACCAGCCAGTGAGGACAATCCCAGTATTACTGGTTCCAGTATTAATTAGTTAATACTAATTTATAAAGAGCTAAATGAATTAGTGCATTTCCTAAGAGGTACAAATCCCAAAAATACTGCAAAGTGGGGACAAAAGTACCAAGGGCTACTTTTGGGATTGCTTGGTAACCTGCAAGCAGGCAAACATGCTTCATTCAAGAGACTTTAATTTTTCTGCTCTAACTAAATGTTTATCCCTTTTTGTGGGGTGTTAAGAACTAAGGAAAAGTTTCCCCTCATCCACCTTCTTCATATATTTAATTGTTTTACATGTTTTTATCTCCCTCTTCTGTGCCTCTTGAAGTGAATAGGACCAATCGTTTAATTTCTCTTTTAGTGGGAACTTTTCCAGCTTCTTAGTCGCTTCTTTAAACACAAGCCTGCATGGAGTATTCCAGACACATCCGCACGATACAATTATCTAAAGATATTACAATTTTTTCCACATTATCCTTTCTGCCATTCAACCTACATCCTAGCGCCTTACTCATTTGTTTGGCCCAAGCTTTATGTGGAGCAAGGGCCACAGTGACACACCAAAATCGATACTTGGTGTGCTGGATGCAGCTGTTTCACGCAGGGATTGAATAACTTTTAATCTGCACAATGATAGGTTTCAGCTGCCATGTAAACTGGAGAGTCTGATGTCGCACCCAGTCGCAGATGCCTGGTGCAGCTGAATCTTGTGGTCCATGAGCTTTAGTCTCACGTGTTGCCATTGAAGGACAGCGCATCAGCAAGTCCCTGCAGGTTTGTGACCTGAGTGGTCACCATGTTGTCCTACCAAGGGAAAGAACATGCTGCTTTAGTTAGTGAAATCCCCTGAACTGAGACCAAAACCTCTCTTTTGGAGCACAGAATCCAAAAGTATCTGCAGCTTCACAAGAGTGAACACCATGGTGGACACAATCACAGCAGATCTGCAGCCAGTTTTGAGAGAAAGAAGTCCCCCCTCCCCTGAAAAAACCTTTGCACAAAATGCTCAGAAAATGGCAGTTCAGGAGCAGCTGACCTTCCAGAGAACGGTATCACCCATGCTACAGCCTACCTACTACTAGCAAGAAAGGGGGCTTGGGATTATTAAATGCACATGGCAATGAGATGTGCGGGAAGCCAAGAATCTATTAAAGTCTTTAATTGGAATATATTTTCAAAACTTAGATTGAACCTCATCCAGATTCTCATTATTAAAAAATTTGTGGCTCAGTTTCTTGATTTTAAAAGGGAACATAAAAAAAAAAAAGAAGGGAAAAAAGAAAATCAGAGTTCCAGTAACTCTGCATTATGTCACTAAGAGTAAAAAGAGCTATTGCTGGCTCCTATGTGGTATCCAGTTTCCCACAGGATATTGTGATGAGTGGATCACTATCAGTGACTAAGTTTTGCAAGGACGTAGAGACTAAAAAGGTACTGGGGCAATATTAGAAGAGTGATCAGTATCTAATCCTTTCTGCAAAAGCTGATGACTTATCAAAAAGTGAAATCAAAGGTACCCTGGCAGTTGGTAGGAAGAAGTGCCTCCTAAGCAGAATTTCAGGACCAATATGAGAGTGACATGATATGATCTATCCATAGGCTTGCAGCACATAAAAATTCACTTTGTCATTAAATGAGTGTTTCGACAGATGCATAGCAAATCTGCAAGAATCAAACATCTTAAACTTTATTGGTGAGCTCTCAAGGCAGCTTTCCTTTCAAATAGGCTCTTTTCTTGAATAAGCGTTTTGCCGGGAACTCCACCAAAGGATAGATCCAGTAGATTCAATCCCTTCTCTATCAACTTGAGCATCTTCATTGATCTTGGGCTGGAGGTAGAGAGTCCACCTCTTAGAGAGTCTGCAAAATTGGTGTTAATGGCTCTTGAGATTAGCATTGAAAATTGTCTAAAAGGGTACTGGAGGGAAAGAGGGGTGTGTTCCTCCCTCGTAAAACAGTTGGTGCTATCTCTAGAGCAGCTTGCATGTACAAACTGACTGAGTACAGGTCCTACTGTCTCCTTCCAAGAGGGGAATATCTCAACCCTACAGTAATGTGTCAACAAGGATACGCACAAAAGGCTCCCTCTCCTCCGTGTGGAAGAGATTCAAGCATCTCATTTACTGCTGGAAAGGAATAATGTTTTCTTGTAGTAACGATGTTTCCAGACAGACCCTAAGTCTGCATGGGCTATCAGCAGATGCAAGACAGATACCCCAAGCTGAGGTGTTGCTGCTTTTCCAGCTTCTCTGTCAGTAAACATTACCCTTTCTGGGCAAGCGTCACCTCTGTCTTGCCAAAGTTTGTCTGTACTGCCTGTAACTCATTCGGTATAATACTCTTTCCCCATGGGGGTGGTGCTCAGAGAGCTGCCCTGATTGCACCCATATGAAAACAAAATCCTGAACACACAAGTGTGTACTGGTGTCAAGCAGAAGGAAGACTGAGCCCTCCAGAATTTCATCTGAAGGCATCACAGGCAGAAAGAAGTAAATAAATATTAAGATCCTTTTGGTTTTATCTGAGATCCTAGATCCCAAAACTAGTGTCTCCCAAAGGAGTGGAGCTGCTTATGCCAAGGGAGGTTGAACCACCTACAACTTCATCTGATTGGCCCCTTGCCTCCCAAAGGCAGCCATCAGTTCTGTCACCAATGTTACCAGGATAATCTGGATGCTGCTTCCCTTTCTAAGTCAATTGTGTACAGTCTAGGCTATTGGCAGAGGTCAGATAGCTGGGTGTGGACTCAATTATCTGCTTGATTCTTTTGACCTTGAAGAGGAGATTGGAAACAGAGCAGTTGTTGCCAGAGTTATTGGGATCAAGTGCTGGTTTCTGCTGCATACTTCAAATGGCTCGTAGATTGCCTCATTTAAACAAAGCACCAGGGAACAAGCTGTTCCAGCTTCTTCTAGGTTGAGCTGCAGAAAGTTTTTCTTTAGAGAAGGGACGTTTTTGGTGCTTCACTGAAAAATTAAAATACCCTCCCAGATGTGACACAAGAAGCTGGAAGTCAAAGTCTGTGCCACTTCCTCACGACCTAAAAGGAGCCTGAAGTGCTTTGTTGCTCAGGAGAGGTGTTTACCCTGAGTTCTAGTGATTGAAGCCTAAGTCTCTGTTACCTGATGAGTGGTGATCAGATTTCACATGAATAACTGGAGGTGGGCAATGACACTTTGAAGATTTGCACAGTTTCCTCAGAGCAGCACATTATTTTGTTATGAATAGAAAATTACATGTTCCTTGAATTTGCCACAGTACTTTGACGTTTTTCCTCAGCTGTCTTGTCTCAGCTCTGGATATGGGTGGGAATGGAAATCACATGTCCTGAATCGCACTTTTTGTCCACATTACAAAAAAGGGTTGCTTTTTACCATTATGTCTTGAAAATATTTTATCTTTGAGGGTGACCGAGGCAAGTTTTATCTCTAACTTTCTGACTGCTCAGTTTGCATTGCAGAAATTTGTAAGAGGTAAAGGGAAGTAAAGTATTTTTCTGAGCTGTTCTAGATCTACCATTAATTCCAGTGATTCTTGTAATTTGAGGCAAAGGTATTAAAAAAGTCCTTCTCTGTAATTTGCTAACCTTAACCAAAATTTCCTTTCATTCCTCACTTTTGTGCCATACAGTACATACTTTCCCCGTTAAACCTATTGCTGTAATTATCTTTTTTTTTTTTTATGTGCTCTGTGAGCTGTATCCCAAAGAACTACAAAGCACTCTTTATGTTTCCTCTACAACCCAGCAACTTGGCACACAGTAGGTTCTGAGTCTCATCTGGGCCTTTTAAAGATTTTACCAGTGGATTCATAATTTGATAATTGGCCAAGGGCTCTAGAGAGAAAAAAAGGCAGCTACACTCCGTGAAGACAGAAATGGCTCTCATTCCCACAAAAGTGGGAAGTTTTCATTCCTAAAAACAGGGAAGGATTGAAGAGAGAGGGTCCAGCATGTCACAGACCAAGTGGCCCTGCTCTTTCTTGGTGAGAAGACAACAGGCATCAAAGACATTTAGTTTTCCAAGGAGGTAAAGAGGGAACTCAGAGGAGTAGCAATGGTGATGAAGAATCTTTTAGTCCTTCTGAAGGTTTTAGGTTTGAGTTTTGGAAAGCTAGGAATGGGAGCAGAGACCTTGAGCTGCCAATTATACTTGCAAGGAAAACGTTGCCATGATAGGTAAGAGCAGGAGTGACACCTGATATTGTGGCATTTAGATGTCTGTAGGCATCAAGCAGGACTGAGGCATGTGCTGCTTGAAGCAGAAATGGATCCAGGTTTGTGCTATGCCTGGCTCCAAAAGGACATGAGATCAGATAATTACAGTGGCACACTCTGGCCTCGTAATCTATCAGTCAGGCAATCTGCACAAACCCTCCCTCCTGACCTCATTACTCCCTCAGGTTCCCATCCTTGGGCAATTAACAAATTTAATTTTTGCTCTGCAGCCAAGGGTGAAGGAAGGCAGAGAGTAAATTTCGTGTGCCATACTTACTGTGCATGTGTGTGCAAGTGAACAGAATAGGAATGGGATTTACCTTTTTGTTCAAATTTGTTTTCCTGCATGCATGCCATTACATTTATTTACTGTTGTGTCCGAGGATAAAACACTGCAAAACACTGGGAAGAGTTGCTCTTTCCTGTGCTTTAGAAAGACCCTGTACATATGCATTCAAGACTGTAGAATCCTCACAAAACCCAGACTTTTCAAAAATGCCTTGGAGTACATCTGCACGGACAGGCTCCTCTGTGCTCCTTTCTGGCCAGACACATGCCAGCTCCTGGCCAGCTCCATTTGGAAAGCTGGAGAGTTGCATTATCATGGCTCTGTGCCCAAGTGAATATAAACTGCCTCTCAGGAGGGCTTATTTACTCAAGTTAAGTGCCAGGAGGAGAGCTATGAGCCAGGTGAATGACTAGAGGCCACAGTCCCTTTCTCCTGCACCTTCAGGTGCTTGGACACCTGCCTATCACATGATGAAGATGCCAACATCTCAGGCAGGTGTCAGAGGAGGGGCTGTGGCTCCTCCAGGAGGTGGATAGGTGAGGTTGTGCACCTATCAATGCAAGCATCTGGCTTTTGAGTTAGTCCTGTTCACATATGGAGGTGGAAGGAGATGGCTTGGCTGAGGCTGTGGGCTGGACACTGTCCTGTGGGCTCAGCACAGCCTCCAGGCTGTGGACTGGCCATGCTGACCCTGCAGTTCGTGTCTGGCCACAAGATAAACTAGCTTGTAGGTGGGTGTGGGCTAAGCTCTCTAAAAAGCACTTGCACTCAAAGAATAACTTTGTGCTGCCTGACCCATCAAAATGTAAAATCTTAAGACAAACCACCTTGCTGCTCCCATCCTTGTTAGAAAGTAAGGCACAAGCTCTGAGGACACGCAGCCACATCTCTTTGCAATGTGACAATGAATACCAGGCCATCCCTGTCTGAGACCAGCCATGCTGAGAACTGCAGGTTGTGACCAAGTGCCCAGACTGCTCTAGAGTTTTTGTCTGTCTGATGAGATCCTGCCATTGCACAGGGTATGGCATTCATGTTCAGGTAACTTGTGCTGACAGCAGCTCTGCACTAAGCAAGGACTTCAGGGACCGAAAGGTTTGTATGGAGGCACTGCAGGTGATGGTAGCATCCGATGCCTGGAAACATTGGCAAGGAAAATATGCTGCAGTGGAGTCCAAAGTTTGATTTATGTGCACCTTTCAGATAAAGGAGGTTGGGATAAGTTGTGGGTCAAGTGAATAGTATGGTGTCATTCGTAAAAGAGATCCCAGAAAATTTTCCATGCACAATTCCTTCAGACTCCCTTGGCACTGACGCTCTCCCCACTATCTTGCTGTTGCCAGAAAGCTCCTTTGGCTAATGCTGGCTGCTGGAAGATGTGTTTTCCATCTACACTGCAGTGTTAGAAGTTCTCTACGTGACCTGCCTTCTGTGGAAGAGGTCCCTGTAGCACTTCAGATGCCCTGTCATGCTGAATGCTTCAAGAATACTCCAAACCCCTCATTTTAAGGCACATTTAAGGCATGTATGACTATGGATGTTTGGGCTGCAGTTTGCCCTGAAATTGTCCATAACACAAGCTCAGTCTAGGTTAAAGCAAAAGCAAGGGTTTATTGAGAACATACAGGAAGACAGCACCATTACTGAGGCTTGGATGGACACACGAGACAGGAAGGAAATACCAGTCGTAAGCTACTTCAGATGATATTTTAATGGCAGTTCTTGTTGATACCCAGAGGAAAAGCTGGAGTTTCTTCCCTAAGCCTTGTGGGCCTGTATCTGACACTGGTGCACAGACAGCATTTCTATTCGGTGTCACAAGAGGAAACGCTGGCAAGAAGAGGAAGGTTTGCCTTTACATCCCACCCTCTCCACATGGTCTCCCTGTCTTCCACCATGATTTCCTTCTTCTTTTTCCGTACTTCTCAGACCCAGTTTGCAAATTTTGACTTCTCTTGCACTTGATCATTCTCCAGTTCCCCTCATTGAAAATGCTTCTGTCCTTTTGATAAGGTCAACTTAGTTATCACTTGTATGCCCAGAGAACAAGCTCCTTTCAGGTTGACAGCATTGCTTGGCTAAACCCTGGACAGAATAGCAGGACACTGTGAGGACAGACACTTTCTCCTGCCATGTGGGGCAGGGTTCAGACACAAAGGAGGGGCCTTTGAAGTTCTGAACCGTCTATTTTATACGAATGTGACCTGATCACCACACATAGGTGGGACCAATGTCTGCATAGCCAAAAAATGATCTTCTGGAGGCCAGTCAAAATAGTAATTAATCACTCTGGAATCATGATAAGAGGTGAGAGATACTGTGACATTACTGGTAAATGCTTTTGGTGTTGGCAACTATTCCCACAGGAAACAGTGGGTAGAGAAAAGGAACAGAGGAGAATTATTGAGGGATTCATTTTATTCTTGCTTAAATGTGGTTTCAGTTGACTTAAACCAGACCTAAACATAGTTCTGTGTATCAGTTTAACTAGATTGGTTTGTATCCATGCCTTCCATTAAAATGACACACACATCTGTGTATCCAAGACTGTGGTATGGTGTGGATATATTTGCTGGGCTTGCTGCCATCTCTAGGGGTACTTGGCTGACTTTGTAACAGCTACACACCAAGTTACAACTTCACGTAAGTCCAAGCTGTGTATGGCCCATACTTAGGGCTGCTAGCAAAGATGGCTAAGAAATATCCTTCAGAGCAGAGCGGAGCTGGTCCAAAGAGGATGAGCTGAGACAGGCCTTGCGTTGTACTATTTCCTGTTCCACTTAAAGGTGTAAAGACTGTTTTGCAAATGATCAGGAACTTCCTGCTTCTGCAATAGGCTCTGTTGCAGCAAAAGTGTGGTGTGTCCTGTGCTTGTGATTGGTGTTAGTAGCAAAGCATTCTTGGAAGATAATTGTCAAGTTTGCCATTTGCTCCCATTGATGGGTCTCTTACCTCCTCATCATTTTGAAGTTAACAGAGAAAAAGAAAAATCTTTTTTACTTTGTTTCCTCACTTCTGTGTTGTCACTTCAGGGTTTTCCTGTTGGCCTGCAAATAGGGATTATTCAAAGCAGAATCACTCAGACCCTCTTTGGGGGTGACCTGAAATGTGCAATTCTCAGTGTTGGAACCATTAAGGAATCCTTGAAATTGCTAATATGCAATCTCTACTTTTACTCTGTGTAGCCAAAGCCTCTTATGATTGAGGTAACTGGTGTGTGCACTTTTCTCCTCCTGAGTTTTTAAAGGTTAACTATGGGGTAAAGGAAGACTGAAATGAAGACACTGCATTTAATAATTTATTCTACATATTTTATTTCAAGCAGATCATTAAATACTCATACATATATACATACCCATTTTTACTTATTCTCCAGACACTGTCAGCAAGTGAGTCACTTTCTGCAGTTTGTTCATTAAATGTATGGTGTAAAGAGTCAAAAGCAGGTTTCCTGTGGGTTAAATACATCTCACTTTGTGCTATATTTGTTTTGTGGTTATTTGACCTCCATATTTTGGGCTTGGATAACTAGAAGATGATACATGAATTCACCTGTCTGCCTGCCCTCCCCATTACATGTTGTGCTCTCTCTATCAAGGGCTAACAGAAAAATGGGTGTCTGTAGTTGTGTACCTCAGTTCAATCTCACCTTTATCAGCAATTTCAACTAAAACAGGCTGCAATTGAGCTACTCGTGTAGAGGCTGACCTTCCCTTCTGCTGACCCTACTGCAGTATTGACAACCTGTAAAAGAGAGACAGGGGGAAAGGCTGGAGAAGGTACCATCTTAACTTACCACAGCCAAAACAGCCTGAGGTTGTCTATCAGAGGCCTTAAATGAACCAGAGAAGTGTAGCCTTTAAAATAAATGCTAAATTAGAAATTTACGCAGCAAGCCTTTGAACTCTGGAGATAAAATATGTGAGCAAGTTTGAGCATTTCAGTATTGTTGAGAAGTGAATGCAGAGGGTCCATGACGGCATTTGAAATTCAATTTCTCTCATTTACTTTAATGGAGATTCGATGCAATGTTTCTCTTTTATGCTTCTGAATGAGTGACAAAAAGAGTCAGTGGCTCAGCAATAACTGATAAGCATTCCTCCCCATGGCTGGTAATGGGAATGACTGCTTTGACTTAGCAACATAGAAATTTGCCTTTTGTTAGTGTTGCCTAGGTAAACAGCAATCACTTCTGGCTATGCTTACCCAATGCTGCTTTTCTTCTTTTTTTTGGAATCTGGGTTCAAAAAAATTTTTAATTAAAAAATCACAAATATTATTAATGTCTCAAGGTTACATTTTCACTGCCCATTCTGTTTCATCCTAGATGTGTCAGAAAGAGTCAGATATAATCTCACTTTCATTCTCACCACCATATACTGACACAGAACCTGTTTTCCTAGTGCATCTCCTAACCACTAGCATCACCTATTCTCTTTTCATCACGCAACACTTCATTAAGTTCCTCCAGTTTTTTTGCAGCTGACCTAGACTGACCTCAAAATCCTGCTGGATTTTTGTCCATAAGGCGATACAAGAAAAAGCTGTCCCTTGTTTTTGATTCTCAGTGTGCAATCTCTGCCTTGGTGAATTTCACCTGCCCACTCTAACACCATCTTTTCAAGTCCCTTTGCTTCTCATGTGTAATCTTCTACCTTGTTGGAAATGCTGCCTCCCAGTTCCTCTGGGTCTGTTTATTCCCTGGTCAAATTTCTTCACCAGCACTTCTTCCATCCTTTTACAAGAGTCTCGAGTGTAGGTTGCCCTAATGAAGAAAGGGAATCTCATACAAAGAGAATAATCAAATGAAAATAAAAGATTTCACATCAGAACACTGAATTCCCTTATGTACAAAACTGATTTTCCTGGTTGTTCAAGGAAGCTTCCTCTGATTCAGACTGTTGCCTATAAATAATCTCAAGCTCAAAATTGTGCCATCATCTTCTTCATATCACTTACTTTCAGTTTGCTACCATTCTTGGTAGTATTACACAGTATTATTTTCCCAGGTCAGAACATGTGAGCATCCCTGCTGTGAAGAACGGTCAATTCCATCATTCATAGGATAAATACTGTATAATGCATTGATACTACTGACATGCATATATCAGTATTTTGTTAACACCAGTGGTACAACATATGGAATCCCTTTTAAATTTTAAGCACAGGATTGAAAATCCTGACACATCCCCTTTCTGCACTCTCTGGAGCAGGATATAGCTTGAAACTGTGTCCCTTCACTTTAGCGTTACTTCTGGCTTGAATCAGCCCCGCGGCACCGTGAGCCAGCTGACAAAAAATGCTGAATGGTGCATAAGTCCAACATGCTCTCAGCCACTTCCCACCACGAGCCCCTGAGCAGATGATAAAGCATGTTTGCGGTGGGACCATACAGTTCACTGACTGGTGGTCTTCCTGCAGACCAGGAAGAGGAGAAACTACCTTTTTTCCCCTAAAAAAGGACTAGGCAAAGATGCCTGGAAATGGCAGATCTCTTGACTCATGGAGCAGTGCTTCCTTGCAGCTTTTCCCAATGCCTTGGGTTACTCTGTGGCAGGCTTGCTTCCCTCTCCCATTTTAAAAAGGAATAAAACTTCTGTTGAAAAACAAAGTCGTAAGGAAAAAAAAAAGAAAGAAAGACCAAGGGATGCTATTAATAAAGTGAGGGCCCTTGCCAAGAAAGGCTGAGTTTTCCAGCGGCCATTTTACCACCCTTGCCTCTTTATTAAACTAAGCTGTTTTTCAGTGAGACCATCTCATTATGCAGATGTGGTTCTGGGTGCTGAACATCCTCCCATGTGTTTTGTTTTGCAGGAGGCAGCACAGGGACCTCCCCGACCACCTCCAGCACAGGGACCCCATCACCATCCGCTTCTTCTCACCTTCTCTCTCCATCCTGCTCTCCTCCAGCCTTCCATCTGGCCCCCAACACTTTCAATGTTGGCTGCCGGGAGAGTCAGCTTTGCAACCTCAACCTGTCTGATTATCCTCCGTGTGCCAGAAGCAACATGGCAGCACTGCAGAGCTACCCAGGGCTGAGCGATGGGGGCTACAACCGGCTGCAGAGCAGCACTGCCTCTGCCTCGCAGCCCTCCGAAACCTTCATGCCTCAGAGGACTCCCTCCTTGATCTCAGGAATGCCGGCTCCTTCCTCCCTGCCCAGCAACAGCAAGATGGAGGCATACAGTGGCCAGCTGGGATCTTTCCCCAGCTCCCAGTTTCAGTATGTCATGCAAGCAGGCAACCCTGCCTCCACCTCCTCCTCTTCACACATGTTTGGTGGTGGCCACATGCAGCAGAGCTCCTACAACGCCTTCTCCCTGCACAATCCCTACAATCTTTATGGATACAATTTCCCTGCTTCCCCCAGGCTGGCGGCAAGCCCAGAGAAACTCACCACCTCCCAAAGCACTTTACTCTGCTCTTCCCCATCCAGTGGGGCCTTTGGAGAGAGGCAATACCTTTCCACAGGGATGGATCACGGCATGCACATGATCAGCCCTCCCTCCAGCAACCAGCAGACGGCCGCCGCCTGTGACAACAGACAGTACGGAGCGGTTCAGGGCTCCTCCTCACAGATGTCTGTGCACATGGTCTAACAAGCCATGCCTCTCCTTGGCACTGAAGGCAGCCGGACCTTCATTGTTCCCAGGGGTGAACCCATCCCAGTACCCTTTTGCCTTCAAACTTATAGTGGAACTAGTATTGTAATGATAAAAAAGAACATAAGCCATCTAGGTGTGTGCCCCAGAACCTTCTGGAGAGCCTCGACTGACAGCCATGGCAGCTTGTTGTAGCCCAAGGCCTCCAGATTGGCATGGAGCATCTACTTTTTCTGGACATTGCAGAGAAGAGGGCATGACTTTAATGAGAAGTTGGAGAGAAGCAGCTGAATTTACTGTTTAAGCTTTAACTTTAAGCAGTGTGAGCTTTCGGCGTGGAGGGACCCATTCCCTGTGCTGTCTCCCAGAGGTGCTGAAGAAGGGCAGTCTCCCAGGGCTTCATCCTCTGAAGCTGCGCTGTGCATGGCTCTAAAGCCCTCCCCCTTCCCAGACTGTCCTCACTGCTGGAGTGGCTCAGCCCATTTCTGCAAGCGGCAAGGCCTGTGTGGCCTTCTTCCACTGTAGCACAGGAATGGCGCTGCTGGGCCAGAGCTTCTTCCAAAGAGGTTTCTGCATTTTCACCATGGCTCTGCCCAACTGGCTGTTGCTTTATGAAGGTCGAGCTCACCAGCATCCAACCTGCAGATGGAGATGGGAGTGAGAGGAGAGAGAAAAGTTTTAGCTCACTAATGAGCCTCAGACAGAAATGGGGAGGGAACTTTGGAAAGATGAATGGGGGGAGGGGGCTCAGCTCCTGTCGACTTGACTGGAAGTAATGCAGTGAAACCGAACGGATGACAGCCTTGGTCGGGAATGTGTGTGTCCCACAGCACTCATCCCAGTGGGAAGAAACTGTCCAGACTGAGCACATGGGGAAGAGCAATGAAAAAAGAGAGCTCTACAGGAGTGCAGCTGACCTTGCATGCGAGAGTTGCCGTAGAAAACCATTAGCATTTCAGACACAGTGAGGTTGAGTATTTGCCAACCTTCCACCTGCCACATGGTCTCTGTTTAACCAAATAGATCATTACCTTTTAACATCTTTATTTTCTGGGTTTTTTTTTTTCCTTGTTCTTTTTTTTCCTTTTTTCTCTTCAAATCCTTTAAAAATAAGAAAACAATTGTAGCTTGGTGCAAGCTATGCATTTAAGTTGTGTGAAAATGCAAATACCAAGTAACAGAATACAGATATTATTGAGAGTTGTTGTGAGGTGTTGTAGATAAATGTATTTATATGCCTAGTGGGGTATTCAATATTATGAATATAAAAGAGGGCAATAAAAATGGTATGTAAAATATGTATGAAGAAAAAGCTGTATAAAGATTTGCCCTATGGACGGAACTCTGTTTCTAAGTGCCAAGCACAGAAAGCGCTAAATAAATCTTTGCAATTGTTCCCTCTGTGTTCTTCTCTGTCTGTGAGGCTTCCTCAGTGGTTTTCTAGAGACAGACATTTTCAAAATACTGTCACATGTGTTTGCACAATAGAGGGGGTGAAGACTCGGTGCTAGATTGTGAAGTCCAGGCAATATTGCAATAAAAATAAAAATTCTGTCAAGAAATTTGAAAAATTGAGTCCTTGGAATTTGTAAGTTGCCTTCTTCACAGGAAGTGTATCTTAAAAACAGCTGGAGTTGTTATTTTGATTATTCTAGAAGCTCTTCAGAATAAATTTTCACAGTCAATACAGTCAACAACACTTAAAAATAGCAATATAATTTATTTCTCATTTTAAAATAATTTTAAAATGTCATTTGGGGGTATGTGTCAGTTTTTTATTTGCACTGTATTTCTAATATGAGACTGAGACATTAAAACTGAAAGCTGTGGGGAAGCTGAAGTCCCCTCAAACCTGGGTGAAAGTTACGGCTGCAGAGTTTACAGCTTTCCTTGTGTCAATAAACTTTTTTTTCCCCTGAATTGAAAAAGCACCAGAAAGGTAGAAAGACCTTTAAAGATCAATTCTGCAAGAATTTCTTTATTTTTGTTTTTACAAGGGAAGATAAATATACTAATGCCATTCCCAGTTCTATGCCTAGTCTGTCTGACTGTATTCTGGCTTTTACTGTGTCTAGCCTTGGATGCTGCTGAAAAGGGTAAGGGGGATTATGGATGGGGACAATCTTCACCTTGTTGTCTTTTGTTGACCCCTAACAATGAATTATCGGTTTAATCTTGAACAGGGGGTTTTAGAGCCTTTCTAAAATGCTTTCAAAATCTTTCAGAAATGCCCTTCAATCTGTGCTTTGATGTTTGCTTTTGGGTTTAATTCCATTTTATGGCAACAATTTCTACAGGTTAATAGTATGTTGTGTGAACCAGTATTTCCTTCTGCTGGCTCTTTGCATTAGATTGCTCTTTCTTATTTAATCAATTTAATTCTTTGTCAGTGGGTCTGTATTTCAGCTAGAAGAAGAGACTCAGCAAAATCAAAATCATTCTCTGTATCAAAATACAGGTTTCTAATCTGGATTAAACAAAACAAAACAAAACAATTATCGTTGGAAACAGTTGCCCAAAAAAGCAAAACATATGTAGGGCACAACCTTCAATATTAGTGTGACTGGTATCCTAGTCTCCATGCATTTTAGTAGGAATCCTTGGGTAAGAGCTTTGGAATGGTCACCCAGACTCTTCAGCAGTGTGATCCTTCAAGTTATTGAGTACTTTGTCCCTGATCCAACAATATTCTTCAGAAAATCTTACTGTATTAGTATGAATTGAAGTTGCTTTTGGTATGAAGCATATTGACCCCTGGGTGAGCTTTCATGGACTGTATTTATAGACATATTTATTTAACTCTTAGGGGGCACATATATAAAATGAGAGAGATTAGTTAGCAAGATAGTAGTTATTCCTTAGTGGTTTTTTGCTGCAGGGTCAGAGTAGTCAGCATCAAAACTGAAAAAAATAGGAAAAAATCTGAATCTCCCCTGTTCCAAGATGTAGTTATAAGTACACAAACAGTACTCAGTGTGAAAGTTACACTGACAGTTTATGAGGATTAAAAACAAGCTAATACTGAAATGGACAAAAAATATTCTACTTTTCCTTGGCAGTCACTGTGCAAACTGAAATCAGAGCAGTGTGTGGAGAGCAGTATCAGAAAACACAGGACAAACTTGTTAAAATTTGTAAATATTTAGTGTTCATTTAGAGGCACAAGGGTAACACTCCCCTGAGCAGACAACCTGCTTAAGGCCTGACACCACCCCAGAAAGACGAGGTGAGCCTTGAATTTGAAGTGGACCCAGGTGTGACAGGGCGTGTGTACAGCACACTGTACAGCAGTGGCTCTTCTCCCCCTGCCACCCACGTACAGACACAAGGCCCTGAGCCATTTGCCACTTGTTGCTGGGGCTTCCCAGAGAGGTGATGGCCACAGACAATGTGAGAGAGGCACCAGGATCACTGGGAGATCCACCAGGGTCCAGCTGGCCTAGTGGGCAGGCTGGGTTGCAGAACACACAGCAGCCACCCCTGGCAGACTCTCTTTCCTTGAGTGACTGCCCTAACCACAGGCCTTGAGAGCCCTCCTGGCATAGTCCCACTCTCATCCAGGAGCCCTTTGATGGCTCATTTGCAAAATATGTGTGTGTGGGTGGCAGAGGCAGCAGTGCTGTAGTGCTGTAGTTCCTCTCTCCCTTCCTCCCTTCCTTCCTTCCTTCCTTCCTTCCTTCCTTCCTTCCTTCCTTCCTTCCTTCCTTCCTTCCTTCCTTCCTTCCTTCCTTCCTTCCGAATTCCTTCCGAATTCCTTCCGAATTCCTTCCGAATTCCTTCCTTCCGAATTCCTTCCGAATTCCTTCCTTCCTTCCTTCCAAATTCCTTCCTTCCCAATTCCTTCCTTCCTTCCTTCCTTCCTTCCTTCCTTCCTTCCTTCCTTCCTTCCGAATTCCTTCCGAATTCCTTCCTTCCTTCCTTTCCTACTTTACCATGAACATTTGGATACTTTGGCCAGCTTTAAGCAGCTTTGGGATGGAAGTTCTCACATGTGTCTTTAAAAGAGACAGTGGAGGGGGCCAGGGACCCATTAATTTTCCCAGTGCAGGGAAGGCCACTGTGTAACATCTCATTCAAAGAAGCCACACAAGGAACAGGTGTCCTGCATGCAGCCCCCAACCACAAGTCTCATTTGGCGTATGGATGTTATTAGACACCAGGGGATCTACTCAGAGCTGCAGAAACCAGGGGGTCTCAACTCCACCATTCCTGGGCTGGCCCATTTGGCCTCAGCCCATGCAGGCTTCTGGTTCCCAGTCCAGGAAAAGAGAAGGCTCTGTATCTCCCACTTCAATGCTGCAAATTTAGAAGGTCAAACATCATGTATTTCTTTGTAGAAGTATCCCTTTTTAAAAGCCCTATCCAAATCATAGAAAGAGTAGTGGAAATCTCAATGATAGGAGATCCCTCATCTTACAGTACAGGCTGATCCGAGTGCAAACCTAACAACTAGTTACAGAAATGAAAAGAATGGCACAAAAATAATCAGGGTGGGTTTGCAAGCTTTACAGTATTTATTTAGCTTCATTCCTTAACACACTGACAGGCACAGGACATAAATATTACCACAGTCAGTGAAGCTCAGCAATACCAGGACACTGCAGTCCAGTGCAACATAGTGTTCCTGGAGGTAATGTAAGTACTATGGGCTAAAGCAAAATGTTCAGGGCACAAACATTAATACAAATTAAGGTGCACAGCCTGTGACATTCTCTGAATTATGTGAGAGGCTGGAAGTATTGCTGGTTTGAAACATTTTGGGTGCCTGTGTGAGGGGAAAGGGCAGGTTGGGCCTTGCCCTGGCGAGGCAATGCTCTGCTCTGCACACCCTATTCCTCGAGCCTGTATCCCAGCCTGGCAGTGGGTGCCAATCCCTGGCACACCAGAGGCAATACACTCATCTATGGAGCCCCTAATCTGGCTGCTAAAATGACCAGAAATCCCACCTGGGGGAAGGGCCCAGGAAAGCCAACAGGTATTTAAATGAGGACATGCAGCAAGGACATGTCTTGACCCTACCTCGTTCTGTACTTTCTATCTGCTGAACACTGCAGGAACCAGGAGTGGTAGCTATGTTTGTCCTTTTCTATATCTTTTCTGTCTTTCTCTCTTTCTTCCTCTAATTCCCTCTTAGGGGAATTTTGAGTAACTTAAAATTGAATGGTCTTGGAGTTTGCTGAGTTGAATGGGCCAAGTTAATGCTTTGGGAAGTGTTTTATGTTTCTGGGGCCCTACAATACAGTACAGAAATTGCAGAAGCATTGCAGAAGATGATCTGCTAGAGTCCCTCATTTATTGCATACTGGGTGAAGCTTTACTGAGGTGGGTGAGGGCTGACAGATAGCATCTGCCATTTAAAAAATCCAAAAAGTGTTCAGATTATTTTTTTCCCCAACTCAAATAGGTGCATCGACCCAGAGCGCACATCCTATATGAGGTCAGCACTAGCAGATCAGTTTTGCTGGATGGTGCTTGCTGGGCATCATTCTAAATGAAACAACAACATGAAAATGCAGCCGAGGGCTGGGTAGAGGAATGCCTGAGCCTGCCCATTGCATGCTACAGATGTAGTAGAAATGCAGCTATAAAAGCAATGACAGGACTTCGGGAGGAGGGTGCTGCTGTGGCCAAGGGATAGTTTGCTATAAATAAGCCAGTCTCTGTCCAGAGAACATATGACTCCTTCAGCACTTTTGCTTCTATAGAGAGACAGACTGCAGGAGTAGGCTTTTTGGCCAAGTCTGTAGCCCAGCATTTTGAATCCACAGATGGGATCATTTCTGAGAGCTTCTGTCTTGGTTTGAGACAAATTTGGAGGAAGGTCTGAAATGAACATATCCTCGAATAGAAGGCAGATTTCTGCAGCTCCTCCCCCACCGGGTTCAGAAAGAAATTCTTCAGAGGAAAGTGAAAAAAAAATCCCTATTTATTTAACAAGCGAAGTGCATGCAGGCACAGAAAAAAGAATGAATAATGTTAAATAATAAAACCTCTCACTGTGGAGAAGACCTAGGAAGATTCAGAATCCTTGGTAGGTGCGGCTCTCCCGTCTCCAGAGCTGGGGTTTGGCATGGGCCCCTCTGGGCCGTGGTGCAGAGCCTCCTGGTGATGTTCTGGTGCTGCTAGACAGTCCAGAAGAGAAAGAAAAGAAGCCAAAGTCCCAGGAAACTCCATGCTTTAGCTAACGAACAAGAAGCTAGCTAAAAAACAAGAGAATGCCACTCTCTTCCCTGCTACAGAGAGCCGAGAGCTGAGGAGAAAAGCAGGAAGGTGCTTCCCTCGGCTCGGTAGCAGCAGGAATGCAGGAGAGTGTGTGTCCTCGAGCACAAACCGCTGTGAAAAATTCGCCTGGCTTCTCTCCCCCCTCTCCTGAGAAACAGCTTAAAGACACAGGAAGGCACAGGATTCCTGTTTGGCATAGGTCAGACAATAGGGAATACAGTACCATACAGTCACCCCAGGACAGCTTCTCTATGGGTCAGCTGGGAGGGGCTTCTGTAGCCTGATGCTGACCCACAAAACTTCTGCTGGAAAAGTGGCTCACTCAGTTTTCTGACTGCTTCTTATAATTTATCTGTAATTACTGTCTGGGAAACTGTATTAAATACAACTAAAATCCATGTAACTCCTTTCAAGGGTTACTTCTCCATGTCAGTAGCTGCTGCTTATCACCCGGGAGGCAGAACATGGCCACAAAGTACAGGAGCAGTGTATGGAGCACATCTCTTCAAATATCACCTCCTTTCTACAATAAAGAGCTCCAACAATTCTAGCCTGTCTGAACAGAGGATTAGGCTAGAAAAGAGCAGTTCCCATGGCTGAGCACTGTTGTGTTCCGACAGCACATTGGGGAGCATGGCTTCTGTGCTGGATAGTGGTCAGCACCAGCTGATTCAGGGAGGAGTGAGAAACCTCCACAGTGGGGATAGTTGTGCAATAGTGCATCTCTGGAGCCCCGAGTCGGGCTGTTTTTCTGACTCGATGTGGAACTCATTGCGTGCTGTGGGGGAGAAGGATTAGGAGCATGTAATTTTACACTGGTTGAAGTTCCAACAGATGCTGTTCTTATTCCAGTAATGTTCTGAATTTGTTGAGAATTTTGGAAGCTCTGACATTCAGCTGGATAGTGCCCTTCACTGCTCAGATAGGGTGGCTTCTGTGGGCTACCCTCAGATGCTTCCAGAAGCAGTCCTAGGCTCTGTTTGGCCAGGTCTGCCCTTGAGCATCCAGCACTGTGCAGACCTCAGGGCACTGTTTTCCAGCTGACTTGGGTGCAGCTGTGCTGCAGAGACACAGAGCTGGCCCAAATGGCATTGCCAGCAGAGGCCATCAGCCCTTCTTAGGATGATGGGGAGGGTGGGGCTCCTTCAGCCAAGAAGCTTTTTCAGCTGTTAATAAACCTGGAGCTTTACTCCCGTAGTCAGTGAAGGTGCCTCTGGCTGGGACTTCTCCCTCCAGACTACACTGATGACAGCCCTGGACACATGCTGCAGCACCCACAGTCTTCCAGAGTCTTGTTTGTGAGAATCAGGGGTGTTGCAGGTTGTTGCAGGCCTTGGGTCTCTGTCCTACCTGAGCTGGTTTATAAAGTTTCCCTCAATGTGCAGTCAGGTAACTGCACATGAGTACAGTTGCATTAAGTTGGTGTAACCAACCCAGGAACAGGCACAAAGGAAAACTGCAGTCACTGAGCTATATTAAATAGGTAATGTGGTTTAGTGATTGGAGACATGATGTAATCACCTGCATCTGTCTCTCTCAGTAAAGCTGGAACAAGTTGCAGTGCAATTAACCCTGCATAAAATGGATTTATCCTGCCAGCCATCCAAGCCAGGGCCAGCACTGTACTCCCTGGTTTATATTATGTTGCCATGCAAAATTCCGCATACAGAAATATCAAGATTAGTTAGAAAGAAGCAGGAATGCGGAGGGGTGTGTAAAAGCACTAGAGGAACCAGAGAGCAAGGGTGCAAAGGATGGCCTGTACTGATAGCCAGGGACATGATCAGTGGCTGTGAAACTGGCAAGCTCTGAGAAATGTGTTCCTTTCACCAAAATCACAGCATGAGTGGCTCACCAGCAGAAACCCTGCAAGCAGCAATGGGAGAGTGGCAGCAAGACTGCAGCACAGTGCTGTGGCATTTCTCTTATCGTAACCCCAACAAGAAGTCTAGATTTGTTAGCAAGCTACTCAAAATGGGGAAGGAGAAGACAAGTGCAGCAATGTCACCCAAGACTTACAGTGGATAATTCACCAAGATTTAAAGCTTAAAGCTCAATACCTGTGACTCCTGAAATATGTACGAGATCTGTCCAAATGCCAATACATTATCACCAGCGAAAAGAAAGCCAGAAGATGAGGAAAGTTCAATGGCAATCACTCCAGAATACTTGGAGACATACATTTTGGAGCTTGTGAGTTCCACGTGTGAGTTGGAAGTGCCATATTTTTTAGAAAACTAAATGAAAATCACTTCTACTTCTATACAGTATTACACTTTTTTACATGAGTTCCTATAGCTGTAGTATTATCCAAAAAATTCTCAAACTCCTAACTCTGTGAACATCAAAATTTAAGTTTTACAGAAGACCAGAGGAAACCAACACAAAAATTTGGTGAACTGAGAAAAAGAAAGAAAAAAAAGAGTAAAGATTATGTAAAAGAAGGTTGATCTAACATGCAGAAACCTTTATAAAGAAAAAAAGAAATACAAAGGGCATGCATCCAAAACAAGAAAGAGCTGGCCATGGTCACACAGCAAAAGGGACAGCACAGTGTCTGAAAAGATGATCTGTGAATGGCTCAGTTACTTTTGGATAATGATTAATAAGCTGCTTTCCTTCTTGCATGGATAATTTGAATTTCTCCAAAAGAGCTTGAGATGCTCTGGCTTCTGACCACACAGATAAAAACCATATCAACAAAAAAAATGAACCCTTGAAAGGAAGCACATTTACTTCTTCGATGTAAAATGTTCTGTATTAAATTTGTTGTTTACACTGTATACACTATTTTAGGCACTATCTATAGCAACTAATTATTAAACTCAATTAAAAGCACATGAAACTGGTTCCATTGCCTATACACCAACATAAATGGTTTTAGGCAAAGCCTAACTGTTCTTTCTTTATTTAGAGTGACACAAACACCATGAAATGTTAGGAGTTACCTCAGCTGTCTGCCCCTGCCACTTGGAAAAATTTTTCCATCACTGCTGTGATCTGGGAAGGAAACAATCTGATCCAAAGAACTTGTGGAGATAAAAATCTATTTAATAGTCATTCTTGATTTATTATTACTTGGCTTCTGTCAAAAAAAAGAAGACCCTGACTCCTGTCTCAGGTCTACTCATGCAAAAATCCAAACTAGGGAACTAAGTAATTCTGGAATACATGTTTTCCACCTCACAAGACATGGTGGGGAGGTTCTATAATGCATAAGAGAAATGTAAGGCTGGAAATATCTGCCTAACATGACCATAGTTCAAGCTGTCAACTCAGGCTTATAAATAGTACAAAGTGAAAGAGGCAGAGGGGTGGAGCAAGGCTTAGCTGTCATATGGCCTTTGGCTTCTCCTTTCTAATATTCAGGCCATATTCACCTTGTGAGTGTCTGAGTGTGCCATGATACCTGATGTGAAGGGATCCTTTGATGTCCATCTCTTTCAGGTCTAAGCTGGTAGACTATTCCATGTTCATTGTATTGGCACCAATGAGATATTTATAAGAAATGCAGTCACAGCCTCATACAAATCCATGTGACCCACCTTCAGGGCATCCCTTGACACTGAGTTTCAGCAGTGATTTACTTTTCATCTTGTACAAGTTTTGAAGAGAAGATAAACAAGAGAAGGGAAATGCAAGGGGAATACCAAATAAAGAGGCTTTTCAAGCTGAATTTAGTTGTGGAAGAGAGTTGCAGCTGTAAATCTTGAGGATGTTCTATGGGGTCAGTCAGTCCTGGGTGGGCTGTGGACTGGATGCCCAGTGCTAATGCTGTTTTTCATTTCTAAGACCAACAGTTCTACAACAGGAGTGACATACAGCATCTATGAGTTGCCCCTACAAGGCATGCAGGCAAGCTCAATTTCAATTGAGCTTGAATCCAAACCTAAAAAATAGTCTGTGTTCATCCACCCATAATATCTATGGTTTTTTCTCCCTTCATCTGTTGCCACAATTGTGCCACCGGGGGGTTCTTTAACTCAGTTCTCCTCTGCTGTTACCCATGCTTCCCAGAATGCTGGCAGCTGCAATATTATGAGATTATTTATGACTTCTAATTATCATCTTCTAATGTATCTCCCAGGCCAGCAAAGCAGCAACCCAGCAAATCTCACTGAACCAGAGCTGCCTGTAGCAATCCTAAAGTGTCCAGCCATCCATTTCCATTTCCTGGTTTCACTGGTTTCTCACTGCACTTTTTCAGATTTCCTTCTGGAGCTTTTTGTTTCTTTTCACAGCAATAATGGAAAGAAAAATGTTATTGGCTGCTGGTGTTCAATCCCAAAGAGTCAATACAGATGGGGCCTTTTTCCCAGGAATATTTTGGTAGTGTACAGGGTAAAATGGAAGTTCTGTCCTCAAGATTGTCCTGAGACGTAGACAAGACATCCTTGATCCAGTAGCCCCTGAAAGAGAGTCTGCAGTGTCATGAGTGGATGTGCTCCCAAAGGTGTCATGTCTCAGCAGCTGGAATTTCTACCATTCCTGCATTTCCTTCACCCACTTGGGGCTTTGTCTTTTCAGACAGGTACATACTTTAGGGTGAACACATTCCTAATGCAGCAAGTGGAAACTCATCTCCTTCAGTGTGAGAATGAGTTGGCTGCTTTTCAGCAAACTTGTTGGACATTTATGTGTAAATACAGACTCTCATATAGCAACAAAATAAAATTTCAAAATTTTTATAAAATTCTATTTTATGTTAATTAATATTTAAACACCTTTTTTTGCTCTGTATAGTCAGGAAAAAAACCCCCTCTAACCTCTCTGTGATAGTGCTTCAAAATTTATCTTCAGCTTTCCATGGCCAAAGCAGTTAGAGAATAACTGTGAAATCCCTGTAGCTCCCTTGCTGGTCAAGGCATTGTATCCCCATTTTGCAGATAGCAAACTGAACAAAGAACTTGCCCTTGGCCACATGTGCCAGTCTCTGCTGCATTTATTGCAAAACTAATCACTGGCAGACGCAATAACAAAGTCCCCATCTTTGCCGATCTGGCACTGTATTAAAGGTAATGTAGCTCAATTTATACTTTAATTTTTAAGTCAGATGGGGGGAAGAGCGTGCTGTGTGATTGCTGACACCACCAAGCACAGGTGTCAAGTCTGAGCTGTATTTCTCACATCACTGTTGCAAGACAACCCAGACATGCAGGCTTGGTGGGACCAAGCTTAGTACTTTATCACTGACCCATGGCAAGGTGGTGGTGGAAGAATTTCCAGCTGAGGCTTCAATACACAGACAGGAAAATGTCCCCGTTGTGTGCTGCTCCAGAGCAGTCCTGTTGCTGGCCAGCAAAAACCTCCTGGATGCGATTCCTCCTGGCTCCTTACAAGATTGTGGAGCTGTGAAGAGCACCCTGGAAACACAGCACTTGTGCCGACGGTGCTCTTTAGTTGGGTTCGACTTTGCCTCTGTGTGCAGATAAACACAGCCCTGTGCCAGCAGCCATGTGTAGGTGCACGGAGAAAAAGAGGCTCAAACAATATGAAATGGAGGGCTGTGGAAAGGCATGTTGAAAATGTAAGGGACATTTATGTTAAAGGAAGGTGTGAGAGCTGCAGGAAGAGCCAAATTACAAAAAAAAGTGAGTGCTTCAAGCAGCCAAATTAAACAAGACACAATGGGGGCCAACTTTGCCTCCCAGGCATTTCACAAGCCCACACCCCAGAGTTGAGGGAGTGCTGGGGGGGAGAACCATGTGTCCCTCCAGGTCTTATTTAACTTGGCCACGTGTAAGGAACTTTAACTCTTTTGTGACTTGCTGATTTCTACAACACTTGATTATTCCCCTTTTCTTCTTCTTTATTTCTGGGTACTTTTTCCTGGATAAGTTTTAAATCCTTTAGAAACACATAACTTCTTTTGATTTAAAAAATAATCATTGGAGGCAAAGCATAAAGTCATTTCAGTCATAGTATCTTGGAGGAAAATAGATACAGTATTTTGGAAAGAATTTGAAATGAAAACACAAAGCCTGATGGGATTTAAATGTAGAAAACCAAAAAATTCAGTCTTGCCTCCTCTTTTCCCTTCCCCTATCCATGAGGTCACTATTTCTCATCTCACAGACTATGGCACCTAGCCAGGATCCTGAGGCAGCCACCAGAAAAAAGTGCTCTTGCTCCTGTGAGCACAACGCAGGATCAAACTGGCCAAGTGAAAATAATCAGAGTGGCTTATTTGAAGCTACAAAGAGAGAAACTTTGTAGAACTAGCAAGTAAAAGACATCCAGAAAAGGCAGGCAACTTTGGATGCATAAGCATTTGAGACTAGGTGAAAATGTGTGAAATAGTGGATGTGCACTGAAATTCAGCATTGTGAACAGCTTGATTGTAATGGAATTGTGTGTCCATGTGTGCATGGGCATACAAAGGATGAGTGTGCTGGTCCCTGAGACGCGGCAGACCTCAGTCCAACAAGTTTAACCGTAATCCTGCTTGGAAGCACTTCCCTACAGCAGGCTGGCTCTCTGAAGAGCAGGGTTGACACTGCTCACATGTCAGCTCTACTGCTTCTGGGACAAATGACTTTTCTCCCAGCACTACTCATTCTGTCTGTGCTCAGACCTCAGGAGGTGCTCCTTTGCTCAGCCCTGGCGTGAGGCTTTGCATCCTGTGTAACTCTCAGCCCACACAAAGAAGATGCGATCTCTGTCTGACACTCCAGTGGCCTCATTTAGCTATAGGTATTTGCCTTTTTTTATAAACTGTGACACCTTTGGGAGTAAATCGAGAGCACGAGGCAGGTAGGGATTGGGAATGTTCTTCTCCCCTTGCAGATTTCTCTGCAGTAAGACCCTGCAAACTGAAAGGACCTCCTGGCAGTATTGATGGTTCCTACCTGCTCTGCCACAACTCAGAACTGTAGAGTATCCCAGCTTGTAAGGGACCCATAAATATCATCGATTCCAGCACCCTGCTCTTCTCAGGAATACCTAAAACGAAACAATATGACTGAGATCATCATCCAGATGCTCCTTCTAGAGGCTTGGTGCCGTGATCAGTTCCCTGGGGAGCCTCTTCTAGTGACTGACCACCTTCTCAGTGAAGAACTTCTTCCTGACCTCCAATGTGAATTTTGTCTGATGCAGCTTTATTCCATTCCAATAAGAGTGGTGAACAAATATGTCAGTAGTCATGGCTCACATTAAAACGTCTCTGTGAAAGTACCAATCTGCAGGTCCCTGGTGTTTTATTTCACATTCCAAAAACTGTCCAGCTGTAACTATCATAGAATCATAGAGTGGTTTGAGTTTTAAGGGACCTCTAAATGTCATCTAGTCCAATACCCCTGTAATAAGCAGGAATATCTTCAACTAGACCAGAGTGCTCAGAAACCTGTCAGACCTGACCTTGAATATTTCCAGGGATGGGGCACCCACCACTTCTCTGGGCAACTTCTTCTAGTGTTTTACCACCCTCACTGTAAAAAAACCCAAACAAGAGATCTGCCACATATCTAGTCCATATCTACCCTCTTTTAGTTTAAAACCATTACCTTTTCATATCACAACAGACCCTATTAAAAGGTCTGTCCCCACCTTTCTTTTGGGCCCCCTTTAGGTACTGGAAGGTAGCTATAAGGTCTCCCTAGAGCCTTCTCTGCTCTAGGATCAACAGCTCCAACTCTCCCAACCTTTCCTCTCAGGAGAGGTGTTCCATGGCTCTGAAAACACAATTCCACTTCTGGGACAACAGTGGCAAAGTGAAGGCTTTAACTCTTACCAAAGTCAGGCACAGTTATTTTCAGTGTACATTTCTGAATTATTTTGTGGCTGCTGAAGTCCAATATGTACTTGAGCTGAAGATTCAGTTAAAAAATGTGTCCTCATGACAATTCTCCTGTGCAAGAAAAAAGGAGAACTTACTACAAAGAAAAAATTGTACCCATTAGAGACATAGATTTGTTGAATTTTGGCTCAGGATCTGAATTATCACCAGGGGAGACAGCATTAAGGGCATGAAGTCGGTTTGGCTAGATGGGATATTCCTCTGAAGGAGGGGAAATGTGCTCATCATCAGGAATGTTTGTAATATTCTATCCACACTATCATGGATGTCCAATGCCAAAGGCAGCAGCCAAAGTCAAAGCAGACAAGGTGCCCAAGGGCAAGAGGCAGCAGTGAGTAGCACAGATCCTGCACAGCTCTGAACATCTCCATTCAGCACTGGAACACCATGCTCACTTTGCTGCTCAGGACAAGACAAGCTCCAGCTGTACCTGACGAGACTTCCAGCCTACCCTAGAGTTAATCACATCATTCAGAATGATGTTGGGAGAAACTCCTCTGAATTTTCCTTTCCAGCCTGAAAGCCTCCACCAACCATGTTCTTCTCAGCTCCTTGAGAGCAAACAAATGTTCAGGTCTGCAGTTCTCCAGTATTTGAAAGCCAAATAATTTGGGGTTTAGTCTTTTCTCATCCTCTCTTGCTATGTGTGTCCTGGATCAGATGGAGCTCCTCAGGCTTGTAGTGATAGTTATTCTCCTTACACCACTTGTGGGAATGCAGGGATGAGCAGAGAGTGTCTGGCTCTGACACTGACAGATCTCATACTGCTCCCAGGGAGTTGCCCAAATGTTACAAAGATGAACCATATGGGCAGCCCCAGCACTTGAGGCCATTAATAGGAATTTTTAAGCAACTTTGATTGATGAGGCAGCTCTTACAAGTCTGAGATCAATGAAAATGCAACTTGATCTTTTGAACCCAACTCCTTAATTTTTTTGTTCCTTTTTCTGCAGAGAATCCCATAAAACCATTTCTGTGCAGACAAAAGCTGTCTGGGACACTTCATGTGGATTTGTCATGCATTTTCCTTTTTCTTCCCCCTCCACCCTGTTTGCAGTTTTATATGCAGTTTTGTTTTTTGTCTTTCTCCAAGATTCATACAGTTCAAGATCAGCTTTTTCTATAATTGTAAATGGACATTGTCTTGAGGGTGTTTTTTGAGACTCATTAATTTTCTTTTGTTTTCAATTTAGTTAATTTACTCCTCATTATAATCTGAACACCAGGGAGAAAATAGTGGTAAGGAAAAATAAAAGCAAAAGTCATTGAGGAGAGAGGAAAGGCTGAGCAACCTTCAGGAGAAAGCAGGGAGCCCAGGGAAAGAGCAGGAGAGTCCCATGAGTCTCATGTCCCATGAGTCTTGAGTTATCCAGTATTGATACTTTTCCCTCAGGATCTGCTGACACAAATTAACAGTAACTAAAACAGCTCCATCTTCCAACATTTGCTATGAGACTGAGACAGTCCTTGGCCAAGATGTCAATAGCTTGACATCAGCTGGATGCTCATGGAAATGAAAGCTTCTAAGAGGCAGAAGGTCATTTAGAACTAGAGGAGAACGAGCCTTGAAAGGCAGAGAGAAGGGGCAGCTTCTTAAAAATCCACACAGGGAATTAGGGGGAGCCTGAGGAGTAGGGGCAGGGAGTGAGGACAACGTGGGGAGCTGTATTTAGCTAAGGTCACAGCTTGGAGGCACACAGGAGGGTCCAGAGTGAGAGAGGGAAGAGGCCAAAACCAATTCAGTGACATGGGTGAGTTCTATGGAGCACAGAGAAGCATGATGCAAGAAGAGAACGGTCCAGAATGAGGATGTGAATGGCAAAGAGCTGCAGAGGAGAGGAGGGGTGCACAGCATTGAGGAAAATTGTGAGAAAGGTGAGAGAAGAGCCTTGGAGGGCTTGGGGCTGCTTCCCTGCTCTCAGCCACCATTGTCAAGGAGCAAGGAACTCCAGAGTACACAACCAACTCGGAAAAGAAATCACTGAGGGCATTGATAGGATTGGGAGCACCCAGCTCTTCATCACCTTTCAAAAGCACAAGAAATACTGAAGATGTTCCCAGAAACCAGCAGCATAGCTTGGCTCTAGACAGCTGGTCACCAAAGTAACCTGGAAACTTAAAGTGTGTGACAAAAAATCCAGTACACTCTGTGTCTCTTTTGCTAGGGAAGGAGTCAAGCATTTCCTTTGAATAACACCTGGGATTCTTCCTTACCTTACCAGGTTTCCAAAACTAATACCTGCAGGATAAATTCCTGGCAGAGGAATGGGTGGTTACAGCTGCAGGGTAGGAATGATGGGTCCAGCACGTTCGTCGGGAGCTTGCACCCACTTCCTGGGAGAAGGATAAGCAGCTGCTAAGCAGTGGGAAGTGCTCATGCCCTCTCTAGACCTCAAGCACCCCAAAGTACTCAAGCACTTTGATACCTTCTAGCAGTGATTTATATCTTCAAATGAGCCCTTTGATGGTGTTACAACATGGGTGACTTCCAGGGCCTCTCCAGGGTCTTCTAAAGAACCCTTATCCCTGGCTTCCACTCCATGTTTGACAATGTGGTATCCCTAGAGATGCACTCCCACTAGATGGGTTCTTCCATTAAAACCTTAATATTTGCAAAAATGTAACTCTCCTTCAACAGAAGTATTACACTCATTTATCTGATGGTAGTGACTCAGCCGTGCTTTAAGCTCGGGAGTGTGCCAGTAGCAATGCTACAAACCTGAGTGGTTTGGGCTTCACAGTCTTTTCTTTGTAACTAATCCCTGTGATTAACATTTTCCTTAAAAGCAGTCAGTGGAGCAGCGAGGCACATGAGCCTGGCAGCTTTAGAAACTGGAGCTGTGTCCCCAGAGAGTGGATGGAGGCTGACAAAGACAGGGCCAGCTTCCCACACCCACACAGGACTCTGGCCACAACAGCTTGGCGTCACATCCAACTTGGAGTGACAGCTTCGAGAAGTGAATGGCGAGCTCAGTTGCCACTTCTTTCTCAGATGCTGTCTGCAATTACTGAGGCTGCCAAAAGCCACAGGAAGGCAGCCAGATACCCTCCCTGCATGCTGGCAGGGTCATCTCTTATGAGCACCTAGAGAAGCCCCCAGTTTTCGAGGTCAACTGCAGCACAGGGCTGAGCTTTACCAGGAGACCCAAAGCAACCACCCATTGACCTGTCTCACCTCAGACAGTTCCTCAGCTGGGCACTACTTGAACCCAGGTGAGTGTTTCCTTCACTGGGCCAGCAACAGGGTCTTACACAGTCTCTGCAACTGTTCACATTTTTTGCCCTTTCTCTATCATGAGCATTAGGGAAAGCCTAAATGTTTGCAGGGAATTTCCTTTCAGTCTTTCTCTCTCTGAACCCCTGTTTATTTCTTTCTTTTCTATCTTCTATTGCACTTTTAAAACTTCCTTTAAAATGACACTGACTCTCCTACTTATAGCCTCTGCTCTGGAGCTCAATCAGCCTTGTTGATCCCAGCTGCAAGTGACAACACTTCTCACTCTTTTATATATCAGCTTAACAGCCTGATAACAACTGGGCAGGAGAGGATATTCCTGGCACTCTATGCAAGGCTTGTAGTATGGCACCAGCTATCTCTTGCTCCTGAGCTGTTACCTTCTGACTCCTTGAAAATGACTCATGAGGTTCATATGGTTCAAATTAGGTGAATGGCTGAACACTCATGATGGTGTAGGTAACTTAAAGGATTTTAGGCAGAATCTTAATATTTCATTGTATGCCTGCAAAGTCCTGAGATTTCTTAGCAGGAAACAAAATGCAAGTTTTGCAAATTACAGAAATGTTTCATCAGCTGAGGATCTGAACCCTAATTCCAAGCTCATTTAATACCTTTTGTAGCACACTGTGGGTCATACAGATATAAAGCAATGTTGTTACAAAAACTTTCAGTTTCTCAAGAACATTTCTCCATTTTCACATGCTAGTTTAAGACTAGAATTGTTCTTCAGCCAGTGAACATTTTCACTAGGTGTTCCTATAAAACACATGGTAAGCATCTACGGGACACTGCTGTTATCTTGGGTTGCAGAAGATGTTATGTGTATAAAAATATCCAATTTGAGCTCTGCCTGGCAGAGTAATTTCTGCTGTCAGTAGTTCTTTTCCAAGTCATCTGAAGAGTTTCTCTCCAGCCACTGTCCCTACTCTTAGCCTACCCACATCTGTAGTGCTGGGCCTGCACTCCTGGTCTACCAGCTCTGCTCCTCATCACCAAAGCAGTGCTCAAGCAACTTCCAGAGCACATTTGGTGATGTGAGTTGCTGAAGAATAGGCAAATGCTGCAAACTGTTACTGCACTCAACAACACTTTCTCAGAACTGCTCCTAAGTACGTAGGTGAGACTCAAAAAGCTTAGGGCAAAAGTCTTGGCTTTTCTATTCTCCATTACCCATGACCCCTGACCTGTGTACCACCTTGGGGAGCTGTATTTTTTGTTTTGGAAGTCATCCTTGCACCCCAGAGTTTCCTGTGTAAAAAAACCATTTGCTCTTCCCTAGGTCTTCATTGTTTGAGTCCCCAGCATTCCCAAAGGGAATGCCTTTTCCAAATGCCTTTAACACTTGTACTGTCCTTTTTAAATTTTAGCAAAGACTGGAGGGTTTGCCAGTGGTTTTGCTTTCCCAGCATGAGTCAAACATGCCTGCCAGATTTCTCAAGAGGGGATGTAAGATTTTCCAATTTCTAAATAGGCCAATGAAGCATTAAAATATCAAAATGTAAAATAAATGTATTTTATGAAAGGATTCTCTGTTGTCAAGGAAGGAGGGCTGGCTAACACCTGAGGGTGCCGGGAACTTCTCTGCTCTGTGACCTGAGGCCTGCGGGAAATGACCTTTACCAGCCTGGAGGCGCAGGAATGAGGTGGTGCCGAACTTCCCCTCCACGTGTTGTGGGCAGCTTAATGGAAAAACCTGTAAACATTTCAGAATGTCGCTAATTGTTATTGGTATCGCTGTGCCTTTAGGTAGAGGCATGTACTGTGCATTTTATCCTCTGTAACTCGCTTTTCCTAACAGTTAACCACTGTCTAACAAGGAAAGAAAAGTCAGAGGTTTCGTGCTTACAGGAAGTATATGGTGTTGATGGATTTGCATAGTATTTAGAAGAGCTAGAGTTACATGGCAGTGACGAAGTTCTACAGCACTTGCTAATTCCCTCTTCTCCCTAAATACTTCCTCCTGCCTCCCACCTTTGGCTCTTTGGACCTACCCAGCCTGTTATTTCTCTCTCCCTGGGCTGTGTCGGGAGTTACTGAACAGTGGCACCAGGTATGGTCATCCAGGCTCTCTGGATGGGAACTCCAGACATTTGTCTCTTGATGTGTCTTGCCATCTTCCTTTCCACATCAATCCTTTGCTCTCCATTGTTGTATCTATTCCAGCAACTGCAGCAAACCAGGTCTTAAAATCCCACTTGATTGCCTAGCAAAGCAGAACACAGTGTTCCCAGGAGAGTTTGTGCAATGATGATCTCCCTATCAGATAGGATTTATATTTGTCGTATTTCTATCCAGAGTTCAGGTTTCACACAGGTATTGCCCCATCCTTACACACACGTGACAGCTTCTTACTCTGCAAAGTGCCTGATAGAAGCAGCACAGCTATTGTACCATCTTCACTTCTGATTCTGGTAAAGGGGCAAAAGCCTCCCACGATCTATCCAACAGTTTTGAAAGAGTGACCCTGGAAAACTCCCTGGAAATGCCCTTTCCTCTTTCCACCTTGAGAGCTGGTTTCAATTGCTCTCCTTTTGTGGCAAATGGGGGTAGAGGTGGTGACATCAGACCCTTCTTGGCAGCTCCCTTTTCACAAGGAAGCATGCATTCAATTAGAGGATTTTAATTAAAATACTTTTCTGTAGCATCCTGTTTCCAGACCCTGTTGTAAATTTAACTTGACGTTCTCTCATTTAACAGGTGGGTGAGATTATTGTGAGATCTGCCAGATGGAAGAAAGCAGAAACAGGGCTGGCTGTTGAGATAGAAGAATGAAGAGAGGAAGAGAGAGAGAGAGAGCAAAAGAAAGGAGTGGGACAGATATCTGCTGCATATCTGTCAATATTTACTATGCAACATGCTATCCTTTTCTGTGATGGCTCTTCTCTGCCATATGCGCGTGACTTCTTGAATGCCTTTTGAAGGATAAAAGAAGAAAACCCAGGATCAACACAGTTGCATTTGATTTCCTTTCCTTTTGAATCAGAGCAGTTCAGGAATAACCAATGAATGGCAATATTCAAAATACACCCACAGCTACCCCCAGAAAAGAAAACAATGCCCACCCTCTGAGCTGGCAGCTGAGGAGCAGAGTAAGAGCTGTGAGGCTGCAGTGGCAGCCCTGGTAGTGGGCAGTTCACTAGAGGTCCCTTCTGCCACTGCAGCTGTGTCACCACCAGCTTCCAGATGCAACAGGTTAAAGGACATGGAAGAGTAAGAGATTGTTTTTGAGACGTTAAAACTCAGCAGCTAGCAGGAGTAAGGATGAGGAACATGGAAACCTGCCACAGTTGGGAATCTCCGAGGAAGAAAGGCGGGGGACAATGGGTGGCCAGGAAGGAAAAGGAAAGGGAGCAAAGGAAGAGGAAAAAAAGGGTAAGAACAGTCTGGGAAGAAGGAACCTTAGGGAATTGGGAAGGAAGAACCATTTAGTGTTGCGGAGGATAGGGAGAAGACTGAGAAAGCCACAGAGGCAACAAGGAGAGAAGGGGTGAAAAGGAATGGGGATGAAGAGGAATGAGGACCCTTATGCTCTCATTTTCGCCCTTGAAAGCAACAAAACTTACAGAACTTAAAGACCAAACTTCAACCTAAGGTGGAAGGGTAACAGCAGTGATGTCCTTCCACTGTGCTGTGTTGGGCTGTAGTGTTCTAACCCACCCAGCACACAGCACATGCTGCCAGGGGTGAGACCTCCACGACAATGCAGGGTGGAGGCTGCCTGTGGCAGCACCGAGATGTGGTGCCAGAAAAGAGGGTGTTAGAAATCCTCAAGAGCACTGCACACTGCTGTCAGAACTCAGAGCACTACTGCAACTAATCTCATGTTTGCATTGGTTGCCTGAACCAGCTGTTTTCAAAGGAGGCTTTTGCAGTAGAAGGCTTAGCAGATAAGGTGCTACTGGGGAAAATGCATATTAAGCTGTGTCTTTCCCCTTTCCATTTGGTATAGATTGGTTTAGGCTCCAACTTCAGTGGCCTGGAGCTTTCAAAGCTATTGATTCCTTCTTTAGATTTGCTGTTCTAATTCCAGAGGCCTGCTGAGTAAATCCACTGTCTGAATGATTCAGTTGCAGATCAATAAACTTGAAATTGTTCAAGTAAGCGCTGAGAGTCCTCATGGTTTCCTCACAAAGAATGGGATTTCAGACACAGCTATGGTCAGGCTTTGCCTCCATTTAGCAAACTGAAATATTTGAATATACACCAAAACTGAAACATATGGTTTTGATTCTCCAAATGGGAAAAATCCTGTACAAAACAAGCTCCCATTAAAGAGAGAGAGAGAGACAGAGACAGAGACAGAGAAAGAGAAATCCCCACAGTTTCAGAGGAAGATTCTTTACCAACGAGTGTAGACATTTGTACAAGCTGAAGCTTACATCAGAAAGTTATCACACAAAATCAAGTGCTTTGGCCAGCAAACATGCTTTTATCAGTCACTTCATAATCACTATCTAAAAAGACATCTTAATTTTTTCCAACAGGATTTGCTCTCCATATTATGATACCAATGGTATTTAATGGCATCAGTATCCTTTAATTCCTTACTAGCCATGTCTCCTATGTGTCTTTGTATAATTTTCCCTGGGATTGATGCCAGGTTAATGTTCCTGGTTTTGCTTGGGCAATCTCATTTATGCCCTTGAACACAGGAACAACAATGAGCTTTTTTTCCCAGTTATCTGGAACTGTCTCACTCCTCCAGGACCCATGAAATAGCAAGAGGAATAGGTCAGACCACTCTTCAGCAAGTCTCTTTTAAGCTCTTCAGTAAAATGTACCTGGTCCGTGGACCTTAAAGTGTTTAATTTTAGTAATTGTTTGGAACCTTCTCAAGTTATTCTTGGGAGTATTTTCACAGATTGACAGGGAAGAAGGGCCCACCAGGCTGTCTGCTGAGACCTCCTGTGTGTCACTGACTTGTGGTACACATGTCTACGTCATTTCACATTCTGTTCCATGACCAAAGCCTGAACAAAGCCAAGGACAGGGCATGGCAGAAGCCTCTGACAAGCCCTGTACCCACATCTCAGCAGGAGCAGGGAAGGCTCCCTCAACACAAACGACAGCCCTGCAAAGTGCACCCTGTACTGCAGAAGGTGAAACCACCTCCAAGCCTATTGCCAGGGTGAGCTTGGGGGAAGCCCCATTTGCACCTCGAGTAAGCCAGGGATTGTGATCCTGAACAAAGTGGCACAAGGCATCACCCACAGGCACCTGCAGCAGAAGTGCTTTGGAGCACAGACCAGCTCCCACTCAAAGAGCTGCTTTTTACTTTCTGTGGTTTTTCAGCCATCAGGAAAAAGCAAAGCAAGAAAACAAACGTTACTTCTTGTCCCAAAAGCCTGAACCACACTAAAACATGTCTGGTCAGCAGAACACCAAAGAGAAACATCCTTCTGATACCTGCAGGGAACTAGAGGAAATCTAGATGAACTGTATTTGCTTCCAGCTCTTGCTCATTTAGAGAGTTATACAGAACTGAGGGCATTTGCAGCATACTGAGGGCAAAGGAAGATAAGTTTTTTACTGAGAAGTTCAATGCATGTGACTTTTCTCTGAGCCATTGATTTACAAACTGTGGGCTCTCATTCTGGAAACTAAATGGGCATTTGCAAGTTTCAAGATTTTCCATTGGCTCTATCCTTTGCTAACCCGCAGAGCAAATGACTCCTCCAAAACTTTCAAATTTTCCCAGATTCACAAGATTTGGGAAAAGAGTATGATTCAGGAAGTTCAAAAAACTTTGTTCTTTAATTTAAATAGCTTCTGTCTTGCCCTCCTTTGCTACAGAATGCAAACTTTTTACTCCATCCATAATACCATACTTCATTTTGTCTGTATAGCAGGAACACAATGTGCACTGAACACTTCAGAGTTTACAGTTTTGCTGTTAAAGACACAAGCAAGGCTCTGGGGATGGGGGAGAATCGAGTGTTGGTTTTTTTAAGTAGCTTTTATTATTAATTTATTATTATTGTTGTTGTTGTTGTTGTTACTACATTTATTTATTAACATTGGCCTTTAGGTTATTTATTAACTCTTGTCCAGCACAAGAGTTGGTACTGAACTATCTCATCCCGGATGCAGGACTCTGCATGTAAAGAAATTAGCACATATTATTTTTAGAAACTCTTAGAAGTTTTGTCACTAGTAACATGAGAAGTCCAGAGGATACTCTCCATGTTCTCTTAGGCCAGATGGCTGTCATTCCCCATCCTTAGTGAAACCAGCTGACCTTTATCCCACCCACATTCAAATGTGATTCTGGAACAGTGGCTCTTGAGCACCTTACAGCCCCTCTGATGCCTGGAGACACAGCCTCTCTGCTGCTATCCCTGCTGGACAAGTTGTGGCTGTGAATTTTACTGCCTGGGCTTGGTTATCCTCTCATGAACAGGTGGAATAGAGAAATTTTCATTCATGCACACAGAGGGATCTCAGAGCTTGGACCCCATCAAATGGTTTGAGAAAGGTGCCTCAATGTCTTTGCTTTTGCACTTTGCCTCTGCAGAGTTTACAGTCACCTCAGGTCAACCACAGTCACCATCATCTGACTTTATGCTCATCCATCTCCTTTGGAACCAGATTATCTGTCTGTGGACAAAGGTCAAAGGACACAACTGGGAAGATACCTTGTTGGTTTGTTTGTACAAATGTGAGCTAAAGTTGTTTTTTGAAGTTTATGTGAATACAGGTTATATTTCTGATGTTGTTGCTGTAATAACATTACCTACAGGATTAATTGCTCCAGATGCTGCCAATTTTTAAACATTTGGACTCGTTTTGTGCCACAGACCACTGCTCAGACCTCTTCATCTCCCATAGTCTTGTTTTTTCTGAGAAAAAAAAAGGGATAAAGTGATTTAGGAAGAGTTAATACCCCTGAACAGATGCACCAGCAAGAGATGTGACAAAATGTCAAGTGGAATGTGCCTGAGGGCTTGGAATTTGGCCATGGAAGCAGCAGATGAGTCCCCAGGATGGCATGTCCCCCAGAGGCCCAGCATGCTTTGGTGACAGCTGTGATTTTTATGACCCGGCTCCGATGACAGTTTGGGAGGGGTCAGCTCTGCTGTTTTCTGACAAGAATTCGGTTTGTCATCAGATTCTAAAATCCCTCTGATTTATGGTATCAGCCACTTGCTAGCATTTTACTGAGATGCATGTCATCTCCCCACTCCCTGCAGACTGGGAGGTTAAGGTGCAAACCCTGATGTTCAAATTATACTAATCCAGAGGAGAAAGGAAGTGGTAGGTCAAGAAGTGACAGGAAACATTGTAGAGCTAGGTCCAAAAATCTCTCATTCAGAGCACTTCATCTGAAAACAGGCAGCTCTTCCACCTCCATCTGAGCACCAGCTCTTCCATTCACCTCCACAGTCCACAGCCTGTCAGACATACACCTTGGTACCAGATTGCCTCATATTTGCCAGTGACAAAGCAAGCTCCCAGAAAGGTGATCTGCTTGGATCAAAAGTGACTAGGTGTCAAATGCCTCCAGCCACACAGGGGAAGGGCCATGTCAGCACAGCACTCCTCAGCTTCTCAGCTCCCACTCAGTGTGACCATGGTGTGCATTTCCATGCTCACTTAGCACCCAGCAGGGGACCCACGTGGCAATTGCAGTCAGTCATTAAGGACACAGGTAGTTTCTGTTTTCCTCCTGAGTTTTCTGAACACTAAATTCTTTTTTTTTCTTTTTCCCCTAGGCCTGGTAAGACACAGTAGCACAAACAGCTCTCCTTCAAGTCGAGAGCCCAACTCCTACCTCCAGCACCATTTAATTCACATCTTAAAGGAAGGTGTTACAGAACAAGGGAACAAGGCAAGTCCCTTCTGATGACTCTCTCAGCTCCCTCCCAAAGGGAGGTTGCTTTCTCCAAACATCACCTTCTCATTCTCTGCTTACCTTACAGGTGCAGCTCTGCTACCAGCCAGAGGCGTTGACTTCCTCCTGCTGGGAAACCCAGTTCCATTGAGGCTTCCTAGCAGCTGGAAGATCCAAAGGGGTGGGATATCCTTTGTGGAAGTGAACAGAGGAAGCTGAAGGAGACCACTCAAATATCTGAGACAAGAAGAAAGGACTGGCTGTGAAGCAGCCTCCCTGCAATGGTGAGAAACACTGGCCTCAGACTAATGCAGGTGTGATCACAGTATTGTTATAAAGTCCTTAAACCGATACAAGGAGACATGGGTACATCCCCACATAAAGGAATGAGGGTCTGCTCCAGTAATTCTCATGAACTCTGCTATAAATGTGGCTGCACAGCCCTGGGACAGAGGACGGAAACTTCAGGGATCACTTTTTGTGGAGATGAAAGCAAAACATTTTAAAGCACTGGGTACCCTGTGGCCAAAATATGTGTGCTCCATGGGATCAAGAGATGGGAATTCTCAGCATGGAACTTGACACTCTTCCAGCAAAATATATGTATTTGCTGTTTGGATGCACCACCATTCTTGCTTGGAACCTTCCTGCTCTTGAGTCCTGCACATTTGCCTCCCTCTTTCCTCCTTACATTCTGCCACATGGAATAATTAGCAGTCTGATTAGACATTCCTTCCATTCCTGGTTCTTTGCATGTTTGTGAAGTCACAGTCTTAGTAACTTCCCACTGGTCCCTTGTATTACTACAAAAGATGTCATTTTCTACTGTAAATTTTTAATGAGGTGAGTAAAAACTAAAGAAAAAAGAAATTGTATATTTAACTCTATCAAGCACAACTCGAAGGAGTGCCAGTCTGAAATTTCTCATTGAAAGTTATCTGACCACAGGGTTTTACAGGATAGATCCATACATTTCTACACAACTGATTGAAGGGATTTTACATTAGCATTCTCGCAAAATTTGCTTGACATATTTGGCAAGTTTCTCTTTGCCCAGGCAGGGGAGAAAATGTAAACATTCCCAAAAGTAAGAGAAGCAATTCAAATCAATCAAGTATCTTTTCACCAAAATGAAAAAGCCTGGGAGAATCATAGTAGAGCAATGGCAAGAGGAAATTCAACTCAGATCCTTGCCCACAAAGGATGCAGGGGACACAGAGGGTCCCAAGAGGTCTGTCATACCTCCTGGGGACTTGCAAAAAAAGATGAACTGGCCCTTGCTGTGGAAACATTCCAGTTCAGTTTTTTTTATAAAACAGCTACAGTTTTGGTCTGCTGAAAAACATTCATCTCAGTGAGAAACGTCAGGCAGAAGTCAGTCAGGATGTCTCAATACTGCTGGTGCAGTGGGAAACCGTGTTTTGCCATCCATTCAACAGCATGAAAAATATTTTGAACAATCAGACTTTTCTGGTGAATGGGTGCTACAGATCCCAAATGTGTTTATGCAGAGACAGTTTTTTCTCTGTTTGCCATCACAGGGCTCTGGTAGTCCTGTTATAGCACTTTGCACAACTAGCTCTGTGTGAGAGATGGATATGAATGGCAGTGGAAGTCTATTCCAGAGGGACAGTTCTGTTTCCTCTATGGCTATTTTGGTTTATGTTCCAGTTGTCATCCTGATATACAACTGCCTAATCAGATAGCAAATGCTCCCTGGAGACCTCAGGATGCTGCATGCAGTTTGGGGACAGCACTGAGACAGGACAGGCCAGTGCCACGTGACATGGAAGAATACATTTTTTATTAATAGTCTAAATATTTTTCCCCTGGTTTTCAAGCAGCTGAGTTCAGTAGGCACAATTCTCCTGTTTTCTCAGTTAGAAGGACAGCAATGCCTAAGCACAGGCTTTGGGAGAGGAGTGGTCCAAAAAATTGTAGGGAAAATAAATGACCAAGACCAAGCGATTGTAATTTCACAATCAGAAAGTCTGAAATACTGGTCTGAGGCCCCAAAAGACTCTCAAGCTCCACAGCCTTTTGAAAGGTAACCAGAGTTTCAGTACCATCTTTGACTCCACAACACTTCACAGATTTTTTTTTTCTTTCCCCGAGAAATGTTTTCCAGATTTCCTCTGTTTCTGGTCCTTGCCAGTGATACAAATACCACAAGAACAGTCTATCTCAAAAGTGTTCTGGCAAACAATTCAGGTGCTGGCAAAGACTCCAGTGTGCATTGGCTACATTAGGTTTTTATAATGTGTCAGCTAGTCCCTGATAGCTACCATGTGGTGATAACGATTATTCAGTCCAAGTCCTAAACGAGATGGAGAAAGCGCATGTGTAAAACGGGAATCCATCTCTGCAACCATGCTCTCATTTCTACACTTGATATATTTCCTGGGAAAGGAGTCAATTCAGACCTGGGCTGTTAGAACTGAGAAAGGACCTGCTCTTCCCAGCTTTATGTTTATGGGTTCATCACCACTATTTGTCGCCACTATGTCTTCACCTTTTTATTTTTCCCAGCTTAGTGATGCAGAGGTTGTGGACAGCCTAATGCAACTCACGACTCTCTGCAAAGCAGGTAATGGTCCCAGCGACTGCTGGAGAAAATTGATTGTGTCGGAGCAAATGAGCCACTGCTGGGATGATGAACATCCCTGAAGTCAAGGTTTGCACGCAAATGCTGATATTTTGGCATTGCACATAAGGCATAATTTAATGCTGGGAACCCAGAAGTGTCTGACTGAGCTTCAGAGAGAGCCTAACCACTCTGTTCTGCATGTCAAATTAACTACCCAGTAGTGAGCTACCCCAGCTAAATGATCACCCACTGGCCAGCTGCCACACCACAAAGCTCCCCATACAACCGTCTCAAAAAATGGAAACTTGTTATTCTGGAGCTGCCCTGTGAATACCCGTTCTGTCAAGGCTGGAGGGAAATATTTGGGGCAGGCAGGCTGAGAAAACAGAGAGGTGTTAGGTGTCAGAATTGATTTAAATGGGCTGCAGCTTTGCACGGGAGTAGCGGAGCTCAGCAGCCAGAGGATGGGAGGTTGTCAGAGTGGGGGGCTCAGGAGCAGAAGAAAATGGGCTAGATATAAGATTCAGATGCTTGAGACGGTCCTTTGGAGCCAAAGACAGAGTATTGTCTGCTCCCACTTGACTTCCTAATCTTCACCAGCACTCAGAGGTAGCAATTGCCTGCTGGTGAACCAATAGAAGTTTCTCCTTGGGGCCCTTGCAGGCAAAGATGCCAGAGGACCTGGTAAGTGTGAGAGTGACAAATTCGGCCTCAGAAAACTTTACTGACCCTTGCCTGAGTCAGTGTTGAAGTTAACAGTGTTCAGGAGGCCTTTCTGAAGAGGTTTTAAGGGTGCTGAGCAGTTCTGGGTGCTTCTCCCTGCAAAAGGCTCCTGCGTCCCTAAAACTCCTGCATTATCCAGACCAGGAGAACTCCTGAGGCATATCATATCTCCCCTGTTCTAAAGAAACCAGGCTTGGATAGGGGCTGGTGGATACCAGCTGTATTCTGTACATGCAATCAGGTCATAATCGGAGTGTGCCCAGGAGCTGAAAGCTGGAAAGTTGTAAATCCGTGTCCCTTGATAAAGATGTGACCACAACTTATAATCACAGAATCCTGACAACTTGAAAGTTTTAGTCCAAGCCTCTGCTTAAACAGAGACCTCTGTGAGATTGCTCAGAGCTTGCTGTAGCTGGGTTGTGTAACCCCTTCTCCCTTCTGGGGAGAAAACTCTTTCCTGCTCTAGGTTAATTAACAAGATACCACTCTTAGCATTCTTCTTCTCTCTTCCGAAAGTCATGTACTTCACTAACCCTACAGGGTACAAGTGACCAAATACTACAAGTGACACCGAGATGCCATGCTAGGATCAACACAACAGCAGCAAAAGCTATCCAGGCCCTCAAGAAATCTAGAGAGATCGGTATGCACACAAACCCAAGTGGCAGCACACTTATAAAATCATGAGCAAAAGTTTACAGGAGTGAAACTGAACATGAGGAGCTCCTCTGTTCCTCCTGGTGTGTGGTGTGACAAATGGTGCAGTCAGGGAGCACAGATCTTCTCAGAAACAGGTACGTGTGCCTGCCTTTTGCTTCATGTGGACATATTCTACATGACTGTTCTCTTGGTCATCAGAAGGTATTAGTTCTTCCCATTTATTTTCTACTCCAACACCCACAGAATGTCACCTCCAATCTATGACACCTAAACAGATTTGAGACAAGCAACAGGCACCCTAGATAAACATTTGCCATAAATGTCTTTTACTCTTCTTCTGAAACATTTCAAAATTGTTTCCACATTTGGCTGTTACCTACAATAGATAATTTCCTTTCTACCTTGCAGTGAGCCATTTTCTTCCTAATTTTACACTAGTTTTCCTCTCTGTTCCACAGCCCGTTGCCTTAAGTTCTGAGCATTTTCAGGCGGATTTCTGTCTTACTCCATCTCACAGCGAAAGACTCTAGCATATTTTCTTCCTCTTTTTGATATCCAATAGCATTACATACAAGAAATTTTCTAAACCCCATTTTATATCAAGTTAGTGTAAATCTAGTTATCCACTGTGCTACATAAAATACATTGTGCTACATATCACCGCTACATGTTTGCATTTACATTATTCATTTATTTATAATAATAAATGGAAGTTTATCATAATTTATTTTAACTTTCCGAAGATGAAGAGGCTCAACTCTGTGACAATAACTTTGCTGGCCACAACCTATTGTGCAACAGTCTGATCTGTCCCCCCATGAGTGGTTGGGCTGTTTTAGTACTTTTTGTTACACCACTCTGTTAGCAGTGCTGGTGAGGTTGGTTCCTCTCTTTTCAAGCATGTCACTCTGCAGGGTCTGTGAGTCTACAGTAAGAGTGCCACAACTTACCAGATCTTCATATTTAGAGACACCCATCATTGAAGTCTTGATGTGACATCGCTGATAGTTTGCTCAAAGATCTTTTCTGAACTTCCATATGGCACATGTGTGTATCAACACTGGCAACTTTTTAATCTGGCAGGCTACTCAGCAAAGATGCCCACATGTGTTTTGCTATCGTCTCAGGCTTCCAGAGAATGTGAATGGTCAACAGACTTGATCAGGCATCATGCAATAGGTTTAAATCACAGCAGAAGTTTAGAGGTCTCAGAATTTCTGTGTGTTGTTCTTTCAGCAACTAGAACTCTACTTTCATCAACATTTCCAAAGTATTTGGATAGTTACATATGTTTTTAGCTACTGTTTATATGATGAGATTGCTTTCCAGTAAAAGCTGTGTTATTTTCTATAAAGTCCAAGGTGTAGCTGACTATTTGATGAGGTGTTGTGTGCATTGTGTCTGTATTGGAAAAACAAGAACTCCATTCTAAGGGAAGGCCTGAAGAATTTAGGCAACTATATTAATGTTTGAAGCTATGCCACAAAAAGGCTCTGAAAGGGAACAAGGTTGTGGGGTTTAATATGGAAAGAAAAAAAATGGTTTTTTTGATCACATTTGGTTTTTTAACGTTTTGGATAAACTACAATATGACAATAAAACTAAAGCAGAAGCTGCAAGAATTCTGCTTGTTTGCAAATGGGTATTTGAGATCGAAGTATCTCGAGGACCTATAAAATAATGCTTGGCCACTGAATGTTAAAATTTTTGCTTTTCTAGTTGCTTCTGGAGGGACATGACAATTTTCATGCCTGACCAGATGGGAATGACACATGCCCTGGCCCTTTCACAGAATCACAGAATCACAAGGTTGGAAGAGACCTCCAAGATCATCGAGTCCAACCCATGCCCTAACACCTCAACTAGACTATGGCACCAAGTGCCATGTCCAGTCTTTTTTTAAACACATCCAGAGATGGTGATTCTACCACCTCCCTGGGCAGACCGTTCCAGTACTTTATTATTCTTTCCGTGAAAAACTTTTTCCTAATATCCAACCTACACCTTCCTTGATGAAGCTTAAGACAGTGTCCTCTTGTTCTATCAGCTGCTGCCTGGTGGAAGAGACCAACCCCCACCTGTCTACAACCTCCTTTCAGGAAGTTGTAGAGAGTGATAAGGTCACCTCTAAGTCTCCTTTTCTCCAGGCTAAACAATCCCAGTTCCCTCAATCGTTCCTCATAGGGCTTGTGTTCCAAGCCCCTCACCAACCGTGTTGCCCTCCTCTGGACATACTCAAGCATCTCAATGTCCTTCCTAAACTGAGGGGCTCAGTGTAGACAAGCCTGTGAAAAGCAATAATGGGAAAAGCTCCTTCCTAGTTTCTACCAGCAGAAAAGAAGGAGTTCATACTATTGCTTTTAAAAACATTATTTTCCACCATAACTTCACAGAATCAGAGAATATGCTCATTTGGAAGGGACCCACTAGGATGCTCTACTCCAGCTCCTGGCCCTGCACCAAACCATTCCCCAGAATCACACCATGTGCCTGGGAGTATTGTCCTTCAGCACGCCCACTTTTGGATTTCATTTAACTATTCACACAGTCTCAGATGTTTTTGTGACCACTATAGATTCATTAAGAACTACATGACAAAAATCCTCCTTTGGCTAATCTTCAAATCTGAAGCTGATGTTCAAATTCAGGGGTGCCCTTTGCTCTTGTTACCATTTCACCTACTTCATCTCTCCTTTCTACACTGAACAGATTTGGTTTCTTCACTCATCTGGAAGTCCGTCTTCCTTACAACCATTTTTGTCATCTGACACAAGCCCTTTCCCAGAAGTTAACCAGAGTTATTTTTCACCTGGACTGTTCCACCCATGTGGTCACAGAGCAGTCTAGCAGCATGCAACTCAAAGCATCCCACCAGATTTGGATTTATCAGCAAATTCTCATATGGTTCATTTGACAGAATGAAATGCAAACATTGGAAGACATTTCAAAAATAGCTTGTGAATTTTCACATGCCCACTTGAGTCATGTGTAAGTATGGAGTATAAATTATTTTGAAATCAAAAACCAAAGTGCCATAAAATTCAAACACCGTAAGCTTGTGTGCAGACAAGCAGCATAGTCTGTGTGTTTGTGACCTTTTTACTGCCTTGCATTAAGGGCCTGGCTGTATCTCTGCTGGCAAAAATCAAATTATAGAAATGGAAGAGAGTAAGTCTCCACCTAGCAACTCTGCTTGCAGAACAGCAGGTGCAAGACTCAAGGGCAGGTCAAGGTCACTTTCAAAATGTGGGCCTTCATGTAAGACTATCAGCCAAAGATAATATTTTTCTTCCTAAGAGCTCATAACAACACAGGCTCCCATCAGAAACTGAGTCACCTTACCTTTGCCAGCACGGAACCTTTCTGTTTCATGAATCTGATCCTACTGGGACACAAATCCAACACCAGGTCCAAGGGCCTTTAACTCCTTTGCTTCACACAAAGGAGATAGCTTCACACAAGAAAACAATTGCTCAGATGTCTTTCCACATAGTCTACCTGCCTGTTTCTTTTTGGCCTTTTTTGTGGCTATCACCAGGAGCAGCAAGGTGGCTTAGAGCTGACACAATGAATTTTCGCCTCCCGACTTCACAGCTTTCCAGAGAACATCATATATCTCATATAGGTCCAACAAAGATCTTTTCCATGCTGATGCTCAATGAGGCACAAATTAAGTCTTTCCAGCCTTTCAACCAGACCAATATCCTTGCTCAACTCATCCTGCCCTTTCCTTACTCCAGAATTTCCAGGCTTTTCCGCTAAAAATATGAGCTGCATTCAAAGGCAGCTTTTCTACTAAAGAAGGTAGAAATTTTATGGAGATGTTATCACACTTCATATGCTCTCTTCCTCTCCAACCAACCTGAGCAGAGCCCTTGTCTGCCTACCAGGAGGCTCTCAGTAGAAAAATTCAACAGCTGATACCAGGGACATGCGATTTCTGTGTGACCTTGTACAACACAGGAACTTTCCCAGCTTAGCAGTTTCCCCAGAGGTGTAATTCTAAAACCCTCCCTGAAACAGTCCCACTACAGCTGCTCTGAGAGCACTTCCCAGCCCCCACCACGGACATCTTCTCGGGATTCCAGTGGCACTACCCCAAACTGTGTCATCATATACACTTTTGTTACCATATATATATTTGGATATTCTAGTGTATATTCAACTGTTTTCAGCTTAACAAGTTACCCATTTTTCTTTGCATCCATCAGAAGCTCCTATCCTCATTTACTATGCCATAAATCTTGTGCAATCATCTTCCTCAATTAGAAATACTTTTTATCCTTACTTTCAGACTATCAGCAAAAATGCTCAACAGTGCTAGACCAAACCCAGACCTCTGTGGAGCCACATTAGAAACACACACCCTTTTACTGAAGATTTCCCACTAGGAAATACAGTTTTCAGTCACTTCACTCATTTCTAATTTGTTTAATATGTGGAATAGTGCTTTGGCAGGTTCCTGGTTTTTAATCAGAATTCAAAATATTTCAAAGTCACATTTGGAAGGAATTGAACCCTACCTTAACAGAATTAACTTTGTCAGCCAGGAACACAATCTTTTCAATGAACAAAGTGAGTTTATTTTAGTAGAATCCACTTTCCATGAAACCTCACTGACTAAAACTCACTGAATTCCTGTACTTTAACTGTTTTTTGAGTGTGTCCCACTGCTGTTTTTTCCCAGCATCAATATCACCCTAACTGACCTATAACTTCCCCTGTTATGCCATTTATCTCTTTAAAATGTCAGCAGACTAACTTCTTAATATTTCATTGGAATCCTTCCAGTTCTTCAAAACTTGAGAAATTGAATCCAGTGTTCAGAAAGCTCCCTGATTCACTTCAAAAAAACCTTGACTGCAAGGTAGTCAGATAATTTAATTTTAAGATATTTAAGCTTTCATAGTAACTGTTTGACTAAGCTGCCATTGGACTGTGACCCATCTACCAGTACACTACACCGATGCAATAGATCTTTTTTTTGGGCTACTTTCCAAGTTTTGTTCTCTAGGAACTGCACAGGCTCTTGGCTTCCTTTCAGAGGAAGATATTGTTTTTAGTTTTTGGATGTCTTCACATTATGGTGCCTGGTATGATTTTTATGACCACTTTGACCAAGATTCTTCTCATGATGGTCAGTTTTGTGCACAAATCACAGCTACAAGCCCAAACATTCTCCACGAAAATTCCACATCCTGAGAGGCACAATTTTAGCAGCACATCAGGGTGCAAGCTATGTCTCATCTTTTGCTAACCAAAGGTAATTTTATTGTAATTTCTGTGCTTTATTTTTATTTATGTTTTGCTTACAGCCAGCTGATAGCCTGTGGACGTTTGGCATTAGCAAGCACAAATACTGAGTAAGTCAATCTGCACTGGATTTCTTAAAACCATCAGAACAACTTGGCCAACTGAAATCTTTCTTATTTTGTATAAAATCCAGGATGTGTATGTGTATCTTCTATATGTGCTACTGCATGTGTGTGTGCATCTACATAAACTATATATGTCACCAATACATTATGCCTGTATTATCAGCATGACCAACTCAATTTTCTCCATTTCCTCCAGCTTTTCCTTTATTTTTTCCATTGCTAAGACACTTTTCATAAGCCTAGGACACCAATTCTGCATGCCAATCAGTCCAAAAATAATGACAATTACCTTCCTTTAATTTAAACCACGTATTTTAACCAGGAAGGTGATGTTCACCAGGCACGGCACTACCTCGTGTGCTCCAGCCCCGCTTGTGCTCTCCAGGCCTCTTCCTTTCTTCCCACAGTGGTCAGTGCTCTGGTAGCAGGCCTCTGCTGAAGCCATGCAGCACTTTCTGTGCTCCCCAGCTGTGTTATGCACATGCTCAGCTGGCTCAGCTAATCCCTGCCTTTCCCAAGAATGGAGGTCACCTCACGGGAGAGGAGGACGGGAGGGGGATTCCTCCTCCTCCTCCGGGGAGATGCCAAACAGAGCAACACATGGAGCCAGTTGGTGCGAGTTCACGAACAAACTGTGGCACATAAAAAAGGATCTCTCTAGAGGATGTCCTTCTTTTGACATATCCAAGTCTATAAAACACGAAGTGACTATTAAAATGCAAAATCCAGACCTAGTTCATTCCGTGACTGCTACAGGCTGGTAGCAAGCTGAGGAGGAAAAGGGAGTTTTCCCTGTACTCCTTTCTGATTCCAGAACCAGCGATCTTCCCTACTTGTTTTGGAATTATGTGGTACAAAGGGGAAAGAACTGGTGTCCCCTTAGTCTAGGAATGCACACCTGACTTACTGGGTCTTTGTGCTAACATGCTCTGTGATCCTCTTCTTCAGTGACAGTGTTTTGGGGATATATACAGGGTAGTTTTCCAACATTCCTCATTGACATGCTTTGGGCATCAATGCCAATGCCAGAACAGACTTTTAAGTAAACACAGATACAGACCACCCAAGGTTTCTAGATGGAAGACAAAGGATTAAGTGAGAGGATCTGTGTGGCATGCACATCTGGGATGCTCTGGATACATTACCAGAGGAAGTGGGAATGGCACCAAATTGGCTTCCACTGACTTGAATCTCATGTTCTCAGGACCTTGAAGAGTCAGAGAGAAGGGGAAGACAGCTGGTATTTTATGTGAAGGTCATGAGCATCATGTATATAGGGCTCTGTCTCTGGGCCAGCTGAAGGCAGCACCCAGAGCTCACACTAATTTTGATACAGCAAACCTCATCACTTCTGCTGGCAAAACAAGTTTCCTATGAGGTCTTCTAAACATAGGCTTGCTGCATCACAGTAGTCCTCAGGGAGACCTTAAAGGGGCATTTGGTCTGACACAATCCTCAGTTACATGTAGCTAACTTTTCCATAACTAGGATAGTTCCCTCAAGGACAGAGGGAACCAGACACTGGACCAAGGTATTCTCAGACTGGGATGTCAACACTTTGCCCTGGAAAGGGCAGTCAGGTGTTGTGCATAATCCTACACCTGGTGTCGTCTGAAGCCTGGACCTCCATACTTCAGTGACACAGCCATCCTGTCCCTTGACAGCCTAATGAAAACCGAAAGCCACGTAAATGGAAAGTCCCTTAATCCTAAACCCAGACAAACTCACTGTTCTTGTTTTTCACTGTGATTCAATATGGTCTCTGCAAACACTGTCCATGTCTCTCATATCCCAAATGACACTGGCAGTGATGACTGCTCTTGCCTTTTCTCTTTTGGTGCACCAGCCTTGGCAGAAGCCATCCTGGAAATCTTACCTTAAATCTGCCTTATCATTTCTAATAAAAGAAGAGGTCTTAGCTATGGTGTCCTGTCTGAAGGCCAACCTTGCATACTGGATTCCTGTAGTTCCATGCATAGTCAACTAGAGTCAATGTCCTTTATGCTGTATCCAGGCTGTATGCCACACACCCCTGACACTCAGCTAGTAACAAACTGTATGCTCCATCATCACCTGAGCACCCACCTTTCAGCATCACTCCAAGATATGTCACATTTCTATGCCTGAATAGATTCAATTCAGATCTGTAATGCAAATATTTTCCAAGCTTTATGTCCTGTGCTGTGTGCTGATTAAAGGCTTTACCAGAATGCAACTAGCAAGCATAGACTCACTAATGTAATTGTGACTCTGAATTTCCCAATATTTTGAAATTAAAATATTAACTTTCATGCTTTATAATTATTTTTTAGTGTTAGAAACATCTCTCACAGTTTGTCTGTTCCTGTGCTCTGGTTCCTCTGATCTACCATTTCTCACGGCCATGGGGAGATGTGGAAGTTTCAAGCTTTTACAGAAATTTAACAGATTCCCCTCATGCTCCTGACCCAAATCACAGAAAATAACTCTACTTAGACGGCAGGTCACTGATGCTTTGCTACATCAAAAACCACAGTGCATGCTCCTGTGCAACAGAGAGGGAAAACTGCTTAAAGCCTTGAAGGTAGAACTTATTTATTAGACAGTGAAGTTGTCAAAATTTATATGTTTTGTTCTATAAAAAGTTCTGATATCAACATTTATTTTGGATGCACATCTGGAAGAAATGTTGAAACAGTAATGTTTTTACTGAAAGCAAATATGTCCTTTCTCAGAAGAAGTTTCGCTTCAGCCTGGTTTGATATAACTGTGGGTCCCTTGGAACCGCTGTGGTGCCTCATGAGGGTGATACATCATGTTGCTCGCTCGATGAAGTTCCCAGCCAGCGTCCTGTGATGTTTTGTGGCCATCTGACTCTCAGAGTACATAGCAAAAATTTAATGAGAAAGACAATTATGATGCATTATCGGAGTATGATGGCTATAAATTAAAATGTCCACAAGGCACATAGTAACTCTCGTGGACATAAATTAAAGCTGAAATGCCCCTTCATGAAATGCTTTAATTCAGTTTGACAAACTAAAGTATTTCAATTTAGGTTGAGCTAATTCAAAACAAAGCATTTTATTTTTCCCAATGGGGAGTAAAAATCTCCAGCAAAAGTGCCATAGGGAAATTCAGAGCCCTTGAAGACTAAATTTCCATTCAGAAAAAGATATTCATGGGAAATATCTGACCCCCTATAATACATACTCCATACACATATTTATAAAGTATATAGACAAATATATTAACACAAGCAAAGATATATAAGGCAGGACTGTTAAATATAGTTAAACATACAGTTGATGATATTTAAATTACAGTTAGTTGTAAAATATACAATAGCAAGTTGGACAGAGGAAGTCATAGAGCATTGATTTCAATTGCCTATAGGGATAACTCCATAAGTTGCAAGCTCAGCTCACTAGAAGGTGTTTTTTTTAGTTTTGGGGGAGAGAGAGTTGAGAGGAAAAGGTGACATATTTCATCTCAGCCTTGATGAATTCACAGAACTGGCAGGCCTTCTATTGCTTCATGACAATCCTGTAATACTCTAGCAGCTGGGAAATACCTCATTACGTCCACACGGTTTTCTGCCTTCCCATTTTAAAAGAAGGAATCTGCTTCCCTGAATCAGAACTCCACTATTGCCTTGTGGCAGAAATCTAATGTTTATGTATTGCTGACAAAGGTCTATGTACACCTTCTGTATTAGCACTGCACACTGGCAAAGACTTCACCTATTCTGGGTCCTCAGAAGAAATATTTCACAGTTTTTGTCAAAAGGATTTTTGTTTCTCAGAAACCAAAATTCTGTTTAGTCCCCAAAGAAGAGTCCTCCTCAGGAATCTGTGCCTTCAGAGGTGGAAAGGTGCAAACAGCATCAAATCCGAACACCTCATAGTTTTTAATAAGGTCTCACCATGACAAAAAGTATGGCACTACACTCTTGTTATTCTTATTTCAGAAACATGGTTCATTGTAGACAGTTTCAGACACAAAATAATGGCAAAGCAACTTTAGAAATTGCTGGTAGGTGTTCTCACAGTGACACACTTTGTCACTCACAGCTGTAATGGGGTTTCTGTAAGAAACACAGTGCTAACCTGGCCCATGACTCCAGAGAGCCCACAGACATGTCAGCTCTGCCAGCTGCATCCTGCTCCCAGCAGCAACCAGGAATCCTGTAGGAGGGGATATTTCTGGGATGCAGGTGAGCCACGGGGATTGCAGCAGAAAAGGTGCTACAAGACTGTGCAGACTCACACAGGGAGAGCCATGTCCAGTGCTCCCCTCTGCTCTCTGATCCCAGCTGTCTGTGAGGGCATATGACTGTGTCGTAACAGCTTGTGACTGTGACCAGCTTCCTGATAAAAAACTGGACTGCTCATTTTCCATTCCTCATTTTCCTCATTGAGCTGTAGTGTCTGACTTGTTTCTCCACCTCAGCCATCTGCCTGGAGTTATCCATCCTCATGACCTTTCCAGATTCTCTGCTTTCCAAGATGTGTGCCTGCCTCTCCACACGGGAGAGAGCTTTCCATTCTGTTCCACTAGATGCATGTCCTAGCATTTGCATTTATTCAAGGCAAGTTTTGCTCAAAGGGTTCTGTTCTACCAGGTGATCCAGACTGAATCAACAGTCTGAATGAGTGTCCCTTCCAGCTTTGTCTCCCCTGCAAACTGCACCAGCTGTGACTTTGTACTTCTCAGAGCCTGCTGAAGGGACACGCTTGTCCCTGTTTGCTAAGACTGTGTGTCTGGCATTTCCACTCAAAAGTGTCACTGTACAATATGAGCTGAACGTAAACAGAATAACAGCTGAACTAAAGAAGCTGGAAAATATTGCCTGTGGAGAGGGATAGTGAAATATATTTTACAGTAAAACACTGGGCAAAGCCACTCCAGGAGATATGCATATAACTTCAGTCAAGCTTTCATGTATTGCCCTACTATTGGGTCAGTGAGGCTCCATGTACCTTTCAGAGAGACAGGAGCTTTCAGGGAGAGACAAGTCTGTGCAGTGCAGGTTGCGTTTTCTTCATGTCCTGAGTCCTTGCTACATGACAGCCTCACCATCTGTAGCTGTAATTTTGAGCTACAAATAGCATGAAACATTTTTTCCTTCCTCTGTGCCCACTATGCCATTCATGCCACCAATGTCCTGCAGCAGACCCATCCAGTCCTTATCCCATTTACCCTTCTCCTTCCCTATATTTGTGCCAGAATTATTTTGAGCCTATTTTTGTGAGCCATTAATCATAGCATGGTTAGTCATATAAAAATAAAAAGAATTTCTGGTCTGTGGACGTGACAAGTCATTTCCAGCTACTGAAAAACTTGGCAAGGGATTTTTTTTTCTTTGGTTGAAAATATTTGAGACACAACAGGGAGGTTTTTTTTATCTGTGTGTTTTTATAAAGAGAACATGTAGATGTGTGAGAGGGGATGAGATGGGAAACAGCCAACTCTTGAGCAGTTGCTAAAAGATGACACTTTGTAAACTATGTTGATAACCCTCTGTGGGAGGAATAGCAAAAACTTAATTAGTCCTGATACGTATTATGAGAAGTCTTATTTTTAGAGTTCTGAAAGGAGCCTGCGGGAATTTCTTGTCCGTAACCTCTTGTGCAGAAGTACGATGCCTCCACTCCATGGGAAGGTGAGAGGCTTGACAGGGAATAAGGCAACCGACAGTTTTCTGTGACTTAGCTTTGTTCAGTCCATACAAAATGCCTGCTGACTTCTAGGAAGGACAAAACTGAGGCTTGTAATTTCCAGGATCTAAACAAAAATGAAGAAGTAAATAGTTCTGACAATGGGAAAAGGACCCCAACTATGAGGTGTCCCAGATCAGTTTTCTGCTGCCTCTTTGAGTAATATAGGGAAAGTCATTGAACCTTTTTGTACTTCACCTCTGTCCTGGAAAATGGCAATAACAGGAGCATTTGGGACACAGATAGCTTTTCAACCTTGTCCGTGTTTTTTGCTTTTAACAAATTTTGTGGGTTTTGCACTAAGATATGCCTAAAACCTCTTAAAAATGCCCACAAAAAGACAGAGATTGAAGATGAAATTTCTGGTAACAATATGCCAGAATCAATCACCCAGTATGTGAGGGGCTCAAAACCAAGTCAAAAGTCTAACTCAGACACATGAGCCCAAGTCTTCTATAAACATTAATACCTTAGCTGCCAAGCTCTTGACTATTCTAGGTTATTCCAGCCTCATTCTAGAGTAGAAAAGACCCTTCTCCATTCAGATAAAGAATTTTTCTTTGAAAGTAACTCTGGCCCTGCAAAAAAAATGTAGTTTCCTGATAAGAAGCTGTTCTATTAAAATAGTTTTCCCTATTCCAGATAATATTTTGCGGCTTTCACTTTGGGCCAGTCTCATCTGGTAGCTTTTCAATGATGCTTCAGTTGAAGTGCATGGGAAACATACTGCAAACTCTTTGTTCTCAGTGTTATTTGGGTGCTGCACTTTTCTTAGGTGACCTCAGTCTTGTGGGACGCTCCTTGTTTCTACTGTGGAGCACAAGACAAAGAATAAATCAGTAATAACAAAACTGAACAGTGAAAGACACTTACTGAGAGCCACATGGGACCACTGTTGTGGATGCCTCTTCCACTGGCTGAAAACTCAGGGGCAGCATAGCTGAACAGAGAAACACAGTGATAATATCTTTGTATAGCATCAGAGAAAGACACCTAAAAATAGCCCAAGTCTTCTTTCTTTACTTATTTAAATAAATCATCGTTCTAAAGAAAACTGACACTTTGCAACCTCACAGCCATATTTATAGGAGGTGGCAATAATTTTCAAGAATGGTCTAAGCTGGGAGGGAAGTAATTGATCTGGAGGGCCACAACAGATTGGTGATGACTGATTTAAACCATAGCATGGTTATCTGAGATTAAATAGCAGGGAACTTCATAAAAATGTCAGTTGAGCAAGAGAAAAGGCTTTGAGGAGGTGTGAAGGATTCACAGAGCTTTGGGAGCCTCAAGTCAAGGCTTGTGATCGCTTCTGACACAAGGCTTCTCCAGCATTGTTTGCAGCCCTGACAGATACCAAGGATGTGTCCAGGCTTCCTTCAGTGATGATTTAGCTCTGCCTCCCTGAACAAGGGGATGCAGTGTTATAACACCATGGAAAAACAGCCTGTGACATCCAAGTGTTTGAGGATCTGCCCTTTTCCTATGTAGGGTAAGACTTCAGAGCCACTGGTGTTGGTGTGGTCCAGATGATTGTCAGCCATAGGAAGAGTTGAGCAAATGTCCCAGGTGCTGCCAGACAGTGTCCCTTCTGTATGGACAAAGCAAGTAAGAGATTTTTTTTTACCTTCAGGAGGCTCCATCTCATCTCCTCCCTGTGCAGATCCATGCAGATCTGGGCTGGGATCCTAACTTTACAGAAAAACCACTTCAGGATATCCAATGAAAAGCTGTCCTGCATGACACCTCTCCTTTGGGTGTCCCATTCCTGGAGCGTCAGTAGCTCCAAACACCTTCCATCATCACAGCTCCCATGTGTCCACTACAGCTTAAAAGATAAATGAAGGAAAACTCAGCCATGCTCAGGGAAAGGGAGCCCACAAGAAATTTTGAATGTAAGTGAAATAAAAATGTCAGCATCCTGTACTGTCACAAGAAGCACTACTCTGAGCCACAGACATCTGTCCCCTTTCTGTATTTTAAGGTCCCCCCAAGGCCAGCAGACCGTGTTGTGTTTCAATAGCTGCCATTCATTGTCAGGCACTCACTGTCCAAGGCAGGGTGCTGAAGAGCCCAGCAATTCCAATGAGCAAGACAGTTTTCTTGTGTGATGGGAATCATTTATTCAAGCCTATTTCTAAGATGAGGGTGATTCTAAAGATAAATTTAAATTTAACTGTTAAAAATATTCTGCTTAATTAGAAATTCTTGTTGGAGCAATATTTACAGCCTGTAAAGTCATTGCTCTTGGAAAATTTCAACAGTGGGAATTTTATTCCATGTGCTTTCATGCTCTACACACTGGAGGGAGAAGGAAGCCGTCAGAGATCAGGGCATATGGAAACAGGCATAAGAAAATGTGTGCACTTCTCCTCTTCCTCTCTTTATAGTATAATATAGTATAGTATAGGCAGCAAATGCTGCCTCCTAGAGATTCTCAGCCCTTCCCAAGTTTCATGGCTATCTCTGTGAAATTGAACTGCTGCTGCAGCTGCTACCCCCTCCTTCTTCATTTTCACTTCCAGTTCGGGCTCAGTGGTGGGATGAATGGGAGGGAATAGCAGCATTCATCATCACAGCCATAAAAACTTTTAAAGAGATACAAGAATGCCATACCTCAGATGCTCCATTTCTCCTCCTGCTAACAAGCCTGCCAAACAGAAGGGCCAGGTTGTCTTGAGAAGAAGAATGAAGGGATGCAAGCAGGGCATTTGATAGCAGTGGCTAAGGCAGCATTTCTGTTTGCATAGCTGGTCCCTCAGAAGACCTTTGCCAGGCACACTGAATTTAGGGGTTTCCTGCAACACAGTGGTGTGAAGACGACAGGCTGGAAGAGATGAATCCATCTGCTTAATTGGACCCTACAAAAGGACGGTGGAGAAACAGAATGGAAACGGAAAAACAGAAAAAAACAGAAAACAGAAGCAAACTGCTGTGGACTTCTGCTATCAGACAACTATTAATTGTGTTTGGAGACACAGCCCAAGCTCATGTATAGCAGATGGGTGTCCAGCTGCCACTTGGACTTGTAAGCACCCACTCTGTTGCGGCAAGCACAGGCCATGATTAGTGCTAACCGTACCATGCAGTGGTTGCAAATGGAATTAAAACATGTCATATGCATAGCCACTACTGTCATTGCTATGGCTTTTGGGCAAGAGAGTGAAGAAAAGGCCAAACACAGCACCAGAGAATCCCTGAGAGACACAAAGGCTCAGGCATTTGTAGCTCCCAGCTGGAAAGTTGAGTTGTTGAAAGGAAACTGTGGTTTTAAGGAAGTTCACTGGATAAATCTGACAGGGTGATAAAAAAAATTTGTGTTTTTGCTCCATCTCCAGCAGCACCCATGTTATTCCCAGCATGGTCATGGCTTAGGTCTTACCCTCCATCTGCCTGCTAGGGGAGATCACTTCATTGTGTCAGCTGTCACAGATGCGCACAGCACTGCTAACCTGCTGCAGCAATCTTTCATGGCATCAGTCAAATCCAGCAATATTCCTTTACCTGCATTTATCTGAGTGACAGCCTCTGCCCTGCCTTCCACATCAAATGCCTTTAAAGACCTATAAAATACCCAGTGACGTTGCCTGAGGCTAACCTCAAAGGCAGTTGGATCAAATTGTGAGAGTATTATTCAGCATGTCTAATTTCACGTGTCTGCAAGGAAGCATTTTATGACTCAGTGTGTTGCTCTGGGTCCTCTTGAAAGTCACAAAGGGAAATAAATACTTCTAGGACCTGATCTGTTTCATTGTTTTAGACATTTACATAACCATGAGGTAACTAGCACTGTGTAAAGGGAGGCTGTGCATCCAGACATCCAACTCAGAGGAAGATGTCCACATCTGGTCAGCTGCATCCCACCCGCTGTGACTAAAGGGAAAGACTGCATCATACTTGCTCACATTCAAAATTTATACCAGGCCAAAAGCCTTCTGCCAAAACCAGCAAACCTCTTCCTTCGCATGAAGAGACAGTTCTCAGTGCTATGCGGTTCTCATTTACTCCTTGAAACCTGAAGGAATCAGAAACTGTAAGTGCAAGGAAATCCAGAGTGCAGTGTTGACCTTATTGCACAAGACCATTTTCAGTACAGGAAAGCCCAACTTCCACCCACAGCTTCTGGCTGATGGTTCCAGGCCCTTAATTCACTCACTAGCTTAAAAATTTCATGAAAGTCCCATACAATAACAATGGATAGAATAAGGGAAAAGAAAAAGGACAGGCTTTGCTCAGAAACATGGTTTGAGTTGTTCTTACTAAAGCACAGGCAAATGCTTTGCCAAAGCAAGGCAGAATAAACCTACAGCTAGTATTTAAAATACCCCAAGTGACCAAACAGTACTTGACCCAGCAGGACTGCAGCTTGAGGTTACTGGCAGCTCATAGCCTAGAAACTATTTAGGTGTAAATATGAAGATAAATAACTTATTTTCATTGCAAAGAGCAAAAGTGATTTTTTGTGAATTAGTTGAATTTACCAAAATTCTTTTATTTCATACAGTATGAAGCGATATTTGTCACAACAACACTAAGTATTTGTAACACATTTCTGCTGTGAATTTGCCTAGAAGGTTTCCCAGAAGGAAAATCAAGAAAAATATATCCATACTGAATTTGACAGGCAGGGATTTTTCCATGCTCCATGACTCCAATTATTTCACTTGCATTTGAGCAGAATGAAAAAGCTGCAGAAGACCTAAAATTGACTAGAAACTCATGTCTTCCAACAGTTTTGTGTAGTGTCTCTAGACGCTAATATGTCTGAGCTTCACTTCAGTGTTTCACTGGGGGATTTTGATGGCAACATGTAATTGTTGGTTCATTCTGGCTTGTGGCACCAGATCATTGTGGTCCATCCTGGTCTAACTAATAGCACCTTCTCCACATCCTGATTTTTTTGCTCTTGTAGTTCTTACACTACTGGTTGCTAAATATGCAGTAACTGCCATATTTTAAGCCCTGCAGAGAATCATAGAATATTTTGAGTTGGAAGAAACCCATAAGGATCAATGAGTGCAACTCCATACGGACCATTAATTTATATAATGGACTTGATTCTGTGCCATCTCTCATCTGGAAGTGATGCAGTCCCTTTGCAGTGGAACAGACCTGTAAATGACAGAATTGCCTGGGCTGGCTCTCTCACGGGCTCTCTCACATGCAGGCACACATGGTTTGCACTATGAAAGAGGAGATAAGCAATCCACATATGCTGCACACTGGCTGTCGATCTGATCATGTAGGAAAGAGCATTGCATGGGACAGTAAATTAGAGCTGAGTTTAAGTTTTTGGGGATGGTGGAGATGTGACACTGCACAGATGGAGCCTTGTAATCAGGAGAGCAGCACCAGGCTGCACAAGACACCCCAGACACAGCCCTGAGAGATAACTGTGTTCTGCTCCTGCTCGGCAATGCAGCGCTGCCACGGACCTTGCTGACTGTGTGGGGTTTGCTGCTGAGGTGCTGAGCACAGAATTCCAGGGCCACCATGCCTTCCTTCAGCCCCAGATGGGGAACTTCATGCACTAGTGAGTCAGCCACTCACTCTGGCCTTTAGCTTAGGGCCCACAAAATTAAAAGTCTCCCCACTGTGTTGACAGCTGGAATCATTTTGGTTATGACTACCCTCCGGCATCACACTGCTTTTCTGAGTATTCTGACTAGAGGACACTAAACAAAACTCAGCTGAATGCTTCAGACTACAAACAGCTTTGTGAAACCAGAGTGCCCCTGACATGCAGCCCTGGGTAACTGCCACCACTGGTTCTCAAAAGCCGGCTTCAAACAGCACCATCTATGTTTGATACACCCTTTCCAAACATCAGGATTTATTCTTGGGAGCACACAATACCCTGGGTCTATATTAAAGAGCTCATTGTTCAAGTTCACAGGACTTAATAAATACGTCCCAATCTTCAGCTTGCCATTTTAAAGGAAATATTGTCAATTATATAGATAAAACTAGGAAAAAATTGCCTCACACTTCATCTGCCTATGATTAACAAACTACACCCTGCACTGAACTAGAGAAAGAGCACCATCCAGCCTGGCTGTTTTGGGAGCTCCGGAAAGGACACATGTCTTGGAACTTCTGCGTAACACTTGGCAGGGCACACCTTTGCTCCAAGTGCTCCTCTATGTGGGGACAAGTGGCACAGCCACACCTTCCCCACCTGCATGGATCCATGCGGAGCTCCATGCTGAAGCTCTTTCCCCATCTTGTGCCTCCACGGGAAGCCAGCGTGGGAGGTGCTGGTGTGCTGCAGTCCAACATGCCTGCTGTCTGCAGCGAGCTCTACCCAGCATTTATTTCCTGAACTACCTCTGGCATTATTCAGATAGATCCCTGCCTGGTGGAGACAAGTGTGTGGACATGAGGCAAAGGGCTGAAAATCAATTGCAGTAAAGTTTTCTGGCTAGAGGAATGACACAGGCAAAAAAGGGAAACCACACCAGAGACATAGGGTGCCAGGAGAACAGCATGCTTTGCTGAAAGAAAACTTAAGCCAGTTTCAGGGTCTCAGCTTTTAGAAATTCTGTAATACCATTGAAAAGGGCATACTGTGAGAATGGCAGTCTGCTGCTGCATCCCTGCAGCACTGTCTGCCTCCAAGATCAAGTGAGCAAAAGCTGCCTACACTCCAGGGAGCAAGGTACAGGTTCTCTAGAAGATGAGAATGAACCCACATTCATACATTCACGTAGCAACCTTCAAACCAAAACTCCTTTCTTTAGCCTGCGTAGATGAAAGGAAGGGGGCAAAAAGAAAGAAGGAAGGAAGGAGGAAAAAAAAATTGAAAAAGTTTTCCTTGCTCATTGGCAGTGTTATACTGATTCTACTTTTCCTCAACTATTCAAAAAATTTGCATTATGGTCATTGTTTCTATTAATTTGTGTTCCTTTGCATTGAAAACCAGGAGAATGACTTCACCATAGAGACAAGGGGACAACTTTGGGCCACCTGGCAATTTTTCTGTCTCTAGTGAAGAAGGTTTAAATAGTGACAGAAGCTTTACAGCACAACACAGGCAGAGAAACAAGACACTCCATCTTGGGGAGATGACATTTGCCAAGTTCTAGGCTTGTTATTGATGTCCTATCAGATACAACCACACCAGATTATCCTGGCAGGAATGGTAACATGCAGCACGGAAGGTGCAAACAGTTCTTTTAACTCACTGAAGGAACACATGCACTCACACACTGCGCATTTTGAGGATGTTATCCTGCGGAAGGGACACCTATCAGCTAAAAATAGGCATAGGGTATTTGGAGCCCTCTCAACACATGCCTGCCCCAGTCATTTTTATATACAAACAAGCTACTTCATGAAAACAAAGGCCTGAAACTCAGATGGGTATTTATTGAGCACACACCTCATTAAAATTCTGGTTTTGCTGCTGAAGCAACTGACTCATTAAAAGAGAAGAAGGAATAAAAGTCATGAACTTTTGAACTGAACTGTTAGAAAAGCAAAGACTCATGAAATCACAGCAGGTCTGAGTAGATGTCTTGTCTGAATGACAATTCTTTCCATTGAAAAAGTACATATCAACTATAGCAACAAGTTAAAACGTGCATGCTTTAAACTTACAAACAAACAAAACCCCTCCAAAACCACCCTGAACCCTACAGAGTGCTGGAATACAACTACTTGGGTATATATTTCCAAGCAGTAATTTTTATCAGACAGTAACTGCATTACATTTTCTCAAATAAATAAACCATAGGTCTTTCTATTGCTCCATGAAAACAAAGTTACGTAAAAGCCGGTTATTTGCAGCATAACCTTTCTGAAGAAGCCTCAGCTGATGTCAGGTAGCTATTTGTCACCCGAATCTAATACTTTCCACCCTGTGCCAAGTCATTTTCATGGGATCTGCAGGGTGTGATGCAGATCAGAAATACCTTTGCCATCCGTCACTGCTGAAAATCACTGGAGCTGGATCCATCTGCCTGTGTTTACCGGGCAACCAGAGTCGCATTGCTAGTGCGAAGGTCGCCCCATGTGAACCCATCAATCAGCAGGCTGGCAGCTTCAGGCCTCGACCAATATCGAAAATAAATTCAAGGGAACAGTTTTTAACCCCTCACTGCTTCTAAAGGGCTGGTGACATCTCTCCTTCATAGAAACAATTTTCCAAGTCACATTCAAAGTGACCTTCTGTGTGAAACTTCAATTCCATATGCATGAGATACACCTGTGACCTGCCCACTCAAAACTGCCATTTACCTGCTGAATACAGCTCAAGATAGGTAGTGTAGCTAAATGAGCTGTAACTGCTGCATTTAAGTGCCAAGAAAACTCCCACAATGTTCTAAACTGATCACTAGCTATACTAAGAATACAGTTTAAACAATTCAACTCGAAACACAGTATTACATTTAATGACAAGTATCTTTCAATTTTATTTAAGGAGTAAGTGTTTACTGTGTTTGTTTATTCCTAATTTGATTTTTTTGGGATGTCTATGTTAAGGTTATGAATTTAGTCAGCTCCTCAGTCATACTTTAAGTTAATGTACTATATGCCTTTCTGCTCTGTACAGATGCTCTTTTTGTGATTGAAGCTAGTCGAACTAATTAATTCAAAAAATAATTTCTATTTCTAAATTATCTGCAGGCAGACTGGAATTTCCACTTCTTTTGTTCTTGTCTGAAATTGTTCAATGGATTCTTTGTCCAAGCGTACCTCAGACCATACACTCCTTGTCACTCACCTGCAGTGACTGATCCAACCATCTCATGTTCCCTCTACTGGACCTGGGAGGGTTGTGTGCCTGTGTGTGGGTTGGAGCCCTTAACAGAGAAGGAAAGGGTTTGAAAAAGGTATGTGCTACTAAGATACACAACTGCAAAACCTGAAGACACTTATCTTAGAGCTTGTGGAAAATAAACATAGCTGAAAAAAGATGAGATCTTCATGTACCACTGAAGTGTATTCACCTCTGGGCAATAGTTCATAATAACAGCTTAAATTTCCCAAGTAGTTGAGGCAAAAAATATAAACTGAAACTGCAGGAGAGGGCAATCTACTTCCACTAGGTGGGCCCTGGCCTGAATGCTGACTTTATAAAATTTTAACCCTATGAAAGTGTCCTGAAGCATTCAGTTAAACAGCTGAGGTGACCTAGATTATAGCTTGAGCTAATAAAAACTGATCTTTGTAAGAATTTCAACCCTGTTGTGTTCCCAGTCAGTTTGTGGGGAGACAGATAACTATGAAATAATCAGTAGCCTTTCGCTATGTGTCCTAGATTATTTCAGTATTTGTTTCTTATTTAGTTGGATTTTGATAAAACTGTTTTAAAATATGTGCTCTCAAACAAGTTTTATAATACAAAACGGAGCAATCAATTGAAAGTCACCTTGTTTTTAGAAAAACAACACTGTCTTTAGGTGTGCAATTCTCTGAAAACTTCTGAGAAATAAGTGCTTTACAGCATGGTTTTTGTAGTGTCTGTCACTCATGCTCGAGACCATTAGCTTACATCAATTCTCGCCTGTATCATTCCTCTAAAGCATTGCAATGGGAAGTGATTTTGGCTTCTTAGCTGTTTTGTTGCTCCCACAAAATCCAGTGACAAGTCATCAGAATGCCTGTGATGAGATGGTGGTCTCAGCAGCTTTCTGCAGCGGCAGAGATGACAGAGCGAGGTGCTAATACAAGTCAATGATTAATGGGATATAAGAACGCAGATAGATTAGAATGGATTAGGCATGCATATGCCTCATTTAAATTTAAACCTTAACCAAAAAAAAAAATCCAGTGTTTTTTTGCCCTGCCAGACACACCATGCTATTCTATTTCTCTGGCTTTCCAGTGCCAAGAAGCTTATCTGTAGCCTGACAGAGCAGAGTCCCTAGAACTGAATTTTTTCTGTCTACTACCTGTTTTATACCTGTCATAGTAGCAGCAAATACAGATAAAGGAATCAGCAGCAGGTTCCAGGGAGGACCTATTGCACGTTACACTGGTGTAGGCAAAGGTGGGATTTAAATCAACCAACCCGTGTAAGCAGTCACTCCTGATCCAGTATTAACCAGCTGAGGATCATCCCTGCTGCAGCAGCAGTAGCTCAGTGTTGTGCTAGGAAAATCAATGAAAATTCAAGCTGTATCACAGATGTACTCATTGTGCCTCGTTTTTCCACAGATGAAATGGGGCTGCGATGCTTAGCAGTTTGCAGTTTGTAGGAACCTGTGGTTAGAATTGTGGGAATCTGTGGCTCAGTGTTATCATGCACTGGGAGATCAAGTGATCTCCTCCTTAGAGACCCTTCCAAAGTTTTTCTTTTCCTGTAGAATCCCTAAGACAGTCCTTTTATGAGCTAGAATTTCCTGTTCTCATACTAGTTCGTACATCAACCTCAACAAAGCCAGGTCTGTGGAAGCGCAGTTTAAGCCACCTCTTCCTTCCTGAAACAAAATGCTGAGTATCTTCCTATTATTTTTGAGTATATTTAAATTTGAAATATCCTGGGGTTTAATTTTTTAAAAAGTCCTGTGCATTTTCTTTTTTTGTGCCAAATCATGCTCTCCCTTTCCCTCTCAATGCTTGAATACCAAATGACTAATGGAATTGCTGAGATAAGGAATCTGGAAGATTAGTGTGTTTCCCCAAATACAGCTCTGCACATGAGTGAGAGAAGTGTGCTTTGGCCTTTAGATATTTTCCCCTTGCCTGCTTCAAGGTCTTGGCAAGCCACTGCCGAGTCAGAACCCTTCATCTCCAACACGCTCTAATCCGACATTGTTTGATTCCAGGAGAATACTGAGGGACCTAGTCTGAGAAACCTGGCTCAGTCAGAGATAGAAGCACATCAATAAGCATCTTGGCTGGGTATCTCTACCATGGCTAATACAAAGGAGTTCATGGATGTGTGCTGGGATGACTGCTGATGATTGTGTGTGGAGATGTGGTTCCAGGATCAGGATGCCCTTTGCAGCCTGAAGGGAAGAGGCAAGTGAAGGGAAGAGCAAGCAATAGGAGCATTTAGAAGTGAATTAGTTAAAAAGTTCCTCTCCATGTGAACCTGTCAGTCTTCAGTAGAGGATTATGCCCACTGGGGTGAGTAAGCCCAGGCGTGCACACACACACACACAAACATACACACACAGACTTTCACATAGTATCACTAAGACCTTGTGGTTAATTATAGCTCTGAATCTGACAGAGAAAAATTAGAGGGGAGAGGGACAGCTGCAGGATCCTGTGGTGTAGGGTCTGATTTCCAATGTAATCTGCAGCCCACCAAAGATCTTCACTTTGGAAAAATAAAGTTCAGCCATTTCTAGTCCCTGCCTGCTGCTTTTCCATTGCCTCATGCATGCCGTGAGCCTCTGAGCTCCTAGCGGGTTCCTCCTAGCAGCAGGCTGGCCCATGCTAAGCAAGGGTGGCTTGTGCCAATGAAAAATACATATAAGTTGGGATTTCTCAGACCTCCTTTTCTTTTTACCCTGCTTTTTTTTTTTTCCTAGCTTGTTGCAGGAGATGAGTCTGTGAGACTACTGCTAGTTTCTTTCTTCCTAGGTCTGCAAATCTCCCCTACACCTGGAACTAAAATGAGGTGGCAAGTTTTAACCTTTTCTGACCACATGTCATTTGACTCTTCTGGTGTCCAGAGCCAGAAACAATCCTGTTGATCCCACATTTTAAGGATAAGGATAATTCAAGGTCTCTGTATCACAGCTGTTTTCCTTTGGAAAATGGGAGACTTCACGGAGTCTTGCTGCTCGTCTTGAACCTGCTTGCATGTAATGAACTCATATTACAAAAAAAAAAAAAAGGAAGCCCCCATAAGATGGTTGCAACATGAGCTGAAAGGGTGAGTCCAAAGATTACATAAAATGGGGATTACTGTTTTTAAGTGCTTTGAGAGTTATTGTAAAATACACATGCAAATTACAGCCCCTCGGAATTACTAAAGTACAGTCAGGACCAGACCAGGTCTCCACTACAGGGTCAACAGCACTGCTGGATGCAATCATAACTTTTAATGCATCTTGGAAGGACAAAGAAACTCCAATGAACTGGAAAATATTAGTGATGTGCCAATGCTTGAAGAGTATATGTGGCAGGGAATTATAGGCTGCTTAGCTTGACAACAACCTGAGGCAAAATCATGTACTGGCTGATCAGAAGATGGAAAATCCTACACCACTTTAATAACTTCTTTAAGTTAGGGATTTCTCATAGCAGTTCCTTTTTTAGAATTACCATTGTTTACCAGTATTTTCCAAGGAAGATTAATTTAAAACATCCATACCAGCTTAATATGTTGTTGTACTTCCAGATGCATATTAAATGCGAGTCATCTTCAACATTAGAATGAAGTGCAAACCTCACACAAATGCAGACCCCAGACTCTGCCAGAGCTTATTAGAAGATCAGCACAATGCAAAATACTGTGTTTCTTTTGAAATCTATAGCATATTATTTTTAAATTTTGTAATTGTGTATCCAAATTGTTATTTCCCCGTTCATAGCCACTCGTTCAGAATACACAACTTCCTTGACTTTCTTTAGGTAACAGATTCAGTCAGGCATAGAATCATAGAATTGTTCAGGTTGGAAAAGACCTTCAAGATCATCAAGCCCAACCATAAGCTTGACACTGCCAAGTCCATCACTAAACTATGACTGTAAGTGCTGCATCTACACACCTTTTAAAATCTTACAGGGATGGTGACTCAGCCACTGGTTGGCCAAGCAAACAGACATCTCTAGGACACAGCTGAAGCAGCTGAACACATAATTATCAATTCTGTTTCCTTCAACCAAATTTCAACAGAGCTCAGCTGGCCTAACATCAACTGGATCTAACTTGATGCAATGTTAAACAGGCAGGTTAGTTAAAATTACCTTTACCAGTCCTTGGGCCATAACAGTCTGAATTTGTCCTTACCAAAAGACACAAAGAGTTGGTTAGCCAGGTCTCTGGAGTAGACAATAAACAGCAGCATGGGTACAAAGGTAGATCAGATTGCTCAAAACCTCATCCAGCTGTGTTTTGAAAATCTCCAAGGGTAGAGATCTTAGAAAAGCCTAAAATGACATTTCTTCCTCCACAGATACCCATTCCCCTTTGGAGAGAACATTTCTCTTTTGCTGGGCTCCTAAGAATAAAATCCTCTGTATCCATGTACTGATTTATAGCCTCTTCTGTATTCTGCTGGCTTTGCAAAACAATCCCTTTCGTGTTGACCCATGCATGGGGGCATGCCCCGGGGGCACAGATACAATAACCTGATGTCACCACCCACATGGGCTTTGCAGGTCCCACTTGAAGCACACACTCACTCCAGGTCAAAAGTTTTTCTTGCAGCTGATAATAGCAGGATGAGAAGCCTTGCTGCAGTTTGGAGTGCACAGCTAGGTGTTGGTGGGCAGCACACGTCACCAATCCATACAGCTACAACTGCAATGCAGTCACCATGACAGCCAGCCAGTGAGGTGGTTTCACCTCTCAGGAATGCTCTGGGATTGCCAGATGGAGGCTCTAGTGAAAGGCTCTAGTGAGCCTGAATCTCCACTAACTCACCCCTTTGTGCTTCGGACAGAAAAACGGCTGAAGGTGTAAGGACAGCCTGAGCAGAGCAGGGAATCTGGTGCTCTAGGGCTGCTTTGAGCACCGCTGAGCCTCCCACAGGGACACAGGGTTACCAGAAAGGCAGGTCTGTGGTGCGTCCCAGAGCAAGTCAGGGCTGTGCACCTCTTCATTGCTACACTGCACTGAAACATTGCTTTGGAGGCCTGAACTAGCAGTCAATGCTGAGACCAAGTCCAGGGCGCTGACAGACTCTGTAGCCAAAAACTCCTTAAGTACTTGCTGTTTTCTCCATCAGGGCAGAAATTGCTCCCTGTTTAACTGTTTACACCAAGGCCTAGAAAGAATATAGTCTGAGAAATTACTGAGTGTTATAACACTGTAGTTATCCCACAGCTCACCTGCTCTCATTTCTGCTTGCCTTTGTTTCCCTTCATTCTCCTGGTTTACCCACCGTCCATTCGTTTTCTCTGCTTGGTGGGGGTTTTCTCCTACGCCTCCTTTTTACTCTCTTTCTCTGAACCACTTCTCCTCCCCTCCCCCTGCCCTACATTTTCTGGCAGAGTTTTGGTCTCTGAGTTCAGTTTTATTCTTCCCTGGAGAAATGACTTAATGCCTTGGCTCTAATGAGCAGTTTGCAAACAGTGAGCCCTTGCTGCTTAGTCTATATGGAGATGTGCATGCCAGTAATTGGGAGCACCATTTTTCTTCTGCTTTGCTTTTCTTCTCCCCCACTCCCTTCTTTTTCCCAGTCTCATTTAGCCATATGATGGCTGAAGAGACCAAAGTGTCAGACAACTGGGTAAGACCCTTTGTTGTTAGATCGTTGCTGTTCATGCACTCAGGAGAACAAGTTCAACAGCTCAGGGAGCACAGACTGCATCACAAACTGGGCTCACCAGTGTACTTAAGGTTTTACCCCATGGGGATGTTTTCCCACTTATTTTGTGAGCAGATTAAGCTGGCCATGGATTGTATGTGCTCTGCAGTGTGGACACTGCTCTGGGTAGCCATCCGCAGAGGCATGTGTCAGCTGAGCCCTGCTTTCCCAGAGCTGTGGTTGGCTGAAGGCAGTCCATTCACCAACAACTTTCCAATGTTCCCAGCTCTGACCAATTCCCCTCTACCTCATAAACACAGGATTTCTCCAAGTTTTAAAGGCCCTCGGGTACCCTAACTTGATCTGTTCCATTCAACCACTTCCTGTAAACAGACATTTATGGTAATTTTAGAGGCCACCAGGGCCCCTTTTCTATTCAAAGTGAACCTTTGCTCCCAAATGTCTAGACTTTGACCTCCTCTCTCCCCAGCTTTCATGGTCAAACTCTGCTGTGCTTCCCACTCCACTCTTTGCCTCTGAAGTGCCTGGCCCAGCCTCTCTGATCCTTTCTTGTGGTCTTCTCAGCTGCTGAGCACCCTGCTTGCAAGGCACAAGAAGACACCAGCAGTGGTAGTCAGCAGGACTTTCTTGGGCAGAGTAGTCACAAGGCACCCCACCAGCAAGACACCAAGCCTCAGTGCACTGTAGCTCCCCATAAAACAGAGGTTGAGCACACAGAAGGGATCCTGGCTGCAGCTGGCAGAAGGGGTCAGACTTTAAAAGTCATTTTAGTGCTTGAAAAAGCTCAAGAACACAAAGTTTCCTGATGAAAGCGCCACTGGATGCTTCTAAAGCATACCAAACTACAGAATTAGCCACATCCTTGGGGTGTCACATTTCTCTTGGATGGCCCTGTCAAAGTCACCTAGTGGCTGCTATCCTGCAGTGAAGGGCTTCCTCCAGCCTACTTTCTTGGGACACACCAGGACGTAATCCTTGGTGAAACTGCACGTGCACCCCCCACGTGGTGGGCACTGTGGTAGTGCCAGTGCCAGCAGCTCTCCACAAAATCTAGCTAGTCTTTGTGCACAGCTATGTGCCACACCGTGGTTGCATCCAAGTCCCTGATTCGTTGTCTAGCCTGGGAACCACATGCAGGACCTTCATTCTGAGTGAATTCCCAAGAACTTACATGATAGTATTTTTTTAGTGCACAGCCTGGACTCTCTGTCTTGAAAGTACAGTTTTATCTTGTGTCATTCAATACGACATCCTGCTTTCCAGGTCCAAAGCTGATAACAAGATCTAAAGCCCACCGTTAACAGAATGTATAATTAAAAACTTTATAATTGACCTGGTAGCTAAGCTGACTAACAGTGGTCAGCTAGGGCTACAAAGTCTCTTGCACTCAGATTTGACTCTGCAAATTGAACCAGGAGGTCAGTGATGTTGATCTCAGGAGACAGTCAACCCTTTTCTTCCAGTGGTTCCACGTCTGAGGGCTGCTGCATCTCAGGTTGCTGCTGCTGTTTCCTGGTGCTCAATATCTCAGTCACTTTGGGAACTGGATAAGGTTACTTCTGTCCTCCCACAGACATGGCCCATCACAGGTGATGACCTCATATCATCATGGATTAACGCATCATTTTCAAGAAGTGGAGGCCATTTCCAACACCATGAATCCTATCTTTCTTTCCCCCTGCCCTTTGATTTTTTTTTCCCACTTTGGTAGGTCGTTAATATCTCTGACATCAGTTTCTAATTGTTTGGACCATTCTTGGCTTTTGTTTTCTACTCAGCAAAGCCTCAGAGAGTGACAAGCCATGCTGACAATCTGCAATTTAACAGAGCTAAACATGGATCAGAGTCTGACTAAGCATTCTTCTTTAGATATTTTTATACCATTTCCCACCCATCTGTTATGTTTGGAATAATAGCAATTAGTAGTTCATGTCCAAACCCCCAAATTCACCCTGCAAATGCTTGAACTCATGACCAGGGTTTGGCACTAATTTATCAGACCTCACTGCATCAGTAATACCATGTAAAAGAAAATTAGATTTGACAGCTGCTTAAATTGCGATAGCATAAACTGAGGGTATCTTATACTGTTTAGAATAGGAGTGCAGAACAAGTACACAGAGCTTTTGCAGATAGCACAAATAAACGTGTGCTTACTTTCCCCCATGGAACAATTATTCTTTTGCCGGGGGAAATGTTTCCCTTCTCTTTTACACATTTTAACAGCATGGATTTTTTTTCCTGTAGTACATTAGGACTCAACACCCTCACACCTTTAAACAAAATTCCACCTTGTTAAGAGATCTTACCCTCAAACTAAGGTAGGGGCTGTTCTAACCATTCTCAACTAGCAGTTTGAAGAGTATCTCTAGCTGTAGCTCAGAGTCTATGTTTCATCTGAGAGCTACCATGCTTTAGGCTTTATTTTATTTTATTTTATTTTATCTCAAATATCATCCATGCCATCTAGTTCTGAGCTCTGCTCCATTGTTCTTTTATTTAATGTTCAGAAACAACTCTGAAACCACCAAATCTTTCCCAGATTTGCCTTCAAATTGTACTTAAAAGAGAAAAGCATGTATGTATTGAACAGCATGAGAGTTACCAGGTCCCTCCTGGCAATGTTAGAAAGGTTTTATGGTCAGTTCAACTAACACTGGCCTCCCATAAATAAAGAAGTGAAATTTTACACCTGTGGACTGGGGCCAAAGCTGCCTTCTCTATTTGAACATGCTGACGCTCTGTTTTTGTTGGTGTGTGTGACATACAAGCCCCTGGTTTCCAGCTCTGACCACACTGGTACAGGAAAGGCACACTGACACCCTCCTCAGAGGCATCTGTGGGCAACTTGCTTTTGCATTTACTGTTCCAGTCTCTCAGGACTTCAGCCTCTTTCACTGTCTCCTTCAGCCCCCAAGGCTGTTGAAAGTTTGCACTCTGTGTCTTCCAGACCTCTCTCAGCCGTCACTCCCTGCATCCCTTTCTGAGCTTCACGGGCATATCACCCTTTACTTTCCCTGAGTCTTCATCCTTTGCAGGCATTTTTGATCTGTCACAATCTGTGCCTGAGAGCTACAGTTGCTACTTCAAGGAAATGAGGGGGTTGCAAACTTTCCTATGCACTACACTTGTCCAAGGAAACTGTCTGAAAACTAGTTTTTTTCTGACCACCCTGAGACTTGTCATCACATCTTGCTGCTTTAATACCTCTCCCCACCTTTTTTTTTATACGACAAAAAATTTATAGTTGCAGGAGTTTTTCAGTTTTACTCCAGCAATGTAAGCTCTCAAGATGCTTGAGGACTTTATAGTGCTCTTCTGCTGCTTTTCCCCAGGTCAAAATGATGTGCAGGACCAAATACTCTCCATACTGTCCCAAATTCACCTTGCTCTCCTAGTGAAACACCTGGAATACTAAACACAGCCCATGTCACAGACTGCAGAAATTGTGTCTCCCAAAGAGTGTGTTGAATGTACACAAATATGTGCTTTGTATTTTGAGGTGCTCTTGCCAGAATCCTGCTGTGGCATCTAGCATAGAAAATACTTGGCATCACCTATATCCCTCAATATTTTTCTCCTTTCAGATAATGGAAAACTTGCCTTTTTACATTTTCAGCACTTTTGAGGAACCAAAGTTCCTCAGAAGTACTAACAATTTCACTTCAGTCACCCCCAATACAATTCTCAGCATGACTATCATATCCAAGAACTTTTCTAAGTCTCTGTTTTAAGGCAAAATGAGTTTTACCATTACAGTGAACCCTGTAACAGTTGTATACTTGCAGGCCTGTATTTACTGTGCTGACAGCTTCTCCACCATCTTGAAGATGTTCTCAAGCTCTTCCTTAGGTTCTTGCTTCCTCCTGCAATGGGGGCAGCTTTCTGAGAAGACTGAACGTCCAATCCATCTTCGATTCAGTAAGAGCTGCTCTCACCCATTGCACTTTTCAAGACTTCAGATTTGCAACATAAAAATCTCATTCACTTTTCATTGGAGGTAAAAATCACTACATTTTAAGCATCACCTATGCAGAGAGAATCTTTAACAGACAGTGTCCAGTACAAAATGTGTCTTATTTATTGCTTGGAAAGTCCATCCCTCTTGAGTTACTGCAAGGACAGCTGCTGAAACCACAGTCTTTGTAGCACTACTGTTAACTTCTCATCGGTGCTGTGGGTGCTCTGTTGGAATATGCAACGTTTAGCATATGGTAGGAGATGTTCCTTTTGTATTTTTGCCTCAAAAAATATCACAGTGTGCCTTTTGATGTGTTGGTTTTACTTGATTCTGGCTGAGCAATGTACACCTTTCTGCTTCTACTTGTTTTTCCCCCAGTGCAGTTGAAGTCTCTACCATGTCTGAAAACTATTTGCTTTGCCATCTCACTTTCAGTAGCTTTTGCTTGCTCACTTAACAAGGGTATTTCCAGTCTCTGAATGGCTGTCTGAACTTTTTACAACTAGGAAGGATAGCAAAGCAATTTCAAGGCAGAGACACAAATGCTTCTAGAAAACACTTTGGAACTAATTTCATGACACGTTGATCTTTCCTGGACTCGGTAATTTATCTCTGGGGAGCTCCAGACTGAACTATGCATAGTCCTTTGTGCAGTGTTCATTGCATTTCCTTATTTCCTGTCATCTTCTGTAACTGAAATCCATTAAAGTCTTAATTATATTAGCCACTGTTAAGCATATCAAACCATGGAACTTGCCTTTTTTTCCTTAATAATTCGGAAAATTTAATTTAGCTTTTAACATGACAACATCAGCTATAGGATTAGTAACTGTGATTCTGTAATTTAGATACAAGCTTCTACAGAGCTTTTGCTCATTTAATCTATCCTTGAAGAATAATGAGAAACTTATTTCTTTCACATAGTACATTATTTGCAATCTGCTTGAACTTTATAGCGGATAATCACTGACCTCAACCATATCATGCTGGATCTGCTTCATGACTACATCAAGACATGAAAGTTTTAAAGATGGTATAAAACAACAAGAAAAAGTGGCCCCCAAACCAGGAATAATAGATTTTCTAGGCTGCATTTCATAATTTTTAACACAGTGAGCATTTACTCGAGTGTCTAGAAATTATTCTTGTGTACAAATACATGTGAATTAGCAGAAACCCTAATCATAACTTAAACTGAACTGAGCTCCTGTCTTCAGATTTTCTAATAAGATTTGTCCCTGCTCTGCTTATTTCTAATTATTTTTCAATCATTACCAGCTAGAAGAGGTATGGATAAAGGTCTCTGATGTCATTTGCTCTCAGCAATTTTTTGTATTGCAATGTCACCGACCTTTGTACTCTTTCACAGGGGAATACTCATGTCTGAGCAGATCTAAGTATAATTTTATGGTGCCTGAAACAGCTCAAAGAAACATTTGGGACTCCTCTAATTCCTGTAAACTCAGACATGAAATTCCAACTTTTGAGGACCAATGGAGAAATTGAATTAACTTTGACTGTCCCCCCCCCCCGTCTTCCCAGCCTAATATAGGATGGGTGGAGCACTCCTGGCTTGTGAGCATTCTCCAGTGAGCCGTGTATCTTGTCTGCAGTCTGGTCACAGCTTCCTCTCCAATCTACCATCAGATTTCATCAGCAGCCACATTTCACTTTGAGACAATGGGAAGCCTTTTCCAGACTTTTTTTATAAACCATGGCTCTCAAATTCCCCACTGTTCTTGGAGCACCTGAGCAGGATTATAGTCTTAAAGTTGGTACAGGCTTAGAGTGACTGCAAGTGGCAACATGACAGACAGAACTGTAAAATAATTTCTGCTGTAATGCTCTTCTAACACACATTAAAACTCTGAGGTTTTCATTCAGTGAGCCAAAGCACATCTATATTCAGTGGGATTCACACTGAAAGTTTTTAATTCTTGTATTATTTTCGGAGGAAAGGGAAGTGTGTCTTCTCTAGTGTGCTGGAGAGATTAACATGGAAATCAGACTTAATCATGGAAATGGCATAAAAGCGAGTCTGTTAGTGAGGATTATGAGTTCTAACTTTTAGGGAAATGACAAGATTATTTCTCTTTGAAAATGTACTTGTGCTTGAGTACACAGTATTCAAGTGGAACTACGAGCTCCTAGGTTTGTGCACCTTTGTTCAGCTACATTTAAACACCAGGTACATTTGAAAACAGTGCTACAGCTGAGGTTTAAAATTGCTTCCACAAAACCATACCTCTACTTCATAATATTATTAAAATCATGTTTTTAAATCCATATTAAAAATATCCAAGGATTGAAAGTCCAGGACACAGAACTGGGAGCTCTTTATGCAACGGTAATATGTGATTGCAAATTCATTTTCCCATGGGGCACCTACATCCATCAACTTCCAGAAAGCCCCAAGGCCCCACATCAGGAGGTGTCCAGGATAAGGCACGAGAAGAACTTTCTTATGCAGGATATTCACAACATCTTCACAGGAACTGAGAAGCATGAAGCGAAAGAATGAGAGAAATATAACAAGACATCCTTTATACATTGTGGATTTTCATAAATTACAAGAAATAATGTAGGAATTAAAAAAAGGAGAAAATTTTTAGGTGGTCTACCAGATTGGGATGACCAGGTTCACAGTCTGTCATTTGAACTGTGGGCTTACATCCCCAGTTCCTCTGTTTCCCCCACTCCCACTCCACAGCCTGTGTCCTGCTCTATTCTGTCTGCACAGCAGGCTGAGCCCATGGGCACATCGAGGGCCACCTCTAGACTAACTGTGATGCTGAACAGCTGCCTAGTCCATGTTGTACCCTGTGACTGGGGACACAAGAAAAGAAGGTGGAAGCAGGTGAGAAGGGAGAAAGTGGGAGAGTGGGACAAAAAACCGGGGAAAGCTCTGTCCCAGTCAATCTGCAGCAATGGAGCTATGTGGCCAGGGCAATGCCCAGAAAACTCTGGGTATTCAGGACACAAAGCTGCAATGTATGAAAAAACTCCTGTTCAGGAAGCACAGACTTACTAATTTAGAGGCTGGCATGTTGGTCAAACTCAGAAGAATTTTCACAGGGACGCAGAAAAAAGCACATACTGTATATAAAGGTGCCCAGCCCTATGCCAAATGTCAAGTCCTTACCTCAAAGTTCAGACTTACTTAATGAGATATCTCTCCCTCTAATCTCATGTTTGGAAACTGTTGTTTCAGTTTAGCTGAAAGAGTTGAACCATCCGCCCAAAGCCATCATTAGGTAGACATTTGGCATGAAAATCTTCCATCTGTACTATTTGTATTTGGCAAAGCGTTTAATGGGGAAGTAAAAGAGTGTCACTTTGGAAATGGTGAGATGTGCCATACCCTGAGCTGTGAAAATTATTCAAGGAGCTTCAAAGGACTTCATGGAATAATTTGCAAAGCAGAGAGGGAATGATCCTGAAAGCATAAACTTACTTGCTCAGGACTATAAAGAGAACTAACAAAAGAGCTTTGAATGGAATTGCTGAGAATGGTTTCCCAAGCTTTTTCCCCCCCCAACTCTTAATACTGAAGCTTCTCATCTTGCCTCCTTTCTTAGCCTCTAATGCACATTGACAAGGACAGTGATACATCTTTAGTGTGGTTGCTATGATTCCTGCATCTTGTACATTTGCACACATAGAGGAGAGGGATTTCTGCCCAATGTAAGAATTTAATACTGTAGTGGGGTGTTCTCAACCTCACCTATATCCATCAGATCTCCAGTTATTTTCTGGTGACTCTGTACAAACTCCTCCCTTCTATAAACCCTTGCCCTGCTATGCCTGCGGCTACAGGGCAGATATAGCTCAATCCCTTTATTTGAGTGAGTGATGCTGGGACTCACAGAGTAACAGCACCCTCCCTAAACCACGTGTTGGTTCGGGGATGGCAGCAGAGAAGACTAATGCATTACACAAAGACAGGAAAGAAGAGGCAAGTTGTCCTTCCCCAGCAGGTGGAGAAAAGCAGACTGCCACAGAGTGGTTTCCTCAAGCCCAGCTAGAACTCCAATGGACATATCACCAGAAGAGTAGCTCTTGCAGGAGCTAAAAAGAGGAGCTGTAAGAGTTTGCGAATGCTGCCTTGGTGAGCAGGGGAGGCAAACCACAAGAGATGAGCAGTCATGTGGTCCTGAGAGTATCTGTCTTAATTTAGCTCACCACAGTCTTTAAGAGAAAAGAAAGGCCACCAAAAAAGTCCTAGATTATAGGATCTGCAACTTGTACTTTGCAAGCTGAAAGTATCGTGGGGGGTTATCTCACCCAGCTTGGGGCTGGAACAGGTGAAGGTTGCGTCATGAAGAAGTGCTGGAAAGTACACACGCTAGTCTTTTCTTCCACAATTTCTGTCTCTTCCTAGGCTATGAAATCACATTATTTAAAGAAAAATCATGAAGCACAAAAAATTTATGGAAATTGACTTTCCAGTCACAAACAGGTCAACACAAGCCAGCTGGCATGGCCCCTGTGCAGCTTGCCGTAGCTCTAATTATCTACTTCTCTTTTTTGCAATTTGCTCAAGTGATCTGATTGTCCCCTTTGCAAAAGGCAATTCAGGGAATGTCTTTCTCTGTGTAGTTATTTATAAAATGTCAACCCAAGCTCAACAGTTAATGAACCTCAACCTGCACTGAGTTAAGGAAGGGTGAATTCATCTTGTCCCAACCTTCTATCCCTACCCATGCCCACTGGACGTTGGTAGTTTGTTTATACTACTCGTGCCTTTTCTCTCTGAAGCTGAAACTCTTCTAAATGTGTCAGGAGCATGGGAAAACACAAAAGGAATTTATCTGGCCTGCAAAAAGTGCTAAGCTTAACACAATGGTATCTAATAACAGCCATGCCAGTGTGCCTGGCAGCTGGCCAGCATCCGTACTGACTCCAGCGCTAAGCGCAGCAACACATGCTGGGGCCTCTCTCCTTGGCTAAGCCTGAAGACTTTTGCCTCACACCCAACCCACATTGAGCTTGGCATGAATGAGTGGGGAGACACTGTGAGGTCTGGACATAATGGGATCTCCTTATGCAGGCCTCTCTTTCTCCAGAGTGACCCCCTCCCCCTCCACCATTCTTCTGCTCTGTAGATTTAATTTTCTGTTAAGTTCACACTTTCCATCTCAACAGCCAGGATATACAAACATAAGCTCAGCTTCCACCCTTGACCAAAGTAGAAAGCAGATATTTTGCTATTGTTGTCATTGCAGAGGAAAGCTTCTCAGCTGGGGAGGTGTCAGACGAGGGGGCACAGGCATTAATTACTCCTGTGCACCACTGTCTCCAAGCTGAACAGACTGCCTGAGCATGGGAAATGGGAGGAAGTGAGGGGAGCGGTCAGAAGATGAGGGCAATCTGGTCCAGTTTCAGAAAAGTTAGGAATTGCTATTCAGCAGCTCCCCAGCTTCAGGCAGACCAACACTACCCACCTGTCCAAAGGTCAGAGCCCACCACCCTGCAAAGCCCTTGGCATTCTCCCATTTCCTGCTCCTGGAGGATGGGAGAGGAAAACTTTTCCTCCCATCCTCTGGATCCTTTCCAGTCAATGAACCGCTGCACACTACATGCAGTGCAGCAAAGGTGGAAAAATACCACTGGTGTTTGGAAAGGAGCTAAATGCTCCTTCACTTTTGCCAGGACCAATGGAGAAAAGATGGGCTGGAGCTGCAAAGCTTGTGACCCAGTCCTCTCAAATGCACCAGCAAACAAGAGACATCCCTCCACACACCAAGGGATGTTCTTGTTGTTTGCTCAGTCGGGAATGCTCCATAAGCAGACAAAGCATGGATCTCCCAAGGACTGCTGGGAGTGGTTTGGCAACATAAGGAACCGGCTTGAGGCAGGGAGACTTCAAGGAACCAGTTTCAAATCCCAGCAGAACCCGTTAAGCAGTTTATCCCCGGACTGATAAAACGCCTATCAGGTGGTTACTGCACTCAGATTTTTTCAGTGAGACCTCAGAGACTGAGCTCATTGCTGGGCTTAGCGGAAAGTAAAGCCCTCATGATGCCAGTGGTAAGAGCAGAAGTTTTCCTCAGTTACTCTGGTTTAAGTTTTTTTCCAGGCTCCCTCCTGTGCAGGTCTGTGCTACCCTGCACAGGCCTTTTTTTATGGCAGCCTAGTCTACAGAATATTTCCATACATACGCTGTGCTCTCTGTCATGGTCCTCTGAGAGGAACCCACTCCAGAAATATACAACGTATTTATAATCAGATCAAACAGAGCAGGTGTTGTTTTAAGATTCAGAAAGCTCAATAGAGGAAAGGTTTTATGAAAAAAACCAAAATTCCTTTCTTTCCAGATCAAAGGAGCAGAAATGTATACTTTTTTTCCTGCTGAAAAATATACTTCTGTCAAAAAAGTCTCTGCCTGAGACCAATCTTCATTTTCAGATATATCTTTAATGTACAACTTCCTGGATTTATTCAGTCTGGCCATTTTTGCTGCCTATTTCTGTTTGTTTTCTGTTGTTACATATTCTGTTGTTTCAGATATTAGATAATTAGTCTGTGATTTCCTCCTTAACTTTTCTTTTCTAATTTTCTCCTTCCCTCCCCATCCAGAGGAGTTATTAATAAATCAGCAACCTGAGAAAGTGGAGTATTTTGGCATGTTTATTTCTTCCCCTGGAAGACTGATGCAAGAAAAAAAAGGTTTATTTTTGCTTTTGCTTCTGCTTTTGACAAAGCCAAAATCATAAGAAAAATTGCTCTGGTCTTTCTTGCATTTTTAATGTATGTGTATTTCTCATTTTCCCTATTTTTTCTCTTTTCTTTCTACATAGGGAAAAGGAAGAGAAAATGAGCAATGATCAAAAACCAAAATGTTTCTCTGTAGGGATGAAATTTAAATGAAAACTTCAACACGAAGAGAAATAAAGTAGTTCATTTTGGTTTGATTAGAATTTTTCTTCAGCAGAAGTTTATGGGAATGCTGAAGAATTTTTAAACAGATTTTCACTATATAAAGTGGCTTTTTGAGCAAATGTTCCGAAGAAGTACAGCTGGCAACAGGCAGTCTCCAGGACACATTTCACCCACACATCTACAGTAGGAACATACTTTATGAGAGCAATTACCAGACATATAACTCTAACATGGAATCTGCTGCAAATCACAGCACAGATATTAATTTATGCCAATCAATAATAAGTAACTGTTTAAAGCACAGCAGGAATTTACCTCAAATAGGAGAGACAGTGTGAGGAAGGAGTCCTTTTATTCAAGGAGAGATGACAGATTTACTCATCATATTTTCTGAGTGCAAACAGGATGGCAAGATTACAGCTCCTCACATTTAAGGGACTGTAATAAAGACTGAAACATTGTCTGTAGGAAGGAGATGAAATATTATCAGTAGGTCTTAATAAGGTTGCTCTGAAAAAGAACAGATGGTTTTACACAACTGGACTTGCAGCAAAGCTCAGCAAAAGCTGAAAAAACTAATTTTGGCTAGAATTTGTGTAACTTTCCAAATTAATTCACTGTGGCCATGCTTATACTGCTCCTTCATTCATTTTCCATGAACATCAGAGTGATCAAATTTTACCCACACAAATTCCTGCAGAAAGCACATTTTCGACTTGCTTCCTCACATACTCAGCAGTGATGTATTTTAAAGTTGTCTCCAGAGTTTACAGTCTGATACGAAACTGGCCTTGACTTAAGAAAAGCAGACAAAGGCTTCCAAAGCCAATTACCAGAGCCCTGGTGTTGCAGCTTTTCAGCTTATAGGATCTTATGTTACCTCTTGAAATAAGGGTCCACAACAATTTTTACACTGTGTGACTCTGATCACAGAGAAGTAAGAGAAACCCTGCACTTGTCTGCTAAATTTCACATGAAGCAATGTTTGCTAGAGAATCATGCTTTAAGTATCGTCTGGCTCACTGAGAAAGGTTTTTTGTTCTGTTTTGCTTTGTTTTAAGATGTTGTTCAGCAGGTTAATGTGAATTCTCTGCTGTCTTTTGCCAAGCTGCAGTAGCTTGGTCAAGCCCTTCTATTGATGAAGGCATGTTAATTAGCACAACATACAGCAAAGAGTAGCATAAACCATGAAACCAAGCATAGCTAATTAACAATATTTCAACTGCAAAATAATATGTAAAAATACAATTCCTTAGAGAATGAGAGAGAGAGGGAAAAGAACAGAATAATTTTCAGTGAGGTGTGCCTCGCAAGGAGACTTCAGTTGGTGAAGAAATGACCAAGAGATGGAGCAAGAAGCAGGGATAAGTCACCAGCTAAGCTCTCATTTGTAACTTTATGAGCAAAGTCTCATTTGCACGACATAACCAGGCCAGTCTTCAGCGTGAATCACCTTTCTTTATATATATAACAGGGGCCAGGAGGTTTTCCTGGCATTTGAGACAGAAACAGCAGCCACCATTTTTCACTCCAGAGGAACTGCAGAACAAAGCTGTTCCAGAAGTTTTGCTGATTCGGCTGAGGGAGGGAGGGAGGGGGAAGATCAGATGTTCACATTACTATTGTGAGACTTTGATCAGTACAATCGACCATGTATTGAGGATGAGGCACCAGTGAGTAAGAGAGCAGAGATGCTACCACTCTTCCAGACCATGAGGGACAAGACTGGCAAAGACCCCACTGGTATATTCTCATCCTATGTGGAGTGAGAAATGGAGAATGAAAACTTCATGCCTCTGAGAAGACACTGACACATCTCCCCAGAATGAGCCACCACTGTCACTCCAAGGGTGATGCAGACTTTCCAACATGATAAAAACCACGTGATGAAAGAAGGGTCACTGAGTTAACTTGTCTGGAATGCTGAGCTGACCCTGAGGGCAGTTTGTGAGCATCACCAACACATCAGCACCAGGGACCTGCCAGTGTCAGCTTTGAACCCTGGAGTGCTGCCCTGATCCAATCTTTTCTTGCTCTTGTCCTTTATCCCTCTATCCCCTTCCCTCTAGGGGAAAGGTGGTGGTTAGGTAAACGTCCCCCGCCACTCCCTGGAGAAAATAATACAGTCAGATTTTTCTTCCATCCACTCTCTGGAGACACGTAGCCAACATTTTCAATGTTTTAACATGCCAGAAACATGTCAAATGTAGTATTTGAGCATGGTGCCATCTCACATGCTGTGAGTGAGCTAGACTTTACAAATGTCACACTGGTTTGATGCTGGGGGCTGGTTCTTAGCCCTGTGGTCAGCTGCATTGAGATCCTGTGGTCCCTCAGCATAGGGCAACCCCCTTGGGCAACATCACTTACCCTGATACGTTCAAGCCCCATCCAAACTGGCCTAAAATTAGGCTGGAGCTAGTGCTACTGAACCACTGGTCCCCCTCAGACCACACAGAGCCCAGCAGTGCCCTTCTTTCTGTCTGTCCCAAGAGGTGCAGTGTGGGGCTCTGATGCAGATCAGCACTGCTGCCATGACTGAGGAGCACCAGGTCTCCACCCCATCACAGGGCAGAAGCCATTTGTCTCTATCACTACCCATGATTTGCCTCATCCACCTGCAGAGCACCAGTGTTCTGTAAAGATTAACATCAGCACAATAACTCCATGGTTTCGTTTCAACCATCCTCGCACATGGCTCTCCACCTCTGATTTCTCTTGCAACCAAAGGTGCTAAACACTTCACTAGCTTTGAGTCACTCACTAGTCATTCAGTTATGTATCTTGGATCTCAAAAGAAAACCCCACATTCAGATATCCTTTCTAAGTGGAAAAAGACCCATGATCTGCCAAAATCACTATGCCTTACATTTTTACCTTGCATGAGAGGTGCCAGAGGGTAAAGAAGGGTGGTAGTCATAGAATTATAGAACGGTTTGGTTTGGAAGGGACCTTGAAGATCGTCTAGTTCCAACCTCCCACACCATTGGCAGGGACACCTTCCACTAGACCAGGCTGCTCAAAGCACTTTGATACACCCAGTGCAGCAAGAGCAATTATCTCCCCCCCACCCTCTCCCCCATCTTTGCTCAGACACTTTTTTCTCCTCCCTACTCTGTCTCCAAGTCTCAAAAGGATTTTTTATCTCCCACCAGCATGTGGCTCAGCAATGGACAATGATGGAGCAACTTTGTGTCCTTGATTTTGTGCCATACCTTCAGGACAGGACTACACACCTCAACCTGTTTCACACAGGCCTGTGGGACCATATGTGCAGCCGCAGCTTCCATCCACCGTGACCCTAGGGCAGATTTCAAACCATAATCTGGGGGTGAAAAGACATACATTCCAGTAAGCATTCCAGATCTCACAGAGCTGAGTTCACTGGGAAAAAATCTTGGACCAAGCCAGCATTAAAGGGATCACTTCAAAAAAGAAGGAAAATACAGGCTTAGTATCAGGAAATATTTGCTAGCAGGGAGCTTTGTTCAAATGTGCAGCTTTCTCCCAAAGGAAGAGATGGAGCTTCCATCACTGCAGTCAGTTAAAACTAGACCTGACAAAGCTCTGAAGAATAATTCACTTGTACTAGCTGGGGCAATGTATGGGATAGGATAAGAAGTCTTTTTTCCACTTCTAAATTTCAACTATTCCTCTTTAACCTTCTTTTTCTGTATGCTTGCTCTTCTCAGCTGGTTATTGCAGGAACGGATTTCAGTTAAATGAACACAGAGGAGTGAAAGAGGCACAGATCTGAGTCTGAATTTCTGTGTGGGCCTGAGTCCAGGAAGAAAACAGCTTCCCAAGGCTGGATAATTAAATTCTAATTTAATTATCAGCTTAGTATCAAACACTTAAATACAACAGCTATCGGTGCGTATTGCAGCCTTCTATTTTCAGGCACTATCTGCTTTAAAACTGCAGCTCTAATGCTGTTAGCAGATGGATGTGTGTTATTGCAGTATAGGGAACTGGAAATTCTCCATATACCAAGCTATAAATATTTCTTTGACATTTATTATCCTCACTTGAGTTCAGGTGCTAAAATACTTGGACCGAAGTCATGTTTGTAGCAGAAAAAGTCAATCTTGGATCTTACCTTGTTGCTGGCTAAATTATTAAGAACAGACAAAGGCAGCAAGGAAAGGGAGTCCCTCACTTAGCAGAGGTCATGCAACCTTTGAATCAAATTAGCTGAAATTTCGACTCATTTAGTGATACCACTTCCCAAACACTCCTGCTCAGACAATATAATAGATCACTTCAGGGGGGCTTTTCTTATTCGTGCTCTCCCTCTCTCTGTCTTTTTTTGTCTTCCTTAGTGTGTGTGCAGTAGGATTGCCTTTGAGGTCATGAATCTGAATCCCAGTTTTGCCAGCTGCATTGGATTGTAAACTCCAAGTCATATGAATCTCAATTTTGATTGCCCTAAGGGAAGTGTTGGATTATGCAAACCAGGAGATAATAGCCCTTATAAAATCCCTCAAATAAAATAAAATCAAGGTGTATGTGTCATGGTGGATTAACAGACTTGCCTTTTCCCTTTTTTTTTTTTCCTATTTCAGGCTCCTGGTTGCAGTTGACTAGAAGCACATACTACCACAGGAGGAAGGGGAGCATTTGTGAATCACAGAATTTGTGATTCAATTCAATTCAATTCAATTCAATTCACATTTGTGAATCACACAATCACACAGAAATGTGTGATGGCATTTAGGATGCTAAGTCAGTTCCCTGTGATGAAGATTAAACTGGAAAGAAATGGTGAATTTTCTGTGTGACAATACTCAGCAACTGCTGAGGTAGCAGAGAGTGGCTGTTTGAAACATGATGTGAATGTAAGTGCAACCAAACTGAGTGGCCTGGCTTGATGTTTGTCTGGGAAAAAATAATGGCTGTCCAGCCATTCCCAACATGCTGCCCCCCACCACCTGTGGTGCATCTATGGATGGCTGTGACCTTTCTGCTGAGATGATTCTTTTTTATGGTAAAACAGAGAATCATCTCTAACAACCAAATACTTTTCACCAGAAAATTCCAGCTTGGAGAAAATCCTTGATTTCTATTTGATAAATCCAGGACCTGGTGGTTAAGCTCTTCTGCACTCCCCAGACGATTAGAGACTGTGGGACCTTGATCACCAGTATTTACCATAAGCCAAATTACCCCTGTGGCCTGTGTGATCTGTATTGCCTGTGGTACCCCAGTATGACAAGGAGTGTCTCCTTTGTCCAGCAGGACCATGATTGATTTCATAAGGTGAGTCACAGATGGGCTTTTCAGCTCTTTTAATGGGGACCAGACAGATCAAAGAGCAGCATTAGGGAGAGTATATCAAGCAGCCTAAAGACCTGGTGCCATGGTCCCCAAAAACAGGATGCTTGATCAACCCATGCCTCTGCATCCTCAGGTCTACACTGCAGTGCTGACATCCCAATCTGAGGAAAATCCAAGTCTGCCAGTCCTGGGCTATGGGCTGCAGAAGACACCAGTGAGGAGGTGCAGCTCCATGGCAACCTGCAAGTGCAGGTCAGTGTTAAGCCAAAAGAAAATGACACATTTTTATTCATTCAAAAGGAAAAAAGTGGCAGAACATTTTGTCCCACAAAATATCTCAACTTTGCAACTGTTGTGGGTATTTTTTTCCCTCTTTTGGGGATGAAAGATAGATGTCAACATCCACAGCAACAGTTCTGTCTGTCCGTTCTCTGGGTTACTTCCAAGATGCTTCTGCCAATACTGAGTCACCCAGACAGTGATTTGCTGACAGCATTGTTCAGTCAGTGGTGAGGCTGCATCTGCCCCACTTCATAGATAACACAAAGAATGGGGCCACTGGCATCACAAATAAAAGCTGAAGAACTAAATAACTCTGCTTTCTGCCACTGTCCAGCACTGGAAGCTCAGATATTGGTGCTGGAGCTACCAAATCTGGCCCTCCACAGTGACACAGTTGTGCTGCAGGAGTGGGATGGGAACATGTTGGGATAGGAGGAACACAGACAGGGTTAAGTGTCCCTAAAAGACAGATTCAGATGCCAGTGCTTTAAAGTGAGACCATGTTTCTAAATCTGGTATAAAGTAAAAAATTCACTCAGAGGGAAGTTGATAATATTTCTAGCATGAGGAGGTTGTTGAATCTAGTTAACGAAGGAAAAGTACGATCAAGACCGAAAAAATCAAGTAAGAAATGCCATGCCTCTTTAAAGCCCTGCAAATAATTAACCTTGGCAAGAAAATACCATAGGATATGGTAAATTCTGTATCACTTGAGTCTTAAAAACCAAGAATAAACCCCTTTTTGTTTTTGTTTGGGTTTTTTTTAATAAGATATGCTTTTTGCTCAGCTACAGGTAGCTGAAGTTAAGGCAGGATTTACTTGGTGACATTATTTGGCATGTGTTATGTGGGAGGCCAGGCCAGACCAGATGATCATTAAAGTCCTTTCTGGCTTTACAATCTATGAAATTACTAACCTGAGAACAGAGCCCTTGAGCTTGACCACATTGCTCGTGGGTGAAATGACTTCTCAAGGTGTGGACAGACCCCCCAAAAGCAGTGAGCACCCTGTTCTACAGGGTTCGGGGCAAGTGGGTGTATTCACCCATAAGGAATGCACGTTGCATTTGCTAGTCCAAGAACCTTTACTGGTCTTGAGGGGTGAGGCACTTCTGTAGGTTAAAAACTCATGTTTGCACACTCACCTGCTATTTATGGCTACTGACGTGTTGGCATTAATTCTGAGCTGTGCTTTCCCACCTCTAGGAATAGTTTGATAATTTCTATTGCCGGATTCCTGCTGGCTACCTAAGCTTCATAAATATAGGCTGAAAGCTGTCTTGTGGGAACACAGTGCTTGGGAAAATGGGACACCCTTGGAAAGAATTCGAAAGAATCTTAACTTTTGGATCACTGGCCAAAGTGGACCCTTCCTACTAAAACTTCACCATGAAACTTCAGGGAAATATCCATCATTAGCTGTTCATTCTTCTCTTTAGAGTCCCCATTCCTGGTCTGAACTCATGCCAATCTTCCTGAGAGAACAGTCCTCCTGTAATAATCTCTGATTCTCTCAATTTGAGTCTTTCCAGTATGTGCTCCCATCCCCCTTGGTCCTGACTAGTCATCTCCAACCCCTCCCTGGGCTGCATCCAAAGGAGGCAGCAGGGCAAGGGAGGTGATTCTGTCCCTCTACTCTGCTCTCCGAGACACAGCCTGGAGTCCTGCATCCAGCTCTGGGGCCCCCAGCACGGAAAGGACATGGACCTGTTGGAGCAAGTCCAGAGGAGGCCACCAAGTTGATCAGAGGAATGGAGCACCTCTCCTTTGAGGGAAGGCTGAGACAATTGGGTTTGTTCAGCCTGGGAAAGAGAAGGCTTTGAGTTGACTTAATTGTGGCCTTCCAGTACCTAAAGGGAACGTACAAGAAAGATGGAGAGAGACTTTTTACAAGAGCATTTAGTGACAGGACCAAGGGCAATGGATTCAAGCTAGAAGAGATTAAGTTTACACCAGATATTAGACAGAAATCCTTTACTGTGTGGGTGGTGGAGCAGGGTGCCCAGAGAAGTTGTGGATGCCCAGTTGCTGGAGGTGTTCAGGACAAGGCTGGATGGGGCTCTGACCAGCCTGGTCTAGTGGAAGGTGTCCCTGCCCATGGCAGGGCGGTTGGAACTGGATGATCTTTACAGTCCCGTCCAACCCAAAATGTTCTATGATTCTATGATCTATGATTCTGTAATTTTATAACATACATGCTCCCAACCCCATCCTCACATCAGTGCAGAACAGGGTGGGCAGGAGGAGGAGCACCGCTTCTATGGGACCATCAGGAAACTGAGAAGAGCTTTGACACGGGTCTCAAACTTCCTTTTTGGTCAGGAAGTTGCCTTTAACTTACAAGTAGTTGGAGCTCAGTTCTCAACACTGACCACATTTGAAAGTACTTCAATCTTGGTCCAATATTGGTGCTAGAACTTTAACAGTATCTGCTGCTGTCCTGGGAGAGAAGTGCTTTATTTCTCTTGACATCCATCCAAATTAAAAAAGCTAGAAGGTTAAATAATCCTAGTTTAGGTCTAGGGTTAAATGAATAGCTGGAGATTGACACAAAATGAGTTTACTGATCTAACATGTTTCTTTTGAACTCTTTTAATGTCTTCATTATTCCACAGTTGTCTCCAGCACGATGTGGTCACCTTCTAGCTACATCTACTGCCTGAACAGGAACTCCTGGCAGTTCACAGAAGGGTCAGCTGAAGGAAGGAAGTGAGCAGTGATTTGGTTAACAAAGGGTCCAGTTTATTAACAGCTACAGGTGACCAAAAGAATAGCAGACAGTGAAGCAGAGTCTTTATCGTGCAAGTAACCAAGACATTTTCACTTGATTTACATATAGATTGCACTGTCAAGACAGGAGCACAGCCTGAAGTCTACTGTGATTCTATGGCATGAACAAGGACTGGTAAGAAAGCAAAGGCAACAAGGTACAGAGAAATAAAATGAAGGAGACAAAGAATCATGTGCTCTTCTATTTCTGACCTCTGTAAAGATGAGATTTTAAAAAATATGACTTTTTTTCTTTGAGCTAACAGTATCAAAAACTTGGAAACTCTTGCTGAGAGCATCCTTTTGAAACCTGTGAAATCTGCTTTCTGGTAATAATGCTGTCCAACTGTATCAGGGCTGCTTCTTTCTGAACATATTCAGCTGACTCTGTAAAGTATGGGGCTTTAAAAATCCCTCCTACGGGGAGATCTGCAGCTACACAGCCTCTCTTTGGCTACAGGGAACTACTGGGGGAAAGTATCCGAGAAACCATGTGCACAATCCAAACGATTCAGCACTGACCTTCTAGTGTAGTGTTTATTAGCTCTTAACTATTAGCATTTGCTCAGTGTGCTTCATTGGGTGAGACTGACATAATCCAAGAGAGTGGTGGGGCATCTGGATGATGTTATCACACATACTCTTGCATGCTCAATCACATTCATCCACAGCTGCGTGTGCGCGCTCACATAGAGATATATGAGCACAGCTCCACACGGGCAGTTCTCGGAGGCTTTTCTTTTTCTAACATTGCAGGTGAAAAACTGGACAGGAAGAGAGGAATCAAAGCCTTTCTTTCCTCTCTTGTTGGAAAGGGCAACTTACTTGCAGCACCATCAACGGGTTTTGAAAATCCACAGAAAGATACAGGAGTACACAAGAAGTACAGAGGGGAACAACTTAGTGCAGCTGGAGGGTAGCAACAATACTGTGTTTCTGGTCAGACTTCACAGGCAGAGCAACTTCTGGCTTTCCATACTGAGATGGAAGAAGCCCTTTTATACTCATCTTTATTTGATAGTGAGCAGAGTAGTGATTACTGCTGGGCATGACCACATGTCTCCAGATACAGCCCTTTGTCCCTTATGATAGGGCAGCATAAACTGAGATGATAGTCTACGACATTGCCTTTCTTTCCACTTCACTTGCCTTGGGAAACTAATGTTACATGGGAATATTGCAGCCAGAGGCTGAATGAACATCTACGTTAAATGTTGCTCTGATCTTCCTATGACACCTTTCTTCTCTCTCTTTTAAAGAGCTGTGCTGAACCATGTCACTGTTGGAGTTGTTGGAATAGATTTCTGCCCCTCTGAGGGTGCTGTTCAAGTTCATTTGTCCCAGGAAACAGACTAGGCAGAAAAATACAGTTTCATCCCTGGTGTGAATTTATGACAGGATTTTCACCAAAAACTCTGTGCTTAAAAATTAAAATCAGAGGCGGTAGGAGCTCAAATGGAGGGGTAGATACAGGCCTGGGTGTTTGGGAGAGGCTGAGAGAGGATACTAGAGATGGAAGGGGAGGCTGGGACTGAATGAAGCAGCTGGTGACGAAACTGAGATGAGGAGGTGGAGATGAGGAATTGAAAATAGGGGAGGATGGGAACAGGACAATGACAGTCTGGAGTGTCATGGAAAACCTGGAAGGGGAAAAGAAAATAAGTGCTTGAAATCATTTGATCCAGTGCTTCCATACCAGGAGAATGGTCTTCCCTGTAGAGACACAGGCACTGCTGCATGTGGAGTCCTGGGCCCTGCCAACATCCTGGCTGCTTCTGTGTGGGGCTGGATGGGCACCCCTGCACCATCGTCCTCGAGGGGGGAGTAGGTGACCATGGCAGCCCAGGGCAAGGCAGGAGCACCCTGAGCACTTGGGAAGGGGCACACTGCCAACTTTCTCAGGTGAAGTCCAGTCAGGGTTCCTGGGTCATCTGCTGTTAGCAAATTAGTGCAGATCTCATGGGCCTGTTTGCCTCCTTGTCCCCCAGCCCTTATGTAAAAATGACCACTTCGTTGGTCATTTTTGTGCTGCTCCCTCAAGAGGCAGGAGGCAGGGAGGGCTATGGAGACATGTGTCCTGCTGAGAAAAATCCACCACCACTGACTCCAGCGTGTGTTGATATTACTTAATTATTTTCAATTCTATGAAAATCCTGAAAAATCTAAATGCTTTATTCAAACCCTTTGAAAAGGAGGAATTTTTCCATGTGGATTTACATCTTGTTTTGGTTTGAATCAGAATTATTAATATGTCACATGGAAACAAAAACCAGAATGAAACCACTTTGCTTGACCCCTGTGATTCTTTTACATTTCTGAGGGCCATGAGCAAAGGAACCAGTCCATGATAGTCCATGTGAGAGTAGTTATTGCCTCCTATCATGAAATTCCCAAGTTGTTTTTTCCTAACTTTGCTCCTTAAAAAACTGAGGAAATTTCCTCAAAAACTACATTGAAAGATCATTAGGGTTGTAAAATCAAACACTTAAAATTTAGGAGAGACCAAAATTAGGATATCCATGAAATTTAGGTCCAGTCCTCTTGCACATGTACACTATAAAAATGAATTATGAACACAACCATTTATCTCCAGTGTCTCCATCTCATGCAGTATGCATGCCTTGGCCATGAAAGGGGGTTGAACTATGAAAAAGCTGTTTTCTACCAGACTTTGCACAACTGCTGAAGAAGACAGAACCTTCAAAGTAAGTATGACTCTTGGTGAAAAAAGAGAGAGGATGAGAGAGGGAGAGAGGATCATGGTATGGCATAGATAAGTGAAAGCCATCCTGAGTGAGCTGGAGCCCAGCCTTGTTTTTGTGTCACAGCTCTGGAGCAGTGCTCATCAAATCACTCCACCTGGGGTTTTTGGGTGGTGGTCAGTAGGTGTGCATTGCTCCTCCTGTGTGCCGAGAGGTCAAGCCCGCTGTGGGGAGCTGAGTGCTGAGTCAGTGGGGGCTCTCCTCTGAAGATGAGGGTGTGCCATGAAAGCAGTCACTTATTTATTTAGTTAGTTATTTAACATCAGGCCTCCAAACTTGTCCCTTGATTATTCAGGAAGTGTGTTGCACAAAAAGCCTACTTGTGGGCTGGTAGCTTTGCCTTTGGACCCAGGGCTGAGGAGAGATTGATAACACAGGGCCAGGGACCACACACTGAACAATGACGAGGATTAAAACAAAACACTGAAAAACCTGTCAGTAACTGAACACCATGCTCTGAGTGGGGGGCATATTTGGAAAGAAGATGATGTGATCTCACAATAAAAGACTGCAGCACCTCAATTGAGGAATTTTTTAACTTTTGGTGCCAGACTCTGCAATTTTAATATTTTTATAATCAATTTAACTTATGGTGGTAAATCAGTGTAGCTCATTTCCAAAGCACGTTAAGAATGTCCACATGTTCAGCTGAATCAGCGACAAATCATATGCCTTTATGTATTGAGAGACCCTTGGATTAAATTCCTTATGGCCATCAGTTTTGGTGAGCTTCAAAATAGTCACACAAGGGTTTATAACAGTTTTGACTCATTACTGTTTTAAACCAGTTTATTCTAAGCTGGTGCAAACTTCTCTCAAGCATGTCCCTGGGGATACTTTGTGGGAGATTTCCAAAGGCACAGATAGCAGTTCAAACATTTAGCTCTGTGTGAACCAGCAACACACAAGGTTCATAAACAGGCTGACCTTTTCTCACTACTTCTGCTCACAGCAGACCTATCTGTAATTGCTCAGCTGCTCTCAGTCTGTGTTAGATCTACTTGTTTCATCACATTACCTTCAGGAGGAAAGAATTTGGGGAGCCATTTATTAACACAAAATTGCCTTTACAGTAGAAAAGTTTCACCTTAGACATTTCTCAAACATGAAGGAATGAATCCCTGCCATCATGAACCTATTTTAGCTGTCTCTTCTCTAATTGCTGCTCTGTATATCTTTCTTTTCCTCTCTTTCATTTCCCTAATGCTCTTTGTTTTTAATTGGTGACATCAGCCCAGCCATCTGGAAAGAGAAACAGGATGGAGAGTTTACAGAGGAACAAACTTTGGGTGCTTCTTTCCATGCAGTTCTCACTGTAGTACCTGAGAGCCTTCAGTCAATACCCTCAACTTGCAGATGGGCTTCTGAGACACAGAGGAGGCCAGAACAGACTGGGGTAGTGGCACATCACCTGTCTTCCAGATGCCTACTCTCAGCTACATAGCAGGCAGCAGTGCGTGCCTCAGTCCATGTCTTTGGAAATTAATTTCCTATTATTTCCAGAACGATTTACTTCCCAGTTTGGGCATATGCACAGTGCATGCCCAAATGTGCATGGGTGCATACCCATTCACACACTCACACACACTCACTTTCCTTTGTCAGAGTTTAATGATACCCAAAGAGTTTCCTTACCATATGTTCTCATTCCCTAGTGCTGGGATTACCAGATCTTGGCTCTGACATGGTGTCTTCCGTATCATGGCTTCAATCCCCATGTTCCTTATTGACCAGGACACTGCTGCTCCTGTGTTTTCCCACCTCCCCTCAGATGGATATTCCTTGTCTACTAAGAACACCCATGTAGCCTCTTCCACTCTTCTCTTGTCCCTGCTCGAGGCTGAAACTGCCCAGCCAGTGCACTGCAGGTACCCTGATACCTGCCAGTCCCACTGAGGTGCTGGCAGCTGGTGGCACTCTGGGGTTTCTGGGGAAAGGCTGCTCCATACTCATTTCCATTTACCCTTGGGCATAAGTGGAAATGAACCTGCATTCCACAATTCACCATAAACCCCAGGCTGAGCATGGGGAGTGCACAGGGCAGAGCACTCCAGCTGAGAAAAATGAGCTATATCCACACCTCTTAACGCAAAGTTTCCAAATCCAGGTATGACTGAGGGACTGGCATAACAGAGGAATGACTTTTAGTGGGATGAGCTCAAGGGTTTGGTCTGGCAGTATATAGTCCCACGTGTCATCTTTTCAGGTACTTTTATGGTGCAGTGGGCTACAACGAGGGAGGCTATATCCGTGAAAATATTCACGGACTGTACTCTCCAAGGAGAAAAAACAGAATTTGTAATTGCTAAATTATGTGCTCTTCAAAGGCAACAATATTCTCTGCAGCTAGGAAAAAGATTCAGCTGTGCTGTGGGCAGGGTACTCGGTATCCAGACATAAGGATGAAATTTGCTAGTGACAGGAAAATGGTTCTCCTGAGTCCGCAGTCCCCTTTTCGTATTACACCACAGGGGATGATTTAGTTTCAATGCATGACAGGTCCCACAAAGGAATGATACTATTAACTTCTGAAACAAAATTAATATAATCATATAAATAAAATGCACAGTTTCCTGTCTGCACAGTGCATAAGGCTGAAAATTTAAAAGGTCTCACTCATTTTCTATTTTACGTTTAAAAGATCCTGCAACCTAAATGCTTTCTTCTTCCCTCATCTCTCTTTATACCCATCTGCACACAAAGTCCCACAGAGTCAACAGATCAGTTTAGAAACTTGGAGCTAAGTTTTTTATAGCTAAATGTAGGAGCCCTTGCATAGAGTTAGTGTAATCAGTGATGAATCCAGGCAAATTAAACAAATAGAAGTTACTTTTCAACCTTTTCAATTGCTTCCTGAGTTGGTTATACTGATGTAAATTTTGAGTGTAGAGGTGGTCCATGTGCCAGCATTTCACTTGTTCTTCCAGGCCAGAAGAGCAGAGCAGCCTTTCAGTCTTAAGCAGATTTTCCTGCAGATAAAGAGAGAGAGATATTCCAGAGTCCTTATTGCTATTACAGAGTAATTTAAAAAATCAAAACAAAGCAATCACTTCAGAAAAAGTCTGATGTCTTAATGTCTCCAAAGCTGCCTCTTGAGATGCATGTTCAAAGCTTTTACTTCTCACACTGATTGCAAACATTCACCAATTATTTTTCTCTCTCACTTAGTCTGTTTCTTTAGAAAAGTCTATGCAATGCACCCTGGCTGTACAATTTACTTCAAATATTTGAGGTTTTTGTTTAAATCTGTAATGACATACCCTGGAACAAAGCATGGACTCATTTACTAGTGACATCCTTCAAGTTGCACAGCCTATGCACCTTTCAGCTGTGCATCTAAGTTTGTCATCTGAAGGCAAAGAAGTTTTTATTTTCTGATAAAAGGACACTGGCACCTTGCAGTTTCTCATGCTCTGGGGAATAACACACAGAGGAACTAATTCCCATTTGTATGGCATTCTATGGCTCAAGTACCACACCTGGGGCCTTAACGTATTACACTTGGATGTTTCCCTTTCAAACCATCCTCCTGAGTCAGATGAAAACATTTAGACAATTTAAAGGCTCCTGGGAAGCCCTGTTCAAAACAATCAGATAATGCAGAACACTGAATTTGCCATCCTCCACAAATTGGCCAAATTGAAATCTGTTAACCTTTTGAAAGGTACATGGAGAATTATGAAGACCTAACAGAATCAGACTGCACTGAAAAGCTCTCCTCCAACCATAGACCCAGGGAGATCTCAGGGACCTACTTCCACTGTTCAAAAGCCACAGCCTAAAACAAATTAGGAAAGCAGAACACCCAGACAAGTGATTTCAGTCTCTTTGAGGCTACTGATATTCCCCTTTTGAAGTGTTTTCTTTCAAATTGCAGCAATTAGTGCACAAATAGAGATGCTGCTTTACTTTGTAAGTGACATCGTGAGTGGACAGTACCCTTCTGGTTAGTGTGGAGTAGTTCTGTGAAGGACTTAGTCTGACTTTCAAGTGTATTTTTTGGTAGGATTAAGAACAAATATGAAAAAACTTTTAACTTCTTTCCATGGATGTTTTATGGTTTGTTTTGGTTTTTTTCTAATAATGGAGTTCTGATTTACAGTGGAATGAGCAGAGAATCTGTACCCTGAGCCTAATTAAAGCCAAAATTAAGGATGTTGTACAAAGCTTGCTCTGCTTTCCTTGGCAGATATGCCAGTCTGACTGCCTTAGGTGCAACCTTCAGTGTTACTAGAAGCAAATACACTTGGAATAGCAGAGGGGAGAATTTTCCTTCCTGTATCAGGAAATAGTCATGGGTCGCTGCGGATAATGTATAATAAGACATTTTGGTGTCATTGACATGTTTCTGCTTATCACCATCTCGAATATCTATCATAGAGTGCACCAATCCAGGCACACAACCCTTTTAACCCACCCTGCACAGTGAGAACATCACCATCACCACGTGCTGCTTTACCAGTCTTCAGGGAGAAGAAGTACTTATCTCAGCAAATCTTCATTGACGTATTTATCTCAGCAAATCTTCATTATCTCTGTCCATACCCATGTGAGGAATGGGACAAAGAGACTAAAACACTCATGAGTGGACTCGGGCACAAAGGAAATCTCAGTGAAACTGTAACCTCCTTTGGTCCTGGTTTTTTTATCTTTCTTTTCCCCCCAGTGCATCTTCCATCCAATTTCCACTGTCACGTATTTAAATCTGAAATGCAAGCCACAGGTGCGGAGGCTCACTACCCATTTTTTTCAGCTCTACCTGCAGAAATCACCACCAAAATCCACTGTAAGTGGAAAAAGACAAATTAGGTTTTTCCTCACCTAGACTGACTGTGTTGGCCAGCAGTTACTGAGACTAGCCAGGCTGTTTTAAGGTAAGCTACTCTAAATTAGGAGCTGTTTTAAGAATCTAGCTTGGCTTATTTTCTGTTATATTAACACTTCAACATACTCCATATGCTTACAAGATGGGTGTGAGAGAAGAAGAGAAACACAGCTGGCCCAGAGTGGGAAGAATGTAAGTTTAAACAACCTCGCCCCTTCCCAAATGTCTTTCTGGCGGCACTTTGTGATTCTCTGGATATTTTCAGTTCTCGCTTTCCTTTACAAAAGCTCATCATACCCAATTTAATTTTTATAATAAAAAAATGAACCGAGAATTGTTGCCAGGCCCCTTTACTGCTGCTGAAAGTGCGCTGGTATTCAAGATTAAAAAGAAGAGAAAGAAAGGGCCTGTAAGAAGCCCTAAGAAGGAAACATTATCCATTATATATAAATTTGAAGATGCTAAAATTTGCAAAGACGTTCTCCTCTATCTCTTGTTTTAATAGTTCCTTTTGATCCTTTTTCTTGCAGCTATTTGTTTGAAGACAAATGTTTTATTACTTAAAACCTTGAACTTTTTTCTTTTGTAAAGCATATAAAGAGCCAAATTTAGGGATATAGTCCAGAAGTCATTGCAATAGTTTGCACAATTTCTTGCCATGTGATCTTAAATTACATGCCCCAGAAAGCATATCCTTCCATGGCTCATTGCTAATTTCTTCCTTGGCCTGAGACAAGCCAGCCTGCAGTTTCTTATGCTGCTTTAATCCACCCAGCCCATGAAGCTGGAGGCACAATGGGTGCCACTCTCAGGCAGATCCAGCCTTGGTAACTTGGAGCCAGATTACAGCCAAGATATGTTGCCACAAAACTTAGGTTGTTCCCAGTGGTGTCCAGGAACCAGATGAAAAGGGGATGTGGTGTCCTTCCAAGCTCCACCTATTGAAATAAATCCTAAGCATGCACCTAAACAAGAGCAGCTCACAGCAGATTTTATAGAGATTTAAAGTATGACGTGTGCTCCCTGGGATCCCATCAGCTCAGCTTTCACTGGATATGCCCAGGGGCTCTTGACCTTGGCTCCTTTTTGACTAGGGGTAGAAACCTAAGATGCAGTACCTCCCAAAAGCCACCAATTAATGGCTCAGTAAACTGTGCAGTTCTGCAACTCTCCATCTTCTTTTCATGTGAGTAATGATATCACTGACAATCATGACATCTAAATAACCATATTTAATCTAAGGTATTGTTTTGCTGGACTGAAGGAGGTAATTTACCTTTCTAAGCTGGCTGCTGACCCCTATGGGTATCTCCCACTTAGATATGGTCAAGTCCTACTCCTGTGTTTTCTTGACAATTGTGCAAATGGAAGAGTCTTGCTTTCCTTTCACAAGCTGAGGTGCTGTGGAGCAGAACAAGACAGATGCAGTGAAATGAAACTTGTTTCTTGCAAAACATTAAAGCACCCTTCCCTCACCTTGCTTTTGTTTCAGGTGGTTGACTCTTTCCATGCTGTATGCAGCAAAAGCAGTGAGGATTTCAATCATATGTTGCAGCCAGTCCTCCCATGTCTTGGTAAATAGTCAGACTTCTTGTCTCCAGTTCTGCCCCCCCTCTTCTACATGTGCAGGTTAGAAGGTGTTAATTCAGGATTCCTTCGAGCTTTGTTCAATAAAGGAGAGTGTAAAACGAGTGTGAAACATTTTTTATATATCCAGAATGAAGCAAACCTTCATCAGAGATGAATTTCACCAGGCTCACTTGCAGCTTAAAACAAAGACCACCTCTTTATCTGGGCTTGGGTCCAGTGCAGAGGCATCCCGTTTTTGAAGGTGCAATGAATACAAAGCGTCTGGCATGCACCTGAAACCTGGTACTTTCTATCAAGACTGGGTTTCAGGAAATAACTCTGGAGACCACTTCTTGCCCTCAGTAATTCCCTATGCTTGTTACAGGGTTTCACGTTTGGGTGTAGGCTACAAAGGATTATGGACAACTTGAAACACTGAAGTCAGAAGTGCCTCAGGCACCAATTTCCCCCTCCAACTAATCCATCATTCCTGCTGTGATTTCAGGAAAGTGATATAGCAACCTGTCTCCTTAGAAGAAAGGATGGCCCACTTCTGTCTTTTATATTCTGTTGAATTATAACACTTTCCTTTTTCTTCTGGCCTTTCATCACAGACTTAAGTGTTTTTCTTTCTGTGTATACAACTGTGCTGGTTTCTCATTCATTATCTACACAAGGATGGACACACTGATCCCATATGCAGTCCTTCCTCTCTGCTCCCATGGGACTTTCTGGGGAGTGAAGTTTTTCTAATTTGGAACAGATTCTCAGTTCCTTACCAGAACCTTATCAACAAATGCATCTGATCTCACCAATGAAAGGAATTTCATGCAAAAAAGGCTGCCTTCCCCCTCATTTCCAGCCACCCACAGCAGCAGCAATCTCACTATCTTCCAGCAGTGTACTTGAGTGTCAGAGACAGCTCAGTGAAGCATGACAGGTCTGTTCTTATGGTCCTTCCCTTTGCATGTGCTCAAAAAAACCCCATCAAAATCTAAGTATGTGTGCAATTTCAGTACCGGTAGTGTGTGGTTTATACTGTGCAGAGGTAAGTTTCTACCCTGATTTAGAGGTACCAAATATCTCACATTCTGAGACCATGTTTAAAGATGTTCTCAGAGGGGTATGGTAAGATTTTATGGGTAATTCATTAAAGATTTTATTTAAATGTGTCCTAATCCTTGGTCAAGCAATTATTGAATCTTTGCTCATGCATGATCATATGGTGGCGTCTCAAGAGGAAAGCAAAGGCATGGGCAGTGAAGCATTTTTTCATTCAGAATGTACAAAACAGATTTACTTGTGAGGCAACAGGATTACAGTGTACTTGCAGGTATGTCAAATGGATTTTCTGAGTCTTGGAAGCTTTTGGCAAAGTGCCCTGCAGTCAGCTGGCTTCCTGTCTCACATTAAATCTACAGTTTTGCTGTTGATGCTTTGAGACTCCTTTAAATTCAAAGGAATTCCTGTCCCAGCTCCTGTCTGAAAGTGCTCAGTGAGGATTCCTCAGCAGGGGGAAACCTACTGAAGTCACAGAATCACAATGAAAACAGAGTCACAATCATGAAAAACCACACAGCAGAAAGCATCACCAAGAACTTCTCTCTCAGTTTGTCCCCTCTGCACTTCATTTCCCTCTCAGAGGATGCTGTCCCCAGCCTGTCATGTAAAGCACCCACAGAAATGTATCAGAAGGATAAAAATATGGAGGTATGGGAATACAGGCGTATATGCGACACTTCACTAGTTGTTCAGAGGCGTGCACCTATTCCCGAATTTATTCAATCAACCCTGCTAATCAATAGATCTAATGAGGTCAACATTCTCCAGTTTTTTTTGATTTGAGAAACAGCATCAGTGAAAGAGTGTGGTTTTAGTTCGGAAGTATCTCTCTGTTGTTCTCCATTTCATCTCTTAACAGTAGAAACTTGGCATGGATTGCACTTCACTTAACTCATACAATACAGTTACCTCCACACGGGCTGGTTACCACCAACTCTGGTGCTGTTCATGACCTATTTTGGATGAGATTTTTTTTTTCTTCCTTGGACAGTTGAAGGAACTTGTGTTCTTCACTTCCCATTTTAGGGGATGACAGATTCCATATCTTCAGTCTGGAGCTCAAGTCCTAATTTTCACTGCCCAGAGCAAAAATAATGTATGGGAACTTCGCAATAGGTTGGAGGCTACTGTAGCAGCTGGTGGAATATCTTCAGCCCTGGAACTTTCTGAAAGCAAGTATTTACACAACATGTGAGAAAAGCATGGTGATTAAATACAGTGAAGAATTTTGCAGGAACAGGAACAGGCCATGGTCTTTTAAATCAGCATCTTCATATACTGGATAAACCCTTCTTCTAATTCTGGCACTCAATTATTTTCATTGAGCACAAAAACATTTTCTTCTCCTGGGTAGTGTCTCCCTTTGCAAGTCTTGATACATAACACTGCATTAACCTCTTCTGTTCCCTTCACACTATCTCATTCCCAGATGCTCATATCATGCATTGAATCTCTGTTTTTAAAGACCATTTCATGTGCTACCATTTATTTACATTCCTTAAGTTCCTAAAGTTGTAGAATAGGTTTGTGCGTTTTGCACTGTTTTGGGTACTTTTCTTACTCTTCTCTTCAGTAAAAATTTTTGAAAGTGTTGCTTGTTCAACAGCTTTGCTGATAACTCTGGGATTTTATAAATCAAACTCCCATACTCTCAGTAAAGACTCACATATCATGTCTAGAGCTGCATGTCTGTGGCATATTCTTTAATGCTTTCCTGCACCTGTTAGTTTCTCATGAGAAAAATGAATTTTTCATAAGATGCATTCTTCTGGTGGATACAATAGGTTTCAGTTTGTGCAATGATCCTATCAATTTCTGTGCAGCTGTGAGCAAGATCTAGATGTAACTGAAGATATACAGGACATTTGCAACAACAACAGTAAAAATAAGAGTTATTTTTCAATTAAGAATATTTGCAAGCAAAAATTTCTTGGCACTGTTCAGCACCTCTGTTGTTCTTCCAAATATACAAAGAAAAAAAATCCTATTGAAAATGGTACAAGGATCCCACAAAACTCAAAGCTCAATTCAGGATTCAATTTCATGCTGTCTGGCCTCATTAGACGTGCTTCGTATGTTGTCCTCATCAGATGCTGGGCAGGTACATTTCATGGGAAAACAAAAGTCCCTTGTATCTGCACTTTAAATGATTTTCATTTTTAGATGGCTTTAAGGAACAAAACCAAGACCCTGCTGTTAAAATGTGTAATCCAGATCTCTGGCCAAGATCACTGGCATTTCTGTGCTCTGGCGGGTAAAGGTGCAGACATCAGGCTGATGGAAGCTGCAGAGGTTCTCCTCCAAGACTCCTGACTGCCTGAGAGGATGCAAAGGGAGAGGAGCAGGGGGCAGGGCATTTATTTACTGCATCCCAGGATACTTTCTGCATCACTGCTTGCGCCCAAAGCACTTAGCTCATCTGCATGAGGCAGGTTTGGAGTTGGATCCCCACTGGATGGAGATTTCTGTTCATCCACAGTGCAGGAATATCTGCCAGCCTGCCAGGGTTTCTCCCAGTGCTCTGCAAACGAGACCTGCTTCTGGCTGACAGACACCCCCTTCCCCCTCTCCAATGAGGATGCCTCACAGAAAGCCCATCCATTGAGCCAATGCAGCAGCAGCACGGGAGCATTTTGCCATCTTTTGGGCTTTGCCAGCTGAGTTGCTCAGATTGTTTCTGGGAACAGGTGCCTTTTGCCAGCTCTATCTGCTACTTCCATCCTCAGCTCGCCTTGGCAGGATGATGAGCAGAGAGGTACAGACCTGCTGAGACCTCTTCTCCCCTTGAGGACCAGGAGAGTGTGCGCTCCTGACACCCTCCAGGTGTGGACCACATGGGCCCAGCCCACGCGTTTCATCTTCGGTGGCCCCAGTCTCGTCTTCCTGAAGAAATACAGCTATTCACAAAAGAGGGGGGACTCCTCTGGAACTGGTCCCATATTAATCACTCAGTAGATGGAGATTTTCAAAACAGTTATACAGACAAGCTAACCACACCATTTTGCCCCATTCAGGGATGTGAATCCTCTTGGCTCCTTTCTGTCACCTTCCATTTACTGTCCCATCTCCTTGGTCCCTTAAATTTATGCAAAGACCATTTAAAATCATGTCAGAGGGCCATGAAATGAATTTCCTCACGCAGCAGATTTCAGGATTTTTAGCAATGACATCAGAGGCCATCTGGAAAGGCCAGCAGCAGCCACATATTATCCCAGAACACACACATACCCAACACCTCCTTCCTATGTGGAAAAACGCAATCAAGTTCCCCTGGCTCAATGGAGTTGTAAATGTCCTTTAAATCTGTCACTTTAATGTCCTCCTTGGAAGATGCAGAATGAGGAGGCAGGTTTTTTTCCTTATGGCTCTTTATATTATAAAGCAGAGGAATTCAAAGTACTCCATGGATTTGTTACAGGAGTTCTTTGAAAATATTGTGTTCTGGCAGGAGCAGCAATAAAGTTTTGAACTGTGTTTCCTTCTGACATTCAGGAGAGTCAGAAGTCAACCTGGCTGCAAGCAGCTGAGACAAGATAAATCTTTCGTGGCAGTAAACTACCAAAGTCAGGCATGCTCTGTAGGGAAGGCTTTACTCTCTCCAAGCACGTGTAGAAAATGTATAAAAATCATATTTTCCATCCCAGGGCGAAACTTCACACTGGGAGGACAGAACTACAGTGCCTGCTGCCTGTGGAATATTGTCCAATCTGTGAAAAAAATTACTGCACAATTGTAGAGCAGTTAGCCATCCTCACAATCACATAATACCTCCCCAAACCTGTGTCAGCAAACCCAGCCGTAGTCAAAGGCAGTATTGCTGTACCCCAGGGCACCAGTATTTTAAGCACCTTTCCTGACCATTGGAACTACAATGGCTTATTATGCTGAGTTAAACAGATGACTGCATGCAGTGAGGAGAGCAGCACAATGGGACAAACAGCAAACATAACACATGCAACAATCAGCAAGCACAGGATGGAAAACATCAAAAAAGAAAAGGTGCTGTAATGGGAAAACCAGGTATTTTGATGTTGACAATGTCAGACAAACATTCTTTTCAGTTCAATTATTGCTTCCATACATAAGGAAGTTACACTACATTCATTTTTGGATTTTTTGGATTTTTTGCACTTTAATACTTTTTCCTCCACTTGATATTTGTTTTTCAGTCCAGCTTTTTCTTTCTTTTTTCCTTTAATTTCTTTTCCCTCTACAGTTCATTTTAGCATAGTGGCATGCTTGACTGGCGTACCTGGCAGGCATGAAACATTCCAGGTCTGTATTTATGAAAGCAATAGATGAACTGGTTTCCCAGATTAACAGTTACATTGGGTTTTTTTTTAATTCTTGAGAATGCACTAAAAGACATAACCAGCTTTTGCATTTTGATTTTTTGTAGATTTGTCTTTTGTACACTTCTTTGCCTAGTAATTTCTCACTCCTTCTTTTCTTGGTTTGATCTGCAGTCAGCTCCATCATATTCTCTTCCAAGTGTGCAGTAACCATCATATGATTTTTCTTGTTCTTGTTTCTTGCTCATATTTTGTTCTCTTATTCATGCTGAGTTTGAGTTTCATCCTTGTACTTACAAGCCCAAAAGACTTGGACCTAAAGGACCCTGAACACTGTGTCCCACTTGAAGAACATGCCACAGCAAGTGCTCAGAAGATCTGATGGCAAACATACGTGTTTTCTCTACATGAGTAACTCTTTGGTTTGCTTTTGATTACTGCACTCATTTTTCTTAAAAAAGCTTTGCATCTCAGCCACTGCAACCTCCCTTCTGCATCCATTAGAATTCTGTTACTCTGTTTTTCCTCAATTATTGCAATTTTCTTTTTTTTTTTTCCTTTTTCTTTTTTTTGTGGTCAGTCACTATTTCACTTTTGTGTGGGCAGGAAAAGAGGTTTTGTGCTGACAGTGTTGATTAATCAGTATGGCCACATGTTGGGATATTTTTAGAGGGAAAAAAACCCCAAGTTTTGAAACAGTTTTGAAACAGTCATGGAAAATGAACAAATGAAACATTGCAACTCTAATACTTAGGTGACCATTCTTAAAAGCAAATAATTATTCAGTGTAAAGGACAGATGAAATTAAAATGATTTTGAAATTTTCCTCAGCACTTATAAGACTTCTTTGGGTCTGGCTGCTTTAAAATGGTTCTGGTAAAGCAGACTGGAAAGTGAAGGAATGTATACAGACCATGTAATTATCTGTGAAAAGAGAGAACAGTGAGACTGCTATTTCCACAGACTGATTTCTTAAGAAACCTTCCTTAGAAGAAATTGGAAATGAGTTTTCAGGACTCAATCAAGTTAAAAATTATAAGCAAACACAATGAAGATCCCAGAATGCAAAACCTATTTAGGCAAGTAGCCCCATGAATGCTAGACAGAAAGGGCAAGTGAGATTTTTTAACCCTTCTGAAACATAAAGTTTATCTCCAATTCAAGTGAGACTTTTTGATGTTTACAGGGGAATTACATTTAGGTTTGGCTATTGCAGGTACACCAAAACTGTGGATCTCTTTGATTTGCATGTGCTGCTAGGACTTCTGCCACTGTTATATTGGACTCTACATCAAGGAGAATGGTTTGGAAGCAGACAGACAATTAGAACTCCTCTGGATAGACTTTTTCCACAAGGATATGGTATGGCCCTTTCCGTGTAATACCTCTCACTTCGTTAATCCAAAAGCCACGATTAAGGACTGTGTGGTCAGCATCAAGTGCAGAACACCTGGAGGACAGCAGCATACCTTCAGTCTTTCTTGCATGCAACACCCAGGAAGGGATGAGGAGACCCCCATCAGAGCAGATGTGCTGGTACTCTTTTTCTACCTTTTCTATTTCACCGTGCAATTCCCTAGCTGCTAGCGAGAGTATAAGCCCCAGGAGCAGAATGAGTGAGTAGGGGAAGCCATGAACTGTAATGTGCAAAGATGAGTTCTATGCATGTTTTTATCATAGGAAACAACGGGAAAATTCTTATTGTGAAGGTCCTTCTATAGGAAAGGGATGAAATGATAAGAAATGTGGTCTGCAGGGCAGAAGTTTCAGAGCAATCTGAAAAACTCCAGTGATTTAAATCACTACGATGACTGATGGCTTTGTCAAAGGGTTTAGATAGAAAACTTCACAGGTATTTCTGAGAATGCAGAGCTTATGTGGAAGTACAGCAACTGTTTGTGGAGCCTAGAAATCCTCTTCTATGTTAATTTGTTCAGTTTTTGAAAGGGGACAAGAAAGAGCTGGGGAATTGGAGATGACTTGCCTCTGTACTAAAGAGGGATAAATACTCCCCTTAGAAGCAGATAGACTAGTCTGTATCACAACATTGTGCACTCCTCCTTTATTTATTTTCCTTAGGGAAAGGTGAGTTCCAATAAGCAGGACATTTCTTTTGCAGCATTCCCATGAGATTTGGGCATGTCAGCATTACCTTTTCAGCTCCTTGTTTTTTACTGCAGTGCTTCAGTGAAAATGATCCTTACGTATGCCAGGAGAAATCACAGGTTTTTGCATCATAGGCAAGAACAAACCATAATCAGATTTTAACAGCAAAAATCTCTGTAACACACACTTTTTCACAACATCACATACAATCAAAACACAGATTGCAGAAGACAGATCTGCCTTTTCATCTATTTTACTTTTTCAGGTAGGAATTCCACAGGTGCTTATAAAGGCACTGAAGACTTTCCATGTTTCTTTAATAATGCTGCTGGCACCAATTCATATTCACAGCCATAACAAGCTATCAAACCTTGTGCAGTGTCAAATAAGTGAGCAAAGATGTAACCTCCACACTAATGTTTCCTGACTTCTTGTTTAATGCTTAATTAATGATGTTTAGTCACATAACCTTAATTGCCACTTCAGAGAGTGTTGTGGGGTTTTAAAACCTTGACACAGTTATCAATTATACATTGAGAATGTAATTCTGTGATGTTAATTTCTTTGTTATTCCAAGTACTAAAGTTAATCATGGACGTGCATAAAGGGAATAAACATAATTATGTGCCACAACCTTTTCAAATAAAAATTCTTTAAATAAAAAGTAAATATATAAATAAAAATCATTTATTAATACCAATGTCCTTTAGAGTAAGTGTGGTGAATAATACAGGAAATCCAAAGGGGAGAGGCTGCCTGAGCACTGTGTGCCAGAATGTTGTCACAGGGTGTATTACATGGCAGGAGTACAGCCATCCGAAATTCATTAAATATTTCTTGTTGAAGAGTAGAATTTACAAACAAGTATTTTGTAACTCACAGGATGTTATTTCACATATATATACACACACATGCTCATAACAAAACTTTCTTTCGTGGAGTTATTGAGAATAACTGCTAAGACAGAGATAAAAGAGGTTTTTACATTCTGCAACTACTGCTTTCTCTCACTGTCCTGCTCTTATTTTTGTCATCGTTTTTAATATCCTAGATCAGTTTGTGTCCCTAAGCCTGATTAAGCACTAACACTTCCCTGCAAGACTTGTATTTGTCACGCATACACTTCTGCAAACCTTTCTTCCTGTTTTCTCTACGGCAAGTGGAATCCTTAGGTAGAGAAGAGAAGAGAAATACCAGGTACAGTCACCAGATTGATGCAGCTGCCTCACACCTTTCTCTTCTGAGCTCAGAGAATGTCCCTGCAAGAGCTGTTTCCTGGCCCTGGAGATCTGTGACTTTACAGTTTTTTCTGTTCCAACACATAGTGGAAGCTCAGAAAAGGCTTTAAACTCAAAATTTGTGGTAACATTAAGATGCTCAAGTGAATAAGCTAAAGAATTTCCGCAAAAAGGAGTGCAAGTGGTTTTATTCCAGCTTTGGGGGTATCTCTGAATACCCTGAACAATAGAACTGACCTCTATTTCCTAGTGTCCGCACACAAAAAAATTGATTGAGGAAAAAAAGACATTCTTTTAAAAATCAACTCCTTTGCAACTTAATAGGACTCTGATCACCCATGTAAAATGAGTCATGTTTTATTGCAATCTTCTCTAACCCTGACCTCCTTCATTCAGACACACCTCATGGAAAGAGAGGTGGAAGCACAATTTCAAGGGCAAGAAGCAGGTAATAATATTAAATGGCCACGGTGGGACTGCAGCAATGGATTGAGCAGATTGGATTTGCCCAGTGCACCAAAATGCCCATTCAGTCCTCACTTCTTTACAGGCTGCCTTTCCAGTCCCTCTGTGCTATATTTCATGGTCAAATTCAGGTGATGACATGGACAATTTAGTGTCTGAGTTCTTTCTAACCCAAGACATGGTGTTGTAATTACACGCTCCAGCGCAGGCCTGCATTCCGAGATAACAAACAACCTTGTAAAAGAGGGGGAAAAATCCTTTAATAGAGTGCAGCTCCCTTCTCCACGGGCTGAGAGAGCCGAACAGCAAAGGAAATTCCACCACATCGCTGTGTACCTGGAAGCACCAATTGCAGTGAGCCCAAGTCAAGCCAGAAATTTTTCACCAAGAGCTAATGGCCACTAAAACACGGTTTCTTCCTTTGTCCTAAGTGCTTTGCTACAGGCTTGATGCAAATGCAATTTTCATAAGCAGCTCTTTCCCAGATACATTACCTCTGACAACACTACTTCAGTCTCTGGTCTTGCTTGAAACACTCCTCATTGAGCATCAGAGGCTCGTTCCATAAAGCAGTTTTCACACAGGCAAGTTATCTCCCAGCACACACTCAATAAATCTACACCCAAATCATTTGCATTTCCATGCTTTGGCCTCAAGACAATCATAAAGGACTGCAGGCTGGGACTGCAAAGTACTGTGGGATGCAAGTTACAGGAAAAAATACCCATGTATCCAAAGGCAGAAGAAACAGGAATGTAGAAGATCACACAGTTTTTCTTAAAGATCTAATTAATGGGGACTTGATGGAGGCAAGACGAGGCTTGTAGGTAGGAATGTAATTACATATCTACTTGAAAAAGTTGCCATTTTTTGCCAGGATCAGCTTTAATATTCATTAAAAATGTGGGAGTTGTTGCCTGGTGTGTTTGTTAAAAAACCAGTGGTTACCACTGCCTCAGACATAGGTTAAGTTTCTTTTTGGGTCCTTCAGCTCTTAGTCCTTTGTCCAAGTATGAAACAAAAGAACATTTCCACTTCTGGAGTGGGTTGCCTTTTAACAACCCTTGAGCATTTGTATTCTTTAATTTGAGCTTCTTCCTACTCGCCTTTTTTTCTCCTTATAGTCTATTTATACATACAAATGCATTCACAGCAAACATCCCAAAAATCAAGAGACAATATTCAAGTGTGGAGAAGACACTTCCTTTTCCCTTATACTTTTTCAAGCTCTGTCATGAACAGATGTTATTTTATCATTGGGCCAACTGGAACAACAGCTCTAAGAGGTATGAACCATATCATTCATCTCAGCATGGTGTTAATTCAGGGTTGATCTATACATAGGCTGGAACTAAAAAAAGACCCGTCCTATAAATCATACCTGCAGTTCAAGGGTGCAGACGAATATTTTGGAGGCTCATCCACATACTAACCTGATTTTGTTAGTAAATCACAACCAGAATGGGTAACAGATGAACCCCTGTGTCAGCTCCAGTGTTTCTAGCACAAATCTGATGGAGATCTGTTTAACAAAGAAAGGCCACTCTGAATGTAAAAACACAGCATTGTCACACCAAGATTCACTGGTAAGCTCAGATTTAAACCCAAGTTGCTATTTTGGTTCCAGTTGGGATGCACTGATGCTCCCCAAAACCCACAGAAAACAGTTTTGATGTCACTAAAATTATCCTTTTCATTCCTGCTCCCCGGCCTCCTTTACTGATTTACTGTCCATCGCTCCATTGCTACATAAAAACAGGCACAGGAAGCACAATGTCTTCCATTTCTCCTTGTGTTTCTCCATGAAGAACCAAACTTACCAGAACTCTGGGCCCTTCTGGGATAGGTCCTCAGGTACCACCCTGAGCTGGAAGGGTTGCTCTGGTACTCCAAAAGACGCACCTTCCTGGAGCCACCGCTTCTCCTCCCCAGGCAGCTCCCAGAGAGAGACAGACAAAGAACTTGGACGTTTCTCACACTCTTCCCATAAACATTTCTCCCTTTCTGCTGTAGAGAAAATGATGGGAGAGGAAGAAGGTATTTGGGGTGCAGGGAGGATCAAGGTAGTTGTGGGCAGAGACTGGAGGAGGGAAAAAAAGGGGAGTGATTGTTCACCAGTGCATCTGAAACAAGGCAGCAGAGCAGCTGGACTGCTCTGTTGAGGGAGAGGATGAAAGAAGCAGAGACCAGACAGGAAAGAAAGGAGTTTGGGAATGCATGGCCAGGAAGGTGAGGACACTAGGGTGGGGATGAAAAGAAAATTAATTTCCAGGTGAAGATAGAGAGGGAATGTAGATGAAGCAGGGAAAGAATTAAACTTTTGATGGCAAAATGCTGGCCCTAGCAGACAACTGGCAAGGCACCAGTGGTGATTAATTACAGTGCCTTTTTTTCATCACAGGCTTGTTCCTTTTGGAATACAACAATACATGGTTTCATTATATGCAGGCTCTGAGAACAAATGTAAAAAAAAATGCTCCTCATCTACATTACTGCAAATATGGCTTTAGCACTCTGTGCAAGACCTGCCTTGTGTTTTATGGGTGCAGAGCCTCAAAAGTTGGCTCTATACATAGCAGGATGTTTTTTAAAGGCCAGCAGAGTGAAACTGCCAGTGATGTAAACAACGATGTTTACAATATTTATTATGTGATTGAGCACATTGCATAAACACACCCAAGCTCTGTGCACAAGCAATCACTGACATATTTACACCGTGGCTCTGGAGCCCAAATGCAAATGTGTACAATAAAGCAGCAGACTGAGACTTTCAGGCACGAGGGAACAATCAAGTACTGCGTGATGAAACAAAATTGGAAGCCATTACATCTTTTGGATTCTGAAAGCAGATTTTTTTAAAGAATATTTTAGAGCTAAATGCTACTTTGAAAGACATCATAAAAATTTGTTTTCAAATGAAAGAGAGGGGGAAAAAAAGGATCCTTCCCTTTTGAAATGACAGACATTCCTAGGAACTGCACTTCACTACAGAAGTTTCCAATGACAGCAGATAATATTATATTGGCAAGCTCTCAAGTGGCAGGCTGCATTGCACATCCAGAACTGCTATCTGATGGTGATTTCACAGGGGGAATGAGCATCTCTTATGCCAAGCCATTATCTTAAGCCTGTGATAACAATACCAAAACGACTGAATACAAAATGCATGCTAAACAGTAGGGATAAAGTTAAAGAATTCAGCTGGACAATGACCTTGCAATCCAGCTAGCAGAGGATTTAGATAAATGTGACTGGTTTTTCATTCGTTTCGATGAGCTCACTGATACAAGGTTTGTAACACAGCTACACACACGCACAGAGTACCATAGCAGGATACATATAGCTACCAGATGCTGAAATAAAAAATGCACTAATGAAGTTGCCTAACTTGAAGAGCTAGCTGAAGGTTAAGATGTGTGTACAGACCAGGAGTGAAGTAGATATTGATATGCCAAAAGTTTTCAGCATTGCTGTAGATGCTCATGAGGTATGATTGCTACAAAAGATTGGTTTGACACCAGCTTGTGTCATCACATGGTACAGTGTATAAAGAAGAATTCTGGATGCACAAGAATTAAAAAAAAAAAACAAACTGGAGACATGATAGTGAGACCTTTACCTTTGTTGTGTTGATTCACATAGATTGACTCTTCATTTAGGCTGAAGAGGGTGGCTAACATCTTCACCTAGGACCATTTATGTGAAGATACTCCTACCAAAAGAAAGCACTTAACAAGTAAGATAATTGGTTTTCAGCAGCAAGCAATACCTTTGCTAAGGGTTTGAAGAAAACAAGTCCATTTCTGGATGAGGAGGGAAATAAGGGACACTGGTCCAAGAATAAGAAAAAACAAGTATTATCCAGCTCTGTCCTTATCTTCCCTCTTCCATAAGCTTCTTTTTGCTTCTTCTCAGACTTCGTGTCCTTGATTTATCCAGCTAAATAATCTGAGGCAAAAGAAAGAAGTTCTTGCCTTTCTTCTTTCTCTATACCATAAAATTTCCTCATCTTGAATTGCAACCAGAACAGTCTCTTTTTTTACTGGCCTAGCCCCTCTGAAACTTCTCCCCACTAAAAACAACGTCACTAAAGATAAGTTCCAGGTCCATAGTTTTGGCCACTAACCAGTGACATGCAGCCTAAGTCTTGTGAAGGGCCCTCCCATTCCTGCCAAGTGCTCTCCATTTCAGCTGTGGGTGTGTGACGTGCAGGCTTATCCCAAATCATGAGCTTCACACCACCAAGTAACCCATTTTTAATCCCTCGTGACTCTCACAGACACTGTAAATCTCCCACACTCAGCATCTATTTCTTGGCTGTAAGAAAAGCCAGCACCAGCCTCCATCAAACACGCCCGTGCTGAGAGAGAACGCAGCCGGTGCAACAGCTCAAAGGGTCTGCAGCTTAGAGGATAGCAAAAAAGTCAGGTACAAGAAGCTTGTTACAAGAAGTAATTGCTATAAAGCTGTGGCCACCCAGAGCCAAGACATCCCACTCCTCTTCTTCCTTGGTATGTTCCCACATTTCCACAATGCCTGCTGGTTCCAAAATGCAAGATGTCCTCTTCAGTGCACTCAGACCTTCTTTCTCTGACTTTGCAACTTTTTAGCTAATCTTAAAATAAGTGGCCTTAGCATCTTTTTCTAGATTTATAAATGTTTATTACCCCTTAAGAAGCTCTGTCAGATCTAGACTTGTTACTCCCTTGTCCCAGGTGCAAAAACATTCCTTGAAATACAAAACCAAAACAAGCCCAGTGAAATTTCTCTCTTGAGAAATCTTCAGTGAATGTCCTGTGGTCTCAGCAAGCAGGCAGAGAGTAGCCCAACAGCAATATCAACAGGCCCTTCTGCAATTTTACAGAGCCACTGCACTGAACAGCACATTTCCAACTGCCGTAAACCTTTCCCTTTCCTCCCTGGCCTTACCCTGCATCCATTATGTAGTGACATGAGAGGGAACAGGCATTTGCCCCTGCACTAATCCAAATCAAGGTCATGAAGCAGTGAGATTGTCAGGAAGAAGCCAGAATGGGGCTGCCATTCAAGTGGAGATGCAAGGGTGATCCCAGGCCATGTGGGGTCTTGGAGATGGAGGGCAGTGCCAGGGGGCTGATAGCCATTGCTGTTGAGACCCCCAAGCAACGCAAGGTGCTGGATGCTGTCCAGGGTCCATCCGGGGAGCTCAGTGCGGAACAGCTGGAGAAGGGGGACGGAGATGAGACTGGATACGAGGCTACAGCACAGGTCCATAGGTTCCTGAGCTGAAACAGAGCCCAGGGGCCATGGAAAGTATTGGTGGGTGGAGTGACCTTGCTGCTCAGGACTGACAAGGAAAAAGTCTTACGAGGGGCAGCTGAGGGAACTGGGGGTGCTCAGTCTGGAGAGAAGGAGGCTCAGGGGAGACCTTATTGCTCTCTACAACTGCCTGAAAGAAAGTTGACGCAGCAAGGTGGGGGTCGGTCTCTTATCTCAAGTAACCAATGATAGGACAAGAGGAAATGTCCTCAAGTTGCACCAGGGGAAGTTTAGGTTGGATATTAGGAAAAATTTTGTCATGGAAAGGGTTATCAAGCAGTGGAACAGGCTGCCCAGGGAAGTGGTTGAGTTGCCATCCCTGAAGGTATTTGAAAGACGTAGATGTGGTACTTGGGACATGGTTTACTGGTGGACTTGGCAGTTCTGGGTTAGTCTTGATGGTCTCAAAGGTCTCTTCCAAGCTAAACAATTCTGTGATTCTATAATTAGTGCATTAAAGACCCTGACAGATATATCTTGATAACTTAAAGTGAATCACGTTTAAAATGAAGTCTCTAGACGAACTCACCAACAGTGAGCTCGAGTCCCCAGGCTGCAGTTTTTGTACTTCCCACACAAAGCATCAATGAATTATTGCAGAACCAGCACACAATCTCAGTAATAATAATAACAATGATGTATAGTCTCTTGTGTGTTGGACTGAAAGAGGCTTGTGGAAGCCAGATTCTGCCAGTGGAGGGGATGAGATGATCCCCTGCCATGCCAGGACACCACAAAGATGAACAAAGACTATTTCTGTGCAATTTTTGTTGGTATTTTTTTTCCTTTTTCAAAGAAAAATTCTTATCTAAGCTGAACTATTAGATTCCTTGCAAGAAGATCTGTCAATTTTATGGGGCTTTAATGAACCTGATGCTTTTCAGGTATCTTAACTTGTGGTTATCTTCTGCATCTCAAGCCTGGTATACTGCAGAGCTCTTAATTTTGATGTGTAGCCGCAGTGAAAACATCTGGGCTGCAAAGCAACAGTCTCTGCTCTCACCAGATAAGGAATTGTCCTGCATTAGGAGGAATGTTACACCTTCCATTTTCTTTCTCACTGAAATCTCTAAGAAACTTCCCTGCCACCCCCCTCTCCTTCATCTCTTCTTCTCTGCAGTGTTAAAAGGCAAGAGACTACTAACCCGGACTTACCTCCACTCCTACCACAGACCAGCCTTTCTTTGGACTCACACCTCCCTTCATCTGCAACCCCACTCCTGTGGGATCCCTACTCACTTTTTGTCTGAAAAAGGACACACAACCTTCATCTGAACTTCTCACCAAATGGGCTGCAGGCCAAGGCACCAACACACACAGGGCAAGCAGGTAACACTGCACGTTGTCATCACTTTTTTGTCACAGAAATCCTAAGCAACATTTATTTTTTGCTTGGTTTCTCTCTGCATATTTTGCTCTACATAACTTTGCGCTCTCTCTCCCTCTATATATATATATACAATTTTTTTTCTTTTACTTTCATACAGTCTTAATAAATCAAATTTTTTCTCTTTTGCACAACATGATGAAATTTTCTACAGGAAAGACTGTGTTCTGAAGAGGCATTTATTCTACACTTTGTCTTCCCCTTAAGGAACTTATTAACATGGGTTGCTTTTTTTCCTTTCTTTTTTTTTTCTTTCCTTTTCTTTCTCTATTTTCTCATTGCAATTTGCATATTTGTTTTGTAACACTGCTTTGTGAGCTGCTTTGCTTATTTAAGTGTGATTCCATATTTTAACTTAGATTCTCCTTACTTCCCCTTAGCTGCCTTGTTTATGGCACATATGTTTCTCATAAAAAAACCATACTGGCAGTGCTTTGTTAGGGTTGGTTCTAGCTGGTTCCTGTGTGTTGGGAAATGAAAAAGTAAAGGTGAAGAACCAGGCTTGTGGTAGAAGAAGGTATGGTGTTCGGAGAGGCATTTTCCCACCATTCTCACTGTTACACACCCAACCAGTCACCCTGGCATCCTGCCAACACTTTTTGTGTCCAAATTTGTCAAATTGTCAAATTTTGTGTCCAAGTTTGAAATCCTGGCAAGCCTGCTAAGTGGCGGTTAGAAAGATGGAGGTGTGGTGGGGAGGGCCAGCCTCTTCCATTAGTTTCTGCCACCGATCATGGAAGATGAAAGTCCCTGGTGTTTGGGACACAGTTTGATGGATCTGCAGGGAGAACTGAAATTCAAGCAGAGGAAGACACTTCCAGAGGCATCCAGGCACAGGTCTGCATATTGGAAACAGAAAACAGGTGTCAGATGATATTGATTCCTTGATGTCCCTCTCTCCCGTGTATTCTTCCCATCTGAGCTCCATTCACATTAGGACGGGGCTGTGTAATCTGTCTTCCATATGTTCTAAGGGGAAACTGTCTCTTCAATGGCAAAACCATATCAATTGTTCCCTGCCAGACCCCTCCCCATGGCTTGTGATGAATGGCCCCAGCATGCAGCCTGCTCTGGGAGAGATGCACTTTGCTCACTGGAGATTGCAGCCTTTCCCCAAACCTTTCAGCAAGGTTTAACAAGTTCATATTTCTTAACCAGACCTTGCTCGCAGAACTCTGTCAGAAGTGAATAAATCAGGCTGGAGAGTTACAAAGAGGCATTATCTTGTCACATGGGCTAAGTTCCTGGTAGGTACTTGGGATCCTGACTACCACTCCCACTGCAATGACTAGCAGAGGGCTAGTAAGTGTTTTTGGACTCTGGGCCTTAGTGGCCAAAGTAGATTTTTATGCATATTAGGATTTTGTTGTTGCATTTTCATGCTGCCTATTGACTTCAATAGCAATTGAGTGGTTGTGGAGTGGTCCCATGCTTTAGGGGGCAGAGCACTACTTTTAATCATCAATATTTGTAGTGAAATCACTATGTGCCTTTACATATTTTTGATTGAGGATGTTACTCAGTTCTCTACTTAAAAATATGGCTTTAAAGATGAATGATTTGAGGTACCCCAGTTTGGATCCTACAAAAAGTTCAACAAAATCCAAAATATTGTACCTTGTGGAACTGTAGACAGCAGTTACCACAGTAACAGGAGAATGGTATGTCAGGTCCAAGCTGCTGAGCAGCATCTCTGGCAGAGTGGAATCAGACCACATTGTGTACATTGTCTGAACGTCTATAACATAATCTGACCCAAAGGCAGTGTGACTGACCCCAATGTACAGTGAAGACAAGAATGTTTGTGAATGTAAGAGTGAGCACAGGGGGCACAGAGGGGGACAGAAGGGTCATACGCTCCTTTTCACAGGAGAATTATGACCTTGCATCTTCTAACAAGCAGTCCTTCTTCTCTACCTGGATTACCTTCCCTTGTTGTTCTCCCCGCCTCACTGAAACCCTTGTTTCTTCCATTGCTCCTTGTTTCAATGTTCTGCCATGCTCACTCACCTCATCTGAGAGTTTTGCACCTGCTGCTGACTGCCCATGTCCTATCAGAGGACCCTGTGTGCCCCCTCCCATCAGAGCCCTTGTGGGATCAGAACTGTAAATAAACCAGGTGAAGCAGTTGCATCAGGAAAGGCTCACAGAAAGTCAGATCCAGAACCCAGGGTAATGATTTAGCAGCCCAGTTGCCTCCTTACTCTCTCGAAGCAGTGCAGGCTGGCTTAAGGCAGAAAAAGCTGAGGTGGGTGCTCTGTGCTCAGCTTCATCACTGGGACATGAAGCTGCAGCTGCCAACAGGAGCATCTGAAGGTCTCTGCTCTCAGCATTTATGTGGCCAGGTGCAAATATTCTAAAGGAAGGCAGTGGGTGGCAAAAGGATCAGGGCCGTTATGGCTGCAGGCCATTAACACCTCCTGGAGCTCTGCACATATTCCAGGTCATCTAACATGGGTCTGGCTAGGCTGCACAATCCTCCCATTCCTCCCAGCTCCAGATCCTCCCATGGTCCATGTGCAGAGTGCGTAACGTACAATAAATTTCACATGCCCACCTACCCACTCCTTAGGGAGCAAGGGGTGCTGACTACACCCATAAGATTATTAGTTTAAAACTGAGGAAGTAGGAGGAAAGGATAGGGAGTTGGTTTTAGTCAGTTTTCTTCTTCTTAAGTAGAAATTCTGAACCTGTGGGATTCACTGTGCCGCTGAGGTCAACAGTTTGTTACTGTTCAGAAAGGGATTAGGGATTTACATGGATAATGAGAGCATATACAGTTTTATTAGACAGACTTGGAAAAAACACTTTGAGACAAGATCTAAGTCCTTCTCATGTTTCAGGGCATAAGCTAAACATTAAGTGATAGAGGCTGGAAAGAAAAATGCTGTATTCAGTAATCACCTACTTCATCACTCCTTTCTGCCTTCTCTGATGCAGCAAACACCAGAAAGAGACCGTGAGCTTCAGATTGCTGCTCCCTCCCAGTCCATGTCAGGGCTGTTTCTAAGGTAGGACAGAATCAAGGGACTTGAGTTTTCCAACACAGCAACGCATGTGCACCTACCCACCCAAACAGGGGCAAGCAAGAATTCATCCCTACCCAGGCACAAATGCAGGTCTCTTGAAAAATAGGCACAGCATTTCCCCATTTTTTTACAGCAGGATGTTGTTCAGTTTGTGGCATGTTAATTACTATTTACGGGGCTGCAATAAAAATTAGTTACCTTTTTATAACAAAAGGCCCACAGCCAATATTTTATAGACAACACACAAAGAAGTTTGGAATTGATGATTTACAGATCAGGAAATAACACTTAATCAGCTTCCCTACCTTCCCAAGCACGACTGTGCAGTTTTACGCCACCTTGCTGTTTTCAACTCATTATTTATTGATGTTGATTGCTTGACATTTCACGACAGGATATGCTTGTTCTGAGAGGTGCACTCTGGGATTTATCCCGACGTGGCAGAGAGGTGTGGGTTATATTATTTTGCCCGCAAGTCAGCTGTATCATGTGTCCCAGCACATAGAGTGGTCCCTAGCGTTTATGTCACACAACATAAAACCTGCTTTCACGGAGGGTGACCGCTTTCCCTGCACCACACACGAAGGGAGCCCAAGAATGCGAAGCAAATACCTCATTTACACCATCCTCACGGCATGGAACACACTGCCAAAACACCACCCCTGCTCACCACCACTTACTTCTGTAACATCTTTCATCGGGTGGTCTGAAAGCTCTTTACCCCCATGAATCAATTAACTGCACACCGTCACTGTGATGTGGGAAGACAGGGGATGGCTGTAGGTAATTTATAGATAAGTAAATGAAGGCACTTCTTATGATCATATTCCATCTTAAGTGCTACAAATCACAGTCAGTTGATTAATGTCTGCAAACCCCTTGGAGTGCCTTGTGCTTCGTGCATCACTGATGAAACACTGCCAGAGCAGTTTGTGCCAGTGTGGAGTGAGGGATAGTCTGATGTGCTGCCAGCAGCAGCAGGAGAAGGTGAGAAACCTGCTCAGTGTCACACCTGATGGCTCTGTGGAGCCGTCAATTACAGCATGCAGGAGGGAGGACGCGTTGCCAGGGTTCTGCCCTCGCCACTTTGCAACCCTCCCTTGCTGGAGGAGACGTGGAAGAAAGATGAAATAAAAGCCTACAGACTCCAACACTGCAGACTGCCTCCTGCATGGAATATGGGGTTACAGTGTGATCATCCACACCTAGAGCTCAGCTCTCCTAACACAGGTGGTTTTACCTTGGGAGCTTCCAAACCACTGCTGTCGATATCTCTTGGGGAATAATAATTGGAAAAGCAGTCATGTAGCCCAGGTTAAATCAAAATAAAAACAAAGAGGTGCTTCTAGTAGTTATAGACTCTTGTGCAGGCTTGCATTAGGTTTTGAAGCCACATGCTCTTCTCTGGAAAGAGGGTGATTACTCTTGAAATAGGCACAGCTTTACATTCATACACACTGACAAACCACAGGATGGGACAAGTACTCATTCCTTTTCCTGAAACTGATTTTTAAGGTAATACAATTTCATGGCAAGCCAAAAGGTAAAGATCCCAAGGATAGTTTATTGATGTACTTTGTTAGCTAGTTTTTTGAAGAGGAAGTCGTTCAAACTTGAAAAATTTTACTTCAGTGACTTTTCGTTTTACTAACTGGGTTAGGAGATTTTTTTTTTCTATTTGTTCCCTTCTTTATATTTTTATTTAAAAATATACACAAAACTGTTTAGTATTTGTTCACAAGCAAAGACATTTGTCATTAAGACAAATGAGTCAACATTTTTATCAAACTCTTTGAAATATATTCCAGCAGTATTTATGGTACAGCTGGCTGAACTGGAAAAAAAGCATCTGCAAACATGCCGGCAATCCCCCCATGATGCAGTCCCACAGTCTGTTGAACCTTTCCAGTCATTTTCCATCATCTAGTTGTACAGCAACTTTTCATTTCTTTAAATGCTTAACCCAGAGCACACACACGCACAGGCATTTGTTAGAGATTTAGTTTGAAAGTATTTGGCACCTATTTAAACTGTACCTCACATGCTTGCATGAAGTAATTACTCAGAGTTCATCCTGAAAAGGAGACAATATGGACAAAGCAAACAAAATATATCATACTCTACAAATCCATGGATGCACCTGAGCTCGAACAGAAAACAGAATAGAAAACTTCCAGGAGCTCTAAGTCATGAAGACAAAATGTATGACCCACCAAGTTTGGATTTTTTGACAGCTTTGCAGTGAATGACATCCTGACTTTTAACAAGTATCATTTATTTCATTAGAAAGATTTTCAGTAACATTGAGGTGAGAGCACAAGCCCAAAAACCTGGTGAGGCGTTATAAGCGGACAGAAAAATGAACCTAATGAGAAATTTAAATTAGAAATTAATATATGTGTAACATTTAGCGGACAAGAGGAGGTGGTCTGCAAGGCTGCATGAGGAATGATAAACCATCATGTTACACAGAGGTACGGAAAGTTTCTGGTGTCCCTGTTTCAAAAGACCACCGGAAAACCTAAGAGCATCCACATGGTGTCTGTACTGATACAATGAATCTGTCTGAACTCACCGATGTTACAGACCTCGAGAAGAGAGCAGCAATTCACAGGTAAGGTATTCCAGTATCTTGTAGTATGTCTGTTCCAATATGCCTTACTGAAAAAAGCTATAGTAAATGTAGTTTGCCAAAATAAAGTTAAGAGATTATTCAATTCAGAAAACTGAAGAGCGTTCAGACATCTGATCAGTTCTCATGGTTACCACAAGACAGAGTAACAGAATCACAGAAACTTCAAGATTGGAAGAGACCTTGAAGACAATCTGGTCCAACCCTTCACCCAGAAGCACCATAATCACCTCTAAACCATATCCCCAAGGGCCACATCCAGACACCTCTTAAATGCTTCCAGAGGTTGTGACTCTACCACCTCCCTGGGCAACTCATTCCAATGCCTACCCACTATTTCAGTGAATTTTTTTTCCTAGTCTTTAATCTGAACCTCCCTTGGCACAATTTAAGGCTATTTTGTCTCATCCTTTCTCTTGAGACATGGCAGGAGACCTTGAAATTCAACCCTATATGTTTTTATTAATACATATATATGAAGATAGGAAGAGACAGATACTTCCAACATTGTTCCTGGTAATTTCCAGTGACTACTTTTATTTTCAAAATATGTGTCTATTTTCAGTTTGGATTTGTTTGGCTTTATCTTTCTGTCATCAGTACTAATTAAGTCTTCCTATGATGAAGGAAAACCCCTAAAGTGTTTATTGTTTGTTTTCTTTCCATGCAAGAATTTCCACAGTATCACACTAACCTCTGACTAGTCTATGCAAGGGAAGAGAGCAATGGAATCTCAAAGTTTCTCCACTTTTCCTGTAACTGAAGTTTCCATAGCACCCAGACAATTGTTACAACTCTTCTCTGCTTTCTTTTAAATTTTGAAAATATTTAAAATTAGGGAAGCTGGAATTGAATGAATTATCCTCATCCCATTTTCACCAGTGCTCCTTACAGAGGTGAAGTCGCTGTTCTTCCATGCACTTTCACATCTGCCTAATGACTGTGTCAGCTTTACCTGACACCTGCACCAGGTGGAGAGCTGGAGACATCACATCTCGAAGACAGAAGTTCATATTTGAGCTGGGATGGAGTTAACTTGCTTCATGTCAGCGGGGACTCAGTGAGTGTTTATGGGGTTACTCGTGTGTGCTCCACCCACAGCAATATTTGATGATACATTTTGTGATGAAAAGAAATTAAAACCCTTGTTTTGAAATGCTGTTGATAGGCAACTGCTGGCTGTGTGAAACCTTATACGCTTATCCCAAATCGAGGTCTCCACAACATTGTGCTGATAAACTCTACGGTGTCACCCCTGTTAATTGCATTGACTGGACCACTGAAGAGTTTCTTGTAGAACTGATCTATACACTTAAAACCTTCCCTGTTAAATTCAACCTTTCTCCCTGACAGGGGGGAATTAATCATTCGAGGGCTTCAAACGGTGTATATCTGGGAGAAGATGTCTGATATTAATTAACTCAGCAAATGAAAAAATCCAACGAATGTAACTTGAATTTAAGCTAGGGGGAACACACAATATTTAACCTTTGGAATGAGCTAAGATGCAGATGACTCTCAGCTCCCAAAGTCTTTAGGTTACTGCTGTGTTCCTTTCAAAAATGTATGACATGGATCAGAGGTGGATCACCTGAACAATTCAACCTGCTCAGGGACTGCCTTGGATGGTCCTGTTTCCTGGATATGGGGTAAACTGGTGGCAGCTGATTACTCTAGATGAGTAAGCCAGAGTGATCCCTCCATCATGTAGTGGGCACCCTGAACCTCATGACACACACTTCTGTCTCACTGAGAGGTTGATGTGGGAGAGAGAATCAAATGGCATTCATGGAAGAAGTCACCTGGGAAAAAACCTGAATCATTTCCTCTTGAGGTGGAAGTCTGTTTCCAGCCTCTATCTTTACTAGGGGCCATTTAAACTCAAGAAACAGGCAAGAATGACAGGGATGCATAAGCTGGACAGCTGAACTATAGGAAATGTTCTACCTACAAGGCCTGCCCAGCCCAGCTCTGTATGATTCCCTGCTCCTGGAATAAAGTTTGTGATTTCTTTGTTCAGGAAATGATAGGCATCTTTAGCCTAGCTGAGGCTCAAGTTATCCAGCTCAGTGCAGAATTTAGGGCTGACATCCTCCGGCTAGTGCTGTGCAGTGTTATGTTCAGGACAGGTTTTAAAGCTGATGAATCAACAGAAGGAAGACTAAAAGAAGAAACATGTCTGGTTCATTCTGCCCCAGTGACGAGATGACACTAGTAATTCCTCCTAGGCTTCCAAGATTAAAGGGAAGAAGTATCATTGCTAAAGGTGACTTACATGGGCCTGAGTAAAAGCAAGGGGATATATTAAAGCAAATGAAAGGTATTTCCCATCCTGCCATGAAGGTGTGTCAAGTAGTGATCTACACTCCACTGCTGTGGTCTTGCTAACTGGCAAAAGACAGGAAATCCCCTGAGAACTTTCTCCTCAGAGTACTGCCATCAGGACACTTGCCCTATCCAAAGTCTATCCTCCCTGCTGCTTGCCATGGTGGCAGGAATATCCCTTCCCTGAGACCATGCTCTGTTTGCTCCCAGCCAGTGAGTGGGGTCCCTCTTCAGTCACCCTTGCACATGTGCACTTCATTGTACTAAAGCTATGTAACAGTGCTGGCTTGATTTATGAGGGCTGCATTTCTTCCAGTGATCCCTGCTGGTAAAGGACTCACTACTTCCCTTTTATGTGTCTGTGTCAGAGGGCAACTGGCAACCAGCTGTTGGAAACTGATGTAAAAAAAAACCCAACACAACAAAACCCTTTATTATCATTGTGATCTTATTTCAAGTCCCAGTACCTGCCTATAGTCTCTGCAAGCAGAGCAATGGAGACTGTGTCTGCAGGCTGACTTTGTCACTGCTGTGAAGAAATTAAAATGAAATCACTGAATTTCCCACTTGGAGAAGTCACTGGGGCTAGTGAACCAAAACACATCCCCACTACAAAGTAACGCTGATTCAAACTGAGGATGTTTTCTCAGTAGTCTTTATACTCAGGGACCACATGACATGCATATTTCCTCCTCCTAGGTGTCTGTTAATAAGGGGGTGTCAAAAGCTCAGGGACAATAATTATAATAGTAGTATCTTTTTGTTAGGGGAATCTCCCCTCGTATAGCAAATCCAGTTGATCTACGGTGCTGTTGTACATTGTACAGATACAGCAGGGCTGGAGAGAGGAGGGTGGTGCTCCACAAGCACTCTGCCTTCTTCCCTTGCCAGGCAAACACAAGGGTCGTGACACTCCTTAGCTGGCTCTATAGTCTCTGCACTCTTTGTGTGCACCCAGCCTGGGGGTGGCTTCCCAGTTCAAAGAGACTCAATTTCCAGCTGTGCCAGGATTACTGGGGTGACTGGCCCAGGATACACAGTGAGACACACACAAATGGTTCAAGCATTACAGAAATGTATTGGAGAAAATCATCAGTGTTAGTGTTCTGGCCCCATATGCGTTGTGCAGAAGTGTGTATTTACAAAGCCATACATGGTGTTTACAGAACACCCTTCAGTCTACTTTGCAAAGTGAAAAGCATTTATAGATGCAGTATCCATCCCCTTGAACAGGTCAGTCTCTTCCCCAAGACCTGCTGAACCTTAACGATGAGATCAACCAAATCTGGGGGAAAGTTGAATGGCTCTGAGCTAAGTTCCTTAAAATTTGATATAAATGGACAGCTGAAGAATGCAGAAAGGGACATATTAGTGTTTTCAGTAACGGAAAGGCAGAGGAAGGAGCTGGGAATATTGTGGTCAGACGGAGAGGATAGGGGAACGTCTAGGAGAAGCCAGGAGGACTGGAGGTACTACAGAGGGAGCTGGCCTCAGGCAACAGCAGAATAAAAGAACTGTAGGAATGTAGGATACAAATCCATAGAAAACCAGGCTTGGGGAGTTGGGTGGCGTACAGATCCAGCTAGAACTCTGAAAAATCAGTTTGCTAAAAAAACCCAAATTTAAAAAAAATCCACTTTATCTGGTACTCTGATATTCTTTACCTCACAGCGATGTGCACCAGCTCTCACTACGCCCACAATTGTTCTTGAGAGGTGCTGTGTCACTGTAGCACAAGTGAGATAAAATGAGCAGGACAATTGAAGTGACAGAATCAAATTGAAATAGGCTGGCAGGAATCAGCTGGGTCCCTGGCAGATGCAGGAAGAGCCAGGGGATCTCACAAGCCCCTTTAGACCCCAGCGAGGTAAATCATGCAGGAGCTGAACAAACACTCTGTTGTCTTTCTCCTGCTGTTATCTTCCCCCTGGAGGGAAGGTGTCCCAAGCCAAAGAGGAAGCCAAGCTCCTTCAGGCTGCCCAGCACTCTGTGCCTCCCAAGCCGTTCCCGTCCCTCCCCCGCCACCTCCTCCTGCCTCTGCACATGCCAGGTGACAGCCTGTCTCAGGAAGGTATTTATTTTTGCATTATTGGTTAGCTTTGTTTTACCTCCTAAGTAAACCTTCCAGTATTTATAGCCTCGCCTCCGCACTTGTAGTATATATTAGCCTTTTATGCCTTCTCTGTCACCTGTTGAAATGAGAACTCGGGGTCTTCGGGCCTCTGCGGCCCTTCCCTTACATTAACTTAAATCACACCAGATGTGGGCCCTTATTGCAGAGGAAGACTAATTGATTTCGCCAGTCACAATATGCCTATTGTTTTTTAACACAAATAAACACTGTGGTGTGGGGGGTTTGGGGCTGATTTTTTTTTGTTGTTTTTCCTTTTTTTTCCTTTGCCACAAGTGCCAAAGGTTATTCAATTAGAGGACTCCAGAAAGTGTGACTAATAATCCACGGGCAGGCTATTTCTACAGTAAAAAAAAAAAAAAAAAGAAAAAAAGAGAAAAAAAAAATAATCTCCACGCTACCCTGAGAACAGCGGCCTCACCAGGGCTGGCCATAACTGTGATGGATGGCTGGTGTGTGTAAGACGTTATTATTTGTTATGTGAGTGGGGGGATACGGCAGGCACATTGGGCAGTACACCTGCTGGGCTCCAAGAAGCAAGAACAGCTGTGTGCATTGATTTAGACGCTTGCTACTTGGGGCTCCAGGAACGAATCAAGCGACAGCTCATAAAAAAAGAGGGTTTTATGATTTTTCCCCCCTTCTTTCTGCAAACAAATGGCCACATCATATGTTTTCCTAACGCTGCTATAACTCAAAATTAAATCCCAGCCCAAGGTGTCAGGCTGGTACCATGTCAGAATTGTAACGGCTTATTTTAAAGGTCGTTATGGATGTACCAGGGAAACACTGGGGGTTTCTGCACAAAGGTGCCATTTCGTTTTGCTGGAGCTCAGGCACTTAAGAGCAATTAGCTCCACTGTTAAAAAATGAGCTGAGAGTGTTTTAACTGGTGATTTTATGCTAATAGCAACTACTAATTCATATTGTTAAAAAAGAAAGTGCAGGCTGCCAAAGTGGTGTACTGTATGGCCCCAAAGCTTCCCCTTGTCCCAGGTCCTGCCCCCAGCAGAAGGTGTGTGACACGCTGAGCTGTATGTCACAGGGTCAGCAAACCTCTTCCAGAGCACAGGAGACCAAAGCCTGAGCACACACCCTGCAGCAGGGACACCCAGGACCCTTTTCTCCACCCTGCACCCCTGCACACCTCTGTGGCACTACAGGGCTGCAGATGCTGCTGGATCATATCACTCAGCATAAGGAAAATGCCACTGTCCTTCCAGAGCACCCTGCAAGGCTTCAGCTTAGGCTTTACTAGTCCCTGCTCAGTGATTCTCACACACCAGGGTGCCTGAGAGAGCACAGCAGCTGTGCCCTCGGGGACATATTTGCAGTCCCCTGAGCAGCTGGGGGCAGGTGAGGTGCCACCATAAAGATCTTAGCTGCTGTCTTTGGAGGAGCCAGCTCCAAGTGCTGCTCTCTTGGCTGTGCTGGCACTGCTTGGAAGCAAGGATGAAACCTCACCGTAAAAATGTGCATCTGAACTGAGCACATACAGCTCTGACACACAAAGGGAAAAGGTCTGTATGAGCACTCTTTACACAGGTGCTATTCAGGACAAAAGCATACTTTAAGCTCTGCCCTAACATCCATTCCTCCAAGTGGGTGTAGAGGAAGTCACCAGAGGTGAGCAGCTCCTGTTTCTTGCCATTCAGATGTTCCTTTTCCCTCCTTAAAACTGTTACTGATGCAAAAGATCCCAGCCCTAAAATCACAGGGTTTACTCACTGCATTATGTTTGTGATAAAGAACTAACATTTGGCCACTTGTGCAAAAGCATGTACAATAAATAGCCATAAACACTTAAACAAGGAGAGTCTTATAGGAAGACAAGACCACTTGACTGGGTTATCCAAGAAAATGCAATTGGTTTTTCTTTTCTTAAAGAGGAAAGAAGATGATCAGCTTTCAGAATTCGTAGGAAGTTGATCTATTTCCACTAACTAACAAACAATATGGTGCAAATCCATAAAAATTATAAAAATGAAATTAATCTGAACATTGTAATATTATCCAGTCTTTTAGACTTTCAGACTTGCCTTTCACTTATGAGAATAACAACAGTGAAAAAGAAAAAAGGTCTTTGCAAACATGAATTTGCACTATGGGAGCTATTTGTGAAGCTGCTTCTCTGATCTGATTTGCAGCTTTGACATAACAGCCAGCAGAAGGAAAATTTTTAAAAGAATAGGAATAGAATAGAAAACACTCCAACAAATGGAAGTTTTTATCACTGTCAGAATGAGATTCTGAATACAAAACCATTATACCCCTTTCTTCCACAGACATGGAAGTGTAAGCCACAGCTGACACAGAGCAGCAAAAAGCTTTAGAGACCTTTGCAAGCAGCAGAGAAACCTTTATTTCTCCTTCTTGTTCCAACGTGACATAGGTCTTTTAGCTGTGCTACTTTCACAGTCAGCAGACATCCTTGGGAGCCCTGACTCTTCTCTATGTCTTCTCTACTAAAGGTTGGATGAAAGAAATTCTGAGTCTACAGACTGGATGGAGAAAATTCTTGCCTGTGAGGCCAGAGCTGAGGTCCATCCAGCCCTCAGCAAAGCTGACTTTGTAGCTGGTTGTGGCAGTGGCAAAAGGATATGCTGTTCTGAGGGGAGACACAAACCTAACCACTACCTGTGGTCCTCAGGACATAACATCATTGAATTGATGGGAGTTAATGAGTACATCCCTTACTGGCCCTGTTAGTCCATTTTATGGACTCACTATCCACCAATTTGCCTAAACCCTGATTTCTGTCTGTCCCTACAACCTCCTGTGGCAAGGCATGACAGAAGATTGTATCCATTGTGTTAAAAATGTATGTACTTTCATTTGTTTTAAATTTTGTTTTTCCAGTTTCATCACATTTTTAGAGTAACAGTTCTCAATTCACCTTATCTACCACTGATATGATTTTTGTGGGGTGCTGAGCAAGGGAAAATATGACAGTAGCTTTAATGGAAATACAAAAAAAAATGCCAGGTTACTTTTTAGAAACAGATTTCAAACATTGCTCAAGGAAATGGAAAGAGGGGGAATGGTGTCATTTGGATAACGGGTGCAACTCAACATAATGAAACCATGTATTTGACTGAAGGTAAAACCTTGGAGGGACATTGAGCCACAAGGGAAAATGATACATGTCTTAATATTTGGGGCTCAGAAACCTCTTCTTCCTTCAGAGAAACAGAACAATACTCACTGTACCCTGGCACAATACATCACTTGCTGTATCGCTAAATAACCAAAACCACCATGGAGCAAAACCTCAACTGGTTAAAAATGCCATAAGTTCACTGTCATCAATAATATAATGACACTTTCCAACGTATTTTTGTTTTAATAAAAGAAACAAGCAAACAAAAAAATTTAAGGTGCACAGACTGCTGTGGTCTTGTGAATCTGTCTTCTCACAGACTCAAGAGTTGTAATTCTAACTCCTCTAAAAACAGGAATTAGAATAAAATGTGAAATCATTACCTCAGCCTCTTTTATAATTTATAGACTTCTTTTTGTGTAACTTTTTATGTATAAAAAATGCTAAGAGCATAAATGTTTTATTTTTTTCCTGAAAAGTTCCCCCAGGTAGAGAGTGCCTGTCAAGTGTGATCTGCTCACAGAGTCCTTATTTCTTCTGATGTTCTATGGAAACCAAGAGCTGTTGTAGAGATTCTTAGGGGCGTTGTAGAAATTCTTTTCAATGTGTGCTAAATGAATATTCTTACGCAGCTGTGGTAATCTGCGAGAACAGAACCCCACTTCTCAATATTCATACCTTAAAATTCTGTATATGTACTGCCTCTTAGATATCTCTGACTTCTAAAGTTGTGGTAAATCCTGGTGAAGAAATGGAATTGCAGCAGCAAGGGGAAACAAGGCAACTCAAGCAACTAAAAAAAAATCTAAACACATGTGAAGCACTTTTTCTTCCACTACCAAGATGAATCAAGGCACAAAAGATAAAAAATAGCTATATTAGAGATATGTCCTCTAAGTCCTGAGCTTACCCCATTACTGAAACAATGAAACTGTCATTTCCCATATGATTTTGGACATGAGATAAACCTACAGGCTTCTGCTAAGCAGAGGAAGACTTACAGAAGATATGTACAACAGCCACAATGTAAATTTTATACTATGTATAAATAAAAATTAAAGTATAGACAGTAAACAAAACAGGTACTACCTGCATCTCCTGAAGGACATGCTTCTCTATTGTTAGAAGCACAAGGTGGTATTGAATGAAATATCATAGCCCTTTAAAACAGCATAAGGAAGAGAGCGAAAAATCCCCAGTCCTGTAAGAGTAAAGTTAGAACATGAGGCAGCATCAGAGGTAAAATTTATCTGAGAACTGGGGTTAAAATTTTAATTTTAGCAAATAGCTCTGTAAAATCTTGAATGGTCTCACTTTTTTCTAGGGCTAGACTTTTTCAAGCAGTAGGAACAAAATTCTTCATAGTTTCTTTAAATGTCTGATGTGAAAAAATGACATCATTCTTGAATAATTTTTGCCCAGAAGTAGGCAGGAGAAGTGTTTTATGTCTAAATTGAGAGAGGATGTCTCCAATAACCCTAATATATTTATCCTTTGCCTCATGAAGAGCATGTTATCTTCTCGGCTTCTGATACCTTCTTCTGACACTCTTCAAATAATTCCAGGTTTCTTGGGAGTTCCCTAGTTATGTGCTGAAAGCAGCCTGTCTCTTTATAGAATGCAAATTCTGATAGGATCGCAGTGCACAGGAGAATTTTCTGTTTTAAAAATACATAATGGTTACCTCCTTCCCTTTTCAGGGTTTTGCATAGGGGCAGGCTGCCAAGGCTTGACATGTTCCAGATGGATACATAGAGCGGCAGTGCGGCTCAGTGGTGCCTTGTTCTGTGGTTAAACCCCAACACAGGAGGATAGGAAACAATGGGCGAAAAGTAGAATATTTCAGGCAAAGTGTCCTAGTTTTGGAAAGGGCCACGGGCCTTTTGTTCATTTGCAAGCACTTTCTCACATTACGAGCTGACGGGTTTCTACTGAAGGCCTTGTCAGTCAATCTCTCTGTGTATTTCTCCCTGGTGCTCCGTTAAAGCCAAATAAAACCTATTTGCCTCTGCTTTCCCTCCTTGTTGATGTATGTAGAGTTATCAGCTTCTTGCAGGTGTGTGCTTCTTGCATTTGTAATGACTGTTTAACAAAAAAATCAACCAAACTCGAGGCCACAGAAAAGCTTTCACAAGAGGGGTCAAAAGGGTTTCCTCTTCTGCTAAAGGTCTGCTACATTATTAGCAGTGCCGTGCTAGAGATATTTACCTGTTGGTTGCTTTTCAATTGATTCAACATGTGGCTACAGAGAGGTTGGAGTCCTTAGATTAAACCCACTTGAAGTTAAAATCCTGGGATAATTCCAGGGGAAAAAAAAAAAAGAATGCTCATCCTGCTTTGGCTCCATTGTGACTTTTTGCTCTGTTTGGCTCCATTGTGAATTTTCACTCTGTTTTTAAGTTTAGCCTCAATTAAAAGAAAACAAGCAAACAACAAATAGAGAACAACAATCCCAAACAATTAGGGTTTTGACATCTAAGGAAGGCAATGTTGGATGAGGTCATCTCATCACAGCCCATAAAGCTATCTCTTCCTCCCTTTGTAATACCCACGTTCCAGTCCAAGTTCCTCCTTAGTTTTTTTGTGGCTAAAGTGAAAAAAACATCCCAGGCAAAATATGTGTCTGATTTATTGGTTGTCTGGGAGAATTAATGCTACAAATGCAATCATGTCTAATTTCAATTCAATAGGAAAAGCAAAGCCCAGAAGAATAGACCTCCCCGTGAAAGAATTAAGGAACAGATTCAAGGTTTATAAAGCCAGAGGGGAGCAGCCTGCATGTCGATCCTGACCTCAAGGAGAGCACAGGACAGACATTGAATTCCCTGAATTACTTCCTTTTGGAAGTAAGGCACATATCTTTAAGAGAAAGAGTCAATCTTTATTTTCAAAGTGCCAGTGATAGAGAACCTTGTATAGCTACCACATCCATTCCTTTGATGATTGGCTGTCCCTCTCTGGTAAAAATACGTGTGTCTTATTTTTGGTCTGAAGTTCCCATATGTGTATTTCCAGACAATGGATGCTCTCATGTCTTTATCCAATAGACAAAAAATCCCAAACCCAAACAAAACAAAAAACCATTCTCAATGTGGAGAGATATGGAAAGTCATCTTTTAAAAATTCTTCAAGAAACTGAGCTCTTTTGTAGTCTTCTGCTCTGGTGCAAGTTTTCCAGCCTTTTAACCATCCTCTAGATTCTCCTGTGAGACTCTTTCTGCTATTCACTGTCCAGCTTGGAGCGTGGACACCGGTGAATAGAGATGTTATGGCCACATCGTCACCAAATATCATACCTGTGTTCTATTTTCTCATTTCTAGTACACCTCTGGAATCCTTTCTGGAGGTCTTCAGGGAACCTCTAGTGGACTGTGTATCCCCTGTACCATCCAGAGCACGCATAAAGTATATTCTGTCTGTGTGGCTTTGTTCTTTTTTTTTTTTTTTTCAGAAGAATGCCTTTACTTCCTAATATGTTGCTTGCATCTGTTTCACCAGGCAATCTGGTCTGCATCACTATTTTATCTTCCTGCCTTTTTTTTTTTCTCCCACTCCATAATATTTGTGTCATATCCAGTCTTTGTCAGTGGTAACTGCTTTTTTTTTTCTTGGGCATTGATATTAAGACTAAATAGTTTAATTCTGAAAACTGAACCATGTGGGGCTCCAGATAAAACTCAGTTATTTAACAAAGATTCCAGATTTATAGTATTTCAAATTTATCATTTAATTTTTAAAATATTTAACATAAGTTGCATTAATTTTTATTAGGCTAGTTTCTGAGTGAAAACACATAGTGACATCAAATGAAATTCCTTACTGAAGGTTATTTTACTGACATACTAATCTTTATGCTCTATATTTAGAACCTGATCTCCCCTGTATATCAGGCTGCTTGGACAAGATCTATTTTACATAAATCCACTTTGAACATACTAATTTTTGATTCCAGAAGCTCTGTGTCAGCCTCCACTATTTTACTTACCAGTTTAAGACAGACATCTGCTTATTTCAGTCACTCTGCTTTGCCCTTCATAAACAGAACTGTCAGAAAGTTTTTACACAGATATGTACATATCTTAGATTTTTAAAGATTGCCAGAATTTGCAGCCCCTGTTTTCAAAGTCCAAAATTCTCCCTTTCATCTTTAAGGCTTTTTACTGTGGTCCTTTGGCCAAGGAGGGTTTTTTGCATAATTTCCATCTTTCATGCAGAGCACAAAGCTTCAACAGTCTGGAACATCTGCACTGGTGCTTAAGGACCAGCATGTCTGGTGAGTCCAGTGACCAGAGACAGAACCATCCCTCTCCTCTTTTCTGCAGAGTGCATTTCACATGGATGAATGAATAAATGGAGAGCAAAAACACCAAAATCAGGGCCTAGGGAAAAAAAAACTAACAAGTAGAAATCTGGGAACACAGCAACCAACAAAGTGTCCAACCACATCTTCAGCCATCCTCCTCCTCTTCTCAGAAGAAGCAAGAACAAGCAAGGGAGGCAATACTGACAGCTTTGTGAATGGAGGGAAGATACAAATTTTGATGAAGCCGTGTGACTTGTATGTACTCTACCATCAATACAGGATAGACAGACCTTGTTTGAGCTGCACACATTGCTTTTGTGACAAGTGTCTTGCCTCCAACATCCATGCTTTGTCCTCAGGGTACCAAAGAATAGATATCCACTGCAGTCAGGAGCTTTAAAAGAATTGGCTGAGGATTTCTCTGAGCCACTGACATAGCTTTTAAATAAATCTCAGATTCCTGAGGGTGTTGCACAGAAAAAAAGGCAATCTCATGCCAGTAATTATAAATGATCAACAGGAAGGCTCAGGAAACTGTAATCCCCATGGAACTTGGCTTAGCAGCCCAGGGTCTGGGGCAGGTGGAGAAGAAAGATTGGAAGGGATACTTGTAGAAAAAGATAAGAAGATGTACATTTCCCAGTGGAACATCTAATATCTCCCTGCAGTGTTTAGTTTTCTCTTTGACTGAAAAGTGGAAAATATCCTTAGCTAATCATTTCTGGAAGAAATGGGAGACTCAGAGTTCAACATATGGAGAAACCCTTTGGTTCCAGCAGTCTACTTTTCATGTGCATGTCTGAAGCTGCCAGACACATGCTTCCTTCACAATAAAGTATTTCATCTGACCGCTGGTCTTCCTTTTCTTTTTCTTCCCCTGAGACTGGGTGGTGGAGGGAACGCTTCATTACAGAGAGGGGATGTTTTGTTTGTCTCACACTTTTTATTTACTCCAATCTGTTGTGTAAAATAAGGGCTCTTATTCAACTTGCCCTGGAGAGTGTTTACCAGATATCAAATATCACAGTTAATTTGATATGGGACTTCAATCTTAAACCACCTGCTTTGACCCTGTTTTGGCTAAACTGTAGCAGACATTAGTCTCGGTGCAGAAGTGGATATTTTTGGAAGCCACAAAAAAAACGTTCGTTTTCATGTTACACAACATATGGCTTTTCTGAATTGGTGGTTGGGGTTTTTTTTTTATGTGCTTGTTCTAAAAAAATGCTATTTTTGTGCCTTCATAACCAAAGAACATCTGAACAATTCCAGTTGAAACTTCCCAGGTGTTTACTTCATGCTGTTCTCATATTGCAAATAAACAAGTTAAAATGATGGAAGCATAATCCATTTAACACACTTCTGTGCACATCCATATTCCAAGACCTCTTTAAGAAGAAAAGTGGAAACTCCAGACTTCTGGGGCTATTAACCTCCATGTTATCAAAGACAATTCATTCCAACATTCAGACTTTGCATCGCAGGGATGAAAATACAGGGAGATATGTTACGAAATCAGCATAGTTTGGGAGTTTTTTGCTGCTGCCATTTGGTTGAGGCTGGCCCCACTGCTGTTCTAAGCAGACTGTGACACTTTTTGGCATAGAATTTCAGACTGGTTAATGGAAAGCTGATAGCTAGTAGGTCTCACGGATTTAATCATGAATCATGCGCTTGGTTTTGTTCAGTAATTTCTCTCTAGCATGACTGAATAGTGGGAAAATTTAAGCAGTAATAGTTCAAACTGAGAAAGATTTTAATACCCCTTGTATTTGCCTGTAAGTTTTCAATAAATATTTAAACTGCATCAGGATGATCAGTGCACTAAACTTCACTCCAGTGATCCACCTGTTTCATCTTTTCATCTATGGCAGCAGTCAATATACAGGCTTATTAGGCAAAACTTGCCAAATAGATAAAAAGCAACCTAAAGGAAATTTTTTCCCATATATGCTGATTAGGAAATGAGCTCACATGTTCGAAGTGCAACGTACATGCCCATTATCAGCTTTGATGCATTTATATATTATATTTGGCACACAATTTTACCTATGAGGCCTGGCATCATAGTTGTTAAGCACGAAGCAATGCCTGTGATGGAGCTAGCTGCACTGGTAACTTCAGTTTTTTTGTTATGTGGATAAAAAGGACTTACAGCTATTAATAAGGATGTCAGGTAATTTCTTCTGTCATGCACAGCTTTTTCCCAGCATTAACTGCTTCTCATTCACAGATAATCCAGTGGAGAGAAGAGTCTCCACTGGACCAGGTTTGTTGGTAGGACCTGGACCCCAAGGGGCACCCATGCTGGAGCATTCTGTTCCTGAAGGGATGGCGCCCTGTGGAAAGCACCCACGCTGGAGTGATACCTTGAAGCGGCTACCTGAAAACAGAGGCTAGACAAGATTAAGAGAATAAAAGCAGGTATTTATTTGAAGGGCCTTCAAAGGAACACCCTGGGCAGTCAAAAGCCTCCACCCAAGATGGACCCTGGGTCACGGGTTCTTCACACTTTTATAAGTTTGGTCCATTTGCATATCAGGGTTAATTCTCCAATTACAATTTCAGGCAATGAGGTAATTACCCAAAGTTTCCCTCCCCATTCAGAGGCTTTAGTTTACATATTTTGGGGCCTGGGACAACAAGGTGTCCTTGAAGTGCAAACCTAGAGAGGGTTTGTTATGTCTAACCAGCATGAGAGAACAGCAGCTAACAGGCTATGTGAAGAGTTACACACTAAGCACTACAGGATCTGAAAAAATATAGAAGTTAAAAGCTAAGGCATCAGGAGCACTTCTTGAGGAAGGACTCACACTGGAGAAGTTTGTGGAGGACTGTCCCCCATGAAAGGAACCCCACACTGGAACAGAGATAGAGTGTGAGGAGTCTTCCCCCTGAGGAAGAAGGAGCAGCAGAGAACAATGTGTGATGGATTGACCTCCACACAGAGGCTGAGAACTTCTCATCCCTGGATGAGAAGTTGTGGCTGCCCCATCCCTCAAAGTGTTCAAGATGAGGCTGGATGGGGCTCTGAGCAGCGTGGTGTAGTGGAAGGTGTCCCTGCCCATGGCAGTGGAGCTGGAACTAAACGATCTTTAAGGTCTCTTTCAACTCCCACCATTCTGTGACTCTATAACCTCAATCCCTACTCCCCATTTTCCTGAACTGCTGTTAGGAAGGAGGTAGAGAAAACCAGAAGTAAAACAAAATCTGGGAAGAGGGAAGCAGTGGGGAGAAGGTGTTCTTAAGATTTGGTTTTATTTCTTGCTATCCTACTCTGATTTATTAGTAATAAACTAAACGAACTTCCCTAAATGAAGTAGGTTTTCCCTGTGATGGTAATTGCTGGGTGATCTTTCCCTGTTCTTAACTCAGTCCATGAACCTTCCATTGTATTCTCTCTCCCCTGTCTGGCTGAAGAGTGAGTGACACAGTGGTTTTGGGAGGGCATCTGACATCCAGTCAACCTATCACCCCACCCCAGGGAATCATCTAATGCTTGGGGTGGGAGGGGACTTCAAGATCATCTAGTTCCAACCCCCTTGTCACTGCAGGGACACCAATCCCCTACCCATCTTTGTGGCTTCCCTCTGGACTCATTCCAGCAGGTCCAGGTCTTTCCTGAGCTGAGGATCACAGAGCTGGATGCGCTACTCTGGTTATGTTCTCACAAGCGCCAAGTAGAGAGGCAGAATCACCCACCTCAGCCTGCTGGCCACACTGTTTTTGATGTAGCCCAGGACACCTGGGTTTTCATCCATGGTGTTCTCAGGGTGGTTGTTGGAGTGTAGCACCTGGATGTGATGCAGCAGATGTGTGGAAGTTTCCCATGGGGTGGGAGGTGCATTTTGCCATGATGCTGTAAGGAGGCTGAGGCTGCAGCTTCCACCAGGGACGAGCTCTTCCTCAGGCAGCTGGGACAACCACCCCTTCACAGGTAAAGTCTTTTGTCCCAGCAGAAGCTGAATGTGATGAAAATCTGCCAGGAATTACCCATGTGAAGACTATAAATAATTGAAAAAAGAAATGTGGAAATGGCAGGAATGTAAAAATCTGGCATCTCCCTTCGTGATTTGCAAAGCAACACCCACAGTCCAGCTGATAACGCAAAGAAGATCCTTAGCTTTGGCTTTGCAGAAACAGAGGCAGGAACAAGCAACCTGAATTATGTGAAGTCCATCAGGTGCTGACACTGGTAAAAAGAAGGAAAATTTCAAATAAATAAGGTGAAATGGGAAGACTTCCTTAGAGCACACGTACAAAATTTCATTATTGTTAAACTAGGGAGCCAAGCACAGCTTTTCATTTTCAGCTCCCTGCAAGATTGATTTGACTCGTATATAGTGAGGGACTTCAGTCTTTTGTAACCACCTGGAGCAGGGGACCAGCAAAGGCCAAGGTATTTCCCTATCCAGGTGGCCCTCATAAATATCTTGGTGGAATTTATTTTCTTTCATTTACTTTGGCATTGCTTGGGCACTGCTTGATTAAGGGGTGGTGTGCAGGAACTGATATGCCCAGAGATAGACAGCCACATCTGCTAACCATTTGGATTAATTATTACACCTGTACCATAAAACACATGTTAATAAAGGCTTGGTGAACAGGTTCAGGTTGCAGTTTTAAAAAGGCCCAAAGAAAGCACAATGCTAGTCACATACAAGAGTGAGCCAAACCTTTTGCTGATAAGATGCTGCAGGTTCCAACCACATCCAAGGAAGAGGCAACGTCAGATACACATGAAAAATAAATCACACTCAGGAGGAAAGTGAATATCCTGGCAAGCAATGCCTTTGTAGTCTATTGGCTAGAAGGTGAGCAACAGTACACATTCTTTCTTTCCTTCTTTCTTTGCTGTTAGATGTAGAAGGAAAAAAATCATTAATCACTCTGCAGGATACAGCACTTAAATGGGTAAAGTTGCTGAAGGGGTCTGGTTAGCATCAGCCGATTTTTCATTTCCTTTCAGTGGGGACAGTGTGGTGCTCTGGAATCCCTGGAGCCCAGGAGCATGAATGCAGGTATTGAATTTTCAGGAGGAGACAATTAAGAGCAAGCATGTGAGATACAATCATATTTAAATTAATTCTGATACCTCAGCTGAAGTCCTAAACCCTCTGCCTTCTTCCTTCTTTGGGGGGCATATTTGGGAGGGCTTTAGTGGGCTGGCATTAATCATTAATCATATGAGCCTTGTGTCAGTTATGATGGAACACAATGGAGCTCTGTATTTATTATTTCTTCCCCTGAAAAGGTTTACCATATTCTTTCTGCCTGTGGAAAATCACTTTCCTGAGCAACCTCTGCAAACATCTTTTGCCTGTTTTTTACAGTTCTTTATTCTGAGACCAACTGCAGTCAGAACGGAGTGAATGTGGGCCCTGAGCCTGGTGCCAATTCTTTATTATTTTCCAGGTATCTCCTGACCCAAACTGGCTTCCATTGTGATCTGCAGATGAGCCCAAGAAAAAACATAGGACCATTGTGAGGACACCTCGATGTCATCTCACCTGCAGTCCTTCTCACTCTGGGCTTTATCTGTGGTTGATGCTGGTGTTCACCTCTTATCTCTGATGGGCAGTAGTACTCATCACTGCAAATACCACTAACAAAGGGGCACATCATGGGCTGCTCTGATGTCCAGCACCACCAGGCAATAGTGCGTGGTTAAGGAAATCTTTCCAAAAGGAGGAAGCCAGAGCATGCACCTACCCCTCAAACGTGTTCAAACAATATTTCACTGACAAACCCAAGAGTTCAACACATTTGGTCCTGACCTGTGGCAAATACTCCAGCTGAACTGTTCCCAAGCTGAGTTTGATACTGAGAGATTGGCAAATGATTAGAAATTCAGGCAAGAAAACCCTTCCGCTGGGGAAATACAACTTCAAAAGGAAGATGGGTCTTTCACATCATCACAACCCCACCTCCAGACTCTACTAGAATGCCTGCAGCAAGAGCAGCTTGTAAGAGGCAATACGCCTACCTTTGGGAAGGTCCTGCAAAGGCAGTCTGGCCATCCAAAGTGAAGGATGCTCTTTCAAAGAGGTTCTTCATGAATCAGGAGAAAAAGATGAAATTAAATGTCTGCCTCATCTGCCCAAAGAAATATTTGTATGGAAATACGGCAATCTACAGGGGATAGGAGTATGGAAATGTGAAATACACTGGGATATAATTTTAAGACATAGCCCATGATAAGTCTGATAAGGCTATTTATGTTGACAAGTGTGTTTCAATGTCTGAGATTTACTTTCCCCTGCAGCCTCAGCTTAAGACTTTGTGGTCTTTACCTGTATATGCGTATACTTCAACACTTTGGAGGATTGGAGTTAAAATTAGCATTTCATTTTATTTATTTCCAAACCATACTTCTGCAGTCTTTTTCATATTACCACTATATCATTAATGAACATTTTTGTGACTACTCTGAACCTTTGAATTCTGTCCAGGTAATAGGTGCCAACTTCTAGCAGTTGCAGTATATGAATTGCAGTGTATGGAAACTACTGGCACATCAACAACATTCATTTTTCTGTACTGGAATAATCCTTGGAATGTATTCATTTCAAGCTGTTGTTTAGATTTACTATCCAGCTCCACCTTCTGGTAAACTTGAATTAAATCTAACTTTAAGTTTCCTTCTACTTGCAAACACTGAAAGCAAGTTCTTTCCTTTGTAACTACGCTACTGATCAACACTTAGGAATGAATTACACTGACCTGTATTAACCTTGCCAGCCACTGAATTTGTACCCCATTGCCTGTTTCAGGGACACATGAAATAAAAGCAGCACTTTCAGGGTAAGCTTTAAAGCTTTAAGGGAGATCATCTGCATTCTCAAGTCACTGAAGTTTCTGATTTGAGACATCTCTTCATGAATAGGTCCCAGACCCCAAGATTATGGAATTGCTTCCTTAGATTCATAGTGCCACAGTTCTTGCAATCTTAGCTGCTTTTGAAAAAGAATGCACAAATGTGTCTAATGAGATATCCATTCATTCTCATAGAGTTTCTCAAAAAAGATAAGCATGAATGTGTTTATACTCAAAACTGAGTTTATACTCAAAACTGGGTTTACTTTTAAATTGCTCATTTATCTCTCTGCTTCTTATCCCTTTTGTGAAGTCTATAAATTAATCAGACAGATACCACATACAAGGGACATCCAGTACTACTGATTAATGAAGCACCTAGAAGAGCTGCATTCCTATTTTGGACAGGGCATGGGGACATTATGAATTTCAAAACCAGTCATTTAATTAATCCATTTATCCAGGCTCCTATCTATGGTGTTTGGGTTTTTATGCACACTTCTTTCCTATGCATTTGCATTTTTCTTTTGAAACCTCACCTTTTTTATTTATGTACTTCTGGTATATAAACTGTATGTCTACTAATAAACTAAGTAGGGCTCAAGGGTTAGTCAATGATCATCTATAATGTTAACTTTTGGCACACACCCTGACACAGCTTCCCCAAACCAGCTAGACCCTCATGGACAAAGCCAAGGCACAGCCTAAGGGGCAGCACAGGCCAGTGAGAATTTCCCACAGGCATTCTGGGCAGTGGTAGTCATACCACTCCCCTTCACTGCTCATTTTATTTTTAAGGATTGACACTGTCTGTTGCTTTCATTTTCTGCTCCTGAGAACATAGAAGACTGACAGCCTGGTTCATCTTGTGACCGGGCAGAAGGTGCATCAGGACATACAGCCCTGGTATGCATCTCATACAAAGCACGACTGAAACGATGCAATTTCCACTTACTGCCCATGAGCAGACCACCTCCATGTCTGACTGTGGCTCACAATGTGCTAAGAAAGGTCTCTTCATTATGCCAGTGTGGAGATTGCAAGGTTTTCAATATGCAGAAGGCTGAGGACTGCGTGCATTTTTATTTATTTTCTCTTGAACCAAATCCTTACCTCCTTCCTGTGTTTCTACTCAAAGAGCATTCAGCTGCACTAAAGCTAATGGAGGTTTGCCTGAGTAAGGACTTAACATTTGTCCTCTTACTGAAAAAAACCCATCCCATTGTTTGTTGCTTGTGTTACCATAGGGCATAAGATGTCTGTTTTTCAACCCAAGTCCCATAGGTCTGAGGACAAAAGGAAAACATAGTTCCACCCCTCAAAGTGATCATAAGGCAAAACACAATGGGCAGCTACAGACAGATGAATGAGCACACAGACACAGAGAGACAGCGCTGGTCACCGCGATGGGCTGCAACATAACCATTGTCACCGTGGGCATCACTGGAAGGAAAACAATTGGAAAGAGAACTGAGCCAAGAGAGGCATTTCATTTGCAGAGGAATTTGCATCTCAGCACTTGGTGACAGTCCAGCCAGAACAAAAACCGGAACTGTTGCAATGTTGAGTGAGAAGGGGCACGGAGCCCCTGCTGGGGACGTTCTCCTGGCGGGCTGGCCCTCACGGGACTTGCACAACCTTCCAGTTGCAGTGAACTGGCACATGCCAGCAACCACAAAAACACTTCCGTCACAGTTTTTCCAGCCAGTGAAGACTGAAAGAGACTGGTGGAGCAGATTTTGTCTCCTATTACAGGGAACTCCTCCAGGAATGAGGGGCAAAATGGAGAAAATGTGGTCATTAGATCTGAAAATATAACATGCAGGCACTATGGTATGGCACTATAGTCTGGCCAAAGATCCAATATCTTCCAAGTAAATGAGAGATGATAGGTAGTGTAAGAACTGACTGCAGACCAGAAAGGATAGACCAGTTCCAACCCCAGGCAACGCTACAGGCTGGGGCAGAGTGGCTGGGAAGCTGCCCAGAGGAAAAGGACCTGGGGGTGCTGGTCAACAGCAGCTGAACACAAGCCAGCTATGCCCAGGTGGCCGAGAAGACCAATGGCACCTGGCCCGTATCAGTAGTAGTGTGGCCAGCAGGACCTGGGCAGGGATTGCCCCCCTGTACATGGTACTGGTGAGGCCACACCTTGAGTGCTGTGTCCAGTTCTGGGACACTCACTGCAAGAAGGACATTGAGGTGCTGGAGTGAGTCCAGAGAAGAACAGCAAAAATGGTGAAGGATCTGCAGCACGAGTCCTGTGAAGAGGGGCTGAGAGAGTTGGGTTTGTTTATCCTGGAGAGAAGGAGGCTCGGTGGGACCTTATTGCTCTCCACAACTCCCTGAAAGGAGGGTGTTATCCAGGTGGGGGTCGGTCTCTGCTCCCAGCAACCATCAACAGGGAAAGGGGAAATGGCTTCAAGCTGAGCCAGGAGAGGTTCAGGTTGGACATCAGGAGGAATTTCTTCACAGAAAGGGTTGTTAGGCATTGGAACAGGCTGCCCAGGGAGGTGGTGAAGTCATCATCCTTGAAAGCGTTCAAGAAATAACTGGACGTAGCACTTAGTGCTGTGGTTTAGTTGATATGGTGATGATTGGCCAAAAGCTGGACTGGATGATCTTGGAAGTCCTTTCCAACCTTAATGATTCTATGATTTAATGCAGGAGGTACAGAGGAAGCAGGGGAAGGTTACAAAAAGAAAGTAACATGATCCCAGTGGCAGTCTGTGAACACAGAAATGCAAACTGACGGAACTGGGATGAGTTTATCTCTGTACATGGAAGCTCAAACCCCCGTCACAATGTGCAAAGTGTGTATGTGGTCTGAATGGGATTCATGGGTCACAGACTCTGCCCAGATGGACTCTGAGTGACCAGAAGAATGGTGATGCTCTCCCAAAGAATTGGAAAATGAGTTTTAGTCAACCTGAATTCAAGGTATTAATTAATTGTATGTAAAGAAGTGCAGCTACCACAAGTGAGATTTTAAATTGGAAGGGAAAGTGGTTTTTATCTAGCAGTGACATGAATTGTTGACATGGAGCGGTTTGTGTGGAGACACTCAATGGATTTGTGCCTCTGCCTGACTAGAAATTTGAGGGATTTTTACATTGAAAGAGGTGTCAAAAAGGATCACACTCATAAGGAAACTTGAGTCTGACTGCACTCTGGCCAGAGGAAAGAAAAGTTACCTCTGAATTCAATTATCTGCAGGATATCTTTGTCCTAGGGTGTCAAAAAGAGCACAGAATGGTTGGCCAACACCACCACCAGACTGAAATGGCTGGGACATTTCCTCTGCTTTGACAGCTCCTCTTTCCCTCGAGTGGAAGAAGACTGACCCAAAAATATCCTGAAAGATGATGAAAAGGCGTGGCTACAGTTTTGCCTTGCCATTCCCTGGTTTTTGCAGTCTTTTCCTCTGACTTGTCTGTCCTTTTTTAAAAATTTCAGTCCTAGCAAGCAGCACTAAGAGGCTCCAGACAGGCAGGGATGTGTCAGACATACAGGTGAATCAGAAAGTCAGGGTTGCATCTCCTCTGGTTACTGGCACACGTTTACTCGAGAAATCTAGATGGAGACCACAGCTTTCTTCCTAAGTTCCCAATACTGTTCTTTTCTCACCAAAGAAATTAGATGTCCTCTGCCAAGTATTCCCTGTTGATCTCATTTTAATCTACATCACTGTGGAGGTCAGTGGGAGAGCTGTTTTGCTTATCCACAAATTTATTCTCATTGGTAATTCAGTGCCTTGGTTTTTGGCCCATAATGACAATAGTTACCAGTCTAAAAAGTACCTCATCTTTCTTTTTATTGCCAGTTGAGTTCAAATGTCTTATATGTTATGTGGAGATCCATTACACTTAATAATTTTTAACTCTTTTCTTGAAGCCTAAATGGAAGTTTCTACGCATCTAATGAGTAACAGGATACAAAAATTATAACCATGATTAAAAAAACACAACTTGTAGTCTGTCACAGTATTTTAAATTTCTTTGTGTTTAGATACTCAGTTCAAAATTGTATGTGCTAGACCTCTTAGTGGTTAGGGAAAACAGTGGGGAGTTACTAGTCTGGAGCCAGAGGGTGTCCGATTTTCATTGGAAGCTGGAATATCCAAGGCAGGAGTTGAAGAAGCCAAAAGTCCTTCAGAATAATTTTTTTATTTTACAAAATAAACAAAGGAGGATTCAAATGAAAGCAATGCTGGGACAGATTCCCATAGGAACACACAGCATATTCTGGAGGAATCCTGGGGCTCTTTTCTGCTCTGATTTATATCAGCAGGATAAATGCTCGTTATTATTTACCAGCTGCCAAGGACCAGCAGAATCTACAGGAATAATATGATGCAGTAATCTCCAGTACATCTATTTCTTGGTTACCTTGTCATTTCCCCAGCTCTGTGCTGACTTCTTCAGCAGGAGAAATGAGATCCAGTACAATGTCCTGCCTCCTGGCACTTTTCCGTCCTTCTGCAACAAACAGGTTTTATAACAGCTGAGATATGGTGCCTATAGAGCAGATAGTTACACCAATGCCTTACACCACTGATCATGTGTTGTATAAGGACAAGCTGTACAACTATGATATAAACTATGACGTATGATATAGTTGTACTGGAGTAACTGCATCCATGGCCATAGAATGCTCCACCAATTTAACTGTGTTGAAATAATAAAATCAGGGCCAACCTCACATTCAAGCATGTTCTCAGAAATCCTAGCCTTAAGCAGGAAGTTGCCTATTTCCTTTCCTGATCCAGATGCAGAGGAAGATCTCACTTCCAGTTCCGCGTCTACCTCGGCATCCACCATAAATGGCCAGCTAAAATCATCAGGGCAGCTAGTGAGAACTGCTGTTCTTCAGGATATCTTCAGGTTACAAAATGGGTCTGGATCAGCATGAAGTCCTATTCTGTCTCCCCTGATTCTCCCTCCTCCAACCTCTCCAGCTGCATGCTATAATCATGACAAGCAACTAGGAACTGAGAGTTGTACAGACTTTGCTAATCTTGCATGAGAGCAACTCTGTACTGCACTGAAGCCTCTGGGCAACCTTTTAACACCATGTGCTTGTACTGCCTTTTCCACCTCTTCTGGTGCTTTGTGGCACACAAGAGAAGTACACTGTACAATGCAATAATGTGTGTCTTTTAAAGAAAAAAAATGTATAATGGATACTTTTTTAAAAAGAGAACTGGTTTTGCTACTCATATGTTACTTCATCAACGGTAATTATTTTCTGGGATTAGAATATACCATTTTTGGCTGTTTAAAACAATTCTTGAAGTAGGATATTTGTTAAAATTCTTCCTGCCAGACACTTTAAGCTATACAACGCACTGCTCTCAATAGCAGTGTGTCAATTCCCACACATGAAAACTATTTGCAACGTCACAGACATCAAACACCACGATAGACTCAAGGTCTTTTATTCTCATCTCATCATTTTACCCTGCACAATCAGCGAATTCCAGAAAATTGTCCCGAAAGGGACCTCCAGAGATCATCTTCTCCATTCCCCTGCCTCACAAGGTATCAACTCCACCTACATCATCCCCAGGAGCTGTTTTTCTCTCTGTGCAGACACAGCAGTGAAAAGGAATGCCATCTTCATTTCCTCTGGAGCCAAGAGAGTTGGAGATAGGGAACGCTGGAAGCTGTTCAGCATATTAGTGAATGGAGAAAGACCTTACTCAAAAGTAGGATTTCCCATGCAAAACACAGGAGATCAGGGATTTAGGCAGCTTCATGTTATGACCAGGTCAGTCTGTCTAGCTGCTCCTGAAAGATGTTCATCTCCTGGGTCCTAGTTCCCTTTCCTGACTGCTCCAGTCCGAACACCTTGTCACCTACTCCTGTCTTGGTGCTTACCTGATCCCACTGGAGGCTGATTCACACAACTAGCCCAGCTGTAACATCAGTACTATGGTGTTTAAACACCGTGGGATCAGACTAGCTCCAGAGAGATGTAAAAGGAACAGCAGGAGCACAGAAGTGGGAAGATGCCTGTTAAAGGAATTTTCTCCCATATGCATGTTGCTACGGGACAAATAGCTGTACTTAAGAAAGACAAAAAGGGGGGTGGGGCGGGCCTGGCTACTCCTTTGTCTACACCTGGGTGTGGGGTCAGTTCGCTCTGAGCGTCCGGAGACAGAAGCTGCAAAGAAAGGAGCTGCTGGTTCTTTTTTTTTTTCGGCCGTTTTTCTTTCTGCTGGAAACAACGCCGGGACCCCAAAAGCCGCTTTCCCTGCCCTGCTGGAGGCCGAGCTGTGGCCGCCCTGCCCCGCTGCTGCTTCGAGCTTTCGCTGCGTTGTAGCCCTGCTCGCCCTGCCTGCGTGGACCTCCAGGGCGTTCCCCCTTTTGGATACATCTCATCTGCCACCCGGGATTGGTGTTTGTGCCTGCCGTTCCAGCCTGCTGTTCCTGAGAGTCCGGGATTGGCTGCCCAGGGGTTTGTGAAGCCTTTGTTCCATCCCTTCCCGGGATCCCAGGGCACCGGTGCCGCGGGTTTCCCGAGCTCGCTCCGGAGCGCCCCCTGCAGCCGCGGGGGAACCATCGCACCTGCCCTGCTCACCGGGAGCCGCCAGCGCCCCTGCCGGCTGCGAGCGGAACTGCACCCGAGGGGAAAGGGCCCGACAGCCGAGAAGGCTGGGACTGGGTTTGTGTTTGCTGTTACTGCCGTAGTTATTATTGTTTTGTTTGACTGGTTATATATATATATATATATAGTAAAGAACTGTTATTCCTATTTCCCACATCTTTGCCTAAAGGCCCTTGATTTCAAAATATAATAATTCAGAGGGAAAGGGGTTATATCTGCCACTTCAAGGGAGGCTTCTGCCTTCCTTAGCAGACACCTGTCTTTCAAAACCAAGACAGGCATGGAGGAGGAAGCAGGCCCCCCACAAACACCTTCCCTGATTACTGTGTCTTAGGTTTAGCTGTTGCCTGGAACAGCACCATCAACCTGTTCTTGATTCTTTAGGTAATTCTTTAGGTAATAGGTTTTGCACTGCTGCAAAAACAGCTGCCCCATTGCCAGCTGCTAAATCTGCTCCGCATCCCGTGCCCCTCCTTGTGCAACTCTGTGTGTCTGTGCACCCTCACAAGCAGCCAGGCAAAGAAACCAGGTCTAATAGTTGATGGGATATAAGGAAAACGACAAGGCAGTTCCTGTTCTGTAGGGATGAAGCGTGGCTGGCTCAGTGCCTGTTTGTAAAGTGAGTGTGGAAACCATGCCCCAGGACGGTTTGAAGGACATCTGCAGCAGAGCCTTATGCACCTGTCACACCTCCCAGGGCAGCCACCAGCCTTTTTGGGCGCTCTGACTAGTAGACAGCTTCCTTTCCATTGAACACTACTTGCACCTTTTTTGCCCCACCAATAATATGCCCCTTTAAGTATTTTTAATATGAGGTTTTAATGAGGAGTCTCAGGAAAATGTTTTGGCTAGCCAGCACCAGGGGAAAAACATCCATCTATTTTATCTTCAGTATGGCACTCATTGCCTATGGCTGATGTCCTAGCTAACTACCCAGATGTGCTGGCCAAGCAGCACTTCATGGTTTATTTAAAAATTCACCTAAAAAGAGGCAAAGAATGGAGAGAACAAAGCTAGAAGTTTATATGCTAAAGTCATCCTTGCCTGCCATGCTTGGGGATTTCGTGGGAGGTATTTTTGGAGGCAAACTGATCAGGGACCAGGAGCTCAGTGGTACTTTGTCTCTATTGCTTCCATGTTAGGGGAGTGGCATTGGGAGGGTTGGTATGGAATAATGCCAGTCCCCCACTGCTCACCTGTCTCAGATGTCTTGCACTGCAAATACACCAACTGTACATTCACTATGTTTTCTTAGCACTCCCATTGCTTCTGCCTGCAATGAGGTGCTGTGGCCTCCTACAGTCACAGTATGACAGCATTTGTCCAAGATGAGATCTCTCTCAACACCAATTGCTGTTGTTGTTGTTGTTATCATCTGCAGGCTAATTTTGCAACACTGACAAGAGCAGAGCTGCATCACATGATGGCTCCAGCCCACATTATCTGCTCTAGCACCACTACCTGCTTGTGCTCCAGGGAACTGGATCATCAGGGAAAGTTTTACAGCTTATCCCTCTTCAGTCATATCTTGGTACCTGCAGTGACTTTTCACCTATTGCCATCTTGTCTATATAGCACAGAGCCCTAAAGGAACTTCTGGCAGTAGGATGAGGGAGAAGCATGAGCAGCTGCAAACTTGTACTGGTAGCAGCAAACTGAACTCTGAACATTTCTGTTCACAGCCTGTGATATGAAAGGTCTTGGTGCAAACAGAAACATGGCGGAGGAATGCTGTGTTCACAGAAAAACACATTTTTCTCTGCTTCTGTGAAGGCGCCGTGGCCTGGAAGATGAAATGCTACTGCTGAGTGAAGACCGCCTGCCTGAGCCACAGTCTGACCAAGAACTCTGCTTGGACTTGGATTTTCCTCGAACCACAACCCTGCATGAATTCTAAATTATCCACAGAAAGGAAAGGCATAAATGAGGTGTTTGTGGTGAGACAGTCTCCACTTAAATAGAACCGAAGCGACAAGGAGTTTTCTGCAGAACTGGTGAAGAGAAGCCTCATGGGGCAAGGATGGGGAGGTTGGGGTGACCTGGGAGGCAGGCTGGGATGCTCAGGGAAGCAGGAGGGACATCTGCAAACAGTCAGTGCTGCTGTCAGCACCTTGGAGATGGGGAGATGAGCCATGGCCCTGAGCTAGGGCAGAAATGGCTGTTACACCTTCCAGGCCCTGGTCAGGCCTGAGGGAGAATGTCCTTGGTACTGCCACACAGGGCAATTCAGTGTCAACCCCCTCGACCTGCAGGCAGGAGTTCTGCCAGCCAAATGAACACAAACCTTCTCTAAGTACACAGAAATTGTACTCTCTGCTGAAAATTACTTTCTGCACTCCTGGGGCCTCTCTCAAAAGCCAAGTCAGCATTTTATACACGTCTGGGTACCAGAACTACATTTCAAATTGCACTGTCACTTGTTGAAGACGTCCAGCAGAACTGTTTGTCATTGTGGAATTAATTTTGTTGCAGTGGAATTGTTTCACAAGACTGTGACGATTTCATGGAAGTTTTGCTTCAGAGATAAAGCTGGAGGAGATAACTATCCAATACTATCAAAAGACCAGGGTTCCCCTGAACGAAGCCTTGGGGTGTGACCTGGAATCTACTTTCTGCACTGTTTTTCTTTGCAGTGTATATGTCAATATTTTTAAAAGATCGTGTCGAAATGAAATGTTTTTATCTATCTGAAATTAGCATCTTCTAGCATATTATTTCACAGGACTATCTATATTTCAGAGGCAGAGGAGTGAATCCTGACTTACTAGATTTCTACGTTAAAATATATAAAAGATACTGCATTTTCCACATGTCCCGAAGCTATTATCCCTTTGAGCCAAAACTCTCTGTTTTCTCACACTTTTTCATGAGCACAGTACTAGGGGAAATGTGTAATTCTCTGCAGGAATACACTTAGTGGAAGCAGCAATTCAGGAGTGCAACAATCTTCCCAGGGAAGGTGTCTGAATCTCCCCAAATGTCTGACCTCCCTCTGATAGCCTGCAAAAACGCTAATGACTCTAATGCCTCTCACACTCTGTGCCTAATGACAGCCACTCCTGCTGCCAATTAGATGAGATTAGGGGAGAGATGTCTTGTGCATACTGTACATGACAGCCTATTCCTAGAGCCATATATTGCCTCTAAATTGGCTAATGCTGAATTCAGGATGGAAATGGAAAGCTATTTGTGGGAGGCTTGTCCTGAGTCCCCAGCAGGGTGTGAGAATTTGTACTTAGTGCTGATGGTATGGTTAGGCTGCATTGCTGATGGATGTAAAAGAGACCTGCCAAGTAGAGACTCCAGAAGCATTTCCTAAATAGCAGCGATAAAAATTACTGTTAGAGCCTAAATCTGCACTGTTTTCCTATTTTCCAGGCAACTCTGAGCTACCTAGGGAAGCAAGGACATAATTTGCCCTCAGAGTATCATTATGTGAGTTTTTGTACACTAAGCTTTTTCATACTCACCTCACAAGAAGAAAAACTGAAAGGGAAAACCTGGCAGGAGAGTAAGAAAGAAGAAAGTGGAGAAAGAAGAAAAACAGTGGATCAGGCTCCCCAGGAGTGGATAATGCAAGAGCAGCGTCACGTCAGACCACATCGGATCGCTGTGTGCTCAGAAGTGTCTTAGGAGCCCATGAAAAAACCTGTACCAGAGTAATCAAACCCAATTCTCACGCATTCCATTCCTCTTCTGGAGTCTAGGTGGGTACTGGTTTTAAAACACAAATTTTGGAATAAAATACCATCTTTTGATTTGTCTTATCTATTTTAAACATGACACTAAACTCTCGCTGGTCAGAAATTTGTATTGAAAATTTGTGTTGCACAAAAAATAATTCTTTCTTAGAAGCAGGATTTTCTTTAAAAGCTTTTTTTTTTCCCTGATGTCTGACCAAATGTTTCAAACCCTTGGAAAACGAGTTACAACAGAGTGGATTCTATTTAAAACTTTGTTGGTATTTATGTTGCTCAATTGTTCTTTTTTTCTTGATGTATATTTTTTTCTTCAGTATTTCTTTCTTTTCAAATTCTTCCTGGCACTGGAAAATTTACAAGAAAAAAATCTACAATTTAGCTGCTCCTTTTCAAAGCTGATAAAGTTGCATGTAAGCAGTTTCACTTTCAATTATTTTCCTTTTTAAACTAGTTTTTCTAATTTTACATAGTCCTAAAAAGTCATATGAATCAAAATTAAAAACTAAAAAGTGAAATAAAAGCATTGACATTCTCAATGGTATTTGCTTTCAGTGATCAAAATTAAAAACAGCCAAAAATTTTCTTTGGGGAAATAGAAGAAGGTGTACAAACATTAAAAACTGTAAAACGTTCTGCTGTTATTCACCTGAAGGAGAAGCAATTATGTATTTGGGACTTTTATGTGAAATAGTTTTGCTGCTTGTGTAATGGCTTTAATCCACACATATGTGTTTGCAGTAAGAAAAACAAAACAAAACCAAAAAAGGTACATTCAAAGCTACTCTGATTTTCTCCAGCATGAGTGGAAATGTCCTTCCTTATGCCTATAGCAGATACACCTTTTTGCTGTACAAACAGAAAACACATCTACCCTCCACACACACTTCTTTAATAGGAGTGAATTTTTAAAAGAGGAATGTAGATAATAATGTTAGGAGTGCATAAGAATTAAATCTCCTTCAGTTTTATTTTCACATATGCTGAGGGGCAAAGTCACATCACAGATAGGTCATATTAAAAAAAAAAAAAGGAATATATGTCTTCTAGCACATTGTCATTTGTATTTTTTTATTTACACACTCTCTAACAGAGTTTTGTGTTTGGCAATCCAATCTAGTTTTAACTTGCACCCTCCAGAAACTATATTTGTCTACAGTCTGTCCCCCTTGCTGGTCACAAGGAAGAATTTTTTTCAGGCAATTTTTAGATCCCCTCTGCCCTCCTGTTGCAATTCAGTTATATCCTATCAGGAGGTTCTAACTGATATTCCCAACACTGGACTCCTCTACCAGGGAAAATCTCAGGCTCTATATTCCTTCTTCTTTATCTTCAGCTAGATAAAAATTAAAATTATTTGTATGAAAGACTGCAAGACATATTTGTCTGCTTTAATGTCTTAATTTCAGTTTATCCTATCATGTTAAAATCAAGAACATGTTGACTACAATCTCAAGATTATAGAGAGCCTGATACAATAAATAAACTAAAGAATATTAATCCCTTCCTCCTTCACTTTTTTGCCATCTTTATTAAATTTCATGCTTATCATCCTGCAACATGAAGCCATTTTTGAGAAATTTTTATCTTTTCCTGATACTGTTTTCCTTTGTATCCTTTGTATCCCTGCTCAACTCTTTGCCTATTTCCTGTTTTTTTTCTCTTTTCATCTATTAGGCTGAAACTGTTGCACAGAGCCTTCACCTAGAGACAGCTTTTACCATCTATAGCAGGGGGTCTCTAGACGCTTCCTCGTTAAGTTTTATTGGTGTGTTGGTTTAGAGGAATAACTTTAGCCAGGTGGCATTTCTAGCTGTGTAGACTGGAAATTCATGTCATAACCACAGTTAAATCTCCATCTTAATAATTAGTTAAGCAACGTGCTTCTATTTTATCCCCAAAGCTCCCAGGAATATTTTTCATAGCGTAATGTTCAGATTTGTTTCCTGTGGTATACTGAACCAGAAATAAACATGACCTGTCATCATAGTATCTCTTGTTTATCTCCTGTGTCATGATTTATGGAGAATTGGGAAATGAAGGTTGAAGAAATCAATATTGCTTTTGGAGGACTCCTTTGCCTCCCCACCCCACAGCTGTGAGATCCTGGGGAAAGTCACACAGCAGATCAGATGCTGGTTCATCTGCAGCCAGTAACAGAATATTTTGGGCAAGTGTATATCCCACCAGGTCAGCTGCTAATATTTCGCTCTTGCTTTTCAGCGAGCAGACAGGCATGAGATACTCTGACTAAGACCCAACTTGCACGTTCCCACTAAAGCTTAATTTGGCCTCACTGCAACATCTGTGTTGTGCTGAGTCCAGTATCTCTCTGTGTTTCCAGGGTCAAACTCATCTATCATCACAGGCAGCAGTTTGGAAGATGGCAACTGCTGCTGCCTCTGGCCCCAACTTACTGACAAAAAGAGAAGAAAAAAAGGACTAATTCATATTTTAAAAGGTGTTCAATAGATGAGGCTACCCTTCTCGGCAGAATTAGGCCAAGTTTCTACCCAGGTATTTCTCCCACACAATAGGTGCATGCCCTTGAAATTTAATAAAGAGAGCAAATGACACTCCATAATTTTCGTCCCAAGCACTGACTGAAAGGTGACATTACACAATAAGAGTAAATCTCCTGCTCTGCTTATACCAGCCAAGAACCCAGAGACATTTCTGCCATAACTCCCAAACCAAAATAGCAATTGGTGAAATACAACCTGCATGCTGTTGTTAAAAACAAGTGTGAGTATTGTAGTTAATGCTTGGCAGCAAGCCGGGGAGCCAAAGTTCACCAGAGGGGCCCCGCTGGGGATTCCTGGAGGCACTGCATAAATCTCCACTCCACTCCCTGTCACTGACACGCTGTGTATGGGAGCACCCCAAAAAATATGCCCCAGGCTCCCGGCAGCGAACACCAAGCACACGTCACAGCCCAGAATAAACAGCATGGATGCACAGCCCCCTGTGGCATGCACACACAGAGGGGCGAGGGGCAGCTCCTCCTTTGATGCAATAGAGAATCTTGATCAGATCATTGTTAACCAATTACTAAGACTCATTTGGCTCTTACCAGGCTTTTATATCTGATAATCGTGGCCTGATCCTTTCAGTCCTAATTGGCTCAGCAGCCACTATGAATCTTCCCCCAGTAATTTGGTTTCTGACTCAACAGCTCAGAGTCACATTTTTTAGGGAATCAGTCAGTCTTATTTTAAAGGTTCAGAGTGATGCAGAATTTACCTTCTCTACCCCAAAACTTAAATACATCCACTTAAAAAAAGCTTATTTAAAAGCTGTACCTTTTATTACGTTTGAATGGTTCAGCAGTCAAATCTTGTTATACCTTTGTCTGCTGGACTGAAGAGCCCTGTAATATCAGATATCTCCTCTTCACATAAGTAATTATAGAATATGATTGAATTGTTTCTTAAGCTCTTTTACAAGTGAAACAAACAGATCCCCTCTGATCTCTCATAGTAAGCATGTTTTCCAGGCCACAGTCCATCCTGGCAGGAATCAACTGAGGCAGCTGAAGTCAGAGGACCTACACCAGCCCTCATCTCCTTAGGATCTGATCCCTAGAATGCTAACGTGAATATTTACAAACTAGAAAGTGCTGAGGTATGCAATTAGATACATTCAATTTCATACTTTTTATTCAGTTCACAGAAAGCATTCGCTCCTTTCACACTGGGACCACAAGCACTCCCATTAAATACAGAATATTCATACACCTATTTGAATACACAGACTACCTGCAAATGCAAAACCAAGCAAAATTCAGAGTATTTATCCAACAGAAAATTCTGACATCTCACCTTCTTATTTTATCCCAGCTTAAAAGCTGAGATGTTAACTTTTTTCAGAGAGAACATGACATTTTTACACAAAATGACAGGACACTGTGTTTTCATATCCCTCAGTACAGACATACCACATCACTGCTCCCCAAATTAAAGCACTTCTGTGCAGATCAATGCTGTTGTGATTCTACTTTGCCTCACCATGGTAAATTTCCTGGCAGGGACTGCAGGCTGGTACCCTAATGAACATGCTCAGTGCTCTTCAAAAGGCCCTGCCCCTTGAAGAGACCATGCTCTCTCCCCAGCTGGCTCGTGCCTTCGGGGCCAGGCAGGAACAGGGCAACAAGAAATCCGTACAGCACTGTGTGAAACGGAGACTTTCTGGGAGCTTAGCCCTGGGAAAAGGTTATCAGGCTAAGTTATAATACTGGCATTCATCTTCATGCTGTACCAAGCTGCTCTGAAATATTTTAGGTAAGCAGAGCACAGCAGAATTGTCTGACGCAGGCTGAAGGATGAGTGAAGTATTTCATACTGCAGGAACTCCTGCTGACTGCTTTTCACACAGATATACACACACATAGACATTGCATGAGTGTCTGCAAGCGTTTTGCACATAGAAACAGAACTGCCACATAAACTCCAGCATAAATATGAACCACAGGCAAACACATATCCTGAACACACACACTCAGCATACCCAAAAATCAGATGGCCAGCCCAAATACATGCCCAAAGTGCCCCCACCAACAGAGGAGATGAGTATTAGGACAGGATGACCTCCTTGCTTTGAGAGTTTCTCTCTGCTTACTATGAAGTACTTAAATGTCTGATTTACACTAGAAGCTAAACTTTCATATGGCTAAAATGACACATTATACACACCAGCATGAGGCAAAAACACATAAACATTTAGCTAACCTACAGATGCATGCAAGCACAAAGCATGAGTATATGGTATTGTTATTACAAGCACATACCCAGTTATTTACTCTGCAAACAGAAACAGAAACCCTTTTTACCAGCTCCCAAAATTTAATGCAAGTTCTGCTTATCTTCTTCATGCCTCTCCTTAAACTGATCACTGCACAATCAGAAATCTACTTTTACAATGAAAACTTTGCTCTTCTGTCATCAAAGCTGTAAAGATCAGATTGAAAACATGAATCCGACAAGCTAAGAAAAAAAAGGGGAAAGTGGTCAAAAGAACCCAAAATCTATCAGTTTCTCAAAACTTATGACTTACTTACTCAGTCTTGCTCTGTTATTTTTAACACTGTTGGCAGCACTGCAACAAGCCCATGCACATTAAAAGCACATTCACAAGGAAAACCTAAAAACATAAATACAAGTAGATATTACTGGCATGGACTCAACGTATGTGTGCATATCTTACCACCGCTGTGCGAACGTAGATGTACAAAGTCTACGGATGAGGGCACATTCTGCAAAAGTATGTGTGTGTAACACCTGCAAATACTCAACAGGCATCCTGCACAATAGTCACACCACCACAATTATGCACACACAAACACTGCAAACCCGCACGCCTACAATTTTGGAAGCACAAAACAGTCTGACTTTCTGAGTAGAAGCAATGAAAATATTTTCATTTGTAATTGATACTTTGAAAGTAAATGAAAAATTTTGTTTGGGTTCAAATGAAAATGTCAATTTTTGGCTAGAAAAATAAGTGAAACGCTTTTACGTCAAAAAAACAATTTAAAATGACAGATTTGCTTCGGTTTCAATTTAAATTGTTGTTTTGTTTTGAAAAAAAAATATTTAATGCAGAATGAAAACAAAAATGGGCATTGTGTTTTAAAGGACCAACCCAAGACAAAAATACGGTTTGGAGAAAATGAAAACCGACTGGAGAAATTGTAATGAAAATTTTTTCATTCAAGTTTTCTCTTGGGAACCTTTACTTTTTAGGCAGTGGTAACACACAATACAACTCACTTCTTATTCTACATACACATATGATCTGTAAGAATATTTCATAAGGACACACTCTGAGCACTTTACACACACACAGGCACTCATGGGCACTTCATGTTTGTGCTTTTGACACGTGCGTGAGCATCAAACACACCTTAGCCCACACTGGACATACACATGTGGTCTCTGTTAAGAAACCCAAGAAATAAAGCCAATTTTAGATCAAGTGAGCTGTGGTCCCCTGGCTCAGGTTCTACTGCAGGTGATTCTATAAACAAAGTTTAGTGCCAATGTGAAAGAACAAATATGCTATAAATAGTTCATGACTTCCAAAAGCCCTTGTCTCATTCCAGTCCTTGTTCTAAACCAAACCAGCTCAGATGGGCTGAGAGCACTTCAAACCCACTCCTTGAAATAAAATGCTGGAAATAGAGAAGAACAGCATGAAGGCAGTAAAACAAAATAGGAGAAGGAGGGAGGGGGCAGCAGGGGCAGGGGGAGAAAGGCTTTAATTTATTGGGGAGAGCACTGGGAATGTAAAAAGAGAGGGAGTGGAAGGAAGAAAGGGGACATCACCCTGCCTGATTGCAATTGTCATTAAGTTGCAGCAGGGGTATTAAGTTGCAGTGTGGGTGCAAGTGCACGCGGCCCACCTCCAACCCAAACCTCCTCGGCATCTGATTCTTCCCTGCTCTGAGTGATTTAATGCCCTGGCCCATGCGGTTTATTTACTGCCTTTTGCTCCAGTTAATTGAACCCAGGGGCCTTCACACCAGTACGGGTCAGTGATGAAGCATTTGTTACCTGTGCCAGGCAGCACACCAGAGGCAGGGGAGAGGGAGGGAATCGGCCACTCAAGCACAAAAAGCAACAGTTGGAGCCTGTGCAGGGGGAATGTGCTTCACTGCGGATTCTGATTAGTTTTATGAAGCAGGAGGTTACTCTAACATCTGGAGGGAGTTTGCAAGGAACTGAGACAACACGGGCCTGATGCAGCAGACTTCGCATATAATGTGTTTTTACACCCAGCCAGAGGTGTTAGGAGAACTTGAGAAAATCCCCAAATTCTCTGGAGCAGATTAAGTACCCTAAACACAGTTAAGGAGGCAGTTGGTTTAACTATAACCTTTATAGCTGCTGAATGTCAAGTAACAACAATTACCATGCATTTAAGAGTAAGGACATAAGAATATTGAGGTATTTACCTACACAACAAATTGGGGATTGCAGCAAATAAACAAGGTGAGACAAATTACTATGGAGTCATTAAAATTAAGATCTAATGAGATTAAACAAAACTGGAATCAAATGTAATGCAGTATTTCCATGTGCTGGCTGAAAATTCAGTCTTCAGTGACAGTGGAAAAGTCTCCACAGAAATGAAGTGCCAATGATAGAGTGATAGTGGATCTCCAGGAGAAGTCACTGTGTTATGACAACATATAAAAGTTTAAGGTACACATACAGCAGACAGTGCCTAAAAGAAAAAGACCAGTCAGACTGGGAGCACATAACTCAGGAATAGAAACAAGTTGGTCACAAACGCCATGCAGTGAGCAAATAAGAATACAAGTACCAGAGACATGTTGAAGAGTTGTGGTCAGTGTAAAAACATGCAATTCATGCAGAAAGAAAAAAGAGAAAAGAAAAGGAAGCACGCAGTATAGTTCTGAGCACTGCAGTGAAGAAGAAATGTGCCATGTGCTGCTTTTTTTATTTTTCCCCCCCACAGGAATCCATGCAAACTACATTGCTACTGTTAATGGCTATATAGACTTCTGGCAGCTAAATGGACTGCCAGACATTACAACAGTAGCAATCAGAGACTAAGGAAAGAAGTATTTCAGCAGGCATGGCATACCCGAAAAGCAAAATAGTTTTGTTTTCTTTCAGAAAGGTTGTCCTTGGTAATGATTATCTCCCTCAAATCAAATGGGGACACTTTTAAAACTGATAAAATTCTTTCAAAGTTGCAGAAATTACTCACTAAGTTATTCCAGAGAAAAGAAATGTCCCAGAGCTGTGATATCTGAACGAAAAGTGGCCCAGATTAAACTGTTCTCTTGGGAGAAATTTCATCCTGGGAAAAAAAAGTCCCAGGTGTCAAACAGATAAAATTTTGTTCAGAAAAACATAAGAGTGGATGGTCTTTTTCCCTGGAAGCACAGATAAAACTCAAACACACAATCAAAACAAGAGCAGAAGAAAAAAGCCCGTTGCATTTGCCGGTTCAACATGAGAGAAATTTTGCCACTTTTTTTCTGTATGTCAGCCAAAATAGGTTTTATGGGAATATTACCCAATGTTATATTTGTGAACAGATTATCCTCTTTGTGTTTTTTTTTATTATTCCAAATAAATGTGCCAAAAAAATGGAACCTTGGTCTGTAGCGGGACTATTTATATAAAAAATTCTAGATGACAATACTGAATGTTATGGGGGCACGACTGAATAAAACCTAAATATTGCAGTATCTTGGCATGATATGCTGAAACAAAACACATACCAGAAGTGCAGACAATGCCAGTCAAATACTTTGAGGGGACAAGGAATGACACTGGAGTTGTTGGATAAAGGCAGACATTGGAGATTTAACAAGGCCTAAGCTATACATGGCTTCTGCAATAGTAAACATCTGAGAACAGGATTCTAAATCAGCATTTTATGTCCAGCAGAGAAAACATAAAATCCTATTTTTTTAATTGGACAAACAGTTATCCCCCAATATCGTTGAGTGGTAAAAACCGAGGGGTTTGAATTATAAAAATCAAGTGTATCTGTGAGCTGCTGCTAGACAGTGGATGAGACTTTGGAAAGGAATGATCTTTGTGGGTTGGACTAGATGATCTTTAAGGTTCCTTTCAACTTAAACCATTCTATGATTCTATAATGCTACAACCATCACTTCTACTGGTCTCAAACTTACCTGGGACTGTAAGGACACACAATGCTTCTCAGGCACATCATGCATAAAATCAGTCAGGCTGAAAGCAAGATGAGAAAGAAAACAGCAAAACTCTGAGCCATGTCCCATAAACTGTAAAACTCTAAACTGACGTATGTGTATGGTTGCATCACCAAACATTTGTTAAGTTTCAAAAGGAATAAAATCTGCAAAATCAGATTGGTAGCTAGGCAAAGTTGTCAGTTTACCAGCACAAACTTTTCCAGTTCATCAGGGTCTCAGCTTTAGACTGTAACAGTACAAAGGTACTATAGTTGAAGAAAGTGAACAACACAGAATAAAGATAGCTAGTAGGTAATCTGGCCCTGTACTCACCTCAAAAGTAAGAAATGTAGTTATAGTGCCTTTCCTGTAAGACATTTTCATAAAGACAAAAATACATGCTGACAAAGACCACTGGGAAAAAAAATGTAAAATTGGATGAGGACAAGATGTTTAATAGTGAATGAGCTAGGAAGCTCTTTTATATCGCATGCTTGATTGTAGGGTTAGATGTTATTTGCAGAGTGCCACACCAGAGCTGGTTTTACCAAGTGAAATGATTTCCACTAAAGGCCGTTTTGAACTTTATCAAATGGAAGGGGATCTAATTGTAAAACAGAAGGCTTCAATTGCTTCAGAGAGAAAATCTGAAAGAGGGATCAGGGATTAGAGAGAGTTGCCAGGAAATATTTGATAAGCAGCAGACCTAAGGAACTGTTATACGTCCAGTTTCAAAATCCCTTTCTTTCCTGCTGTGCAAAAACAAGAGCATTGCTTGGCTATGTGTGAACCACAGAATCTGAAACATCTGGAGGGTAGTTAGACAAAAGGAAGGACAAAGAAGGAAGCATTTATGTATTCTTGTTCCCTCAACAAAATGGATATTCCTCTGCAATGTGTGCTCCATAAGCACTGGGTATGCTGCAGTATGGGGAAAGGGGCTGGAGTCTGTCTAATGTCTCTGCTGAGGACAGGCACAGCTTCAGCAGAGTAAGGGCCCTTGCATATTTCTGGCAACATGAATAAATTAAAGGTGTCATAGAGAAATGTGATTGACTTGGATTCACGGGTTTGCAGCAAAGACAATAGAGATGAAAAACTGGGAGAAAGTAGGTACCAGGAAATGCCCATTAAAGCTGTTTTCACGTTGGTTGAAATGGGAAATATCTGTTCAATGAAAGTCCACACCAGTCAGAGCTCCTTGGATTGTGGGTCTCCGTAGGCAGTCAGCCTGTCCTGGAGCTGGGGATCCTAGAGGACACATGGGCTTCTATGGGATGCGTAAGGATTTTGAACATGTTCCCACGGTTAAACAGAACAGTTAACGCTGCCATGAGAGTATGAGGGAACACCAGGTAAATGATTTTTTAAGTGCTTACCTGGGTTTCCTTTTCCCAGACCTTATCAGGCACTTCACTGTTGCGGTAAAAATCAGGTTATTTGTTTCCTTCTCCTTCACCCCACAGAGCATCTCCCTGTGAGAAATTATGGGACTTGCCACCCCATTTTTGACCTTTTTGCATCCATTCATTGGTCCTGCTAATCAAGGGAGTGGCAGCTCTAAGCAGGTAGTAGTGAGCTGCAGAGGAAAGGAAATGGGTTTTAAGTGGTGAGGTTTAACCCTTGAGGACTCCTGCAGAGAGAAAAGTCACAGGAGAGAGCCTCCTGTGTTAGTTTCTCTTGCACCACGTTTGCTGTGGCTCTGTTGCATCAGGACTCTGCTTGTCACTCATTCACCTCTAAGAAAAATCCTGAGGCACAGCAGGAGCCACTTGGAGGTGGCCACCAGCACAGCAAGAGCAGCTGACAGATCAGTCGGCACAGAGCAGTAGGAAGGATTAACACTTGGTGAGAACAATAGGGACGGATGCTCACCTTGTGCTGAGCTGAGAAAGGCATACAAGCCTCTTCAACAGAACCCTTCCTGTTGAGGAGGGAACAAAGATTCAAATGAAAACAAATGATATCCTGCAAACTGTGATTACAAGCTATGAACAAGGTACAAAGAGAGAGGGACAACAGCTTCTGTCTGGACAGAAATCTTTAGTTTCCATGTTTCTGGGTGTGGGCTCTAAGTGGGGTTTTCTCACATCCCCTAAAACTGGACCAGTAGCAGCTTTTTGGCACTATGTATATTTGCCTTGAGTCTTTTTCTGATGACAATGTGACAGGAGGAAAACCAGGGAGAGAAATGATGCCCTGAACACTAGGTTGGACTAATCCTTGCAAACATCTGTCCTGCTTCACTGCTGAGGTGGAGACCTAGGATAGCTATGTCACCAGCTGCTACTGCCAATTTATGTACCATGTCATTGAACCCTGCTTGGAACAAGTCTAATTGACATGCTGCTTAAAACTGTGGTAGCAGCACATTTCCCCCCATTTATGCAGGGCTTTAGGGACAGCAGGAGTGCTCATCCAACACAAGTGTCTTGTAACTCTCCCAGTGTCACAGCTTGGTGCTAGAATGAGGAGCTGTAAGCCCATTGTTCAGGGGCCTTCCCAGATAGGGGTAATGGGTCAATTATTTGTCCTACAGCAGCGGGGCACAGCGGAAGAGATGAGAGTAGACCCTCATGTCCCATGAAGTGGCTGTTGGGCTTGACATAAGACAGCTGCCAAGAAAAGGCAGCACTTAAAATACTTGGGCATAAAGGGTGAAAGGACAAGTAGTTTCTACTCAGGCTATACAAAATTATTTTTTATTTCATTTTGTCAGCAGCTACCATGTTGAAGTGCTCTTTTTATCAGGTCAAAGAAAACAATTCAACATATCTTCACTATTAAGAATTTTGAATCAGCATCTCTGGGTATTTCCAGCAAGGAATTTTAGCAAGCTTGAAAAACAAGAACTTGTAAGCATGATATTCCTAAGGTTTAAAATAAAGCAATAAACCCCCCAAGCCTCTGTGACAAGACGTCTTCAGTTGAACACGCTACTACTTTATAAACATCATAAACTGAGCTGTACATAAACTAGAATTGGGGGGACATAAGATTTGACTTTTTTTTACATACTTCATTTAGGCTGTGTTACAATGATGTTTTCTGTATTTCAAGAAGCCCATGAAGATTTTCAGATGCTGTCTGCACAATAGTATACAACCATGAGAGCAAGACAAGGAAATACAGAACATATTCTTTCTCAGCTTTTGTGAATCAAAAGCATCTTGAACACATGGCATGGCTATTGAAGGAACCAAAACCATACAGGGGATATCTCCTGTAGTTGCTTGTACAACAAATGAATGGAATCATCAGCCTTGGAGTCCAACATTCTTGTCTTCTCATGCCTTTCCCTATGTCATTAGTCAAGGAGGCTCAGCAGGAAGGAAGCCTATAGTATTAAGTGCTCATCAGTAAATACAGAAACCAATTTGCACTGGCTTTGGTGGGGAGTTGGAGATTAAACACAGATAGACCAGACCCACACATAGCACATGGCATCAGGATGTGAAGCACTGCCACTATGACAAACTTCTGCACTGAAGATGGTTCAGTGGATCATCCAAAACAGAATTTCACTGTAGCACTGAAAACCACATTAGTTATTTTTCTCACATCATTATCTCAGAATCAGGTGAGTACTTTAGGTGTGATGAAAATTTGCAAGAAAAGTTTAAAATTGGATGCGTCCTTTCTTCCCTGCTCCACAAAATGGTTGGAGCTTTCTTCAGAAATACGGCCTAAGCAAAGGGTTACGTCGGAACAGTTACGTAAACGGAACTGGAAAAACTTAAACTTGGGCAAAATTAAGTATGTATATGTCAATTTGTTTATTGTGAGACTTCATAGATGTTAACACCAGAGGGCTGTTGCTGCTGAATCTGATGTAATGCAAATCACATCCTCACTCAAAGATTTGTTTCCTTACTTATGTAATATCCTCTCTTGAAATGGGCAAAAAATTCTCATTTCCATGACCTGGAGAAGGCTTTCATGAGGGAATTGCCCATCAGCCTGGGACTAGTTTGGAAAGTAACATTAAGAATAGACATATATTCTTAATTTGAAGTTTCGAATCCATTACCAATTTAGCTTTTTATTCATAAGCTGATGGATTATACTAAAGGTTGAGAAGCTGTATGTTTTATTCAAATTTGCATTTTTCTAACCTCAGTTTCCAGATGCCACATCTTACTGTACCACCATCAGCTAGATTAAAGAGTCTCAAAATTACATACATCTCTGCCTTTTGCAGACTTCTACTGATAATGTTTAATTTACCCATTAATGTTCCCTTTCATGGGTTAAACAAAGTAAGCTCTTTTAGTGTCTCATTTTAAGGCATGTTTTCCAGAATTCTTTCTTTCTGTTTTTCATACCTTCTTCAATATTCCAACATTATTCTGTGAACCAACACCAAAATCAAGCATAGCACCTAAGGAGTAATCTTTGAAGTAACCTACACAGAGGTTTCATCACCACCTCAGAACAAAGTCATTTGAACTGCTTCTGTTTTTCCTCTTGTCTCCTTGTCTGTAGTCCCCTTGAATGATCAGAGTGCCTGTACTAATTATCAAATTCCCAACATAGTCACTCAGAGGATTCAGGCTGTGATGTTTCTTAAAATGTTTACTAGAGGAAAACGCCTTAATCTAAATCTGATTTAATATTATGTGTTGGTCAGTAATTTTATAAAAAAGAAACAAAGGATGTTACTATTAATCCTAAAACTGAATGGAGCTAAAAATAACATAAAGATTACACAAACATATATCGAACTTAGACATTCTTACATTGCAATTCATAGATTTTTGATAAAATTTTCCCATTTAAGAATTATTGATTCTGCTTTAGAGATCTGTGGAAATACAGACTGTTTTGTCAAAAGTGTGAATAAGCCTTTTTGCAACTAAGAAACATATACAGAAATGGTTGAATACAGTCACACGTGTGCAATACGAATCCAGGAAACAGGCAGACGCAAATGTGAGGTTTTATGTGATTACACATTGCACAGTCTCTGCTGCTGCCAAATGATATTTGCACTGACATAAAGAAACTCAAAAACATACAATACCGTGAAACAGTAAATTTTCCAGAATTAAGAGGACAAAATAAAACAGTAACCAAGAAAAGACTTTCACTTCAGAATGTCTCATCTCTTTTTGCATTGAGAATAAAAAAATCCTTTCACAGACTCATAGCAGCTCTCTCCAGGCAGGCTACAGGGTACTTATTTATAACATTCATGTTTGTATAAGGCACTCTGTCCAGTCAAACATTAAAAAAAAAAAAAAAAGGAGCAGCATACATAAATCTTTTTTGCGCTTATTAAAATCTGTACTCATTCCCTTAAGTGACAAGTTTCTGTAATTAACAAGTTTGAGAGAAACCTTTATAGGCAAATCTGACCAATTTCTTTTTCATTAATTAGGGTAATTCAGGAAAGAAGTGTTTTAGGAACCATCCTGATTGTTAAGGAACAATCATTTGAAAGAGGTATATACTGAGGTACACCCACCATATCTGACTTACAGTCTCAGTTCAAAAAGCACCACTGACATCAGCCAGGGAAGTACATGTGCCCATACAGGCAAAGCAGAATAATTCTGTTTAAAGGCATAAATTCTAGTAAACCTGGAGAGAAAATACAGATGTCATGTCAGTCTGCAAGTGAATCATTAGATGGTACTAATTTGTTGAAGTCAGGAGTCAATGAAGAGGGTGAAGTCATGGCAGAATTGTGCTCCAATGGTTACATCATTATTATTTCATTTTAATGTCCATGAACCAAAACTATCAGATTGTCCCAGCATTCATGCAGGATTCTTTATGGAGTAATCAATAGCCAGTGCCAAGGATGCCACTGGTTTTGAGATCTGTTCTTTGCTAACTTTTACCTGTCACTCATAATTTCCTACATATTTTTTTCCAAACTGTGACAGGAACATAAGGATGAGAGGAATTTAAATCCCCTAAAAGTAGGCTGTTGAACAAGCCAGGAAAAAAGGGATTCAGCTTCTAATAGATAACAGTTCCTTAGATATTCCACCTCAAAATACCATTTGTACAGAGAACAAACGTGCTGATGATGTGGTAAGCCATTTGGCCCAAAAGAGGAAATTACATTCAAGTCCAAAATATTGAATCACTTGGATATGGTTTTCATACTGAAAAGAAAAAAGATATTTTTGCTGCAATTGGCACTGAAGAAAACAGTTTTAGAAAGGCCTGTCCTTGCCAGTTTTTGTAAACAGCTGTGCCGGGTCACCCTCTGAGGGTGAGGAGGGCACTTTGGGGTGGGAAAGAGGAGAAGGCACACGCCAGTATGAGGTTACCAATTGCAAGGATGGCCTTCATCCAACTCCATTATGTCAGCCCAGGAGTCCTGATGTTAAGGATTAGTTCTGCTTTGTATGACCTTCTGAGTTTCTGATATCACATCTGACACAAATCACGAGATGTTACTAGGTGTCTCAGCTCTGACTGGTATTGATCTACGTGAAAATTTCTGGTACATGTCAGTTAAGACAAAGTCCCCCACAGAAACCGGTTGTGAACACAAGATGTTCCCACTTACAGTGAAATGTTAACACTTACAGTGAAACACCTGCACTTTTCAGGAGCTGTGTGGGCCAGGATTTCTTACAGTTGAGGGAAGAACACTTACTAGAGTGTACCTCAAACTACAGCTGTTCTACGGGAATAGCTGTGACATGCCACCATCTATGACAATACCCTATCCACTGCAACACCTCTAAAGTAAGGGAGAGTGCAGGGGTTTGTTTTATTTCTTTTCTATGACCCACCATGTTGCCTGTAGCAAGTTCACTTCTCTCTCTTGAAATACGATTCACAAATTTTTTATGAAATATGCTGTATGAAGTATGCTCTTTCATTACGGGGAAAAATTCTTTCAAGCTTGTCAAATTGTCATATGATATCACACGTCCTACAGCCATCACTTCATACAAATCATCAGAGCAATGCTAAGCTTCTTACAAGCTTTTTTATATGTGCATGCTACCTATATGTAAAAAAAAATACTAAGTCTAGGATGGCTGATAAGTCATTTGTTTGATTTATAGACTAAAAGAGGAATGTCCAGAACTGCACATTGGCCACTGTTATGTTATTAAATATTTCTTCTGGTCATTCTGAGCTAATCTGCTGACACACTGCCAGGAAAACAACATGCTATGCTCCCAGATTGCTCGGGGTTAGGATAACTGATGACATCAGATGGATTTGTAGCAAACTTGAGTTGGAAACTTTGTGATTCAGGAGTGATTCTTAGAGAAATTATCAATGCAAAAGACACAAATTAAACAAACCCTTAGGTCATGAGGGTGAAAAGAAGATAGCCTAAAAAATGGCAGGGAGGGTTGGCACAGTAGCAGGAGGATGTCCTGTTGGCACCCAGTACTGCCACTCACATATTTGACTGCGTGGTGCTTCTTGTGTGGTGGATTCCAGTGGATGTGATTATCTTCACCACCACAGGAGAACGACATTGTTAACTGGCTGTTACTAAAGGCTGTGTGTGTCAATGAACTCTTGCCTTCCCAGGAAGACCCCTTTTCCACAACGTGCTCAGAGAACCACCAGCAGCCAGTCTCCTGTTCTGTCATGTAGAAAGTGTTAGCAACGAGTGCTCTGATTAATTACAAACTCTAAATTGCCCATGATTTGAAACAGCTCATGATTTAAAATTGTAAGGGGTTGCTCAGATTTAGGGACAATACCGGCTATTGATTGAAAAGAATAATTTTTTGTGCTGGTTATGATGCACAGAATAAGAGAGAAACTTCTATGAGCACAATGGAGGAAGCACAAACCACTTATCAGAAACTCAGATAACAACAAAATTGTCAATCCTTGCCCAAACTTATACTCTTGGTTTTACTAGTGCAGTGCTTCCTTGTTTACCTACACCTGCTTTCCCCTTTTCAACAACATTCTACTGCCTGGAAGACCACGAAATCTGTTGTGCACCTTCCACCATCTATGAGAAGGGAGGCCCAAGCTGCATTGATATGTACCTCCTTAATAACCTCATCCTGATCCAGTCCCTAAGCACCCTTTATTTTGTGCACTGAATGAAGCAGGTAACTTATAAAAAAAAGTGGAGGCACAATTAAGTTAACTTAAATTAACATTGCAACACACTTCCAAAAAAGGTTGAGCTAAGCTTGGGCAGGCAACTCTAATCCTATGATTTCTTGACTTTTGAATACATAACTCCTTAGAATTTTAATTTTTTTAGTATTTTTAAGCAGTTGGGAATACAGAGGCATATCAAGTATGAATTTCTGCAAGGAGATAGCCATATGGCCACTTGTCCTGTCAGCATTAACCAGCAGCAGAAGGGAAGAGATTAAGTGCTCCCTGCCTGCAGCTCCAACCATGGCCAGTACACTCAGTGAATAACCCACTCAAGTGACACATCTCCTGAGCCTCTGCCCCTCTCACCCCAGCCTGATCCAAGCCTGCATGTGGCTACATGCCTGAAAACCCTCTCAATAATAATATTGTGTCTGTTGTGTCTCCTGCACACATTTTCAGGATTACTTTCCAGATTGTCCCATTCAGGTTTCAGTATTTCTCTGTGCTTTTTAAGAAAGGCAAGCATAGGCTCGGCCTGCCTATCATACATGTGTAAACCCTGGCTTGTGCTTGCACTCAGAGCACAAGGGTGCAGCCTGTGTGCATCCATCACATCCTGACTCACACTCAGGGCTATAAAATGCTGCTTGGAAAAAATGGTAGCTCTGTGCTTTTTGAAGGATGGGCTTTAGTTTAGAGAGACAGACAGAGCCCTAGGGGTGTGTTCTGGGCATTTCCTGCTGGACTATGCAGCTGTAAAGATCAGTCACATTATAAGCCGCACCAACTTGACAGAACCCCTTTAACTAAATCTGCAAATGAAGGCAGCCCCTGATGGGAAGGAAGGGCCACTGTGGCTTAATTAAGTGCTAATGAAAAGCCTGGGCCCTTCCAATACTAGCACAGAACAACTTAAAGTAACACAACCAGCTGAGGATCACTCTTGGAAAAAAGTAGGCTTGAAGCCACCTTTGCAGAAATTATACTGCTCTTCCTTTTAGTGATTCTGGTGTGTCCAAAAACCCTCCAAAATATGAGATGTAAGGTACAATTTTAGCCGACCATTGCAAATTGCCCTCTTACACTACCCTGCTGTTCAACTCTCTCCACATCAATGTACTAGCCATGCTTACAGAGTTTTCAGACCTAGAAATTATCATCTCCTGTAAAACACATTGTAAAGCACAGAAGTCACTTGAAGCTTACCATCTGAATCCCTTTTAACATTGCCTTGAGGGATGGCCGCAATTCAGCCAGTTATTTTCTAGATACCAAGCAATGGTTAGATGTGGTGAGATCCTCAGTTACAAAGGTTATGACTGCCAGTCTCAGGTACTGACTCACTGAGAGACTGAGAGGTCAGTTTCTCTGTCTTTCCACAATTGTCAAGCAACCAGCAGCATTCACTGATCTACTGTGGCAAATGAAATGAGGAAGGAAAATAAACCAGTGGCAATATTAACTCCTATGCTGCTGACAAAGGTTCACTACAGGCATAAGATGAACTTGTCCATGGATGTTCAGTCACCAGCAGTAATTTTCCCATGAGTTAGCTCTTCATCAATATTCTCTGAGTTCTCCACACTGTGGAACAATCATGGGAGTAGAAGTGGAAAAGTCCATTGTTTGAATAGTCTGTCGGGACCAAAGAAGACAAACTCCTTTTGCTATATTCAGCAATTCTGCACTACTTTTAAATGCATCACTCTTTCACATGACTCACGAACTGGCTTTCACCATCTCTTGTAGATGGAGTTCCACAGCTAATAAATGTCACTAGAGATTTTTTTTTCCCTAAGTAGACCACCTATGTTTAGGTTTCTTCATTCTTATCTCATTAGTCAAACTGTAATACTTTACCCTCTTTGGTGTTTGATGCTGGAATTACATGTGGATGGCTCACATAGATTTATAGAGTCTAGAAGGGAACTCTGTGATGATTTAGTTTGACTTTTATATAACATAGAAAAAAAATGTCAAGCAATTCCTCCATCTCAGCCATTAATTTTTGGCAGAATCAAAGCATAACTTTTTAAAAGACAATGAGTCCCCATTAAGAGACTTCAAATGGCAGAGAATTTATGATGTCCCTGGGTAAAGCGCTACAACAGATCATTATTCTTATGGTTACACTTTTAATTCTGAGTTTTAGTGACCTGAACTCTGAGTCACCAACTTGCTAAAACTTTTGCCAATAAAGAATTCTCTATTTTCGACTCTGCTTGAGTAATACATTAGTTTTCATTTAGCTCATACCAATTGTGAGTTTTATGCTGTCTGACTATGTCTGACTACGACTGTGGTGTTGCTGTCTTCAGAGAAACAGAGATCTCCAGATTACTTAGAACTACCCAGCAAATGTCACTCATTATGATTGACAGGGATCCCCTTGTCCCCACACCTTAAGAGATCTGGTTTTGTGCCCCGTCTTTCCAGCCTCATGTCTTTCCATCAAAATGGCCATGAGAAAGAAAATTAATTTTAACTGAGTAATTATTACCAATTTTTCTATTTTACCTTTGTGATACTTTTCATCCAGAAGATCCAAATTATCTGTGCCAAGAGGAACAACTATATGCAGAGTTCATTTTCATGAAGAGAGAGAGCTGGAAGGGAAGGGTCTGAGGAATTTATGCACCAGTTCACAAAGGAGGAGAGGGCAACCCTTTTCCCCAGAACACTATTGTTTCTAAGTTAAATTGTTTCTATAAAAACTTACATATGCTTTTTTCAGACTAACACCAACTCTGAGTAAATAGGATCCCCGCTTTTAAGGATTCTTCCCAAAAGCCTTTTCACATGCAGAACAGAAGGGAGTTTATCCTAAAAACCTAAAAAACTTTGACAATAGTAATAATAATAATAATCTTTCACTGTGGTTCACACATTTGGCCTTGTTGGACATACATTTCTTCATACCAGCATAAACTGAGGCTTGACTTTATTTTCACCTTTGAATTACTGCCTCAGCTGTTAATACAGTCACACTTCATCCTTATCTTGGTATAGATTCCTCTAGTAAAGAACTCAGCGACACCAATTGAAAGAGGTGTGGATTCACTCACCACAGGTAACTCCCAGAAGCACCACCTGCAGTCTGTGCTGGCCTGGATCACGCTGTGCATTAATGGCCATGCAGTGGCAGAGTTGTCTCCTCCACCCATCCCGTCCCACTATTAGCACCCTATCTTCCACAGGATAGGATGGATACAAGTGAGAGACTGGATGCAACTTTTAACTAAAGCAACAGGACAACCATGTCTAAGTAAGGGGCTTTGCATAATAAATCCGCTGTTCACAAAGGGAACTGGTCAAAGTGTAGAGATTGCTTATAGCTCACCTCCTCTAGGCTGATTCAACCTCTGTTTTAAGATAAAGTCAGGAGGACATGAATGCAAAACCACAGAATTCAGACCAGAAAGCAATTAGGCCATTCTGAGCTCCTCCATCTCCTACAGAGAACTTTGTTAGATTTCATTGTATGACCTTGCTACCTTTTGGCAGAGTCCAGTGACTCTGGTTTGACTGAGGCATACCAGCCACGAAAGGACCAGTACAAAAGATTACTTGCAAAGGCAGCAAAAGGTTTTCTGATATCATAGCAGTATGACATCTGAGTAAAACTGAGATGAAACAATGAACACAAGCCACTTTTCCATTTCTAACTGAGCAAGAGAGGGAATATGCTCCAGTATGGGTCAACAGGACTATTTTCTGTAGTGCAACACTTCCATCATCACGTTGTATCAGGAGCTGTGTACAGCACGCTGCCAGCTACTGACTGCAGCACCTGCCATCTTCCTTGGACATGAGACAAAACCCAAACACGGAGCCACCTCAGTTCTACAGAGATAAAAACCTAATGAGTCAGCATTCCATGATGGCACATACCAGGCAACAGATATGACATACAAGATCTACAGAAAATCTCATCTGGTAGCTGGGCTGACTAAAACATAAAGCTCAGATTCTTTTCCACAAGGTGATGTCTACTATGCTGTTTCAGGATTTCTGCAGGTCTTAAAGAGCTATTTAAGTGAAATAAAAATAACGTTTCATAAATAAATAGTTTATTGACCAAACTTGCCAAAGCTGCATCTCCCCAAACCTCAGGGGAAGAATTAGCTGTACTGAATCAGCTACACTGAGAAAGGTCCCTCTCTTCATGCCTTCAACACCTACAAATCTTCCAGGGCCTCCTTGGCTGCCCACAAGCTGACAGCATTTCTGCAATTAAAATATACTGGCCTACAGTCAATTTTACAAAAGCAAAGTGGAGGATTTCTCTACAGCTTATAGGAAAGAAGACTGGCTGAGAGTTTTGGGGAAAGGTAGAGTAGTAGATACAGAGTAGAAGCAGTGTAGCAGAAGAGAGACTGAGTGGATTTGCAAAAAGATGTCCTGTGTTGCCTTCCATGCCTTGAATTAGCTGAGCCTTAGCCAGGTGACAAAAATACAAGTCTTTCCACCAAACAAGAAAAAGATTTTTTTTTTTTTCTGGTGTTAAACACCTTGTTAATTTTTCAGCGATTAACAGTCGTTTAGCACATGGAGAGTGTGGTGGGCAGCTTATGTAGATGAATGAATTAAGGCTAAGAATGCACACTAAGATGAAAATCAAAGCTGTTTTATTGGAAAGACATCTGCAAATGAGAACGGAGGAAATTGGTATCTCATTAAAAATGGGAAAGAGAGAAACAGCAAGAGGTGGGGGGAACTGAAATCTTGTTAAAATAACAGGAGAGTCTGTCTTAATTATATGTTTCCAATTGCTAACAAAAGGATATTTGTTAGGGGTTCCGAGTGTTTTTCCTCCAACCAAAACAAACAATATTAATGGCATTATTGTGTCTCCTTGGTGCAGCAGCAGTGATGGAATCTTTTGCAAAATAAACACTTCAAGGCTGAAGATCAGCAAAGTTACAGCAAGCAAAAAAAGGTCAACTACTTTTTCCCTTAATGACTAGTTGGAGTTTTGTGGCCTGACCTCTACCCCACTGCATGTGAAGTGGCAGGTGGGGCTTAAAAAGAGTCAGCTCAGCTTAATAATGAACTAGTCCACAGGGCAGCAGAGGCACCCCGGCCCTGAACTACAAAGCTAAGAGCTCCTTTCAGCCTCACCAGGTGCCTGTGTCTGTGCTGGAAAACAGTGAGATTCATCACTCACTTCTGAACTCAAAGATAAGCCATCCTGTCTAGCAAACAGAGAAGTGGACTGAATGCCAGCAACTTGTGACATTTAGTCACAGTTCTTCCACTGGCTGATTCAATTGCTTTGCAAATGTAGCCTTGCCTCCACTGGCTTCTGTGTAGACTGAAAGCAAAACCACTTTCCCCTATTGTTTCAAGACCACAGTAGAAATGAGATGGAAATATGAAGTTCTACCACACTGCAGGAGGAAGCCTAGAGCCTGCTATCAGTACTGAACAAACTGCAACTGAGCTTGGCTAAAATGGTCTAGAATTTGTCCCTCAAACAGCCACAGTTGGGTTTGTGAAACCCATTACAGTTCGTAATAGGGCTGAGTTGCCCCACTATGTTCAGAGAAATTCTATGCATCTGTTGGGGAAACCATGGAATGCTCTGGTCAAACTGGACAAGACTGCCCATGCAAATGCAGTGTGGACCTGAGTCAGACAACCTTCTTTCCAATCTCCTTTCCTCCCTTCTCCACCTTTTTTTTCTTTTCACAAGTGATTCCTCTGATAATCCTGCATGCTGGTATTACCAGCAACACACAAGTGTGTCTAAAATCTTGACGACAGTAATTAATGTATTCCATCAGCACCCATGTCTCACAGCCAGCTGTTTTGTTGTGAAATCTGCCAAGCCCTAGAGGCTGAAGACTGTGCCCCCTGCTTTCACTCCATACAAAGTCTGGTGTGACTTTCACTTAACGATTAGTGGCTTTATTCAATCCATCAGCACAGGGCAGGGGTTACACTGCTCTCAGGGGCATCCAGCAAAACCTGATCTGATAGAAAGCACTCTGCTAAAGGAGAAGCGCCTATCAGAAGAGTAGCTGCAGGTGGAGAAATGAGACAGGAAGGAGGGGAGGCCTTTTAGGGAGAGAAATACCACTTCTGTTCTGCTTAGTTATCAGAGTATACAATAGGATGCCTGAGGAAGAAAAATCTTGGCTGTCAGAGCAGGCAGATAAGATAGGAGCCATTCTTGCAGGGAGCAACAGACTGTGCATCTGGAATTCTTGTATTATTCTGTTCCAAGCATTGTCTAAGAAACCTTCTAATAAAACTGTTTTGTACTGTCAAGCCCCTATAATTTCCCTGTGTGGAAATCTCCATTGTTAATGGCACAAAAAGTAGGAACAGAGTGTTTTTATATGACACACATATTGCCAAGCTGCAAGTAGAAAGGGAACTTCTGAACATCTGGAAAGAAAGCCACTTGTTTATCCAAAACATAGAGGAACTAGAAATGGAAAACCTCCTTTGCACTTATTGATTAATAAGTGTATGAATCACTAAGATTACTCCTGTCCTTCTCTGATTCACAGCAAGAATGTGCATGCAAATGAGTTTTCCATTACTACTGTGTCAGTAAAGGCAGAGGAAACAGAGGCAAAATGACAGGACTTGAATTTTGGCCTTAAAACAGATAGGTTTATTCCATTTCTCAAATCAGTAGTAACAAGGCAGCAGTATCAAAGCATTCTCCACCGGGAACTTTAAACTTCAAATGTGGCAGACATGAATAAGGTCCTTGTTATCTTTGGACCCAGCCAAACCTACCTGGAGGTTCTCAGTCTATGCTGGATGTCTTAGAAGTCCTTCAAAGCTACCGTCTATTCCCTGTCCAAGCTGCACTGCAGGCTGCAGTTGTCATTCCTGGTTGCTGCACTCCATGTGGTTTTTTTGCAGTACCCTTCTCTAGATTAACTCTTGCACCTTTTGCCTCCTCTTTTCCACAGTAAGTCTATGTGCTTTATTTCCACTTTCACAACTCTGCTCTTAATTCTGTCTCATTCGTGAATCAGAAAGGATTCTGTGTGATCAGCTCTGGCTTACGGGGTGGATGAAGAAGCTGTCCATCCTTTCACTAGAGCTGTCTGTCACTGTATGTAGACCTGAAGGGGTTGGCACTACTCAGCCTCCCAGTTCAGGGCAACGCCGTGCTGTCAAATGTTGCCAACAGCAAATGCTTTCTACCCTTGTGAGTTTATGTGTTTTCCTATCTTGTTGTCTTTTCAGAAATATCCTGGACTGTCCATATTTAGGAGCTTTGCTTTTTATCTCAAAGGTGGTTTTTGGTTTTGTTTATATTTCTAGGACTCCTCTCTTTTACCCAGACCTTGGGTCTTTCTTATTCTCTTTCACATAACACATGGCAAAGTTAAATTACTTTCATAAAGTCGTGGGGGGAAAAGGGAAAGCAATCACTTTCCAATTTCTAGAAGAAAACCATGCCTGACACTTCTCTGGAAAACAATCAGTGATGCTACTATGTGCATGTGAAATATTTTTCAGGGACTTTCCAAATTTGCCAGACTTGAATCCTAAGACCTGGGCCATGTTGACCAAAGAGGGCGCACCCCATTTGATCCACCAGTCTTTTGCAGAAAAGGCACAAATCAGCCTTTACCAATCATCACTTTAGGTGGCAAATACCTTCAGTAACTAGGTGTGATACTTAAGTATAGGTAAAGACTCCCTCCTGTGGAGCTTAAGAAGCCTGCAAAACCCTATCAGAATTTGAGACTGCTCTGCAGTGGTAGTGGAAACTATTAAACAGTATTCAGGACAGACATTAGCTTTGGAGATAAATCCCTAAAAAGATTCAGACAGACAGTTTGAGTCAGTGGTGACTCACTCTAAGTCTGTTAGCCTGAAAAAAAAGATTCAGCTGTTGCCACATCAATGGGCAGCTACAGCAAGGTGGCTGTGCATCACTAAACCGTTTTCAGGACAAATAAGGATGGCTGTGATGTTGTCACCACATGCCTGGTCTCACCCTCTTTGCACTTTCGATGTCACGAGAGGTGTGGGGTCAGGGGCAGCTGCGGGCTTTGGTGGCCTGTAGGGGAACTTCTGCCTCATGTTCATGCTTATGACAACTGCTTGGACATTCACAAATACCTTTTGTCATTTAACAGATACGAAGAGCAGCGAGGGCACTCATGAAAGACTCTGTGGACGAAAACTGGGGGTCTGGATGAAGCCTGAGCTTCAGAGACAGTTCAGGTTTTCACACTTGAAAGATTCTCAGGTATCTCAATGGATGTGCACATCCTGCTTCAGCACAGCCCACGCGGCTCAGTGCCCACCACACACCAAAGCCCTCCCTCTGGCATTGCCAAGAGACTCTTGCTGTCCCCATGGCAAGGAGCCCTGAAGGCCTTGGTCAGTTTTGGAGAAGAAACTTTGGCCACCAAGGACTGGATAGTGGCTAAGGGGAGAAGCTTTTGAAATAGCCGTGGCTGGAAGTAAGGCAGGACATGACCATGGGAAGCCCCAAGAAGTGCTAGGCTGAGGAGAGTTCACAACCAGTGGCACATGCATTTCAGCAGCCCAGAGGAGCCATCTTCTCCAAATCCTTCCTGATCCACAGCTGGCCACTGAGGCTCTCCAGAGGCAAAGGAGACCTCTGTGCATTTTATTTCTCCCAGAAGACTTGCAGCCAGCTCTCCCATACACTTCCCACCCTGCCAAAAATAATGTTAACAAGGTCCTTCTGTTTAGTCTGTAGACGAAGAAATCCCTGTTTTGAACAACTCTGGCCCTGATGATCAGGACTGTTTGAACACCTTTATTTTTCCTTTCACCTGTGCTGCATTTAATGCCTGTTAGATGATGTGTTCCCCTGCATTTGTGCACAGCCTCACTTCTACAGGTCAAACTGCTGAGCGTGGCTTGAAGGACTGCAGTGCTACATTTAGGGGAGTTCAAGCTTGAAAGCAAAGTGTGCTGGATACACGAACAGCCTGCAGCAGTGCAGGTGCCTCTTGTAGACAATGCGTGCAGCTCTGTGTAAAGAGAAGGATGCTTTTACTGCTTTCTTCAGCTACCTTCTTTATATAGACAATCATGAGCAGCCAGGGGACAGAAGAGCATCCAGTTGGTAGACGGCTAAGTTTTAAAACATGGTAATTGCTTTTGCTGCAGAGAATTGTTTTAGTGTGATTTAGGATTCACTTCATATTTCAAAATGCTTTCATTTTATTGCAATTTTTGCTTTAGTATTCCTTGATTAAAAAGCATCTAAACACATCATGTGATGGGAAACCTTTTTCACTTGCATAACTAAGAAACATGCAATGAGATTGTGGTCAAACTTTCTAAAACCTTTTACCTCCAGAGCTAAGACCACGCACTGAAATGAGAGATTATAATAAAAGTCCAAACATAACCTTGATGATAGCTTCTGTTGTTTTGAAAGCTATAATATAGGGTAACTACTTGTACCAGCCCAGCAAATGGAGGATTTCTTTTGTCCCTGACACATACAAAAGATTCCTTTGGGCTAGGAAAACATCTTTGGGTTCCTTAACTGAATCACCAAAAGAAAAGAAAAAAAAGGGGAATAAAATTACAAGAGGAAAAAGACTATTGATTCCATCTAGTTCAACAAGCTCCCAAAATAGCAAGAAAACTCTGCCAAACCTCTAATGCCACAAGGTTCATTCATTTCCTGATCTGATCTGGTGTTTTTCATTCCACACTGGGATAGAAAATTTCACCAACCCCTCCTGGAGCTGCACAAATTGTTGCGTATTGTCTGCTCTTTCTGTGCTGGGAACACCTCTGGTCGCAGAAAAATAAGAGCAACAATGAATACTTGAGGAGGGGAAAGAAAGAGAAAAGAATGGTTATGAGGAAAAGCCCAAAGACAGGAGAAGCTGAAGGGATACTCCAATGGAGAAGGAAAGTACAGGACAAGGAGAAGAGAGGAAGGTGATGAGAAGAATAGAGTTCAGAATGAAAAGGAGATTGTGAAGAGGTGTTTTATTTTCCCATCCATCTGTTAGAAGCAGAGAAAGCCATACAACAACACTCCTCATTTCATTGTGTATTCGGTGGAATTCTCCCATCTGGTTTGACATACCAGCTGAATCTACAATCCACCCTGAAGCCTCTTACAAATATGTCAATCAAAATGACCTGCTGGGAAAGCTGTGAGAAGGCACTCTTTTGTGTTATCCTCACATGCATGTTAGACCCACACAGAAACCCTGCTGTATCTTAGTTTCAATCACAGGACGTTGGAAAGCTCCTGCAGATGTTATTTTTGCCATGCAAGTAAAGGAATATTGTGATGTGACTAAACCATGAAAGATGAGGAAAAGCCATGAAATGGAGTCTGGTGTGTGAGCTAGCAGAGGGGGATCAGTCACACATGGGAAGCTCCGACACAGGACGAGCTCAGCACTCTTTTACATGACTCATCCTGGAACCACAGAGACAAACAGCTTTGCAAATACTGCTAGAGAGACTATGATGAAATTGCTACAGCCAACCCAGATGTTCCTATAAAGAAGCCCTTCAAGAAACTCCTGAAGCATCAGTGATGGCCAAAGAAAACTTCCCCATTATACCACAGCAATTTAAACAAGTTTCACCATCCAGCTGCAGGAACTATCTCAGTGTTCTGATCTTTCTTTTGTGCACTTCAGATACTCTTGGACCCACAAAGTCAGTTCACTCATTCAATAACAGGTCTAAATCCTTCACCTCACAGGAAGTTTGAGGAATAACTTCACTGTGTTGCAATTTCAGTTTAGATTTAGTTAAATTCTGAGGAAGCTGCCAGACATATGAGGCCTGCTTGGTCTGTCATTGCCAAGCTGGGCTTTATCCAGATGCTCACAGTTATATTTGCCTGTCCTAAAGCTGTCTCTTACCAGTGTTCACAGTATGCAATAGGTAAAGAATATTGGGTCGTGTTTGCACATCACTATTCAAATGACAAATACCTGGTCTCCCTGCTGGTACTGCAGATACCATGAAACTTCAAGCTAGAGAAAAGTAATTTGAAGAATTTGCCCAGTAAAATATCAGATTTTTTTTCTCACCTCATGACTAAACTTTCAAAGGAGAGACAGAGCCTGAATAAAAACTCTCTGTTTTCTTAAGATCATTTCAAGCTACTACCATTTCATCTTCCTGTGTTTCCTCCATATTTCTATTCTCATTAGGCATAGTGGGAGAGAGTGTCCCATTTTATTTTTTTTTAAGCAAATAATGCAATTAATTGTAATCCCATGCTGTAAGTTGGTCTCAAGTGAGAAATTCTGACATTTCTGTGAAAAGGAGCAAACCAGTATTTTCACATTTCTGGTACACAGTTGCACAAGTGAAATCAGGATTATTTTGTGAGCATGCTGAGAAGGGAGGGCTGCAGTGGGACCCCCATCATGTTATGAAGCAGTGACGTAGATAGAGTGGTAGGGTGGGGACTAACAAATATAGAACTAATACATAATAAAGAGGCATTATTTGTTACTTCCATAGACAGGTAAACTCAGGAACATAATTTTCTTGACATCCTTCATACTGACTTAGAAAAAAGCATAAATGCCCAGTAGCCTTGCTCCCACCTCCTGATTCTGAACATCAGATGTTGATGCCTCCTCACTAGTATTGTACTCCTGAAACCCAGCCTTCTGCAAAAACAAACTGGCTTATAGTTCCATTTAGGGCTCTTCTGTGAAGAAAGGCACATTATTACAGAATAACCAAAACCTTAGCAGAGGATGCCTTAGGAAATATTGCTACTATTTCCTTCTGACAGGTAGTCACAACTTAAATAAATGTGTCTGGGTGGCAAACTGATACAGCAATGATCACTTGTATATGACCCCTGATAGAATCCTTGGATGCTTCACTGATTAATTCATTTCAGCTTTAACCACTGCCACTGCTGAAATTAGTTAAGTTTTCAATTGGCCTGCAATTGGATCTTAATCATCCATCTCAAAGGTATGGGGAGACAATTTGAGCCAACCTGATGACTCACTGTCATGCTAAGCACGTCACACTTGTCCAGAAGGGTTGTGTAAGGGTGGGGGAAGGGAGGGAGTTCTCCAGAATGATGCTAAACTGATCTGTGCTGATCTCAATCAAGCCTCTGTCCAGCAGTAAATCAGATCCTGTGACACAAGTAGTCAAAATAGAAGTCTGATGTCTTTGTGAGCCGAAGAATGTTCCTTTCTTTAGATGGCAGACTAGTAAAATGATGTCTCATGTAAACTAAGGTGAAAATAATTTTAGTAAGGCTTACTATATCAAACAGATTTTCTGTTCATAGTGAGAACATTGTAAGTACCACTTCAACTGATTTTGTTGTCAGGTTCTGATAGAAGGAATGCCATCTCTCTCATGCATCTTCTGAGACAACCAAGAGGCTCTGTTTTAGAAGAAATAAAGAAGAAATTGAAAAAAATTCACTTGGGTCCAGTTTGTGCTGTCCATATTGATACTGGAGGTTTGAGCATTGGTTAATAGGTTTTTAAAATCTGAATAAATTAAAGAGCCTCTTGACTTCTCCTCCTAGGGGATGTTTCATCTCCTTCAGGAGCCTTCCTTGCTACCTTGCTTCCCAAAATTCCAGTCTCCATTCCCTATCAGATAACCAAGGTGAAGTTTTAAATAGGGGAAGCGTGGGGCCAGCTACATAGCCTCATATGGGAGAGCTGCTCTCCCTTTTCTCCTTTCCTGTCATATGATCAGATGCAGAGAAGCCACATGCCAAAAATGCCACCATCCCACATCATGTGAGGGGCACATATGCAGTGGCATAACAGGGAATAACATTCAGTCATGTGCTCATCTCCCTCCTTGTCACTTGATGGAAGGAAGGGATGTGGGGACTTCGGAAAAGATGATAGCAAAGAAAAAACTAACAAAAAAATTAATCCAGCCTGCAGAACACTCCTTCTCCAGCCACCTCTGAAAACAGTTTCAAGTGACACTTCTTTCCACTAATGGGCAGCTGGGAGTCTGCCCTAGCAGAGAATGCCTTGGCCATGTCTTCTGTCTTCATCATCCTATGGCTGAGCTACACCAGATGCCTTTAACCCATAGGAAATTCTGGTTACATATAGAGAGGAACAGGCTATAATTTCATCCATACAGGTTGGTGAGCCATGATGTCTGATCCCCCTGTGCTCTGGGTATGTACTCCAAAGATGTGCAAAATGTGAATCAGAATATAGGAAATTAGGATATCTTCTTTACCATCTGCTGTTCCACATACCCACCATGCTTTTTGATACACTCTTCACTAATAGACACATGTAGCAGAATATTCTTTTTACATTTAAAAAAAATGAAAAAATTACAACAAAAGGGTTTTTCCCCTTGAAGCAACCCAGCAGCAGCTTCTTCCACTCATGTCTCCACTGTTCAGGATCACTTCCTTCACCCATGTGTCCTCTGAGCCGTCTCTAGTACTGTCTGTGGTATGCCTACTTGGATCCCCATTCCTTCTGTGTAATAAAAGATGGTATCTTCATTTACTTTTTTGGGGGCAATTACAGGTCCTGAACAAGGTGCAAGGAGCTGCATACGCAGTGAGTAGTAGGACTGATGCTAAAAAAGGGGAGAGTACACCCAACTTGTATTAGTTAACATCCTTTTTCTGCCTCCACTCTTTGTCTCCATCATAATTTTATTTGGAAGGGGATTATTTTGTGTTCTTTATATGATATTTAGCACAGAGAGATCTTCATCCCATCACAGAGGCCTCCAAGGTTATAAGCACAATGATGATAGTGATGTATATTGAATGAAATCTGTAGCGCTGTTCCTGTTACTTTGCATGTTCCTAGACAAGCAATGGGAGATGTTTGGAGCCTCTGTTTTAGTAGAAGATGATACAAGGATGACTGTTCCTTCAAGGCTTTGTTATCTACACTATTTAACACTTCAGTTCAGTAGATTTCTGAATTGCATTTCCCCATCAGACCATTGCTTCTTTGAACTCACAAGTGTCTGTCCTGTCAGTCAAATTCCCTTTGAGAAAGAGTTACTTTCCTCTTCATGTCATGGTGCTTCCCTTCTAACCAAAAACTGGTCATAGGTTCACGCTGACAGCTGCAATCCAGCCACTGAGCTGCACTCAGAGCTGTGATAGCGGCATCAGGCAAGGAACTCCCCAGACATCATTTGCTTTAGCGGGGAGAATTCAGTGTGTCATGGGTTGATGTTTCACAGAACAAACCACATCAGTTCAAACAAACAACATCATCAGTTTCAGAGGTTTAGCTTGGGCAAGATATTAAATAAATATATAAATATTCACTATCTCTACATCAGTTTTGGTTTTTTATAAGGAGAAATTTTGGTTGTTAGGGTTTTTTTAAGAGAACATCCAAAGGAGGGCCACAAAGATGGTGAAGGGCCTTGAGGGGAAGCCTTGTGAGGAGCAGCTGAGGTCACTTAGTCTGTTCAGCCTGGAGAAGAGGAAACTGAGTGGAGACCTCATTGCAGTCTGCAACTTCCTTGTGAGGGGAAAAGGAGGGGCAGGCACTGATCTCTTCTCTGTGGTGACCAGTGACAGGACCTGAGGAAATGGCCTGAAGTTGTGTCATGGAAGGTTTGGGTTGGATCTCAGGAAAAGGTTCTTCACACAGAGGGTGGCTGAGCACTGGAACAGGCTCCCCAGGGCAGTGACATGCAGCACCAAGCCTGACAGAGTTCAAGACGTGTTTGGACAATGCTCTCAGGCATACAGTGTGACCCTTGGGGTGTCCTGTGCAGGGCCAGGAGCTGGACTTGATCCTTCTGGGTGTCTTCCAACTCAAGATATTCTGTGATCCTATGATTTGTGTTTTGATTTGGGAACAGAAATGAATGTGGAAATATTAGAATCTCTCAGAATGTCATGCAATGTAGATAAGCTGTGTCCTCTTACAGTTCCAGATGGGAACTGTTCACTAGTAACCAACCGAGAAGCTCTGCTGAATTTTTCTGAAGTGGGAGGACAGACATTATTGTCTGTTCCTACCACCCATCACGAAGTGGCTTTGAAGCTTTTGGGCCAAGCTGAAATGCCAGCGTTCGAACAGCAGCCTCTAAGCACAGAGGTACTTCCTATCCTTGCACTTCTGCTGAAACAGGTGATGCCTCCAGAAAAGGACCAAAGCAGAAATACCAGGGAAAAGTGGTATCTTCGGCCATCTCAGCACATGAAGTTCTTGTGCTTTCTCTGCTGCTGGCCTTGCATTCCAGGAGGGACATATGATCCCCTCACATGAGAGCTATTGCCAAAATATTTCTGTGGTTGGCCTTTGGTTTTGCAACACAGATTTCTTAGCCCTCTCCTCACCTGGCAGTGTGTGCCTTTTTTGTTCCCCAACATCTGGCAGAACTCTGTGATATAAGTTTGTGTAATGTAAGTGTGATTGAACACTAATAAAAGAGGAATTTCGGTTTGTGTTTGTGTGGGCATTCCAGTATTTAGCTTTTAATTTCTGCGGAAATGTTTGGAATGAGCTAAAATACTTCCAAAATGAAAACAAAATACACCTGAAAAATTTTAATTCACTGACAATAAGAATATCCTTTTTCTATTTATAAGCTACCATGACATGCTGAAGTGGCACTGTTAATGATAATTATCTGCATATAAAATTAACTGAACAGTCAGAGTTTATAGCAATGCTGAATTACTTTTCTATCGGCCAACTTGTGAACCACATTTCTTTTCCTTAGCTGACCTTTCTTCTCAACATATTTTACTGTGATTTTTTACAAAGAAAGTAGAAAAATGCCTTGATTTGAATACTAACATACCAGCTGATCAGTCAAAATGACCAAAACCAAAAATGAGATCATATGTTCCAAAAAGCTGTATATTTTGTCATTTGATTCCATTATATTTTTAAGATTTGTACTTTTAAAAAGTATTTATAAAGATAACTTTTGGGGAAAAAAAGAACTAAAATGGGCTACTTCAATCTCATAAGCCATTTGCTATTAGTATTTTCAAACCTGAGATCAGACCTGTGAGAGCTAATGTAGAGTGTATTGAGAGATCTTAAAGAACATCAAAGCAATGTTTCTTTCTTACTGGGACTTTTAGCCACAAGCTGATTGAGTCCAAAGTAGTGTCAATGAGCTGATCTTCAAGCTCAGATTGAAACTTCAGGCTTCTGGCTTTAAGTCCATAATTTGAACATTATTGAAATAATGAATACAAATAATGCAACCAAACTTAGTGTTGTTCCTGCACTAGTCATCCCAGGTAATACTTGCAATTGGCAAAAAAAAGGGAGAATTTTAATTATATGAAGATGTTCTGCATTATGAATTTCATCCCTTGATATCATCAGTGTCTAAAGACAGCACTGGAAAAATTCACTCTCTGTCTCAATGTCTGACCAGAGTGAATTCTTGAAACACTGTCCTTTGTGAATTGCATTAGAGGCTGAGATTCCCAAAGAAACAATTTTGTCCAGCACTCAATGGCCTGTGCTCCAGAGAACGTGTCTTTGAACAAAGCAAGGTACATGCAGATACTGAGATATGGAGATCCCTCTCATGAGTGTTTCCCACCAAGGTGGGAAGATAATCTGAATGCTGTTTCACCTGGAAATGCCACCAGCACTTGAACAACACAAGTTTCTCAAAAAAAGGGCATCAGTATTCTGAAGAACCCCATGAGTGAAAGAGAACAGCACATTACTATAAACTTTACTTAATAGCATGAGTATTTAAACCTCTATTTTTTCTGCAGTAAAACTGTTATTATCTGAACTCTCCATCTTCATTCCAAATATCTGGATTTTATCAAACTCACTCATTTTTGAGAAATTACAAAATAACAAAATCCATTTAGAAGGAGACAAGGAATAAAATCCTTCAGGAAAGTTATAGTTCCCTTTAAAAACCTGGAATGAGGCACCGATCTCCAGTGCCAGATTGCAACAATGGCAAAGGAAAAAGTCATCAAGGAAAATGCTGACTTCATATCACACCTGATGGTAACAAACCCAACTGCAGTTTCAAGCAGGGGAGCAGTACTTCTCCCTCATCACCTTAAAGTCTGATCTGTTTTAAAGTTCCTGCTAAATTTGAGAGTTTGAAGGGACATTTAAAGGAATTGCTCCTTGTACCTTGTGTTATGCTTTAGCTCTGGAAGGAAAAACTCGCCAGTTTTGCTGAAGTCCTGCCAGGAGTGCGGCAATGTGCGCTATGCGTGATCATCCATTTGGGACAGGAGCGAGATGGTCACTTGCACAGACCTTTTATAGCCATCTGAAGATCGAATGACCTGCTGTGGTTCTAATCAGGGCTCAGCTCGGCAGGAACTGCCAAAAGGAAAAGGCCAAAGGAGAGAGAGAATTTAAAGCTCACATCATAACAGCAATCAAGCGGGGCCATAGTTACAGGCAAACCACAGAAATGAGCAGGGTAAAAGAATTCTCCAACTATCACAGGCACATTAACGCTGGTCGCATTCCAAAGCACTCATTACAGCACTCCAGTGTGGCTCTCTGTACAGCTGGTCAAATAATGCTCATCAAATAAACGGTTTGACAAATTTTGCAGAGTTTCAAAAATAAATTATCCAAAAAAGTGTGCTTTTTAAATTATTCCCACAGCTGTAGTCTTGCAAGTCTAGAAATATGTTCAAACTCTCCTCTTTCCCTCAGCTTGCTCACACTCTACATTTTCTTAATTCATGCTCCCCAGTTGCACCTTCTGAACAACCCTGTTAAAGTCAAATCTCTGGGTGCACATTGCAGCCTTCCTAAGCAATTCAAAAGAGCAGCACAGCAAACCTTCTCCAGTTCTCCTGTCACCCCTAAGTTTTAATATTAAATCAGCCTGTCAGTACTCACAACAAAGCCCAGAACCATGCAGGTTTCTCCCAGCCAACTTAGGCATCCCGTTGTACTACACCAGTGCTCCACTGAAGTTAATGGCACCATGCTGGTTTACACTGCACAAGGATCTGCTCCACCATCACAGTGACTCAGGTCAACATACATTTTAGAAAGGGTCCTGCTTAGTTGCCTGCCTGAGTACGGTTCTCTGTTGTCTGGTACACTGGGATTTGGTAGTAAGTACAATTCTGCAAATTTATATTTTCCCATGATAATCTCATTTGAAAAAAAAAAAAACAAAACCCAGAGCATATATTTATTGACTCTAATGGATTTTTATTTTTTTAATTTTTATTACTGGAGCCAGGAAAATGGCTATTTATACATAACAATGCATACTGAGTGCTTGTCCCAACCAGTATAAAAGAACAGGTTCAGCAATTTTTTTTCTAGCTCTTCTGAGTGGCTTCAAATGATAACCATGTTCATACAGCCAAGGTGGTGCAGTCATCCCTGAATGATAGACCCAGTTCTTGATTCAGTTCTCCACAGCTCTCTTTGAAGGTCCTTCACATGAGAAACATATAGGCCAAAGTCTTTCTTTTTTTACTATCATTATGAAGAGAGACACAACAGCAAAAATAGAGTTTATTCTGTATAAACAATTTATTTTCCTAGTCCTGCTGGACCAACTCATTCAACAGTATAAGCATACATTTAATCAACAAAAAGAAGTCGGTGCAGAAAACGACGAAATTCAAAAATATGCAGATAAAATTATTACTTTTTTTATTTTGTTGGCAGATTCAAAGACTATTTGCAAGAGGTCCCAGATACCTGAGAGATCAGGTCCTGCTGTTGCTTCTAGCGAAAGCTCCCTCCGCCTGAACAGTGAGATTATTGGTCAATAGAGGGAGCTTCTGACCATGGGAAGCACGAGCCTGGCCGGGACCGAGGTCAGGCTGCAGAATTCTGCGGTCTGGTGAAAAATAAGTGAATGTTCGGTCTTGCCACTTTTAGAAACAAGTGCAATACCTATCTGTTTGGAAAGGCTTGGGTTTTGTTGGTTTTTTTGGGGGGGTTGTTGTTGTTGTTTTGGGTTTTTTTTTGTTTTTTGTGGTTGTTGTTGTTTTTAAGTAGTAATACTTTTTGTGATGCTGTCATTTAGAAAATCAAGCCTAACTTAGCATTTCCTCATAGAAGGGTAAGAGCATAAATGTTTTTTATCCCTTACTCTCTACAGTCATGATAATGAGGGATGTACAAGCATCATGGTTATTATCAGAACTATATTATATAATATCACATTTAGATTCACAAGGAAATTACCACTTCACTGTTGTCCACTAAAAAATATGTATCCAATATACGTGAAGCACAGGAATACAAGCCTCTCAAAATTTGTCATTTCTTTTTGACTGTTTCTGTTTCCAAACTTGACAAAATGACTGTGGCTAGGAGATGACGAGGGAGCGATGTGCACTACTTCTTTAAATCCAGAGCAGGGGAAGGTCATATGCAATAGCAAGCCTAGAGAGTAACTCTGGAGACAGGTCGATTTTCTTTAATCTAATAAAGTTGAAAGGCAGAAAGAGGGTGCTTGTACTGATCCGTATCATTCTGGTAGTTCAAACCCTTCACAAATACGCTATCAAAATGGGTGTTAAGCAATGTTGCAGTCTCACTGGGAAATTAAGCTGTAGATTGTTCTTATGATTAGGACAGGAAGAGTAGTGTGTGCCAAAGGAGACTGTGTTGGTGATTTTAGGCACATGACCAATTTGTATCTGTTAACATCTGGACAAAGATGTGCCAGTTTGCTCCATAAAAGCTCCAAGCAGTCAAAGAAGTTCAGTAAAGTCACTGGAAAATTAAGCGTAAGGAAAAAAGGTCCAGTAACAGAAACAAGTAAAAATGAAAATGTGTATCTGAAATGGAACCATGATGTCAAAAGCAGAAGTAAAAAAAATAAAGAATTTTGACCTTTCTAACTCTGTATGTATTGCAAGAGTTCTTAAAAATCTTACGTTTTACCTCCCTTTCTCTTTCCTCAGTTGTGTATTTTTTTCACCTTTATAGGAATGGATTCCAAAAGCACTTTTATTACCCAAGAAGGAGCTTTCAATTGTGTCAGAATATTCAGTCTTTAAAATATGGGAGAGTGAGAGGAAAGGAAAAAAGGTCTAGGAGTGAGAGAGGCTAGAAAGCACCAGACCGTTATTTTCCAGATGCAGGATAACCATCTCTTTTGATTTTTATAGGCCAGTCCTGAAGCACAAAGGACATGCTTCCGTCCTACAGGATTGCAGATTGGGACTGTTAGACTTATAGATCCAAAGGCTGCAGCCCTTTTGGGAGGCCCTCTCATCTTGCTGTCCACATACACAGACCAGCTGTACATGGGGTAATTAAGTCTGGGCTCAAGTGTAGCTGTCATGAAACCTCAGGAGTCTTCCAAGAAGATGAGGGATGAGGGAGAGCCTGATCTGTGGCCTTGATGCAGCATCGTGCAGTGTTTCTGGTGCTTCTCAGCTAAGTGCTAAGTCACTGCAGGTACAACAGCTGCTGCTGCAGTTTCATGGGTGAGGAAAGCTGGGAAAAGCTTTCCTTTCCTAAGTCACCTACACAAGTCCTAAGGGAAGATCAGAGAACAGGGCTGAAAACATACTTCTTTGGGGCAACAAAGGAGTCAACAGGAAAACAAGGCAAAAAACACGTCAAAGATAAATGAAGCAGAGTAGGTGTAAGCACAGATGCTAGAGGGGTTGTTAGGGAAGAAGACATGACCAAGATCCTAAAAAGGCTGAGAGAGAAGTGAGGAAGAAGTGAAATAAAGAGAAAGAAACTTAGAGACCTATAAGAAGGCAGAGTGTCACAGAAAATGTGCTGTAAGAGCATCTGAGTGAGTGAGTTAAGGGTATTGGACCAGCATTGAAGAGGATGAAAGCAAAAAGAAATCCAAGTTCAAAACATCACCAGGGCGACCAGTGATGTCATTCAACATAAGGACTGGGCATTGATGAAGGAGAAAGAGGTGGACAGATAAAAAATTCAGAGAAAGAATTTAGAGAGACTAGAGACATAACAAGAAGAAGATTCATCAACAACAATCATCCAGGATCCTCAGTGCAGCAGCTGCGTCAGTCTTGTCATCAGGGGAAGACTTTGGTCTCAGTGACAGGGAGCAGGACCATAAAAAGATCACAAGGTCTAAATGAGCATTTCAACAATCAAGCAGGGATTTGAGGGGAAGCAAATAGAGAGAAGAAGGAAGAAGCAGAAAGCTGGACAGATTAAGTCAAGGAGAAAGGCTGTAGGGAGAGCTTTGTATTTAGAAACTGCATATTTCTTCCTTGGAGTGGTGAGGCAATTTATTTTGGAGAGGTTTATACTGCACGGAGGCAAAGGGGCTGTAGACAATCTGTCTCATGTAAGTTACAATTGAGCCATCGGTATCAGGTGGCACAGGAAGAGTTAACTTCAAGTCCCACCAAGTGGCTGTACAGCTGCTGAAATGCATCTGTCAACAGAACTATTACTGTCATCAGATCAGCACAATGTCCTTGACCCTGGAGGTCAACTGCGAGGCATTAGCTGCTACACAGACAGAGCTGTCATGCTCCTGTGGGAACCGAAAGGTTACAAGACCAATTGGATCAGCCCCAGAAGCAAAATCGTCCCTCCTTATCCAATAGTGACTTAGAGGTGCAGGTGGAGCAGTGTGATAGATTTCCTCCAGCACCTTTTCCCTTTGGAAACCTAGATTTAAACACTCTGCTTCAAACAGGCAAGGGAAGGGACTCCACTTATTGCCCTTCACAGTCCCCATTATGCACATCACTAAACCACTGTGTAGTTTGCTGGGTGCAAAGCCTGCACTAGACATTGAATGGCTGAAGGCTGGAAGGGGGTGGGAAGTAGATTTACCCAAGGGGAACACCAGGGGTGGCAAGGCTTGGAGAAAATAAGTAGCATGGGATGGAGGTTTAAGGACTGCAAGAGTGAAGAGCTGCAGGACAGGACTAAGATGTCTGTGCTTTCAGCCATAAGGAGGTGAACACAGGGGTTAAAAACTCCTTTTTAAAGTAGCTGTTGGCATTCACATTGACTTCAGCAATGCTTTTTATTATTTTGTTTACAGTAAAATCTACTGTAGACTATTGTAAATCTACTGTAAAATTTTACTGAGTAAATTCTCAGTAAAAGCTCTCGGCTGTAATAGAGGCAGGGGGATCTTAATGTCACATATCTCTGAAGGGATGTGAAGTCTTAAAGCTAAGATTTCATTAGTCAACAATTTCATTAAATCTCCTCTGCTGATATATATAGACACATAATCCAGTGCTGTTCAATTTTCAAGCCTGGCAATTTCAACCCAGCTTAACTGAAATATTATCTAAATTGCATTTTTAAACAGGTGATTGGCAGTGAAATGGCAGCATTTCCCTCAATAGTAGAATATGGCAGCATGTAAGGGAGATGAGAGAAGGCAGAGGAAGCAGGGAACAAAGACAGAAAAGGTCAAAGGCAAAGGGAAAATAATCAGCTTATCTTTTTTTTTTTTTGTAAAGTGATTGTAAACTGTTCATCTCACAGCACATTTTTCAGCTTGTGGAGGTGCCTCCCCTCACGCTCTTCCAGCTTACCTCCCCACAAGTTTGAGACAACCCACATTAGCAAGACATTTTGTGTTACTTAAACCAGGCACAGCCTCCCTCTATGTGCCAAGCAAGGAGAGGACTCTACCCTTTTGTTCATCTCCAGGTTCTGCAAATCCTGCAGCATTCATGAAGTCAGCTCAGCTCTCGCAGCAGGTGGAAGCTCCCAGCCTTGCAGCAGCTGTGCACAGACTTGATCTTCAGGTTTTCACACACAGTCCTCAACCTCCCCTGCCCAAGCCTTCTTTCCCTGTTTTTTTTTTTAATGCAGAAAGCAGTAACCCTTTGGCCCAGCTAGCCCCCGCTATCAGATTCCAACAGAGGAATTCTGGGCATGAAGCTTCACAGAGCAAACAGGTCTCCCGCCTTCTCTAAATGTCTCCCCCTCCCTCTCTCCCTCCCTCTCTGTTGCAGGGAATCCACCCTTATCCAGTGCAGCAGGGATGATATTTTTGAATTGTGTTTATTTGTTGGCACCCTGGTGTGAAAGCGTTTCCCATCAACTGCATATTAATCTTGTCAGCAGTTGTGAACATTTTCCCCTCTGCCCTAAGCAGTCCATGACTTTTGGGTCCCTTACTCTCTCCCATCCCCACTTCTCACTGTAATTAAAGAGAAATTAATCTTCCTGGTTTTTGTTGAAGTGACTTCATCCATGTTAAAACGGTAAGACAGGGATTGCTTTAGCCTTAGGAAGAGTGAAGTTAGGAAAGTTGTAAATTGGCTTTTAGAAAAACATAGGTGGGGATACAGGTACCTAGTCATCACATGTTCAGATGACCTTTAAAAGTCCTCAGCCATTGTCCCTGTACTCATTGGAACCTATGCTAGGTTTTCCTTATCTTGAAAATCCCAGGGACACTACAAACACCCAAAACTGTATAACCTGAAATTTTTGAGACCACTATCTGTCTTCATGGATACTTTTATTCACTATATCCATCAGTACATCGATACTTCTGTTACTTGATTACCCAAACATGCCTGGGCATATTTTGCAATCCCAGATTCATGATCCCTATTTCTTGGGTACATTGGGATTTTTATTTCGGGGTTGTTTTGGAGAACTGAATTGAGTGTATTTGCACCGAACAGTATTCCTCAGGAAAAGGCACTAGTAAAATCTGTTTGATTGAGGACACAATGTTGGGAATGCATGAGGACATTGCACAGTAGGAACTATGAAAGAGGTAACTGAGAGTGCCCATTTCAAAAGGATTGCACATATCCTTCCCCCCAGCCCCATCAGAGAGCAATGTGGTCTCCCCATCCCACTGGAAGAGTGGAACAAGCAGAAACCCTGTACTTACTCTGCTAGTGAAGATTCAGATGTCCAGATGGGTCCTGGACCCACTACCAGAACACCTAGCTATATCTAGGATGGATAGTGCCAGCTTGAAATAAACTCTAGCTGATTAAAAGCAGAACTGCTTGCTTGTACAGCACCCCAGGCTATATTTACCATCTTATTTTCCCAGGACCCTTGCTAAATAACCAAACCAAATGCAGACCTTCAGGTAAAACCTTCTAGTTCCTCTACGGTAAGACACCCAGGTATTTGGAAAACTCAGCACATGCGGTCTCATCCTTCCAGATCTAAAACACAGATGGGCATAATTCAGAGAAGCCTCTGAACTATGCCCATCTGTGAGCTAACTAAATGTCTTCTGTAGCTGTTTGGCATTCATATGATGGCAGTAACCCTCAGCCTTTCCACCTGCATTAGGGTGTGACTTTTGCAGGGACTCAGCCACTGCTCCATTACAATTCATGCTTTCATTACTTCACAAGCAGATAGCTGTTATGTACCAGGGAGGGGCTTATACTTCAAATAAATTCCGTAAAGATGGGAGTGGGAAGTATTACTTGCCTTCTAAAGGAGCATCTTCCTGAGATGACATGTCCCCACAGCCCTGGGATTTGTACCACATGCCTATTAGGCTTCAACTTTCTCCTTTTGGCCCAAAATAGCCAGAACCAGTATGCATAAAACACCCCGTCTTCCCAGGATCCTGTCCCCACTGAATCTAGGGATGGCTGAGAAATCCAGACCCAGGATCTCCAAAACATATCATATCATATCATATATCATATCAATCTCTTCTTCTTTGTGGTGTCCAAAATTCCCCAGATGTGTCAGCATTTTTGGTATACCCTATAAATTGTTTATATGATCAGTGTTTCGGGAAAAGGATCAGCTATAGAATAGAAGGCAAAGAATGAGCTTTTATCAGTGTGAAGGAAAGTGGACAGTGGTTTGAATTTATAGTGTTGGGCTATCTGATTAAGAATACTTTGTGATGCTGGCTGACAGATGTTTTGTAATAATTTGATATTGCTAAGTACCTTATCAATGCTGTATTCACATTTCTCTTGTTGTTACAAAGCATTTCACAGTAGGCAAACAGATTATCATCCCAAACAGAGAGGCCAATGACTTGGCTGAAAAATTAGCAACCTGCTTCCTGTGGACTGAAAGTTAACTCTGATTTTTCTCTTCGGCAGCCAGGTTTTTCTACCACACTGTGGAGCTGTCTGCTTCAAGGCAGCTTCTGCCTCCCTTCAAATATCAAGAGAAAGATCATGCTAAGCACTGAAAAGTGCAGCAAGGCGAGTAATCTTGTACTGGTTGAAGACTAGAAATGCAGCAGGCAGAGGGCATGTGACCCTCTAGATGCTTTAAATTCAACTAATTCCATAACAGCCTCTTCCTGCAAGATTTCATTTGCAAGGAAGATTTAATTTGCGTCCTGTCTGAATACTCATCTCCTCGTTCTGCTAACAGAGCTACATCTTTCCATTCTGAGCTCTGCTACCATATCTACCTCAGATGCAAGTGTGCCACTTTGTTATTTATGTCAGCATCACCCTGGCTGGGACTAATGAGGCTTTGTGTGCCACAGGGCTGCAGCTTTTTCTTTTATTTACGTTAATGAGTCCTGCATAAAAGGTTTTGCCAAAGACTAAAAACATGCAAAACTGATGACATAATTGTAGGAGAGTCTACAGGAATATGAAGCAGGATTAGGATACTATCAACAAATCAGATTTTAAGTATTGTTCCACTGGGCAAGGAGTGTTTTCAATTAATTTGTAATTAAATAAGGGAAGCAATTTAGTGAACTCAGAGAGATATTCCAGCAAACGGTTTATCTCATCAGTCTGAACCACACATTCCTCCAGAACAGGATCATTGTTTAGATCTTGGGCATGTTATATGATCCGACCTATAGGAGTAATTCAATAAAACATCAATATTTTCCTTCTATTAACCCTCAGTGTCATGCTGAATGGAGAGAGCTGCCTCTGCCTGCCTTCACAGTCCCCATTAGATCTGTACCCTCTCTAACTGGTTGGACAGGTGTTATCACTAAGCAGCCTGGGGCTTTCAAACATAGTCAAACCAGACACATTCTCCAGCCAATTTGCAGCAGAGCACTGATGTACGGAGGAATGGAGATGAAGAAATGGAGAGACAAATAGAGAGGACAGAGAACAATGAAGGGGAAACACACACTGCTTTCGCAGTGGAAAACATAGTGTCAGTTGAAGAGATTTCCAACTGACAGGATTTGTGAATTTTTGTCTCAAAATATTCTTTATAAAATCCTTTTTCAATCAGACCCAAAAGTATAAGGTATTTTAAGAGGACCTGAGAAAAGATGAGCAATTCCAGATGGAGTTCTATGCTTTAATATATTCAGGGCTGGCAGAGCAGGGATTTGTTGATTGTTTAAAGGGCTTAGTGCAACAGCTGGGCCCATTTTGTGTATGACCAAAAGTAAGAGCAAAAATGAATGCTGATGTCCAGACATCTGGCCTTATAGCTATTGTTCTTGGCTTTTTCTTTTTTTTTCATAGCCAGAATTATTCCATGAAGCAGACGGGGGGGGGAAGAAAATTATGACATGAGAGAGGAGCCAAGATAAGAGATTTAGGAGATAATTAAGCAGTAGAGTAAAAAAGAAAAACAAAATGAGGTGCAAAGTGAGTATAAGGAGATACAGCAGGAGATTAAACAGGTACAGAACTGAAGAACAAAAATGTTGGGGACAGGGAATTAGAGAAAGAATTGAGTGAAGTAAGAGGAGACAAGACAGGCAGAGGAGTAAAAAGAGTACCATAATAACCATATGCTGTTAAAGACTTACTGCAACTGCTGCTAAAGAGATGAAGACACAGACACGTTTGGCAGAGATTTCTTCCTTTTCAGGTCTCCACTCAGTTTTCCTTCTCCTCTCCCTCTCTCTTCCAAGCCTACCCTGGTCATGGTCATATCCATGATAAGACACTCATTTGGATAAACCAACTTAAAAAAAAAAAGAGAAAAATTAATTTATGGACTTTTTTTTCTCATATTGATCATATTCTGAGATTTTTTTTTTTTTGGAAGCTGTAGCAGTACTAGTGCTCAAAGGAAAATGTAGTCCTATCAGAAAGAATGGCTTTTGAGCCAGGACTGTTCCTCATTTTCTCATTGTGAAAAGCATCAAAGCTCGGCCAAGTTCAAAGGTCACATTTTGATATGCGCAGGTCAGAGCTGTGCATGTGAAGTCACTGAGGATTTTGTGCATTCCCTGCATGCATAAGAAGTCAAGTAGGTTGCTTCTTATAGTTACTGCTCCTACAGTTAATAGTGGTAGGACAGACTCCCCTCAGGATTGTGATGATCTGCTACTGGCAATCAGAGAAAATGGTGGAGAAGACCTACTGAATGGAAGCAGATGTGGAAGGGAGAGGGAAGAGGGAAGGGATAAAACCCAATTGATACAGAGCAGAAAATTGACAGGAATGCTCAGGACAGGAATCTGAGTAACAGGGAAGGCTCCATTCAGAAGAAAAGAGGAGGAGGCATCTTAAAAGGAAAGACTCAGCTTGGGGAGAAGGATGGAAAGACAAGCTATTTGGAAACATGTCAGGTGAAGAGGTGTGGCAGGAGAGAGATCAATTCTAGTAAGAGTTGTGTGCAAGGTAAAGGAGTTGGTCTCCGTAGAGCCCGAGGCTGGAGAGGGAGTAGAGCCACAAAAGACAGAAAATAGGGTGAACACCAAGGGTAATTGAAGATTCTGAGAAGCTGCAGTGGTACAGAGCAACAGAGATAGTGAGAAACAGAGGTAGGGAGAAATTACTGTAAACTCAGAGTAGCAGAGAAATGCTGATCAGTGAACTAATCAATGCCAGTGACACAAATCAGAGAAGGGGGTCAGAGACAAGCTGAGCCAAGAAACTGGGGCAAGGATGGGGGAGAAGGGATTGAACTACAACATGTATCTATGAACAGGAAAAAGGAAGAACTGCAGCAAGGCCCAGGGAACAGAGATGGGACACAAGGATCACAGCTTGTTTGGAGCTGGCAGAAGGGATCCACTGTGATCACAGTCCCCACGGGAACAGAGTCTGCATCTCATCACTCCTCTCCTGCCACACATTCTCTCCAAAATCCAATAGTATATGGTTATACAAACTGTATTACCTCATCTGTTTTTCATGCTCCTCCACCTACCAAATAGCAAACCTCTGTTGTTACCACTTTTTTCAGTAAGCTCAAGTGACAGGGGCTTCTGAAAGTGACCTTAAGTTATCAGTTGTTAAGGATGTCAGTGTGATCCTACATAACTGGTTTATTTTTCCTCGAGCTCACCTTTCCTCTTTGAGGCCAAGGAACATAATTCAGAAAAATATTTTAAGACAATACAATTGAGCTGTTAAGGTCAAAGACTTTTAAGTTGTTTAAAATAAGGACAGAATTGTGAGGTATGCATCAAAAGGATGAGGTTATGCTACTGTATGAATTTAACCCTCCTGTCATGCTGTATTAATTTATATTTTGTATCTAACAGTGAACTCAATGTCCAGCTTGATTTTAGTACCCTGAGACACAGTGTTCAAAATATCTGGAAATAGTTCCAACAGAAAAATAATTGTCTGTGTCCTTCTTCAGCTACGAATCCTGTAAAGAAAATGATATGACAGGAAACATACAAATTTCAGAGGTCCTCTCCTTCTTTAGAAAGCCCCCCTTTCCCACTCCAGCAGCTGTGGTTCACCCTGTCCCTCTCAAGGTAGGTCCCTTTGAGCTAAGGAGTGGCCTGGGTAATTTAAAGTTAAATACTGCTTGAAAAATCAGATCATATTTTCTCATTTCCATTTAGCAATGGGTTCTTATCTGAGTGTGGCTCAAGCTTCTCTGCCCACTCCTGAAACAACCATGTGCTGTTGCATCTTATTTAGCTCAGAAACCTGACAAGAAATTGCTTTCCTTCTGCGGAGACCAGACAGGACTGGGTTACAGAGCAACACAAAACTTTGGGCACATAAGAATTCCCTTGGTTGTGGTGCTGTGGTTTTTTATTTATAGTCTGCCCAACTACAGGCATGGAACACAGCCACAGACTTGGCTTGTTCATCTTTGTTTTCATTGCACCAACACCTATAAATGAAACAAAAAACCCAGAAAAGGGTTTCTGATCTTAACCGCTGCTGAGGCCTTGCCCAGCTGTACAACCTCTGGCTTTCCCTCATATAATTATGGAAGGACCAGAAGCTTGATCCTCAGTCATATATGAACCTTCCCCTCTGCAGAAGGGAAGAAAGTAGTTCTTATGAGGAGTCAAACAATACAGATGATAAGGCCAGAAGAAGCCATTGTGATCATCTACTTCAGTCTCCCACCTAACACAAGGCATAGGGCTTTCTTAAATTATCCTATCTTTGAGTTATAGTGGCTATTACAGGATAATAAAACATTCAATTTTGCCTGTTCCACATTAAATACATGCTGCCTTGTTTTTTCCAGTCTGAACCAGTCTGTCTTGAGCTTTACCCACTGCAGAGTATCAGGAGTTTGTTAGCTGCAGTGAAGAGGTCTGCAGTGAGAGATCTGGTCCTCAGTTTGCCTTACCTGTCATGCTTGAATGACAGGATAACTCCGCTGAATGGTGTCATCTCAGCAGTGCAACTCCAAGAAAGACCATGGACTTGAACACCAGTCATGAATGACCCCCCTGGCTCCTTACTGAGTGTTACAGAGCATTGCTGAGAGAGACCATGTCTTTCAAAGCCCATGGGGATTCATAACAGGAAAGACACGATGACTTTCAGAACACTGAAAATTGTTTATAATTGAAGTAGTCACTTATAAATAGCTCCCACTTGATGTCATGTGGCCAGCTTAATTAAGTAGTGCGGAGCGTGTGCGGTCATTCACCTCAGAAGAAAAACCTGTATTGGGCCTTCGCCCTAATGTGAATTTCCTGACCTGACAGATGGGGATTGAGTGTCTGTTTATGCCAAGAGGAGTTTGCTAACATTATTCCTCTAATTACTAATTATACCAGTGAAAGGGACTTTACGGCCAGAGTCCTGGATACGTGAAACTTGATCATCAGAGCTTTGCAGGAAAGATGGAAGATTGATGGGTGACATCAAACAGCTGACAAGGAGGCCAAGGCAGCCAGACGGACAGCAGCTGCTCCAAGGGGCTTTGGGGGGTAGCAGGGGGCAGCTGCTCAGGGGGACAGGGGTCTGTGGGGGAGCAGCACCAAGGAGAACAAGCCATTTTAAAATTTCGCACCCCCCTGTCATTTCAGATATGAATGGGTCTAATCTCCCTGGGCTTGAGGCTGCCTGAGAGACTGCATCCACCAACAGGTGGTAAGGCAAAGCCAGAGCAGCGGGGCTGAAGGCAGTTGCTGCCACAGAGGGACACCAGCTTCGGCTGCAGCAGAGGGCTCCACAGGACACTGTGAACAGTGGATCGAAGAAGAGGAGGTGGAGGATGTAAAAGAGGTCCTCTGGGACTCAGGTTTTTCAGATCCAAGCCTGAATCTCATTGTGTCCATTCCCTGAGGCCCCAGGAAACTTGTCCCAGTCAGCTACAGAGTGAGGCCAGGGACACTGTGAAAAGATCCTTTGGACGGCAATTTCCTTTATGAAAGAGACAGGGGTTGCACAGTCTCATCAAGATGCATCAACACCTGTTTAGGGGATCAGACCCAAATCACCCTGGTGGTCTCTGACTCAATGGTGGCATCAGTATGTTGCCTGATTCTCTGAAAGATATTTGGGCCGGGCTGGTCTGGTTTCCCTGCCCTGCCAGCATCCGGTGGGCTGGTGACTGGTACTGCACCACAGGGCTTGTACAAGTTCAGTCTCCAGTGATCCTGCCATAGTGTACTTTATGTGGTCTGTAAACTACTGGTTCTCCTAGCATTCTGGGGAATCACAGGGACTGGCTGCCAGACCTTCCCCTACATGTTCCCTTGCCTAAACTTAAGATCTCCCCAAGTGCAGCCACCCTGCCTGTGGAGACTCTGTGGAGACATGGAGACTCCCATGCCAACGTGGGAGCCTTCTTCTGCTGGAGGAGTTAAACCACCATCTTGAATGACATTCCCTGAGTGGACACAGAAGTCCTGGTGCTCATACAGCTACTTCTGCCCCCACCATGAAGAGGATTAATTATCATGCCATGAGCCCACATCACTACACTAGCAAACCAAAGCCCAACTCCTGCCCAAACCCTCAATTGTACAAGGGAAGCAGAGGGACCACTGGAAACACATAAACTGGGAATCTACTGGGAAGTTGAGAGAAAACAGCTCTTGCTGCCCTGGAGCAGTAGGCATCTGGCTGATTTGTGTAACATTAATTAGAAATCTGTTCTTGAAAAGGGACAAGTGAAGGCTGTTTGGCTTTGCATTCCACGAATATGAAGGAAGTATGGAGGCAAACAGTAAACTGTCCTTACGAAAATCACTTTTTGCTGGATGTAACAGAACACAGCAGCATTAGCATAAGGATGAGTAGATCTGTGATATTAGAAACTTTTCCACTAGTACAGTAAGCTTAATTTCAAAGTGGTATAATACATAGTGCACATGTGTATCAAAACATAAATAACCTCTACTGCCATCTAGCCAATAATCGAGGTCTCTACTGTAAGCTCCATCTCGGGTAACAAGTCTACCTTTCACCAGATTTGTCAGAATATTTTCATAAATTGGAGTGTGTTCCAGAGCTCTAGGTCATGAGTGTAAGTGTGAAACAACCAAATGATAAGATAGGAAATACTATCGTTTCATGGTTCAACAGGTACACACATCCCACTGTTTCTGCTCCGGGTGAAGTGCAGCTGCAGAGATTGCACAGAGGTTAACTCTGTAACACATAAATCTGTTCCTGAAGGCTGGAATCCCCACTGATGTTTGCTTCCCTATGCTTGTACTTTTCATCTCATTGATACTAAGTACTGAGCATCTGTTAGCTTCGAGAACAGCCTTGCTCTTCCACTGCTATCAAGAGTCTCACCTGAGTTTTGCAGCTCCAGCTTTACAAATGCATACTGAACCACACTGAAAATACGGATATTTGACATTACAACTAGCTTTGCTTTGTCTTGTTCTTTCTTTCTTACATTTATGTTTTAGAGCTACTACTGTACAGAAGTGTCTTAAGCACTTAGAAAAAAACACTCAAAAAACACCACATCAAATTCTCACACATATCCCAGAAAGCAGCTGGGCAAAACTTCCCCAGCTTGATCTTTATCAGACTGATAAGCTGTTCTTTTAAAAGGTCTAATGCAAGTGAGTTCCAGAGTTTCCTGTCTAGGTCAGGAGCCTTTCAAAACTTGATTAAAACATTCTATTTCCCCACTGACTTGAGAAAAATAAATGGTTGAAAATGTGTGCATAATGTTTCTTCCTTTCAACAATTCTTTAAATTCCAAATAAGTAGAAGTCTAGATACCAGCATAGGAGGATGAGCAAATGAATAGGTTAAGGCAGGTCAAGATATCTCAGTTCAAAGAGACATTGAACACATAGCATAGTCCCAAATGGTATAATGCCACGCCTCACTCATAGAGTATTTGCATTAAGAGAATTGGAATTATTTTCTTCCAGCTTCAAATGCCTGCCTTTAGTGCATTCTCACCCTTCACCACAGTTCAAGATGTACGGACTGCTTTGTTCATGTATTGGAGCAGTGATGCAGTGGTTCCCAGGGTTCTGAGCTCTGTCACTCCTTTGTTTTCTCCATGCCTTCACATTACTTCTATAGATCAAATCAGGATCAGGAATGTACTCATTCTTTCAGAAGATCACTCTGTTCCTGCCTAGTTGATGAAATATCGATGACGGAACAAATGCAGCCTTGAGGAATGCCTCCCAAAGGCCAAGCTGCATCATCAGCAGTCTTTTACCATGAACACTTGGGGAAAAAACTTGGTTTATGGCACTGTGAAGCTTTCCATGATTTTGCCATGATCTGAAAAGCAAAAAAGGACTAAGTGCTTTCTACAGGGAACTCCACTGTTTTTGGCAGGAAAGATCTCCAAGTCTCTGATTTGAACAGTATCCTAGTACATGTAGTGAATCAACTGACTAACATTTCCTCAAAATCTATTAGAACCACTGGATGAGCAGTGCTGCCAATCATATCTACTGCATATTGCCAATCCACTCATTCTCGGCAGAAAAGAAGGGTAATCCAGCTCAGTCTGCCCTGTTTTTTCCCTACCAGCAGCACCCTGACCAGATGTGAGGATACTTCCAGTGATCCAGGGTGTGTGGGTGAAGGTGTGCAAGGCAGGTACAAAAGCTCAGGTCGTTCAAGGTGTCTGGGGAGCTAAGTGCCTACAGATCTGGGCCTCAGCCTCTTGTTCAAAGCATCTAGAATTACTTAAACTCTGATGGCAAGGTCTGCATGAGGTAAGTGTTGAGCTTTAGTAGTCAATAATTTCCTTGCTTCAGAACTGATCAGCTTTTCCCACAGCTAACTTACTGCCCCAAAACAACAGAGATATATTTGATCCAGCTTGGAATCTCAAGTACTAAGCTCTAAAAAGGAACATAAAGTGCTGCTGATTGAACCTTCTGTGCAAAAGCTGTTATGATCTCCAAAATATAATTCCATCACCTCTGAAATTAAAACCATCTAGGAGTGATTCAGTTTCAGATTCAGCCTTTTATTCCATCCAAACTCTCACACTTTTTGGTGGCACAGCTCTGTCTTTCTAGTGTTGTCTAAACAACATTACACTAGAAGACTTTCTATTTCAGTTAATTAATCTCTGTCCTGTAAAACATTATTTGGTGTTACAAAATAAAGAAAAAAAGTTCAATTAAATCTTGCAAATGTTAGCTATTTGTCTAAGTGGAAACCAGACAAGTTGCAGTTCATTGATCCGCACTGGTAGTAATGGCGCTCAAGGTTTACTGGTGGGAGTTTGCAGGAAAAATAACTAATTTGTCAGTGTTTTCTTTAAATTATTATTGTTTAGTCATCAGAGGATTTTGTGGGATGATGAAGAAAAGCAAAGATAATTCAAGGCAAGTGAAAAAAGATGTTTTCACTAAAAAAAGCTTTCTGTTGGCATTTAACTTATATTTTAAAGAAAACTAAGAAATGTGCTTTCTTTCATTTTGCTCACAGTCCTAATTTGACATACCCAATGACAATCACAATGACTTTACAACATTTACATACTCCAGGTCTAAGTGTGTAGTTAAGAATTAGAGTTTAGACACCATGGCTGGTACATTGGACCAAAATGCTGAGCTCAACTGTTTATCTCAAATCTCTCCACATTATTTTCCAGTCCTGACTATCACCTCTCTTAAAAATCACTGGATACAAAGTATTAAGGATGCATGATCTGAAAGCACTGGCACAAGCAAGTCAATGCATCTGGAGCACGGCCAGATTTTAGTTATGTACTGTACCTTTTCCATTCATGGCCCTCCACATTCTGCAGCCCTGCCACAGTAAATGTTTTGCTTCGTCTGAAGTAATGAGATGGAGAGAGATGGAAAAAGGCCTGCTTTTTCATTCTGACTGCTCTTAATGTGAGTTAAGGAATTTGACTGATGGGAATTATGCTAACGCAGTTTGTTAACTAAGAAAAGTGCTAATTAGAAACCCTTTTGAACTCAACCTCTGCAATGATGTAGTATAAAAACTTGCCACATTTTATTTGCTTAAAGTTTACTGAATCCATATGAATTGCTGGTCAGGGCAGAAGCTATACAATATTGATAATAAAGCGTTACCAAATCTTCTTTGAAACATTTATTATACAATATCTGTCAGTAGTAAGTGGAGCTTTTACATTAAAGCAGGTGTTAGCATGTGATAGGGATGAAAATACTGCTTATCTTTCCTAAAATTATTTCAGTTGATCTTTAAATAAATAGTTTTCTGAGAACTAAATCACTCTGACCGAGCCTTGGTTTTGCTGTCATTTGCAGAAAAAAAAGACAGCACAAATTATTTCAACTTCCCATATTGTTAGTACTTGTTAAAATCTTGCACAAAGGATATATCTGGACTTTGGTGGGGCAGAAAACTGCCTTATTTTGTGGTTACTTCACAAAAGTGTCCTTCCAAAGAAGCCAAAGAATACTACTCCCTTACAGATAATTCTACAAAAGTAAGACACATTTCATAGTAGTTTCCAACTCTCACTGTCTTGGTAGGAGGGTACAAGATGAGGCCCTGGCAGGCAGAGACTGCCAATAGCCTGTTCATCCCCATCACCTGGTTCTCACTATGCTTTTCCTAGTCACTGGGGCTACAGCAGTTGCAGGGCACACTGTACAGGTTCAGGGCTAAATCCTGATGCCCTCAGGAGTAAGTAAATTCTGAAATTTTCTGGAGTTTCTATAGGAGGGCCTAAATTTTACATATTTTAGGCTTTGAACTCATCTCATCAGCTATCGCAGAAGCCTGCCTTCCTATATTCTTTTATTTCATATAATTGCCTAGGAAATGGTGGTAGTGGGGTGCCCAATAAAGAGCAAGAGAGGAGGCATTCCAGCACAGCTGACAAGGAAGAGGACCCCACCTGCATAAATATGTTCATTGGAGCACTGTGCTAGGAGTTCACAGGATGGGGTTCTTGGCAGGTGTAGCTCAGATCACATGGACCAGCTGTGTCTAGAAGCAAGGACTGGCAGGAGAGAGGTGTTGGTGAAAGATGAGCTCCTGCTGGGCAATACTGGATTTGATTCTTTATGTTGCCACAGTGTGGGGTCCACTTTGAATTTTGGAGATGCAGGATAAGAAAAGCTTGTGAAGCGGGAATGATGCAGGTGGGGAAGAGAGAAGCACAGGATGCTTTTCTAGTCTGAGGTTAGGAGACAGTAGTTACACTTCAGGTTTATGAAAGAGTAAAGGATTTAGTGGGTGACACCGTAAGGCATGAGAGTGTTTTGTGATATTGTCCTAGGACTGGGAAGTTTAACCACGGCTGTTCTAAAAAGCAGATTTTAGGCACAAGTAAGACTGAGAGCCAAAACAGAGCAGGAAATAGTCATTACTTCATGTACCTCTTTCCAAAACGTGCTCACTGAACCAGATCTATATGCTTAGGAAAATGGTTTAGAAAGAAATGAGGGGGAAATAAAGTTGAAGCAACAGTTTCAGAATAGTATATAATGTGGCAATTTAGTTAGTATGCCATTAGACATCACCCTCAGAAAATCCACTTTAAAATGATCTAACTAAAAGTTCACTGAATGAGACTACCAAGGCCAAAGAAGTATGGCCCAGGCCATTTAGTTACTCCAATTCTAGTACAGCTTACATTTATTTTTAAAAATAATCTCCTGTTTTTTAAAAAAATAAACACCTCCACCTCTTTTCATCAATATTTTCATTGCAAACTCTGGCATACAGCTCAAGTCTGTTTACCCTCCATGGTGTTAATGTTGGTTTTTAATGGATTAGAAACTTTCTTTTTTTTTTTTGCACCAATAATGGCATAATGTTTCAAATCCTACTTATTTAAACTTTGCCTTGTTTGGCTGTTGAGAAATGTTAGCAGTGAGTGCTCAGCACTACTGTGCAAGTCACTCTTTTTGGATGGTGGTAAGAGTGAGGACTGCTATAAAAGCAGATCTCCATGAAAGACTTTATAACCTTAGGGAAAATACTCCTTTTGTGCCAGAAGAAAGCATGCAATGACGCAGGATTTGAAAATGCAGGAGAATGGAGTGGAGATGGGGAGTTTGGCTTTCTGGAAGAGTGGGAAAATGTTTTCCTTGGATTTCTTTCTTTAGGGAGAAGAATAAAAACTTGTGATCTGTTTTGGAAAGGGGCAGGAATAAAGCCTGAGATACCTGAATTTGGATTTTTTTTTGCTGACCAGCAGCACTGAACACTTCCAAAATTCAGTTACCTAGAGACAGTAGAACTACAATACCAAATGCAGTAGTCTTTCTTTAAAGAGACTGTTGCACAACATCCAGCTGGAATTTAGAAGTTGTTTTACTGACATATGATAATGGATTTCACTTTGAGCTTTGCCAGGAATCCTTACACCATTTGCTACAGAGAGGAAAAAACATTCTCCTTGCACATGCATGCACATGGGAGAGTGGACTAAGAAAGGATCTTTTCCAAAATTAAATACAGGGCCTTGCAAGTTTTGAGGTTTTTTTCCAGTAAAACAAAGCCGGTGGAGACTCTTAAATGTAAACGTATTTGTATAAAGAAAGTTTAATCTGTTCTGTATGTTATACTTGTGATACACAACAGAGGCTACAAACACTTATAACTCAGCTTGACTGGAAATATTTGAGTGAAGAGGAAAAAACAGTGACTGGTCAGGCATCCACTAAATGCAAGAGCTGGAGGGAGAAGGGAATATCTACAACTTAATTTGCTTTGGGCCATGTTATTAGATGGACCAGCTTAAATAGGTTAGGCCCAGAGTGTGCATAGACTGGCCCAGCACTGGAGGGCAGGCCCTGCCATGTGGTGGATGGACTGTCTGAATTGCATGGTCTTTACAATCCAGCTGTTCCCTTTCCCTCTAACCATCCCCGCAAGTTCTCACTGTTCAGCGAGCATCTAACAACCCTTATTTTATCAGGAAGGCCCATCACAGTCCGAGAAGGAGAGGTTATTTTTTGTCTCATGATTAGAACTCAGTCTAATGAAGAAGTTACTGATCTCTGGCACTAGAAAAATAAGAGCACCATGTAATATTCAGAAGGGGAACGTGTTAATATATTTACACTTGGCTTAACCTTAATCCCTTTCAGGGCACATGCACTTACAATTTAGTGATGTAGAAATTAGCTTTCTAGATCCTAAAGCCAAAACAGATATTTGGTCCACATCCACGAGGCCAATGCAGCCCATGTGGGAAGCTTTATGCAAATTATATAAACAAATTTAGAGAATCAGAAATAAATTTAAAAGAATCATTTGGTGGCCAGAGCAGCAACTGTAGGCAAAGACCTCCTACATCCAGCTTGGTATGTGAGAGTTCAGGGAGGCTGTGGTAACACATGCTATAGCTGTCAAATCTGTGTAACTTGTGAGACGCTCGTGTCCTGGGGGGTTGCAAACTTCAAGCAAAAGCTGCTCCCAGCCCAGATGCTGCAGTGCTGTGGAACTGGAAAGGAAAGCAAAATGAATTTTATGTTCCTCCCCTTCTTTCTTTCTGAGGGGATAAAGGACTGAACAGTGTTCTCTTGGGGGGAGGGGGATGGAGGGGGGGTGAAGGGGAAGGAAATGTGATTTTTTCTTTTTTCTTAGTATCTTTCTTCTTCTTTTAGAAATATAAAGAGGATGAAAGGCTGTTTCCTTAGCAGTGCTGAACGCCATGTTAGCTGTTCTAGACAACTTTTCTGGCCAGTTTTCTAAAACAGAAACAGCTTTCTAAAGCCATAATTCAGGAAGCATCCCTGTTTCAGAAATATTTAAATCTTATGAAAGCATTATAAAGCAATTAAGTGTGTTCTTAAGGACTCAAGCAAAGAGACTCTGCTTGCTTCCCAACTAAAGCTGAGAAGTTGATGGTTCTTACGAAAAAGAAAATTTTTTCCAAATATTTTTCAAGCATTTAAAATAAGCACATTTTTAAAACAAAGCAAGCATGATTAAAATTAAATCCCCTCTCAGTTAATCAGGTTTTAATTAATAACAACCAAAACCTTTACTGGTTCTTTAGTCAAACGTAGTCTTTCAGAAAATACCAAGTAGAGAAGAAATGACACGTACAACTAGTAATGCCTTTCCACTCCCCACACTTTACTGAAGAACAAGTAAGTGCAAATGTTCTTTAAGTTACCCTAAAAGAAAAGGCAACCAATGTTCCTTCTTCCTGAAGGAGGTAAAGAATATACCTCATTTTTAAACACTCCTTCTGTACTACTATTAAAAATGTGGGCATGCGGGCATGTTATTGTGTCTAGCTACTCCACCGGACTTACCATGCATGTTTTCTTACCCTGCTGTATAAACTCATAATACACAGGCTTGTTAACCTTGTCTCCCAGGGAAAGGTAAACTATGCTTTGTTTACACAGAGTATTATGCAGAATTCCAAGTGTACTGTAAATTCATGTCTTAGGTTACTCCACACATGTATTCAAAAGCAGTATTTTTTAATAAGCCAAAAAATTAAAGGCTGATTTTTTTCATTTTTAGGTTGCCACTCTCCCCAAAAATCTCACCATAAATAATCCTGTCCTACACAAAGTCATCACAGATAGTCCTATTAACTCTTGCACTAGACCAAATTTCACTACTTGGAAATGTCAAGCTTACATCTGCCCATTCCTGTTTTGTGCAGAAGGTACCCCAAACTGCATACTGTCTCTCTGAATGTGAAATTTGCCTATTCCTCTAACCAGAGGCTTATCAGTATAGCTGAATTACTATTCAGTTTTGCTAATACAGGTTTTGAGATTGCAGCAACTTCATCTTTTAGTTATCAGAAGGAAGCTGAAGGTTTTCAGATGGCTCAGCTGCAAAACATGCAGCTGGGCGTTGTGCAGTCCAGACCATTTGGAGGAAACAAAGGCTGTAGTTTCCCAGTATTTCTGATTTGTCTGTCTGTTGTAGGATTTAACCAAGGGGGTTTCAGTGATCTGGTTCACAGCTTGGCCTACAAGCATCTTTGGCAGCACAACTGACTGGACGGGGACAAGCAGCCAAACAGGAGATGTCTTCGGCTGACTTCACTGATGGATAACCCATTTTAGGACTATACGCTACAACCCTTTGTAATGGAGCATAAATACAATTTCTTCCTCTCCTTTGTGAGTGGTGGAGATAATTTTAAATGAACTGGTATAAACCCCCAGTGATCAGCTGTCCTACTGCTATCTGCTACAGCATACAACAACAAAGTTATCTAGATGCATTTACTAACGTGGTAAGCAGAAGAAGAACAGACCAATTTCCTTCAAATAATCCTTATGCATCAAGCAAACCCACAGTAGATATAAACAGGCCAGTTCATGGTTCTCACAGCTACTGTTTGTGTTCTCACAGCTGTTGGTTGGCTAACATCAGTCTCTCCGGTTTTTAACCTTCCAATGATCTGAGCACACAGATCCAGGAACGGGCATAATTAAACAGTTATCAGCTCCCACCAAAGTCTCCCACCAAAATGGTAAAGCACATTCCAGCCACACCATCAAGATCTGGGTGCACAACCCTCTCCTGTCACTCCTCCCGAAATTTGTATTTATTCCTGAAAACCGAGCCATGAAAAATCTGAAGGGTGGTTCATAATTAGAGTATTTGGCACTGTTATCTGTGCATTCTAGCCCAAACCTCTCTACTGTTCTGCTACATCAGCTGGTGATCCTGTCCCATTCCTCTTTTCCATACTCTGTCAGTGCACCTCAGCAGGCACAGGCTGTGTATCCAAGACTTTAGTGAAGAACACAGTTACGGTGTGAATGTCTTGCAGCCTTTTTCTGTGAACAAGTTAAGCCTGATTTTTTCTTTTTTTCTGGACAATAAAAGGAAGACTCAAAACCAGAGAAATGGACACCAGCCAAGAGATGGGCTGGGGGAAAAGTTAATGGATGTTGGCAAATCTACTGTGCAGCTTTCCCATGTTACCAACTGCGTAAGTATCTACAAACGCAGGGAAGATACCCTTCTGCAAACTAAAAATGATGGGAGACTTGCCTGTTACATCCCCTATGAAGCTAAATTCCTACTTCTTCACTAAACCCATGTAATAAAAGGTGTTTTACACAGCATACATGCCAAGTCAGTATCATCCCAGAATGAAATCCTGACTAAGGCAGTAACACACTGCACAGCAGGGTTTTAAGCTCTGACGAAAATAAAATAAAGATTTGGAGGCTCTGAGCAACCCTGATCGGTATAAGGGGGGGGGGGAAGGGCAGCATGTGGTTTGGGGTATTTTCACCAACTGTTAAATCACACAGAATATTTCACTCGTCTCCAGTGTGAGATCACGACATGACTCCTCTGTAATGAATTCTTTATCTTGGCAGCTCTCCTGTTTTCTCCCAACAGTGCCTCCCTCTCCCCTTCTGGTCCCAGTGCCGTAACATATGGTAGTATTTGGAGAGCCACTTGGGCCTGGGAGAAGGCCTGGCTGCCCACACCTGTGCACCCCCCGCCTCGCTGCTCGGGTCACGCTCCAGTGCCACGGCTGGAGCTCGCTCCTTCGCCCTCCTCCCCGGGCACGCCGAGAGCTGCCACGGGTGCTGCAGAGTGGCCCTGGAGATGAGATGTGCCACTTGGTGCCCCGGGCATGAGATGTGTCACTTGGTGCCCCGGGCATGAGATGTGTCGCTTGGTATCTGTGTGAGCATGTGCTGCCCCAACACGCTCCACACAGCCTTGGCGAGGCCTCTCCTTCGGGCAGCCGTGATGGGGGTGTCTCGTTATCTCAAAAATGATGATGGAAAGCACCTGAAAGCCCCACGAGCATGCCACAGAATCCATCAGGTTGAAAGGGACCACACTGGGTCGTCTGGTCCAACCTCAGCGCTCAAGCAGGGTTCCTAGAATCACATGGCACAGAGTTGCATCCAAATGGTTCTTGACTATCTCCAGTGAGTGAGACTCTGCAACCTCTCCGGGCAACCTACTCCAGTCACCCACACAGCAAAGTTCTCACCTCTACTCGAGTGTAACTTCCCGTGCATCAGTTTCTGCCTGTTGCCCCTTGTCCTATGCCTGGCTCCATGCTCTGACACCCCCGCTTTAGATATTGACAGACACTGATCATGTCCCTTCCCGAGGCTGCACAGCGCCGGCTCCCCCAGCCTTTCCCCGCAGGCGCGACGCTCCAGGCGGCCGCCCCGGGCGAGCCCGGCCGGGCCCAGCGCTCTCCCGGCCGGCAGGCGCCGCCCACGGGCGCGGTCTCCGGGGCGACGCGTGCGGCCGGCGGAGCTGCAGCCGCCGCACCGCCATGGGCCCCAAGGGGCTCAGGTCCGGCCGGGAGTCGCTGGTGCCCGGGCTGTCGAGCTGGGAGCCCGCGCTGGTGTCCGCCCGCCTCGAGGAGGTGAAGGCAGCTGAGGGGCAGAGCCGGCGGCGCGGTGGGAAGGGGGAGCGGGCTGGAGGCGGCTCTCGCCGCTCCCCCGCCCCGGGGGTCGTGGCTGCCGGGGGCTCCAGGGGGCCCCAGGGTGGCCCTGGGGAGGGCTGTGAATGGTCCCGATGTGCGGCGGAGGCCCTCTGCCCCTTTGCCCCCCGCCACCGAGCGTCGCCCTGAGGGTTTCTCTGCTCCTCCTCGGCACTTTCCTTTCTGGGCTCTGGGTGCCAAGTTTCGGCTCGGAGTGAACTTTTTATAAACTGCTGAACAACGAGGTTTGATGGAGGTGCTGACACAGCATTAACTGTAGCGTTGAAAATGTGAGGCTGTAATTTTCCTGCCTGAGTGTGTGCAGCTAAAATGCACTTTTTTTTTCTTTCTATTTTTTTTTCTTTTACAGAGTGTGAGGATCTAAAGGCATATTTAGGTTTTCAGGTTCTGTGTAAGCAATGTAATTCTCATAAATCTTGATTTGCAAGAGAAAATTTGGTTTCAAATAGGGTGGTAGTTTAGCAAACAATAATATTTATCTCGCATGTGTTTATCTAGCACGGCTTCTGCAAGTGAGACAAATTGCTTCCGTGGTTTCCTTGTTTTGTGGATTCCTGTTGTGCCCTATTAAAAAAAAAAAAAAAGCAGTTTTTTGTTTCAGCTGCTGTGGGTTTGTGTTTTGTTGATTTTTTTTCCTTTTAATATGGCAGCAGCACTAGTTAAATATAAGGAACTTTTAATTCAGGAGGCTTTTAAACTGGTTAATTGCTTTTCCCGAAAATGCCACAGATGTCAAAAAATCTCTTAAATATTTAGTTGCTTTTACTTTTATTTGGCAGTAACCATATAATACAAGTTTACCAAACAAGACCACTTTTTGAATAGCTTAGGCTGTTGTTTCCCATTTTTCCCTATAACACAGATTTTTCAGTAGAGTTCTAAGGGCTTGAGCCCTTTCTTACTTGTGAATCTTGTCCCTACCCTTGGAAAACCTCCCTCAAGCATAAGAATGGGCTGAAGGTCCAATCTCCATCACCTACTCTGTTCCTGGTCTTTCTCCCATGCTTACTAGCAAGGTGCCAATTAGTGATTATGGTTTTTTATGGTGGTGTTTATTGTGGTTGTGGATATTGTGCAGTGAATTCACTGAACAAAGTGCTTTGTATGCTCTGCTGCCTCTACACATAATTTATTACATTTCTTAAATGCAAACCATTATATTGAAGTATTTTTAAAGGTAGGAAATAAAATGCTCAAAATTTAGGAAACGTCAAAGTTGGTATTATTCAGGACCACACATTGAGGCAGATGGAAAAAAAATGTTGAATGTTCACTGAATGGGGCAAGAATTCTGTAGGAAAAAGTATGTGATCACCTAATTAAAGATTATCGTAATGCCTCTACCCATGGGGGCTGACTTGAGATTCCTTGTTTCCATAATTCTGGTATCGTCTAACTGTTTTCTGTTCCAGTTAACCTAATTTCACTTTCTCTGCCATACTGTTCACAGACAGTGCCTTGGGAACTTGGGAAAAACTGTCTCGTTTCTGTGGTCAGCTTGAACTCAGGCTTCTGAGATGCTGGGCAGCCACTGAAATTTCTTACTGCAGGAGTGTTCTTATTCAGCTCTTATAGCCATGGGCAAGAGCACACTCAGTGCAAAACTCTCAAATGCCAGCAAATCTCTTCTGAGCATGTGTGAATCAAGATTCATCAAGTGTGGCCAAATGTGGGTGTACTTAATGTAAATAAACATGCTCTGTAAAAGCACATCTTTGACACAAGTACGACTCTGCTGCCAAATTTAATTCCTTCCTCTTGAACACGGAGGGCATTGAATATCTTAACTACTTAATTACATAGGGGTTTTTATTAAAGGATAAACATGATTTTTAAAAATCAAATCCCATTCTGCAAATAGTCTAACCACACTGTCCCTACCCCCCACCCACCCTACCCTAGTAATCATATAACATAAAAAGTTTAAACTCAGATATATGAAGCTCAGGAACTGAAAGCAGTCTGTAAAAGAGGGTGTTGAACAACTTGAATTGTAGGTCTCACCAGACACAGTGCACAAAACTTATTTCTTACTCGTCCTCAGTATTGTATATGAAATACCATATGAATCTGAAATTATTTGGGCGACGACAGGAACTCCTATCAAGTAAATAAATTTCTCTCCTCACAATTTGTATGTAAAGAATTTTTAAATCTTTTACTTGCATCAATTTGGAAAATATTCTTTCCCTTTAGTGGAGGCAAAGGGAATTTACTAAGACTGGTTTTAAATTGTACCAGATAGATCGAGTGGTGAAATTTCACATTTTAATGTGTTTATGACTTACCTATTTTATTAGTTCAATCTATGAAAAAGAGTCATTTTACCAGTGCTGTTAAGGTTTTTATGGACAAGTATGCTAACTGAAATATGGTTTAAATGGTATTTACTAACCAAATAATTACTTTTACTAAATGCACTGTGAAAACTGGCAAACACACAACTTAAAAACACATACAGAGGAAATATGGATTTTCCAGAGCCTCACATTATAGTTTATATATATCTTTCTTGTTTGTAATGTGTTATGCAGAAGAACATGGAATTGCAGACTGTATTTGCCTTCAGATATTTATCATCTATTTTGATTGGATTCACTACAGAATTAAATTGCAAAATGTAAATTAAGATTCTTAGGTAGTTTTAAACTTTGCATGTGTTAAGTACCTAAAGGGCGATATTTGCTGAATGAAAGGTGAATTCTGGGCTAATACAGCCCTTAATTGAAATAACTGTTCTTATTAATTAGTATAACTAAGCATAGCAACTGGAAGCCCTGTTCTGTGCTGACTTTCCATCTGTATGATTTCTCTCATTTTATTGGCCTTTTAGGGCCTGAAAATTGAAATTAACTTAAATCTTGTGAAACCTCTAAAAATATTCTGAATGGGATGGCTCCACTTTTGATTGCTATTCATACTACTTCCTCTTCTGAGAAAAATTAACATTCTGTTGAGCTTTGATATTATCTCATCTGCCCCTGTTGTACAGCAAAAGCTCAGGCTCTTACAAACAAAAGCCATTAGTAAATGTGGGTGTGTCAATCAGCAGATAATGAGAGTGGGTCTGCAGATTTCTGAGAAGTGATGTCCTACCTTAAGGCTACAAAATTCCTGATAAACAACCTTTCCCAGTAATGCCAGCTGTATTTACTGGTTTACAAGCTCCCTCGTTGAAAATAAAGAGTGTTAGAGTTGTTACTACTCTTAATTGTTCATAAATCACTAATATGTTTGGAGTTTGAGTTTTCAAATGTTTCTTCTCAGCCCTTACAGGTAAATTCAAAATTCTGCTGTAACAAAATGAACTTACTGGTTGTTGTCCTAAGGAAAAAAACCAAACAATCAAACAAAACAAACACACGACTGCAAAAAAAACCCCAAACCAACCAAGAAAGCAACTAAACAAAAATCACTAAACCCCACAACATTAAGTACCACAAAAGTAAAATGACAGATACCCCACAAAGCTTGATGCTTTTCTTGGCCAAAGAGATCTAGAAACTGGTACTGCAAAAATAAACAATATACCTGACTTGTTCAACTGTCTTCCCTAGAACAGCTGCCCTTTTGTGTCTAGGAAATGAAGCAGAGAAAACAAGATATGTTTAAAAAGGAAGAAAAAAATGTGTGCTGCATCTGCTTTTTTCTTCAATGTGAATTAAAGTTAGATATTTTCTTAACATACCTATTCTATTCCAATACTGCTGTGGTGAACAAGATATACAGGCTATGTGCACTGGTTTTTAACAGTTGGAAAAAATCACATCACAGAGGAACACAATGGAGGCTTGAGAACAAATTTGGGAGAGGTACCTTCTGTGTTTCGTGAAAGCAAGGATTTTGGATAACCAAAAAAAAGTTTGCTGCTTACATGGAGCCTTCAGAATTAGGTTGATCTTGCAGATTTGGAGCGTCTCCACCTGAGGGACATGGGAAGTCTTCCACACAGATGGTTATTTCTAATACTGAGAGACTTTCGTGCATTTCAGCTCTTGACATGGCCAAGAGTTTTAAAACCAGGAGGACAATGTCATTCGTAGCAATGGTCATCACTGGATGCTTTCCAGTGAGAGCGATCTGGCCTGCCCTTAAATGGAGTTTGTTTCAGATTGTTTAAACAGTATTCAGTTGCCACTGCCACATTTCCAGCTTCAATTTTTTTTAAAATTCATATTTGAACCAGCATTTTTGATTCTGTGGGATATCTGCTCCCTACATTTTGGTCTCCTTTGTGCAGTTTGTAGTGCTTGTGTTATATTCTCAATGGCAACCTCCCTAGACTGTTTCCATGATTTTGCAGTAGTTATTTTTATGGTTTTCTCTATCGTGTTCATTAAGCTGGGAACGTCATTTGAGGTAGCCTTAGGGTCACTAATCTATCCTCTTTCAGATCCTTTCTCAAGCCTTGATACTACAATAACATTTGAAAGAATAAAACTAAGTGGAGGAGCAGTTGTATATTGAGGGAGAAAATATTTTTAAAGTAACCATATACATTTTACTACTTTTCCTTCACATTTTTATGTTGTGATTTTAGGTGGTGAGCTGTAGAAGCATGGTCTGTTTCTTCTCTGTCCTTTCAGTGCCTTGAACATTGGGGATACTGTTACAGGATCGATAATATAAAAGCAGTATTGCAAAAATACTAGATTTTTAAAATCAGAAATTAGTATAATCAATTAAACACCTTAAACTACATATTAATGGTGCACATTGACTGTCCTTATTGACTTCAATTCATGTTCTCAGTGTGCAGTTTTTCTGAAAAATGATCTTTCAGGGCTTCAAAACTGGTCAGTCTAGAAATAGATGACATGCTGTTAATGACTCCAGGAAGTCTAGATCATTATTGCCTGTGAAGGTGTGTGTAGCTACTTCAGATATTTACTAGCTACTTCTAGCTCCTATTCCCTGGTATTGCACTTTTTTTTAGAAAAGCAGTTTCTTTTCTTCATTTAGCACTAGGGAGGTATAGGGTGTCTCTAATAATACTTAAATTTTTGCACAAAAGACCTTGTATTGAGCTGCATATACTTCTGTAGAATTAAATAACGTTATAATTTTCACTACCAGTACAGTTATCTTGCAGAGGCTCATTCCATGTATTTTATTTTTAATGTATTAGCCAATGGTTTGCCTATACTATAAATATTCTCACAGCTGTTATGTTGAGAAGCTTTATCACCTTGTTTCTTTGAAGCAGAGCATTTTTAGTGGGGAGAAGATGTGGCCCACCAATGATAATTTCTGGTTGGATAACAAAAATCTGGGGTTGGATAATTTTGTTTGCATAGGTCCTATTTTTTTTTTTAAACACACATTTTGCACAAGCAGAACCTACCTTGATGTTTTGCTTTGGTGCTTTGTCAGAGGCTGGTGTAAAGGTGGGCACCACAGTGGAAAACAGGAAAATTCTCTTTTCTTAGAAAGGCTTATAGTACCTTTGTGAAGGAGAGTCTCATTGCTCAACCATATCTCTGAAAGTGTCTGGGAATTATTATAGGGGCTAGAGGATAAGGATTTGGAGACGGAATCTGAGGATGGAGAAAGCCTGAAGTGGGATCAGATAGTGAAACCGGAGGCTAGCTGAACAAGGAGACAGAGGACAAGAGCTGGGGAGCAAGTCACAGGTGGGGGAAACATTAAGACAAGTGGTGTAACTCAGATGAGGAATGGAGAGTGGAAAAGGACAGAGAAATTAACTAGGGACAGTTGTGACCAAGGGGTGGAAAAATCAAGGAGAGAGAGGATGATAAGGAAGACAGGTTCCACAGATGTTGTTGCAGTGATATTAATCAGTGCTAAGCAGGTTTAATTTGTGGGCAGAGAGCTATCAGCATGTTTTAAGGAGGAACTAAAGAAGGCATAAGGCAGAGTCTTAGAACTCTCTGATAGATATTTTTTTATATATCTGAAGAACTGCAGGAAGTTGTGGGAGCAAGCTCTGTATTGCTGCTGGACCATGAATAGATCCTGAGTAGAACCTGACATTCCTGATTCTTGCTGCTCTTGTACTGTCAGCATCTCTCTGTGAGACTTACCGGACCTTGTTTCCCTCTCTTGGTGGTCCTCACTGACGTGGGCAGTGTAGTGATAACAGTTGCTCCGTTAGCTCATGCCACAGGTAGATGGTTGTTCTAAAGGCTCCGTGTCTGCTGGTGAGCACCAGGATACTGCCACATGAGAGCATTTCGATCTCAGTTCTGAGAGCCTAGAAAATTATGCATTTCCACACAGGCATGGGCATCAAAATACTTACTGTTCAAAGAATGCTGAAGTTTTGCTGTCCAACTCTTGGCAGGTATACAATGATAGCTTTAATCCAGATTAGCTACAACTCCTGTGCATGTTGATGATATTGGAATACCTAGAGATCTTTCACAGTGCTGTGCGCCAGTAGCTACGTTGCAGCTTTAGGCAGAAGGAGTTACCATGCCCCGTCCTTCCTGCAGATGAAAAAGATGAAAATGAAATTCAGTGTACTTGGCGCAGTCCCCACTACTGCTGCCACTTCTCCATTGAGCGGTGTCTGCTGCCCCAGGGCAGCTGGACACTCATAAATTCCACTGTGTTTGCATATGCCTAGAGTATCAGTGATATGCTTGTACTCTATAGTACTCGTAATTTTTAAAATTTGAGGTTTATTTTGTGCTGCAATAAACCATCAAGGAAGTTCATGATGTGTGGAAGTAAAGATGCCCTTTTGGATTAGTTATCTGATCTGCAGCTATTTAAAGTTTTACCCAGATGATGTTTACATCTTTTTTGTTTTTCTGAATGTTCTGTGGTTAGAAAAATGGGGCATACCCATGTGATGTTATCCTTTGTTACGTTAAGTGTTTGGCAAACTGTTTCCCACCATGCAAGCATACACTGTTTTGAAACTTAGGTCAACTGTGGCTTTCTCCCATCCCAAGCCATCAGTTACTCACATTGCAGACATTTAGGTATGCATTTTACCAGCTAAGGAAAGGAACAAATGAAGAAGGGTACTGTAAAACTGGAAGAAAATGCTTCTCTTACCATTTGAGTCTTTTTCTTAGAATGGTCCTTTTCATCACTTTACCTTAAGCTCAGCTCAGGTTTTGTTCCTATTCCACAAGGACTTTGTACATAATATAAATATATGAAAATATTCAATATCCTAAAGTTACCACCCTATCTTAAATCTCTTAAAATCTTTCCTTGCTATGCTGCACACTGGACTGTGACTCTGCTTATCCTGGTCCCAGGATAAGCATTAATGTGACTGTCCTGGGACTGCCGTGATCTGACTGAATCCCTCTCCATGTTTACCTTTATGCAGCTGTATTGGTAACCTTGCAGTTTACACATGCAGATATGCATTTTAAAAAAAAGTAAATTCAGTAATTCCTGTACAGCACAACCATTAAAAATGCTCATAGTTCAGCCACCACTAATGCTGATAAAGAATACTCTAGAGTGAGATGTAGATGTGCTGGAGATAGCGACTCACTCTGTGAAAGGGATTCCCATAGGTTAAAGCAGAAATGTGAAAGAGAATAACCAGTAAAAGTTATTTAAATTACATAATTTTTAAGTTTTTGTGGATGTATATCAGTAAATAAAGTGTTCCAATTTTTGCTTGTTCTGCTTTTTTTTTTTAGTGCTGGAAACATTTTTTGCATTAAAATAATGTGTATGCTACTGCAAATGTTTGAAAACTGCTGGTGTTTTTAATTCATCAATATTGTAGTGAAATACAACTTGCCATTGGTAATTTTTCTTGATTCAGAATATTTGGGGAAACCATGCAAGAACCATAAATATGCCTTCATAAAACATCATAAAAATAATGCTACAATATTCAGAAAATAGTATCTGGGCATTATCTAATTCACAGGATGAGGAAGCTGAAAATTGTTCATTTTTTTCTACATCGAATGATCGCCATAATACATATATTCAAAATTCACTTTTGTTTGCTACCTGAACTGCCAAATGTGCAAATGCCATTTAAAAGTTAGTACATCTTTTTGAGACGCTAATGCAGCGTTTGCCTGCGAAGAGGTTTGTTAAGTCTGTTAGTAGGTATTTGTGTTTTGCGTAGCATAATGCTGCCACCTCATGGCAGAAAGAATTGGGACAAAGTAGTAGGGGCTTTTTCGGGTTGCATGCGATTTCAGCGTGATTAATACAGTGATGTTTAATATGTCTTAAAGTGACATAAAACCATCTCTACAAGATTACTCTTTGAAACTGCAGAGAAGAACTTTCGTTGGCATGAGTTTTAATACCTTAAATATTTTATTTTGGAATGTAGGATGGCTGGAAGCCTAGCATCGCTTTTGTTGTTGGGACCAAGACTGAGGATGAAATCCACACCCAGGCCCTGTCTCTTGCTGTGCAGGTGCCACTGCGAAAGCTCTTCAGTGTGGTAACACGTGAAGACATTTTCCGACAGGTATTCCAAGAAAGTAACTTTTAATGAGCCAGGCTGTAGATGTCACTTCTAGATCCTGCCTTCTTTATTTTGTGGTAGTGATAAACTACTCTATGGAAGTTTCAAAAATTACACTAATTCATAGAATCATTAAGGTTGGAGAAGACCTCCAAGATCATCAAGTCCAACCTTTCATTGAACACCACCTTATCAACTAAATCACAGCACTGTGTGCCACATCCAGTCATTTCTTGAACACTTCCAGGGATGGTGACTCTACCTCTTCCCTGGGCAGCCCATTCTAATGCTTGACAATCTTTTCTGTAAAAAAATTCTTTCTGATGTCCAACATGAACCTCTCCTGGCACAGCTTGAGGCCTTTTTCTCTCGTCCTGTCTCTTGTTGCCTGGGAGACGAGGCCGATCCCCACCTTGCTACAACCTCCTTTCAGGGAGTTGTAGAGAGTGATAAGGGCTCCCCTGAGAAAAGGTTTTCTCCAGACTAAAGAGCCACAGCTCCCTCATCCACTCCTCACAGGACTTACTGTCTATACTTTCTACCAGCTTCATTGCTGTAATTCGTAGGAGTTAAAAATGGAAAAAGAAAAGTTTACTGTATAAGCTGCTCTGCTCCCTGAAAATGAAGTTTTCCTACAGACTTTTCTTCAAGGTGCTGATCACAAAAATCCCTCCCTAAGGTACAGGGTTGCCAGAAGATGATTTTTCACTGTTTTGGAGTGTGAGTGTAGCATTTGCAAAAGGGAATAATGAGTAAAATAATTTGTGTAAACATAAAATCTTCTCACAGTAGAATGCTTTATTTACTTGCAGATCGCAGAATATGGGGGTCAAAAGGCAAAAAAGGCTAAGGATGTGCCTATGTACTATGAGGTAAGTTAAAACGTATTGCAGAGTCAGTGCTCTTTTACACTGAAGTATGTAGAGCTGTGTGGTTTTGTTATACATTCTTGAATAAATGCAAATTTATTAGATCTAGATGTTAAAAACATTCAACCATCTAGATACTTTAAACTGCTTTGTTTTTGTGATACCAAAGTACTCTGTTGGACACTGATTCATCTGAAAACGTCTTTTCAGGGATGAGTTTTATTATTGAAGGATGTGTTACATGGTCGTGTTTTGATGGTGATGTCTCAAATTACAGAAAAACCTGTCAGACTCTTCTCTCTCAGATACTCCCAAAAATTTAGACACACCTTCATTTAAACAGGGCAATGCAGTCCCCTATATGAAACACTATTCTGTGTTTCACATGTGTGCCAGTACCCGTTATAATCTCAGTTTGATGTAACCTGATTCATCTAGTGGGCTGTGTCAGCGGGGTTTGGAATCATGCTTAGTACAAAGAGTACTTCCTCCTACCCTGTTAATGTTTTACTTACAGCTTGTGAGAGGCTATAAAATCCTGTGATTAATTAGAAGATTGTTTAAAATTTTCTCAGGTAGAGTTTTACGGTCCTACAGACCTGGACCATAAAGAATTTTGGATCCCTCTAAAAAGATCTTGTTTGCGTTTTATTTCTGCAATGACTAATAAACTTTTTATGTGTCTCAGGTTTTGCTGGACTTTATAACAGTTTTTTTTAGCTGCAGTCTGTTTTTCAGTAATGCCCAGCTACTATCTGAACAAGTCCCTTTGGAATTATTTGGGGACACACCACTGACAGGACTGTGAATTTTATGCAATTAACCCTCTTCATTTAGGACTAGCCTCCCAGGCAAGCTCACCCTTATATTACCTGGTATGTAAAACTTCTTCAGTCCTACTTGACAGAAGGATTTTGAAGTCTAGCTCTAAGCAGAAGCTTTGTGTGATACCTGTATTTAATTACTAAGAGCAATTTTCCTTGTGAAGTGGACACTTATTAAATTCCAGCTGTCAGTGCTGTGTCTCATTAGCTACTTACTTTACTCCTCAAAGACATTTTTTTTGCTCCCCTCCTTTAACACAGAATATAAAATGCCTGTTCTGACCTTTTGCTTGGACTCAGTTTCCGTTCAGGCTGTAGTGAATTAAAAGATCGATCATGTTGCCACAGCATTAAGATCCTACCTCCCTGGGCAGAGTTTACTCCCGAACATTCACATAGATTCCATGTGCAGATTGTGCATTCAAAGCTTTCACTGCTTTCACTGCTTCCACTAGAAAAGATCAACAGATACCACGTTGGCACAGAACACAGGGTTGTGAAAAGTTCTTCTGAGAGGAGCATTTCTATCATTGCCACGTACAGTTCTCTGTGGCAGGATTCAACATGCTGCCACTTCCACAAGTTTCCATATTCATTTTTAGAGATACTGTGAGACTCCTGACATTTAATGCTCCTGGAACATAAGACATGTACCTGTGTGTGAATTTGGGACTAATGATGTGCATAGTAATGTGGTTATTATTGATATTGGTAGTAATATTGTTACCCATGTCATCAGTCTTGCACTTTGTGTCTGCTGAAGTGCAGGGCTTTTGATAAATTTCAGTGCAACAGTCTGCAGTTCCTAATAGTCAAGAACCTTTAACAAACGGCTCATGATATATTGCAAGCTAATTATATATAATATTAAAATAATTCCTGCTGTCTGTTCTAAGTTATTCCCCTTCAGGCTTTCTATCATTTTACTGTTTTGTATTTCATATCACTCTTATTGTACAAATTGAAGAGGATCAAGGCAGGGTTTATAAATATGTAGTTAAAAGATTTCCAAATCCAGAAGAATTAGGTGTCTAATACTTTTTCTGACTCTTACATGACTCGATGGGGGTAGGAGTCCTGCTTGGTAATTTTGTACTAATTCCAGCACTTAATTGAATGATGATAGGCTGATTCTCTCAAAAGGATGCTGAGGAAATAATTCTTTTCCTTATGTATGAAAGGGAGAATGTTAAGCTTCCTGTAATATATCAACAGATTTCGTAATTTATCATGTACAGTTTTTCCAACAATACCTAAAAGTACAAATATGTGCATTTTATCAGCAAGGTATATCTTTTATTGTTTACAAATCTGTTGGGTCAGTTTTCTATTAAGGTTAATAACATCATGTGTAATTAAGATATTTTACCACTACTAAATATGATAGTGTTGTTAAGATCTGATTATTGAGAAATGTCTCTGCCCAAATTAAGGTGCAAACAAGACCATGTGCCGAAGTCAATAGTACAGATTTTATTTACAATGAATTAGAAATAGAAAAGAGAGGGGAGAGAGAGAGAGTTCAAGTACAAGATAGTCACCACCCGTGGATCCAGCAGCATCCTGTTAAGTCCTTCTTCACTCTGGGCTTTTTCGTGGTGGGGGTCCTGAGGTCATTCAAAACTTTTCATTATCTATACATTTTAGCAAACAAAGGATTAATGCTTGTTAGCTACACGACTCTCTTATGCTATTGGTTAAATGATTGTTTTACCTTTAGTGCTAATTAGTCTGCATGCTCAGTCTTTTCCTTGAGTCGGTGGGTTTCTGGGATCAGTGTTCGCAACCTTCCCATGCCAGAACTACCTTTTATCCAGTTGGAGCTGATTTCAGCACAGTTGCTGCGTTGGCTTTCCTTGTGACCCATAGATTCTCCATTTTGTGTCCATTATCAGTGATACTTTCTTTTCCCTAGGCTTTGTTAACCTCCCTCTCAGTGTGAGATAACACCTGGACAATAGTATCACCTTTATCTATGTTATCTACGGTCCAGGTTTCAGGTATCCAGAAGAATATTTGGGGGGGGCTTTGGTGGTCCTTGGTGCCCATAGATGCCATCTCTCCCATAACTTGGGGTGATCTTTGTTTGACTGGTGATATGCCAATGGGCAGTTGCTTCTTTACAGAGTTTGCCACAGTGGGAGCCCAGGGTGTGCTAGCCAGATCTTGCCTCCACCAGGCCCAGAGTCAGCACCACCCTGTCATTCCCTTCGGTGCTAATCTCATGGCAAAATCCTTCCATGGCCTTAACAGTGTTTGAGACAGTCAACTGTGCTCTTTAAGTCCTTACAAGTGTTTTAGTTTCCAAACTTTGAATTTTGAAAATCTATTCAAGCCTAAATTTTCCACACTAGAATTACTCATGAGGCTGGCTTTTTTTTTTTTTATTATTTCCCCCACCTCCCCCTTGAAACTTCTGGTGAGATTGAGTTCAGGGGCTGTGTGGCTGAAAGGATCTTATTTCTTTTCTTTTTCTTGTAAGAGTTATTTTCCAGTTTTGTTGGACTCACTGGGACAGGGTACAGAAAGTTGCCTTTATGCTACCCAGGAAATTCTGAGAAGAAATCATGTCCCATACTAATAAGGGAACAAGCTGAAAATGACTGGTAGTAGCATGGTGATTATGGAAGCAGGTGGAGCCTCATGTGGCCCCTTCACCTGAGATGACTGGTAGTAGATGGATAGTGTTGCTGGAAATAGACAGTTGAATAATGGCCATGAGAGAGAGAGGGATAGAAGGGGGAGAGACGTGGAAGAGTTTTGTGGTTCTGTCAGATAAGCTGAGATGCTTGGGAAAAAGCTTCATGGAAAGATGAAAAAGGCTCAACTGGCAGAGATGAGAGCAGTTTTGCTTGGTTGTGGATCGCAGAATGTTGCCTTTAAAGTGTGTCCTTGTTCTTGTGAAGCCAGCAAAACTAAAATGTTGGAACAGAAGCATCCTTCCATGCTACTCTGACTCATCTCTGGGACAAGTAATCCTGTATGACCAAAAAGGTGTAATTGCAATTAAAATATTAATCTTTATTCCACTACTGGTCAAGAATTAATATATCAGTTTTTGTTTCTCCCAGCAAAGTTCCTGCTATAGTTGTCAAACTGAAAAGTATAATCAGATCAGATGCCAAATCCAAATTGGTCCCATTCCTGTCCTGGAATTCCATGAGACTGGAGCAGAATTAATCAGTTGTAAATAAGTATTTGTCAGCTGTTAGTCACCAGGTTGATAGCTAGCTCTACTGGCATCTCCTGCATTTTCAGGGTGGGAGGCAGCATGAGCAGTGTGCAGTACATTCCAGTATTCCTCCCTAGACTTAGGATTCCATGAGGACAATTATAGGTCAATACAAGTTAGAAAAGATCCTGGGCATAGCAGAATTTTATGTATATGTGTGTGTGTATGTGTATAATTATTATTTATATATGTATATATACATTTTATATATATATCTCCCATAACTTGCAGGAGATAGGAGGAGGAGGTGATTGGAGAAGGCATTCCTATTAGAAAGGAAAAGGTAAACACAATACAATACCTAGGCTTTGGACCTCAAATGTAGTGGAAGTGTTTGGTGCAGCTGAAAGTTTCCAGCAAATAATTTTTTTTGGTTTTTTAAACCTACACCCTGTGTAGGTTTAAATGATGCCAACACAATGATGCCTTTTTTTCTCCTCTTTTTCTTTCTTTCCTAGCCAATACCACAGAGCTTAGGGAATTATGCTTTTCACTGTATCATATTTTTCTGTTTCAAATAGAATTGCAGCCTTGCCATAGAAAGCTATTCTCTTTGTGAAAAGGCTGCCTTATTTTTTTTTTCTTTAAGAGAACAAAATTGAATTGATCATTATTTTACCCTCCTCTTATTGTCTATTGAATCCTCCTTTACAGCATTAAGGAAATAGCATCTCCTTTGTTGTTCTGCAAAGATCAGCATTATGTTGCCAGTATATATGTTATTCTAATTTCCCTTTTGTAAGTGTTGGTGTGATATTTTCTTTTATTTGCTGTAAAAGTGCCCTTGTTCTCCAAGAGTTGGTTGAAGTCAATACTTGTAACCCAAAGAGTTCCTCAGCTACTGTTTTTAATACTTTGATTATATTGTCCAGGTCTACTGATTTTTGGTATTCCTAGCTTTAAAAGCTGCCTTTTTGCAACTTTCTGTTGATGCAGTTGGAAATAATTGCTTCTAATGAAATGAGACAACCATATTATCTGTGGGTTTTTCCTGAATATAAAGTGGAATAATCACTGATTAGCCTTAATTTTCCTGCATCTGTATTGACTCTTCTGCTGTTTCAATCTAATACCAGACCAATGCCATGTTAATGATTTTTTTTTTCTCTGATACAGTTAAAAAATAAGCTCATGCTTATATCTGCTGGCATATGTTGTCTCTCTCTTATTTTTTTTTTTCTTTCTTCATTGAATCTGAAATAGTGAGGACTTTTAAATTCGACTGTCCAGGATCTTGCAATCCCACCTGGTTTATCTGAATTATCTCTGATATTCACATGTGACCAGCAAGCAAACATTAGATTGCAAATCGTATGCTGGAACTGTAAATATTTAAACAGAAAGTAATATAAAATTCTGACTACAAATCATTCTATTTTTTGTCTTCACTGGGTGAAGAGAGGACCTGTTTGATTCTCCTGTTGGCTTGTTCCAGATCTGTATGGCAAATTTTTCATACAAAACCTCACTTTATTTTACCTCCTTACTAACAGGGAAGCAGTGTCAGCTCAGAAACATCAAACCTCTGGATGGATAAAAGCAGGAGAAGCTCCAGGCTCAGTGTTGAGATACATAACAGCCAACCCTTGTCACCAGGCATACTGAGAGATCAACTTGTTGTGCAGTTTCAATAAACAAACCAAAGAGATCCCCAGTCTAGATCCCTCTATTGCCAAGCATAATATGCATAGTTTTGCCATTAAAATCCAGTTCAGTTGAGTGCTTGCATTTAAATCTTAATTAGTTTGTGTTTTGTACAGCTCATTTAGAAGTCTAAAAGGTTATTGGTTAGAAACAGAATCTTACTGGTTTAAAATTATTTAGGTCATTTGTGTTCTGGTTTTATTCTTTGGGTTTGCTGTTATTGTTGTTGTTGCTTTTCCCTGTAAGATTGTGCTGCCATAATCCTTGGGAAATTGTACAATGTTCACTGTACTTCTTGCCTTAATAGGCAGTCGACTGCAGCAGATACAGAAGAATCCTTGAGTTTTCTGGGTGTACATAAAACAGATTCCTCTTCTGTCACTTCCAATACAAAATATATTACCTAGATATTAAGAACTTCTGTAGGATAGTAAAACATAACAATTAACAAGCCCAAGTTGAAAAAAGTGAAATAAATGTAGCCAGGAAGCAGTGGATGTAAAGCAGTTTTCAAGCATTCCTGTGAATTTATTCTTTGATAGAAATGTGTAGAGTGTAGACTTATGGAGTAAGGGTTGCTGCTGGTAAGATTATTTTAAGATCTGGTCACATCATGATGTGAAGAGAAGGTCCACTTTAGATTGGAACTGAGTGTGTGTTTCCTGGGATAGGTGCTCCTACTATATTATGAAATCTTATATATGTTTGTATATTGTATTATATATATGATTATATTATTTTATTATGTGTAATTATAGTTAGATAATAGATATATTTAAATATATGTTTTTAGATGTGTATGCGTGTGTATAATTATTCAAAACTACCTTCTATTACTCAACCCAATGGCATGAATTTCATTTTTAAAAAAGTAAAGAATAGGTATTCTCTTTCTAAATATCTTTCATGTCCTCTCTTCAGTAGGTCTTAAAGACCTTATATCTTTATATTACTGTATCTCTTTCTATTGTCTATGTCCCTTTTTTAAACTCTCTCATCATTGTGTCCTACAGTATCTTCAGAAAATTAAAAAAAGGGAGAGCAGCACTAGGGACAAGGAATATGCATTTATTTGTGTTCATTATAGTCAATTTCTAGAGTTGAAAAATCAAAAATGTTGGGTTTAGCTTTATGTGAAAGAGAACTTTTAATGTCAAAGACATAACATTTATAGGAAGGAGTATTTTCACCCACATACAAGCTCAGAAGTGTTGTCTGGCACTGGGAGAACAGCAAACTCAATAGCAGCCAGGATATGGGGCACTCAAGAAAAAGGTTTCAAACATAATGTTAGTGAGGAGTGTTTTTAAGAAAGCCTTTTGATTTCTTGCGGAAACATATAATTAAAGATATCATATTTTTGTGGAAGTGTATGGATTTTGACACAACACCATAACAAAGGTTGTGGTCAAGATTAGGCTTTCTCAAAAGTAAAGATAGCCCTATTAAAACTGAACCTTCTGACTCTAAATACGAATGTCAATAGAATTCTGTTCTTAATACAAGTTAGATTTTGTTTTCATTCCGCAAGAACAAAATTAATTTTAAAAGTTGGTGTAAAATGGAACAGCTCAGGAGCCAAAACTTATCTGGTGTCATTGTTTTCATGAGAGGGTTTGACACTAAAAACAACTTTGGCAGCCATGCTGAACGATTAGAGGGATTTTTATTTTTCATTCCAGTACAAAACAAATTTAATACTGCACTATTGAATGTCATAATAAAATGGAGCAGTTCTCCAGTCAGCCTTTGTTAAGTGGTATTGTGTGGATGCAAGTTTAGAGAATTTTATTGCAGAAGGACTTGGCCCTTACACTGTGCGGATATGCAGAGGTTTAATGTGTACACTAGGGAATTGTTGTTAAATTAATAGGCCTTTTAGGGAGGTACTGGCTTCAGGGAAGGTTAAGGGACTTTAAATCCTACTGTGGGCATTATCTCTTCATCTGTTTTCAGCTCTTTTCTACCTGTTACCAAGCTCCTACCAGTTTGTGGAACAGAATATAGTATGTTTTATAAATGATCCACTAAATGAGGTGGTATATATTTACCTGAGATATTTAGTGCCTTGTCTTCTGAGGAGGGTTTAACTACTTTGTCTTCTGGTTCCCAGTATTTTGGTCAATGTGCTTTAAAGGATGTTAGGAAAAGCATTTGTTAATTTAGGCTTAGCATGTCTTTGCATCAGCCTTTGCTATTGTCAGAGCATCTGATGCCACTGCATGATCAAGTGGCCTGTGTAATCCTTCAAGTTATCAAATTGTACACCTTCCATTTGGATTTGTTTATTCCATGAAAGGAAATTGTTGTTGCTATGAACCAGTCAGTTCTATGAATTGTAGCTGTTCACAATCAGCTTCTTAAGTATCTCCAGTTCGGTATCCCTTTCCAGGACCAGTGTGTCATGTTAAGAAGTACCAGCATTTCTAAATGTTTAAACTGGGGAAAAAAGTCTTGAGCTTGAGCAGGAAAACAATCTGTGTTTTCTAATTTTGTTTCCTGAAATCTGAGAGGTTCTATTATTTACATGAGGCAGTTGACCTGCACATCTTTTATTTTCATTTCAGAGTAATGACTCTTGATAGTCCTAATGCTAGGATTTTAGAAACATGCATTATTATTTAATTACTGATAGTTGTAATTATTTGACCTGAAGCTATTCATAATATTCAAATTGTTGGTGATTTATTTTCTAGGAAAGAGAATTGATACTTTTTGAAATTCATATACCTATTTAAAACCTGCATTAGAACACTGGTAAGAATTTAGTTTTCTTCATAGTTTACAGCATTTCCTGCATACATGCAAATTGGTATAAAATTTCTGCTTTTTCTCTGCAGGTTTTGTTGAAATGTCTGTATAACTAGAGAAAACAGAAATTATGTCTGTGAGAATGTCATCCTTGAAGTGGTAGAGGGACTCTCTGAAGTAGCCAAAGGCAATGCTGTCTTCTGGGTTTTTGTCTTCAAAGTTTTTAGGGGACTGTAAATGGTTCATTTAAGGCAATAAAGTGTATGACATTTTTCTCAAGTACAGCAAGTAATCCCAGAATCCTTTGTCACCAAATTTTACCAAATAAAAGCTCAAAGCCCTGTTGCAAAGTTGGACCAACCAAGCTGGAAAGATCCTGCTCAGTTTTGTGGTGCCAAGCCTACCTGGCCCAAATGTTCGGATGTGGCTTAGAAAACTCTGTGAAGACATAGCTGGATGGGTTCTGCCAGCACAAGGGTTAATGAGGCAACTTTGCTTCTTACATTTTTTTGTTCCACCTCTGATTGGGTTCTCTTCCTAGCCAGATGCAGTTTTAGAGAAGCATGACTAAATCTTTTAGCTTTGTGATGTTCATTGTGTGGATTCAGTTGGCTGAAATTCCTGGAGACAATTTACTTCTCAGAAGCTTAAAATATTCTGTGCCATAATGGAAAGATTTGCTGGGCAGATTCATCCCACTGAAATGTAAACATTTCAGTATTTGATCATAGCAATATATCTCTTCATCTGAGCACAAATCACGACAGACTGGCCTGTCCTCTTTTTCTAAAAGGGTCTGGGTTCTGTAGGAGTTCTTCAAAAATCACTTAAATGCTGGTTCAAATATTGCCCCCCAACCAGTGTTAAAAGAAAACAGGTATATGAAGGGTCACATGAGAAAGCCTTCCCTGTGCATAGAACTCCTTACTGAGATAGCAGTGCTAATGCCTGGTCTTTCCAATCACTGGATATTTGTATCCCTTAAAGCTATTTGGTTTTCTTAGCAGCTAGTGGTCAGGGAGCCATAGGAGGTGCACATCCCAGATGGTGAGAGCTCCTGTATGAGCTCTCTAATAAAGCCCTCCTTATTTTTATGTAAAGTATTTTCTCATTTTTACTGAAATTAGGTTATTCGCCATTTCTATTTTTCTTAAAACATTAATTAAGTACTTGACATAACACTGTATATATGTGTTAGAAAATTCTCATAGAGCATCACTGAGATTAAACCAATTAAAATATCCTCAGAGGTTGCAGATTTTCTGTAGAGAGGGGTTTGGAGAACAGAATTTCTTACAATGGATAATTCTAATAGGTTTCTGCTAACCAGATCAAGCTGCGTTGTGTTTTGGCAAAAAAGACTCACTCGTGAGTGACAAGTTATTTTTCTAGAGTAAAAGCAGCCATTTGCTTCTACTTTGAGAAAAGTTCTCACAATAGAAAGGAAGATATTTAGCACATGAACAGCATCCATACTTGCTCAGTATTGCTTCATTTTAGTACGTTTATTTGAAAAGGACTCCATGGAGTAGAAGGAGTCATCAAATCCTCTGTAACTATTTTCATTCTCTGTAATACATCTTCACCGATTAACAAGGGTGACTCATTTGGCTTATCACAGGTTTTACAGTCTACCTTGTGGATACAAAAGATTTATATGGAGCTCTGTACAGCTATGCAATTGATGTATTGATTTATGTGAGTCTTTAAGCTCTCTTTGAACTGTGAGTCATTAATTCACTAGTGCAAGACAATGATTAAGCAAGTGATCTTTTGACATCATAGGTGGGAAGAGGTTCTGAGAGTTAAAATGAAGTTAGGTGAATGGTGTAATATGAGAAACTGAGTTGTCTTTCAACACACTGGAGGTGTCATCTGAAAAAAAAGTTGTTTCAGTTAGATCCTTCCTGGTAGTCTTTCAAAACGATTGCTTGTAGTGTGCATTAGTCAATGAAATGACATTGGCAGAGTTAGAAATATTTAATAGTATGTGTAAAGAAGTCTTCTTTGGAAAAAACAGTTATCAGTATGATACATGCAGCTTTTGTCCCCTAGTCTGTCTTGAAAGTTGCTTGTGAAGGACTCCTAAGACTGACAGCAGATTGTAAAAAGTCAAGATCACTTTTTCCCCCCACTTTTATTACTTTGCTCAGGAAAATACATCTGAATAGTAATTACCAACTTGGTTGTGTAATCCATGAAACCTCTTGACTGATGACTATCGTGCTTCAAATTGACTTGAACTATGTCAGCAGCTAAGGGATTTTACTTACTTGGTTCTTCTAGGAACTATTATGTTTCTTTTAGGAAGTGTATATATGAGTCTGAGGCATGTGTGATGGGCTGGATTTCTTACAGTTCCAAGAACAAGAGGGAAGGCAGAGCTTTAGAAAGCTCACTCTGGATATCGGAGAACTATACTGTGAAGTGGGCTAACCACTGTTCATAGCAAGCAATGTTACTGCTTCTAGGCAGTAATAAAGCTGTGAAAGTTTGTAATCTAATTTATCTTTCTGAAAGATTTTCTGATAATGATTTAGCAGCCACAATGGTTCTGTATCTTGAAAAAGAGGCATTTCAAAGAAAGATAGCACAAAGACTCTGGCTTTAAATGTTTCCCTAACTTTTAAGACCTATCTCCTATCTCAGTGGCGCTGACATCTGTCAATAGTGTAGGGTCACTTACAAGCACTCATGCAGTGTTTGAATGCCTGGAAATACATGCCCTTTGCACCAGACAGCTAAATCTCTGTGTGGTTCATACTGCCACCATATGAGATCAAATACTGCATCACCAAAGCCTTTCTGCACTTCACCAGTGTGACCCCTCCTGTGTGAGGAATGCTAAGTTTCCTCTAGCTTTAAAGGAAAAGAGGCCCTACCTAACTAAGTTTGTCCATCCAAGTTTCCATGGTTTCTCACATAAGAAAAAGATCATCACTGGTGGGATGAAGTATAGCCAATCTGTAACAAATCCACTTCATAGTATCCAAAAAACTTCCTTCTGTATTCCTACCAACTTTTTGTCTTGCACTTTTCTTTTTTTTCACTTAAGGCTGTAGATTTTTAACTGTTTATGCCAGGTGCCTGCATAATTCACAGGACCACAGATGAAGTAAATATGGATGTGTAATAAATTTAATTTCTTTTATCTGCTGTGAATGGATTGATCTATGTTCTGTCTTTAGGATTGGTTTTAATTTCCTCATGTGTAAAGTGGATTTTACATTTCTGTATGAAAAGCTATTTCTTTTCTTTGTATTGCCAAACGTCATGTGCTTATTCTGTCTTTGTTTTATTTGTGTGACCTCTTTCCACAGTCATGGAATGTATTCCTGTTAAATAGTTTTGGTTATACTTCTCGTGGCTCACATAAGAAAATTCATCCTTCCAACCCACTCTGCTTCATCAAGTCTCTTCATTCCTGCATTCTCTATCTACAAAATAGGAATAATCATGATGCATTGCTTTTGGCTGGTAAAATGCTTTGAAATTCTCAGGAAGAATGGGGTTTAAGAATTTAAGCACTTTTTTCTTCTTCCATGAACAATAAATCAGCAACCGCCATCGCACTGGATTACTATATATACACTTTTCAGGAATCTTTCCAGAATCCCTCCATTTCCCCTCTGTTGTGTTTCAAGAAATGTGCAACTCATCTACATTAGACCATTGAGAAGCATCATTTTCCATAGGCTGTTAACATCAATTCTGAAAAAAAACTGTATGACAATTTTTCTCTCTGAGGGAAATTACTGTGATATTTCTACCAAAGTCTCTTTCTCTCAAGGCACAGATTTGTGTGCCTAGCTCTGAGTGACTATTTTTTGTTGGAATAACTAGTAGTTCCTAGTGAACCCACAGTCTGTGGGAATTTTTAAGTCTTGTTCTTAACATATCCTTGATTTTCTGCTGTGGCTCTGATGTCAGTGGGTCATTCCAGAAGCCTTCTATGGTTGGATTGTTGAGCTAGTGACCAGTAAGGAGTCTTACTTGGGATGCAAAGCATGGAAAACAAAACTCATCGTAATCATGATGTATCTTCCTTTGTGTACATTAAGATCATTAGGTTTATTTTTGTTAGAGGAGCAGGATTGTTTTGGAAGGGTTTTTAAATGCATATGTTTTGGTTTGTCTCCCTGTTAATGAGACTCAGACAAAATCTGAATTTTAAGACACTTCTTTTTCTGCTCCTTGCTTTCATTTGTATGAAACAATAATTCGGCATATAATAGTCTGGAATCCAATTTGGCTTTGTTTTATTCAGAGAAGCACTTTTAGTGTCTACGTTTAGGTGAGAAGTGAAAATTTCTAAACTAGGCAAGAATCTATGAAAGCTCAAGGCTAATGGTGGTGTTTGCATTAGACAAGACACAGTTCAGTGAGATGCAGTGTGCACCTTCATTGTCTCAGTGTTAGCAAGCAAAATTGACACCATATGTGCCCAACTGTAATTGCTCCATGAGGAGAAAAGAGAAACATGTCAGAACATTTGAGTAACACCTAATTCAGCCCATGGTTATAAATAAAGCTGATGGTTGCTTAAAAACAAAAGTAAGAAAATATTATGGTTATATTATTCTTCAGCAGCGCTTCCTACATAGGTGAACTTTATTACAGAGACAACACAAGTGAAAAGAAACATATAACAACTTTTTTACGGTATTTTTATGTTATTTTATTTTTTTCGCAGTAAATAAAGTGGTTATGAGGCTCCAAGGAAAACGGCCCAGATGTTAGTGAGTTGTATGAAATTTAGTGGAAACAAGCTGTAAAAAACATAGTCATAAAACAGCCTGTCAATGCCACACATCTGGACAATGCAGCTGTATGTTCCTGCTGCTGTCATCACCCTAAGAAAACTCAATAGCCTTATTTCACCCCAATTAGGCTGCATACCAACAGAATCAGAATTACACGGGGGGGGTGGGGGGGGGGTGGGTGTTTTCACCTAGACAAATTCCCTCTCAAATTCCCTTCAAGAAGTTTTTATCTTTCATTCAAGGCTAGTCCCTTAGACACTGGTCACTTTGTAAACAGTTCTCCAAACTATTCCTTGATTTGCTATCTGTTATGTGCTTTTTAATTTATTACTTTATAATATGTAGTTGCTTCATGTTCCTTCTTTGTTTAAAACCTAAAGAAAATTACATTTTCCTGTGAGAACTCTGTCTGCTGAGTTTCTCATAAATCATAGAAGTTTTTTTCCATCCTAGTTTTATCTCGTACTATAGCCAATATAACTTCATTTGAGGTCTTTGGAACCAAAGAATAATGGTGTGTCTTACTGATATATTGTTTTTTCTGGGAATGCAGCCATTTTGACCCACACATGGTACAATGTGAGATAGCACTTCCTCATTTCAGCATGCAAATAAATATGAGTCAAGTGCAGTATTCAAACTATGCAAGTAATAGTTTTGTTGGGATTTTTTTTCCTCTACAGGTGATAGAATTAGCCAAAGCCTTTCTGGACAGGGGTGAAGAAATTCCTGTAACACTAACTGGAAAGCTGTTGAAATTTCAGTTGCTTTGTCTCAAACAGAAGGATCTTCAGAGAAGAGAAGAGGAAAAGAAGGTACTGTAGTATGCCCTAGGAACATTACATTCTTGAAGACACTTCTATTCTAGTGTTGTTTCCATAAATTCAGCTTTCTTCTCAGGTTTGGCTTTCTAGAACTGTCATTAAAGAGAAATGTGATTAGAAATATCTTTTTAAGTTGCTTAGATTTTGTGGATGAAGCTCTCAATTACTCAGATGCCAGTGAGAGCGTGGAAAATAAAAGAAAATAAAAACAATATACAAGAACTTTTTGCTAGCTGAGTCCCAGGACCAATAGAAAACAGAGCTAGGAACAGGCTTCAGCTGAGTGTATCCCTGCTGAAGTAAAAGTAGGCGACGTTGTTACTTGGGAGGTATCAAGGATAGACACAGAGCAGACTATGATGGGGTTATTGTTATGAGTCTCCTCTCTGGAGAACATTTGGAAAAGTTATCATTTCCATCCTCTGGCACTAAGGCAGGATAATAATTACATAAGCTATTCCTGGCAGATGTTTGTTGAACCTTTTTTCAAAACTTCCTGGTGGTGTGTCTTTGCTTTTCCATGGCAATCAGTATTATTTCTGAACAATCTCCGTAATGCACCCATTTGGGAAAGGTTTTCAATCTTACCAAACTGACTCTCATTTAAATCTGTTACAGTTTCGCTTCTCACTGGGTATGGGGACAACATCACCCTCCATTCTACTGAAATCTATTATATATTTAACTAAACAAACCCAAATATATGTCCTGGTTTATAGGTTTTGATTATGGATGTTCCTCTCCTCTGAACTCTCTCAAAACAGTACATATTTTGAAGTCTGTTTCTCAGAACCAGGTACCACATTTTCCAGTGTTCCCAAAACTTGCTTCCATATGTTCTCTAAGGTCATCACTACTAGCTCCAAGATTGCCTTGGACAGATTGCTTCTGTGTTCTAGGAGAAATTTCACCAAGCTTGCACAGAACCACAGATCAGACCTCTAATTTATTTCTAACAACTTTTGGAGTTGTCAGTGGTACATTTCAACAATTTACTGAACAGTTGGTTTTGCTGTAGTCATTTTCCAGCACAGATTCATGAAAAGTGAAGGCCTTTATCAGAAAGTCGTATAATTGCTGCAGTAATTGATCAGAAACTATAATATGAAGTGTGATGACATGGAGACCTAAGCAATCTGTGAACGTAAAAGATACAAGCAGAGAATGGTTTAATGGGTTTTGTATGGCTGAAAACCCTGTAAATTTTTTAATAAACAACTTTATTTGTGGGAGTAGTTGATGGCTGAAGTGTAGCACATGACCAGAAGAACATTAAATGATAGGTGATTACATTAAAATTGTGTTGTGTTCCCACAGAAGTCAATTTATTAGGAAATGATAATGTAAGCCACAGAAATATATTGAGAATATGAGAAAAATAATGTGTTTTCAATGGGAAAAGAAAGTGAGAGACTGAAGCTATAGAATAGATTGTTTATGGTGAATTGAAAAAAAAATGGCTTTTCTCTTAGATAGCAATCAATCCTTGTAAGTAAACTGTAAAACAAAAATTTGAAGTTTGATGTCACTTCAATATTAGAATGGAGCCTTCAGCTTTGATTTAGCAGGATTAGTCTTGTAACTGTAGTTTTATTTCCCTGGTTAATTTGAAGATAGTCAGTGTTGAAGGTTGAAGAGTCTCTGGAACTTACAGTTACTTCTCTGTTTTAGCCAAACTGTCTACAAAAGTTGTCACCTCCTTTGAATTGTATCTATATCAATGTGTGATAGGCAAACACGAGAGCAGCAGTTGAAGGGCAGAGTCTGCAGTACAAAATGGGCAGAAACTGACTTCTAATTTAGACTTCTATCTCTAAATTGGCTGCCATAAAATTTTTAATCCCTTCCAACTAGCATGTACAATACAAGTTTTGTTGCCAACAATCCGGGTGTTGAAACAGGATTTTACTCGCAAATCAGTTCTCAGAAAGCAAACATATCTGTCCATTTTTTTTTAAATAGACACCAGTTATTAGAATGGATCAGCAGAATTAATACAACATGTAAATAACCAAAAATAAGGCATTAGGAAATTTCTGTATTTCATTAGGAGCAGGAGCTTGTCATAAATTGACAGGTCTATGTATTTAAAATAATATGCAGAACAGAAGTGTCTATGAATTAGAAAACTGTTTGAGTTAGTAAAATTCTGTAATGTGAAGCTTAAAATAACAAAATTGCAGAAGCTAGTGGAATATTAGAAACTCCACAAAAAGCTGCACCTTGTAGGGAAGGAGAAATATGACATTGAAACGAAAAGGAAAGAGTCCTAGAAAGGAGAGGCTTTTACTTTCTGAAGTAACCTGACCTTTCTGAAGGTCAAGTAGTGTTCTTTGTTAGAATCTTGTCAAGTCCAGAAATGTCTCTGCTCATTTAAGAATTACTTAAAATGAAGCAGATGCAATAGTTGAAGTTGATTGTGAACTCTGTGGCATGATGATTGTATCACCTGTTTGGTGTGTTCATCAGCTTAGAATTCAAAGAATTACTATCAAAATTTCAAATTTGAAGTGTCAAAAGTGGAACAAATTTGAAAGAAAATAATGAAAGCCTCCAAATCCTTCATTTCACAGTGCAAATAGTTTTAAGAATCTGTCAAAGACATTTCTAAATTTTACAGAAAGGAAATTCAAGAAGGAAGGGAAAAGCAGGAAAAGATTTTCTGGTTTGATTTTGAATTTGAACGAAATACAACTTCCACAGCTGGAAAATCTGCTTTTCAGCTGGATCTAGGGAAAGCAACTATGTAGAGTTAACTGCCCTCTGTCATTTGCATGAAGGGCTTTTCTCATTGCTTTAATAGCCTTTAAAGTGACACCAGCTGGACTGTAACTGTAAGCTAAGTTGATATTTTTATTTTATTTATAGCTTTATAATCCTGAAATGTAATTTTCGCATAGTTTGAATGTAGTATTTCTGCTGGGCAAAAATAAGGTGGACGCTTTCTTGCTCTACAGAACCTTTACCTTAATATTTTTTTGATTGTTTTAATCTTAGACTGATTCTCAATTTTCTGGATTTATAGTGTGAGGCTTTGGGATACTTACAAAATCTTTTTTGTCCTGTACTCTTAAATTACTGGGAAGAGCTTTATATAGGTGTTTTTGTTGGAAAATAATGAGAATGGCTGAGTAATATCCTGTGTGAAATGACCACAAGACTCTTGGTTCTAGTTTATATTAGACAGATATTTACATCAAAGGAAAATAGTGCTGGTGCCATTTTACACCATACTCAAGAGTGTTAACAGAGATGTTAAAGATATTAACAGATATTGAATTTTTGCCATATTTCCCCTCAGTGCAAGGAAGGTTTCTGGCTGATGCAAGTGCTGTAGCGGAAGCAACTAAAGCACAGGGATTTTTTACTTACCTTTCTACCAATATGCATTTTGTTAGTTTGGTAGGTACAACGTCTACCTACCTCTTGTAGTTCCTTTTTAATGTGAAGTCTTAGCATTGTGATTGAGTAAGAATATACAAATAACTGAATGACATGTTTGAGCAGGAAAAAGAAGGGTGTTCAAGACAGCTCCACCACATGGATATTATAGCAGCTGCGAGGGAAAGGTGTTAAAAAAATTGAACACCTAAAGTTTTACAACAGTCTGACCTTTGTTCTGCACAAAGGCTACAATGAAAACTTTATTTATTCATCTTGTCAGGCAGAACAGCAGCAAAAAGAAAAAGAGAAAGAGAAAGAGAAAGAGAAAGAGAAAGAGAAAGCTAAACCTCCTGATAAGACACCTGGAAAAGATAGTAAAGGAAAAAAGACAGCGGCACCACCCCCCATTAAAAAGGACACCAAATTGAAACAACGGGGAGAAATGGAAGTGAAAGACAAATACATTGGTATGTAAAAAATGCAGATATACTCCTGATAAACCTTTGGAGTACTTTGTTTTTTCCACGTTGAAAAGTCAAGATCTATTTGACCATATCAAAGCTTTGCCACTTTACATTTGAAGATGGCACTGTGGTCTGCTCAGTGTTAGGATGGATTGTGCAGTCCAAGAAGTAAAATACAGGTAAGATATATGTGGCATGTCAACATCAAAATGTTTGGGCATATGTAAGACTAAAAGGAAGTAGCTAAACAAATCCTACAGAAAACTTGTCATACAGACAGACTTCAGAATAACTAAATGTGTCAGTATCCAAAGGTGGCTTTCTCCTTATACTATAAATTAAAATAGAGCTAACAGAGTTGTCAACCCTGTCAGTGAAGAAATTTTTCCTAACATCCAATCTAAACTTCCCCTCTTTATATTTGTTTTAATATAGCTGCATAAAGAAAGAAAAAAAAATAGACCAAGCCTTGAATTCAAAGACAGTCTGTTTCTGGTAGCTAACAGTAATTTTATCATTCATCCCCAATACATTATCACCTTTCTGAAATTAAACATTTCTGCTTTTGAGTAATCTTGAGATTACTTGCATTGATGTCTTTCCCCTTTTGCATATGAATTAGTCACTGACAATTAGAACTGACTGTTATCCTCTCGTCATGACTGTAATTATAATTTTCAAATGGCAGGCAGTCTTCAGCATGTATGCATTGGAATTTTTGGATCTCTGTAAGTGACTATGCAGACACCTGTCTTTTTTGTTAAAAATTATTAATGTTCAGTAATTTTATGTGCTCATACCTTTTCTTCCTGCAGTAACTGAGACATAAATTTATGTACTTCAGTTTCAGTACTAGGAGTGAAATAATAAGCCAGTTTTCTTCTGGTTTTGATTTTTGCTTTATGCAATATATGTGCTGGACTGTGGTGGCTGCTTCCTCAGCCGGTCTCTCTCTAAATTTCTATGTTATTTTATGTTTAGCTAATATTACAAGCAACAGAGAGCCTGCTGCTCCAGGTGGTAGCAGCATTTGCACAGTCCTGGCTATGTATCTGAGCACAGGCAGATGTCAGTGCCAGGCTACCCTTTCTCCTTCCTTGAATAAATGAGTCCCACGAGCTGAGGAGTCAGTAAAGCACTTAGACATGTGATGTGTTAGTAAGCATAAGAAAGGACCTTAATGCTAAATAAAGTTGTGATTTGCTTTTAGTGCAGGATAGTCTGCGTAACTCTATGTGTTTCAGTGTTGATGGAGAGATACAGGACCTTCAGCAGGCAGTTTCTGATAACTTAGGATAAATAACTGTACTGGATGAATTATATCACCTGATACCTGGCTTACAACGTGTATTTCTCCACAGGGCATGAAGGGAAACTACACAGTTCTAGAGCTTCTAGAGAGTTCATTTTTACTTACATCATGCTTAACCTTTTGCTTTGGTACTGAAATGTTGCTATGCATACTTCTACATAACTGATAAACCCAAATAGAACAGGCACTCAGTGAAACTTCTCATCTGCACTTTAAGATGAATTTGGATATGCCCCTACCAACTAAAAGGGCTAGTGTGAGCTGGTATTACCAGCTGATGAGTATTTTAAAAAGAAATACATCTAGTGAACATCTACCTGCTGGGTAGGGAGGAGTCAGCAGTGAGTCAGCTGACACCTGCAGCTAATCCTTTGAAATTATTATGACTTGTGTAATCTTTCATGTAAGACACAGTAACTTACTCTGTGTATGATCCATGTCCAGTTTGATGCAGGATGAAATAAGATAACTTAAACTACCATTAGAGCATGTGGATATGTCCTGACACTCAGCTCCTTAGAGAGGAGCAATTACAGAAATGCTGCTACAACACTGGGATTATAATCAACTTCTGCAGTTTTTCTCTGGGTCCTTCTCCAAACAATTCTTACTTCTGACTTGTATTCTTCCCTCTGTGTTCTAGGGGGTTTGGTGCAAAGGCTTCAGTCTAATGCACATAATAATTTTTGAACTTACGTGTAATTTTCCCAAAAGAACTGTTTCTCTAACCTTAATTTGCATTATCCCATATAGTCAAGAAAAAATTAATTTTGTTTAGCTGATGAATGTTCTTGCTCTAATCTGGTTTTGTTGTGTTTTGAACAGATGATGAACCAGATGATGGTGCTCATCATTACTTTATAATTCTGGGTTTCCCCAATCTTCAGTTGTTGCCTGTGTTGGCTGACCTTGGGGTTAACATTTCAAGTGTAATTCAAATTTCTTCTGAGAATTACAAGCCATTGCAGATATACTTGGAAGGAACTAAAGCTGAAGGACAATTTCCAATTTCATCTGAAGGTAATCTGGTTATAAAAAAAATGTGTAGAAAGGAGATAATTTTATATCCAGGGAATGACTATTCTGGCTGTGTTTTTCTCTCTCTCCATGCCTTGTGTTTGTGCATGCTACCTATGAGCACCTGTGTTTGCCAGTGCCAAAGTAGTATTGCCATTGTTTGGTCACCAAATGGTTTGCCAGTGCAAAAACTGGACAGTAGAAAGAGGGACTGACTAAGCAGGCAGTGTTTGCAGCCACAGTAGCCACCAAAGAACAACATTTTATCAAATGCATACTTCTGTGAATTTTTAGGAAGTGCACTGGTAAGAAAACTTGGCTCATTTAATAATTTCAAGGAGAGTGGACAGTTGGCTACTTTGGGACTGTGGCCCCAGCCACAGGAGAATATGCCACAGAATAACGCTCTTGTAATTGTACTCAGCTGTCTCCAGGCTGTAACACCTCTCTTGAACTGGGATCCTGGTGAGCAGCAAGCTAAATATGTGTCATCAGTGATGGCTGACTATCCTGGGCTGTAGTGACATAGCCAGTAGATCAAGGGAAGTGGTTATTCCCTGTTACTTGGCTGTCATGAGAATAGACTTATGGACTCTACATTATAGATACTTATTCAGTCCAGCAAACAGCCTCCCTATAAGGACTGGCTGAAGGGCAGTGGAAGAAGAAAAAGTGGTTATGGTCATGAATGGCCTTTGGGATTTTCAGGCTCCAGAGACGGGGTAAAAGTCTGGAGCAAGACTCTTGGTGGAAGAGGATCAGGTTAGGGATTACTTAAACAAACTGGACATACATAAGTCCATGGGACCTGATGGGATGCACTGAGGCATACTGAGGGTCTGGCTGTGATGTCACTGCAAGGCCATTGTTAATTACTTCTCAAAAAATATGGCAATTGGAAAAGGTATCTGAGGACCGGAGGAAAGCACCACTCCTATCTTCAGAAATGGCAGGAATGACTCAGGAATCTAAAGGCCACTCCGACCCTTCTCAGTCTCTGAGAAGATGATAGAACAGCTAATCCTGGAAACAATTTCCAGGCACATGAAGGACAAGAAGTTGGTAATTTGGCATCGATTTGCCAATGGAAGTCATTCTTAACCAACCTGATAACATTCTATGACAAAATTACTGTCTTGGGAGGTGAGAAGGGAGCAGTGACTATTGTCTGCCCTTTCTCAGTAAAACCTTTGGCACTGTCTTCTCATAAAGAAGCTGGATAAACAAGCACTGAGTTGGATTGAAAACTGGCTGAATCCCCTGGCTCAGAGGTTATCAGCGGGGATTGGTGGTATGAGCCCTGTCCAACATCTTCATTAGTGATCAGAATAGTTCCCTCAGCATGTACTCTTACGATATAAAACTGGGAGGAATGGCTGAAACACCATAGAATTGTGCTGCTTTTCAGAGGGACTCAGCAGGATGGAGAAATGGCCTGGCAGGGACCTCATAAAATTCAGCAAGGGCAAAGTCCTGCACCAGTTCATGGTGGGGGCTGACTGGCTGGAAAGCAGCTCTGCATAGAAGGACTTAGGTAGGGGTGGTGGCGCTAAGCTGAATGTGAGCCAGCACTGTGCCTTTGTAGCAAACAAGGCAAATAGTATCCAGGGCTGCATCAGGTCAAGGGATTTGAACCTTCTTTTGTACTGAGCACTGATGAGGCCACACTTGGAGTTCTGTGCTCCTCAGTACAGGAGAGATACAGCGCTACCAGAGAGAATCCATCAAACAAACACAAGTATGTTTAAGGGACTGGAGCATCTCTCATATGAGGAGAGACTCAAAGAGCTGGGAATGTTTACATTGGAGAAGAAGGAGCCTGGAGGGAAGTCATCAATGTTTATAAATGCCTGAAGGGAGCATGCAAAGAAAAGGCAGACAGGCTCTTTTCAGTGGTGTTCAGTGACAGGACAAGAGACAATAGAAAAAACTGAAACATGGGATATTACCTGAAGAGAAAGAAACATTTGTTTTCTGTGAGGGTGTCTGAATGCTGTAAACACAGTGAACAGACTGCCCAGAGAGGTTGTGGAGTTTTCATTCTTGGAGGTACTCAAAAGCCATCTGGACAAAATCCTGGGCAGTCTGCTCTTGGTGACCCTCCTTGAGCAGAGGAGTTTTACCAGATGACACCCACAAGGCCCTTTCAACATCAATGATTCTGTAATTGGAATAGAGGACACTAGCAAGATATGTGATGGTATTTTTTAATCTCAAAGTTGGGTGTCAGATGTTTGCTGAAACTCAGGATGGAAATATTTTAACAGTACTTTGAGAAAATGGATATATGATTTGTGCTTTATGTAACAGGGAGACATTGTACCATGGTTTGTCAAATACTTATGTATTTTAGATGTAGAAGCAGAGAAAAGAAAGGAAGATGAAGCTAGCAAAGACCTGGAAACATTTTGGAAATACCTGGAGCCAGTTCTGAACAGTGGAAAGCATGGATCAAGTCTCTTTGATGTTGCCAGGTTTCATCACCTAGTTAAGGAAAGTGACTTTCCCTCTGATTGGTCAGACAGCAAAATGCTGGTCAGTACATTCTGTTTTTACAGTGCATGGCATACTTTAGGGTTTGTAACTTTTAAGAACAGTTTAGGAATTTAATCTCAAGTGTTCTCTGAAACGGAACCACAGTTGTTAGTATATTTGTAATCTTAAACAAAAATGTATCCAACAACTTTATTCAGCGTTTGTTCACAAGGAGTCCTTTGAATAAAAATTCCTGATTTGGAGATTCTTAGTATTGTAGGCCACAGCAGAAGAGCTTTAAAGTAGTTTGAGGTTTTAAATTTATTCAGAGTCTTTGTAGACCCAGTTTGCATCTTGTTAGAGAGTAATATGTGTGTATGAAATAACACAGAAGTTATATTTTTATCCCCATAACACCAGACCTACTTACTGCACCTCAGAACAGTTACATGAGAAAAAATTAAGATGAATGCAAGAATACTTTTTGATATATACTGTTGCTTTATCATACTCAGTACTGCTTCTTTTTGTCCAAAACATGGCTCTGATTTATTACTCATTATAGCCTGCTGAGTCAGGACTATTACCAGGCACTGAAGGAGAGAGTGAATCATTAGAAATTTTTTCCATCCTAGATTCTCACATATAGCGAGGTAAAAAAGTCCTGTATTTTTCAATCTACAATGTCAGCAGTAAAAAATACAAACTGCTAAAGCAAAATAAGGCAACATGCTATAATTTAACCTACTATATTTGTAGTCTATTAGGGTTAAAGGGCATTCTAGGGTTAAACTACATTCTTCTAACCCTTATTTATAGTACAGTAGATTCTGTATACAAACAACTCAGAGTGGTTTGAAAAGCATTCACTAAAAATGCCTTACTTGTGGAAACATGTAGGCTTGCTTCTTATAATATTACTTACCATTATACTCTTTATATAATCTTATAGTGCAAAGCCTCTTTTGGGAAAACAGTTTTACCTTCCCTATAATCACATCTTACAGGGGACTGTTTCTACTTTTGAATATCCTGCAAGCACCTATATTATAGATGAAATAAAGGAAAAATTATCTATCACTGAAACAGATTTCAGTAGACTAATTATCGTTTCATGAGCCCTACAGAAGTAAGAATGTATGTAAGTTTTTAAAGAAATGGGTGGGGAACACAGAAGTTCTGAAATTATAGGTGGATAGAGTAAGTCTGTTCTCATGGACTTGCTGGAGAATCTCTGAGTCCAAGCTTGCTGCATCTCTGAAGCACAAGATCCACAGAAGGAAAATTCTTGTGACAAAATGTTAGATATTAATATAAAAATGACAGAGTATTGCATGCTGCAAGTAGTTTCTGCTCTCAGATTTGAGATCTTTAGAAAGGAAAATACTTTCAAAAATATTTTCTTTGTTGAAGAGTCACTAATGGTTAGACTTGAAAAACTTCTGACAAGCATCTATGTCCTGAGGAGAGACCAAGCAAATTGAATTACGAAGTTGTAATTATACTAAACTTGGCTTGGATGCCATTGAGTAGCACCAGGTTTTGTTACTTACGACTTTGTAAAAAATCTTGTTTTGTTTAAAAGACTGTGCATTGAAAACACTCCAATATTTTAATTAAAACTGTTATGTTAATTAAAACATGTTATATGTATGTTGTTATTAAAACTGTTAAATGGAATCTTTTAAGTAATGTATGAATTGAAAGGTGTTATACGAACCCCTTCTTCAGAAGAATATTGAAAACAAAGATGGAGGAATATTAATGAACATTCTGTTTTCGCAAGTAGAATTTCTTTTCCAAGTGTTGCTTCTAGTCTTTAAATGTTATGAAAACTGAGACAAGTATTCCATAACTCATCAGTGATTTGGGGTTGTCTGTTTTCCAGTGTCATAAAGAGGCACTGAGTTGAGGAAAGCAGATGCTTAATGTTTCTTAAGGGTTTGGTATTGTTTTTAGTGCTTAATGTCAGTTGTGCTTCTTTGCTGTGTTTTATTTTAGGAAACTTAAAATCGAGACGTTCAATGTTGTTAGCCACCTCTTAGAGGCAAACTTTGTACAAGAGATTTGCCCTACTTTCACAGAAGTGAAAGAATCACTCAGAAAAGAATTTTTAATGGAAATTGTCTATAATTTATAATAATTCCATTCTTTCCACAAAGTCCAGGATGTACAGGGGAAGAATACATCCATTAAAGCTGCTGAAACTTGAGTGTTTCATGTGGTCTCCAACAGGGTTTTGGTATTTGTACAAAAACATTTAATATTTAAAATAGCAGTTGCTATTATTCTTTTTATTCCTCCCAAGCTTTGGCAAAAACCACAGTACATGACCTCAAGAACCATGACTCTTTCCTTTTCAGATTTTTGCAGATACAGCCCTCTCCCTTTGGACATTTGGGCACCATGCTGACATTCCTTCACTCACAACTGTGGATTTCAGAGTGCCATTCTTGAGGCTTTCTTTGTTTTCAAAGGGCAACAGAAAGAAAGAGAATAATACGAGATGATATTAATTACCTGGTTGGGGTTTTATTTTTCATCCTTCTAGGGCAGGGAAATTATTGACCTTGCAAATATGCTGCACTACTAAAACATAGACACATTACAAAGTATTTAATTTTCCTCTCCTATTCCTTCCCATCCAGAAGAACCCGTAAGTTCCATTTGCAAGATAGAAGACCTTGAACAATTACTGTTATGACAAGTTAGACTTTATAACTAAATCACTTAGGCAATATACAGTCCATACTGTGCTGTGTCAGTGTTAAGGCAAATAAAATGAAGGAGGCTTTAGAATAACTCTATAAAGTATTTTGAATTGGTGGAGGAAAAAATCTTTTGGAAAATTTATAAACGGAAGCAGATCTGCTGGTTAAAGAGCTAATGACTCCTGTCACTAAGTTACATGATACTTTTATAAGCAAACTTCATCCTTTGTATCTGATTTTCTCTCAAAGCTTGCATTTGGTACTGTGCTGTTTGAACACATTGCTTGTTTGATGTATGACTGCCTGGACTGGAGAAGACAGCATTGCAACTACTTGGAAAACACCAAGTTTATCAATGTGCCTATGTTACCAGAGAGGAAAGCAACACAACTACCTGCAATTGAGGCAAGGATCCTTCTCTTTTTGTTGAGAATAACTAATAATAGGCTAGAATTACCTATCTTCAATTTTGACTCAAAAATTCACCTTGGACCATCACTCTACAAGTAATTTTCAGTGAATGAAATTTATATTTTTGTCTTCAGCATTTAAAACATCAAGAAATGGGGAAAAAATAGCTGAGCATTGGGGAAACAGAAAAAGGAAAATTGGAAGGATCCTACAGACGTAAAGTATCACAGGTGTAAAAATTTCTTCAATAGCATCTAATGACACATTCTTGTGTCTGAAAAATCAATGTGTCGGCACAGAGCTACTATGCAATGTTGCAGATCTGTGGACTGTAAAAAAAAGATTATTAGTTCTATGCAAGATCACTTTATTTTATTCATAATAGGCAAAAGCTTAAGACAGCAGAAGAAAGTATCTTATTAGAACATGCACTACATTCTTACTATCTTGTCCCATTTAAAAGTTCAGCATCTAGTCTACAGTGAGTAACCAAAGCTAAATGAAATGAATTTTCCCCACCTATTTGTACAATACTAATTTGTTTTATGGTTTCTGATTTTTTATCTTAATTTTTGTTCATTTAGAAACAACCGGCACCTACAAAGACGACACCTACAAAGACGACACCTACAAAGATAAAAGGGAAACCAGAAGGAATCCTGCACGCAGTAATTTTGTCAGAGGGTATGTTGAAAGGATTAAAGCACCCATCTGTAGTTGTTCACTCTGTCAAAGCATTCATTCATATGATGGCACAAACCCTCAAAATGATTTGTGCAGTTAGCTGAAGATGTTGTGTATCCTGTGGAATACCTTGTGGAAGTGTCTGAAAACTGCAGTGGTGATAACCAAGTTCTTTAGAAAATCACTTTTTCTATCTGTTTCTAGTCACGGTCAGATTTAAAAGATCTGAGTAATTTTGTTAGATCTCTAACTTGGTTAGACTCTTTTTAATAAATATTGTCTGAAGCTTCACAGAATCACAGAATATTCTGAGTTGGAAGGCACCCACAAGGATCACTGTGTCCAACTTAGCCCTACATAGGACATCCCACCATGTGTCTGAAAGCATTGTCCATACAATTCTTGAACTCTGGCAGGCTTGGTGCTGTGACCACTTCCCTGGGGAGCCTGTTCCAGTGCCCAACCACTCTCTGGGTGGAAAACTTTTTCTAATACCCAACCTAAACCTCACCTAATGTGAGGTGAGGCCGCCCCAGTGCAGAGCAGAGCAGGACAATCCCCTCCCTTGCCCGGCTGGCGATGCTGTGCCTGATGCCCTCCAGGACAGGGTTGGCCCTCCTGGCTGCCAGGGCACTGCTGACTCAGATTCAGTTTTCCATCAAACAGGACTCCTGGGTCCCTTTCTGTGGCACTGCTCTCCAGCATCTCATTCCACAGTCTGTTGGTACATCCAGGGTTGCCTCATCCCAGGCACAGAATCCAACACTTTCCCTTTTTAAGCTTCATGAGGCTGATAACTGCCCAGCCCTCTAATTTGTCAAAGTCTCTCTGCAGGGCCCCCCTGCCTTTGAGAGGGTCAACAGCTCCTCCCAGTTTTGTTTCATCTGCAAACTTGCAGAACTGACTTGGAATATAAATTGGCATTTCTGAACAAACATATCTTAATGTTTTGTCTCCTAATACAGCAGATGAAGAAACTTCTATTCTGTCTCTTTCTGTAGACATGAGGTATTACAATGACTTGCTGAGTCAGATTCCTGATGAGTACATTTCTGTACCCTTAATGCTGAGCTGCATGTTGGAACAGGTGGGAATTTTCTCTTTTTGATTTCTGTGGCTAATTTGGCCTAGACCTGATGTAATGAATTGGTCAAAGATGAGTAAATCCATCTGTTTAAACCTAAAATATGAGACTGTGCATTGAGGGACTGAGCAAGGAGGTTCAATACAAAGGAGTCAAAACTCCAAACTTCAATTTTCTTCCATATTGTGCCCTTACCCTCTATATATATACAGTGTTATTCCATAATTAATTTTTGAAGACTATGAATATCATCAAATGAGGAGAAAGGTGTAATTTCTTATCTAGGTCAATAACAAGTTTTCATGTCCTTCAACAATGTTATTGATACTGAACTTTTGCTGGTTTACTCAGTTCAAAGGTCTTAGTTCAAGCCTAACATAAGAGTGTCAATGCTGGTGCTAGACAGATCTGACTTCTGTTGATTTCAGGCACAATCTTTGATTTAGAAGAGACATACAATATGATTGGGAAGTCCTCATTTTAGGAGTAAAATTTCAGCATATTTTTGGGGCTCTTTACTTTCTGTAACTTAGTCTGAAAATAGACTTGGGTAAAAATACTCAAGGCCCAACACCTAATACACAATCAGTTTTTAATTACCTGTGTTCCTTAACAAGTCCTAACATTTCAACTTAGAAATATTTTTCTTCTTATCCTTCCAAAAGCAACTAATAGGAAAAACATTTAATTCTGTTTTCCATAATCTTTGCTTTGAGCAGGAACTAACTTGGAAAATTGTATTTTTGCTGCTTGTGGAAAAAAATTGCACTTTCCTTTCCTGACAGAATTTCTTGTGTGCTTAGCTTATAGCAGGATTTGTTTGGTAGTTCTGGTAAAGTTAAGCAGCAGTGGTAATGAAGGCTAACATATGCTCCCTTTGCCAGGTTATTGCAAGTGAAGAAGACCTTACACCACCGAGTCTGGTGTCACCAAAGTCTCATGCAGATGGGCTACGTCGTGCCATTGCAGATCATATAATCTCTGTCCTTCCTTCTCTTTCACTTCCTATGAGTGAAAAAAAGGTTTGTGTTGCCTTTTGTCCATTTCCTAAAATGACAAATCTCATTATTGAGGTTTAATGCCTCTTCCTTTTCTTTTTAAACAGGATCTATACGAGTACTTTTCTCCTAAATACGGTGAACAGGAGACTGTCATCCCCCAGTACCCTCTCTTATTTAACTACCATGATCGCCTGGCTCAGCGGTTGCACCTGCTGAAGGTACAGTGCTACCTATCATATATAAATATTTCCAAAGTTCACAGGCAATGAATGCTCAATGCACTAGAAGGGGAGGAGTGGTGTTTTTACAAAAACAGGACAGCATATCCTAGATTTTTTCCACTGAGGTGGATACAGCAACATGTGTTTAGTTTACTTAAGAAGCAATGAGTTACTGTTGGAGGACACCTCACAAACATAGAGCACAAACAAACCGATTTCAGAGATCTATTAGCATTATTAATGAGAATGTTTAGCCTTTGGCATAGATGAAAGATATTACAGAGCTGTTGATTTGCTGTTAAACATAGATGATACTAGGGAAAATGAGCTGCTAACTTGTTCATGGTGATCTAGCATGGAGACTAGATTGAATACTAAAATGTAGAGAAGTGTAAAAAATTACATAGCAGTTGTTAATGAACACAAGAAATGTATTCAGGTTGTCTAAATAGTTGGAGCATAGGGTGTAACCAAAACACTGCCGAATGCTAACAAAGGCAGAAAGGTTCAGAGATGCATAGTTTGGCATTATTGCAAAGTAACAGTTCCCAGATTTTCTGAACCAAAAAACCTCTGTGGATGTCTCAAATTTTTCCAAAGACAAGGTGTAGTTTTACCATTAAACTTTAAAAATTCACTGAAGATAATACAAGTGATAATACAGTTCTAGATTTCACAGCTAAGGTGTGTCTGCCTGGCTTCATGGATTAAAAATTATCTGGGGAATGCTTTGATAACCATTGATTAAAACTATTCAGAAACAACTCAAGTTTGATACATTGGATGTATTCAAGCAGAAGGAAGGACTGATTAATCAACATGAGAGATGCTCTTAGCAGACATATGCTTGATGTGTTTTATATACTTGCTGAAGAGGAAATTCAGGATACAGCACAATGTTTGAGGAAAGAGTAGTGGAAAAATATTTGGAATATGCAGTTGAAGAAAAAGGTACCATAAGCGTGTAATACTAAAAAGAGTGAAGCTGAAAGATACCACTAAGTCTGAAAAAATAAATCCTTGAATATATAGGGATGTCTCTCATCGCAGACTGATCAATAAGTTTATGGATTTCATTACTGTGAGAAGTAGCACAGACCATCTGAAAGATATGTGGAAGGTACCTGCTGCCAGTCTGAATTAACCTGTACATATTTCTGTGTTTTTAAGTCTAGCTGGCACAGGCAAATAACTTCTAACAAATGTCTGTTATTATGCTGTCAGTCATTCTCTTATGTGTCTAATGTTTTTCTGCCTACAATATCTGATGCCATGATTCAAAACCACGCTGTGAGCACATGTTCAAATTTAAGTTTAAGTCCAACTGACTTAAGCACATGCTAATGTCTTCTGCTGTAGAAAGACTTCTTTATTCAAATATAATTTTTGGAAAGTAGTGTGAAAGTTTACTTTAACTCTGGTACTTTGATTTTTGTTCCAGGTCCAGAAGAACTTAAATCCAGAAAAGATTGAGCATGAAATGATGGATAAACTGCCTCTTACAGAACTTATCCATTTCACCCCTCCTTCAGCTGAAAACAACACTAAACGCTTGGCCAGACTTCACGAGCTCATGCATTATTGTACTAGTGGTAAAAGGATTTTCATTGATATAATTTCCATTCTTTCTATTTCTGGTTGATGAGCCTATTAAATAGGAGGGATTTTGGGACAAGATTTTTAAGCTGCCAAAAAAACCTTTGCAGAATTTCCCATTTTCACATTCTTGCTTATATATAATTATAGCCTACTATACAATTTAACCCTGACTTCAGACCTCAGTTTCATGGTTAATGGAAACAACTGTATGAGTGTTAAATATTGCATAACTAAGAGCTGGAATTATCTTAGAACTACTTTATTTATTTATATTTGCAAACATACAAACACTTACTAATTCTGAGGAAAAAAATAGCTGTAAAAATTGCAATTTTGCACCTAGAGTGTAGAATGCATTTTGAGAGACAATGATGTAAACTGTGTTTATTTATCAACACCCTTTTGGAGGTAAAGCACACGTATCTTAGGTACACAATTTTTGTAGAACAATACATGGCTTTCAGAATGTATTCTATGTAAGCTGTTGGTGTTAATAATGAAACTACTTTATAACAGCCCCTTTATCAAATCAAGAATACATTCACTTCTCCAACCATAATCACTTCTGCAGTTACCTTTTCTTGGAGTGTGCTTGTCACCATGGCATACACTGGGAAACAATCCCAAAGACTATGTAAATGCCCTTAGGTAGTATCAAAAGTCTGCTCTAGGTTATTAAGAAATATAAACATCCAAATCCCTTTGGTTACATTTATGTCATCATATAAGGCACTGGATTTGAAGGTACTTTCCCAGCTCTTTCATCCTGAAGTCCCTTGTGTTGGATTAATTTACACTTTGCTGTGTTGTTTCTAGTTGTTGGTATGTTCATTTTGGACAGTAAGCCATTAAAGTATTCAGTATTGCTATAGTCTTCCACCTGGTGGGTATTGAATTTGATGGTCTTCACTGGACCATACCATACTGCCAGACTCTCCCAGCTGGTAACTTAGCTAGTAAAGCCTTTGCTTTTATCAAAAAAGATGATTAACTTGAACAGAAGATGAGAGATTGAACAGTCTCAAGATATACGTGTTTAGGTGCTTAACCACCCTAAGGAGAAAACATTTCAAACTGAAGATATTTTCTATGTGATTTGAGAATTGTATTACCTGTCTTAAACTTCAGTGCTTGGCATGATTATCGCTGTTATATGGACACCAATGCATACAAGCATAAATAGGATTTATTATTGTCTTTGCACCTCGCTTCTGTTTAAATTATGTGTAAAATTCTGTCTGCAGAGGAAAAAAAATTGATACTTGTTTGAGAAGTTACAGATAATGGAAACATTTCATGAACTGAAAATAACTAGTTGCTAACTGGTCCGATAAAGTCTACCCAGTATTTTAAAATCAACATCATTTCTATAAAGTTAATGAGCCAGAAGGTATTCAGATGTAGGAACCACTTCATTTAAGATGGATTAATACTTAGGCATATCATTTTGCAATTTGGAAGCATTCAACTTTGAATGCAGTGTAAAATGTAGCCCACATAAGTTGATCCAGTACTGTTAAGGAAATTGCTGTTGGCTTTTGCAGAGTTGCCAAGAACAATACACTTAAATAGTCTTGTATTTATTTTCTGCTGAGCTGTAAGGACATTTTCAGTTAATGATTGTAATTCTTTTTTAGAACTTCTGAGTTGGGCTGAAGTAGAAAGAGCCTTCAGAGTGTTTACTTTTGAAAGCCTGAAGCTGACTGAGCTGAGTGACTCTGGTTTCCTGGAGAGCTCTGGATCTAGAGTTGGAGGTGATTCTGAAGTGTCTTATATCCCTTGGGATAATCCAGCCATGTTTGCAAGACAGCTGAGACAACTCTTCCTTATGGAAAGGAAGCTTAATGAGAAATCTCCAAGAGGCTCTGGTAAAAAGCTTTCTGTTTACATTACTCCTGAAGAATTTGAATCCACTGTTTGTCTTACTATATCATTTGCTATTGCAGGGATGTGATTTTTCTTCCTTGTACAAGTCAACAAATTTTCAAGTATTGTCTAGCCTGTACACTGAGTAACTCTGTAGGAATACTAGAATAAAGACAAAAGCTGTCTTGTTCTGCAGCATTAACAATTGCAGATGATGGAGAGTGAATGTTCTGAAGTTCTACATTTTCTCCTGCAGATTCTAACAATGAAAAGTTGTTAGCCTGGTTAAAGGAGATGTGTTGGCCAAAAAGCAACATTATAAACAAGTGATTATTTCTTCAGGAGGCAAGAAAAGTAGAAATTAGGTCAGTTTAAGCAACTATACCTTTAGGTTCATGATCATACAATCATTGTTTAGGTTGGCAGGGACATCTAAAGGTCATCTATCCTGTCATCCCTGCAATAAGCAGGGACATTTTCAGCCAGATCAGGTTTCTCAGAGTCCAATCTGACCTCCAGTGCTTCCAGGGGTGGAGCATCCACCACCTTTCTGGGAAACCTGTTCCAGTGTTTCACCACCCTCATTATGAAAAATTCTTCCTTATATCTAGTCTGAATCTATTCTTCTTTCCTTTAAAACCGCTACTCCTTTTCCTATGACTACAAGTCCTACTAGAAAGTCTCTCCCAAGGCCACAATAAGAAGAGCTTCCCAGAGCCTTCTCTTCTGCAGACTGAACTCTCTGAGCCTGTCTTCACAAGAGAGGTTCTCCATCCCTCTAATTACCTTCATTGGCCCTACTCTGGACCCACTTCAACAGATCCATGTGTTCCCCGTGCAGAGGACCCCAGAGCTGGATGCAGTACTTTGTGATGTTGTCCATGCTTTCCTAATAGAGATGTCTAAGCGAGCAGATTAGATGGGATCCTTTCCTTAGAAGGCTGGAGCAGACAAAAATGAGTCCTGCTTATCTGCTTTTCTTCTGAATCTTGGGAACATTTTTGGATGTTAGTTTATTTTGCTTTTATACTAGTCATGATATTAAATATTGCAGTTACAGGCATAACAACATTTCAGCACTTCTGCAGCACAAAATGAAATGCCAGGAAGATAAAACATTTCTTTCAGGTTTCTTCAATCTTCTAAAGGCAGTCAGTAAACAGGGGTAATTTCCAAGAGAAGCAGAGCCTAAAGATGTATGTCTGGAAGCTGAGCTCATTATAAGACACTTACAAGCAAATACTTTGCGCTGTCTTTTCCGCCTGAAAGAGTAATTTTCTTGTACATGTGAATTTTGATCAAATACTAGTGACCTCTGCCCTAACTTAGGGAATAAATAATTCTATTAAAAGGAAATTATTTTTTAAAAATTAAGAGAATATAGAAGTTAAAGTCCTCATGTGATGCTGCTCATATCAGGTGCTCATTGTAACAATGGAATGACTGGTCAGAACCTCAGGAGAAGCAATATTCTGTCAGTAGCTTATGGATCTCTATCAACCAAGTTAATTTAAACTATAAAATTTGTGTTTGTCAAAAATGTGTGAAAATATCAAAACAATTGATTTTGCCTTTTATGTTAATGTCATCTGTGCAAAGGACTGCTTGTTAAAGTATGAAGAAAAAGGGTTCTTTGTTTATGAGTCCAGAGGATATTTCTGAGACTATTTTTAGTGGGCCAGCATGGGTCAGATAGAAAGGATGATTTGAGTGGGTTTTATGAAGTGTTCTTCTTCCCTTTTTTTAAAAATTTTATTTAATGATCTGGCACTTGCTCTCACTGGGTTTTGATGTGCTCTTTTAGTATAGAAGTATAGCAGATCTGATCATGTATTTATAGGACAAGTGTGATGAAAGGATGCTTCAAATTGATGTTGATCTCATCAGGGAGACTAAGGAAATTGCATTAGTCCAACCTTAGTAGGGCTGAAATTTCTGGAACAATTCTTTAAATTCTGCTTTCGATTTCCAGAGTATTCAGAAATAAGTGACGAAGATGATGAGGAAGATGTTGTGGTTGATCCTCTTTTGAATGAAGAATTGGATCTTCTTGCTTCTGATATGGCAAGTGTGAGAAATGGAGTCAACTAGGCTTTACATGAGACAACAGAAGATACTGCCAGGATATGTTACTGGGGATTCCTTTGCAATTCTGCATGCAAATATTAATTTTGTGATGTTTGGCAAATACTGACATAACATTTAAGCACTGTGAAATCACTTTCTTTGAATTCCAAGGTGAAGGGTTTCAATGAAGCTGCTAATTATAATTCTGTGCTGGTTTTGCTGAATACCAGGGGTCAAATACAAGCAAGAAAGTTTAAAGGAAATTGTCAAATTGTGTCACACTAGTAAACTGTGTAGTTTGGCATCTTCAGAATCACCTGTCTGCCACACATCCCATAATAAACACAGCAATTTTAAAATTACATCATAGGACATGTTTGAATACTAATAATTGCTTACAGAACTCAAAATCATATAAGCTAATAATGAAAGTGTTTAGATTATTTTGTCATAAAAAGTCCTAACCCAAAACCCCTTGGGGGTAATTGTATTTCTTATTAAACAGTGCCATATGGGTCTGCACATATGCATCATTATGCAGTTAACTGTGATGCGACATGGGGTGCTCTCTATTAATCCAACAAGATTACAGTCAATTTAATACAACTGATGCTGAAATGTTCATATTCATTATTTTGGTTTGTTGTATTTTGAGGTGAGTCCGGAAACCTATGGCCTAGAACAAAGTTTAGAAGCAATAAAAAAGACACAGAGGCGTTGCTTGACAGACTGGAGTCTGGAAGAGCATTTTCAACCACATGTTCTTCGTCAGGTATCTGTGAACTGACAACCTCATACCTACAGTCACCCCTCAGAAGGCTATATAAAGAATTAGTAGTGGAGTTCAGGATATTTTTCTGCTAGATAGTTGATTCAGTTTTATCTCTTTCATATTTACCAAAATTCATTGTGCTTTAGCTACTTTTCAGTTCTTTATGTTAAATTCAGTTTGTAATGGGTTTTTGTTTCCTCGTTTGGCCAAACTGGAGCTGTCCTATTTGGCAGCAAGTCTCTTAGCTAAAAGTGTGGTGGAGACAAATCCACCTTGCCCTTAGGGGTGATCCTCTGTGGCAGTTTTGGAACTCAGTGCAGCATATGTGAAAACATACTTTGCAAATGCCTATGCAGTGTATGTTTTATGGGCAAACAGAAAATTTGGTTGTCACAGTACTTCACCCTTTAAGGGCTAAAAGCATCATTTGTAGAAATCTTGCAGGCTAAAAACTAAAACTTACCTTGCAGAAAGACCAAAATGTGAAAGATAAGTTCAAGTGTAGTTGTCTTGAGTTGGGAGGTGTCCTCTTGGGATTGTTAGTTCCTGTGCTGCCTTGAGCTTCATAGGCTGTAATTCTTATTTGATCCTGACACGCGCTGTACATGGGTGAAGGAAGTGCTGCTTGGATGTTTGCAGCACCACATTAGTGTGAGAATTTTAAAGTCTGGTCATGGATTTCGCTACATGGGGAATCCCTTTGTATGCAACATAAATAGCTAATACTACTTCAACTGTCAATAATTACTGAGTCTAGCAAAAAGATACTGATGGAAAATAGAAGTAGTGGAAAATAGAAGTAGTAGAAAATAGCATTTTATTGCAACAGGAAATAACCTTTTGTACAAAAAGTCTTGGCAGTTAGGTGAGGTCCCAGATGACTGGATAAAGGGAAACATTGTACACATCTTTAAAAAGGGTAGAAAGGAGGACCCTAGGATCTACGAGCATAATCAGCCTCACCTCTGTTCCTGGGAAGATCATGGAACAGATTCTTCTAGAAGCTTCAGTTGCATTGTTCTGAAAAATAATAGTTTAAAAGAAGACTTTCTTCCACCTATTGCTATAAAATCGGTTTCAACCTGCAGGTAATGTAAATATTGAAAACGATGGGGCAGTGCAAAGCAGAGCGGAATAATATAGATCACAGTAAATCTCAGGGATGTGCAAGTCATAGTATAGCAAGTTGAATACCAAGTAAACTCAACTGAGATAAAAAAAAAGTAAATTAGTTTTCTTTTTATCTGGTATATGATAATTCTGGGTTTATTTACTATTTATTTACGTATTTTAGTTTTTAACCTTGTCTAAGTATTTGTTTAATATTTTAATTTATTTAGTTTTTATGTAGCTGAACTTTTTTATTCATGGTCAGTCAAAAGGTGCAGCATAGTTGGTACCTCTTCTCAACATGAATAGCAGTGCAGTTTCAATTTCCACCCACCTGAACAATTCAGGTTGCTGGAATCCAAATGCTTTGAGTACATCTTGTAGGAGAATGGAATTCTTGAGCACCTGTTGCTCAAAGCTGTGCTGTGTAGCCTCTGCACACATGCTACTGTCTGCAGGGAGAATGTACTTCTATTTCTTTCCTTTTCAGGTTCTTCATGCAGCATCCCAAGAATATAGATGCATTGATTCCTTTTATCATACCCAAGATAACTCTTTACTAATGATTTTTCACAATCCTATGAATCAATATCGTCTGTGCCAAGATACTTGGGATATTGCCCTGCACTCTAATGTTGGATTCAGGTAATTGATTTTATCTTCCCTGTTTCATTCACAGTCATTTTCCATTAAAGACTGCATGGGTGTGCTTAGGGCAAAACTTTGAAATTAAGACATGGCTGTGTGGCACATTTATGAGAAAGCAAGTTATGCTTTCTCATAAAGCAAGGTCAAAAACAGTGCTATATGAAAAGAATTCTGCTGAACTTTCCTGAGTGAGAACAATGCAATGTGTAGCTCTTTATCACCAAATATAAAAATGTAAATAATGCACACAAACATACAAAATCATATTAGGAATGCCACATGAAGAAAATTGTACTGGGGACATTTTAGGTGAAGGGTGTTAAAAAAAATCTAAGTATATACCTAACCAAGTTTTTCAACTATATATACACAGGTGTAGTGATTCAGTGGGAAATGTCGCTCTGGTGCTCTATGGATTAATTAGATTTATCAAATAGAATTTCAAGCAAAATATCCAGTATAAAAACACCTTCTCCCCCACCATTTGTCTGTATCCCTTTCTAAGTGTAGTGCCTCATTTATCAGATTGTGGAAATTTTTTATAGTAGACTTTTGTTGGCACCTATAGATTTGAACAGATTTGAATACTAAATAGGCAAAATGTGCCTACCTGAACCTGTATTTTGTATTGTATTTTGTATATTTGCTCTCAGTCAAGGAACTCTGTGTAGGTACAGCTCAGCTTTTCAGGCACTTGGAATTAAATTATTTGCCATGAAAAGAGGCTATTGTGATTAGCAGTGACTAGGACCAGAGTCACAAGAGATTTACCAGCAGAAATTCAAAGTTCCTTGGAGAAAATGCTGGCTGGTTTGTGTTTTGTTGGGCAGATCCATTAAATGTCTGGTCAGTGGTTTTGCATTTATATAGCAACTAAAATCTTCCCCAAAAGATAAGTGAAAGATGGTATGTTCAAGTAAAGCTGGGTCTTGCATTCAGATAGACCCAAGAAGAGAGTCAGTGGTCTCAAGGTCTGTTACACAGAAGTCTGTTGGTACCCAGATCTCCTCACTCTGCCAGCCATTCTTACACTCTTTTTTTGACACTGCACTTTAAAAGCCTAATTCAAGCTTCTTAAACGTAAACAGTTGATGCCAGTTTAGCTGCCTGGTGTATTTGAGTTGTCTGGGCAGGGTTGACACATATGACATGAGACCCATGGGAGACACTTTTGGAACAAATACCAGAGAGGAGGTCACACACCCCAGTGCATCTAACATGCCACCTGGTGTTTGCATACACTGACTAACGCCTTGTCCCAACAGCATATTGATGGTGTAGAAGCAGAGGGAGGTAGCAGACTTCCTCAGGAAGCATTTCTCCCTGAAACAACAACTGTTCATCTGTGGGGTTGTAGAACTACAGATTGGCTGGTCACCTTGAAAGGGCATTCACTGGAATAGTTCAAGACCAACTGAGAAATGGGAAAGGCTCTTGATACCTGCAAAAGAAAAGTTGCTAATTTTGCATCCAAAGGAAAAATCATGCATTTTATCTGATAGATGCCTTATAATTTAGTTGAGGATTAAACAGCTGTGTGCTTTCTCCTTCTTACTCTTCCACATCCACTGGAAACAAGGTTTAGACATTAAAGATAACTTCTGCTTGGGGCACGCCTTCTTTATCCAGTGACATTTCACCAGGTTCTGGTGAAAGAGCAGCAAGGAGCTCCTAAAGAAAATGCCATGAATGCTAACAAGACACTTTGGCTTTGCTCTTGTTTCCTAGACATATTCAACATCACTGCTATATATGCTACTTAGAATTTTCAAAGAGCTACAGGTCCTCTTTTGGTTCTGTTATGTGGCATTGGTACCTGCCTATACTCTGCAAAATAATCAGCACATTTCAGACCTTATTCAGCCTTATTGCTAAAGATCATTTCAGATTTCCAGACAAAGTATCATAAAGATTTGCTAGTGTGTGTTTCCAAGCAACATAACACTTCTGTGGAAGACACTCATTAAATACCTGGAGTGCTTCAAGCTGTTGCCTGCAATTAGCTTCCAGATCCTGCTGACTTGCTAGAAACGGGCACAAGCTCTACTTATTAATTAAGAGGTAGTATTACTTGGTTTTACCTTTGTATGAAATAACTGACTCCTGATGAGTTTAGTAACAATTTATTGATTAATATTTTATTTAAATTACTATCATTCTAATTTTTGGTATCTTTATCTTTAAGAATCACACTTTCATCACAGAAGAATTGCAAATGCACAACAGATGTGGTGCTTGACCATCTCTCTGATAGCAGTTCTCTGTCTGTGTTTACTTGTTACTTCTTTATTGTGACATCTTATAGACCACAAACCATCTTTGTAGTGTTGTTTTGATGCCTTTTTCTGGTCTTAAAATCAAGAGGCATACACGGTTAGAAGGGGAAAAGGGATTTTACCTTGGTATTTATTCTTAAGGATCCTTAGGTGTACACGTCCAGGTCATATGCATCGAGATGTACCCCGCCGAGTCTTTCCCTGTGTCTCTGTGTCTCTCCTCCTCTCCGTCCCCCCCAACATTGGGTATAACATTATAGGCTTTACTAATTAGCATATCTATCAAAGATTCCCCAATGAGAGGCTCAAGTGAGCCCCCCCTCCCCAAGGAACCTTCCCCTGGATGGTTCTATCTTGGTTTACAGAATATGTTCTGGAGAGGACCCCTGGGGTCTGGGGCACACTGATCCCTAGCTACAAAGCTTCTAAAATGTTTAGTCTCTTAGCTTAACAAACAAGTCCAAGAATGTAGGCAAAAAGCACTAGGAATACAGAAGCTGTAAAAAGGTATAACAGGGGTATAAAAGAAAAGGCAAAAATCTTCATGGCATCAGTTTCATAGTTGCTGTCTGGAATATAATTCTGTTATCTGATAATCACAGAATCACAGAATAATTGCATTTTGTTTACAGTGAGTCTTGTTACAGCAAGTTCTCATGCAAAGAGAAAATTAAATTTCTGACATTGCAGCAGCTTTTGCTCCTGGACATCCCAGATACCTTCCTTATTCTTTGTGGATATCATGTCCTGTAGTTCATGTAGAACATCCAAAAATTCAGAAATTATACTGTTTAAAGGGTAGGCAGCAGGAGACTGTGTGTGAAATCTAATGATGCTACAGAGTAAGGAGTCCAAAGGCATGCACACATGTACCTGCAGTGATAACTGTGTATATAAAACTTTTAACTCTGGTTAAAATAAGGATAAGTGGCCACTCTATTAGGAAGCCAAATCAATTCAGGCATTATCAAAACTATTCTTTTGCTCAAAGTTAATCTTAATAACATTTGTTTACAGTTTCATAGTAAACACATTACACAAGTTACTGGAAAAGAGTAATCCTTCTGAGAAATGCTTCTGAGTCAGACACTGGCAGTAGTGACATCAGAATACGTATTAATAGAATGTGTATTTTAGACTTTGAATGACTATTTCATTGGCCTAAAATATTTTCCACATGAATAATCTCTTTTTTATTTATAACATATATTCATCTTCAAGTTATTCCAGTACTGGCAACTCTATGTTCCAGACTAGTTTTGCCTTTTGTTTTCAACACCATGGGTTTTTATAGCTTGTACACTTTTCTTCAGATACAAGCAGAATAACCTTCTCCCTACTGTGTGTATACATGATCAACATGCAAGTTTCCCAAAGCAACTCCCAAAGTTGCACAAGTGGGAGAGACTTGTGTTTCCTGAAGCTGTACATGAACTGTATAATCCAGCATGTGTACATGGCCTACATATTAAATATCTTGGACATACTGCTGCAGTAAGAACTTTAAAACTGTCATGAGGTCAAGAATTGATTGTGTTTTCTACATGTTCGTACCCAAAAGCCTCTACTCCATATAGAGTTTTTGAATACAATTGAATCATCTTGAACTTGTAAATACAAAATATCATGAAGACACAGCAACTGAATCTGATGCATTCTTCAAAAGCTCCTCTGAACTTTGCACATAGGAAGAAGTTTACTTTAAAGAATTGTGATAACAGTCTGAATGAGGGATTGAGTGGCAACTGCATATAAGATTCCCAGGCTTCCTTCTTTCTTGAAAGCAGTTGTTTAGAGTGAGCTACTTTAGCAGTCATTTCAGACACCTTAGGAAAAGGAGACAATGCAACTGCAGATGCCAGCTTCAAACTCTGGATAGTTCTTCATTCAGTTCTCACTTCAGTTTAATTGTTAACTGTGAGTATTCTTAATTTATGACAGGTTATGGTACGCTGATTCTTGAATCTAGATTGGGATGACAATTTCCAAACACCTTTCTTGCCACACTGATAAAGAGCTTGACATTACATACAATAACACTTCAGTTTCTGAACAAACAAATGAAGCATATTCTAAAAATTAACATCAATCAAGAGCAACTAATAAAATAAGTTATTCAGTGGTAAAACAGTGAGGATGAACCTTTTTGAAACTGAATGTCTTGAAGTTTTCTGATTTCCTGGATTTTTCTTTAGGAGCAGGTGTTCTTTGGCATACAAGTTTCTTATGTCTCTTTGCAGAAAGGATAACCAAAATTCCAAGTATAACAAGTGCTAAGCAAATACCAGCTGGGCAAACGTACCAGTTCCTGTAAAAACTGAGAGAAACCGTGTCAAATACAAGCCTTGTGTCAAAGATTGTAGAAAAATACTTGTATAAGAAACAGAAGAGAAGCCAAGTGATCTTGTTTGACCTGAAATCATATTAGTGAAATCTGTGTTATATTAAATAGAGGCATATTCTGCTTTTCAGGAGCTATCTTGAGGTGGTGGCCAACTCAATTAAAGACTGGGTGAAAGAGGAAGAAGCAAAATACCAAAAAGAGAAGATGGGTAAGGAAATAGTCTTTTAAATTGGAAAAAGCCATGACAGAGGGCCCTCTTGGACTGTCTGCCTGTGCTGTCAAAAAAACTGACTTTAGTAAGAAAGCCAAAAGTGGGTATCTTTTTATTGTATTCTAGGAAATTAGTTTTTCGCTCTTAGTTTTTCACTCTAAGTGCTGAAACACAAATTTGTTCAGAGCAGAATTGCATGTGTTTTTTCATAGGATGACCTTGTTTTGTCACCTACCTAGGCATAAACGTGTTTTGGAATTAATTAAATGTATATATTTATATATTCTGCATCTTTCTCTGTTCTGAAAACTGAGACCTTTAGTATCAATTTACATTTTCAGTAGCTGTGTTTAACTAATGAGATTAAGGATTATGTATAAATATGAATCTGTTCAGATGACTGAACATATGAAGGAGGTGAGCAGTAGTTAAAGTTGGCATCATGGTTCAGGAAAATTCCTTTTTAAAGGGCAGGATACAAGCTGGATGTTAGAAGCTGTGGGCTAGAGGCTAAAACTGGAAACTTGAATCGACAAGACTGCTGAGCAAACTTGAATTACAAGCAACATTTTGGGTAGTGAAAATTGTAAGCAGTTCATACAGCAAGTGTTCAGCAGGCAGCAGAATCTGAAAACCCCCACTGACAAAAAATAACTTTTGTCAAAATTGTCTACTTTTGTATTTAAATGGTATTAACAATGATTTGCTTATGTTTAACCTTTGCTTTTTCACCTTTTTGAGAATGCACTTTGAAACCTCCCAGGACTAGCAGTTAGCATTTACAAAAATAGAAACGCTCCTCCTCAGCCCAGTTAACACCTCTGATTATAGTTTGGAAACTAAAAGTACTGTTATGACTACTAAATCATAATTTGTACATATCTAGCTGTCACAGGAGCTAGATTGAATCTTGCCCATGCGGTGCTTCATGACAGATATGAGTCATAGAGTAGTTCACTTGCTGAAAGGACATAATCACCTCTAGCTGGCACATGCAGATGGGCAACAGTGTCCTTAGGTGTTTTCAATTTCACTGACACTGCAATTTCTACATACAAAGTAATTTAACTAGAAGTTTCTGATCGTGTATTTTAAATTATCTTTTCTAGGGTAAATATGGGGTATCCAAGCATAGTGTAAAATTACACTCATAGAAGATACTCTTTTCAAAAGTCATAAATGCTATAAAGCCATAATAGTAAACAAGTGATATGGTGAGTGTTTCTTTAGTGAAAGTTTGAAGGTTCAGATAGCATTTATTTGGGTTTTTTTATCCTAAAGGTTACAATATCTATGACTCTGGTATTGAGCTTGTTCTGGCTCAGTTGAAAAACAAACAAATTGCTGGAGCAAAGCCTTCAACAGCGAGAAGCAGAGAGCTAGTCTTTACATCTGTTGATATATTGTTTAGTGTATTTGGTCCCCAGTTATGAGAATCAAGCAATATTCATAGTCAGGTAAATTTCTTCTAACCTAAACAGACTTTCTATTTTATTTCTAAAAATATTTAAGGTTTGCTTTATTGTACTGTTATGCTTTTACTATTTTTAAAGATACATTTTTATTTACTTGTGCATCTTTTTTTTTCCCATTTTTAAAAATTATTCCATTTTCCTATATTTATAACTTTGCTTATTCTCCCTTTCCCTTTTCAAAGGCAGCACATCCGGACCTGAGAATGTAACAGAGTCTCAATGCAAGAATGAAGGATGTCCCATTATCAGAGAAGGTTCTCTAAAGGTGAGGCAAAAATATGTATCTTTCTGAAATGGACTAACTAGCACTGCTTTCTTCAGAAGGTAAGCTTTTGTTCTTATATTGGCTTGACTGAGTCGTCTTATTTTTTCTGCTCTTTGTTATTTTTTGTGTATGTTATTTTCTTTAATTTATTCCTTATTGGTTGTGAGTTATGTTGTTTTCTTAAGGGAAGACTATTTGGAGTTAGATTAGGCATTCCAAAGCAATTTATAGTTGCAATACTAGGAAATGAAAGTTATGGATAATATCCTACTATTTACTGAAGTTTTCTGATTGTAAAGATATGAAAAGATGAAATCCATGGAAATACTTCTTTACCCAACTCTACTTTCACTGTCTACAGCTCTTTGAAATTAGGGAATGTAAATATGGTACCTCAGAGTTCCCTGAAATCAGAGAATCCTATTTCATAGATTTAGTCCATGACCATTCACTACAGATTAGTTGACTTGAAGTTTCTGGCTGAGGTAGGAATTAAGCCCGCAGTTGTTTAGGTCTTAGCATTGACACTATCCATTAATATGCACAACTCTAGCTTTATTTATGTTGTACTCTCCTGCTTTTTTTTGGCTCCTCACAGACATAGTATGTCTCATCTTTCTCACAGTGTGTAATGCTGTGCAATTCCAGTCCTGATATGGAATGTAGATAGGAAATGGTGTTAAGTGTCACAGCTCAAGCAAGACTAACACCTGACTTGTAACTCTCAATGCTTGCCATTTCTTCCCCAGAAATGCCTCTGCTTTGGTATGTTTAGACTATAAAGTGACACAAAACCCTATATACTCCAGAAAATCTCAAATGTCTTCCTGATGCAAGCTGATTATTTTGGCATTGATTCCTCTTTCTGTAAAAAATTTAAATTGTTTTATCTCACAGTTGCATTTGGGGAATAAACCAACATCAGTGATGCATTGTGGTTTGGTGATAAACATTGTGGAAAAGTATACAACAAAGTCATTCTCCTATGACTGATTGTGTAAGATATGAATAATCACCTGATTCATCTCCTGTGGTCAACAATGGCTGCCATTGTAGATTGAATGAATCAGTAATTTTATCCAAAATTTGGTGCATAATATTGTAAGACTTTGACACATTTGGAAACACAGCTTAGAACTTTGATTGCTTTGGTTTTGTTTGCTTCTACTTTTTTCAGCATGCACGTATGAAATATCTTGTAGTACAAAGATAAACACGGTCTGTTTAATTCCTGATATTGAATGTAGGCTTGGAAGATGGAGCAGGACCGATTACGAGAGGAAGAAGGGAAACAAAAGGAAGAAAAACAACAAATGGAAGAATCTTTGAAAAGTCAAAAGAAAAGACAGGAGATAAAAGATAAAGAAAGTAAAGATTCCAGCAAAAAGCCTTCCGAAGAGAAGTCTCAAAATGAGTCAGCAAAAGCCTCTGAACTTGAGGAGGATCATAGCATTCCAGACCCATGTTCTGGGAAAGTTTATAAGGTAAGGAGTTGTATTATTATACCACATTAGAAAAGTGCTAACTATATACAGAGTCAAGATTACAGCAAAGCTATTATCTATTGTGAATTTTGAGTTCAGAGCAAATTAAGCCTAATTGAGCCTGGTTACCTCTGTTGTTTTAGCAGCAGATCGTTTTCTAAAAGTTTTGGAAAGTAGGTTTTGATGTTCAAGGTTACCCTACACCTACAGATGATTTAATTTTATTTTTTAGTGTAATATGACATGAACACAAACATAAATTGATCATGTTGTGATTTTTGTGGGAGAGGATAGGAAAGGGGAACAAAAGAACTTGTCCCATCTTCCATATCAGGGCACTGCTAGACCTAGTTGAAGTTTTGACTGGAAATCACTGTTTCTTACATTTGCTCTTTCCAAATCCACATTCTTGAAGTGCCCTAATCTGAAATACGGATTTTTCCCATATATCAGAAAGTAACTCCATTGGCATGTGCACAATGGGAAACGTAGAGCTCAGCTCACTCTTGAAGATTAAGGCACATGAAATCTAAACTGTAATTGTGCTTCATGTCCCTAACAATCCCAGGAACTCATGTCTAGACGGTTCAATGGAGACAGCAGCTCCCCTTTTTCTGCCTGTTGCACTAACAGAGGGAGCTCCTCGCTAGTTTTGTTCAGTTTTTGAGCAGTTTGCACCGCCTTATATTTGCAGAGTCTGTCTTGCATCCAAAGCTTGCATATAATCGGTATAATTTAGTCTAAATTTGCTTAAGTACAGACTTCAGACTCAGAAATAGATGACATTTCAGTCTGAGCTTATTTGAGTATGCTCACATAATTTTTGCCATCTTGTGGCACTTTGGAAGGCATAGCAATCTAATTAGATTTACAGTATCTGAATTCCAAAGGGTAGAGGAATTCTAGAGGGTAGAAAGCTGAATCTTTACCTACCCTTTATGTGATCCCATGGCATAGTAAGTTGTCTCTTTGTATGTGACCAGAACTTTTCTTTCTCTCATACTGTATGTTAACCCACCGGTCTACTTGCTACTCTTCCGTTTCCATGATGGTTTTCACATGTAACAAGTTACTTCAGTTAACAACTGAGAAATTATTTGGATATAACAATAGCATACTAGATATTTTCTCATGTTTTTATTACATTAGTTAAATATCTAAGCAAAAGATGTTGAGAAGTACAGTGTGATCCTGATGATCTGTCCTTCATTTGCCTCTTTCATGGGTTCTGCCTTGCTCATTTAAAGATAATTTAAAACTTGTTTTTTTCCAGTTTCATGGCTACAATACAGGGGACAATGTCATTCAAGTATCAGGAACCAATCAATACCTTTTCCCATCCGATGGAGGACAGATTCAAGTAGAGAAGATAGAGTTTGTAAAAAGTGATTCTTTATTTCTTTATGTTTTGTTTTGACTCAGTACTAACTGATGGGATAGTTTCTTAATCCATAAATGCTTTTTCATGTCTCAGCAGTAAAAATTCAGTTAAAGAAATTCCGTATTAGCCTCTATCACTACTAATCTTTACATTTACACATATGTTAACAGTTGATAGATAAATGAAGTACCAGAAAACTAGAAATGCAGAAAAATCAGTTTGTTTTTATTTGTTCAATGGCAACGGATGCATGATATTTCAAGAACGTTCAAATTATTTTTCCAGTCAAATGCAATCATTATATCTAAGCAACAGATTCTTCTGCAGCCTCTCAGATCTAATTATTGGGAAGGTTTTGAATATTTAGCCTAAACGCAGATAAACTTAGTTTTGCTATCTTGGTCTTCTACTACCTGATTCAGTCGAGTTATGAGCAATTGTCTTTTTCTGAGTGCTTTAAAGTTGCACATGCAGAGTTTATTTGGGTGCAAATAAGTGGGAGCAATAAGAGTATTCCATTGCTTTACAGGTCCAACTTTGATAAAGGTGAAAGTAATAAAAGACAACCACAATTTCTTCATTCATATCACTGACCCCAAGAAAAACTTTAAAGAAGCTGAAGAACAAGAAATTAATGAAGAACAGCAAATTAGATCAGGTCAGTGGATTGATGTCACTGATATAAAGAATTAATAGTTTAACATATTTAATAATTGGATGCATAACTTATCAATTAACAGAAAATAAATTGTTACTAATGGCAGAGAGTAAGAAAATTCAGTGTTCCATAAAATGAAATAAAAATCCAGTTGGCTGACTTGAGCACTGTATAGAGAGATCTTAGCAAGATGTAGAAGCACAGTGCAGGTCAACAGGTGCAAACCAGTCTCTCTTCCAAAGCAAGGATGGAATGAAGAGTTACCATTCTTTAAGAAAATAATTTTCTTCTTTCATGGAGGACTCATTCAGATCTTAAAGTGGCCTGAGAAAGCCTAAGAAGATGAAAACTGAATCCTGTCCATTGTGACCATTGTGTAAATACCTGCCCTTGAGAGGGAAGATTTCCCCTTTTGGAGTGGATCTCCTTTTGTGGGTCAGATGACCATAGCATTAGTGCCTCCTCAAGACCTTTGCTGTGAAAACAGATCTTTCTGCAGTCCAGCAGCTGCTCTGTTGGTTGACATTTGTTAGCATTCAGAAAGCATTGAATCCAAATCCTTTCTGAACCCAGGTGAGAGTGTTTCCAAGAAGGAAGCCAGTTTGTAATAACTTGTGTATATGTTTGCCAAAAGTATTATGGAATTTCTGTCACCAATTTGAGGAGTAAAAAAAGGTAACTTAGACATATTAGCTCTTTTAATCTTCATCAGTGTTGGAAAGCATCCTGCTCTTGCTTCTGCCCTTGGATTCAGCAGCCACCAGCGATGTAATTGTGGGTTGTCTGAATAGAAAATTTGCATCCCTTCCACAGATGAGATTTTTTTTGTCTGCTGTTCTGAAAGCTGACCTGTGTCATTCTGGGGTCTGCCAGACAGTACTGGCAATCACCAGTGTGTGAGTATCTGAGACAAGTTGTATTCTCTGGGCACAAGTGAGAGGCTTTCCTGCCATGTAAACAAGAATACCTTATAGAAAGGCAGTAGGGAAGACAAGAATCAATCCATTCTGATACTTGACAGTGGCTGGATGGTACAATGGTAAACTTGTAAAGCTGTCAAAATTCCAAAACCACATCCTGCAGGTGGTATTCAGCAATAAGCATTGCAATGACAGACAAGAAATAGAAGCAGACAGGGTCTCAGGATGTGTCCCATGTTGATGAGATTGGTAGATGGCTAGGCCTGCCTTCATCTTCTTTTGTAGTCTTCTCTGCTACTCCTCACAGTTTTAAGCAGCTGTTCCCCATATGGGAAATGCCAAGTTTTCCTCGTACCAACAGAACATTTCTTTAAGGCAGGAGCAGCTGGAGTAGAGGCAAGGTAGGACCCAGTGTCTGGGAGGTGTGTCTTGCCTAGTTCATGTGGTTTACACCATGACATACTCATCACATGACACCTTGATTTGCACCTTTTGTGAGTTTGACTCCTGATCCAATTTTACAAATCCCAGACATGTCTTTAGATTTAATTTCTCCACTTTTTGTCCTTTCTTTTACTCTCTCCTCCAAGTACCCACATAGAGAATCATAGAATATCCTGAGTTGGAAGGGACCTTTGGGGATAATCAAAGTCCTGTCCTGTCCCTATGACATCTGAGAAACAGTGATTTTTGTTAGAGCATAGGCCACATACAAAAGAAATGGGCAGTTTCACATTCTTGTCAGTCAAGAAACAAGGACCCATAACTCCAGAACTAGGTTCTTTTGCTTCTTAAATTCAATAAGACTTTTCACTAGTTGTTGCTATTAAACCTGTTTTTACACACCCAGCTAATTAGAATGCTATTTCTGGATAAAAACCCACAGGTATATTGCACAAAACTGACTATTATATAGTACCCTATGAATGGAATGTTGGTTTCCCTGCCCTGTTTAGTCTATTTAGGTTAGTCATCCTCATGGAGGTTCCACTTTTCACACCAGCCGTTGGTTTACAGGTCAGGTGGTTCTGGTATGTGTTGCTATCTTTAATTTTTTTTTTTTTTTTTTTTTTTAAGGAGAACTGAAAAATCAGAAGAAAGCTGTGAGCAAGTTTGGATCTTTTTCAGCCACCTTGGAAAATGGAATCCAGCTGTCCCTGAGCTATTATGGACCTACAGGGGAGGCAGCAGGTAAAGTAAGCAAATAGAAGAGGATATTTGAGAACCATATGGGGAATTTTTTTTTCCTTTTTTTTTTCCTTCATACACTCCTTAACCCAATAATTTGTTGCATGCAATTCTGCCTTTCTCAGCAGCTGTTACTACATGGTAGGGAATTTTCAGCAAGGCTCAAAATGAGATTACATTGTCAAGAATATTCTATGATTCAATTTTCAAGATGGAGGGAGGTCTCCTAGCTTTTCTGCTTACTGTGAAAACAGAGCAGTGCAAGTATTGTTATTAAGTAGCCCAGCAAAATCAGCCAATTAATTTGAGCCAATGAAAATGTGATTTGATGAGGAGTCTTCTTGGTTTTCCAAGAAATAATATTTTTGTAAACTTATATAGGTGATTATGGAACTTCCATTTTACTTGAGGAGTTGGACTTTATATTACAGTTGTGCAGACATAATGAAGGATTTCTCTCAGCCTTTCAATAAACACATTCACCAACTGGAAGCAATTGCTTCAGAAAACCACAGTGAAAACAGCGTCTGCTTTTACCAAGAGCTTTTTGTTTCCATTTGAAAGGCCACTGAAACCATCTTATGGATAAAAGTGAAAGCCTTCTCTGATCAGAAAATAATTCCAGCATTTTTCAGCTCTTAAAATATGAAAACATTTAATTGAATGCATCTTTGTGTGGACTATGGTAAACCATTAAACCCTACACTCATTTTTAATTGTTCAAATATATTTTACAAATTAAATACTAAAAAAAAAAGGCTTTTTAGACTTGGGCCAAAAGAGCATTCCCAATAGTGGACTGCAAAAACTTGGATTTTTGGCATAAAAGAGAGACATGTCTAATTAAACACCTACATATCAGCTGTGCTGTTTAGGCTTTTTCACATTCACCATAACCATCCTATTCCACATTAGAATAATCCTTGCCATGTTGAGCTTTAGAGCACTGCTAACTGGCATTCTTTGATTGCTTGCAGTTTTTCTATGATCATTTGCTTATGCCAAATTCCCGTGGGTCTTTGTATCCTAGGTGCTCAGAATAATTCTGACCAGAAATACTCTCTTAGATGATTCTCATATGCCATCCATCCCTAATGCAGAATGGTATACCATGGAATCTGTAGTTTCTCTCCAGTGATCTGTTAAATTGTGTGCAAATTACTCTTTTTCCCTGCAGTACCGAAATAATTTTCTGGAAACTCTCTAATTCTCATTTTTCTTACTGTTTTTCACACTTTATCTATTTCATCTTCCTTTCAGGGAAGCTAAGGTGACAAAAGGCCTCGAGTTGTTTCTCAGCTTTATGCAACTTTTTTTTATTTCTGGGGAAATGTAATATTTCTTCAAGTTTTGAATTATTCTTTGTTTTCTCCAGCATTATCAAAAGTTAACTTTGGATCACCTTACATTTATGTTAGAAATAATCTCCTTGTCTCTTTATGAATTTGGGACTGCTTGAGCACCTGCTTTTGATTCCGGGTACTATAGAACCTCTGCACTTGTTCTTTGTGTCTTGACAAAATTATGAGAGTACAATTCCAAGTCCTAGACATGTGAATGTGTGTATAAAAGGAGGGAAGCCTTCCCTAACAGGCAGTCCTCTGGAATTTTACATCTCTCCCAAGATTTCTAAAGACACTTTATCTCAGTCTTAAGACTGAGACTCTTTTTCATTGTTACCCTCAGACAGCATGTTCTCATTTTTGGGGGCAACCAGAGTAAAGGCATAGGTAAAATTTCTATGAAAGGAAAGTGTCAGTGTGTTGAAATAATTACAGAAAACCTAAGTTTGTATTTATTTTATTTTCAAGAAATTGTTTTGAAAGGCAACATGACTACTTCCTGTTGACATGCCTAGCAGGCTGTCCTAATGCTTGGCTTTAAGAATTGCAAGAGTCTTATCAAGGCTAGATCATTAGAATATTTCTGAATAATTATAGGAAGGTAGACCTATGTAGTACAAAGTTGCTAGAGTCAGTCTGTGCTGGTTCAGCCTGTGATAAAGCATAATACAGTGATCATTTACTAGATACTACATTCAGAATGTCTCCACTTCTAAGTATTCTGGAGGTAAAAGAGAATTTTAAAATCGTATTTTTATATTTTTGAGGTGACGACCAAGTGACAACTTGTGGGAAGCAATAGTTTCAAGATGTCTTTTCTCTTTTCAAGATGCCTTTCTCTCTTAGGCTAATAAGTCATCAGTCTATGGGAAGATTTTCTAAATACTCTTATATACTCAGTCCCTCTATCTGAAATAATAAACTCCCCCACTGAGATTATTATTTCTAAGGTAAAATTTAGTGTATAAAATTTTAAAAAAAAATAAAATGTGGCCATCTACATTTATGAAACTTAATTACATTAAAAATATTGCTTTTCCCTTCCTTAGGTAATGAAACATGTCCTGTCTTAGCAAGAATTCTGAGCATCCCTTCTGTTCATCTTCCAACCGTAATTCCGACAACAGTTACTCCTATTACACCAGCTCCAGGAAAAAAAGATAAGTCTGACAGAAAAAGATCAGGAAAAGCTCTGCCTTCTGCCAAAGAAAACCGTGGCAAATTAGCCTCTTCATCACCTGATGACCTGGTAAAGCAAGAAGAAGAAAAGGTGAGAGAAGAGGCATTATCCAATCCAAAGACACAAACAAAAATTCAAATGTGTGAACTTCTGTAAAAGAATCATACATTCTTCTCAGAGGGCTTTGAGCTGTGCCTTTACAAATTTCTAACAATTTGTGGTGCACCTAAGGATATGTTTTGCTCATTCAGTTGTTCTCAGATGTGTGTATTGATAGCTGTTAATGAACTTAGTCTTTATGACTCCATGATGTAAAGCAGTGTGTCTGCCATGGCCCACATGCTTTTGTCAATTTTGGCTTTAAAGTTGCAGCTGCTACACTGCAGATGATACTCTGCAGAGGGCTGGAGCACCTCTCCTGCAAAGACAAACTGAAACATTTGGGGTTGTTCAGCCTGGAGAGGAGGATGCTCTGGGAAGACCTTAGAGCAACTTCCATTACCTAAATGGGGCTACAAGAGAGCTGGAGAGTGACGTTTTACCAGAGCATGCAGTGACAGGACAAGGGGGAATGGCTTTAAACTGAAAGATTTCGATTAGTTATTAGGGAGAAATTCTTTACTGTGAAGGTGGTTGAGGCACTAGAACAGATTGCCCAGGGAAGTTGTGGATGCCCCATCCTTGGAAGTGTTCAAGGCCGGGTTGGACGGGACTTTGAGCACCCTGGTCTAGTGGAAACTGTCCCTGCCCATGGAAGGGGGTTGAAACTCAACAATCTTTAAGGTCTCTTCCAACCTAAGCCGTTCTATGATTACTAACATCTCGATTACAAGAACTGCTAAATTTTTAGTTTAACCAAGTAGAATTTTTTTGTGCTTTCCAAAACCGGTATTCAAAAGTCTAACCAACCAGCAAATTAATGAAGACAGCTTTGCAAAGTCTTGCTCTGTGATTCGTTCTTTCCAGCTGATCACAAGCCAGGGACCAGCAATTTGAGGAAGTTACTTTTGCCTTTAGCTGGAGTACTTCTATCAGGTCTTTGGAAAGAATGAATGAATCTTTGGAAAGCAGATTCTGAATTTCTTTTCTGAAATAGTTTTTAGTACGTAGTGGTTGAAGTAACACCGTGTCTGTTGTTGCAACACAGATTCTGTGCATATCCACAAAAAGTGCTCCTTACCTAATTTCAGCATGGAAAGTGGTGTAGGGAGTTGCCAAGCAACACTCAGCATAACATACATGAATTTTGTGGCACAAACAAACCCTATAGAAAAATAGCCCTATAATTAAAGATCTGTCAGGATGACTTCCAAACTAAAAGGCTTTTAACTCATTGGATAGAGAGTACCTGTATTAGTGCATACAGCACCTGTCTGTGTGAGTCTGCAAGTATTTTGCAGAGCAGGATTAGAATCCAAACCGGACTTGACAAATTCACATGGATACGGTCTGTAAAACAGGATGCAATTCAGTAAGAATAAGTGGTAGGTTCTACAAATTACATATAAATAAACAGTATATATCTACAGAATGGATAACAGTTGTGTCAGTGACAGTTCCATAGAGAAAGGTCTGAGAGTTGTCATGGATCACAAGCTATACATAAGTCAACAATGCCATCTTCCTGTGAGAAGGGCAAAGACCACAGAGATGTGAATACAGAGGATTATAGCCTACTAAATAAATATGTGAAGTTATTTTTCTTTCAGGGCTGGTAGAGTCTCAGTTGGAGTATTGTGTCCAGTTACGGATACTGCACTGCAAGAAAAATATGGGCCTCACTGAAAGTTTTAAGGAAAGCATGAAGAAAGATTACAAGTCTAGAAAACTTAATCAGTGGGGAAGATTTACAGGAATTGGTTTGGGTTTATTTTATCTTGAGCTGAGAGACAGAATAGCCTTCTCTAAAGACCTTAAAGAACACCATCATCTCTTATGTGAGCCCATATCATCAGCAGAAAAAATCAGAAGTAAACTAATTTTCTGCAGTAGTGATTCAGGTCAATCAATGGGAAAATGTCAGTAAGGTTAATCAAGGTAAAGCACTGGAATAGTTTACCAGGAAATCTCCAGCCCTGGAAATTTTTAGAATAGGTTAGAATTAGAATTTTTTGCTAACAATATAGTTATACTTGATTATTCTTTTTACCATTAGACAGGCAGAAGAAGATGACAACTGAGGGTTACTTCTGCCCTATTCTGTGACTTCTACATCATGATCCTGTGACTACAACCTTACAGTACTGAGAGTAGCCTTAATTACCAGTAATAGTACATAAATTAACTGTAAAATAGACAGCATATTTTATGCTGAAAAACAGGTAGCAAAATATCTGCCATTTCCCCCCTATATTTCTATTCCTAGAAAGCAAGAATATGGGATAATAGCAGGACAAGTTCTCTCTGTTACATGTGTCTGCAACCAAAAACTGTTTTCATCTTACGACTACTGGCATAGTGTAGTCCATTGTTGCATAGGCCTTTGAGGGAATGACATGTAAGAGTATATTGTTGTATGTTTTAAAAAATGTTCCAGGGCCTTCAGACATTCCTTAGGTCAATCTCGTTTTTTCTAGTCATCAGAAGAATTTCCACTGCAGAGCAGTGCAAAGAGGATTACACATTTTGACTGCCAAACATTCTTTCCTGTCCCCTTCCTGAGTCACTGCTGTATTTGCAGCAGATTGGAAGTACTGCTCTACAGATCTTTTGTGCTCTTTTAATGATTATAGGTAAAATAGCTGGTGGGCAGCTTCAATAATTATTTCATTTTGTTATGCTTCACATTACCCATTGTCTTCTCATCTTGATACGGTGCACAAGACAGCATAGTGACTCAGCAAAATGAATAAAGTTAGGAGGGATTGCTCTTCAAGGTGAATGAAAGAAGATAGCATAATCCAAGAAAATAACTAATGTTTCCACTTCAGAATCCACAAACTCTGAAAATGTTAAATATGAGTGGTAGGCAGCACGTTTTTGGAAAACAAATGTATTGTTAAAACTGAAATCTGTAGTCTAATTTTTTCCTTTTTATTTTAAAATGTGGATTAAAACGGATTCATGTTTCATTCTGTAGATGGAAATGGAAGAACCAGTTTCCCAAACACAAGAGATGTCAGATGCTCCTGCTTTTCCGAGTTTGAATGTCTCGTGTCCCAATGGACTTGTATTAACTTTCCTTGGTGAAAGTTTTGGAGGTTAGTTTTCTGAGACACTGCAAAGTAAGGAATTTAAGAGAAGCTAAGATTACAGAAGAAAATTATTTCTTTGTTGATGGGTTTAGATGTAACTCTAATGTTTTTAATATGTCAGAATGCTAAGTCTGTCAGAATGTCTATTTAATAGTATTTGCAACATAAATAATGTGGTTTTATTCAAACAAATGTAAGATCTAGAATCCCAAGTTCTTGAACATATTGAAGGCAGGGAAACTAGCAGCCCTAAAAAGCCCTTGGGAGTCATGTTGGATAATCATTTGAGTACGAATGTAGATTGGAATACTAAATAAAAATGAGCAAATTCGATAAATAAATACATATATCTTGAGGAATCTTGAGTGATAGCAGGAAGATAGTTACATTGCCTGTATCTTCACTTCCTTTGAAAGCTTATGTACTTAAGTCCCCAAGACAAAATGTTAATGTGAAAGATTCAGGGAAGAACGACAAGAATGATTAAAGCATCAGAAGATGTATCTTACAGTGAGCTCATTTCACCACAGAATTTAATTACCAAAGGTCAAAGGAGTGGCTGGTGCCAGCCTGGAAGTACAAGGAAACAGAATTTTGGTGATAGCTTGTAAACACATTCTACAAAGGTATTACAATTTTCAGGGGCTTGAAACTGAAAACCAGGACTTTAGATTTAAGTTATACTCACTTAACAGTAAGAATGATTAACAAAACTAACCAAGGCTGTGATGGAGTTTCTGCTACTGGATGTTTTACAATCAGGGGTTTTTTGTTGCTTTGCTAAAAGATGCAATCAGTTTCAAACAGGAATTATTTCAGAGAAGTCCTTTGATTTATGCCATCCAGTACATACAGAGAAAACACTCATAATAAGCCTTTCTGCCCTTGTCATCAAATTTCCTGTAGAAGACTGATGGGGTATATAGATATTTAAAAGCTTCTGTGCCTCACATACCCTTCTGCAATAATTCTTTTTTCCAGTTTTTGAAAATCAGGTGAGGTTCACCTTTGCATGTTGTAAACTGTAGTTTTTGGGACTTTTTAGTCATGCCATTAGGTTTTGAAGCAGAAAAATGTGAATTTTGTTGTCATCTAGTTAGTTTTAAAAGCAGCCATGTACAGATGTCATTTAATACTTATGTACAACAAATCCGTACAGCCCAGCAATTGTGCTCTGATTAATCTGGTATGAAGTAAAGAACATGCAGAATGTTCTCACACATACATAGTATGGCAAGAAGCATAAATTGAAATGCTGCATAGTTGAGGTGAACAGAGTAAATACATGGAGTCTCTCAATACAGTTACCATCATACTCAAAACACTGCTGTCATTTAATCTAAAAAACTTATTTTTCAAGCAGACAGAATATATAACTTGGGTTTCTATACAAATTCAAACTTGGTGAAACTTGGGGCTTTTTTCCATCATGTATGGGCAGTTAGGGAATTCCTCTCACCTGATGTTAGTCTTCCAAAAGTTCGGCACCCATAATAAATCCATCTTCAAATTTCCCTTGTTTTCATTTGGAAAGACAGCCACCTTCATAAGAGGATGCAGAGTTTCTGAGTAGGTGACTCTTTCGAATTTTTCTCTGAAATCAGAGTCTGTGCCTTACTCTGTGAATTACAGATTCAGCCAAGGAAGGGTTAGTCTTACTCACCTAAAGTGGCATACCTTCTGTTGACCATGATTCTTGGTGTGTAGCACTGTTTGAATGTGTGCTATGCAGTATTAAGTAATTCAAAGTTTGTTTTCAGATTCGAAAGGCGGAGCCACTAGCACTGAAGCAGAGAAAGAAGTGGAGAAAGAGGAAAGTGAGGTCAAAGCAGATGGAGAGGAGGAAGAGGTTATGGAAAGTGGAGAGAAGGAAGAGGTTGTGGAAAGTGGAGAGGGGGAACATCAGGTTACAGAAGATGAAATAAAGCATGAAGACACCAAAAGCAAACAGGCTGAGCAGCCTACTCTGGAAATTCTGGTTAGACAGAGTTATCCCCAAAAGGTAAAGAACTGTCATCTTTATACACCTCCGGCGAGGCAAACAGAACAAGAGATGTCAAGAGTCATCACTAGTCAAGGAACTGTCATAAAGTACCTGATGGATGGATCTACCCAGGTATATTTAGTAGAATTCCTTGCAAGCAGTACGATTTAGTGCAATTCATTGTGATGGAAGGTGATTACCCTTAAACTTGTTTTTGTCTACTGAGATACAGAAGAGTCCAGTGTATAGATGAAGGAGTTAAGTAATACCAAATTATGCAGCCACGTCAAGACTAAAATGCTCTTGGCTTTATTCAGAGTCAGAACTTAGGGAGACTTAAGCATGAAAATTTCAGGCATGTGAAGATTTTAGGCAACTTTGTGGTTAGGAAATAGCTGAATGTGCTTCGGAGAACTACATTCCTAAGTTTAAGCATCTGAAGTGTGGGTTAGTTCAGCTTTGGGTATTTTTGGCAATATGAAAGCATCCATGTATTTTTTTCAGTTTAAACAGTCATATGGGATCCAGAAAGACCTGAACTGACAGCTGGCAGGTGTGTCCTGAGAGGAGGGGCTGAGGACTCTGTGCTTGTCTGCTTTGGAGAGACAGAAGCTGAGGGTCAACCTCCTTGCTCTCTGCAGCTCCCTGAGAGGAGAAGTGGAGAGGGAGGTGCTGATCCCTTCTGCTTGGGATCCACTGATAGGACACATGGGAATGGCTCAAAGGGGCACCAAGGGAGGTTCAGACTGGACATTAGGAAGCATTTGTTTACCAGGAGGGTGCTCAGACACTGGAACAGGCTTTCTAGAGAGGTGGTTGATGCCTCAAGGCTGTCAGTGTTTAAAGGGCATTTGGACAATGCCCTTGACAAGATGCTTTAACTTGGTCAGCCCTAAAGTGGTCAGGCAGTTGGAGCAGGTGATCATTGTCGATCCTTTCCAACTGAAATAGCCTATTCTATTAATCTCTTTAAGATAGCTTCTGTATTTCTTGTTTTCATTCTGAGAGTTTTACTTTTTTCCTCTCCATCACCCACAGTATTCTAGTGACTATCGCATTTGTGACACATCCTTTTAAGGCTTTCTAGTGGTGTTTGAATTGATTTTAACCTCTAGTATGTCTTTGATTTCTGTAGATTCTGTTTGCTGATGGCACAGTGAGTAGGAGTCCTGATTCTGGTCCTGTCCTACCACCACCTACAATTCCAGGTGACATACAATCCTTATCAGAATTAGAGCTTTTATCTGAGACCAGCACTAGCAAAGGTAACATGTTTGTGTTTTGGACAGATACAAAGTTAGTAGGGCTGATGATACTTAATAAAGGGCATGTTTCTTTAGTCTGAAAACTCTGCCAGTGTGAAAATGCAATTTTATCTGTACTCAGCTGCTGCACGCTGCTATGTTACCTTCACAGGAAATCATTTCTCTCCTACTCCAAATTTCTTTTTCTTCTAACTTGGTAGGACTCTAATAAGTAAAAAGTTGTGTAAGAACTTCACTGGTATCGGAATGATTAAACACAAAGTCTTTTAAAAGAGATCCTTGTAACTACCATAGTGTTAAATCCTTACTTTTGTCTTACACAGTTTTTAGTCTTTGTATTAAGAATTGCTTCTCTCACAGAGGATACATTTTTCTTTCTCACTGTATGTATTCTAAGGCACCTACTATTGGTCCTTATCAATTGGTTGTATGGACTTGTGGTTGGTGGTAATATAGCCATTCTTACTGTATTTTGTTTGACTGAGAAAGAACCTAATAAATGTTTACCTCATATCTCAGAGTGTACTCCAAGATCATTTTCAGTATCACTTAATACACAGAATAATTATGACCTGTCATATTAATTTACAGTTTATTGGAAGTATGTGAATAAAAATGGCTGCTGAAGAGAAAGGGGTCTCAAAACCAGACTTTTTAAGTCAAGTCAAGCCCTTTTTCTTAGGATATTCCTTAAGATAACTGGAAAGATATTTCAGAACAATTCTGAAAAACCATTTTCTAATATGAATTCTCAATATCTGTGACCAGTGTATGTCCTTTATTTATGATCACGTTTTCACCTTCCCTACCTTTCCTCTCTTCTGCTTATTGTTCACAAATTTCTGTTGAAGGGTTTCATCTCTTTTTGGTTTGGGGGTTTGATTTTTTTTTTTGCTAGATATTTGCTGTAAGTCTTTTAGCCTGGTCTCAGGACTGTGCTCTTGTCTTTTGCATACACTTAGTCTAAGTTATTTTTCCTGAACATGGGAGTCAAGGGTTCTCTATAACATTCTTAATAAGATGTCTCCAATTCTCTTTCATAATGAGATCTTCATCCTTTTCTTCTGATGCACCACAGGATTGATGGCATTAGCATGCTATTTACTTTTTATGTAAGGAAGAGCATTAGATGAGATCAGTTCAGGAGCATGCCTTTGAGGAGCAGGAGCTGTAATTTTCTTCTAGCCTGTTAGATAGCTCTTCTTGCAATTCTGTCAAAAGCAATGTTCACAAACTGCACTTTACTGGTTTTGTCTTTTGCCTTAGAGAATATCAAGTCTGATACAGAAATTTTTGTTTCTGCAGGAAAACGCAGGGACAAGAGCGTTCTATCACACTCGCTCAAGGATGAGGAGTTTGAAAAGGCCAATTCTAAGCAATCTAAGGCAGGAACTTGGATAACAACAACTCCTTTAGGCATTCAAGTGGGCACTGAGGGTGCAACAAGAATGGATCTGAAGCCACTGCTCATGTATCAGGCCACAGACCCAGCTGATGGAACGGTATTACTGCTTTTGTGTTACTATAGCACTGTCTGTAAGCTGAGAGACAGGGCTGCCATCACATAAATGGTAGGATTTTTTCTTTGAAAACATCCTACAGGTTGTGTTATTGCACTGTTAGAAATACAGTAGCTTTAGATTTTGAAGAAAATGTGACTCCTCTGTCTCTGAAATAGATGAAGATGTGGTAGTCAAGCTTCTTCAGAGCTTCAGTGCTGTGCCTTATATTGTCGTCATTGCTGTCACAAGTATCACAGTGCCAATATAAATTAGTATTCCTCCATTCTTTCAGATTATGACTGTACGAGAAGATGAGGTGATAATTGTTGAGAAGCCGAAGGGCAGAAGAGTAGTAGAGCATGCTGATGGTACCAGGATCACAACTGTTTTTGAAATATGTGAACACCATTCTGTACCAGAGGGTAGTGTGGAAACAGGTAACATCAAAAGGGGAGCACTTACTTTTCTTGCACTTGATATATCTTGTGAAGCAGAAAGTTGCCAAAATATATACTAAAATATAAAGGTGGCTTATACAAGGAGCCTAGATAACAGATCCACTAGTGCAGTCTAGGCTTACTTTGTCTGATTTCTTTCAGCAGCATATTCATTGCAAAATTTATATTGTTCCAAGAAATTAAATTTCCTTCTTTCATACCTATGTGGTCCTCCTTCACCATGAGACCACAGTGCCAGAGTTTTAGTATGCTCATTGCCCTCTCTCCACTTGCCCTAACAATAACAAGCAAGCTGCTTTGAGTTTTAACTGAAGAGGTGTATGTAAGGACCTAGGCATCCTTATATTCCCCAGTGAAGCCATGGACTCACCAGCCTTGGAGATACTGGATATCTGAATATGGCTATGGAAAATGTCATGCCAAGAAAAGTGAAACTTATATTTGCCTGAAATAAGTGGGGCTAAAGGTCATCTGTGTTTCTTCTGGCTGGTGTTGTATTCTGTATGCCTGCTTCATTTGCTAGACAAGTCCTGTCCTCCTTAATTAAAATGAAGGGGACTTCTACTGTGTGGGTGTCTGGACTGTTCAAACAGTATAGGAAAAGACCATTACTGAGTTAGCAGGAAATGTTCAGGAACATTTCCCTGTGGGATTTTAGAAGTCAAAAGACCCTTGAACTGATCTGTCTCTTCAATGGAAAGGCAATGACCAGATTAACATATCTGTTTGATTTGTTTTCCAAGACTTACGCTGTTGAATAGGAATTTCTTCACACTTTAGAGCTTGTATTACAGGCACAAAGAATTTCAGTGATTCAATTTGTATGTTACAAATATCCAGATCATTATGATTAGTACCAGAGAGTACTTTCCTGGCCAGCTACAGACGGTTACAGAAATTTTTTGCTCTTGGGTTTTCCTACATTGAATTCGCAGTCCAGAACTTCAAAGGTTGTGTATTGTTTACATAACATAAAAAATATGTGATAAAGGATGCTATGAAGTTTATGAAGGTCTTGCACTGAGGAGATAAAGATCCAGCAGTATAAGAGAAAAAGCAAATTGAATCCTAAGACATTTCCATGATTCATGTTCTTCTGTCTCATTGTTCCGTATAAATTCTTCGATGAACCCTCAGAAGTCATCACAAAGAAGGTCAAAGGCACACGAGTAGAGAATCTTGAGTTTGCTACCGTTATAACAAATTGTGAGGATGGTACCTGTTGTACTCTCTTTGGAGATGGGACATCTATTCTAGCAAAGCCACAGGGAACATATCAGGTGGGAATTATTTTTAGTTTGTGACAGTGACATTTTATCTTCATGTTCCAAGTTCTCTGCCATTAGCAGCTCTCACCTTGATTGCCTCCCTTATCTATAGGATTCACAAATCCTATTAGTCCATCTTTTTCATACTCTGCCGATGTTTAGATATTTACTCACAAATGTACAGTATATGTAAATCAGAGTCTTCAATTTCCTGAAGTTAAATATTACAGAGACTAAGGTCAGCCTACCTCTTGGACCTCACCTTCCTTCTTTCTCTCCCTTTGATTCCTGTTAACTAGATGATTCAGTATTAAATATCGGAAAGCTGTCCTTTTGATTTGTATCTGTTCTTCATTTTTGTGGTACATTTAAAGTTTTCACCTTTGAGGATTGAATCGCTTCCCTTTTTGCTGCCATAGGTTTCACCCAAAAAGGGAGGCTTTCTTTTCATTGATGAAGATTGCTCAGCAGTTTATACGAATGAAGTTTATGATTTCATCAGCAAGGAAGAAAAGAAACAAGCAGGGAGATACATTATGAAACACACTTCCAGCACTATTTGCGAGATGATGGATCCTGAAGGAAATATTTTCAAGGTAAAATGCATGGAAGAAGACAAGTTTCTGCATTCTAATTTTATCTTACAAACTTCTCTCAAAGTCAAATTGTAATATTTAAAGTAGCCAGAATCAGGTCTCTGATATCTTCTTGACTAAGTGATGGATATCCCTTTTTTTTAATATTTATCCGCTTTTAGAGAGACTGAAACAGAACACATGGTGTACAGTTTAGCTCACCTGTAAAGAACCCTTAATTAGCATGATTTGTACTATAGCAAAAAATCAGCTCTGCAAGTGAGGATTAAAAACTGGGTGTGTCAGATTCAGTTCATGGACTGTCCTTTCAGTCATGCTTATTTAAATTGTATCTTGAAAAAGGCATTATTATTCCTTTTTAGGTCATTGTTAGTTATCTTGTTTGAATATGTTAATGTCACATTAGTTAATAAGCACATAGTATTTTCAAGAAGGAAATAGGTATTCACTCAGTAGGTATACATCAATGTCTGTCTTGAGTATACAGTTACCTCCTTGGCCAGTTAGTGAGTAGTTTTGTGTAACAGTCCTTGGGCATTTATTAAATATCATCATATGATATTAGTATTTATGATACAGCATGTCTTTCTAGAGATGTTTTGGATTTTTCCCTGTCTTTTCAGTTTTCTTCTTTATTTTTCCTGTGAGTTTCAGGTTGCTCAACATGAAATGTTTTTTCTGTCTCTCTCACTGGGCTAGGTCATATTAAAGTTCACCAGCAAGTTACTGTTTCAAAAGTATCTTTTAACTCAAGTAATTTCAAATAATTTCTACTATAGGTCATGGTTGATGGCAGCACAGATGTGTGCATTCCCAGCATTGGCTCTGGTGGCAAGGAGGAGAGAAGTTCAGCAGCAGATGAAGTTAACAAACTTATCACGTATGATGAGCATGCCCCCAGGTAAACTGCATTGCATTCATAGCTTAACACTTTCTTTTCTTCACAACACAGTATTTGTACAGGGTTTATAGACTTGTGCTCCATTTGTTCAGTACTCTGTATTTGCACATTTGATGCCACCATGTTGGAGTTCTGCTTTCTTGATACAGCCCCACGTGTGTGTTTGGCTGTGCAGGTTTTTCATCATCTCTGCAGATGGTTCTGGAACGGAGCTCCTGCGGAGGAAGGATGTACTCAAGTACATGGCTGAGGCCTGTAGTGATCCTGCCACTGCAGTCTTGCAGGACCCTGTACAAGAACAGACAGGTAGGAAACTTTTCTTTTCTGACAGACTACTAATAGAAAGAATTGCAAAGTTTCAAAACTGTTATTTGGACAGGAAATATTTTTACCCATGTAAACAAGCATTCACACTTCTGGCAGTGAAAGAAAGGAGTTTGGGGGAAAACTCTGGGAAGCAGAGAGTTAACTGAAGGACACTATTAAGGGATAAGTGAAGAAACAAATGGCATAGCTTTATCCACTTTCAGTCATACAAATGAAAGTGATAACCAAATAGATATATTCTCTGTGTTTATCATAAAAAAATTGAAGGTATCACAGTCTCCATTAATGGTATAGCAATGAAGACAATGATGTCCTGATGTTGACCCTGTCTGTTGGAAAGAATACCTATTAAGAAGCTGAAAAAACATGACTGGAATAGCCAGTCCACCATTAGCCAATACCAACCACCTTGTAGTAGCAAGGCAAGAAGTTACATCCTGGAATGGTTGGTTGTTGTTGTAAAGTTAGTTGGAGATGCTGTGTTTCTATAAAATACACTGTGGTATAACAGGTAGATGCTAACAAAAAAAAAATCTTTTTTAAAGACAGGAAAGTAGGGCTCCCCTGGATATGAGGGGATGATAAGGGAAATTTGCTTCAAGCCATATAGTACTAAGACATATTTCTCATAGATTTATGTCATAAGCATATGGCGTAAAACAGCTTTCCCACTTACTACTCTTATAAGGTATTGCACATTCACAAAAATTCACACAAATGACTGGTTTCCCATTGGAGAAACCAAATAAAATAATTTTGCCATGGGAAAAAGAAAAAAAGAAGGGATGTGGAGGGAGCCAGAAAGATGCAGAAGGTGAAAAGATGAGAAAGATGGAGAGCATACATACTCAGTGAAAATCCCAGTCAAGAAAATCTACTTACAACCAGCAGTCATCATAGTAGTAGATCTGATTTTCCTGACTTCCTGCTCCACCTTTTATAATACTGGCTCTATTTGCCGTGACAACAAGGTTTCACAAGGTTGTATCATTGTGACAAAGTACCTCAGTGTTGATATCCACTTTGAAGGTCACCTGTGGGGTAGATAATAGTAGATTAAGTAAGTTTTGGGTTGGGCTGGAAAAAATATTTTGAAGAACATTGAAATTTATGCAAACAATACAAATAAATCATCCCTAATGGAATCCATCCAGTGAAGTGTAAAATACAGTGAAGAATTATGCATGTTCTAAATATGTTGTACTACTGAGATTAGTATTCAGTAAACATGGGTCAATGCTCTGCTCTTCCTTGTTTGGGATATTCCCCACACTATACAACTGAGCTGTTAATTAAGAATCAAAGCAGGTAGCATAAGCAGTTTATTGTTAAAAATGGCCTGAGTAATCTGAATTTGTATAACTATTCCGTAATCAGCTCAGTGATCTGATATTATCTGTAGCCACAGATACATGGAGTTTTATCTGTTGGTAATAAGATTTTTATGGTTAGGTAAGTAGTTTTTTCTGTAGGTCTGAGACACTTTTCCATTATTTTTTTAATTTGAACTGATTCTTAGCAAAATGTGTCTTTGAACCAGGTATTTTAAGTATTACTGTTCTCTGCCCTATGGCTGAAACATCCCCCTGGGTAATGAAGAAAGAACCAGAGAGTATAGTTCCTCCATTTCTTCAGTCATGGACTCAGGAAGAATCTTCTCCTCCTGAGGTATAATCGTTTCAAAGCTGTCTTTTATGTTAAAGCAATAGATGTTTGTCTCTGTGGGGAAATGAAGCTCTAAACAATGTGAATGTTAAATTCAGTTTATTAAGTAGAGAGGGCAGGGGGTAGGCTATGTCAGGGATATGTGTGGTCCCCTTGGGGTTCTTTTTACACTTAGTGAGGGGATATAGCAATTTTAAGAGGAGTTTATTTTACCAGATGAAGATGTTTTGGAATAGATAAGTTGTTCCCAGGAATCTACTGGCTTTATTGTCTTTAGGACAGTATATGCTTTTCATCTGAGACGCATTGCCAATAGCTGCGTTTTTGGTTGGTTTTTTTTTTAATATAAGTAGCCTCTTGCTCTTTTTGTTTGCTCCTCTCTGTTCAGGGGGAGATCACAGGTCCCCCAGTTGGAACGTGTGTTTGGAAGGGTCTCTGCATCGGATCACCACACTTGCCAGCCTCCATGCGAAAATGTCCCAAAAAACTCCAAATCCGGAGGCTATTCCAGTACAAGCCACTCTGTGCTGAACGAAGAGAAAAGCTGCAGCTTTCCCTCAAGGTAGTACAACCACATTTATTCATTCTTCCAGTAAGCAATAGAGAACAGACAAGTAGACATAAAAATTATTCTTTAATCTGGATACTGATCTTTCAAAGGCAACACTATAAGAAAAGTTCCACACCAAAGCGGCAAGGGAAGTCTCTCCTTTGACCATCTATTGTTGATTTTTAGAGAAAGATGAATGCTATTTGTTAAATTGGGAAGGAAGAACTGAAATTATTAGCACTGACAAAACTGTTGTAATAATTGCATAAATGTCCAATGAAAATACCCTCATTGCTCATAAATCAATATCTAATTAATGGATTTTTTCCAGAATGAAGTATCTTAAATCTTTAGCCACACATCACTTTGTCAGAGCAAAATCAAGATCTAAAGAAAATATTATTCTTCCTTTCTTCCTCTCCTATACGATTAAAGAGATATAAACAAGTGAAAAAGAACTGGCACTGGAAACAGATTGTTTCTGAGAACCTGTCTTTTAGTAAAGTTCTGTACTGCATGTAGCTTTCTGGCAGAGTGGTGTGTTTAGAACCCTTTTTTCCATCCAACTGATTTAAAGAAGTATGGGAAAAGAAAAGTGTTCTTATCTGTAGCAGTTGGTATGATGTTATTGTAAATATCTATTTTAAGCCTACCTCTGCAAACAAAACATCTGCATCTTTCTTGTTCTTTGTCATTGTTCCACCAGGAATATATAGACAACATCTTAAAGCAGGAAGATGAGCTGGAAGAGATGAATGTGAAAGAACCAAGAACAGAAGAGGAAAAGGAGAGTGCTGCAAGTCTCCTTGAAATGACTACAGTGAGCAAAATAAAATTTTTAACTTCTTCTTTCAACAAAACCCTTGTATTGCATTGGAAGTGTGAGCCTTGAAACATTATCCATTAATAAAACAGCAAATGTCAGAGTAGCACAGTGCCAGTTCTGGTGTGGATTAATGGTAAAGCAGAGCCACGCTCACCTTCAGCTGGTCTGAATTCAGCTGGGCTCTGCTGCCACTTGGGGAAGCAATGCTCAAAACACTTCAAGAGTTTGGCTCTCCTGAATGATATGTTCCCAAACACACAGACCAAAATTACTTTCCAGTAATTTACTTTTTTTAATATCCCCCAACATCAGGGTGAAAATGTTTCCAGTCTGTTGTCATTGCACCTGGGAGATTTTTATTTCAACCACAGCCACCTCTATAGTAAGAATTTGAACCCTGCTTTTGGGATAATACAAAAACAGTCTGGAGGAATATTGTTATTTCTGCTTAGCAGCATTTATATATTTTTCTGAAAAATATAATCTGCAAATTTGCATGCATAAATAGAGCACGGAGAGAAAAAGGAGAGTAATAGGTAGTGGGAAAGGTGGGCAAATAGGAGAAGAGGGTCACAACTTTTCTGGAAAAAGGGACAAAGAAATGATCTGTCAGTAACTCCATCTGCCTCTATCCTCTAGGCAGACATTTATTTACTTTGATGAGACCCAGGTGCTGAATCTCACATGCTGCTCAGTCCCAGTGAACTCGTCTAGTGACTAATTATTATTGATTGTCCTGACTACCTTCAGCACATTTCCAGTTACAGATTTCACATTGGACAACCCTTTTCTGAGCAGCAGTCTCTCTGTGCACCTGCTGTGACCCAGGAATCAGTGTCACATTGCTCCCAAGTCTCCAATAGCTCTGTTACAACCCAGACTGCCTGGTCACAGGAACCGTGGTTTCCAGTTAATTGCGTGAGAGTCAGCATGAGAATAAAGGAAACACTTTAGTTTACAGTCTCTTATCCCTCATTCACTTTACTGTAAGCCAGCCACATGAGAGCTCCTCAGTACCAAAGCCTGCAAATTCCTGAACATATTTCCCATTTGACTTGTGACCATGAGTTTTAGATCTTGTTCAAATTCTTTGCAGAAGGATTTAAATTTGATTAGGAATTAGCTTAGTTGATCTACTAAGAAGTAACCACATAAAATACAAAGCTATCTGTGAGGTAGGTCATCAAGAAGGAAACAAATACCTGTTTAGAAAAGGGAAATTGTAATTCATTCCCTTTTTTCCCAGCTTATGTTTTCTAACACACTGAAATACCTGACAATGTGACTACAAGAATGGGGGTAACAAGATAGCACTTGTTTACAATATAAATCCCTTGAACAAGATGCTGTTGTTGTGAATTTTACTTCTCATGTAGTCACAGTTATTCCTTCTTCATTGCAGTCCTTCCCTGACTGGGAGAAGTCAACTGAAAATCTCTGTGATAGAGGTAATAAAAATTGAATACCTATATTTTTAAAATTTAAAATATCATCGTAAGTTTAAAAGCATTGTAATATTTTTTTTAAAGAGGGAATATAAAGGTGAATTCATCTATGTGCTTTGTACATGCTTCTGTGTGACTCTCACAGGTGATTAGAACTTGTTAGCATCAATGATCCAACACCTCTGAAAAACAATTCCTGGTTTTAGGCATGTGTATTTGACATTTTGACTCACATTTCCACATATAGTGAGTTTTCTTAGTTATAAGAACTATGAAAATACTTGGCTACTTCTATACAAGTAACAACTTTTCAGACAAGTTTTTCAAAGTAACTAAGTAAATCGTGGTTGTTTATTACATTTCAAAATCTAATCTCAAACCATCACGTGTTTTTGTTACGTTCACCTGCCTAAGGGAAAAGACGGAGCAATATATTTGCTTTCCCTCATGAATCTCTGTTAACATTGATTAATGTTTTCAATATGTACAAATAAAAATTAAGATGTCTGTTTCTTTTAAAAAGCCCCAAGTATTTTCCATAGAAAAATCCATAACATTCTATCCCATAATGATGCTAGTCTTTAAAGTGTTCTTTTCCTGCCCTTCCTACCTTGTGAAGAGTACTTCTACTTGCTAAAAAAGAGCATACTGTGCAAAGCAAACAGAAACTGCTGCAACAAATACTTGCTGAAGTTTCCTTTCAAATAGAGATGTGATTTTAATGTAGCATTACTAATGAAGAAGACAGTGGGAAAGAAAAGCTCTTTAAAATAGGTAAAAATAAAAAAAGCTGAAAAATAAAATCATATTTTATGGTGAAAAAGCTGACCAAAAAAAACCCCCCACATTTTGAAGTTTGAACTTTTGTAATTCCCAAAACACTAAGAGATATTGTCATAGTCTAATAGGGTCATACCTCTCAAATACTCACATCTCCTAAATTTTGCCACAGAAATTTGTTTTCAGCCAAGGAAATTTCTTCAGAGCCACAATTTAGCTTCAAGGCATAAAGTAAACAACACATTTTACAAAATATGCCAGAGGACAGGGCAACTCTTTAATAAAGTCCCAGAGCTGGTCACAATCTTTAACGTGGAAAGACTGGCATTTCTCCATTATACATACTGAACTAGTAGTTCCTTCCATGAGAATGTTGATTATGGCTGCTTCACAGCCTCAGTTAAGCACAACTTAAGCAAGTTGGATGTAATAAAAGCCCACACTTTTCCTCAGCTGTAGATAGAGACCTCAGAGCACTGCAGTCAGAAAGTGGCTGAATGACTTTTCCTATTCACAGGTATTTGTATCTTGAAAGAACATAAAGATATGTCAGGAAATACAGGGTGGGAAGTGTAAACTTAATCTGCTTCTTGTCCTTTCAATATTGAATAGAGTTTCTTACCTGAAAAAGTTCTGATCTTGATTTTTGGAATGAAGTTCTTTCTGTCTTTTGCCTCACGGTAACAAAGACTCTGTTAGGTTTCCATAGAGTGGCAGAAAGATGCATTAAAAACATATCCTTTGATGTCTTCTCTTCATAACACCTAGCACTGCTTAGCAGAGCACACCCACTCAGTAACACTCTTCACCTTGCAGCCCGTGTGAGTGAGCTGTATGAACAGGCAGTGTTCCAGAGTCACACAGAGAAGACAAGCATTACAAAAAGAGAGGACCAGCAGACGGGGCCAAGGTAGGACACAGCAGCGAGGACTGGTGCAAATGTAAATGACACAAAGGGCGAAACCAAGCACACAGGGAAGGCAATGTGCTTTATTGACTGTCTTCGAGGACTGGGACCTATGGCTCTAGATACATATGGCAACGTCTTACTTGTCCTGTGATTATTTTGTCCCTCTGTGCTTCTCTTTCCTTTTCTGAAAGATACTCCAAAGTTTGTTGGGAAAGGATTTCGGATGTTTCTTTGATTGAATGATCTAACAAAAATGCAGATATGAGCAAACAATTTTGTGCAAACCATACAAGTCCAAGTCAGGAGTCACCTGAGGTGTTTACATAACATAAAAAGCATTTTATTTCCAGGGCTATCTTGTAAATATTGTTGTATTTATAGAACACTGCTAGTTTTCTCATTTCCACTGCTCTTTCTTTTTTTCTTCCTGATGATTCAGTCCAGAAGGAGTAACACTAAAGTCCAAGTGGCAAAGCAAACTAGAACAGAACAGGTAATAATATTAGTAGGATCAAGTTATTTCATGAGCCAGCTTAGTCTACTTTCGTAAAGAATGTTATTGATTTCACCAGGTCTTGGGTGATGGTCCAATGGCTTGCCTGCAAATAATGGGGTGTTTTCTGCAACAGAAATGATAAATAAATGGTTTGAGTCTCTTTTATTTTCCCAAAACCTAACAGCATTACTGTTAATTTACACTAAGCAAAACAAGGCTGAAGTCAGAAGCTCTGTGTTTCATTTCTGGTTCTGCCACTAATGTGGAATGTACTGTATATTAATATTTTCAAATGCTGATGCTTTAGGTTAAAATTCAGGTATTCCACAAATAAAAGCTGATTTTTTCAAATAGAACCCCAGACACATCTGCCATTCAAAGCTTCTCTAGGTAAAACTGTCCCAGCTCTCTCAGCCTCTCCTCACATGAAAGGTCTCCCAAACCCTTAATCACCTTTGTGGCCCTTTGTGCACCAGACAGCTCAAAAATGGACACAGCACTCCACATGAGGCTTTGCATATTGCTTCTTAATTACTTTCTGACTTGCATGAAATAAAAAAGCCTTTTAGAGTTTCAGAGTTACATTTTAATATAGCATTTCACACTGTTTTGGATCCTATTTTAAAAGTTACTTTAAATATATATATCTGAGCAGCCAGCACCCAAGAACATCATGTGCAATTCTGACTCTAAAACCAGTGTTAAAACTCTCAGTATGATTAAGAGTGATAGTTTCATAGCTGGTATTGGACCCTGCAAGTCAGTGAAACTCTAGTAGTGTAAAACTGGGCTAAATCAAGCTAAAAACATGACTGATCTTTACTCTGGTCATCCTTACCTTCAGAAGTTTCAACAGCTTCTTCTGTATCCACAGAGCCATCAAGTCTTTCTGTGATAAAATAAGGAAATTAGATGAGTTTTGCATTCAAAATTTTAGTAATGCATCTAGAATACCAGTTCTTAGCTTTCAGTGTTTGTTGGAAGGTTGGAAAGACACCAGTGGCAGTCCCAGAGGTATTCTATGAGATTCAGAGAAATGGAGCATGTTCTGAGGAGGAGCCCTTCATAGCAGGCAACTCACTGTCCATGTGCATTCTCATCAGACCAGTCAATTCTTAATCCACCCCTAAGAAAATTGCCAATTACAACAATATTACTCCATGTGATGAACAAGGGGAAAAAAATGCCACTTGCCTTTACCAGTTCCATTTCTTAATGCATAATACTGAAAACAGGATGAACTCAGTGATAATGCTTTTTTTCTTTATTTTCCTTACCTACAATGTCAAAAACACACTTAGGAGAGAACTGGATGAACAAAAGACAACATTTATGGCAATAAAAAACAAATTATTTGCTCCGTACTTTGAATCTGAATTCAGCAAGGACTTTTTCCAAGAAAAGGTAATGCAGCTGAAAACTGGATGAGTTGTGTTAGGTCAGGTAATATCTCCCATACTCCCAAAGACAATTTTGGGTTTATATCTCAGCCTCTATTTATCTCAACAAACCACTACAGCAACAAAAGGACAGCTGTGGCAAAATTAATACAGGGGATTATATGCCCTTGTAAAGGAAATCCTATCTTGAAGATGGTATATGTTCACTGAGTACCAACTCTATAAAATTCCTTACATAAACTGTGGAGAGAGTCTGATTCAGAGCAAAGCTCAATCTCAGGTTTTTTAACTTACCCCTCAAACCCCTCTTTCTGCTTATTAGAAGGGGAAGAAGTAAAACTAACACTCCTAATTTAGAGGTGATCTTGTGGGCTTTCCTATTGCAATTGCACCTGGTAAATGCTCTAAGTGCATAAAGCTCTTAGAGGTTGTAGGTTGTACAACCTGTAGGTTGTAATCTGATGTAACTATGTATATCTCTTTTATAGTTACAACTTTGGTTCTGCTTATTTGTTTCCTTTGCACTCCTTTCTTTCTTTTTTTTCCTTTCTTTTTTTGCAGGGGGAGGAGGGTGTCTGCTGGTTATTTTTGCAAGGTGTTTGTTTAGCTGGGAAACCTAAGCCCTCTTTCTTACTTTTCTGTAGTATCCTGATTTGGAAACAATGTCTAAGGAACTTCCTCCACTACAAAAAGAAGAAAGTGTGACTTCCCCTCTAGAGATGATAAGAGAACCCAGTGGAGGTAATCTACTGTGTCTGGCACTGGGTTTGTATCTTCTTCAGGAGGAAGAAGCTCTTGTAGACATCACTGAATGTGGAAGAACCATCAGCTTTGGATGCTAAACTGAAGAACTGGGCTATGAATGAGGGGTGGATAGATGAAAAATGCTCAAGAAAAACTTAAATGGAATAAATAATAATTAGGGGTGGATGAGAAAGAACCGAGGACGCTGAGTTTAGAAAAAAACTAGTATGACTGTAGGGAATATATAGGAAATTTCATTCTGAAACTCAGTGATAAGAGGGAACTGGTGGAAAAGCAATATGGAATAGGAATCATGCAGGCTAAGGACAGATTAGAGAATATGGGAGGGAAGCAGTGAAAGAGTGATCATAATCTTAGTCTTGAGCTTTACAGAACTGAGAGGAATACTTCAGTTCCATTTGAAAAGCAGCCCTGACAAGTTACTGAAATCTTAAAGTGAGATTAAAAGTCATACACAGCAAAGATTGTTATCGGGAAAACAGTCCTCTGTGGGGCTTTACCAGATCCCCACTAATTACCATATTTCCTCATTTTCAATCGCCGTAAGACCTGTGTTGGATTGTCTTTTAGTCCTTTATGGCTTATAGTTCAGTTAGCCAGAGAACAAGAAATGACTAATCACACAATAGGCATTTTTGATCCCTGTCACCCAGTAGAGCAAAATGTCACATGCAGAATTTTCCCAGCCTCTCATGGTTATGTAGACAGCTTTCCGAGATTGTCTAAATTAAAGTGCCAAAGACTGTGATTTTGTTTCTCATGTTTGTGAAAATGATGGTGATCATAAAAATCACTTGACTCAGTTTTCCATTATTTTCCCTTCAGCAGCTGAATTTCCTGATAGCACAAGTGATTCGTCACTTTCATCTGGCCTTCTGCTGCAGGATCCTTCCAAACAAAATGATGGTCCCAGCAGCACAACAGGTACATCAGCCTTCCAGACTGTAGTTGGAGCAGCTTGATACCTTTTTATAACTTTTGACACAATATTTGCAATACAAATTTAAATCCACCCGTCACTTTTTCATGCTTTTGGAAATCTTTCCCTTCCAGACCTAAACAAGGCTCCTATATCAGAAGAGACACCCTTTCAACGTAAAGTTCCAAGTCTGATGGTGGATGTTACAGGACAGACAAGAAAAGAGAAAGTAATATTACCATCATACCTTCAGGGGAAAAAACCAAACATTATACCAAATAAAAAGGTAAAAATAACCTCTTTCTTGACAATATTCATATCCTCTGAGTCATCTCTTTTCCATAAAATCTTCACCCTGGAGCAATACTGGAAGGTATTTTGAATCTGTTCACTGAAACATGGCTGTTGCAATTTATGTATGTTTATTGGTAATTCTGGAAGTACATTTCCTCTCAGCTGCTAGGACAAACTCATTCTGCATCAGGCACCTACATGAAAGCTCTGTTTCCAAAAGAGCAGAGCTTCCCCCGTTTTCCCTGAGACACTTTAATGGCTTAATACGTCTGAAAACTCAAACCAGTATAAATTTTCAGACAGTATTTAAAGTGCCACTTCAGTTTTTGCTCAGATTAGGATGTCTTTTTGTAATTCTTCAAGGTGAGTGGACAGAGGTCAAATGTAGGTTAAGTAACTCTGTACCTGACTTAAGGGCCACCAACTTTGTCTTGTGTTTTGTTTGCAAAGATAGAAGATCCCGTCGCAGGAAAGGTCAGCATATCTTCTCTTGCAACAAGACAGGATCTTACCAGCTTCCATCTCATCCCACCCAGAGTGACATTTGGAGTGCTAAAGGAAGGCTGCACCTATGCAACCACTGTAATCATGAAGAATGTTGGTGTGAACTTCTCAAGGTTTGTTTGAATTCTTAGTACCTGGTTTTTATCTCTCCAAATAGATCCTGACAAAAATCAAGCACAGTTTCTCATGACAGCCACCACTCCAGAGAAAGTGCAGGAATTCTGACTTACAGGTCTGCCAGAGCTTTCCATAAGATGGAGCCATATCCTAGGAATGCCTCCTCTACTGCCTTTCCTTTAACAGCTTCTGGTGCAAGGGCATGCTGGTAAACTGTTCTTCGGGAGGAATGAAATCCACAGGATCAGTTCCAGAGCAGTGCAAAAGTAAAGGTCATATCTGATCTAATGATCTTTAAAAATCTGAACAGCAGGAGGTGCATTCACAAAAGGACTGAATCTCAGAAGTGAAACAATCAGTAAGAAAAGAGGAAGCGAGACTTCTGCTTTAGTTGGTACCATTAAAGATTATTTGCATAAAATTCATACCAGTATCATGCCTTCTGCAATAGAGTCCTATCAAAGGACATTAAATAAATATTGTTATGGATTTTTGAGTGTGCAACACACAGGTGTTTGCCAAGAAGCTGTTTGTACTTCAACTTCCTTTGAATGTTCAGGTTGAAAAAGCAGATGTTTCACATTCTGTTGTAAGGACCAGGCAGTGTTAACAAGCTCTTTAAAGGCTTACTTTGGCCTAATCATCTGCTCCTTTGGGGTTTTTTTGTTAGAAACCTGAGGCTTGGCAAGAAGCCCAGGAATACTGCTGTGGTCCAACTTGTACATTATGATGGAAGGGATGAGCTAAGAAATTCTGCTGGCATTTACAAAAACAGAGGAAGAGCAGGCAGCCTGCTTCTTACATGTGACTTCTCCTGCATGCAACAGTTTCTGGCAAACTGATTCTCTTCTCTTTTTCACAGATTTCGGGTGAAGCAGCCGCCTCCATACACAGGACTGAGAGTGATGTACACACCAGGACCTGTAGGTTACACAGGAGAGCTTTTGGGTTTTTTTCTAGACTCAGCTACCCTCAGGCTAGCTAGCACTCTTGTCTGGGACACCAGCTGTCTGAGAATAGAGCTGCCAGGGTACACAGTTTTGTTTAAAGTTATTTGAAGTGATGCTGTCTTCCACCATCCCTCTGCCGCCTTCAGCTAAGCACCCCATGCACTCGAGTCTCAGCCTGTGCCAGAATGCAGAGGGATAAACATGTTAAGTTTAGTGAAAAGCAGCAGGTCAAGCAGTGAGGTTAAACAGAGCTTTTTCAAAGCAAACAGGATTGCTCTACCACTGCCTCAGTTTTCCCTTCTGCTCAGGGTGTTTGTTATATCTGCTCTGTCTTATGCCTAGACTTAACTTCCTGTCTTGACACCTTCAGGATTTGAACCTAGTAAGCTATTGCCTCAATCCTTTCTTCTCCTGTTTCCAACTGTTCTCCACCTTACATCTTTTATCTAGCAAAGCACCATAGCACATTAAATTATCCCATTAAGCAGGAAGCTTTCATGCTTTCTGCTTTTGTTCAGTCTCTCTTTTCACCTGCCTGTTTTATCTGAAGAAATAGTGCTGGCCAGTCTCCCCAGAGCATCCACGTAATACCAAGCAGTATCTTGCCAATGCATGGAATCAAGAAGCAATGACTTGTGCGGGGAGGCAGTGCCAGAGTGCAGGTCAAACCTCCTAGTCCAGAGCTTCAGCCACAACTCAGTACTTAAAATCATAGAATAGTTTAGGTTGGTAGGGATCTTTAAAGGTCCCAGTTGAGAGAGAAGGATGTTGTGGGGGACTGTGTCAAGGGCCTTACAGAAATCCAGCTAGAGGGCTGGAATAATTTCCATTCTCTTCTTTTCTCCACACATTTGTCCTTTTGTATCTCCCTACCTCTGTGTTCTTTTTAGAACAGAATAGAACATTTTCTTTCATTTGGAAGGGACCTACACTGGCCATCTAGTCCCACTGCCTGACCACTTCAGGGCTGCATGGTATTAAAGACACTGTCCAAATGCCTCTAACACTGACAGGCTTGGGGCATCAACCACCTCTCCTTTGGGTTCTCTCCCAGCTGTCCCAATTCCCCTTTTTCCTCTGGAACCTAAAAGGAAGTTTAAGGGGGGAAAATGCCAACACCTGGCAGTTTTCTTTCAAACTGCCAAGTGAAGAGACAATGTTTTGTACCGACCTTTCTAGCAAGACAGATACTGGGTAACTGGGCAATCCTGTGTGCTGGGCAGTGAGTCTTGCATCAAACACTGAAGAGCCACGTGCTCCCAGGACTGCTGGAGGGGACCATGTATGAAACTTGCACCTTACCTGTGAGTCATCCTCTGTCTCTCCTAGGTGGCAGCAGGCTTGCAGGTTGAACTGGAGATAGAGATTTTGGCCATGGTAATTGGAGGGAAGGACTCTGGTGGTCTTGAAGAAGTTTCCCATGATATTGAAATATTAACAGAGACAGAAACTCTTCTCCTGCCTGTAAAAGCAAATATCCTTTGTTGTATTATTTCTTACACTCACTTTGTAGCATCGACCCTGGGGATCATCTTCCTGTCAGGAGCCTCAAACAGTTTCCAGTGCAGGCTGTCCTTTTCAGAAATACACAAATGGGTGTTTTCAAAAGCACAACAAATGAACAATTTAAGATTCTGATGCCAAAAGCATCAAAGTAACATGGTTTGAAAAGTGGGGAAAGGAAGAATGGCAACTCAGAAAGATGTGGCTTTCAAAAAACCAATTAAAATAATAGGAACTTTTTCCCACCACCCATCATGAAAATACTTTATTACATTTTCGAATCTATAGTAGTATCTGGTGATACAACGTCATGAGCAACAAAATGATGTATCATCCTGATCCTGAACAGGCAAATGGGACAATCCCTGCAGCAGCAAAGATACAAGCACAGAAGCATATTAATGCTGTCAGAAATGAGCCTGTGTGGGTTCAGTGGGCTTTTCAGTTGTTTAACTGAGGACAGCAGTGCAGCAAAGTCAATAGCTATTGTTTCTCTTTCCCTTGTGCTCCAGAAACTACAATGATTTTTTTAGATAAAATTACAGGCTCATTTTTAAGGGCAAGATTAGAAGGGTGAAGTTCTCTTTGACATTCAATCAAATTTACACTTAGAAGTCTGTGAGAAAGGATCCTCTGGAAACCTGTAAAAGAAATAGCAAGGCAAGCTACATCCAAACATGCCAAAAGCTTCATTCAGAGTAAGGACCACCCTTACCAAAGAAAGGAGAGTTTCAGGGTGCTCTGAGCCTGACCAGAGTAATAGATAACAGTGATTCCACTGAGCCTTTATATGCCCTGGCTGTGACATTGAAACTCCCTAAATTTACTTTGCATTGATCCAAAGAAACCTTTCATGCCTATAATTGCAGAGCTGAGCTAGACAGGATGGGTGGCATAGCAGCAAAACCAGCTGCTGTTCTGTTCCCACTCACCCAGTCCTCAGACACAGTTGCAGACCAGCCTCCAAAACATGTGCCCTTCCCCCACATTTACCTGTTCCTTTAATCTTTGAGCTGAGGGCAATAGAACAGCTTCAAGATGTTTCACAACCTTATTTCATTCCTCCCTCCACAGATGTTATTTTAGTTAAAGAAATGTACCAAAACGGTTAGATCCTTACCATGACATTGCACCTGTGTTAGCCAGTGACGTTTATGAGTGCCGCCCAGAAGGATACCCCCAGGGGGGGATGGCAGCAGCAGTCCAGGCAGTTCCCACAAGCCCCAAGCCACGGTTACGGATCACACTCCCACGAAAGCCTTGAAGTTAGTGTAAGTACTGGATGCAGTCACACCAGCTGTAAATTAAAGTAGTTGTTTTACCTCCTCTTTGCTTCATCAGCAGCATCCTGAACAAACCTCATGCAAATGATGCATCTGTCACACTGACTTGGTAACTGTGACAGGAGAAGGGAAACACTGGATGTCATTAACCAAAGCACTACAAGAGAACTGCAGATTATTGCAACTGCTCAGCTTAGCAGAGGCACTCACAGCAGAGCAGACGCCTCAGTTCTGTCCCAAATCCTTCACTTACTGTCTCCACATTAAACAAGTCCTTGAGCCTCCTGGCAGCTGGATTTATTACAGTTAAGCTCTAATAAATCAGCCTCTCTTTAACATTTTCCACTTTCTAAAACCAAATCTTACTGGTGACCCATTGACATTGACAGCAAGTCTAACAAGGGCCAGGAGTCTTACAGATAGGGCAGCCTTAATGTGACAAGTTCAAATACACACAACCCTCTGCACACAGTTTCATTCAGCACATTTCTGTAGCCTTACAGAATCAGTCTACATGAACAATCAGAGAATATCCTGAGTTGGAAGGGACTCACAAGGATCAGGTCCAACTCCTGGCCCTGCACAGGACAGCCCCATGAATCATACCATGTGCCTGAGAGCGTTGTCCAAACACTTCTTGAGCTCTGTCAGGCTTGGTGCTGTGACCATTTCCCTGGGGAGCCTGTTCCATTCCCCACCAATCTCTGGGTGAGGAACCTTTCTTGATATCCAACCTTACTCTTCTCTGACACAGCTTCAGGCCATTCCCTCGGGTCCTGTCAGTGGTCACCACAGAGAAGAGATCAGTGCCTGCCTCTCCTCTTCCCCTCATGAGGAAGCTGCAGACTGCAGTGAGGTCTCCCCTCAGTCACCTCCAGGCTGAACAAACCAAGTGACCTCAGCCCCTCCTCACACGGCTTCCTCTCCAGACTTTTAATCTTCATAGCCCTCCTTTGTATGCTTTCTAAGAGTGTCTTAGAATGGTTAAGTCTTCCCTGACAACAAGAAAGCCTTACTGGGAATTCCTCACAAACCACCAGTCAACATGTTTAACATTAGGCTGGTGTTCACGTCACCCCCATGAGCTCAGGCACTCTACAATACAATCAATGGTGACAGTTCATAAACAGGAACCCTATGGATGTCTCTTCTCAGCTCAACAGTCCCTGTTTGCTTATGTGTAACACTGACATCATCTTTTCATCCTTTCAACTTAAACATCTGTAGGCCTGCCATCTTATCTAACCAATCAGCAAAGAAATCCCAGCTGTATCTCATTTCCTCTCCTCTGGAGAAAAAGTAAAGCAACCACATCAGTCAGCTCTCAAAAACTTCACAGCCATGTACCTCTGACTGCTGCATCTGCTCTAGGACTGCCCAGTATACATCAAGTATCGCTTTTTTCCCTGATTAAATATCTTCTTACCTTTTCCAGTGTGGAATTTTACTCCCAGAGTAACACACAATTACAGTCTAGAGAAACAACCAGTTTAATGCCTTCCAGCTTAGGGATTTACAACCTGGAGTTCATCATGAAGGAAGTTTAAACAAACTTCTCTCACTTCGTGTTGAAACAGAAGAGAAATACTCACCCAGTCAGTTCACATTTTAGTGAGACACCCCCAGTTCAAAGAGAAATTCTGATCAGGGTTATCTTCCATGACAAGCACCAAGGGAAAGAAATTAACTACACGGTATTCTCCTCTGACATGGCTAATCCAGCTAATCATAGCTGCTGTCACCACAGCCAAACCTCCCTTCTCTTCTGACCGTGTCCTTTTGTGAATTGATTGATAATTCCTACTGAAGCTGGCTGCAGCTATCCCGTGCTACCTAAACAACTGCACCTATGCCTTTTTGAACATTCCTCCCCTCAAAATCTCCTAGACTCAAAACCATATCCATCTCAGACATGTCAAGGAACTCTGGATTGGTTGGTTTAGTCTCCCGAAACAGGAAACACTGACACTCCTAGGTTAAATCCTGTAACTGGTTAAATAGTCTTGTTCAGCCATCCAGAAGAGAAACAGTCAAGTCACTGCAGAGGCACCGTGACAACTTTCTAAGTTCCTATCACCTTTCCCAGGTGGTTATCACCAGAGCCAATGATTGTCTCCACTGAGACTAGAAACTTCCCTGCAATATTACACTTGATCAGAAATTTGCCACATCTCCTAGTAGAGACCAACAAGCAAAAATCACTAATCAAGAACCACCTGACCAAACTTAGTCCTATCTCATTTAGATTTCTGCAGTTATTTTGCATTAATATTTAAAACATTTCAAAAAGATTCTCTTAATATACTCATAATTAAACACCGCACAGGAAGCTGCCCATGAAAGTCTTCAGTATTCCTAAGTAGACCATCCATCCTGAATCTGAGGTTATGATTTTTATGCCATTCTGTTTGTGCAATAAAAGCAAACTCTTAATCTACTTGAAGCCCCTGTAAGGACTCTGTCTCATCTTGTTCCCTTCCAACTGCAAAAGGCCAAATCTACTGAAGCCAGTCCGTAGCAATTACAGTGCTCACACAACACTTACAACGAATCTGGATGTAATTATTGGGTTTGCTTCAACAACTGTGCAAAGGTAGAGCTGGGGTTTCTTGTTTTTGTCTTCTTTCCATTCGTGTTAATTTTCTGTCCTCTTCCACTACAGGTTAGACCCCAAGAAGATCAACATGAGGACCAGCAACACTGAAATACCTACATTTTAGTCCAACCTTATGGAAACATCCCAATGTATTTTTTTCATTTATTTAATCAGATTAAATGAGAATAAATACTTTGCCTGTTCCCTATTAATGGGAAAGGTGGTTCAAAAGTTGCACAATCTCCTGCTTTGGCTGTCTGAAATGCAAACAGTGGAAAGATTACTGTATTTCAACCCTACTACAAAGCAGTGCTGAATGGTTCCCAAGAAGTTTGTTTTTAAAAGAGATTAGGTTTCTAATAACCTGTGCTGAGGCACCTGAAATCTTTTTCGGGTACTGGGAATGCACCAGGTTTCAATGCAGTCAGCTGTGATTCTTCAGGAGCTGCTGACCTGTTCTGATTTTCTAATTCCTAAGTTTCTGTTTGCTTTCACCATCACAGGCTTAACTTTCTGTGTGTTCACCTACCTGTGATTAGCTGCGAACACCAGATGGGGGTTGTGAGTACACGAAGTTACACTTGACAGAGAGGGATTCTTACACCCTCTTGTTCACAATCACACATGAGCACCTTCAAATGCTCATCTGCTCATCGCTCGTCATAGTGGAAGACTGAGCCACTTAGAGGTGGTCTTTTCCCCCTCCTTGTTCCTACCTACAGCAATGACTAAAAGAAAGATCACAGGCTCTTTTTGAGCCATCGTATTTGTGTATCCAAGCACAGCTCTGCTTCAGGTTTATGAATTCATTTCTAGCAAGGTGCTTTCCCATACTTCATTCTTTTTCCAACATGTGACATCCTGAGAGAGATGGGGAATTTTCCTTGATGTATGCAGATGACTTGTTCTCTCAACACTTCACAGTGACTGGGAATCCCATGACTGGGCATTAATAGTAGCTTTCACCAGTGTGAAATACGAATGCCAGTTCTGAACCCTCCCATCCACACTGTTAGGTGAGATACATATTCTAACAACACAGATTTAAGCTTGCCCTGTACTTGCAAGTGCTTTCCTGCTCATGTTTGTAAATCCAGGGAATTGCACCCCAAGAATGGGCAAACTGATGTCCCAAGGAAATCAAAATTCCTATGGGTGGATTGTTGGCACAGGACAGAGCTCTTCCATGTAAAGCATATGCTGGGCTCTCTCAGTAGCCACCCGAATACTGCATTAGTACAGACCAGTCACAAGTGATACAAATCTGAGAACCGGGGGAAACTTCAATGGGGCAGCCTGTCAGCAGCTAGGGAGAGAGAACAACAACTTTCCCACGCCTGAAAGACCTTTTCTCCAAGGATTCTTCCCTAATACCAGTGACAGCAAACAAGACAAAGGTCAAGGAATTCCACCTCTTCCAACTTGGATCAGAGGATACCTGTCATCATTATAAGATGACTCTGCATCCCAAGCCACTCTTCTATACCACCATTTACATCCTTCTCATCAGTCCCTGAGTTCATGTGCCCATGGCCATGTTTTTTTCTCCCAGGCCTCCCAGGGGATGATCAAACAGCAAGCAGCTCATTACACAGCATCCATAACACCTATTTCCTTTTATTAGGATAAACAGAGGCACAGTCAGCCTTCCCCCTTTGGTACCTGGTTTTGGCATATCTCTCCTCAGTCACCTCAGCTGAGGGTGCACTTTGGTGTCACAAGCCACCTCTCCATCTGTAACATTTGTTTTTCCAGCGGGCTGGCCCATTTCAGCAGCAGCTGATGTGGATAACAGATGTCAGCTGACTTTACCAACAAAACCTATCACCCTACAGTGCCTCCTCTTCCCCATCATAACCCCTCTTATGAGGGTCTATTTTGGGAGTAGTAAAGGAAAAGAACGGAATAAAATTAAATAGAACAGCATAAGTCAGGATACAGACATGTTTGAGTGCAGCTGTTTGATCACAAGTTTCATCCATATCTGGACAAATACAAAATTATAGGCGCACCTGGAAACAACTGGCAGAGCTGTATGAAGGCTGCCATTTCTACAGTCTGAGCCCCACCTGGAAATGGAGCACAATGTGTAAATTACCCAGACTCTGAAGAGGCAAGTGAACAATCATCCCCTGACAAAGTTACTTACAAACAGTGGAGGCATGGTTGTTACACCTGAGGTGCTGCCTAGAGACTGACCAACTGAACTGTTGGCCTTTTGCATAACTGCTGGTAATAGACAACCTAAGTCAAAGACAGCAGTCAGCCACAACTGGGATGCAACTAAAAACCCATAAGAAACTCAAGTTAGAAGTTCAGCTTTGAGTACCTACGTCAGGCCCAACACTCAGCAAAGTACCTGGAAGTAGCCCCCACCACATATCCCAAACCTGTGACTACTGGTAAAAAAACACAGCGTGTGCTGTAAATTAATAACAACAGCAGCAGAGACTTGTTCACTTTATTCTGCCCCACTGCCCTCACTGTGAAAATAAATCATTTTATCTGATACAGCAGAAGTACAACTATGCAAAAAATCAGTGCCATTTCTAAAGCCTGGAGCAAGTATCAAGGCAAACAATCCAGGCTTCTCACACTTGGTCTGCCAGCTCTCAGAAAAACACAGTCTGGGATGGCAGCCCTTTCATTTGCTCCCACTGATTTTATTCTCTGTAAGAAATCCTTTGAAAACTGACACACAGGCCAAGGCAGCTGAGGATTTACAAAAGAAATACCAGGACAAAACACTATGAACAAAATTGTCTCATAAAACAAATATAAATATGCCTTTAATAGAGTGCAGCCATGTTTCTCCCTGTCCCACTAAAGAGGGAGTGGCTGTAAATCAAGCCCTCACACTTCAGCAGAAGTCACAGAGGTTTTTCCCGAGGCCACAAACCACCAGCAGGTGCCAAAACCATGAAAAATCTTGCCAGCTGGCTTCCCTGGACAGGGCATGGTCTCACCAGCAGTTCATGTGCTGGATTCCATTGAATCAATGCTGCCAGAAGGAGCTGATCTCAGGATAAATCAACTCCATTTCTAACAGGTATTCCACTGGAGGAAGAGCCTTTGACATCCACCTGAGAAAGAGTCCAAATGCATCCATCTGCAGCAGACTACAGAGAATCCATCTCAGAGACAACCATTCTGAGTTGGGTTCACATGCTGGGTTATACCACATGGGGAGGGGACAGACTTCATCCCAGCCACTGGACATCATCACAGATGTTCAGCCACAAGAACACTTCCATGGTCAGCAGTGAGGTTACATGAGTCCAGCCAGGTGCTCTGGGTCTTGGGCAGCAAATGCTAGAGCAATGCAAGAACCATCTTCTCTTTCTTCTTCCTCTTCCTCTTCTTCTCCTCAAAACGTTCAGTAGCATCAGCAAAAAATGTCACCTCATCCTTCGCCTCAATCTCCCTCTTCAGGAACTGGAGTCCTGCCATGTTGAATCCCAGCACATCCTGCAAAGACAGACCAGCACCACACTGTGAGGCACATCCCAAGCTTGTTAGGGGGCAGAGAGTTCTGCACTGGCCACTCTCTACTAAGATGATGAAAACAAGACAATCCACATATTTAAAGAAAGCAACGTTAGCTTAAATGTAAACTTCATCTAAGCAGGAGAACAGTCAGTCCTGCACTCAGTTCCCTACAGTCCTCTCTTAAGAGCAGCTATAATGCACTGTATTTTCTGAAAGACAAGTTGCTGGCAGGCACCTGAAGCTTCCTCTGGGAAAATGCACAGTCTGCACTGAGGTAGCAGCCACAGAAAAGCCCAAGAGAAGCAGGGAGTTACTTTACCTCCCACATATTTAGAAACTAGTGAGCCAAGATCTAAACACACCTATCAGAAAACCAAGCGCAAGTGAGGCAGGGAGCACAAGTGTAAGCTCACCACTGGGTACTCTCACATGAGGAGGAACATAAAGAAAAGGCAGCCTAGTGCAAAAGAGGATGGTTTAAATGGGCTCAGACCCACAACCAACTTCCCCACTGCACACCACAGACAATTCATGCTCACAAACATTGTCTCATCCCATTATTCTAGATCCTGGAACAGGGGAGGATGCAACACTCACCCGGGCCTCACTGACTCTGGAGATGGTGGTTTTCTTCAGATTTTCAATCACTGTCACCAGCGTCTGGTTGCTTGTGATCTGCCCAAAATGTATCCTGGGAACAAAGCAGGCAGCGATGTATTGCAGCATTTTCTCAGAAACATCACAAAGCCGCTCTCCTGAGCCTCTGTATGCTCTGGAAATACTTTTTCTTTTAATTAGTCTTCCCCAGACCAGCACTGTAACAGGCATGGACAAATTTATCTGGAAAAGCTGTTTTCTGAAGTTTAGCAGTGGTTCAAGGGGAAGGTCTTTCTGAGGACACAGGCCCTCTGGTGACTCTGTGCCACCAACAGTGCCTCGTCAGACTCAATGTGAGATCTTTCACTCCAGTGAGACTGGGGCCACCAGGACCAGCAACCCCATCTGGGCGTGTCAGCACTCTGCATCCAATCAGTTCATTCCCACACACTGGGCTGCAGAGATTCCTCATCTCCTGCAGAGACCACACGTTTATTCTCAAGGATGCTTCCCCAGAGCTTCAGGCCCAGAGACTTAGAAGAAATACTGAAATACTGTCTGGGCAGATAAAGGACTCACTTGAGCAGGAAGAGGAGAGCTCGGCACAGGAGCTCAACATCTGAGCCCAGCTGAATATATTCATTGAAGAGTCTGAGCAGATCAGGGACATAGGAGAAGGGCAGCACCAGGAGAGATTCTTCCAGCTCACTAAGGGAAAAAGCAAAGGGACACAAGCATTAGTCTCAGCCATTGCCCTGCTACACATGAGCAGGAAACACATCCACATAGGTAGGTTCTGGTACTGAGCTGTGCTAAGCATTCCTCACAGATGGTCCATGACTGCCCACACCTGCACCAGATGCACAGCCCAGGCATCTTGTGGCACAGGGAGCAGGCACACAGCCTTCCCTCCTCAGCATCCCCAAACTGCACTCCACATACGTGCGCATCTCCAAGCAGCCAACCCACATCCACAAGCTTCAGCCCACACTCCCTGTGGAAGGAAGACTTCCCATTCCCCAATTCCATGCATGTTCCAAAAAAGGCTGCCGGGAACAGTGACTCCAGACTCTCTAGCACTGCCCATACCTCATATGAGAGACCATTCAAGGGCCCCAGCCAGTCCTGGGCCTAGAAATCCAACACTCAGTCACAAATCTATTCAGCAATAAAGCTCTTGGGACTCACCTCGACCTGACCTTCTTGAAAACTTCCAGCACGTACGCAGAAGGCTGCAACAGAGGAAAGACACCAGCCCTGCTTAACAAGAACCATTGCAGGACCAACATGCCCTAAGGTCCAGTTCACAGAGTTAAAAACACACCGTCACATCCAGCGAGACAGATGCATCAAGCTGAATATAACAAAGAGGAAACCCTTCAGCTTCAATCAGCTGCCACTCTGAGAAGCTCTCCCTCAGCCTTCTCAGGGTACTCTACACTGGTGAAGTATATTGTGAAAAATCTAATCTATACTCAACCAGCTAAATCATCTCAATTCATGTCAATGAATCTTGTACAAACTGGATAAAAAGCTTGGTGACACAAACCATATATATAAAATCTTACACAAACTCATCTCCTAAAGACTTAATTCCTGCTACTTCTGTTTACCTGCTGAAACCATTTGGCAGATGCAGACCAGAGCTGGGAATTGGGAAAGAAAAATGTTTCTAGCTACTAAGTCACAGGATTTTATTCACTTCTGTTCAGTCTATCCAACTTATAATTAAACAGACCTATAATCATGGATGAAGGGACAGAAGGGCTCTTGCAAGGTGGTTACAGGTAATTAGAAGGAAGACAAAGGCTGTTTCATCTGGCACTGATACACAGCTTCGAGCAGCCTGGTCTAGTGGGAGGTGTTCCAGCCCAGGGCAGAGGGGTTGGAACTAGATGATCTTTAAGGTCCCATCCAACCCATTGTATGATGGCATGAAGACGAGTGAGTGAAAAAAGAAGGATCTTCCTCAGGATGCTTAGAAAACACAGTCTGCGAGCGCACATTGGAATAAACCAGGAAAACAAAAACTAATCTACTCAGAGTAGTGGATTTTTATTTATCAATGAAATCCATGCATCCTTCTGTGTGTTTTGTAATATGCCAAAATTCTCAGAATTTAGTGAGACCTGTTGCGTAGTAGTATGACATGAGTGAATAAGCTCTAGCCTGCAATACCTGGGCATTGAGAATACCATTCAGAATTTCTCAATGTAAACTCTGCAGGAATAGTAACAGAATCAGTAACTGGTGTAGCAACACCACATAAATAAACCTGGAAAAAGTTTGAACTAGCTTTCCCATATCTTGGAGAATACTGTAAACCTCTGGTTCATGATAAGGAACATCATACGGTCATGGCTTATTCAGGGTTGTTTAACCCTGACAGGGTTAAACTTTTGTAACACACATGCATGATACTAAAAAATAAAATAAATAACAAAAAAGACCCCATCAACATGAAAACCCCAAATTATATTCACTTTGCACAAGCAAAGAAGGTTGAACCAAGCAGTCCTTCCCCACAGCAACCCAGTATGTTGGCTCAGCCAGCAAATCAACCAGCCCCACTGCAGCTGAGAACGGACTACAGCCTGTGGCCTGGGCATTCCACTTACTGTAATATTTCCATAGGCACGGAGGATGGGATTGACAGGAAAGGGAACCTGGAGACACAGAATGGGTTAGAATGAGGCAGGTGTGTATGTGTGTAGAAATACATATTCAGAGCAAACTTTTACCCAGAGTAGAAGAGAGCTTTTATTGAGTGTCTGCCTGCAATTCCCACACCTCCAACCTCCCCAGAATGTTGCAGAAGGCCTCATGTGCAGCCACCAGATAATCTCATTCTCATATATGACTAACTCAAACATGGATGAATTTCCTTCCACTTCTTGTCGCTTTTCCCACTTCTATCACAGCCCCTTATTTAGCAGGGAGTGTTGAGATGAAGGCAAAGATGAGGCTTTAGGGTGAACTTGCAGCAGCACGCTCTTCCAGGGACAAAACTTACATCCTGCTACGACTTTAAGCATAAAGATCACTGGAAAGAACACACCCCTAATTATGCCCCAGAGCATGGTGCCATTTGGTTCTCCAAAAGAATTGAGCAAATGTCTGCTGTTTCCAGCTGTCCTGACTTTATCTGCATGCTAAGCCTTTCCACCTAAGCTGGAAGGATACACGCAGCACACCTCAGGATTGCTACGTTCCTCAGTCTTTTACCTCTTTTCCGGCAGCTTTGCATATGGCATTGTGTTCCTTTAGTTTTGCCATCTCTTCTCTGTACAGCTCGATGGCTTCCATGATCCTCTCAGCCTGTGCAGCGCAAGAACAGCACATGAGTGACACCAGACAAGCCAGGCCAAGGCTCATCTGGACAGATGGAGGTGGAAGCAGAGGTGCTGACACAAAGCATCACATGGTACATCCCCTGATAACCTCTACTCCAGACTGCACCACCACCCTGAGCACACAGGTAGTGTCCTGAAGATGTCACACACCATCCACATCCCCCCACTGCCCTGGGTGCTCTCTGCTGCAACTTCAGTTGTTGCTTTGACCACCAGCCCCAGCAAGCAGTGCCCCCTTTGAGGCACAAGCCACGGCCAGGCCATTTTGATTATACAGATTAAAGATTTCCTCTGAAAAGCACCAAACTGTTGAATCTGCAGCCATGGAACTACCCACCCCCACACCTTCCTAGTACAATCTCCCATCTCAAGCACCACAATAGATTTCCACCTTCCACATATGCCCACCAGACTGCACATCCTTTCAGGGAGAAGCCTGATGCCTTGAGAACATCCCAGCTGCCCTGTGCTCCTTTGGGATGCAAACCCCACAGGGCAAGAACAGCTCTGCCTGTCCCACTTGTGACAGGCAGCTGCAGCTACAGGAACCCCACATCTCATTCCTCTCAGGAGGAAAGAATTCCTGGTGTATGACTGTCCAGAGTCAAAACCCTCCCTGCTGACCATGGAGCAGGACAGACTGCTCCTGCAGGCAGAGGCAATCTGCCCTTATGTGACAGCACAGGTTACTCTTCAAACTGAAGCTGTGACCCCATGACAGCCCCCCTTAAGATACTGGTAAGGCCACGCTGGCAGAGCAACACCGCCTTACCGCTTTGATGGTTTCAATGGTCTTCCTTCCTGCCAGCCCTGTCTCTCCTTGCTTCTCTCCAGCCACCTACAAAATACAAAATACAGAGCTGCAGTTCCATCCTTCCACAGTAACAGAGCCAACTGCATCATGGAGCAGCCACAGATCAGCAGCACCTTCCCACCTGGACCTCCTCAAAGCAAGAAAAGGATCCATCCTCTCTGATAACTCTGCTATGCCTCTTACAGAAATAGTTTTTCCAGGGTTTGTACAGTCAGAACGACACACATTCAGACAGTGCAACTCACCACAGGCTGCTCTTCCTTTGCTACACTCTCTTCATATTCAGCTTCTCGTTGCTACAGAGGATGAGAACACAACATATTAACAGGGGTGAGCAAGACAAGGGTGCAAGTCTCTTCCAGACTGTTTGAGCAAGGCAGCCTGGAGGGCTTCATGCAGCCCATTGCAAAACCAGGACCAGTCAGCAGAGACCAACAATGCCAGTGGCAAAACACCCATTTGTCCCTGGTCCCCACCCGGGGACCGAACTCAAGAATCTCCCAAAGAGAAAGAAATCCAGGTCTGTGCTCTGGATGCAGGAATAGCCCTTCAGAATCCCACCAAGCTGAGACAGACACCACAGTTCAGCACCACACCTTTCACCAGTCACACAACACAGAGGGAACAAATCTAGAGAAGTCCTAGGGTTGTCCTTGGTTGCAAAAGGAAAGAGTCTCTGGTCTGCCATCTCTCACATGAAAAAGTGCCAATTATGTTATGTGTAACTCACTACTCGTGTATTCATGCCCACCTTGCTATTCAAACTTGACCCAAAACAAACTTTTCTGGAATCTGGAAAAGAGCTATCTCTGTCTCTCCTTTTACAAAACACAGGGCATCAAGGTACAGCTTGTGGGTTGGCTCTTGCAAACAGGCTGGGATAAAAACACCCCAAACACCCATTGCAGGTTTCTCATTCACTCCTGCTTCTGCATTTCTGCCTCCTTCCCCCACACCATGGTTTGAGAACTACCTTACGAAGGGGTGACAGAGATAGGGTTCTCTGAGGAATCCAGTGAAAAGATAAGAGTTACAAATTGTTCCAAGGCAATCTCCAATTGGATACGTAAAATAAACACTGGTCAACCCCAGTGGTGGTTCAATACTGGAACAGGTGCTCAGACAGCCTGGAAAATCTCCTTGGAGATGTCAAGGTATCAAGGTAAGTCTCCAAGCAGTCTGATACAGCTTTAAGATTATCCTGCAGTGAGCAAGGAGTTGGACCAGAGACCTCCAGACTTTCCTTCCTATTGAAGTCCTTCTGAGTCTGATTCCTCACAATACATGCTCAAATGGAATAGAAGGGGCTTTTTCCAGCATCCCTGAGCTCTGGGGCCTGCTACTGAGAAAGAATGAACCTCTCACAGTTGAAAAAGGGACAAAACGCATTTAACAGGAGCAGTGCTCTCCATCCCTCCACATCAGCCACCTGCTGAGCTGCTTCCCAAACACACTTGTGCTGAAAGGAGCACAAGAGAATGTCAAAGACTGTAAGAAAATCACAACTAAAGACAGACAAAAACAAGTCTGGAAGTAATTTTTTGTAGGAAAGATGCAACTCTCACCATCTCCCTCTCCTCTTCCAAAATAAGTGGCTCCCTCGTCCTTTCCCAGAGGCGCAGGGACTTGTCATGGGATGCTGACACCACATAGTCTCCATTGGGACTGAGTGCCAAGCACCACACCTCCTGGTGATGCCCCTGCATAGATGACAGAAGAAATATGACATTAACACCACCCAACTTCCACCCCTGAGGAAAATGCTGCTCATGCAGGGATAATGCTTCCTTTCAACAGACTCCAAAACTTCCTACCTCCAGTGTCTGGACATGTTCAAATTTATCTGCATCCCACTGCTTAATCTTGCTGTCCTTCCCAGCTGTGAAGAAGAGATGGGATTTGGGCACAAACTGCAGATACATCACACTGGAAGAGAAAAAGGCTCAAATTTACCCACTTGAGGGAAACTGCAGAACTCCCCCTGCTCTATACTGGACAAAAGGATTATTGCTGGATCACAACCCCTTGGAGACAAGTCCACAGCCCAGAGATGCTGCAGGATCTGACTAACCTGTCTTCATGGGCAAAGAGAGAACGGTGACAGTCCCCAAAATCCAAGCCCCAAATCTTCACATTCCTGTCAGCAGACCCAGTCGCAATTAGAGTCCCATCCTAGAGAGCAACAAAGAGAGAGGAGGGCATGGGGAGCTGGCTGGCAGCCCCATGAGGAACTGCTGCTGCCCCAGTGACTCTGTACAGCGGAGAGGCAGACACCTGGCCTACTCAGGTATGAAATATGGCCTCCTCATCCCTCCACCCCCTCACCAGTGGCCCACGCTCTGGTACTGGCACAGCCCACTGACAGCACTCTGGCCCTCCTCTGAGCCTCTGCAGGTATTTGGTTATATCTTGACATTCTTGGCTTTAATGAGCCTCATTCCAAAGACACCTCAGAGCGAGATGCAGCCCAAGAATGAACAGGCATGAAGAGGCTGCTCCCTCTCAGCACCTGCCCTCTGCTCCTGCTAAGTATTCAGGCTCCTCTCACACAGGAACTTTAGCAGAAAGCAGGCTCTACCTCTTACAATGAGTGTAAGAAACCATTACAGCATTTTGTTTTCCACTCGCTCACCAAATGCCCCAGGTCAGTTCTGTCATGACCCCAACTCTGATACCCCTTCCAGTGAGCACAGGACTGCAGATTAAGAAGGGACTTGCTCTGTCCCACCCAGAAACTGTTAAGTCAGGGGCAAGGAGGTGACAAGAAAGCATTATCCTAGAGGCCTTGATGCCAGCAGAGGTTCTCACACTCATCCACATCCCCCAGAGCCCCACATAACAGAGGCCTAACAATACTTACATAGCAGATGTCCATACACAGCACTGGCAGCTTGTGTCCATACAAAGAGAGGAAAAACTGAAGCAGAACAACAGTGGCTTAGTTAGACATGCTGTGTAGAGAGGTGTGAAAAATCTCAAGCTCTAGGCTACTACTTCTGCTCTGCCTCAGGAGCTGTTTTTCTAGCACTGCCCCACTTTCATTCTTGCCCTGAACACTGTTAGCAGCAGGTTCATGAGGGCAGAACTGAGAAGAAGGTGGAAGTACCCAAGCAAGCTGAGCCAGCTCTGTTTGCTCTCTAGCTAACTCTGGTGCCAATCACCACTGCCTATGGAGTTTATTTCTGTTTCTCTCCATATAACTGTCAGCACCAGTCTGTCTTGTGTCACTCCCTAACATTCCCATGCTAATACACAGCTCACAAACCCACCACACACTGCTCACAAGGAAGGTTCTCCTCCCACAGGCTTTGCTTCTGCCATGCCCTATTTAACACCATGTGAGACACATTCATCCCCACCCTTACAGTGCCTGACAGATCTGGAGTACCACCACGTCTGCAGGGTTTAGAATGAACCTTGCCACCTGCAGGCTCGTAACACTTTTTAAATGAAAAATGGATCTTCCAGTTCCCAGTGTGGAACAGCCATGGTTCTGTCAGGTTTGCCAGCAAACAGGCCCCTGAAGCAGGATGCATGGTGTCTCTGGCTCTTACTGGTGCTCCACAATAAACAGACACTTTTCCTTTGTATTCCTGATCTTGCAGGTTACAGTTACATCCCTTCCTGCACAGCCTCACAGCCTGCTCGGTCACGCACCTTGAGTGTGTCAACATAGAACACCTTCACTGTGCAATCCAGTAAGGAGACAGCCAGCAGCTTCTGGTTGGGGCTGTACCGCACACACAGCACGTCTTCATCCAGCTGTAAAACGCGCACGTGTTTCATGGAAAGCCTGGCAATGAGAGGAACAAATAACTGTTATCCCAAACAAACAAGCTAGGAAAAGATATGGATACAAGCCCCACACTGCACCCTGGGAAAGCAAGTGAATTCTAACATGCAGCACCTCATTCCTCACTATGACAGAACTGGAGATCAGCAGGCTCTGATGGCTGATGAACGTCACTGCTGCATTTACAGTAACGATCTGCAGGCCCAGCCTGATTAGACACTAAATTCACACACAAAAAGGGATCAGAATGAGGCAAATGCCCTTCTCCAGCTAAGCTCAGGTCTTCACAAAACTGCACTGAGCCCACATTCCTCTCCATGTGTTCCACACAGATGTCATGGGCAGTTCTTGCAGCGCACAGCAAAGGCCAAAGCACCCAACAGTGACAATGGAACCTGCACAAGGTTTATCTTCTCACCTTTTCTGAACATTGCTCTCATCCTTCACAAGCTCAAACTCCCAGAACTTGACACATTTATCAGCACCTCCTGTCACAAAGCCATGCTGTAGGGAAAAACAGAAGTTTGAACTAGTTGTGAAACTAGCTGCTATCACCCAGAGAAAGTCTATAGCAAGGAATTGCCAACATACAGGAGGTTTTTGAAATGTCCCACATTCCTACAGCATTAATGTTTAAGTGGACACCACCAGGAGCACTTGCTCTGGTTAGAGCATGCATTGACTGAGCAACAACAACAATTTCAAAAGCTCTAGCTTATTTTGGAGGTCTAAGACAAAGACCCCAATGTAAAACAAAACCTGGACTGACACTTTGGGATTGAAAGCAGTCATCTCAGCTGCAAGTAACAATATGCTTTTGTTTTGTGGGCAACTTGAGACTCTCACTGTTACTGGATCACACACACTTTACCACCACCCTACAAGCAGAGCCTTCTGAAGGAAGAACAGTCCAACATTTTACATTAAGAACAAGGGCAAAATCTATGCCTTATGTTTTAATCTGTAGGGTGGATGAATATCAGGCAGATTATTTCTTGCTATGGTTTTGATTCCACTAGAAAGTTCTTAGACACTCCCAAGATGAGGGGTTCCCAGGCTTCTATCAGTGGTGCAAATACTGTACTATAGGAAGGAATTACATGAAAAGATGTGCAACAGATGATACTTAAAAGGATGGCTGGGTCACCTGGTCTGGTGAAAGAGCAATGGACCACACTGCCCCGTCGTGAGCATCAAGTGTCTCTATCAGACTGCCAGAAGCCAGGTCATACAGCTGCAGCTTCCCTGTCTGGGGAAAAAGACATCACAGAGGAAGAATCAGCCTCTGCTCACAACTCATGATAGCTCCTGGCAGAAGAGCCACCTGCCACCCATGTCCCCAGCAGCCAGCTTCATTAGGTGGCTGTTACACACAGATGGCCAAACTCCTGATCTCCATCAGGCCTTCCCAAAGCTCTCCACTGCTGTCCAGCTCCAGACACAAGAGCTCCATAATGTCTCTGGGAACGCAGCAGTGCTCCAGATCAGGAGAGGCAACACATTTTCTGTGAGGCTGCCTTAATGACATTTTCCTAACACATTCCCACACCTGGGCAGTCTGGGGTCAGACGGCCACTCCTTACCTTGGTCCCAACGATGACCTGCCGATCTCCGGGGACGAAGAGCGAGCAGAGCGCATACTCACACTCCATCGTCCGGATGCACTGCAAGGTCAACCTGTGGACAGAGCCCAAAACCTCTTACCACACTCAGAATCTGGTCTGCTCAGTGAGACATTCTCCAGTGTGGCCTCTACCTACAGCTGTCTTTCAGCAGGGATCAGAAGATAAGCCACCACCATCCTATTGACCCAAACACTATCCAGCCTTACTTCTAACAACATTTCCAGAAAAGCATGCCAGTATGTTGTCCACCATCATGACCTATTGCTGTTGTGAATGAGAACAGAGCTCCTAATTTCAAAGAGCAATTCTGGATGGAGGGAGGACTATAAGATAGTGCTCAGAGGAAATTAAGCTTGAAATCAGCACCACTTGAGAAACACAGGGACAACACTCTACATCAACACACAACACTCTAGATCAATGCAATAGCCTACTCAGTCTAACACTAGATCCTTCAGATAAGATGTGAAGAAACCCACAGGTGCCCTAAAGAACAGGCAGCAGCTTGTTTAGGGTAACAGTTAATATCTCTTATTAAAAAGGAAAAAACAGAAAAAAACCCATAGCAGAACACAGTCTGTACTGTATGACCTTTGTGTTTAGACCTTGTGTTGAAATTTTAGATCTATAGCTCCTCAGTTTCCCCAATAACAAAAGAAGAAAAATAATTTTCTATTTACTTCCTTTACTTCATTCATTGTTTTATCTCTTTCCATTGTCCCCTCTTTCTTATCACTGCTTTTCTTAACAGAGCATCCCTGAATTCTGGGATACTGACACAACTGGACTGCATACCTGTTCCAAATCTTCACAGACTCTGCAGCTGCTGAGAGAATGGCAATGTTGTCAGAGCTAAAAGCCAACGTCCTGACATCACTGCGGTGGCCTCCAATGGTTATCCTGGACACACGGACAGCCTGAGGGACTTGTGCTGACAGGTCCAGGTTGTACAACTCAATGACATTGTTCTGGAGCAGCAGCACCATCTTCAGCTCTCCTTTTGGAGAGAGAATCAAGTCAAATGACCTGTTTGATTAGACAAAATCAGAGCTGTACACAGGGGCAACAAGACAAAGTGTAGGAGGGATCAAATATCAAGAACAACTGAGACAGAGGAATATAGACAGAGCACATCCAACAAGCAAGGGCACACTGAGCCACAGAGGTGCAAATGGACTGGAGATCATGGTAGGCCTCTCCCCAGCTCCACGCTAAACATGTGCTGAGGGGGAAACTTCTTCCACCTCTGCCTGCACTGAGCCATGCAGAGCTCTCCCCAGGTAGCTGCATAATCACTGATCAGACTCTACAACAGACTTTCCACTCACTTGATTTTAGAAGAAGCTTTGACATTAGTGACCCGCTGAATCTCCTCCTGCAGGCTCAGCTCCACACTCCTTTCAGGCTCCTCTTCAGAGTTCTGTCTGGAAATGTCAGATAAGGGAGGAGAGTCAAATGACCCAGCACAGCCAACACAAACTAACACAGTGACAGAGAAAACACAAGGAAACCACTCAGCCTGCTGAAAACAACTTCCCTCTTATCCAGCCGTGCTAACAACATTTAAGAATAGGGCGCACAGCGAAGTTCATGCCAGTATGCAGACTACTAAAGACACAAACTGTCCTAAGAAAGGCAACCTCCTCTGGAGCCAAAACACAAGGCACATTACAAAGATGGATACAAAACAGGCAACAGAAGCTGTGTTTGAGAGCAAGATCAGTTTCTGCTCATCTCCTATCACTCACCAAAAGCTCTCAGCCATTGCTAAAATGCACTTCCAGATTTACATGCCCTGTGCTTTAGTTTCTACCCTGGAGCCAAAACACACCTAAGGGCTGTTCTGAGGCACCTGTTAAGTGCCAGGATATGCAGTGAGACACTTAACACAGAGTAAACATTAAGAAAGCCCTCACCTGTATCTCTGCCTGCTGTAAAACAGGAAATGAGGTACCAGACTCACTGTGACTTCTCAGATGAAACTCTCATTCCTGCATTGCCTACCAAGGACTTACTTTGATGCACCAAGCAGTATAAACACCAATGTCAGGTAGAGTTGAGCAGCTCTGAAAAACCCAGTCTATGTCCATTTCTTCGCACACTTTAGCTTTTATTTTTTTTTCCCCCAGGGGAAAGACTCAGAAAGGTATTTCCTTAGTCTCTGGGAGCAGTGCTGCTGAGACAAGCATCAAGGATGCACAGGGAAAGCAACGACAAAATACAACAACTAGCACAAAGAGAATGGCCAGAAGCTTGGAGTTCAACCACTGTGTAATGCTACTGAAGAGCTTTTCTAACCTAAGAGCTTTTCTAGAGTCTTCTGGATACAGAGAGCATCCAAAAAATTACTTACTTGGCTTTTTTCCTTGCTTTCTTCATTTTCTTTTCCAATTTCTTTTGGATTTCCTCTTCAGAAAGGACAGAGAACACTTCTAGAACAGCATCTGTTCCCTAGAGTCAGAGCAAACAAATTCAAAGGTATGCAAAGCCCTGGCTGGCCCTTACAGAAAGTACCCAAGGTCTCTGCCAACCTCGTCTAGAACTCAGTAGCAGAGCCCCCCATTACTCACATGGCAAGCCAAAAACTTGCCCATCCGGTCTGTGCCAAGAGTCACCACCCGGTCTCTCCCTTCCCGCATGATGGATCCAACTTTGCTGCACTTAACGATGCGCTACGGGGAAAGAGGAACAAACTTGGGTCTGAATGGTCAAGTGATCTTCTCAAGCAAACTCAGAAATCTGATGACAAGAGAAGCCAAGGAGAGGGGGAAATGAACCTACAGGGTCCTGGTAGAACAGCTAGTAAGGATAATAAGGGGACAAAACAAGAATCTGTGTGAGCTACAAACTTATCTCCTTGTGTTTTGTTGCCTTTAAGCTGAAAATAATCATTGGCAGTCTCAGTGGAAGAATAACAACTTCATTGGCAAACCATTGCCATTTAAGAGACAGCAAAGCTCAGTCAAAAGAGGCAGAGATGGTGAGAACAGAGACTCTTAAACAGGGCATTGAAGGGAGAGAAATCTTCCAGAGAGGAAGCTGGAAAATTAATTAATAATCTACCACAACTACAAGCAGTCTGAGATCTGAGCAGTACCCCAGAAAGTTCTACCAGAAAGACAGATTCAGTGAAGTCTCCAGCAGCAGCAGAAGTGGGAATGGCTTTCTGCAATCCAATCTCACACCACATTTCATTACAGTGCAACTCTGACCTCTCCGTTTCGGCAAAGCTGAGCATCAGCACTGAACTCAGCAGCTGCCAACCAGCTAGTAACTATTTTATTTCTGTGTTGTTTGATGAAACAGCTCTATTAGCACTATTTATACATTTGCTAGTCCTTCTCAAATAGAATGAAAAGAAAAACTGTCAGTGGAGCAAAAATCTGTGGGTGTTTTGGCACACATATCTCTGATGTTTTGCAGGTAGATGAGGCAGCAACTGCTGCTGAGGAAGGTGTTATGGAGCAAGACAAGAATTGTCAGAGTTTCCCAAACAGGCTGAATATCACACTCAGGATATAAACCATGCAAATGGGGTTAGATACAGCATCTCACAGACAGCATGGAAAACTGATCTTACTTCCTCAGGATGCTCATCCAACTCTAAGGTCTCATCCTCTTCAGTGTTTTCTTCTGCTCCAGGTGAAGAAGACCCTTTGCTTTTTTTGGATTCTGGTTCATCAGGATCTTTTACCTGCTCACAGGAAAAAAAAACAAAACAACAAAAGGAGTACCTTAAACCTCAAGAGCTGTGGTTTCTGTCTCACACTTCATTTCCCTGGAGGTACAACTGGTTAGCATACACTGGAGTGTCCTACAGCATTCCTGTAGGCACCAAGCACTCCATGTGCTCCCATGATTATCATCCACCCACAAGACTGTCTTCTCTAGCTGTTAAGTCAGAAGGCAGGAAGATCTGACACACTGTGGAAATCTTGTTCAGGAAGTGCTCACAGCTTCACCTGAAAGCTCAAAACACAGGAAACAGCAAAGCCCATCCCACGAGCAGCTTCTGGACTCCTCAGATAGCAAAGACTATTGCTATCTGTTTTCCAGACTATTGCTCTGGCTGTTTTCCAGAACATCCATCATCAGATTTGAACATGTTCCAGTTTCATCTCAGTTCAAAGACAAGCAGCTGGGCAGGGGGCTCTGAGGGGTTACAGAGGGAATGTCCTACCTCCTGGATGTATGCAAGATCCCACACCCGCAGCTCACTGTCAGCACTCCCAGTGATCAGACGCTTCTCGTTGGACAGCAAAGCCATCCCCCAGACCTGTCCAAAGGCACAATGTGAGGAATTGACTCCTTTAACTATCATAACAAAAGCCCAGCATCTTTAATTGACTTATTTAAACAGCAGCCAAACAGAGACTGGATCTAGCTGGGACCTCCTCTGGGGACATGTGTATGGGAATTGTCACCCACTGCATCCGATGACAGCTCTTGGAATGTTTGAAAGTTTCTCATTTGCTCATTCCTAAAGCCTAATGATAGGTAAAAAAATGTATGATGGTGCCAGCTTACAAATCCTGAGAGCAAGAAAAGCACAGCCTGGGCCATGACATCCCGAGTCCCTCCACCCCAACAGCTCCCACACATCCCCTTACCTCAGCTCGGTGTCCAACCAGAGTTTTGAAACAGTGCTGGGTGTCCAGATCCCACCATTTCACCAGTGTGTCTTTGGCACTGGAACAAAAAGAAAAACTCAGACATGACGAAAAACTCCAGAGCTCACCACTTTTCTAAGTGGTAGAAATGCAAAAAAATCTAAAACACGTCAGAACATATCACAGAGCAGCTGCTCAAACACTGAATTTTGCAAGCCAAACAAAAACAAAGTACAGCAATACTGCAAAAAGATATCTATCAAGTCACTGAAGCTGACCTGGCAAATATTTGAAATTGCATTAAGAAATGGATGTCATCTACCAAACCAAAATACTACTTTTTTCATCTGAGGAAAAAAAAAAAAGCCAAAGAAACTTGTTTTATTTCTAAACTGAACTGATTGCATGCACTTTTCTGTTAAGATAGTAAATGGAATATTAAAAAGTAAAAAATTACTGACTGATATTTCAGCAAGAGTATCTCCTGTCAACCATTTACTATTAAAGGGACTCAGTCAACTTGCAGCTCATTTAGTTGAATAACTAAAAATCAACTAAAAAAACCCTATCATCTTTTAATTCATGTATTTACAGCTTACAAGGAAGCAATTTTTCTGTCACACTGCTGTGTGAATTACTCATACCGAAGGTAAGGCTGCTCAATTCTTCAAGATGAACAACAAAAAACCCCAAAATGGTTACACACATAATAAACACATTATCACTATTCTTTGTTACAATAATTTTAAGTTGATGGATGTACCAAGAAGTTAAATCCTTTTCCAAACACTTTCTTCAGCATGGCCATTTCAGTTGCTCTAAGACTTGGATTCAGGCACCAGACTCAAAAAATATGTGGATGTGACAAAATCACATTCAAAGATGCTGGTGGGTCTGAGGTATCATGAGACAAGAAGGAAAATACGAATGGCTGTAGCACACAGGATGTCTAAATTGCAAGTACAACCATGCCTGCTTTCCTGATCAACAATTATTCTTTGTCTGGCTCACCAGGTGACCAACAGGTTCTTCTCCTTCAAGAAAAGGACTTGAGTGATGACATCCTTGTGTCCCCTCAGCCGGTACAGGCCACTCTCATTGATGACATCCCACACGATGACTTCTGTATCCTGGAACAGAGAGAGTGTCTCCATGGGACTGGCCCTTGTCTCTGCAAAACTTCTGCCATAAGACTGAAAAGATTACCTAAGAGCACACTTTCTCACTCTGAATCTCAAGGATTATTAATGCACATGACATTGCTTCCCCCAAAGGTGCAGTCAGACTGATAAATGTACTGCTGTCCCAGCCTGAAACACTTCCTATTCCTGATCTCACAAGATTCTTCACTTCAACAGCTCTACCAGTACCCTACTGCTCACCCAGCCCTGGGCTCCCCAGCTCCATCACTGTCCTCAGCTCCTCTCACTGCCAACCTCTGGCTATGGGCAGAGGCCACACTTAAAATACTGAACATTTTAGTGCAGGTCAGCCTTCCCCATGGGGCATCTCTGTGAAAGGGCCATGGTCCAGATATGAAAGCCTCACCTTTGAGCCAGACACCAGCCTGCCACCCAGGTGGTCATACTGCAGGGCTGTAACTGCAGCCCTGTGTCCATTGAAAGTGATAGTGGATTCTCCACTTAGGAGGCTGAAGACACGGATTGCTCCATCTTCATACCCAACAGCCAGGTGCAACCCATCTGGAGAGGGGCAGAGGTAACTGACTTCCTGCTTGAGACCCTTAAGGATAAGAACCTGCAATTTTTAGGAGACAAAACATGTATAATGTTGATAAATGACATGTCAGAGTCAGACACTTGCACAGCAGAAAGAATATAGTCTACTCTTCTCCTGAACTTCCAGCTGAGCACTTCTGCCACTCCATAAGTTCATTTTTCAACTTCCTGTACCAAAAAACAGTGTCATTAACCCCATTTTCAAAGGCAAACAGCAGCTAGAAGGGAAGCAATTTCTCATAATCACACAGGAAACTGGTGTAGAATGAGCCCTGGAACTCACAACCTGAAATTTCTGCCCCCATATATTAAGTGCCAGAGAGCAAGAAACACGGTTTGAGAGTAAAGCTGGAAAGTTTCTTCCTGACTCTTGCCTGGCTTTTCTCGGGTATAGGACAGAGCTGCTTTTCCACAGACTGCACAAGAACTTGAGAATGATACAAACATCTCCAAAACAGCATACCAGCAGTCAGCACTCCAGGGGCTGTGAAACAAAACCAGATTTCAGTTTGTATGGACAGTAGTACTTACAGTGATTTCTGAATTGCACAGGAGGCAGTGTGTGGCAAAGTTCTTAAAGTTACAACTCACAACCTCCCTAGAGGAAACAACTTTTACGTGGAATGCCAAGTTCCAAGCCAAACCACAAACTCTGTGACATTCCTGATTTGTCCAAAAACATTCACACAGCCAGCTAAACAGGAAGCAGCTTTCCAGTTATTGTGACAGCAATTGCTCTTCCACAACTGAGGTCCTGAGGCAAATGTCAAGGGATCCACCGTGAGATTCAGCCATTGCAGGACCAAGTCAAGATAAAACAAATTACTCTCACAGTAAGAGCAGAGCAGCAGGACCACCAATCCCTCCCTCTAACAACGGATGGCTACAAATTACTACCAAAAGAAAACGAAGGTGAGAATTGCTGCATTCCAGATATCTATTATCCCAATCATCCATAGCCTCCTCTGTTCTATGTGTGGTGGTGCTACCTGTTGGATTTCAACAAATATAAACCTTATAAATCCCTTAAACAGAAATAACCGATTACTTTCTTGTAATAATCAAGACTTTCTTGTAAGCATCAAAAATTGCACTGTATTTTGGACTACTCAAGAGGTAACACTATGCAGGAATCCTTTTCGTCCAGTGACCAGCTTGGGGAACTGGAAGACAACAGCATGATGGGCCAGGACGAAGCTGGAGCTGCAGACTCGCATCATAACCAAACCTCACGCTGTGCTCACCCTTCCCAAGAGGGGGAGAGACTGTGGAGGTGTCGCTTCCCTGCAAAAGCCGCCCAGTAGCACAAACCGCTTCGCTTCAGGCGGCCTAAAAGCCCCGCACGCCGCACCCCAGCCCTGCCCCACCACCGCATCCCGGGTCCCACCTTCTCTCCTTTCCTTGTATCCCACACGAACACGTGCTCGCAAGCCGGCACGGCCACGTAGCGGCCCCGCTCGCCGCGCAGCGCCACGAAGGCCACGCCGGCCCTGGCGCTGGCCACCAGCCCGAAGAGCGCGGCGGGCTCGTAGCGCAGGTACTGCCGCGTCAGGCCCATGGCGGCGGCGAGCGCGGGGGGAAGGAACGCGCGGGGCAGCGGCGGCCGCCACACGCGCGGCGCTCCGGGCCCGCCGCGCTGGAAGTGCGTCAGCGCGGGCCCGGCTGCGAGCGCGGCCCTGAGGCTCCGCCCGGGAAGGGAAGCGGAAGCGGGGCAGACGCGGAGCTTCTCTGGGTGATGTCGCCAGACCGGCGCCGACCGGGACCCTCTGTCCGGGCGGGGCTGGCGGCGGCTCTGCGGCTGTGCCCGTGAGTGCGGAGCGGTGCTGGGGGCACGGCCCGGCCTGCGCTGGGCGGGCGCTGCGGGAGCCGGGCGGGGGCCGCTGGATGCCCGGCGGAGCGCGGTGCCGGAGTCCCGGTGCGAGGCGTGGGGCGGGAGAGGCGAGCTCTCCTCCCGGTGCGAGCACGGCACTGCATCCCAGGCACTGGGGCCGCGACCCCCGCTCACAGCGCTCTGTGCCCCGTTCCGAGCCTGACAACCCCTCGGGGCCGCCGCCGCCGCGGGAGGGCCCGGCAGCGATCGTGGGGGAGATGCCCCGGGGGAGATCTGCACGCACCGCTTCTCCTGCCTTTTGCTGCCGTAGCCAGACCCCTGGGTTTGGCTGTTCAGCAGGGGGTAGATGCTGTTGTAGATGGGCTTAGGGCTGGGGCTAGTGCAGCCGCGCTTACCTTGCTTTCCTCGCTCATTGCCTTTTCTCCCAGCAAAAATCTTACTTAGATGCTCTTATGGCTATCTTTGTCGCTTTTCTCGCTCATTGCCTTTTCTTCCAGCAAAAATCTTACTTAGATGCTCTTATGGCTATCTTTGTCCTAGTGTCAGTCTTTATTACCCCTCAGTGTGAGCTTGGATGCTTGGTTGTTTTGTTTTGTTGTGTTGTTTTCCCCTGGCTAATAAATACACTTAATAAGTCGCATTTCACAATTACCCCTTGTGGGTGTGATCGTTTTTTAATTATTATCAATTATAAACCTGTGAAAGGGGTTAAGTAGTAGGTGTGTGTGGTGTGTTACTAATCTGTAGTTACTTATGTGGGTATGTTTGTGCTAGTTTGATTAACTAGTCTAGTTCAGTAGTCACAATGGAAATGTAATAGCCAACGCGTTGTCTGCTGGCAGCTGAAAAGTGAGTATTGGCACGTTTGAGCCTTCGTCTAGCAACCAGTGCCATCTCAGAATCAGTCAGATGGCAGAGTTCATCTTAAAATTCACTGGGCCAGCGTTCAAATTTACAGCTTTACTCTTTCTTGCAAAACTGATTTGGGTGAAGAGGTTTTGTGCCTGAGTGTATGGCTGTAAGAACTATGTGGCAGTAAGTTGTTTGCAGCAGTTCAGAATTCACTGAACGGCAAGGGCTGTGTCATTCGGGAAGAGGGAGGGGTTTATGTTGGTTTGTTTGTAAGGTTTGGGTTTTTTGGTTGGGGTGTTTGGTGGGTGGGGGCATTGTGGTTTGGGAAGCTCTGACTTTTGTTTTTATATAAGTATTTACCAGTGTCTCTGAAAGAATAGGTTATACATTCATTCCCTGCTACAAATTTGCTTTTTGTTTAGATAAAGAAATAACACTTTTCAGAAAGACTGCGATCCTCTCTGCACTTAGGACTTTGTTCTTGCTATTTCTAAAATGCAAGATCATGAGTCAGTTGGATCAATTTAGTAGAGAAGGTGTTTTCACCTTTAATGGTTGGAAGAGGTTTGTCTCACTGGAAGTATCTGCATTGCCTTATTGCATGCAGGTAACAAAAGAGGGAGTGTTTGAGTTGGAAATCTGCTTTTCTGTTTTCTGCTAGCTGTTATTGCATTGCAGTCTTGGGAAAGGTCTGGCTCCACGGGACAATTACTTTTAGTGAACAGCTGCTGACCTGGTTTGATTTTTGTTTTTCTTTAAAGCACCTGGAAGACTCCAGTGAAAATTGGAGTGTGACAAGTTAGCAGAGGAAGGGAGTTGTTGTTTCCATTCCATGGATCCCTTGGGTGCTCCTTCCCAGTTTGTGGATGTTGATAGTCTGCCAGGCTGGAGTGATGCCTATGAGGCCAAGCAGCTGGATTGTCACCAAAGTCCTGTTGAAAAAGCTCAAGTTGATGTTAGATCACCTTTTCCATACAGGAAAGACATCAATGAAAAAATTATCTTGTGGTAAGTTCGATGTGGCTCTTGTGTGTCTGTCATCTCTTCTCCATTTACTGCAGGATCCATGTGTAATGATCACTGCTGTAGAATAAAGCTTCTAAATCCTATTTTCTTGAATCAAACATTACAGATCTGTGAGGAAAATAATCTTTTTGTTCACTGTAACTTTGAAAGTCTAGATTTTGCTCCACCATAGGTTGTGCTCATGGGCAGTCCTCGATGCAGCAGACTGGAGCTGTACTTCCTACTGTGATAGGCAGGAAGTACATGCTTAGTATCCAAACCTAGTTAGGCACTTGGATATGAGGTTTTCAATTTTTTTTAGATATGTTTGCTGTCTACTAGCTTTTTCCTGTATTTTCTGGCTTTATTCTGCTTTTACTTTTCTGGTTTAAATCAGCATTTTCTTTCATGTGGTTCTTATGCCTTGGTTTTGGCTCTTCCTGCCCCTTCTTCCTCTGTTCTGTATTTTGTCTCCATGATTTTCTACCAAAATCTATTGATAAAGTGCAGTGTGCTGTGGTGAACTTAGTCCATCAGTTTTTCTTTCCTGTAACTCAGATACTTAAACCTGCTCTCTAGATGAATAACTCTTAACTTAATCACTGTGAAGGGAGAAGGATTTCTCAGGGATGCAGATTCAGGAATCAGCCTGAACCTCTTTCTGGTTAATATATGCAGGAAATGGGACTGCTCATGGACTTCCCGAACTCAATTAAGTAAAGAAAGAGAGGAGTAAAAGGTTAAACATCTCTTACGGCTTGGGCAAATATGTGCAATTTCAACTGTTAGTTTAGTTTCTCCCTGTGCGTGGGAATCTTTATTTCCCTTCCTATGCTCTTTGATCCCAAAATCCCCAATGGCTGCTGCTGTGGCAAAAGCAGGTCAGAGTTCTGCTACTCCATTGTCTCTTATGCATCTGTGCCTTGTTTATCTTCTGCATGTCTGATCTTTGAACAGCAGAATGAACATGATCAACTTGTGGGTTCACAATTTGGGAACAAAAGAGAAGAAAACTTGTCCAGCTGCAGTGTCACTCTAGACCCACAGTGGTCTGAGGAACAGCAGCAGTTAAGGTGCCCTGGATAGTCTGTCTGCAAAAATAAAGAAGTACGTTGAAAAAATTGTTGAAGTTTTGAAAGTAATATAACACAAGGACTGTCCTGTTACCCCAAGAGAAAATATGTGGGTTTTTGGAAGTGTTACACTCCATCAGTTTAACAAGCTGCCTTGCACGTTTGCTGTCTGAGCTGCCCTACATACAACTACAACACTGCCTTTTCTACAAACAACTGCTGAGGCTGGGACTGTTTAAGGAGCTGACGTTTTGCGTGCAGTCTGTCTTCATCAGGGAGCGGCAAAGGATGGTTCAGCTTGGCGAGCACGTCAGGGTACGCTACACTGTGCGGGCACTGGAGTCCTCTTAATGCTTTTCCTCTTAAAGCATTTCCTTGCTTGGCAGCACTGATTTGAGAATATCTTGCTTAGTTGTGCATTTATCCTGCAATAAACTGTTTCCTCAGGAAAGGAGATGTCGCGTTACTGAACTGCACGGCCATCGTAAACACCAGCAATGAGACTCTCACGGATAAGAATCCAGTATCTGAAAGTATATTCATGCATGCTGGGCCTGACCTGAAGGATGAACTCCAGAAGCTCAAAGGTAAGTGGCCTTGAGACATTTTTATCTTATTGAAATCTACTGTTCTTGCATAGTACAAAGCATCAAGATTGGGGCACAAACGAAAAAGGCAGAGCTTCCCCCAACCCCCAACAGCTGGTGTTAACGTGAAAAACACGGAGGAAACACATGCCAGTCTAGTCTCTTTGCTGTTCACATTCCAGATAATTGAAATTCTGTGGCAGATATTTAAGTTGATGAGCCCTTACTTTATGATACAATAATTCCCATTGTTATCTTAAGCCACTTTGAGCAGTTAGCTTATCAGAGCTTTTGCTCAAGGGACCAGTATTGTACATCTTGAGATTTTATCCTGTTCTGTGTTTATACATTACGAAAGACAGAAACTGAAGTTTACCATTGCAGAAATTAAGTGGATTCTATCATACCCTTTGTGTATCCTCTTTCAGGATGTTAATATACACACAGTCTTTCAGAAAGATATGATAATAATAGATGGATTGATAAAATACTGCATGTCTAAGTAAAGTCTTTGTGACTTCTTAAGTTGATTGGTTCACTTGTCTCTTGTGTACAACAAATTACTTCATTGGAAAGCTACAAGAGCAGCCTTAATGTAAGGCTATTCTAGAAATGGATGAGGTTTACCTAGATTCTTTATTAACAAAGCTTATTGCTGATAATGAGAGATGAATACTCAGCCTTTTTTTTCATCTAACAGGCACTGGGAATAAGAGTTTCCTTATTTTGTGTGTAATGAACAAGAGTTTATAGTTATCCAAGGTCACACAGAAGCCTAATATGGTTTGCAGATAAAAGTTCACATTTCTAGTATATGTTACTGAACTGAATTTTGAGGTATCTGTGTAGTACTGCTCACTGGATAACAGCTTGGTCTCCTGATGCAATAACAAAATGGATATAGAAGAGCCATATTTCTAATATAAACTCTAGTAGCTTAAATTACAATTGAATAGAAATCCTCTGTTTCTATAAAGTCATCCTTTGTTGATTCAGCTTGCTTTTTTTGAGTAACCTAGAAATAAAAGAGGAGGAAGAGTAACCATTTCATAACAGAGCGAAAATTCAGTGTGTGCTGTGGGTGGAAATGGCTGTTAAAATACCGTAGGTGCTATAGAATAGTTAGGACCCTGCTATATATGCCAGAACTCTTCTAAAATACACTTGGGTTTCTTGTGTGCACTGAGAGGTGGGAAGAGAGGGACTGGATTTCAAGGAGTCCTAAAGTCTGAGATCTGTCGGCTCTGTAGGGAGTCGTGCTCAACTTCTTAAATTCCATTTGACCCTGCTGAGTTATGTGTAGTTTTGCATCTTCTACCACAGTGAAAACACTTCTGTCTTCTCCCTGTAATGCATTCTGCTGGTTCACAACTCCCTATGAAGACAGTTTTCTTTTAATCTTGTGCCAAGAGCTTTATGGAAATCAGTTCTTCTGTGACACCCTACTGACATGTTGTGTGGGGGAGGAAGGAGAGGTTGATTTGGCGCTTGAGCACCCGTAGTACTGTCACAGTAGGAGAAGTGGATGGAGAGCTTAGTTAAGAAATCATTTTAGGATTTATTTGTCAGCTCTGCTTCCTTTTTGCCCTCTTTCCCATTTAGCCTTGAAATTTTTCATTGGAGAATGTTTGTGCTGAAAGAGTGAAAATGTCTATGCTCTAAAGCTGTAAAATGCATTTTCAGTTAGGTCTCTCCTGCTTTATTCCTGCCACTTGGTATATATTCACATTTCACAGACTCCAAGAAAAATCATGATCTTACAGCATGTTATATGGTGACCCTTCTAAGGCCTGTGCCTTCTTTAAGGCTCAGCTAACTTTTATGTTCCTGGGAGCAGCATTAGTTTTGATTCATGTAGAAATGCTACAACCAGGGGCAGGCTCGCAGATGAAGTGCTGTTGATATAAGCTTGCCTATCAACAAATATTTGTTGCAGTCTAATAAAGACCTTTTGTAACAGCAATGCACAGAAATCTTCCAGCTCCAGTGCTGCTTTTTCTCTGCCACACACATGATGTAGAGGATTCAGACTTTCCATTTTAAACTTGGAGAAAAGCTATCCTAATGTCTAAAATCTCATCAGATAAAAAATAGGATCTTGACTTTGTTCCCTGCTTTGTCACAGACTTGTGCAGCTCACCTCACCCCATATCTTAAAATAGGAATAATACCTACTTCTCATTTTAATTTTGTAAGTTTTGTAAAGATACCCAGGCAGAAGGCATTGGGAAGTATGAAGTGTGATCTAAGTATAGTTAGATTACTGAGCTACATCTGCTTGCCTGAATTTATTAGTTTCCCTACTGAGTTCACAACTCTACCTCAATCAAACTTGCTTCATTCTTTTTTTCCCAAGACAAGTTTTTTCTTACAGGCCATTGCTTGCTCTTCACTAGTTGTGAGGTGTGGGCAGAGGAAGAAAAGTAACTTGATATCTGATACATTGTTTTGGGTTTGGCTTTACTTTTTCCATATTGTGCTTATTTAATCACTCTCTTGAGCCGTCTTAGAGGCTGTGCAGGAATTCAGAAGAGTCTGCCTAGTTTTAGTATGGTGTTTTCTTCCTTCTGATTAACCCAGAAGAAGCACAATGGAGGTCTGTAGAAGCTAATGATATGATTTGTCAGATCAAAAATTTTACAAGATGCTGGCTTCAAGGCAGCATGTGGTTGCCATTAAAAGGTATGGTTGAAGTTTTGAGTAAGGAAGATTCTCAACCTGGAATGTCTCTTCCCATAAGATATGCTTTCATGCATGTTGATAGCTTGCCTGAGCACTACGAGGAAAGAGTGGAGTGGGAGAGATGAACATCCCTGTTCAGTGAGCAGCTTAAGCCAAGCTGCTGGAGCTGCTGCCTGAGGGATGGCTGCAGCTGCTTGTTCTTGTCTCATTCCCTGTTGTGGGCACTAGCAACCTATGAGAAGATCAGGTTGAAAGCTAATCCATTGAAAATACTAGTTTTCAGTCAGATCAGAAAGCTGAAGTGCAGCTGTACAAGCAGAAAAAAGAAGGTTGGAAAATACTTGCCTTTGAGGGTAGGGAAAGAGAGAGATTAGAAGTACTTCTTCAGCTGTCCAGACTTGGAGTGGACGAGATTTAGGTGAAGAAAGGGAAGTTTAGCAGACTTTTCTTCCATGTGCTGAAGGAAAAACAGACTTCAAACACAGAATCTGTTCCTAGACTATGTAACTGAAGGGTGCCGTGAATAGAACGATTAAATGTATTGCTTGCAACTTCCTTGCCTTGAGACTAGATATCTGGTCTGCCCAGAGAGTATGAGCTGCATAAGGATCATGTATCTGCCTTGTGGACATGAAGAAACTTGCAAAACAAAGCAAGTTACCTCATTCTGGGAGCATAAATTAAACAAGTGTTTTATCTATTCAGTTTTAATAGCTTTGCCAACAACTGGTTTGTTTGATTAAGGAGACCTGTAGTCATTTTATCCAAAAAGCAGTCTCCCCCAAACCAAGTTGTTAAATTCAGAAGGACTTTTTATTGTTAGCTGTGTGGTATACTTGCGCATCTGTTCTCTGCACATTATTAAATCATTTCTTCCTTTGGCTCTGTAAGTAGCGTAGTAAACACTGCAATTAAGACAGAATTTCTAGCAATATCTGGTTTGTCCTAATATGCATAGTTTTGAAATTGAGAGGAATGAGCACAGTTCTCACCTCCTCAGCCTGACTGGGTGCTAAGCAGCTGGTATGAGATAGGATGCTATCCTTAATATTTGATGTCTCTAACACTGCCTTCTGTGTATGAGGTGGAGTTGTCTGACTGGAGGAAGACAAGGGCTTGAGTACTTCTGGCTTTCTTGCCATGACAGGAACACTTATCCTTGTGGTTTTTTTCCTCAGGTTGCAGGACAGGTGAGGCCAAGCTGACGAAAGGGTTTAACCTGGCTGCGCGTTTCATCATTCACACGGTGGGCCCCAAGTACAAGAGCCGGTACCGCACTGCGGCCGAGAGCTCCCTGTACAGCTGCTACCGCAACGTCCTGCAGCTCGCCAAGTAAGCACAGCACAGCCTACACAGGCGCTGCCAGCTGGGGCACAGCTGTCCTGCAAACTCGGCTCTGCACAAAGATCTAACCTCTCTGAATGTCTTCTCATGTGTGCTGGCTCTGGCTAGGGACATGAGAACATAAGTGGCTTCATGGTGTGCTTCATGCCTTTGGTTATCTGTGCTGTGGTGTAGATAAAATGCGCAGAGAGATCTGAGATGGTTCAGGTCCTGAAATGGGATAGCTAGAGCTGTGCAGCATTCAGTTCCTCAAAGGAGAAATATTAATAATTGCTTTGAGTTCTGTGCTGCAGCAAGTGTTAAATGAGCTTACTCCAGCAGCAATTTCTTGTGTGTCTGCAGCCATGTGCAAGCACCCACAGGCAGATCTGACTGCTGTGTCAGTGCACATGTTTGGCCTCTCTGCTCTTGTACAACAGCTAAAATTCTGAGTCAGGGTGTAAGGTTACTTCTAAATCTACAGTTGCAGCAGCTGGGTTTGTAGTTTTTTCCCCTTTTGTCTGTGGTATTTTCTACTTCCTCTTAACTGACAGGGTTTTTTCTTCCTATTTTTCTGTCTTCTTTCCTGTGTTCTGTTCTTCTCCTGTGACAGCTGCTGTAGTGGTAGCAGTTGCAAAATACACCTGAGCAAGAGCAATGTCAGAAAGCATACCTAACAATTTCTTATGGGTGGGAAGGTCAATTCTTCCAAGGCTGGACTGTGTGTTACAGTGCAATAGTAACTGTTTCATAATCAAGATTATAGCTAAGGTTTTTAGCATGTGCCAGTTTTGTTCCGCCTCAGAAGTAACAAGCAAAGTCAGGCCTGAACCATGTTAAAAACCATTTTAAAATTCTGATAGTTCTGCATAGTGAATGTCTTTTCAGTCAATCTATTTTCTAGAGTAACTTTTGATGTTTGTGAAACTGTCTACCAACTCTGAGCTTGCTCAAATTCCTTTGATGATTGTTGGCAACAGCTCTGCTTTACTCTTCTGAAAATGTGGCTCAGTGCTGGAAGCATCCTACTGGTCTTAAAGTATGTCCCACTCCATTCTGATGGTTGTCTAACCATACCTAAGATTGAGTAAGCCACCTTGGCCTGTGTCCAGACCTCTATCAAAACAAAATCATTGGTCAGGTGAAGAAACAGGAGTGTGTATGCACTGAAGAGCACCTCCTTCCCCTTACTGTCAGTCCTAAACAGGAACAAAAGTATTTTGGAAAGGATTGTAGAGAGCTTGAGGTAAGAACTTAATTTAGGATATGAGAAACTGTAGGAACAATATAGCTGAAATAGAAGGAGAAATCTGAAAACAAGCAGCAGAGGAAGCCATGGGGAATAATTAATGGTTCTCTCCTTCTCTACTTAATGGGGCTGTGTACATCTTGCCAGGGAAGAATCCTTCTGCAAAAACCTGAAAGAGGATTACTGCTGCTTAGAGCCAGGGAAGAAATTATTGGTGTTCCAGTTCCCTACTGTCCTGAGAGATGGCTGTTCACACCTGGCTGTCTGTTCATTTGTTTCTCTTTTTCTGGATTCCAGGGAACAGGCAATGTGCTCTGTAGGATTTTGTGTCATTAACACTCTGAAAAGATGTTACCCCTTGGAGGATGCAACCCACATAGCACTGCGTAAGTGTGTTGGAAAACTGCATAAACTGGATGGCAGCATTCAGCAGGTCACTTACAGATTGCTCTTGAAATGGGGAAAGTTTTTTTAGGGGGCTGTGGTTCATTAGAGGCTGTAAAAAGGCAAGGCATTCCATGGTTGATCAGGAAATGGAAGATAAAAACAAATGAGCCTTCCTCTCAGTAAAGGTCCCTGGGATCTCATCAGTAAAGATCCATACAACTTGCATTTTTCAATGTGTTAATTAATAACCTGGTAAAGATGCTAAAAGTGAGGTGAGAGAGTTTGCTGGTAATAGAAATCTGTTCAGAATAGCCAAGATGAGGCCTTGCTGTTGAATACTTGTAGGCAGACTCGAGCAACCATGAATTTAGTCTTCTTAGTGTCATCAGCACATCCAAATGTAAAGTGATGTTCTTCCCCCACTGACCCACTCCTACAGGCTTCTGCCTTCACATGCAAAATGATGGGCTGATTATAGGCAGCAAAACTTTGAGATGATAATAGTTCCATGAAAACAACAGCTCAGAGGAGCTCAAAACAGCAAGCTGAGTAAGACACAACAAAATTAAAAATGTTATGCAATAAATCAGTGCTTTGTTCACCCTTTAAAGCTGCATATTCAAAAAGAATATAGTAGACAGAGAAGTTGAGGAGGTCAACAAGGACAGAAAAAGGCAAGAAATAGCAAAATGAGCTCAAGACTTTTCCAGACTGGATTATACCAGACTTGAGGGGAGTGTGATAGATATTTGTAAACTCATGAGTGGCATGGAAATGGTGAAACGGAATCAGCTGTTCACTGTCTCCCAAAATAAGAACCATCAAACCATGCCAGTTCAGAACAAACAAGGGGAAATGGTTCTTATGCTTGTTACTTGTTTTATGGAAATTCTTACTAAAAAGCATTGCTAAAAGTTTTCAAATTTCCTTGCACTTGAGAGGGAGCTATATTTAAAAAAAAATGAAGACCACTGAAAACAAATCAGAAAACATCCTGGGCTGAAAATACAAAAAAGTGTTCAAACAATAATGTTATATACTCTTGTTTACATACTTATATACTGGTTCCTACTCTTCCCCATCTCTTTTGGCTTTTTCACATGTTCACATACATTCAGAACTGTTTGCTGTGGAACTGCCCAATTGCATTTGTTCTGTAAAGTAATGTTGCAGGTCAACATGATTACACTGGAATTTGTGTACTGTAGTACACAGGAAGTGTTTGAAAATAGCTCCTTTTTTCCTTGAACTGTTTCTTGAACTCCCACTAAAGTATTCCCTGTAGATAACTTCTTCTATTGCTGTCTTCTGTTGTCTCTGTAGGTCTGTGTGCTACTTGATAAAATACTCTTTCTCTCACGATTTACAAATAGAATTTTTATATGCCTCTTTGGCACCAGAGATTTTGTGTTGCTGAGCCTGTCTTGAAGCAGCTTCTGCTGTAGCTTACTTATATTGCTTTGCTGATAAATTAAGGCACTTGTTCTAAGAATGTCTGGTTTTAGCAATTTGCACTCTCTAAAGTTCTTGCAATTTGGACTCTCTAAGGGAAGGATTTAGCTTGATTTTTCAGGGCCATTGAATCTCATTTCACAGTCTAAGGAATGCTTAGTAAGCTAAAATCAAGGAGATTTATTCACTATTTGTGTCTATCTAAAGTCAGCATCAGGAGAGAGTGGAGATGGAACTTCCAGTATGCCCAGCAACCCATTTGGTGTGTTAAACCACCACTTATTCCACACTTGCCTACAGCCTGTGGAGCTGTTTAGTACGAGGAGAGATGTATCTCTCTTCTGCACTCTGAGTTCTTCACTTGCAGCTGTGTGTGTAGACTTCTTCTGTTTTGCTAACTACATTTAATCTGCTTCCTTGCAGGCACAGTTAGGAGGTTTCTGGAGATTCATGGAGAGACTCTGGAGAAGGTGGTGTTTGCTGTCTCTGAGCTTGAAGAGGTATCATCTTGGTATTCATTCCACCAAAATTCCTGGGCATGTTTGATCCTCTCTGCATCAGTAGAGCTGGATTTGGATTTCCCCTTCAGATCATGCAGACTTTCGGTCTTGCAGCATCCTTCTGTCCCATCCTAGCATAGCCTCTTTTCCAGTACTGTTCATGCCCTTAGCTGTCACTATGGACACTCTGAGAATCTTTCTGCTTCTGGCTTTTGTGTTCCTGAGCTGTGGACAGGGAGCAGTAGGGGAGGTGATGGCATGCAGTTGTGCTGGATGCTGTCTGTTAGCCAGAAAAGAAATTCCTCACACAAAGTTTCCTCCTTACACAGAGATGTGATTGAAGAGGGCCAATTCAGCATCCCTACAGATCACCTACAAACCTGAAACGCTGCTTGCTGGCTTGTTGGAAAAGCAAACTTGACATTTAGTGATCTGTGTTCTGAGAGATGCAGGCAGTTTGAATATTGACTTTCCTTGTACCTTGAACTTGTTAATGGCAGTTCCTGTGCAGAACACCCATGCTGTGTTCAGATTCTGTGGCATCTGGGATAAGGAAAATAACTAATTTGTTGGGGGTCACAAAACTGCTAATCATATGGAGATAATCCATGAAGTATTACATTCTGTAGAGATTTTCCTTCATGTGGGGCAGGATTTTCTTGTTTGGTTGGTGCTTTTTCTTTTTCCCCAGACAGATCACTAAAGGTGATCTCTGTAGCATAGTGCATTTTAACATAAGCAACCTTTGCTGAAATCTGTTGTCCATGCATATTTCAACTTCATTACAAAGCTAAAGTATCTGCAATCTACCTGAGTTCATGCAGGTTAAAGCAGAGTCCTCTCAAAGTCACTTGCCAATGTGGCAAAAAACCCAAAAAGTTAACCTTTATTAAGGTTTCTTGCCTGTATTGTGAACTCACAGCCCAAAGTAACCATTGAGGGAGGCAGTATTTTGCCTCCAAACTGTTGAGAAGTTCCCTGCTACAAAGGCGGATGCTGTTTAAGCGAAGAGCATGGATGTATGATAGACCCTTCACACTTTTTTCTTATTTGTAGGTCACTTACCAGAAGTTGCTGCCTCTGTATTTTCCGAGATCGTTGGAAGAAGAGATCCAGTCCTTGCCTTACCTCCCTGCAGATATTGGCAATGCAGAAGGGGAGCCGGTAGTACCAGAGCGGCAGATCAGGATTACTGAAAAGCCAGGCGTTCCGGATGGTGAGTTTGGAACTGGACTTTGGAATAAGTATCTCTCTGTGAAAGTCAGTGGGAAAAACAGAAGAGGAGGGAAAGAGGTGTTTTCCTACCACAGTTCACCTAAGGCAGGTTATAATGATTCCAGTTCCCAAGCTGCCTCATTGGCTTCGTGTGTTCCCCAGCAGTAACTGCAGTAGAGCTGATCTGTCTTTTCCTTTCTTGGTGGAAGAGGTGGGTAGTTCATTCCCTTTGTAAATTTTTTCCCAAAGTGATTAGGATCTTTGAAAGTGCTTTTGCAGAATCTTCTGCAGCCCCTAATCAAAAAAGGCATTATGGTTAATGATCTGTCTTGTGTATTAGCAAAGTGTTGTTCATGTATTAGCAAATGTTGTCTCAGATGATAGGATTCTATTGATACAGCAGGGATACAGTGCATCAAACTATAGATGTGCAATGAAAACTAGGAGAAACTCCCTAAAAGCTAGATCAACCCAGAGATCAGTGTTTGGAAGTGGCTATCAAAATTCAGTGAAAGTCTGCTTGTAAAGAGGTTGCCTAGATGTCAGGGCTGAGGTGAGATACATATAGCAAAACAATTTAACATATTAATGGACATAGCAGGCATGTTCTTCTTTACTTGTTAAGCGGTGATGTGAAAGTTTTACAGCCTTGAACTATCCAAAGCAGATAACTTGGAATTCATTTCAATTTTCTGCTTTTGCATAGCCAGTTGGGATACGGCTGAGTATTTGATATTTGCTGCTGTGGCTGATCAGTGTGAGGCATTCAACCACTAGCTAATAATTTATGAAATTACTGGATTTGCACAGGTAGGAGTGAATTTGTGTAGTGGAATCCTGCACTCCTGTTCCATTGTTACTACAGCATGTCATGCTAAAAGGGGAAGCTCAGTTCCTGTCCAGATTGCCCAGAGAGACAGTGCTAGAAGTCTTAGCAACATGCCTGGATGACATCAATTCAGTGGAGCATTCTGGTATTGTCACCAGCAAGTGAGCCTGCACTCTTCTATTTCATCACCCAGTCATGTTGTAAACAAAACTATAAAAATAGCTACACTCAGATCACTACAGCATTTGTTCAGGAAGTGTCCAGTGATACAAAAAGTAAGCCCTTTCTACAGTACAGCTTCTAAATTGAATAAAGCTGCATCATCTGTGCCTCTGCGTGCTAATTTTTCCCCCTTTGACAAATAGGATGGCTGTAAAGCTCAAGTAGGATGACTGTAAAGCTCAAGTCACCCTCCCCAGACTTGTTTTTTGGGAGAGTTAACCCTTTGTTGTGAGCTGATGACTAGCATTTCCCATTTGGTTTCCAGGCAAACCAGCATTTTAAGGGAGTAGTTCTCAATCACGTGCTGTGATCTGCGAGTGGTACTGGTGAGGTGTCAGAGCCGCATCACGGTACCGCACGGGGTTTTGTGTTAGTCTGTAGCATGACTGTGTTGTCTCACTGGGAAATGTAGCAATTCATCAGCAGCATTGCTGATTGCCCAAAAATTTTACACCACCTTTGTTTCTACTGCAGATGCTTCAGATGAAGAGGGTCTGGAGGCAGATTTGTCTTTCATTGGGTCCCATGCTTTTGCCCGCATGGAAGGAGACGTTGATAAACAGAGGCGCCTCATCCTTCAGGGACAGTTGTCAGAGGCAGCACTGCAGAAACAGCATCAGAGGAAGTGAGAATTTGCTTGTTCATGTGAATATTTGTGTTAGTTAGGACCAACCCTTACAAATAATGATTTTGTTATCTGTAAAGCCTAATCTTCCAGCAAGCAAATACAGGTAATGCCTGGTGTCACCCTGGATTGATGTGGTAGCCTCTTTGGCCTGAAGAGAGAAGGGAAGGGACAGTAAGATAAAAAGGGAAGCTTGTGATGAACCCTTTAGCACACCTAGTGCATCCAGCCAGCTGCCTTATCTGTTTGCCACAAGATGTCACTGTTTTGTCACCACTTTTTGTAGTGAGATCACTTGCTTTTAATAGTTCCCACTTGTTCCTGAGGCTCTGGGCAGGTAGCAAAACACTTTTCCTCCATTTGATAAATAAAAGAATGCTCAGACTTTCTCCCCCTTCATGCCCTGGTAACCCTAATGTGCATGATCACTTCTTTAGAAGGTAGTTCCATGCTGGACACCTCTCGGGGCAGGTGTTGGCTTGTTTTATCAGATGAGGCACTTTGTTGTTCACCATTCAAAGGGAAAAAAAACAGTATCACACTGGTTGCTGCATAGTTGTGTTTGACATCTAGACTTCTAAAGAAAATTTTCTTTTTTTTTCTCTGTCTTTTAAACACTGATATATTTAAATGGAAAAACCTCTGAAATCTTTTCAGCCCAAATGCAATGCCACTATAGTTACTAGTTGATAATGTATTAATATATATTAATTGCCCTAGTGAAAATCATTAGGTGTGTAACTAAGACACTAAATTTTATTTTTTAACATTTCTTTCTTTAAAAACTTGATAGTTGCTCCATAGGTCAGAAAACAGCAACATTAGAGAGGGCACAGTCAGAAAAAGCTTGCTTTGTCCTTCCCTTCCCATATACCTCTTCATTTTATAATGCTAATCCAAAGGGGGATTAGATCTGACCAGATGTTTTTAACTTTCTAGTTATAATCGCTGGCTGTGTCAGGCAAGAGCTGAAGACCTCTCTGACATTGCTTCTCTTAAAGCTTTGTACCAGACAGGTAAGTTTGGGGTACTGATGACTAATCTATGTTGTCTCAAAGTAAAAATATTTTCTTTGGACTTGCAAATACATTAGGTCATGCTGGAAAGCATAGCTGTGTTTCTGGAGACAAAATCTGTTCAGCCCTTTGGCTGATATTTTAGGCCTCATGAAATTCCAGAGCTTACCTAGATCTTTGTGTAAATAGCAAGGTTGTGTGATACCTTCTGCTCAGTAGCTGCAAATTTAAATTCTTTTGTTTGCCTTAGGCAAGACTCTGTGGGCTAAAGGAGGTCCATGAGGCGTGCTCTGGCAATCTGTGCATTGGAGTTCAGAGCCTGGTTTCTAGGAAGAATTCTGCTTTGCTGGTAGAATTACAAGTGAAGGTGTTTGGGTTTTTTTAATAAAACCATGTTATTATTTGATATTTAGGTAAATATGGAGTACACAGGCAACATAAAATTGCAGTCCTTAAGTTTCTCAGATGTAATACGTGGAGTTTTTATCAGAATAGGTACTGGTATAGTGAGAGCAGTAACTAAGCATATTTCCTCTATTGGAAACCAGATACATTGCAAAAGTTCTGAGCTGAGGCTCTTTCTCCCTGGTTTGAAAGGGCCCAAGTACAGAACCTGGCATGACTGAGAGAAGTTGAGATGTCTTTCTTTCTTTCTTTCGTAGGTGTAGATAACTGTGGCCGCACAGTGATGGTGGTGGTTGGAAGGAATATCCCCGTAACATTGATAGACATGGAAAAGGTAAGGCTTTGTAAAACTAGAGTTGTGTAGGTTACATATGAATGTTTAGGATGGAAAAGTCTGATTATAAGGATAATTCAGTGTTAATAATAGAAACATTATTTGCAGGAGACTTAAGATGTTAACTAGAAAGTATTTTTATAGGCAGATGAAAATGTATACCCTTACAAACCTATGTGTGCATTGGGCTGACACTTTTCAATGAGGCTATTTTTAGAAAAAAACTCATAGTTTAGAAAAAAGCTCCTTTTTCTTCTCAAGAAGAAGGAGACTTACTCTGCTTCTATAACTGCCAAGATGTGAAGAGTGAAATGTAATGAGTCAAATGTGGTTTTTCATGGAAACAGCAAGAATATATCTCCATCTGTGAGGTCAGATAGACAAAAAAGACTTCCAAGTTATTACAGTCAAGTTGAAGACTTGGAATGTTGGCCTTGCTTTTGTAGCTGAAATGTAATGCCATCCAGCCTCATGATTCTTCATTTTTAGAGGAAATAATGGAAGCATATTCAGATGTAATGCAACTGTGAAAGAGTTCTTGCAAATATAAATTTCATTTCTTTCTGCCTCAGGCTCTTCTGTATTTCATCCACGTCATGGATCATATTGCAGTGAAGGAGTATGTCCTGGTGTACTTCCATACACTCACAAATTATTACAATCAATTAGACTCTAATTTCCTGAAGAAGCTCTATGATGTTGTTGATGCCAAGTGAGTGTCAATAGGAAAAGAACTCGTTCCGGTCTTCCCCTGTGCTATGCAAATATTTCCCTGTATCTGGTTTCCCATTTATTTGTGAGAGAGTTTTGCTGGGACAAAGGCCTAAATAACTAGTAAAGGCAAAAAGAAGGAAGAGGTGTTTTCTTTTCTTCTCAAGTCCATCTTTTTAACCAGAAGTTCTGTCCTCTGCAGTCTCCCTTTGGAGCTGTTAGGGAGGCACTCTGGTTGTGTTGTCTGTCACTGTCCAGAGCTGGAGCTTTTAGAGCCTGGCTTTGTTAAAGTATGTTGCTGGTTGTGAGGGGAGAGGCTTGGGTAACAGTGGCAGTCATCATTTGTCCTTACATTTCTTTCACTTCCTACTTGAAAGACTGAAGGCTGTGATGTCTTTAACTGAAAAATAACCATTCTACTTTTAAAAATCATTTTTCTTTTCCCTTTACATTTACTTTTTTATATCGGCCCTTACATTAGATCTTAACTTTGTAAAATTACATCACAGGCACTTAAGAAAAATGGTCTCTTTTGACAGTTGGCTTGTGTAGGTGACCTTAATTAGAATTGACTTTTAAAAACTTTTTTGTTTCTCTAAACCAGGTACAAGAGGAATTTGAAGGCATTGTATTTTGTCCACCCAACATTTCGTTCAAAGGTAAGGTAAATCTTACTGAAGGAGAGTGTATCTAGCATGTCAGTGGAGTAGCATGTAAGCCTGTAACATGAGGAATGTGGAGATATGTAGAAGACTCCCAAAATTAGGCAGTATCTTCTGGATCTTCTGAACTTGAAATTCATCCCATCTTCAATCTAGCTGTAATCTTCCAGCCTTTGTGATAAGCTGAACCCCAGTGCAGTGCATGCTGTCTGTGCCCTGGTTTTTGTGTGCTCTTAACGGAGAGAGGTGGAAGCTTTGAATCATGTTTCTTTCAAAGGGAAACATCTTGTCATTTTTCCTGCTGTCTGGCTGGCAGCGTGATGAACCATGAGCAAACACTCAGGGAATTCATTTTTGTGTAGTTCATCTCCTGGATGTTTCACCTTTTCTTTCACACAAGAGGTGGCACGTGTGTCCTGCGTGTCGCTTCAGAGCTGCCCTGGGAAGGGCAGAGGGCAGCATTAGGCAGCAGTGAGATTAGTCAGGGATAGAGTGTAGAGCAGCAAAGATGGGAAGAATGCTTTTGATGCAGTACAGAAGAATCCTGTTAATCCATCAGGAGACAAAAACGTGAATTTGTCATGCAGTAAGTTGTTACCCTTGGCTGGGATCTGTGTGGGGCAACAGAAGATGGAGCTGGTTCCCTTCTGGACTTCACGCCCACTACTCCTATTGCAGCAGTATGAGTACTTCAGACGAACTAAGTGGCAGCAGCAGCCCTTCCTAGAATTTTTGTTTGTCCAATTAAAACAGAAATCTGATCCTCCATGTTCACATCAGATTAACCTCTGTGTTTTTTCTGCTTTTTGCTGACATCAATCAAATTTGAGAAAATTATATGCCTGGAAAAACACATCTGTTTGCACATGTTCAGCAAGAATCTCTTTGCTAAATTTCCAAAGAGTCCTTTCTTTGCCTGTGCACAGCTGGGACACCGTGAGACTTGGAGCTGCCTTGTTTTTATGTAGATGAGACTGAGGCTTCCCAACAGCGTAGCTTCCAATTTCTGTTAGGTTATTAGTTATTCCCACAGGGTACAGATCAGAGGTCTGTGTCCTAGAATTAGAGCTTCCAGCTCTGATGCTAATAAAAATGTAGGAGCTGGCAGAGAACATTACTAAGGTCACAAAGTCGAGTGGAAAAGCTGAAGCTAGGAAGTATTAGTGTTTTAGATTCTCAGCAGAACTTCATCCCCCTCCTCTCCTCTAAACATTTCTGTTTAGTTGAGAAACACTTTTTTGTTGTTGTTGGAGGATGAGAACTCATCCTTACTGGTGTCTGTTGCCATCTTGTCTCTCCCTTTGGAAACTGCAGTGCGACTTAACAGATCTGTAGGCAAAGCAGATGGTTGGTGGGAAGCGGGGAAGGTGAGAGACACAGAGTTCTGTAACTTGCTGGAAATAGTATTGGTTTGTATCCTATTCTGGCAGCACAGCTGGAGGCAAAAGCGAATGTGTATCCATGTCTTTCTGCCAATCTTCTCTATAACTGGAAGGCAAGCAGGATTGCTTTTGACTGTTGCATGGACTATCAGCTTATGAAACAATGATGGGGAATAAGCAGCAGAAGGCATAGTGAAGAAGATGGCTGCTTAGAGGGAATGATTTTTCTTTCCCCTTCCTTTTTTTGGATCTTTCAGGACTCTTGTCCCTATGGAAGACTGCTAGCTCAAAAGCTTCAAATTTCTTCAAAAAATGTTTGGCACATTCATCTTCCTATTTGGATTTCTGACTTCCTTCCCTAGAAGTAGTAGGAAATACCCCATGCCTCAAATTCAGGAGGAAGGCCTGTGCATTCATGTGACTTCCCAAACATATCACCCTTGTACATAGGTCTTAAATCTCTGGTATAAATTGTCCCTTTCATAGCAGTATTGAATCCTGGCACAGTAGATGGCTGCCATCTGTCAGAGTCGCTTTTGCTTATTTATGGGCTAAGAGGGATCAAGAGGCTTTTCATCATGTCTTTGGGAAAATCATATGTCCCTAGAACACCAGCATAGTTCTCCATGTACTTTATGGTGCCAACAATGATTCTTTGTTTGGTTTCTAGGTATGAAACTGTTGTAAATTATGTGTTTTCTGAGGATAATTGCCTGTCTAGAATACATGGAGTTTGGTGTGCTGGGAGGAAGGTTCAGCAGTTGTCCTAAAGCACAGAGTAACAGAAGCAGGGTGAGCCACTGTGCAGTCCATTTTTGTACACTGCTCCTGCCTTTCTTCATGCTTTGAGTGTTCTTGTGAGCTGTGAAACTGAGCTGTTCTTGTCATGAAATCGTAGCAGAGGCATCAGCACTTTTGTAGGCTGGAGCGGCTCTTGCTGTGTGAGCGCTTCGCTGCCAGGCCTCAGATCAAGGTACCCATCAAGTGCCATCACAAGCTCCTTTGTACTCTTGCATGTAAGGTTACTCCTGCTTGTTGTTGATATAGCTGCTGATAGATAAATAAAGGGCTTTTGGAGGCATTTTTATGTGAATCCTCTCAGCTGCCCTCTTCTGAGTGCTCTCCAAGCAAACTTTCTCAGAGGTTGTATGCTGAACTGAACCATAAATGGCTGCATCTGAAGCAGTCTCACCCAGAGTAATTCTGTTTTCATTAATTGGCTGTGAATCAAGAATGTTTCAAAGCTGAAACATACCCGAAGACTCAAATTAGATATTCATAATCATCATAATCTTTGTATTTGTCATGAACAATTTTTGTTTTGCTTTTCTATAACAGTCCTAAAAGCAGTTTCTGAAGATCAGGTGCCAACGGAAAGGTTGTTGCAAATCACTTTGGTCTTTTTCTACACAAGATCCTTCCAACTGGAATAAAATTTCCCAGATCTTAGTAAATTTCTCTTTGAGATATGACCAAATTAAGAGATTTGTGACACAGCTAATCTGTGTTGCTGGTTTTTGTGGGAGACATGCACTCATACACTTAACTGTGGGTTTATAGCTTGGCAGAGTGACTTTGACAGCCTTTTATTTAGATTCAGAATATCATAACAAAAAAAAATGAAGGGAAACTTCAGCAGATGTCTAGATTTTTAACTTTCTTTGGCTGCTCTGGTATAACTTATTCTCCTTTCAGTGCATTAACAGAGATTTGGTTTAATTTAAAGTTCCGTGTCCTGTTACCAATAAGAAAATAGCTGCTCTTGTATTACTGTTTCTATAACCTGTGATTATCAAGAATAAAAGTAATAAAAACTCCAGAAACATTCCTGCCCCTCTCCCTTCCCTCTGTGTTTCTGGGTAAGATGTCAAACTGCAGTGGCTAGTATAGTGAGAGGAAGAAAGGGAAAAAGAAAAAACCCTTTTCCCAACAGCAGTTTTTGTGATGGCTGCAAAAATACTCCCTATTAGGCTTTTATACATTAAACATCCATAGCAATTATGTTTAATGATTGTCATTCATAACACACCTTGAAATCCATGCTACTTTGGTGCAAGATTGAGAAGGTATTTTTCACTCATTAAACTGTCACTTAGTGTCACTCATAGGAGGTCTTGTTAGAACAATATAATGAATAATGGATGCCAGTAAAATCTGTCTCCCTGCTTTCTGCTATCTCTAATTCTGCCCTCAACATAATGAACTGATTTCAAGTGTTCTGTCGTATTCTTTACCTCCTTTTCTCCTTTTCATTGTTCCTTTCTCATTAAAATAATTTGTTTTGAGGAGGCAGCAGTTATTCCAGGACAATTTTTAGGAATTGACTTTTTCTTTGAATGCTGTATTCAGGCAGATAATTTTTATTGACTTATTCTTACAGCTTCTTTGAAACTCTTGTTTTCCTCAAGGCTTTTTTTGCAGTGTTGCTGTGTTTCTGTTAACTTCCTGCAGTCAAAGCAAAACTATCAAACAGAATGACAGGATGGTCAAGGTTATAATGGACTCTGGAGGTCATCTGCTCTGACCCCTTTGCTCAAGAAGGGTCAGCAAGAGCTGGTTGCCCAGGACCACGTGATTGATCCCTAGTATGAGCATTTGTGGCCTGTAGAACAGGTTTCTTTCTTTTTCTTCAGTCTGCCAGGAAAAGAATAGATAAGAAATAAACAAGAAGTAATACAGAACTTAATTTTGGAGAAGGTGGGTTGAAAAGGTAAAGCCTGTGCAGTCAATCTAGGCAGGATTGGATTGCTGTTTACTGGTCTTCAAAAACAAAAATTCCATATCCAGTTTGTACCCAAAACAGACAGAGGTGTGAATACTTGAAGTAAAATCTTGTAGAATAAGTTGTTAGGCTTATTCTTGTAGAGTTAAATTGATAAGGCTTTGATTAAAAAGGTGGTAAAACAAAAGCTCACTCAGACAACCCAAAGCAGAAGGGAGATTTCAGTACAATCTTTGAACCGCCAAAAGTCTCCCTTTCTCTCCGTCTAATTGGCCTTTCTTTCAAGTGAAAACTTGAATGTAAAGGGTTGAAAATGCTTCTGACAGAGTCAAATAGGTAATTTTCTGAACTGGCTAAACCTGGAGTGAAAACATGACACTATACTGATGGGGTTTTGAGGACAAATAGCAGAATAGCTGTCACTCTTGGACTGTAGAAAGGGACCTTAAGCTGGCTATTTGGGGAGGGGTGGGTGTAGAGTCAGAAAACATGAGCTTGACACTCTCAAGACACTGCTTGCTAGCAGTTGGTGGTGCATACTTCCTGCCCTTGTTGTGTTATTGCAATGATTTTAGCGTTTCAAGTTCAACTCAAGCCTGTTTCACTGTGGAGTATTACACTGAACTTGAAGGTTTTGAAACAGCACCTTGTTAATTGGTTTTTGTTGGGTTTTATTTTCAGGTCTCAGCATGGTTTTTCACAACCTTTACAGTCTCAGGGCTAAAGGACAAAATCCACTATGTGGAAAGCCTTCAGCAGTTGTTCACAGCCATACCCCCAGAACAGATTGATCTTCCCCCTTTCGTCCTCGAGTATGATGCCAGGGTGAGTGACTGCCTGTGGCCACCATGAGTCTCTGCCCTAAGAGCAGTTCTTGTGCTCTGCAAGAGCTTTAAGGGAATTGACTTCTACATCTTAAGAATGGGGAGAAGAAAGAGGGAAGGTTCCTAGAGAGTCTGTGTTGTTCTGTGTAATGATTCTCTGATTTTTTTTTTTTTTTTTTGTGTACATCAGCCCAAGCAGAGGGCTTGGCTGAGAAGGAGGCTGCTTTCCCATTAGAGCAGTCTCCTGTGTGCATAAAAGGCAGCTTACCCGTCTTCAGCCAAGAACTGTAATGTAACACACTAACAGCCTGTGACAAGATAAAATTTGTGTTAGCTGCTATACACCTTATACTGACTGGAAAAAAGAAATAGTAGCTGTGTTTTGCCTTCTCTGCCCCACATACTAACAAGCATGTTGGAAAAGGAAAAAAAAAAAAGAACAAAACAGCAAGGAAAAGTGGAACAGTAGAAAGGTGCCCTGCCTTTGTATAGGACTCTCTTCTCTTCCCTTCTGCACCTCAGGTCTCTAACCAAATGGTGGAATGAATATGGCTTGCATTGGCAGAATCATTCCAAAGCATATGTGATTTAACTACAAAGTAGTAGCCAGAGCTGTGTGTCTGCATTAGCTGCTCTGGCTGAGTGTCTGGCTATGCCAACATTTGTGGCTTCCTGGCATCACAACTTTGGCTTAGTGGCAAAAGTTTAACTTGCACTTTTTGCTTAACACAGGCAAAAACAAGGCCTCTGTTTGCCTGTTTACCAGCACAGTCCTCTCCTGGGTGAGTTGTGGTAGTCACTGTACAAAGCCAGAATACCTAATTCTTTCTGCCTCTGTGGCACTATCATTGCACCAAGGTGTATTGGAGAAGACTTCTGTTCAACTGCTTATTCTGTTCTCATTGCAGGAAAATGGGCCTTATTATTCTTCTTATCCTCCATCCCCTGACTTGTGATCTGCAGTCCTGTAATGCTGCCAGTTTCCCATGGATCCAATGACCTGATGCCTGCCAAAACCTGTGCATTTACCCATGTACAGAATTCAGAGAGAGGGTTTTCCTCCCCCAGCTCTGGTATTTTTTTACTGATGAGATATTTTCAAGCACTCAAGCAATCAGAGAACTTTATGCCACTGTGAACTGCACAACTATTTCAAATATATTTATCCAATGTAAAAGCTGATTTAAAGATCACTAGATGCATTTTTTGTTTGTTTGTTTTGTTGTTGTTGTTGCTGCTGCTGTTGTTTTTTGAAGCTGTTACATTATTTTTCTGAAGAGACTTCTCTTTTCTGGGAAATCCATCAAAAGCACTTGATCATGTTTTTAACTATTAGTATTTTCCAGCTCTGTTTGTAATACCCATTTCTGACTGGTCTGTACAAATATTGTGTAGTACCAGCCTGACACATCACTCATCATATGGTCTGTGTTTCACATCTGATTACTTTCCCTTTCTGTTAGTACTGATTACTTTAGTCTTGACCCAGCAAAGCTGTCTGGAATTGGGAATGCCATGTCTGCAGGCTGACAGACCACTACAGCCAAGCCAAGATTACTCCAAGACTTAGTCCCATAAACTGCTAGGTGAGTTAGGAGCCTTGAAAAAGTTTTCATTGGATGATGTGAAGGACCATGTCAGGATGTCACTACCCTCCCAGCAAGAATAAAACTGAAAAGCATTTGTGGTTTCTTTTCTCTAATTATACTCATTTATGTTCTCCTTTTCCATGGCCAGATACGTTTGTATAAGTGGATGCCATCTGCCTAAACCATGCATGGAGGGGAGGGGGCAATGGTGGCTTCAACGCCAACCTCTGGTGGCAGAGATTGTTTCTTGGAAATACCAGTGTCCCTCTGATTTCCTGTTACACTGACACTCATTGATTTTTGACAGACATGGTACAGGCAAGAGAGCTTAGCCACAGGTAACTTGAGGAACTGGAGGTGAAAAGTGTTTCAGGGCTGCCCATGGAAAGTTAAAAGAGGAGGGAGGAGGCTCCCTTGTAAAACATAATCAGGGATGACAGACCCAAGTAGAGGAGGATTAAATCCTTAGTAGGAAGAATGTCACAACACTACTGAGTATGAAAATGACAGTATGATTTTCATTATTTGATTCAAGCTGCTTTCCTGCCCTAATTTCTATCTGCTACTCTCTCTACCAAAATTCAGTTTTCCTTGTTTTCCACTTCTGCAATAACTACCTTATTTAAGCATAAGCAGGAGTCATACTGAGATAACCTAAAAGGTGCCTGTTGAGCTGGTTGGAAATTATACCCTTCTCTTGTTTACAGTATCTTTAAACTGGTGGGACAAGCAGAGAAGAAATCCTCTCTTGGTCATCTAAGTGCATGTCATGATTTCTGTTTGCATTCAGAGAGTTTGGGCTTTTGTAAGTTAGGAGTGCAGTATAAGACAGGCCATACTGAATTCCCTTTCTTTCCCACCTTTGCCTCCTGGCTGTGTTGTGTTTATCCTGCACGTACCCTCAGCACACTGGGATATCTGTTGCTATGTCAGTCACAGATTACAGTAATCACTTGCCTGGGCTTTAACAGTTGTGTATATACAACATCTAAAAAGCAAGTGGGTTTGCTTTTTAAGCGTCCCTCAGGGTCCTTAAGTGATTCCATAGTCACATCCAAGGTGCTGCTAAAACCTGGAAACTCCAGTGCAATGGAAAACTCCCTTAGTGGTAATACTTGGGAGTGTTGCACCTTATGGTCTGTTCACATGGGATTGATTCAGCACTTTTCTGGTGGGTTTTGAGAAGGAAACAGCAGCAGTTTGTACAGAGCAGCTACCATGTGTCCCTCCCACCTCTTTTCACCTGGCTGTTTACAGCTGCCCTTGTCTAGTGACTTTTAGAGCCAGCACTGAATTTTCCATGCTTCTCTAACGATTTGTACAGCCTTCCACCCCCATTAACCATCTGCTGTTTTTCACACCCATGGCATTTCCAGTGGGGCTGTTGCAGAATTGCACTTAATGGGCAGATTAAAGGTGATCAGAGCTTATTGTGGAAACCAAACTCTCAGCTTGACAGTTTTTAGATGGTTTCTGTCCCTTTAGCTCACAGATGGCTCAGAGTCATAAAACCTAAACAGTCCTTGTTAGGACTCAGTCTGCACGTTTTCCAAACGTGCAGTCATTTTCAGAAATTATTTGGCTCAGTGAAGTGTGAATGTGCCTCCAGAGCACTTGCAAAGCAGAAAGGAGATTTTGGCACTGTGCATCTTATTGTGTATATTTTTCCCTTGAAAGACTTTGCTTTAAATCTTATTTTTTACCCAAGTCTTTCAAATCTCAGTGGCAAGACAGACCTGCATTGTGCTGCAAAGGTCCTGCATTTTCCAGTGAGTCTGAAGCTGTGACAATTTACCACTTTTATGTTTTTAATGGAGACATTTAAAAATGTGACAGTGAAAAAACCCAAATCATTGAAATGCTCAGGATCTTCATGGCTATTAAAATGTTTCATTGCTTAATTCTAATATGCAAAAAACTGCCTTAAACCAGCTGAGCTGCATTTGTTTTAGGCAATGATAAACACTGGCCTGCCCTAGTTAAGGGTGGACATAATGCTTTCCTCTGGAAGGCAGCCAGGGAGGCAGTCTGTGCATGTCATAACTGTGCATTTTATCATCCCTACCCAGTGTGGCCACTGCAGAATTAAAAGTTCTAATGAAGGGTTTATTTCCTCGCTTAAAGCCATCTTACACCATCTGCAGGCTCAAAAAGGGGAGTCTCTTTAGAGAAGTGTATTAATGTAATTATGAGGGTCATTATTCACCTCAGCATGGCCCATGGTGTTACAGTGGTAGAGTGGCAGCATTGTTGTCAGTGTAACTGAGCTGTGGTGCTCAGGCACTCCTTGGCCACACCTGACAGATCCTGTGTTCTCTCGCTGGCACTGCCATTAGATGTCTTAAGTCTGACCATGGACAGGTGACTCACGGTGTCTGGGCTCACCTGTTCTCATTTGCCCAGGCTGAGTTTGTAGCAATTGCCAAGGCAGTGACAGATAAATTACCTGGTGGCTGCTGCTCTTGTTGTGTGTTGTGCTGATTTCTCAACTGGATGCTGTTGGGAAGTGGCAAGAAGTTGTGGGCAAAGTCAGAATGTCTACAGGCCTTTGAGCCAGGGTGAATTTAAGAGTCACAGAACGGTTTGGGTTGTAAGGGACTTTAAAGATCATCTAGTTCCATCTCCCCTGCCATGGGCAGGGACACCCTTCACTAGACCATGTTGCTCAAAGCCCCATCCAACCTGGCCTTGAACATTTACAGGGATGGGGCAGTCACAGATTCTCTGGACAACCTGTTCCAGTGCCTTGTTTGCCATGTACACTTGGACCTGAACTGTTCTTTTTTTCCTGTGCTCTCCTGCTTACAAAAATCTGAGGATGAAAACAGAGCTGCTGAGTCTCTTGAACATCTCTTCCCCTGTGGTTGCCTGAACCCCTGGTTTTTTTCCTACTGCAGATGCCTCTGTTGCCTCAGCTTTGCAGAGAACAAGGCCTTCTACCCAGTGTGTCCCTGAGCACTCCTGTGGCTGCAGTGCTGCACTGGATTAGCATCCTGCTGCTGAGACCAGACACTCCATGTGAAATTAATTTAGATGGTTCTACTATTCAGCAAGCTGATACCAGCCCTTCTCCCCTGTCGAACTGAAAAACAAGAGCAAAAGGGCTTATCCCCTTTCCTTGGCCTCTCTGGGATGAATCTCTTGTTACATTTGTGACCAAGCAACCAACTAGTCCTGATCTGAAACTTGTTTGCACCTCTAAGTGTAATACTGGAATTCCTAACTATGTTGATTCTGGCTAAGTAGGAACTGATCCCGGTGGCTTCTGTTAGCAAGTGCAGTCTTGGGAGAGTAAGGGAATTGTTTCAGCTGTATTTGGGGAAGAGGGTAAGAAGAAAACTACCTGGAACAACTCAGTTTGTGATCCTCCAGTGCCAGGGAGGACTAACACCAATATATAGCCAGTACTCCTAAGGCACGTGGCCCACTGGATTATCTTTAGTCTCCCACAGGAAAGTAATAATCCCTAAGTTAGAGGGATGAACAACTGAGTGCAGAGACTATCAATGTGCAGTGTCCAGTCTCTGCACTAGGCTAAGGTGAGGATGGGGGTGAGCTGAGCCCTGAGCCATACTGGACATACTGGAGCAGGTAGAGACAAGAAAACCTGCTGCAAGGTGCTGTTTCCTTCCAAAGTGAAATGAGAGAAAGATGTTTCATACCTCTATATTGGGATACAGAGCCTTCTTTGCTCATATGCTTAAAATTAAGGCAGTGTGTGAGGTGGTGGGGAGGGTGTTCCTCTCTGGTCCCAGGGTTGATACAGCTCCCTGCTCCAGGAGAAAGGGGGAAAGTGCTGTGTAAAGGTTAAGGACTGCAGGGATTAAAATGCTACAGCCCTGGGCCCTCTGCAGCATGGCCCCTGCCTCTTTGAGTACCAGGTGGATTTCTGATAAGCAGTCTACTACCTGATTCTACAGTCCCCCTGAAATATTTTAAATGGCAAAGCCATTCTCAATATGTGTAACTGAAAAAATGCCAAGATTCCTAATGCAATTTAGACATAGCTATGGAGGTGGTGGCTTTGCTTGGAAGGACATTATGTACAGAAACGAGGGGAAGGGGATTGTATCAGATGATCCACAGCAGCCTGTCTGCCAGCACAGCATCTGTTTTTAATCAGTCAGTCAGATCCTGTTTGAAGCCTTTCTCAGCTGTGCTTCCCTTGAAAACCAGATTCCTCATCCAGATGTGGCAGGACTGCTTGCCAGTGTGGTTAGCACAAGAGCAGCAAAACTCAAAATGTTACTGCATGCTCAACACTTTCACCAAGATGTTATGAGAAGTCCTTGCTCCAGCAAAGATGTAGGTACCAGAGCCTATTCTCTGTCATTCCTCCCATCTACTGTAGTTTATTCCTCTCCTTTTTTGGGGGGATTAGCAAGGAAGGTTGTTAAATTCCCAGCCTTGTGCTGTGGAAGGTGTCAAAAACAGTTCCGTGTCCTCTAATACTGATGCTTCTGAGGGGAACTGGTTTTGGGAGCAGGATCTGGCTTTGTATCCAGGTAGTCAGTAATGGCAGGAGTACCCTGAGCCAGGCCCTGTGGAAATGGTCTTGATAGACTGCTCCTGGACTAGAACCAGTTCTGCACTGTGTCAGTCAGTGTGGTCCTGACACATCTCTGCCTGGTACCTGCAGATCATTTTTTGCCTGCATATGTGATTTTCAGATCCATCCACTGAAGAAGCTGTGGGCAAATGTGATGGGCTTAGTCCATTGGGAAGGTCCTTTATCTTACTGAGAACTGACGTGAATGGCAAGCAGAGGAAAGGCTAAGCATGATCATTTGCTCTTGTTGCATTGCTATTTTTCAGAAAGTGAAAGCAATTTTTAAGTAGTTGATAAGAAGAATGATTTACTCATTGACCTTTTAATGAAGCCCTGGAGTGATGTACTCAACACCTCTGTTGGGACCAACTGTGTGGCCTGTCACAGAGCAATAGGGGTCCTATGTTGTCCATCTTTTCTCAACAAATCTCCAGTGTGCCTGGTACCTTCAGGAAAGGGGATTCTGGGTATGACTGAAGAATGCTTTGGGTGAGAGGGTCTTCATGCTTGCCATAAACCTGAGCTGCTGCCCAATCTGCAGTCCTGGCCTGGCACATGGATGGTGCATGGTCAGTGCAACTGGGCTGTAGTCTGGCCTTCTGCTTGAAGAAAGGGCTGGAGGTCAAGTTTCAGCTGTAGAGCTACTTTATCAACAGGAGCATTCAGATTGAGTCTTGGTTGTAGGTTTTGTTTCTAGCATGACACTCTAACAAACTGACCCCTACTATAAAGCAACGCCGCACAGGAGCAGACAGAAGTATTGGTATGTGAGTGTCCTGCCCTGGGGTAGGTGCTCGTCCCACAGAACAGGTCCGGTGTCTTCCATCAGTTTATTATGCTTGTTGGAGTGAAAGAGATGTTTGCAAACCCTGATTCTCATTCTCACCAGAATGTTTGTGCAGCAAGGAGCTCATAACTCATGTGTTTTAAAGGTTAATAGCAGCGTCTGGCTGCTGGCACAGCTTGGACACGCTGAGGCATTGCTAATGGTCTGGCTGGAAAAGCCATTTTTACATCATCTGAACAGGTTTGCTTGTTTCCAAGTAAGATGTTACCCTGTCTGCCCAGAAAGGTGGCTTTGCTTATTGAAGACTAACACTAATGAACATCTCCACAAGAACAGGGAAGGTGCAGTGTGGCCCCTTGACTGAATTAATAGTGGTAGTAAGGGAAAGGCCTGGCTGGGGTTCATGATCTCTGCTGGTTCTCTGGCTCTTTGATCCATTGGCTTCCTCTTCACTGGACGCAAAGTGTGCAGTTTGGGGCAGGTGAATCCACAGCACTTGGAACTTGTTCTCCTCAGTAGCAACCTGCAGCAATAATGAGTGAAGCATAACGCAGCGGCCCTCAGAGAAGTACGCATCCTGTGTGGATTTAGGAGTTCCTAAAAGTTTTTGGGCCACCTCCTCAGCAAGCTGCAAGGTCCCAGAGATGACCTAGTAGTGGGAGGTCCCAAAAGAGAGTTGATGACCCAGCCTGGCAAGTGCTCAACTGAGAACAGAAGAGTGGAGAAAGAAACTGCAGACCCTGAGGTCACCTGAATCTGCCACTGGTAGGTAAAGCCTCATAAATCCAGCCCATCCAACCCTTGGTGTCTGCCAGTGAGGGGAAAACCGAGAGAAAACTGCTGGGCATAGCTGAAACTCCCCCTGACAGTGCTCTGCATTGCAGGCCAGGAGCAATCCCCCTCTTCTGGTCCCAGTGGACTTGAGAGGGTTCTTTCAAAGGTTCTGAGCAGTGCACTTCAGGAACGTGAGCCTCTCTGATTTGTTATGAAAACACATCCAGGAGTTTGTACACACTGTCAGTAGGAAATATGAACTTGGTAAGAGGCTACTGAGCAGAGACCAGCTAATGGTCAACATCAAGGTCTGAATGATAATATTGAACAAGGATTTTTCTAAGGCCAGAGCCATAAAAGAGAGAGCACTAAGCAGAAAAGCAGCTCTTTTATGAGACCAGACAAGAGCATTTGAAAAATGCAAACATATTTTATGGTAATGGTAGGATAGCTTCTTTTGGCAGATCCCAGTGAAGTAGTTACGTTGAAGGGAAATGCTCCATGTCCTGTTGTGGTGCCTTTGTTTGCACTTGAGCATCTCTTTGAACTGGACTCTGTAACAGCCGTACACCAAAACATTTTTGAGGGGCTGGTCCAAGAATTTAGAAACTAATAATAATAAAATGTTAAACCCCAAGATCTGACAACCATGGAGCAGAAAATGCAGAAATGTTCTGCAACCTGGCTGGTGCAGTAGCAGCCATCAGTGAGACCTGCTGATGTGCCAGCTCAGGACAGCAGAGCCCAGGGGCGTGTGTTGGGTGCTTTGCCCATCAGGACATACTGAGACCCAAAGAAGACAGTGGAGCAGGTGGAGTTTTCACAGATGAAGTGGCCATAAATAAAGATGCCCCTTTAGACATTTTCAGAGCCACTGGTGCAGTTAGGCAAATTCTCTTCTGCTGCATCACATTTAAATGTCTCACTCTGTGCATTGTGATCATCACTGCTACCATTAGCCAGCAAAACTAGTTACACAGTCATTACAGAAGCCACAGCACAGAAATAATTCACAATCAGCAATGAACTTTCGACCTGAGTTACTAAAAATAGATATTGGAGCTGTCCCCCTGCAAAACCCATTTCTCCCTCCTGCCCCATCTTCCAGTGGCCTGTTTCCAAGGGACTCAAAGTGCAACACCTTTTCAGCACCTGGTTTGGAAAGGCCTGTCAGTGTTTGCTGGTGGATGCAAGTTATTTTATTGATTCTGAGTGGCAGCAAGTAGTACAACTAGAATAGTCCTTACACCTGTGGAAAACACACTGCAGCCAGCAGTTTTCTGCAAGGTTTTCTGATGCAGGGCTGCTTCATTAGGCTGGCCTTGCAATGCTCATCAGCCAGCATGAGGGAATTCATCACAAACCTGGAGCGACCAGCAAGAACAACGGGGGCAGCGAGCAGTTCCTGTGTCCCCCATCCCACAGCACAGCTCGCTGAAGTTTTAGACCATCAATGTTGAGTCAAACATGCTGACTCCAGACACTACTCGAGGGGCTTTCACCTGGGGTTTTTGGGGTGAGGAAGAACAAAGCTGTTTAGGAGCCTGCTGGATGCTCCAATTGTTCTTTGATGCATCACAGCATCTGTGACTGGAGTGTGTGCCTGCACCTAGGCACTGCTGGGGAGGTCAGTGCCATGCCCGTGGCTGCTGGGAGCTCGCGCTGCTCCAAGCCCTCCATCTCCAGCTGCCAGCATCCCGTGCAGTCTAAACAGCACAGAGTTTGCTGTGTCTTAAAAATCCCAAGAGCAGAGCAGCTGCAGCCACTCCAGGACAGCAGTAAAGGGACGTGCACATGAGTCCAGAGAGAATTATTCTTTTCTCCTGGCACTATAGCAAGCCCTAATGAGAAGCAGCCCTCGCGAGCTTTTGAAGAATGAACTCACCAGGAGACTCCTCTGCTCTGATCGGCCTCCAACCCTCTCATCTGCTCAGGAGAAATAATAAACTGGGACATACAAGTTATTTTCATATGCACAGTTGAGTAACCTCACATGGGGAGGACTGGCAGGGAGGACAGGGGCAATGCTGGAGCTGCTCTCCTGAGGATCAGGCAATGCAACAGGGAGCCTGCATGGCCCACAGAAGTCTCTCAGTCCCTTTGGGAAGATGCAGGAGAGGGCCAGGGGAATGAGGTGCTCTGTTTCTCAAGGCTAAAAAAGCTGTTGTTTTTTTAACCTGGGCTCAGCTCTGGATCATGCCGGCTGATTGCTCCAGGACAGATACACAGCGTGGCCAGGCACATCACAGGTCCTGGGCATCTTCTCATGACTGCCCAGAGAAAGAGCCAGAAAGAACAGGGTTGTCTTCAACCAAAGAATAAACTTTGAGGATATTATCTGATGGCCCAAACTGTGTTACTCATGGGGATTTCCCTTTCTTTTTTTTAAATTTTAAATATTTCACTTTTTTAAACCTTATTATTTTTCCTTTAGCATTTGTTTTCCTGCTGGCAGACAATTTTTTTGAAAGGTCACATCCAGTTAACCTCTGTTCATCCTACTCTTACTACTTTCCAAGCCACATAAGGAGGATTTGACTTTTTATTCTAGAGAGTAAATTAATAAATAAAATTATAGGCATGGCCCTGAGCCCAGCTGCACACAAATGCAACTACATGCAATTGAATTGCCTCTTTTTTCCAAGACCAGGAGCAGCAATGCAGCTATCTCCCTTTTCCCCCCAAAGTTTGAGCATCTAAAGCTCCACTCATATTTTGCAAAAGCTCCTCAGCTGGGCAAAGCCAGTGATCCAACAGGCACAAGGTTTTCTAAAGCAAATTTCAGTCTTTCCCAAGGGACAAGCCAAGTCAGCTCAGCTGAAGTGTCCTCCCCAGGTGGGAAAAGGGCTCCTTCTGTGGAGTCAGCCAGCCCTTTGCAACATTACTACCACAGACAAAGACAAGGGGTGACAGACTCTTGTGATTCCCAAAAGGTCACGGGCAATTAGTGGCTCTGGCAAGTTTTAGATGTTGTAGGGCTTTTGCTTTCTAGTTTATAAAACCCCCTTGGTAGACAAGATGGGGCTTGGGTTCGATTTTCATAAAATATAGGTTTTAAAATATGTATTTGTTGTTAAACCTTGAATTGAGTTCTCCTTGCATAATCTGCTTACCCCAAGATCTCCTGTCTCCTGTTTCCCACAGGAAGATGGTCAGATAAACAGAGATGGAAACCTTGTCCATTGCTAGCTGAAGCAGTGACCACTCTTTGAATTTTCACTTAAAGTGCTTCTTGTGACCACTTGCCAGACATCTGGAGACAAACAGCTGCTAAAAGGAACCAACATAAACCATGGATGTTTTGAATTGTTTGTTAGACTTAAATATTTCTGAACCTCTTGGTTGTTCTTGTTTTTCCCCCTTGCTTGAATTGTGTCAAAAGTCTTCCAGGAAAAAGAGAAGAACCGAGATCTAATTTCCTAAACATAATGAAAAAAAAAAAAAAAGAACCCCAAGTCTGCCAAAGTTGCAGGTATTTGTATCTGCTTCTAAAGAAACAAACAATCAAAACCATCCCCCAAACAAAGCAACTGTCCTCCCTCCTTCCTCTCGCATGACGGGCTAGAAAGGCAACTCTCCTTTCTGGTTTAATGCTGCTTTTCCAAGAAAAAAGAAGTTTTCAAGTTGGAGACAGAATGAAATGGGCTAATTTATGCCAGCAATTTCTGCTGAAACTTCCAAAATCTTGCCCACCAACTTACAGAACTGTAGAACCACAGGGCTTGAACCCCTATCTGGCAAATCTCCGAAGGCAAAAAATAAAGGATAAGCAAATACACATTTAGAAAATTCATAAACCCTCTGACTGCAGCCTGGAATGCCTGCTGCAGAGCAAATGCCATCATCTCACAAACCCAACAGAATGTTCAGCTGAGTCAGCCAAAAAGTGACAAAATAAAAACAAACCTGATTTGGACATTTGGAGGTTTTTAAAAAGGTCTTTTCTAAGGTAATCTGCAGACACGGTGTATGGATATAGGCTTGTAGGTACTTTTTTTCTTTCTATCCATTCTGCCTTGTGGTGTTTAGCCTAAAGATCACTAAAATAGATATTAGAACCTTCCTTGCCTAGTGCCAGGACATACAGACTTTACTTGTTGGTTCCAGTGCTGTATGTTTAAGAAGGAGCGAAGCCCAGAGAGTCCTGCCTGCTGTGGTAAAAGGGGAGAAGTTCTGCCATGGAAAGCAGGCAAAGGGGTAGAAATGGACAGGAATATTTGATCAGGCTTCCCTGTCAGTGACTGAGATTAGTGAGCCTAAAGAGGAGGCTGATTTGGGTTGAGGCTGGTAATGAGCGTGGCTGGAGGGACACTTTTTTGAAAGCACCATGTGCAGTTTCTCCCCAGTGTCTCCCATGCTTTTACAACTGGACTAACCCCTTCCTGCCTGGGAATGGCAAGCAGCAGCTCACTAAACCCCGTTCTTTATTATCTTTGGCCCACTTTAAGTGATAGTCCTAATTTTCCAGGCCAGCAGCACCTGGCCCAGCAAGCTCCCGAGCAGGCTGTGCCACAGGAGTGATGCCGGAGGACACGGGCAGAGCCAGGTGCCCGTCCTGAGCAGTGCAGGCATAGCCTGGGACACCAGCGCCCAGGAGAGGGGTTAGTGCCATCACTGCCTCCTTGGGACACAGCTTCTGCAGCATCCCGAAACATGGTGTGACTCTGGAGCTGCAGCACCACCTTAGGGATTTTTTTCCCCTTTCTGGGATAAATGCCCAAGTCACGCAAGCCTGGGGATGCACACTGGGGCAGCAAGCACTGCAAGCAGCTGGAAGCTCACAACCAGGGCCTCTCCAGAAGGTCTGTGGCTGGGGAAAGGGTCCCATCCTGGCACGGAGCCTCACCTCACTGCTTCCTCAAGGCCTTTTCAGGATCTTTTCGTCCAGGACAAAATGTCAACAACCTGGCGCACAGCTGATGTTTAGTCTGACCTCGCTGCTGTGTCTCCAGCGTGATGCTGCCTCACAGGGATCACTGCTTCTCAGGCATTTGCACTGCAGAGCTCTCAGAGAGGGACTCAGCACAAGTGCTGGCTCCCCTGCAAAGCTGAGAGGCAGCTCCTGGGGTCTCATGTGCTGGTCCAGCCAGGAACATGGAGGGACTGTCACCCAGCATGGGACAAAGCAGTCAAGAGGCTCAGCCAGCACTGTGAACTCCATCAGATGCACCGTGTCTGCCATCCACTGCTGCCAAACTCCATGAAAAGCTCTGACTTCCCTTCAAAGAGCCCTTTCATTTTGCAAAACAGGGGCATTGGCCAAGGAACAAGTTACTCACCCCATCCCCTGTGCTCTGTCACTCAGACATGGAGCACAAACCCTCCTGGCACCACAGGAACCTTTTGGTAGGATCACACATTGGGCTATTCTGCATTCCCAAAGGAGCAAGCACCTCTGGGGACCACACACTGATTTTTCAGATCAGTTACTGAGGTGGACTGTGAACAGCTCAGAACCTTCCTAAGCTGGTAACCAGGTTCATCCACACATTGCTCCTCCAGGGTGGATGGGAACATCCCCACGCAGACACCCAGCAGCCCCAGGATCCCCAGGATGGGATGGGGATGAGCAGCTCAGGCTGTGGGTGGCACTGGGCACACACAGGACTGGACTCAGAGCTGGGAAACAGCACTGAAGAGCTGTGCATGGAGCAGGTGCTGCATGAGCCACAGACCTTGTTGCAGGACATCACTCCAGCAGCAGGTGCCCAGCTGGTGCTGGGATCCTGGTCTACCACCAGGCTGGACCAGGGAAACAGCAGCACATGGGGGATTTTTCTGGTGTGTGGTATTTTGCTTGCAAGTCCCCCCCAACTTCCCAAGGAGCTGGGAGGTTTGAAGGCATCGTACAACACCTGCTTAGAGACCCTCACCCAAATGAGCCAGGCCATCTGGGTGTGGATCAATTCGCCTGTGTCAAACCCTGCAGCTCACCACACTTACAGGGATGGATGGAGATGGAGCAGAGTCCTCTGGCATGGGCTTCATGCTGGCCATGGCCCCCACCTACCTGCTGGTGCTCAGGTCAGAGCACAAAATCAGAGACAGGAGTGGTTCTGTGGGGTGTAGGAGTGCAGGAAAGCAGTGGGACAAATTCCTTTTCTCAGGTGCAGAGAGGCAGCTTCACTTCCCACGCTGTCTACTGGCATGAGGGGAGAGGAGGAGGAAGATGGGGACCAAAGCATCTTGCAGAAAGGGGGTATCCACAGGGCCCACTCCCTCACACACCCCAGGAAAAACCTGCTTTAGACACTTGGCTAAGTGCAAGTGCAAAGTCCAAGTGCATGGGCAGGAGGATACAGCCAGTTTCTCTCTCCTTTTATTATCATTATCAACACCTGGGACACTGTGAAAGCTTTCATGAAGGCTGCACCTGGTCCTCCAACCTCATCCCATTTTAGCTGCTGTGTCCTCTCACAAAGCTGCTGTTTTGAGTCAGAAAAGGGTATCAAGAGAGCAGCTGTTACCAGCCACAAGCCCTGCTGTGCCTCCCCCCGGGGTCAAAAGCAGCCAGCCCAGATGGTGGAGCAGGTCAGGAGAGGGATGTGCTTCACGGGATGCTGACAGCCCCCATGTGTCCTGGCTTTACTGCAACCAGGAGATTCCTGCTCCTGAGCATTTTCCCTTGTGGCTCTAACTCCCCAGGAAACCTGACCTCTCCCCCAGGGCAACAGGATGGCCACAATGGCCGCAGAACCTGCCACCCATGCTGCTGTTGTGACAGTGGGGAAGCCAAGCATGTGCAATGCCTTCAACAGAAAGGGTCTTCTCCTGGGACTGCTGATGTTCTGGTGGTCCCTACTTGAGCACAGCCTAGCTTTTGCCTAGATCCAGCCCTAGGAGAGCTCTAAGCCTGGCCCTGGGTTCAGAGTTTTCCCTTTCCATTTCCCCAGGCCATGTCTGACACACAGGTAGCTCATCCCAAGCCATGGCCAAGCCTACAGAGAGCTACAGGTGGCTCTCTTCATGCAGAGCCATGTCTGGGACAGCCCGGGAGCATGAGCCCATCTCTTACAGCTCCTTGGGGCTCAGAGAAGGAGGAATTTATGAGTGGGAAACACAAGCAAAACCCCTGTTAGCCCCATGTTAGCTCAGAAAGCCAAAGCCCACCAGGGAGGCGATGTATTTCTCTGCTTCACTTTGCCATAGTGTAGCTCTTCTCCCCAGGGAGAGGTGAAGAAACGCACTGCTGGCCAGTGGCAACCTTCCCCATAACATCTTCCAGGGACTGAGAGAGACTGGAACCACCCTGGCCCATGTCATGCCTCACCAAGCCAATCTTCCCACCATGTGAAAGCTGTGGCCAGACCTGTCAGAGAAGCCAAGAAGAGGGGCACAGCCCCTCAACTCTTGGTTCTTGAGCCAGCTGGGATCATGCTTAGCTGTTTTTGTAGCAGCAGCAGAGGCAGCAATGGAGATGGGGATGAGGTGGGTGCTCTGCCAGAGCTGAGGGACTTGCTTGGCACTGGACATGGCACAGTAAGACTCCTGTCCTGCACAGCAACAGTGCTGCCTGTGACAGGCTGTTTTACTGTCTGAAGTCTAAATTTGGCCCTGTGGCCAGCACCAGCTTCACTGCTGAGAAGCCAAGGTAAGGGGAAGCGAAAGCCACAGGAACTGTGACACCTGTTCTGCCCCGCTGTTTCGCTTGTCTCACTCTCAGGAAACCTTGAGTTGCTATATTTGAGCACTGATTACATCCTAGCTCTGTTCTTATCCTTGTTTGTGAAGTTTGACTGATTTCACACACTCTTGTGTACACAATGTGCCACCCTCTGGCTGCCAGCGAGCACTCACAGCTGGCTGGGCTTACTCCCCCTCCACCACAGGGACACAGGCTCCTGGGGAGGATGGAAATGCTGTCCCTAGGCCTTCTGCACCACCAGCATCCCAGCGCACATGGGAAACCAGAGAGGAGCTGCTGGAAGGCCAGGCTGGGTGCAGGTCTGCGATTTGACACCCCCCATGGCAAGAGGTGCCCAGAGATGGTGGGTACTGGCCCTTGTCCTGCAGGGCAGAGCACCCTCTGGAAAAGCCAGGACAGCTGCCACAGACATAGGGGTCTGCATTTAAAGAGGGAGAGGATGGGGATGAAACCAATGCAGCTGCACAGCAGCCCCTGCAGAGGAGTGTGGCAGGGAGGCTAGCAGGGGGCAAGTGGAGGGGGGAGCAAGCAGAGGCTGTGAGGGTTGGGGCCCGTGGGAGAGGAGGGAGAATAAAGGATGGCCACTAAGCCCCAGGCCATCCTGGATGGGTGGGTTCCTGATCTCCCGGTCGTCCACCATCAACAGCACCTTTTTATTCCTGAGGATGATAATGATGATTCATCCACGCCAGGAGACCTCCCAGCCTGGGTCATGCTGCTCCATAGTATGACCCCTCTTTCCTTTAATCCCATCTCACGGCAGCTTTTCCTCTCCATCTGTTTTTCTACTATTGAAGGGACCGTTCATTCTCCTAGGAGTCAAAGACCACTCAAAACAACTCAGGCTTTCAAGCCAACCTCCAAAACCCCTCACCCTTCTTCTCTCCAGCCAGAGGGGCTATACTGGAAGGAGGCAGCTGAGTCCTCTTTGACTGGGGGCACCAGCACAGCAGAGCACATACCCCAGTCAGAGCTTTCACAGACAGACCAAGAAAAGTCATGTGTGTATTCGTTTCTTCCACTGGCATTTCCCTGGTCAGACTGATCCAGTCATGACCTCTCTATCCTTAGTTATACACTCTCCTGATACTTTCTTTCACACACTGCTATGGCACTCTTTGGTGCAAGCATCTGCACAGGAGCCCACGCAGCATGGCCTACCCATTTTTCTTCTACCACACGTCAAGGGGATTAGAAGTTACATGTTAAAACACTGCCCAAAGAGTGCTGCAAGATTCATAATGTGGTCACAGGCCCAGGGAGCAAACAGCCTGAAACAGGGCAGGAAGCTCACACTGAACACAGAAGAAGGGGGAACCTACTGTTCAAAACCAACATCCAGGTAAGCACAGCCTTTTGAGGGGTCTCAGCTGGCTGGAAACAAGTCCCTCATGGGTTTTGATCAGCATCCACTGGATGTAAGGTGGGAGCTGAGGTGGGAGAGCTCTTTTTCTCGTATTTGTTCTATTATAGTCCTAGACCTGAGTTATCCCTTCTGTGCAGCTGTCTGCTAAAGAGGATTTGCCTGGAGACTGCTTGTCTGTGATTCTTGAGCAAGAAGCAATGAAATCCTTGTGAGCCCATGCTGCCAGAAAAACTGCTTCACAAGAAGTATAGAGGTGAGCTTGAATGGACACAGAATAGCACGACCCAAAAAGAGGGACTTGCCTGCGTGACTGTTTCCATTTTCTCCTCTTTCCTTCTCTTTTCAGGTCTCTGTCAAATAAAACTGGGGTTAAAATATTTTTCTCCTCTCGTGCTGAGAGGCAAATTAATTGGTCCTTATGAGACTCTCAGAGTGAAAGGATTGCATGAAATGGAATTAACCTTTTGTGGCTATGGAACTGCTACACATGTGCCATAGCTGTGGGCATCACAGAATACCCTGAGTTGTTAGGAAGCCACAAGGATCACTGAGTAGTTTTTGTACAGATATTGTACTGTACAGTACAGTATTTGTACAGGTGACAGGTACAAGAAAAGCCCTGAGAAGGTCGGACATGAGGCTTCATCTGGAGCTGAAGAAAGAGGCTATCTTCAGAATGACTGGTGGGAATAGCTCCTGGAAAACAGGCTCTCCCTCTAGAGCCTTCCATTCAGGCCGGGATCACATGGAACATCCCTTCCGATCTCCTTGCTGGTTAACCACCCCCGCAGCGTCTCTGCCTCATATTTTGGAGATTTCTCCATCAAATGAGAGAGCTCTTAAAAGAGTTAATTAACTCTCTTAATTAAAGGATGTGTGCAACACCCAAACGTCCCACACACACGCGCACACCTCCCAGCCCGGCCGTGTGACCACGGCAGCCCCCGCGGGCCCGGCCGGTGTCCCGGGGGTGCCGGGCTGTCCCCGCCGAGAGCCGGGCGGGTCCCGGCGCTGTCCGCGGTCCTGAGCGCCCCGCGCCGCTCCGCGGGGCACCCCCGGGATACAGGGACGTGTCTGCTGCTCGGGCGAAGCTGGCTGACAGGGAAAAACCAACCAGCCAACAAGAAGGAGAAAAAAAAAATTTAAAAATCTATATTGGAATTTATCATTGGAAAATGAATGTGATGCATGTCTTTCTCCACCCCCTACCAGCTCAGGTGTATCATCATCCTCCAATCCTAAACTAAAAAATTGTTCCAGCCCAGTCCCCTGATGTACTTCCTGACATACTCAATCCATATTCTGAAGCAAATTCCCCAGCCACAGAGGGAATTCACTTCCGAATGTGAATTGAGTATGAAAAACTTCCTTGGGGTGCCTTCCTGAGCTTTGCAGCAGCCTGAAGAGCAAAGTGGGGGAAGAGTGGAGGTTAAGAGTTTCAGAAAACACACTTCTGCAATAATACATAGTTAATCTCCCTTACAGCTTTTAACAAGCTGCCCTCCTTACAGACATTTACAATTTGAGTCCCTTCAGGCCTCTCTCTGCCCTGAAATTAATACAATTCTTACAATGAGGCTCATGGCAGGGGTGGCACATGTCACTGGCCCAGAGGGGCACACGCAGCTGCTGAACAGGTGGGTGCTGCGTATGAGAGGTGGCAGGCAGCAATAGAGAATGACTCAGGGATTCACCCAAAGAACACAGCAGACATGCACAAGTGGAATGAGTCATTGCTCATTCATTGAGACAATTAATCAGAGACGAAATCAAAGGAGAATGACTTATCTAAGCCTTAAAACGGGCTTCTAAATGCCTGCCTCCTTTCTACGTCTTGCCTGTAGAGCCCATGTCTCTCTAAAGTGAGAAATTGAAAACAGAAGCTTTCCTTGTCAGAAATATTTATTTAGGGTGAGCTCATTACAGTGGCTTTTAGCTGAAGCTATCATCTCTCTTGTATACACAGCTCTTTGTCGGTCTAACATATTCCTCCTAAAGAATTTTTGCTATTTGAAAATGTGTTTTTTCTCCACTAAGCTTTTTTCCTATCTGTCTTCCTCAAAATTTCTTCCTGTTGGGATATTAGGCTTTTAGAGACACATCACAATATACCAAACCATGGAGCACTCTGTTTCATATCCTACAGGTTCTCATGTGGATAGTCCAAAGCCAGCTTCCAGACCCCTGGATGCCTCCTGGCTGAACCAGTCTCAGGTGTATGGTCACCAGCACAGTCTCAGTGCTGACTGGTTTTCTAATTCTGGCTCCTAAATGGTTTGGAGTCAATTTCATTTGGAAATGACAGAATCCTTGAAGTTCATGGGGCTGATAATAACTTTACCCAACCAAAGATCATTGGAGAAAAATGGTTAAGAGCGTGGACTGAATGCGCTTGAAAGACGTGAATCGTTCTGCGATAAAGCTCTGGCCTCTGAGTCCAACTTTTCCCCCGAACCTCTGCTCCTGCCTGGCAGCAGGACTTCCTGCCGCGTGCAGAGACACGGAAAAAACAAAAGCTAGGACAAGCGGGTCACCCAGCTTCACGTGAGAGTGGAAGACCGAAAATGCAAAGACTTCTTATCCCTGCAGGAGACGTCTCCACCCTGACCCCTGCAGACCTTCGGCTGAAGAGTCGCTAACACCCAGCCTGACAGAGCAGAGACGACTTGAGCAGCCTGCAAGAATGGACCCACGTTGTTATCACAGAGCCACAAGAAAGGGTGAAATGTCTCCACTGGGCTTGGAAGAAATTCCTGGTATTTTTGTCGTATTTCTAGCCATTTGGGATAAGAAGCAAGGCTGTGAAGGTTAACCAGAAGCTGAGTTAGGGTCCCAGATAACCCAAGCCAAAGTGCCAACGAGCAGAAGAGCCCCAGACAGGTTTTGCAGCCAGGCACTGACACCGGGAGCTGCCTCAACTCACAGTAACCCCCGGCACAGGACACAACACTCTGTGAAATGCCATAAGCAGCTTATTTTACGTGGCTGTATGTCAGGAACCCTCCGCCAAAATAAACCCCTAGGCTTGCTTCAATGCATCTTTTTAAAGAAAGGAATTTATATAAATACCCTTTTGTGAAAGAAAAATATTGTTGTGAGTCTGTGCAATATTTCACAAGATTTTTTTTTTTAAATTATCTTCACTTTGGAACATAGGAAGTAAAACATTAGCCTGAATAACAGTCTTACCTACATTTTGCTGTTCTTATCACCTATGACAGGAATCTCCAGGTGATACCTGGGAGCCAGGCTACAACCAGCACCTACCTGAAGAAAAATGAAAATGGCAACTATATAATGAAAGTAAGATTTTAGCTCTTTAAAAATATAATAAGTATATAATAAAAAATTAAATAAGTAATAAGGGTCCTCTATACATTAAAACCCGCTCTTTACATATTTGTTTACAACATTTATAGAGCAGTTACACCTTGTTTACTCAGTGCTTGTGTTCTCTGCTCACTCAATACTGTGAGAATGAAGATTTGGTTAAAGTCTAGGTAATCTGCCAGCACTCTGGCATGTCTGGATTCTCAAGAATCCATTGCTACGGAAATAAAAAGGAAATTAAACCACTGGAAAAATTTAAAAAGTATGTTAGGTTGCTATGGAGCCCGATTAAATTTGGAGGCAAGGTTTAACTTGCCACTTCATTCACATCATTTGGAGGTAACGTTTAATTGACACTTACTTCACATCATTATGCAGTGAGAGTGGCAGGGGATTGAAGGGCCCTGTGCTGCTGCTCAGTAGCACCCCAGGCCCTCTCTAAAATGACCCATGCACAGAAATCCTCTCCTCAAGATGCAGTGTGGGCACCACCACCTTTCAGTCAGCTCTGGCCACATGAACCTTAAACACCTTTCTGCAGTTTCTCACTCCTCTGGTACAATTTTTAAAAGTAGTGGCATGTCAATGGATATGAAATTCAGCCACTGAGGCTGTCAGACTCTTTCAGGTAGTGTCACGAGCCAGTGCTATTACACTGCAGCCTATTTGTGGTATATTACAATGCAATATATATAGAAATGAACCTCCTCCTCTGAGATGGTCCCTCTCACAAATTAAACATGGCTTACAATCTATCAAGCATGCCTGCAACAGCCTGAAGAACAGTAATAAAAAACCAACCAAACAAACAACAGGTTTAAATTGGTTTTTCTGTAGTTTTTCTCTTATTCAAGTATAGACCAGTATAGTGCATTGTAACAGTACTTTTCCATGAAGTCTGGGGTCTGGACCTTTTGGCAGTAGTGACATAAACTCTCTGATGGTGATCTGGTATTATAATACTGCAAATCAGTCAAATAATCCCTGAGGTGAACTAGAGACCCCTTCACTATTCATCTATTCTTTATTAGCAGTAAGTAAAACCAGTAATCAGGCAGCAAGCACCTTCAAAGTAAAAGCTGCTGCTCTGGAATTAAAAGTCATAACTTCACAAGCAGTTTCACAGCAAGGCACTTTTGTCAAGTATCACATTGCTAGTAAATGCACTCCTATTCACAAAAGAAATTTCCCTTTTTTTTTTAACTTAATGTTCTGGTACTTCAATTAAAACAAAAATTCAAGTCCTGGTCAACTGAAACTCGTAACTGCAGTTGCAATTGTACCCATACAGAAACCTTTTATTTCTAACCAGTCAACAAATTCTGGCTGAGCATTCTGAAGGCCACAGTTCACACCATGAAGTGCTGAGGAGAGCCACATGTAGCACACAGTAACAGAAGAGCACATTTACCAAGGTTTATATTGCAATTGAGTACTGCAAGAAGTTACAAATTATACTTATAGAACCTCCTAAACATGGCCATAACACAGCCCCACTGCAAGTTCTGCCAGCATGCTGCTGCAGTTTGAAGTCAGACCTGCTTGTAAGAAGATGAAACAACCTCTCTATCAGTTCCCTGGTTCATCTGTGTGGTTTTTTTAAAAACCTGCATCCTTCTATTTGATTTCTGAAGTGTCCCAGTACCATCCAGACTCACTTTCCCTTCCCACCCCATCAATAGGCAGGGCTTCCAAAATATCCACTCCTGGCGCTGCCAGCAAGTCCCTCTGTTACCAAAACATGCTTCTTCCTCTCTTCAGGGCCTATGTTTTGGTCTGGGAAATGGTATTAAATAGGAATCCTCCCTCTGCCAGAGAAATACTGCAAGGAAGGAGGCTAACCACCAATTTGAGGCATGCACATCTTTAGCTGGAATATTACTCCCCATTCAAATTTTCCTCTGCTCCAAAACAGACGCTGGGGGTATTTTTTCCTGTGAGCAGCATTTCTCTGGAGTAACTCCATGAATTTGCTGCCTGAGGCTGTGCTCCATCTGCACATGTTGCTCCCACTTATCAAGCAAGGCTGGGGAAACACAGTCTAGTACAGCTGGGCAGCAGGACAGCTGAAACACAGGAGCCCATGTCACTCAGATCTGCCAGGCTGTTAGCAAATCCCTCACAGCACTGGACAAACTCCCACTGGTGTCACAGGGAATTTGGACAGTGGGATCTATGGCAGGCTTTCATCCTCAGAATAATTAACTTTGTCCCAGCCTTAAGGAAAGTTGCCCAGGAGAAGAAAGTGGAAGGGAACTCGTGGGGGTCTAGAGATTTACATCAGTACTGGCAATTAGACAGGGCTATGGAAAATCTGGGGAGCCCACATGAGCAGTGAGACAGGCAAATGACTGTGATGGGTAACAGATGAGATGGCAAGAGCACAAGCATGGAACTCTTCACTTCAGTTGTGCCAAACCAAAGACCCTTTGACTACTCATCTATTCCTTATTAACAGTAAGTAAAATCAGTAATTAGGTAGTAAGCCCCAGGGACACTTGCAACTGCAGGGTTTTAGATGTGGGGGTGCAGAGGAAAGGACTGAGGAGCTGCTGCTAAGCACAGACACAATATAAGCTTTCTTTGCTGTCTCTACTCTGTATTTGCAGAATAAATAGAAACTCCCAAAATAACCTGTGTCCAGTACCTTTGTGGACTTCATGCTGACATTGGTTTTAAACCACCTGCAGGTTTCAAAGTGCCCACAACCACATCATGTACCCTTCAGTATGCAAGAACAATGCAAAACTGTGAGCACTATGCAACACTGAAGACAGCGTGGCAATAAACAATGAAGATGAGTTACTCTGTCCATCCACTTTGTGACTATTTGCCCACAGAATTCAGACAAAAGGTTTTTCTAATACCCCCAAGTGCAAAATACCACATCTGGAAACCAGGAGCACAGATGTTGTTGCTAGCAGATGGGAGAGGCTGCCTCAGAAAGCAGCAGATGGAATTTGAAATCACCATGGATCACTGAGTCTACACAAGCACTTGGCATGCCACAATGCCATGGTAAAAACGGCAGGCAGAGTTTGTGGACACAAACATCAAGAGGTTGAGAAGCAATCTTAGCACCATTTTTGGGGGGGTACGTAGAGCACCAGGCTAACAGCCGGTGCTGGGTCACGAGAAGCAGGAAGCACAAAGCTCCAGAAGAAAATGTTTCCAGCTTCTGAATTGAATGTATACAACATAAAGCTTCAAGTGCTCATTTGCTGCAGTTCATCCAAGAACTGAATAGATTAGTGGGTAGCAGGAGACCATCTGGGACTTCTCAGCCTTGTTGATAAGGATGCAGCAATCCACAGGCTGAAGATGAAGTTCAAAGCCCAATGTGAAAACGCACTTGAAATTCTCGGTAATGACCGCAATCAAATATTAGAACAGGTTCGCCCAGAACATGAAGAATTGCCACTATCTTTAGGGCAAGCTTAGGGCACTAACTTTTGGGGAGGAAGACTCAGATACAGCTTTCAGAGTAAGTTTTTCAGATAAGCAATATAGAGGGGGTGGAGAACGGAATTGCTGCAGGTGGACAGTCAATTCTGAAGCAAGAAGGGCACCCACAAAGGGACAAGTCTGTGGGTGTAATTCACATTCCACATATCTGGCACACTCAAATTTGCCTTGCTGCATAGGGACAGTGACTAAATTAGAATTCTCACACTTCAACCATTGTCTTGCAGGGGTCAGGGGGGGGGGGGGGAATTTTCCCTTTGCTTGAGGTGCAATCAAGCCCTGGGAGTTTCCTGAAGAGTGCAGGAGTTTCCACAGAGATTTCTCAGTGACAAAAGGTTATTGACACAGACTAGACTAGCCAGTCCTCCACCTCAGCCAGACTTCTCCCAGCACTACTCCATTCTCCAAGCAGTGGGGTGGAATGGGTTGTACCCTGATCTACTTACCAGTGACAAACACAGCACAGCATTTTGCAGTACAGTCCAGGCAACTGGTTCCTGCTGGTTTATTAAACCACTTAGCCAAGGGTCAATGGGATAACACTACTAATGTGTAGGTTTCCTTAACATACACAAAAACTACCAGCTTAGGCTCTAGCAGCTGCTTTGCACACAGTTTTTCTCAAGACTCACTTTTTCCAGCATGATGACTCAACTCTTTCCTAGGAGGAAAATCAGTCAGGTTTGGCAGGCTAAGTACTCCCTTGGCTGGGCAGTCTTGCCTATAGGATATGGAACTCATTGAGATGAAGCAGAACGGATCACAGTACTGCTACTGCAGCAAAACATGACTGCTAAGCTTTATACCCATATTCAAGTGGTATGTGCTGCTTAAATAAAAAGGCTATTTTGTTGCTGAAAATAGCAACTGCAGGTATTTAATGTATTGATGAACTAAATATGCTAATATGTAATAAGCAATATTAAATTAGCAGGAATGCACAGATTTTTTTCTCTCGTAGGACCAACTACTCTGTCTCTGTAAGGGCACTTTGAATATCCTGATTTCAAAAGTATTAAGTATTCCATCACAGCAGGAAGGAGAGCATAAGTACCCCTGGCAGAACAATGGCAACAATAGTGAATACCATGTGTCTCATGCCTCACAGCCCATGACAAGACTGAGCTCACCTTGCACAGCACAGAGAAGGCAGAGTTCTAGCACTTAAAACAGAACAGGATACTTATTTTCACTAACAATACAACTGCAATGGAGCAAAACCATCTTTCTTTAGTTCCTCTGAATGTTTACCATTATATAAGCTCCATATGGAATTTATAGAGTACTCTGGCACCACTTGCCCAAGCACAGCTATTTTGTTGTTTCAGTATCTGACCCTGCGAAGCTGAGCTTGGTGTTCTAGAAACATAAGGGTGGTACCCAAAATAACTCCAAAGCTTTCATGGTGTGATAAACAGGAGTTAAGGTAAGAGAGTTTCAGGTGACAAGCAGATGGTTTGTGTTGCCCAGCTGCATTATCAGTTCTCTAGTTAAGTTCATAGGAAAGCAATTAGATCTGGAAAAGGGACTACACAAGGTTCATGATTACTTCCATGGGATCACACCGCCTCTAAATTCCACAGAAGTTTCCACTGCAGGTGTTACAAGGTCCTGGAGACTGGAATTTCTCCAGCAATACTTAACTGAGGCTAGAGTTTGTCTGAGCTCTGGAGGGGATTAGAAGCAAGCACACTTCTTAAGAGCATTTATTCTTTATTCTAGAGCAGGAGCAGCAAGTAGACTGCCACACAACCCTAGTTTTTACTTAGCTGTGATCTGCTCAACTCCCACTGACCATTGGTTAATAGTAGCATCAGCTTTTAGGACAGTGTGAAAGCAAAGACTTTCAACCTGTAAATAACCTGAAGAACAATTGCTGACTTTGTTTCTTGCCCCCTTGGCTCATGAGTTGAAGTTTGCAGTAGCATATAAAATGAAATGCATCATAGAACAGACTGGTAGGCTCTAGTTCAGACCAGACCCTACCTAACAGGCCTAGGTCATGGTTTCACCATGTCTTAAAGTTGAGACCAGATGACGGTCAGAGAGGGGAAAAAATGGTTCTCTAGAAACTGCCTCTACAATGTAAGTGAAAGATTAATCATGCCTCATTTAACCAACTAATCTTCAATAAGGTGAGGCAGATATAAAAAATGTACCTTGAATAACATCTAAAGCAAGCATTACTGTGTACCCCACACTATTACTCACCTCACAAGTGCACCTGCACACACATTGGTCAAAAAGCTCTACAGATACTTTTTCAGCATTATTTAGACACAAAAATTGCTTGAGGCAAGGGTTGTTTAGCATAAGTTTATTTGCACAAGAATTTCAGCATCATTAAGGTCCAAACCCCAATTTCCAAGGATGACAAGTGAACACCACAGTGCAGAACAGTAGACAAAGTTACTGTGACCAATCTCACATTTGGGCTCATCACAAATGCAAATATTTCTAGTACCTTGTTTTGCCAGCTAAAGAGGGAGGGGGGCAGGGGGGGAGAAAGGACAAAAAGAACAACTCACTTTTTCCAAAGAGATGAGAGATTTGCCAAGAGCTGACTTAGTTTAACAGTAACAAATAATAGTATAAACATAGGGAAAAAGGCCTTCTACATTTCAACAGAAAGTGCAATTTTATTCAGAGAGAAAAGCCCAGTCCAGACACTTAAACGAGAAAAACCAGAGTGCTCCAACCATTGCTCCCAAAGTTTCTACTATAGACCAGCATTCCACTCTATATCTAGCTTCATTGAAATTAAAGAACATTTATGAAATACACTCAACAGTTTTCAAGAAACAATTGAGTAAGACTTAGATGTGAGGGCTAGAAATTTCACTATTCATTTGGCTCTCCCAATGCCCAAATTAGACCAAGCTGCCAATGGCTGTGGTCAACTTACTGCTTATTCCTGTGCCTAACAATTACAGAATCCTGATTGAGCTGAGTGAGAGGAATAGGAAACAAGTACCCCCAGTACACTGACAGCTTATAGTTAAGGCAATTTGTCCAGGCTCTCTTCTAAGAGGCCTTTTCCTGACTACTCATATAGTGACAAGCAGAGATCACTACCAACATCAGTGGTTATTCCAGGAATTAGGAACCCACAAAGCCTTGGCACATGCCAAATGCTTAACCCCAGAACTCAAGTCCAAAATATGTATCTTTAAGTTTCAATAAAAAGCTTTAGCTATTTGAACTAGATTTAAATACTACCTACTGCTTTGTAGAGGAGATGATTAAAGTAAAAGCATGAGGATCTTCAAAAAATGGTTACTCAGAAGCAAGCAGTAGTCTTAAACCCCCAGCTTAGTGATCGACTGACTGAGCTGAGGACAAACACAGCAATGATTAAACCTTGAGCAGAGGAAGCACAAAATATGCCTTAGCTTACAACTTGTCACAGTGACCATGGATCAGCACAGGGATTTTACCAAAGTGCCTAAAACACAGTCTTCTACCAGGTCTCCTTGGTAGCATCTCTATCAAATAAAAAGGTCTATCTTACAATGAGGAAGTAACAACAATAAACTACAAGTCAAGGGGAACATGGCAATAAATGTAACATGTCAACGGTGCTTAACCTCAGACTGGCTTTGTCCAGCAGTGCTTACAAGCTACACAAAGAAAACAGCTGTTTTATACCACAGCCTAGTTAGTAGAAGCTTGATCCTGAGGAATGGTGCACTCACTGAGTGTTCCTGCAGCTTTGTTTCAATGCCACTGCCCAGAGGGAAGGTATCAGGTAATAGTCTGAAGTACAGTAGTCTCTCTCTAACCTCCACATGACACACAAGGAGGCAACAGAGGTTAGAACAGGTTTGCAGAGGCATTATTAATGCCAACGGGTGACTGAATCAAGCAGGCATCCTCAACTCAGCCTAGGGTCACCACTTTTACCTAGTGCTCATTCTCAAATTATTCCTTGCTATAGGGGCCACCATAAACCTGAACCCAAACCAGCTAACACACAGCAAATTAAGCCACTGCCACTTGCACCATCAAGCTGCCAGGACATCCCAGAACAGAAAAGGGTAGGCTTCTTGCAGCACAGGGATGAAAAGCTACCAAGCACACCTGCTTTACCTGCCCAGCCAGGATTATTTTGCAGGCAACAGGACAAGCAGTGTCCCAGCAACCCGTGGTACTCCAGGCCCAATGCAGCAGGTGCTGTGCAGCCTCAGGATACAATTTAACCATTAGAGAGTTTAGTACCTTACCACCAGGCTACAAAGCATCAGTATTTCCCAGGTGCCAGAGTATCTTAACAAGCAGACAGGGAACACAGAGTCCTGCAAAGCTCAAACCCAGGCACTCAGCTGTTCAGAGAGCAGCCACTCAGCGTGGGGCTTCCTTAGAGGCCTCAGCATCAAGTTGCATTAGCAAAAGCACAATTCTTATGGCAGAAAGCTTAACTTCTCCATAGCTCCATCTCACCAGGAATCCAATTCAGCCTTTTGTTCTTCTCTAGCATTTCCCTTTCCAGGAGATGCACCTGGCCTGATGTTCAGCACTCAAGGCACTAAAGACTCGTAAAACAAGCCCGTGTTTCCAGCTTGTGAGGACTCCTCCCAAGCATCTCACCACTTCTTCCACATGAGCTGATGCACAAAAACAGTTCCTAAAGATCAGCCATGACCTCACAGATGACAGATACCCGAGGCTAAGCCCCTCCAGGCAACGGTTTACTTCTGCAATGGCTATAGCACAGGTTGGCTTCAAAAACATCTATGCAAGAGATGACAGCAATTACAAACTCTTCAGTCTCCTTCCTAGTGACACTCTATACTAGGCCAAGTATTGCTTTGCATGCAGGAGTTATTCTTGCCTAGGATTGCATTCCAGCAGGAAGCTTGCACTAAGTTTAACACATATGACAACACTGGCATCATGTTAGTTTTTCAAAAGTCAAAGTCTTGGATGACATGTCTTGTCTGTAAACCACACCAAGTCCAAGCCACAGTTAATGAAAAAGGACAGATTTGCTTTCAAATTTAGCCACTTTTGTTGACTAATCAGGAAGATTTTAATGAAAAAAAATCCACAATATAATCCACCAAATTATTTGTCTTTTTGCTACTGAAGTTGCCATCAAAACTGTTCAGGAAATTAAGCTTAAGGCTGCTTGGCTACATACAGTCCACTTTGTAGATTGCATCCCTCTCTGCCTTCCTAAGCTAACTGGAGAAGTCTGAACAGAGAAGTAGCCTCACTCTCTGTTGAGACAGTCTTTATGAAGTAGTTATGGACAGTGGAAAAAACTTGCTTTTGGTTTTATGAGGAGCAGGCAATTTTTACTGTCATTTAAGTGCTGCACTGCTGTTGTTTTCCACCTTGAACAGCAACCAAAAATTGGTGTTCCGCCTGTTTTCTGCTTTAACTTCTAAGCTTTAATAATTTGTTGGATCAGGCACTTTGGTCTTACAAGCTTGCAGAAACAGTAATAAATAGTAATAGAAGTAATAAAAAAGATTCAGTGAACAAGCATTCTTGAACATTGCACTGGCACATAATAAATAGCTCTAAGATTTGCCTTTCTAGTCTATGTCTCTGGTTAAACAAAAGAAACTCAAGGTGATTGCTATACGTATTTTACTATTGTAATTCAGTGAAAATTGTCCAGTTAATAATACCACTATATAAATAACTGAGGAATTTTTAACCTTCCTTATAAAGCCCAGGAGTCTCAAAGCAGCAAGTTCAGCACACACCCTTCAGGAAGATCAGCCCCCTATACCTCCAAGGGAGTGCATACTCTTCCAGAGGCTATTCTGAACACAGGCCCAGACTTGCAACACATACAGCTTATGTGGACAGCTCTGCTTAGGGCTTGTAGACCTCTTCAAGTGAGGGTTAAGAGCAGTAAAAAGGAAGAATTTTACTCTAACCACTCAAAATGCCATCTTACACAGTGACAGGTAACAGTGATAACCCAGTAAGCTCAACCCTTCAGCGGTGACTGAAATGCAAACCTTCAGGACCTGCCTGAAGTTGTACAATAAGAAACTCATTTTAGGAGGCACTTTTAGAATTCATACTGTGTCAGCAGTGCACATAATTCTGCAACTTATAGTGCCTTGAGATTTTTCGTTTAGGCTTTTTGTTGGTTTTGCTGTGTACCTGTGAGGAAGAAAATATGGTCAAACCCCAAAGTAAGAGCTGTGCTACTTTCCAACCGTGCCAAAATTGTTTTGAAAGATAGTCAGAAAGGCTTTAGCTTAATCCTGGACTCAAGAATATTTTTCCAAGTTAAGTATTCAAGCTGTGGTTCCAATTCTATTTAAAGCTTCAATTCCTCATTTCAAGGACTTTTCACATTACTAAGTTTTAGATTGTTTTGGTGTGTTTTTTGAAATGCCACCTTCCAAGTTTTTGTAGTCAAGAAAAATTTAACCGGTTTATGTGTTATGAATAGACTTACTAAACTACCTTCAACTTCCAAGAAATTAATCTTGAACTCAAGGCAGGACCACACATCCATAGGCACTACAGGAAACAACATTTACATCCTCTACAAGACAGACAGTATCCATACTGTTACCAGCTCTACACGGCCACAAAGCAAAAGCAACCCCAGCATAACATGAGCCCACTCTTGGCACAATTAGTTCAATAGAAATGTGGCCAGAGCTTGGACTGAGGAAGAGTAATGAGGTTAGGGAATAGAAAGCAGAGTTTTGCTGCTACTCCAGGAGCAGCTTCTGCTTAAGGCATTTTACAGTCAATTAACCAACCCAGTTTACTGAATACTCCACTTAGATCACATGTTAACAGCCACTTCCAGAACTAGTACAAAGTTTCTCAACTGCTTCTCTTAACGTTTGGCTGCTGGTTCTCTTCTCCGGACGAAGAGGTAATAAGGCTTTTTGGCATTTGTAGAGATATACTGAAAGGTTCATAGCAGGTCACCTGGCTGCATAATCCCACTGCACACCAGGAAATGGACAGTCTGATGCAGTCATGTTTCCATTAGAGAACGTCCAACTGACAGTTATTACTCGTCTATATATACACTCAGCATCCTGGCTTTCAGTAGCCTCCACCCAGGAGCACTCGAGGGAAGCGGTCAATTGCAAGGCAACCAAGTGGGGTAGGACTGGCCATACAGCACAGGGGCACTTGCAAGGTAGTAGTTGCTGAAGTTTGCATCACTGACATAAGGTGCTGGCTGGTAGTAACAGGTTACATTAGTGGCATTAGGGATGACATTCTGTTCTGCCAGCACCTTGAGTGCTAGCAGAGAAATCAAATTGAGAGTCTGCCTTCGCTCGTGTCCCATGAGGCAGACGGTGCTCTCGTTCACCACCCTGCGCAGAATCATGAGGTAGTCATACTTGCTCCTCTCTTCTTTGGAGAAGTGGTTCTGGAGGTAGGTCTCTAGCTTGCGCTGCTGATCCAGGATGTCTGGGAAGTCTATGAAGAATCGGGAGCACATGTAGCGCTCCAGCGTTTTGATCTCATCCTTATCCATGGGCCTGAAGTCTCGTACTAAGAGGTTACTATACTTCAGAAGCCCACCACCTCGGATCTCTTCAGGATTTTTGGTAGCTATCAGCTTGTTCTGAAGGTGATCAAAAGCTGCTTCAAAGTCTCCATACATGCTCTCCCCAATCACAGTTGGATGGAAGTGCTCTGACATGGGGGTTTCTGAGTAGTCATAGTAAAAGAGCAGGGAGTCCAGTATGATTTGGAACGAGTCCACACTGAACTCAAACTGTCGTCGTATGCAGTCTACAAACTTAAGCTCCACGTTTTTGCCATGCTTATTGGAAAGTGATATCAAGCTCCAGCGGTCAGTCTCCGTGTACACTTTGACCAGCTTCTCAATATAGGCTTCCTTCAGTGTTACAGGACTGATTTTCCGCTTGCTTACTCCTTCCGGCAAGAAATTCAAGAGGGATCGCAAGACCACATCTCGAACCAACTGAAATTCTGCCTCACTTGGAAGAGAAACTTGAAAAATGAGATCCAGGTCTTTGCACCCCAGCCCATTATCCTTGACCAGGACGTGACCAGCTGCAGAGCCATTCAGACGGACATCGTGGACCACAATGCCTGCTTCGCTCAGCCGGCTCCGAACCGTGTGAACAATGTCCTTCAGAGTTATCTCCAGTGTTGGGAAGTTCCCTCGCCCGTGGATCGGAACCACCTCTGTAAGAATGTCGTGCAGGCGGCTGACCTGCTCCCAGTTCAGCACACTGCAGGACATGGAGTCTGCTCTGCTACTTCCTTTGCCTGCCATCTTAGGGCTTTTCTTCTCCAAAGAAACTGTACATAGGTAGAATAGAAAAAGAAAAAGACAAGTCAGACTTTCTTTTTGTGCTTCCTAGATCTATTCCTAGGCTCTGTTTTTTTGTCTATTCACACAAACTAGAAAGAAGTAATTGTATGTATTAATGATTACCAGCAATCCTTTCACCTGAAATGGGACACAGCTTCTCTATTGGTGCAGGCAAAAAAATGTAGTTGTCATTGTTCTTACTTTTGGTGAGGTAGAGTTACTTCAGGAAAGCAGTTTGTGTCAAATGGAAATTACCAAAGATAACACAAGCTTTACCTAAGGCTAAAGTTGTCAGCAGCACCAGCTGAAGCAAGATGAGCTGCAAAGCATTCTGAAAGTTAGTCTTTGAAGTTGTTTCGTGATGCATATAAAGCTCAAACTGCTGTCTCCAACTAACACAATAGTAGAAGACTCTCAGGTGTTAGTTTCAGGGCTTAGACATCTGATAACTCTTAAATTATGCCAGAGATACAAGATTGCTTCCTTTTCAGAGGACTCTTTCCTTTCTGAACGATCCAGCATCTATCACTCACAGGATAAAGGCCAAGTACATCTTGCTCCTGCAAAAAGCTGCAGCTCTTCAGCATCCTGGACAGAATTTCAGCTGCAACATTAGGTAACAACATTCAGTGGGCACTCCAACCTTTGTAAGCAACACTTTACCCTTCTTCAGAGACACTGCCTAAGCAAACTACCTTTGTAGTCTTTTGTAGCATGTAGATACTTAGAGATGTTCTACAGTCATGCAACTCCAACTGGTATTAACACCCTTTCCTTTTTTTAAGTGTTCCAGGTTTCTGTGTAACCAGGTGCTTCCTGACAGCTACAGACTAATTGAGGCCTCACCTTCTTCTGCCCCAAGTACTCCTGAAGACTGCAGCTGCCAAGGTCAGACTAGTCAAACTTAAGCAAATTAACTCTTGCATACCAAGAATGAAAAACCAAACCCTATCATTTCCTAATGTGCAACAGCACAGTACATGGAACATTTTTAAAGCAAGTTTCAAAGAACAGCTATTGTCATCTCAGGCTTCCCCTTTTCCACCTTTTCATTTTTGAGCAACTCATTTGACCTGTCACCTCTTCGGCTGAAGAGAGCCGAATCCTAGAGCAAGCACACACTGAGGTTAAAATGCTCCTGGGGAAGTAGCTTCTGTCCTGGAGCATGAGCTGCTGCATTACAAACTGCGCTGCCGTGGATCACATCAGCACCAGCAGGCACCAAATAACCCTGTGATTTGCAAGATGATTAATCTAGGACAAATCAAGGAGCTCTTCAAGATCAAGCCTTAATGCTCCAACCCAGCACAAACACAAAAGCATCAAGCCTGCCAGCAGTTGCTCTCAGGGAGTTCAAGCACATTAAAGTGTATTTCCATTGTAAACTCACTATATTTCCATTAAATCCTTCAGATCACTAAAGAACACAAGAGTCTTCTCGTGACTTCTAACTTAAGCTGCAAGTGCTTTCAGCTACTACCTCTGAAACTGTTCCCGCTCCTCCTTCCCATTTGTAGCCCTCTCCACAGCCAAGACAACACACGCAGCTCACTCACCCGGTAACCAGAAAGGACTTGGACCAGTGCTTCCAACCCCACCCCACACACTTGGTTCTGCTTGGTGACCCTCACCTAGGAGAATAACGCACATTGCTGCCTTTGGGGGGAGGAAGATGAAGTATTTCATTTCCAGTTCAATGGAGAGCTTAATTCTCAGGCGGTCAACCTCCAAAGCCTCCCACCCCCAAATCACTTGTGTGGGCTTACTCGGCAAAGGTTATGTTAGTGACAACAGACTCCTAGCGACTCCAGTGCATTTGGGATGCTAACAGCTCACATGCCTCCTGTTTCACCGCCAGCCATTCCCTCCGCAAGATCTGACACCTGAAGATGCTCACTCCTTGGGAAGAAAACCACTACGGAGGCAGGGGACACTAGCTATCTTTAATATCGAGTGTAAAGAATGTTGCATACAACACTCAAATCCGAGGCAAAAAAGAGCGAGGACGGCACACGTTCACCTTGGTCACGACCAGGTGCTTTACCCTGCAGCAGCAACTTTCCCCTGTAAGACGTATAATTTGACACAACACCCGAAGAAGTCCATGCACCTGTCCCCGCAGAGCCCAGCGGCGCTGAGGGGGGGGAGGTCCGGCTCCCTTCGCGGGACGCTCATCCCCCCGCAGCGGGGAACCCGCGTTACACCGCCTTGAACACCCACAGCCACGACAGAAGCGCTGCCCAGCGCCTGCTCCCAGGCGAGCCCGCCCGCCCCGGAGAAGAGCCCCGGCCCCGCCGCTCACCTCAGCCGCGCCGCGCACCCCGAGCGACCGCACCAGCCCCGCTGCCGCCCGCCGCCGCCCTTTATGGCTCTTCATGGCCGCTCCGCCCCGCCCCGCCCCGCCCGGCCCGGCCCGGCCCTCCCGCCGCAGCGGGGGCGGCTCTGGCCGCCGGTCGGGCCGCCGGGCGCTCTGCCCGGGGAGCCCCGCGGCGCTCGGGCCGGGGAGGGGACGGCGGTGGCCGCCCGCGCCCTGGAACCCTCGCCCGCCACCCCGGGGGCTCGCCCGGCGAACTCCACACACAGCGCCCAGCGGCCGCTTCCCGCTCCCCCCTCCCGTGGAAATACTAACATTTCAAGGGCCCCTCAGTTCAGGAATGACATTGAGGGGCTGGAGCGACTCCAAAGAAGAGCAACGAAGCTGGGGAAGGATCTGGAGCGCAAGTCCTGTGATGAGCGGCTGAGGGACCTGGGCTTGTTTAGCGTGGAGAAAAGGAGGCTCAGGGAAGACCTTATCGCTCTCTACAACTCCCTGAAAGGAGGGTGTAGCCGGGTGGGGATCAGTCTCTTCTCCCAAGCAACAAGTGACAGGACAGGACACAGTCATAAGCTGTGGCAGGTTCAGATTGGACATTAGGAAGAAATTCTTTACTGAAAGGGAGATCAGACATTGGAATAGGCTGCCCAGGGAAATGATAGAGTCACCATCCCTGGAGTTGTTTAAGGGAAGACTGGATGTGGCACTCAGTGCCATTATCTAGTTGAAGTGGTAATGTTTGGTCACAGGTTGGACTCGATGATCTCAGAGGTCTTTTCCAATCGACTTGGTTCTGTGATTCTGTGATCCTACGGGCTACAATGAAGAGCTTGACTGAAATACAACATGGCTTTCCCGAAGGCACCTTGTCCCAGACAAAGCAGCTGTCAGCAGAGATCCCAGACATCCAGCTCTGCCAAAGAGTTCTCTGTGGTGCTCCATTGGAAACAGCCGAACCAGGCGTTCATCCAGAACCTACTAGGATGGGCTCACAAGGATGTTACAGCAGTGTTGAAACAGTGTGCTACTGGAAACCGCGGCTGATGGGCTGTGGGAGGCTTTGCGTACACGGACAAGGATGATGGAATGACTGGACAGGAATCAAGGTGGAGATGCAGTGTCATAAAAATCAGCTGGTGGTTTATAGCGCAGGGTGCGAGATTGTGAGTTCTGGGGGCAACAGTTACACTTTTTCTGCTGAGAACACAATGTTTCATCAAATACAGGGGTATCTGCCTTTTGTTAGAATAATCAGGACTCAGTAGAAGTGGGGGGGATAATCAACACAACCTAGGACAGGCCAGCTGACATAATCCTAGCAGAGCTAAAAAAAGTACTTACAAAGCATTGGAAAAAGAAAATCACCACTACATCTGTTACAGTGTTTGGCCATACGCAGTCAAGAAAGATGAATTAAAACCCGCACACATATGGAGAAGAGCTGACCTTGTATGAGGAAACTGGAAAGCTCCTTTTTGTCTAGCAAGCACCACAGACCTGCCTTGTTTCACCGACAAAGCCAAAGCTAAGCAGGAATAGGGATGGCTTAGATAATTATTTATTTTTCTCCAATATTGCCCCACTGGGATAAATAACAGGGAACAAAGTTACCTATTTAAATTAAAGGATAATGTTGACACAAGAATCAGACTGAAGGCAAGTTACCGTCTTGTTGTCCAATGAGATAATCATGATTTCAGAGCACTGCAGGAGGGAAGGAAAAAAAACCAGGTTTAATATGAAGCTAGAAGAGAAAATATGTAATATGATTGTCTGGTATGGAGCTGGACATGAGGATCCAGATCTCTCTCAACACTTTTTTCCCCTATGTTTCTAAAATTAGAAAGAGAAATAGGGAACTCAAAGAGAAGTAGTAGCACAAATGAGAGAAGCATAACCACTTGTAAGGAAATGTCTCACTTGGAGATTAAAACAGTGAATGATCTCACCTCTTAAGAATATTTCTTCAGCAAGATTTCTGCTTTAAATAATGTTGTCTTTTGACAATAACTAATGATTTTGGGCAGTATATTTTCTGTTGCTACATGGGGAGCAATTAAAGTACTTTTTGAGAAATATTTTCTATTGGGAATATTTATTAGATACCAATGTAGACAAACTGCAGCACATATTGCAATTACAGATGTTTAAGTATTAATCAAAGGTTCATACTTTACATTATTTGTTTACAAGTTCTTGTTTCACAAAAACATTTGTAAACACAAAGAGGTATCTCAACTCTATTTTAGGGTGTTTTCTTCATCCGCTGTCTTGCACACCTTGAGTATTTGTCAGGGGAAGCACAGTACTTTCTGCAGTGAACTTAGACCTCCTGACTGTACACTTGTTCTTTTTAATTGCTTCTCATGGGTGCCACAGAGAAGGTCCTTGGGATGGGAATTGGAAATGCTGTTAAAGCCAGCTGGACCAGGCTCCTGGGTAAATTGCAGGAATAATGAGGAATGCATCTTTGAGTAATGAATGCCTGGGAGAACGAGCTCATTTACCCCTGAGGAGAAGCTGCCTTCTGCTACCCATCCACTTGTGTCTGTGCAGTGGATTACGGTGCCATGAAGATGGAACACATGGACATATACAGCCCACTGCTGAGACAAGAGATTAAAAATCATGGGCTGCTGCTCAGGTGCTGTGGCTGCTGAGGTGGCTGACACAGCCCAGACACAAGTCCAGGGCACAATCTTAATGCTTAGCATTTATTTTGGACTTTCCTGCTGCCAGCTCTAATTCTAAGTCTAGGGAGAAGCAATGAGCAAAGGGTGATCCCAATCTGTGCAAGACAAACTTTCTCCAAGAGTGACTGGGATACAGATAAAATCCTGCCACAAGACAGTGAGTGCTGGCAGCCACCGTGCCCCTCTGCTCTTGGACAATTGTCATCTCCCCCTTCTCCCACAGCTGCTCCATCCCTCATCTCTGCCTGTGGCTCCAGTGTTTCCTCCCAGCTTCCTTCCTCCTCCCCTCTCCTGGGATGTACCCTTCTCTAGGATACACAGCACTGGACCTGTTTCAAAGGGTTTTCAGAAAGCAGAATGAAGAAGGATCAGCTGGCTCCTGGGAAGGCAGTGTGGCAAAGGGAAAAGAGTCTGGGAGCTGCCAAAACAGAGGCAAGTATGGAGTTATATTAAAACAGTGCAAGTTATTCATTTTTATCCAGTAAATAGGGCAGCAAATCTGGCAGAAGAAACTCACTTAAAAGCCTTCAAGTCAGCTCAGTGACCTGGCACTGTCAGATTAGTTTCCTTACGTGACGCATTGCTGAACGTAATGTGTCATCTTAAATCTTGGTTGCTACAGCTGTTAAAGCCATAAAGTGAAGCAGAGTTATTAATACCCAATAGTAGTAGCTGTCAGGCTCCATTCTGTAATTGAGCATCAGATTTGCAGTTGGGAAACTCTTCTTTTTTGTCTGACATGTGGAGTTAACTTCACGTCTGCAGATGCTGAGAGAGTGGAGACAGGTAGGAACATCACACCCACGCAGGGCTATGAAGAAATCCTCTTGCAGAGTATCAAGAGTGAGCCTCTTTCTCTGTTGTTTCTCTAGCTGCCTCTGCAAGTCTTTGAGGTTTCCTGCTGGGAGATGAAGCAATTCTTCCTCCTGATACATGGATAAAGGTAAACACAGGAATATACACAGACAGAGTGAAGTTATGCAGGGAACAGCAGCCTTTCAAAAATCAGAAGGTAAATTTGCTGCTAGAAGCACTGTGACTGCTGGAAAGTCCCTGCTCTAAGCGATGGGATGCTACCATGGAGGACTTCCCAGCTCCCACAGAGTTCTGAGCTCAGCAAAACACCCCTTCTCCAAGAGGCGAGGAATGGTACCAGGCTCCTTCACCAGCAGGCCCTGTGCAAAGTAAGTTCCTGCTGCATTTAGATGTGAGGAAGACACAGAAATCCAGAGCTGCTGTCTCTCACATATGGCTTTTTGAAGATGTCTCCACCCATTAGCCCTTTCACTACTTTGCAGTGTGCCACCTCTGGCAACCGGGCTGTGGTTGTGCAGACTCTTCTCACAAATCCTCTGATGTACAAGCCCCAAACCACCCAAAAGCCTGAAGGAGCAGAGCCACCCCACTGTGTGATGAAAGATGCAGGCCAAATTCTTCCAGGACGGAAGAGGGTGTTGTGCCTCTGCCCAGGCCCCGGCGCTTTTGCTTCCACAGCAGGAAACTGTTTTGCCAATCTGGTTGCGCTGTGAGGATCCAGAGTGGGCAGCCTGGAGAAGAAGCCTGGCATTTTCCTTTCCCTTAGGAAGCAGCAGGGCAGACACACGCAGAGATGGAATGCACTCGCTGGAGCGAGTGGGCAGCAGCCCATCATCTGATTTGCTTTTTCTTTGCACCTGAGCTCACCCCAACTGCTTAATTAGTCACACGGTTTCCTGGAACCTGGGGAAGAACATCACAATTTTCAGTGGTAGAGGAGAAGATGATGGGGGGAGGCGGAGGTGGGGGGAGAACAAGGGTTTGCAAATCAGTCTGACAAAAATATTTACTCTAATTTGGGAGTCATGAGCAAATTCAGGACACATCGCCTCAGGCTGCAGGTGGCATACATAGCAAAGGGGGGGTGCAGAGAAACAGTGAGATTTAGGGAGTGCAGTTTTTCGTCATGTGAAGCCATTAGGTACCAAGCTGTCTGTGGGCCCAGCCCCAAGGATTTTTGCTTAACTCCGCTACAGCTTTTCAGTTTGAAATCACATCTTTTTCGTATTCCCTCCTTATCCATGGCTTTAGAAAGCAGCGTGGAGGACTCTAGTAGCTACACCACCTCTAGACCAACCTCTTGGGATCCTGCATCAAGCCCTGCCTGGGTTTGGTTGTAGACAGTATTGTTTGCCCCTGCATCTTCACAGATTTGAAGGTTAACAGAGATTATTAACTGCCCCTTAGTACTCTCATAATACCTGGATAATATAACCCTGCTGTAAAATTCATAGCCCCTTCAGTAACTTGCAGTTGTCTGCAGACTTTTCTCAGGTTACTCAAGAAATGAATAATCTGTTTTTTCCCCACAGTAATTTGCTATAATTGTTATCTGCTTTCACAAGTAAAGGTCCATACACAGTTTTATCTGGTTTTAATTTCCACCTGTCTTTCTTTTCAGTATGCTTTTTCCCCCCCGCTGTTATGGAAAGTTATCTGCATTTTTTAATGCTTTTTCAGTAAACCTTTCATTTCTCGCTAGTGGCAATGGCAACTGGAAAAGGACATTTTGCACAGTTATGTAGCTTAAAATAGTCTAAATGAGAGCTGTCAGAGACTTCCCATACTCAGATACACAGTCACACCCTTTGGGTCACGTTTCTGTGATTTAGAACTGATCCATCCAAAGAGGGGATCTGCCTTTCCCTGGAGCAGCTTGCCAGCTGGACTGCTGCACAATTGCACAATCACACAGGCACTACGGCAAGCATGGGAGGTGAGGCAGGATGGCACCAAACTTTAAGCAGTGGTCTTGCACCTTCGGAAACCTTGGGGCCCATCTCAGCTACAAAGAGCTGTCTCAGTCTGCTCAGTGGGCCACCAGCAGCACATGGAAACTCCACAGCTCTGGAAGCCACTGTCCCACAGCCTATTTCCTAGCAAGACTGGAAACTGGTGCATGCTGTCTGCTGGCACTGGGTGAGGAAGTGTCTCGTGGGTAGCATCCTCCGCAGCATCTCTGTGGTGGCCCATCCCTCCTGCAGCACGACAGGTGCTCCGTGGTACCCCAGCTCCATCCGCCTCTCCTGTGGGAAAGGGATAACAATCTCCCTTCGCACCCAGTTTCAGTCTCAGCTTATCAGGTCTGAGGTGGCTGCCAGTCTCACCTCCTCCGTGGCTAGTCAGCATCCTGCCAGGATCCCAGAGGCCCTTAATGATGTTTCTGTACCAGGTTTGCCTACAGCTGCCTTGCACGGAGCTGCGCTAGAACAATCCCCCCAGTGATGGTAATTAGGGCCTTCAGGCTCTTCTATCCCACATACTGGAGACAGGGTAAGGTTCTGTGTCCCAGCCATGGAGAGAGCTTTAGCAGAGGTCTTTATAATGAAATCTGGCGTTTTGCCACTATATTAAAAAGTGTGAATATTACCGCAGCCCTAGGGTGTTTCACCGTGTCTCGCAGCCGCAGGGAGGAGGAGAGAAGATCCAGCAGGCAGGAATTGTGCAGCAAGATTGATTTATTTAATTATTTTACAAACTCTTTTATAGACTTTTTTCTTCATAGTCTAATTGGATAAAGGATCAGCCACCCCTTGGGTGATTGGCTAAAATCCTAAATCATCCATTGTCAAGATATTTTTCTACTGTACTATAAAAAAGACTTTTCAAGGCCGCAGGTGTTTGGTTGTTTACATAACTCTGCTACCTCTTTTGTGAGAGAGGAAAGTCTCTCACGGGCTTAGAAAATAGCAAGAAAATCCTTTCTAGCAGCATTTTCGTATCCACAATTCCTCCTTTTTGTTTGATAAGAGAACAACTCTACTATTAATCCTAAATAGAAATTTACATCAGTTATTAATTCTAAATATGTCCTTAAGGCTTTAACTATCTGACTCCATAACAAGAAATTTAAAGTTCAGTCTCTGCTTGTGGAAGGACCATCCCAGTCTCTGCTTGTAGAAGGACCATCTGCCTGATGGTTGACATCCTGGTCATCATCAGGAGAGTCATTAGGCTGATGATCTACATTCTGGTCGCCATTTGGATGGTTGGTCTTCTGGTCATCATTGGGAGGTTGCCTGTTCTGCCTCTGGTGCCGTAGGTCAGGGCGAACGCATTTTGAAGGTAGCCACCGTATCCCGGTATCTGTGGAAACGCAAGCATACCCATGACCCCAAACGATAAGCTCATGAGGGCCTTCCCACTGGTTAGTGAGTAAATTCCACACCCAGACTTTTGCCCGGGGCAGTTGTGTGTCACCTGCAGACTGCAGTGAGAGAAAATGATTCAGAATAACAGGATTATTTGAATTTTGTGGTACTATAAGGTGATTGATTGTATACAGAGCTTTCTCTAGTCAGCTTCAGTAACCAGATTCAAAGGTTCCTGTGAGAATCATTGAAAAGCCATGGTAACAGCCCTTAATTCAACTAACTGAGCAGAGTCTGACTCGGATTGGTGTGTTAATGAACCACCACAAAGGCAGTGTAGGATACTGTGCGCCCTTACGCACAGTGACCCCTGCTAAAAATTTGTCCCAGTCCGTACCCCCCAAGCTGCCAACACGTCCCGTCCCCAAAGGTTAAAGGAAGTGGTAGCAACATAAGGCCTAATTGTAGCTGTGTGCCCCTCTGAATCCTTCACCACCACAGGCCGATTGCTTAAATAGCTCTGTGTGGATCCTCCTAATCCTGCGATGGCCGATCCCACCGGGGCTAAAGGCCATGAGGGAGGCCATGCAGAGAAGGAGATGATAGTTACATCAGCACCTGTATCAATCAAACCTCGAAGCTGAATCCGGGGTGGATGGGCGTTCGGCAGGATCAGGGTACATGTCATCTGTGGCCTTTGGTCAGAGATGTCTGCAGTCCAGAAGGCCTGCGGAAGTCCCGTAGATCCACTGCCGTTATCTTTGTGAGTTGGTTGTTCTGTCCTGGGGACACAAGACTTAAAAGGCACTAATTTAGCAAGGCAGGTCTTTTCAGGAATAGTTACAGGGGGTTTTTGCGTGGAGACCATAGCGCAAATCTGACCTTTAAAGTCAGCATCAATAACTCCTGAGTGCGCTAAGATTCCTTGATGGGCAACATCAGCTTTTCCCACCAGCATCGCACTGGATCCCTGGGCTAGGGGTCCATATGCATCCAAGGGAACCTTATAAACACCGCTAGAGTCTAAGACGACTGCGGCTGCGGTGTGGATGTCAAAACCATCTGATCCCTGGGTGCTGTCTGATCCCTGGGTGCCGTCTCTAGGGTGGCTGGGTAGACCTGTGCCTGTACCTGTGCCACTCTCTGGGGGAGCGACTGCATCGGAGAGCAATTCCCCCTCCTTGCACCCCGGCAGAAGTTTCCCGGCAACGGCCAACCATTGGCATGAGTCTGGGATCTACAGTAGCCCGTGCAATGCCCTGGCCTGCCACACCTTTTGCGCTGGGGGATCGGTGTGTTCTCTTTTTGGCTCAGCTTAGGCCGCTTCCGTTTTTTCGCCTGTTTTGGTTGCTTTGGTTCACGACCAGAAGATGCGCGAACAGGCTGCAGGAACGCAGCCAAAGCAGACCTTCTCTGGTTCCCAGATCCCACCTTAGCGCAGGCTTCGACCATGTCTGTTACCTCAGGGTCCCCTGGTAAGGCATCTATGATTTTTCTGCACTCTTCATTTGCGTTATCTCTCACTAACTGCCCTAACAACATCTGCCTTAAGCCATCATCCTCAACCTGCTTCTCGAGAGAAGCAGCGCCTTTCTTTACAAAAGAGAGGAATGACTCTGATTTGCCTTGAACTATTTCAGTATATCGCTTTCTGGGTGCTGACAACTCTATGGTTTTCAACAGGGCAGCCATGCTGACCTGTTGTGCTTGCTGCAGGATGCTAGAGGGCAAGTTACCCTGTAGGCTGGGATCAGAGAAGGGACCAGTCCCCATAAAAGCATCGGTTCCCGCTGTCCATCTAGGATCGGCAGCAGGGAGCTGCATAGTCGCTAATGCAGTCCTGTCGGCCAGCTTTCTCCAGGTTTTCTCAAAAACTGTAAATTGTATAGGTTGAAATAGGATTTGACCTAAGTGTCTGATATCAAATGGAGCAAGTAAATCTGTATTTATCACCCTTATTATCTGCATAACCTCAGCAGAACGTAGCCCACGTTGTGCCACCTTGGATTGCAAATCCTGTGCAACCTTCCAAGCAATTACCTCATGCTTGTCATGCTCCCCTGAATTTGGGAGAGCCTTATACACTGGGAAAGCTTGGATCTCCCCTTTTGGGGAGTCACTACCATCCTGAACTTCTGGCACAGCCTGCGGATGGAGTGTAACAGCTTCCCAATTACCCCCAGAATCCTCAAATCTATTTGGCATTCCAAGTGTTTCCAATAGCTTCCAGTCAACCCTCCTCCAAAGCTTGCATCTTAACTGACTCTAAGAAGCGACTGTAGTGGGTTGGACACACTGTTACCGTGCAGTCCTGAAAGGTCCAGGGGCGAGACCGGCGCAGCCTTTTCCTTCACCACCTGGCTACAGCCGCCTGACGACCTGGGGCCAGAACCTCATCTGCCTCGCTTCCCGACGAGGAATCATCAGGCAAAGGCAACTCTGAGACGACGCTGGGAGTGAACAGAGGTGGACGGAGAGGGGCACATTGGCTAGGTTGGCTAGAGGCAGAACAGACAGCACAGACTACAGCTGGCTGCACTGCAGTTTGGACAGCAGCGTCTTTTCGGGATGCCGTCTCGGCCGGTCCCCACCGAACTGGTACTGGAGCAGCTGCAGCCGTCTCTGGGGCTGCAGCCGCGCCCAGCGCTGTGCTCGTCTCTTGCTCCGCGGCAGCGTTCGGCGCTGTCGCTGTCCCCTGTGCCGCAGCTGCACCTGGCGCCGTGCTCGTCTCTTCCACCGCTCCGGTGCCCGGCACCGCTGCTGGCCCTTGCTCCGCGGCCGCGTTCGGGGCTGCCGCCGGCTGGGGCGTGGCCGCTGCCCCCGCCGCTTCGGGGTTCACCGCTGGCCACGCCGCTTCCTGGTTTGGAGCCACGGCTCCCGCGGGAGGCGCAGGCGGTGCGGGCGGCATGGGCCCGGTGCACCCAGCATGGCGGGATGCCTCTGTTATCTGCAGCAGCTGCTTTTGCAAGCTGAGCAGTTCCTCCAGCTTCCGTGATACGTTCAGTAACTCTGTCAGCAAAGGCAGATGCTGTATTAAAAGGTCGATGGCTCGGTTCTGCAGCGGTGCAGGACAGTCCAGCGCCATAGAGGGCAATGGAGCACACCCAGGCAGTCTCAGTGCAGTCACTCCAGGGGCTATGCCGGCCAAGAAGGTAGATCCGGGCATTCCTGGCGCAGCCAATGCATGCACAGTCGGGCTAGGAGCCGCCACGGGGGTCCAATTCGCTAAGCCGCTAATTTGCGGCCCTGGATAAGCCGTGGCCGCCGCCGAGCTGAGCGGCAAGGCCGGCTGTGCGCCCTCCCCCTGCCCCGACACCCCCGCCTCTGCTGGCGCGGGGTCCCTGGGGGCCGCGGAGTCCTGCGACTGTGCAGGGTGAGGTGGCGCCGGCTCTGCCTGTGGAGCCAGGGGGGTTTTTTTGGATCCAGCACCACATGCCCCTGGAGCCTGGCCTGGAGTGAGACTGAAAACAGCTAGCAAACAAACTTTCTAACACAAAGTATTAGAAATCAGGGATTCTTTATTATGAGCATGCTGGACACCCAGAAGGTATCTCTGCTAATTTAGGTGTGTTGTGAGATCTTACAACAGGGTAAAAATCCATCATGGCCATACATATTCATTGCAGTGTACTTCCTAGCTAATACAGAAACATCACTTTCCCTAAAACTAATTTGCATGCATCCACCTCCTGCTGGAAGTCCTTTATGATTCTAGAGGGTCATCTAAAGGGGTCTCTGGTGGTCATACCCACTGAGTGCCCCTGAGAGGAAAGTTAATGTCTTTACAAACAATTTGATGGGTGAAGGTACGGGTGTTAGTGTCTTTGAAATTGGCTACTAACTTTGGGCAGCAGGTTTGTTGCAGAGCCCAGGCAGTTTGGCTCCTGAAACAGACAAGGATCTGCACAAGCCTGAGTTTCTGAGCTTTGGGGTAAAACAGTAGGTTCGAGGGGGGAATATGTGATAGGAGGTTCGGGAAGGCTGTACCTTCCTGGTACCTCAGACAATGGGGAAAGGAAGAGGGCAACATGCGGCCGGGAGTTTGGGATAAAAGGAGGCTGCACCCTCCGAAACCTCGAGAGAGAAAATCCCGCGGGCGTGTGCCCCGGTGGTCTCTCTCTCTTTATTTGAATAAAGTTGTAGGACTCCTCTGTCTCTTTTTTGGACATAAACCTCTGGTGTTCGTGGATTTTCCTGACACCCTCAACGTTGCAGATGACCTTGGCTTGAGCTTCTCTTAGAGCATGCGCTGTTCCTTCTTGTTACTTGGCTTTGCCACAAAACCCACTATATTCCTCATTATCTATTTATCCACTGGTTCCAGCTACGTTTCGCATCCTGTATGTCTACTTGTATACTCTTTTATCTATTTTGCTAGCTAGTATTTAAGCTCTCTTTAGCAGCTTCAAGGGGAACTGAAAACTTCTATTCTCTGTGTTGTCTGTCAGGAGTCTCCCCCACTGGAGATATTCCAGAACCGTCTGGACACAATCCTGTACCAATGTGCTCTTGGGACGACCCTGCTTGAGCAGGGAGGTTGGACCAGATGACCCACTGTGGTCCCTTCCAACCCGACCCATCCTCTGATACATATTTGTTTTCTGAGCATTTGTAAGGAGACAGAGGGGTGGGGGAAAAAAACAGACGAGTTAAGACAGACACTCGTGGACGCAGGGAAGAGAGAATCGCACCGGTACGCACAGCTGCGTGACAATTACTACGGAAATTATTCCTCCCGTACCGGCAAGGGAAACGGAAAGCGGTGCCGTGCCGGGGGCGGTGCTTCCCGCCCGCCTCCCGCAGCCATGGCGGCTGCCGGCGGGATGGTGCCGGTGCTGCCGGGGCTCTACGTGGGCGGCGCGGAGTCGTGCTCGTCTCCGGAGGCGCTGTCGGCGGCGGGGGTGGTGGCGGTGCTGACGGTGGACGCGGAGGAGCCGCCGGCCGTGCCGGGGGTGCGAGCCATGCACGTCCGGGCGCGGGACGAGCCCGGCGCGGACCTGCTGAGCCGCCTGGATGACTGCGCCGCGTTCCTGGGCGCGGCCCGGGCGGGCGGCGGCGCCGCGCTCGTCCGCTGGTGAGCGCCGGGGCTGCGGCGGGGCCGAGCGCTCCCCGCGGCGGCGCTGCCGCGGCTGACGGGCCGCCCTTGCCTTGCAGCCACGCCGGGGTGAGCCGCAGCGTGGCCGTGGTCGCCGCCTACCTGATGAAGACGCAGGGGCTCGGCTGGGAGGAGGCGCTCGCCGCCGTCAGGGCCGCCAAGCCGGACGCACAGTGAGTGCCCCGCCCGCGCCCCCCGCGCCCGCCCGGCGCCCCCCTCACGCCGCGCCCCTCTCGCCCCCGCCGCAGGGTGAACCCGGGCTTCCAGGGGCAGCTGAAGCTCTACGAGGCGATGGGCTGTGCCGTGGACACCAGCAGCGTCCTCTACAAGCGGTACCGCCTGGAGATGCTCAGCGAGAGGTTCTCTGGTGAGTGGGAGCATCGCGGATGCGCGGGGCGAAGCGCGGGGCAGTCTCCCAAGAGGGGAACAGGCTGTCCTGGAATGAACGCAGAAGGCCCTGTCAGAGGAGGTTGACTTCGAGTGTTGTCCTCAAAGCAGCTGAGCCTGGACTTGGCCAGGGCAAACATTCGCATTATACCGGCCCTAGAGAATCGCAGCTCATCAGTGGCAGAAAAATTGAGCCTTTGAGGTGCCTGGGAAATAAGATCTGTAAGGAGCTGCTCTCTTTAGCAAAGTGTAAAAAACCTAAAGGCCAATTTGATACTTTTTGTGATTTTTATGTCCCTGGCGAAGCAAACAACATTCTAGAAAATAGTCAATGTGATGAAAAAAATAACATGTAAAACTTGAGATAAAGTTGAAATTCAGGTAATGAAGTAAACTTTCATACTTCAATTTGCAAAAGATATGTGTGTGTATGTGTAATTTTATAATAAAATAATAATCTGTAGCTTTTCTTGCAAGATCTCAAGTGTTGCATACTCAGCGTGACAGTGCTGTCGCCCTTTATGTATCATTGTCCTTAGCAGTTCCCACTTGGAAGTTGGCTTTCTGTATTGTGGGCACTAAAGCATTGGCACTACTGTTCGGAAACCTCCTCTGCCTTTACTTTCTGTTGAAGTAAGAACATAAAGCAAAATACCATTATTTTACCATGTTTAAGGCCATAGTCTAGATCCCAGTTCATTGCATGAAGCAAATCCCAGTTTTAGGCGTAGCAGGATGAGGCTCTTTCTTTTTTAGCTTAATCTATTGGAATTGGTGAGGGAACAAATGAAGGGGAAGAAGGAGGCTCCTGCAGGCCATGACTGGGGCAGAGGCGCAGTCCTGTCTTGTTCCCAGGAATGCTGCGTGGCTGAGCTGATCTGATTCACAACATGGTCCTGACTCCTCTGCAGAACCTCAAGACTTGCCCCGAGAAGTCTTTGCAGTTGATCCTACCACTATATGTCAAACTTCGAACACAGAGGTTCTCTACAGATGCAGGAAATGCAGGTACTTTATATATTAGAAAAATGTATTTGTATGTATTTATAAAATACTTTATATTTCTCCTTAAAACGTCATTGTGAAATCAAATCAAGAGAAGAATATTCTGTGTAAATCAATGGGCATGTCATTGTTGTCAGGTCAGGGATGAGCTGTTGCCTAAGTTTCCATACTGTGTTTGCAAAAAGAAAAAAAAAAAAAAAATTACAAAATATAAAACTTTTTGTTCCCTGGAGTGCTGCTTGTGAACCTTCTAGGCTAATCAAAAAATGTAGAACTTGTACTCCTGTTTAATTATTCAGAGGCCCATATCCCTATTTTCTATGGTCTGTAGATTTGCCCAGTTAAAAAAACTTTTGTTTTACTTGTTTTTTCCCTGTGTCCTGGAGGGCAGACGCGCTCTGTTCCGTAGCTCCAGCATTTTGTCCCACACAGAAGGGATCGGACCGACAGCCTTTGCCCACAAGAGGATAACAGACTCTGCACGGCTTTCTGGGAATGGCCAGGAAAAGTGCACCTCGTACTTCATTGAGCCCGTGCAGTGGATGGAGCCAGCCTTGCTCGGAGTAATGGAAGGACAGGTGAAGTGGAGCGTGTGCTTTATTCTTTGGATTTTTGTGTTACTGTTTTGCAAAGGCAGAAAAAACTGTGTCTCTTCCCTAAAAGGAAAACCCCCACACAAGGGTGCTAGGCCTCCCAACCTTTCTGACTTGAATTTTGCAGCTTATGGGCACATTTTTAAATGTAAAATATTCTTTCACAAGGAAAGGAGCTGGTGCTCTGCTGGAGCTGACACCACCCGACAGGATGTTGGACAGGGTTTATCTGCTGTTTGGTTTTGTTATGAGGAAGGCTTGTGGGACTTCAAAAGCCTGTTGTGGTGGCTGACCAAGTCTTTCTGGACCCTGGTAAAACTGTCTTTGGAATCCCACTAGGTCCCAGCAGCTGCATTTCCACACCCTCCCTTCTGCCAGCACAGCTGCCTGCTACACCTCCGGGCTAAATGGCCCTCTCAGTTTAGCTTTTTGGCCTGTTTTTAACTAGATCCACATCAACACACGTCTTAGACTGAGTGCTGCGTTTTTCTTGCAGCTTCTGTGTCCCAAATGCACGTCAAAGCTGGGCTCCTTCAGCTGGAGGGGGGACCAGTGTTCCTGTGGCCGCTGGGTGACGCCAGCCTTCCAGATCCACAAAAGTCGAGTGGATGAAGTGAGGACGCTGCCAGTTGGTAACTTCCAAACTGCCAAAACCTGAACTCATCGCTTCACTTGATGGATTTCTCAACATCCACTGAGAACTACTGACTAGTCCACGGTTGCCAGGAATGAGCTTGTGACTTCCACCCCTTTGTGAGTGGCAGAATTACTTGAACACCTTCAGCTTGTGGTATCTCTTAATATAGTCTATAAAATATCAGAACACTTCCTTCAGAGGTGTTACAGAGTGGTCAAATTTACAAAATGGGCCAAATGTGATGGCTTTAGTGTATTCTTAATTTATCTGTTGCTGTTTACGGGAGGTCTCAACTCCTTATTCAAAAGGAGTTGCTGTGGCCAGCAGTGCTGCTCAGCTTCTGACCCGAAGTGCCAAGTGCCCTAAAATGGTACAATGACAGTTGTTACATTAGCATGCATGGCAGCAAAAGGCAGACTTACACTGTAATTGTATTAAAAGTAATCCTAAGAATACCTGCTCTAAGAGTATTTACTACATTGTAACTCTTTCATGTAATCTGTGAGGAGACTGTGCAAGCTGTACTGGAATGGGAGAACTGAAGTAAAGAATCCATGCCAAATTACTGCCTACAGTTTTAAAGAAATCCTTAAACTGATGAAGTAATTTTTTTTAAAGCAAGCTGTGAGCTTTTGTGATGGATTGCTGTGTACACCACTGTGGCGTAGATTTGGTTTGACATAAGAAAACAGGACAGATAAAACCTAATTTAAATCAATTTTATTTTCATTGACTTGAACAATTTTTTTTAATTTATTTTTTTTTTTACACAATTTCCAGCAACATACATTATGAAATATACAAGATAAAGTAGGTGGTGGGGTTCTGCCCATCTTGTAATTCCTCCCACAGCTGTAGAAGGAAGACTTGCAGGACACAGTGAACATCAGAATCTCAACACTGAAAACAGACACAAAACAAAAAGGACAAAAATATATATGAAACTTTGAACTGGTCACACTTTAGGGCCAGGTACAGCACAATAAATATTAGAACTGCATTATCTTAGACATCTTCTGTAAAGTTTATAACATCCTCTATTTAAAGAGATAAGAACATCTGGTTTCTAGCATGAAATGCTACATTGTACAGTGGTGAAGGGTACGACTGATGAGCCCAGCAAGGGCTTGGATGGTGACTACTCATTCACACATGCTCGTTGATAAAATAAGCAGCATACACCAAAAGTTTAGTGAGCTGTAAACTTAAGCGTTCACTACCAGAATATCAGCTGGAGGAGCAGTTTCTTTTTGGGAGAACCAGAAATAGTCAATCCCTTTAAGTTTCAGCTGGGCTCTCCCCTGACAAACAGTGGGTTCATACCATAATGGAAGTGGCAGCATTTGGTCCGTAGCACAAGATCCCTTTGCATCACTACTGTTCAAAGCTGGCGCCGGTGGAAATACTTCAGTGCAGGATTAATGCTCACGTAGGCACGGTGTCACCAACACAGGTGCTGTCTCAGGACTAACAAAGCAGTAGATGGCAGCTGGAACCCAGCTGGGCACGGGATGCCACCTGACACAATCGAGAGGGAGAGACTGGAGAGGATGCCAGCATCTCTCTCTCTTGCACTCTGGAGCAATGGGATGAGTGCTGGGCTCGGGGAGTTTGACAGAAAGGCTGCGCTCTGCTCATTCCTCATCTCAGTCTAGTTTTGCCAATAAAAAAAACCCAAGAGACAGCAGTTTCAGCTGCTTGACAGAGTGCTTCCAGAGCACAGAGCAGAGAAGACCAGAGCCACTGGTTTCTCTTGCACCGTAATCAACAAGGCAGGAGTAAATACATTTTGTACTCGTCAACCTTCCCCCATTCATCCCCCGCCCCCAGATGAACATCATACATTCCTCTTATACAAGAACTGGGGACCTTCTGTGCCACCACCCAACAGGCCATGTGAGCACAGGTGGAGGAAGAAGGCTAAGCACGTGTTTTCCTTTCCTTGGCATAACCTGGGCATTGCACTGAGGGCAACTGCACTGGCAGAGCACCACCAAGGAAGGACCACACTGGGGTCAGCACATGTGGCATCACTGTACCTTGCCAACCATGCCCTGCAGTACATGGCAGCAGTCACAAGCTTCACAAAGTAAAGCAGCTGAGTGTCAGGAAATTTTATGGGATGAATGGGAGCCAAGAAGGTAAAATTCTGCTGGAAGCTGAGCACCTATGGCTTTGATTTTAGCTGATGCTGAGTCCAACAGTCCTATCTGTATTAAGTAGGAAGATAAAACTGTATTTCTCCAGTGTACAAAATTATACCAGTCGCTTGTATGTGCTCATCTTCTAGTTAGTCCCTTCTTGGAGAGGACCAGAACTACCACATTTCAATAACCAAAAGACTCAGCTGAGAGACTCAGAAGTGACAGAGTAGTGAAGAATTTTTGGTTGTATCAACATGTCACCAGAATATGGTCAAAAATTCTGTTTGAGAACAGGGAGTTCTATGTCTGATAGTCACTTAGCAAAGTGCCAGGTGTAAATGCCCTTACCACTGCCAGCTCGCAATGTACCGCATGACTGCATGAAGACCTACACCGTCTCTGCCAGTGCAGCTCAACTGGTTACCCGAGGTGAAAGACTGGTTACCAGGAAAGCTGTGAGAGGAAAGGTGAAAATTTTCCCACCCTAGAAGTGTACAACAGCATTTCCTCACTCAGCCAGGCCCATTCACACATCACTCACCACTTCAGACACACAAAGCAATGCCAAATACAAACTAAGAGGAATGTTTTTTGTAAAGACACTCTCTGAGTATGAACAGGGGAAACATAGGGTTATTTATCAACTCAAGTACTGTTGCATCATTCTTGTAAGGTAGGGAAGCAGAGGAGCTGAGATGAGGAACTGAGAGGACAAACTGGAGTGGTCACAGAGGTCGAGTCTAGTCTTCCAGACTGCGAAATGCATTCTGCATATCCTCAAACAGCTGAGCATAGTCCGCCTTGATTTTTGTTTCACCATCTTTGACAGGGTCCTGAAACAATACAGCACACAAACAAATCCATCAGGAAAAGCCTTGGGTACTTAAAGTCAGCCCTGGTTTGCAACTGCTGTAACCTCTTGACCTTAGGATTGTAGCTCTGTCTTTGCATCCTGTCTCACCAACACCCACAGGGTTTAAATCTCATTCTCTTCCCACATTAGTGACCCAGGCAGAATGGGTACTGGGCAGAGAATTTTTTTTCATGAGCAGTGGTTACTGCACTGAAAAGCAACTGATTTGGAAAGCAATCAAGAATACTGAGGGTCTTGGTTACTGGTGTATGATTCAAGAGCTGCAGTGATTAATACCAGCTGCTCTCCTCACACCAAATGCAGTGCATCCCCAGTAGGTGGAAGAGTTACTCTGCCATTACTCAGACGTTGTTTAGTTCAAATTAAAATGTATTGTGTAATCATAAAAAGCTCAAAAATATCTTTGTACAGCTTCATTTTCTGAGAATACTTTTCATGAAAGACAAAGGCAAAAAATGGAACTATCAGCTTTGCTCTGAGGCTGCAAGGTTTTCTCTGCAAGAAGCATTAACTGTCAGGCTGTGAAATCTGTTCAATGTTTTCACCATTCTCCTCTGAGTGCTAAGATCCTCTGGGTCAGTGCAACTCTTGGGAAACACAGAGGCCTTACATGTGTGGATGCACTACTTCTTACATTGTCTCTCCAAAGTACCCAGACCACAGGATGCAGGACATCTCAGTCCTCAGACCTGTCAGACTGTTACCTGGGGAATATAATTTTCCTTTCATAACTATTAGAGCTCCAGCTCCACTTAATGTATATTCACTCTCTGGATTCCCTTTTTCAGCCATGCTGTCCACTGCTCTGCTGTACTGCAGGTGCCTGCTGGTGGGCATGTGTTTGTAGGGAGTGTTTTAATTACCCTAGCTCTACATAACCAGCTCTCAAAGAAGTTCATGTCCCCAAGTGTATCTTCTTGTGTTCTTCATGCTTTGAGAATATATACCAGGAACCCACTTATTGCAGAAACAAGCCAGTACCCTGCAGGAACAGAATACATTGGCATGGCAGAACATTTAATTCTAAACTTATTTAATCCAACGGTACATGTTCTCCAAAGATTTGCAGTATTGACTTATATGAGTTTTAACAGAGCAAGCATTGTATTTCATAGAGGATATCAGCCAGGGTCACAGGTTACTACTGTCCTACCAGTAACTGCTATACCAGCATGCTCTGGATGAATTTTAGTGAAGCTGTACCCTAAAATGATGGCTACTGAAGTTACCCAGAGCAGGTGCTCCAATCCAATTGTTTTGTCTTTAGCCCATGTTAAAGGTACTCCTCCCTTCCTCTCCTCACTTCCAGCAGTCTCTTTTATATGACACACAGATATAAGCAGCCTGAAGTTTAAATCCAGGAAAAAGTGAATGATAGAAGTGTTAATCAAGCTATTTTAAACACAAGTTAAGGGAAGAAATGCTCCTGCAATATGTGACGTGTCCCATGTCTGGCTTCAGGCTGCTTCTCTCTGATAATAGTCTCCTTAGAACATTTTATAGTATTTTTACATAATTTCATCACAAACCCCCCAAAGCAAACAGCAAAAAGGTGCTTGTACTATTACCATGACTATGTGTAAGAGACTGCTGAAGGTGGGGTTGCCAAGGCTGTGCAGTCAGCATCAACTGACTAGATTTCTGCACTGACCATTCCTGAGCTCACAAACCAATTCTTTACTGTATTCAAAATGATGGCAAAGAGTCTCTGTTCACAGACCTTTGGTCTAAAGCCTTTGGTCAACACTTGAGTCAGTCTTTCAGAGGCACTGGAAGCTCACAGGAAGCAGGACAACCCACTTCCTTACAAACATACCTTGAACTTCATGGAGGTAAGTCTGTAGAGGATTTCGCTCATGTTCTCTCGGATGATGGACCACGTGATCTTATTGTCACTCTGAGCTGTGGTTTCTACAGCACGGCGTGCCATGTCATAAAATGCAATCATGTTGGAAAGCATTCCCACTGTTTTATAGAAAGGGCAGAACCTGATGGAATAGAAGAGGACCAGTCAGGCATCTTAGAACAATTAACAGGATTCTCCCCTGGATTCTCCCCTGACAGAAAGAGTGCCAGCCTGCTTTACTCCAGGGGTTTTTAATATGTACTGCCCAAGGAGAGGGGCTGCCTCCAGTAGGTCCCACATTTTTAAACAGGCAAATCGTAGGCCAAGACAATCATCCTGAAGCTGATTGAAGCCGAGCTTTCTGAAGCAGTATCCAAACATTCAGACAAAACAGGAGAGAACAGGAACCATTGCTTTACAAGTCTCACATTTCAATCTGTGCCAATGCTAACAAGTAAAGGAAAACAATGAGCAGCCAACAGAATTCCTCCTTCCTGTTTTGTCCATCAAGGGAGCAGGCTTCCTCCTAACAGCCTGGGATGACAGCTCTGAGAGTTTCTTTGCTCACAGGAAAGGGAGTTTCTCTATGACAAGAGCACTTCATATACAGTTCCATTTTTAATGGGTAGGTGAGTGCCATAAAAGATACCTCATTATTATTTATGTGCTACTTCCTGTGCTTCCTATAGCATACACACAGACCTGCCCCAGTAACCTGATCAAAGGCACACACTGTTACAAAATGATGGATGTCTACATTTTCAGTGATCAAGTACTCAAGACTTCCTGATCTACCTGGGCTGGGGGGGTGAGATGAAGTACAAAAAGGCCCCTTGTCAGGCTGTTAAAACATAAGGATAGCATGGAAAGAAGAAAAGCAGAGTTCACTGGGGAGAAAGAGACAGTAAGGGTTTTTTTGATGGATCAAACTTGCTCCAAAATCATGCAATAGTAACTGAAAGCAGATTCTTGCAGTCCCCTGTGTATTGATGGAATAAACAGGAAGACTTTGGATGTTGTCTGTGAAAATAAAGCAGTCCTGTCTTCCTCCTCAGATATGCTACTGCAGAAACACTGGCTAACAGAACAATAGAGGAGGACCTGTGAACCCCAAAGGGTTCTGCTTTCAGGAGGGGTCTGCATGTCTTGGGTAAGACAATGTGAATGCACTGTTCAAAGGGCTACCTAAACACAGTTCTTCCATTTCTTTATGGACAGTAACGTTAACTTCTGCCCTGGTCAGCTTCCACACAAAATAACTGTATCAATCCAGACTGCACAGGACTAAGAGGGCAGAATGGCCAGTCAGATCTCCTCACCTGTCATAAGGCGTGTAACCGTTCTGCTGCAAGAAGTCATCTTTTATCAGCTTGGCAACTTCCAAGGTAATTTTATCTGTTTCTGCCAAGGAAGCCTGGAAAAGTAAGGTAAACAGTTAGTTTAGTACTCAAGTCCATGAGGGCACAGTATTTCCTGGCCAAGAACAGCTATCTTTCAGTACCTGTCTTCTTCCCACCCTCATAAGACAGCATCAAGCAGAACTCTGTCTTTTGGGTATTTCTCACTCCCTACTATAGAACAGCCAATTTAACTGATTGCCAGATTAAGATGGGCCAAACAGTCAGTAAGTCTGCTTTAGGTCTATCTGATGATAAACAGTGGGAATGAAGTTCCCTTTAAGATCATGGAAAAGCCACCAGACACTGAAAATGCACATGGCTTTGCTGTGAGGTACATTGAAACATCACCCTCCTACATAAAGCAAATTCATTTTTACCTTCCTCAGTCCTTATGGAAGAAAGACTAAATCTCAGCATGCTAGATCAAGAAGGAAGCTACAGGAAGTAGCAGCCTGCACCGTGTGGCTTTTTCTGCCTGGCGTTGAAGAAAAGGAGTTGATGACAATGCCTGTCATACTCCACAGGACAGCCACAACCCTGTTGCACAGTGCTGCTCTCAGCACTGCAGGTCGCTCTTCTCCACCTTTATCATCTTTTTGCTAAAGTGGCCCCATTCAGCTTTAAGTACCCCAGCTTGCTTTCTGGACTGGAAGTTTGGACCTTCTTTCATGAGGAGACTAACAGAATTCAGAGCTAGAAAGAAAAAAATACCCTAACTACTTCCATGATTCCCCCTTTCTAAAGGTTTGTTGCCAAGCCCAGACAGACAGAAACTGTCAAAGATAACATCTCTGAGAAAAAAAAATCACCAGTTCTAGTAATTCCATCATGAAAATAATGCCTAGTCACAAGCACTGGCTTATCAATATCCCTTCCACACCAAGGAACCAATCCTACCCTGCTCTGTAAACCAGTCTTTTAGAATATGGGTTTGTAAATAGAGAACTGCAGAAGGTCCTATGACCCCACTTCCTTTTTTTCAAAGACATATCAAGAGAAGAGAGCTCTACTAGGCAAGATCTGATGAAAGGTCTCATCTTAGTTGGACTAGAGCATCAGTGAAGAGACAGAGCACCATGAGCAAACTTCCTTCAAATAACTGTACTTAATACATGTTACTACACACTACTACCAATCTGTAAATCACAATAGCTCATCTGAACATCATGGAATTAAATTACTGTCAAGTACGTGCCAGGAACCTGCCAATTATCGTATTTACAGTGCTAAGCTGAAACAGAGTTTTCACTAGGTCCTTTCTGAGAGCTTTCAATGGAAATTTTCCTGTCCAAGTTTAGCTTTCTCTTCAAAACACTGAAGTGAAAAAAGGAAATTAAAGAATGACTGCAAAATGGAGCCATATGTCACAAGTTTCCAAAGAAAAAACAGATAATCACAAGTTTTTAAAAAAAGCAGACTTCACTTTGTTTCTACAGGCCAACTTGTAAATGCCAACACCTCTGTCCTGCAGCTGGCAACACGGTTTCTAATAAACTGTAACCCTTCATATGGCTTCAACAATAAAGATCAGTTTGCATAATTTCTCTACAAAGACTGCTTCCAATGGAATACTACTTTAAGTTGCAGCAAAGGGCATTTCAACAATACTAGAACACCAAAGTGAAGTTTAAAGCAAGCAGTAGATGTCCCACTATCTAATTCACATGAGAAAAGTAGCATCAAGCCAAGGTTTAGCAAATCTGAAAAACTATTTGTCATTAGAAGTCAAACAACATGTAAGAAAATTGGAAGAAAACACAGTTTGAGGTGAGAGTGTCTCACATCTCCCAGTGATCTTTTGTGTGCAATGCAGTATCCATCAGGTCTGCTCTAAGACATGATCAAAAGCCTGCACTAAGCATAAGGAAATGGAGGATGGCTCAATGACACCACATCTGGTTACTCACCTTCCCCACAAGCTGCACAATCTCTGCAAGGTCCTCTTCCTCCTGTAGGATCTCTTTGGCCTTTGTCCTCAGAGGGACAAATTCTGTGAAATGTTTGTCGTAGTACTCGTCCAGGGCTCGCGTGTATTTGCTGTAGCTGATCAGCCAGTTCACAGATGGGAAGTGCTTGCGCTGTGCCAGCTTCTTATCCAGGCCCCAGAAAACCTGCCAGAAGCCAGAAAGGTCAACCAGCTCTCCAAATTAAAAGTGAACTAAAATAATTGAAGGCAATAAAAAGAAAAAAAAATACAGAGAGCAAGTCGAGCAAGTTGAAGCTAATGCAGCATGGCAAAGGCTTCACAAATGGAAGCCTGGGAGCCTGTTAACTATAGCAGTGACATTCAAATAACACTTCTCAAAAAATGATGCAACTTTTAAGCTGAGTTCTGATTTATTCAGCTTGAGACTGCTCATGAGGGAGCAGTCAGCCTTAGCAGTGTCAATACTGGAGTCTAAGTAAAGTGGAGACCAAATAGATGTAACTGCTTTTCCCAAAACTGCAAACAGTTGCAAGACATTCTTCTCCCAATCAGCTTCTCTGAGGGTTTTTTTGTGGTTTCGATGCACCTAGATTAAGAGTGATTTGCTTTCCATCTCAGCTGAGAACAGATACATTTGAAGTGCAGCTCAATGGGCAGCACTGAGGAAGCACACAGATATGGCTGAGCAGGCAGTGTTGGAAGGAATTGCTGCCCTTCTCTCCCCCTTCCAAAGGGAACTCAAACACATCAGTTTGCAACCATCTCACAAGGTCGCCTTTTACACTGCTAGAACATTTTCCAAAACGCCCTACAAAGCTGCCTGTGTCAAATCAAAGCTCTCTCACCCCAGCCACTGGCACAAATGTGCTGAAGCACAACCATCTGGAGTCTAACAAAGTGGACAGAAGAGCTGCAATGCTGTGGGACGTACCTGAACAATGCCCAGGGTAGCAGATGTGACAGGATCAGAGAAGTCGCCACCTGGGGGAGAGACACTGAGAAGGAAGAGATAGGGAAAACTTATCAGAGTTGCTTTCACAGTTCAAACTTAAGTACTGAACATATGACTGCACAGCTCAGTGACCCGAGAAACCAGAAAAGTCAATGTGATTTCAAGTAAATAACAGATTGCAATATGCTTGCAGAAAGTGCTTGATGCATACCCACACAGGGGTTATATCAAGCATACCATGAAATAGTTACATCAGTGACTGACTGACATATTAAGGTGTAATTTCAGTCACGTTAGCTTGAGATAGCAACTCCAGCTTGGATCACCAAACCTATCTCAATTGGAACAGATTCAGCAAGAGTACTGATAGAACATCATGAAAACACAGTGCTGTGATTTTACAAGAGACAATATCCCAATTTGAAATTTTGATATTCACCTATACAGTAGCTACTTCATTTGTGCTTGAAACTCCAATACATGCCTTCCCAGAGATAAAAAAACCAAAACAAACTTCCAATCTCGAAAGCAGAGAGCCCTTATGTATGTATGTTTTGAACAGCAGAAGTAAGCAGAGCACAAAATGAACTCTGGGTGTTCTTGCAGATGCCAGAGGCTCTCCTGAAAGCATGGGGAATCCACTTTTCCCAGGGTATGATACACAAAGCAGTATGACCTAGGAGAATGCCTGTGGACAACACAGTTTTCATGGCACATCACAGCCTGAGATATGCTGCTCCATGGAATTCTACTCTATTTGAGCATGAGAGTCATGATTCATTATGCCCCCAAGTGCACACACTGCTGCTCTAACTGCCCTTTATTTCCTGCTCTGAGCATGCTTTGACACTTTTCAGAGAGAGCTCTAATAACATTCTTCCCTGAGCCACTTGATCCAATTGCTGCCAGTGCCTGTGATTCCACACCTCACAGAGCTACCTGTCCACATTCATTCCTTCTGCCCCCACGCACAATTTAGCAGCGCTTCTGGGAGAACAGAGACTAAGTATCTACCTACTCATTCCCATATTTTTAAGTTCTGCAGCTGCACAGAGCAACAAGACCTTTTTGTCTGAAAAATAGGTGCTGTGACATACAAAACCAGAGAGGAAGAACTGCAGTCAGCGCAGAGGCAGAACAATGCAACACTCACGCTCCAACAATGCTGACGCTGCCTTCCCTCTCAGGATTTCCCAGACACTTCACTCTCCCAGCTCGCTCATAGAAAGAGGCCAGACGGGCACCGAGGTAGGCTGGATAACCACTGTCTGCAAACACCAACACACAGAGATTCAGTCAAAGGCTCCAAGTTTGAAGGGCTGCATTGACAAGACTAGACTGAAGAAAGACTACTCACCAGCTGGCATTTCAGCCAGTCGCCCTGAGATTTCCCTGAGGGCCTCAGCCCATCGGGAAGTAGAGTCTGCCATCATACTGACATGGTAGCCCATATCCCGGAAATACTCGGACAGGGTGATTCCTGTAACAAAGACAACAACGTGCTGCAGTTCAGAAAGGAATCCTATGCTTATATGTTGTCAGAAAGATGCAAAGAAACCAAATTACTGGAGTTTACATTTTGATGGAAACAGACAATGGAAGTTACTCCTTCTTCCCGCTTTATGTCCCTGTTGTCTCTTTTTTTGCTGTTGCTGTTTATTTCTTCTCATTCTCCTCATTTCTGTTTATGAACCATTCTGACTCATCTTACATTCACATGTATTTCTTTGAAGAGACACTGCAATGTCACTGATGCCACTCTCTCCCTTACTGAAACCATGAACAAAGACTCTTCTTACTGTAAAATGTCTCCTTCCCTTTCAAACCACCAGAATACAAGGGTGAGAAAAGGTCATGTTTTATCTGAATTATCTGACAACTGTTCATAAAAAAAGAACTTTAAAAAGACCTTTAAGAGGCTGCAAAGGAAAGACTAGTCTGCCAACTCGGAGAATACTATTTCTGTCCATTAAGTGGCTGTACTTGTCAGCAAAAAGCTAGTCAAAACCAAAAGCTTACAGAATTAACACATGCAGAAATCCTACATAAGTCCTGGCACAGTAGGTTCACCTTATAAACAAAATTTACTCAATATTCAGAAATGGCAATTATATGCAAGCAAGTCAGATTCAATTAAGATACAAAGACTTGGTGCAGGCAAGGTCTGAAAGAGTTCACTTCCGAAACTAAACAGGCTTCTTGGTACGGCCATCTCAGGAACTGAAAACAGTAGAGCATGATGGCTTGCTTTATACACACAGCTTCCTCTATCCTCTTGTAAATCTTACCAGTATAGATGGAGGCTTCTCTGGCAGCCACAGGCATGTTGGAAGTATTTGCTACCAGAGCTGTTCTCTTCATGATGCTTTCTACCTTGCCATCAACTTCCATTGTTAACTAAAATGCAAGAAAAAAAAAACCAAAAACCCAACAAATTGTAAGAGTAGCAAGGTTTTTTGTTAATATTTTTGTTGCTTGTTTTCTTTTACTGTTTTACTTGCCTTGTATGAGGATACTCTCCTCACAGCTATTCTACCAAGAGCAGAGATGAGACTCAAAACTTTAGGATATGTCGGTTTGTCTTTCAGACTGCACACAGCTTAACTCTTTAATGTACATGCTTCACCTCACCTTATCTTCAGCAACAGCCAAATCCCTGTTGATCCCATTCAAATAAGTAATGACAGATCCACTGCACAAGGAAGCACCTTATTCTCTCTCAGATTTCCAGGCTGAAAGAGCTAAAAATTCTTAGCCTCCTGTTATAAGTCCATCAGGAATCTGAGAGCTTTCTTCCCCCACCTACAACAAGCCAAGTTAGTATTTGACAGTTGGACATAAAACCACATTTATAACCTCAGTAAAGCCTCACAAGCACCTGAACAACAGAACGTACGCCCTGACATTTGTGTAGAATACTACTTATGAATACCCTGGGATTTATCTTCTTCAAGGCCACCTCAGCTTGACTTTCCCACCTTGTCACTGATCAACACACCCAAGCTTTTTAGCCCTTATTTCTGACAGTGAAGTTTGCACCTGCCAGTTCATACTGCCAGACGCCAGCAAAACAACTTCACTAAAACATAGTAACAAGTACAAAGATTGGTAAATCTGTTGCTTGGTTGTTATTGTTTTATTAACAAGGTATTTTCTACTTCATTCTGAAGTTATTCCAAAGCTTAACGTGTCAAACTAATACCTGGTAACTGTTATCACCACCCTGCAACTTGTAAATGGATGCTGCATTTTCTATGTGTGGTCAAGTTAGAGACATGACCAGTCACAGGTAAGATGCTTACAACTGTGCTAAATTGCTCTCTGGCATTCATTCTGGCTTTATTTTAAACAACTTAGGAGGTACACCCTAAACTTGTCCAGATGTTTATTGAGGGGCCACTGAAATAATTCTTGAACAAGCCAAAAGGGATTTTTGCCAGAGCTTCAAGGGAGGCAAGACGATCTTTTGAAGTCACTCTACCAACATGATATTTTACTCAGTTACAATACCAGTACAATAGCAAGTCTTCCCAGGAAGGTTTACTCTCCATGAAATCTCCATACTAACCTCAGGGAAATCTCTCAGTACTTCAGACATTTCATTTCCTCGTTCTCCACAGCCTACATAAATGATGACATCACTGTTGGAGTACTTTGAAAGAGACTGTGAGATCACAGTCTTTCCACAACCAAATGCCCCAGGAATCGCTGTTGTACCCCCTTGTACACACCTGAGTAAAGAGAAAGGACTCTGATTTGCAAGGAACTAAAAAACAGCTCTTTCCCATCTTAGAATATATTTTCCACTAGAACTCCCTCATCAAAAGCAGAATGACAGGAGTTACATTCAGTGTTCTGGGTGAGAAGCACAGAGGTATTTCACTAAATCAAAAAATTGAGGGATTAAATCATCCTTTTCTTCTCCTGTCCCTGAAGTACATGACTTATGCTGACATAACAGCATGACTTTTGGGCTTGAAACATAGCAGTTTTCACAGTTGGAAGCAGCGATGGAATGCAAATGCTAAGAAAAGGACAACTGTATTTAGCTGTGTATTATAGAATAAGCAGCACAGTCTTTTAGGACCAAAATAACTGAATTCAGTGTCTTAGAAGTTAGCTGCTTAAATGAGCAGTTTGTGTTACAGTTAAGTGCAACAGTTTTCCTAAGTGGCAACCTCAAAATCATTGGAAACTACACATCCTCAAGACCATGGAAAGATAGCCTACTCATGCATTAAAATGAAGATAGCAAGCTTGAAAGTTCTAGCCTTTCTGCAGTTGTGACATGGTTAAGTTTATGCATGTCCAGTCTTTTCTAAATTAATGCACTTGAACAGTTTTGCTAAACTTCCTTCTTCCACCAGTGGATTCACCTGCCAAATAAAGCAATATGAGAAATTCAGCTGAATGTTTTTTGAGATTACCCTGTGACACACAGTGAAAGCTTACCCTTAAAAAAACCTAAGGCTCTAAGGCCTCCTGCCTCTGCTTCCCCATAAGAGAGAGAGTTCTCACACAGTAGAAAATAAAAGGAAGTACTTACGGGAAGAGGGCATCCAGGACTCGTTGGCCAGTTAATAAAGGATGATTGGCTGGCAGCTTCTCGGTAACAGGACGGACTTGACGTACAGGCCAGACCTGCACCATAGTGAACTTCTCCTTCACACCTTCAAACTCCAGCTCTAACACAACATCCTAACAGACAGCACCAGACATGAGAAGTAAGCAAACAGTTGCACATTGGACCAGGACACGAATTCTCATTTTAACTACTCTGTACAGGCCTTTGACAACACCACAGAGCTCTTAGAACCTCAACATGCAATCATCACCTCCCGAGGGATGGCTCTTTCCCGTATTTACAATCCCACTGGGGGGGAAACAGTGCAAGATACAGCCTATATTCAAAACATGCATTTGAAGAGCAACTGAATTTACATATTCATAAGATACTGTAGATCCCCACAGAGGTCAGCAAACATGGCATAGTGAAGTGCCATTGGGAAGCCATATACATAAAAAGTAGCTGCCCAAGAGAATAATGCAATCCCTGCAGGCAGGGTAGCAGAAGTGATCATTAACTCAGACACCTTGTTGCATGAAGCATGTTAGTTGGCCTCATGCAGAACAGAAAGAGTATATCAACCTTATAAAAGAGACATGGAATATACCAGCAACTGCTGCTTGGGAGACTTACTGAAGTGTCATAGTTTCCTGGAGGAGCAATGTATGTAACTGTACCCCTATTCCGTGGGGGCAGCATGATTTTGTGTTTGATCAGGGAGTTTTCATTCACCACACCATAAATATCTCCACCAGTGATGTGGCTGCCAATCTAAAATCAGAACAGGTCTGTTAGTCATAAATTTTAAAAAAGAACCTTGAAAAACTGTAAAAAATACTACAGCTATTAAGTCTAGCACTGTGATTACCCCTTTTATAAGCGCCTTGTTACAGCACAGAAGCCATTTACATAACTCATTACTCCAACAGCATTGCTAGCAACACTACCTGTGCTCAAGTGCTTTTCAAGGCTCAGACAGGAGCAATTACTGACAGACAGGAGGAATTTTCCTTGGTTTTTTTCCACCTCTCAGCCTAATGTGCTAAGAAGAGAAAGGATAGCATATGCTAACCTGCAGGATTGGAAAAAAGATGCTGCAAAGGGCTAAAGCCATGACATTTTCCAGCTCTAAGGCTATCTTCACCATTTGCAAAATGTGTGCTGCAGTCATTCTTTTTGCTCAGGTAACACCTGCTCCTGCTAATGCTTACTGCAATTCCACAAGTTTCTTTATGGTTTGGTAAATACATTACAACTCTGAAAACTTCTCATATGCAGCAGCAACACACAGTAAGTCACATCGAGTAAATTCTGGTGATCCCCTTCCAGTCTCATACATCACTATGACCTCCTAGCACTCCTTTTTTTGCAGACTTCAATAAATGCAGCATTTACCCCATGTCCCAGCAGTCACAGCCTTAGCACACTGCTCCAGTCCTAAGCTCTGGGGGTAGAGGAGCAAGAGGGGAAGACAGGCTTGTCAGAACCTACCCGCAGACTTTTGGAAGGTGTGAAGTCCCATTTGACATCTCGGCTCAAAGCTGACACATTGACACCTCTAGGGATATAAATACTTTTAGTCAGAGTGCTGATGTCCGAGAGAGGTCTCTGGATACCATCAAAAATAGCTCCCATAATGCCAGGCCCCAATTCCACTGATAGGGGCTTCCCAGTACGGAGCACAGGATCTCCTACAGAGACACCAGCTAAAGATTTGCTGAGGAAAAGTTCATCCAGAAGAAGGAAAAGAAACTGGGCAGAAGTCATCAGGTTCACAACATCATACCCTCAAACCCCTTTTCTGACTTTAAGGTAATACTATTACTATGTTACACATCACCATTTGAGAAGCATACAGGCTTTATACTAAATTCTGAATTTGCCCAAGCAGCAAAGTTCACCATCCTCCAGAGAGGGAAAGTAGTGACAAATACTCTTCTTTACGATCATTTGTTCAAGTCAACTGTTGTTGGCAACTAATATGGATGAGCTCACTGGAGTGACAGGCAGTGAGATGACAAAACATCACACATTTCTTACATCTCCAAACCTAGAAAACAGATTAGGCTCCTAAAGTCAGATAATATTACGAAATACGGAATTTTTCACTTCAGAATTTGTTCAGAGATCACAACTGTTTTGATCTCGAGCCTTGCACAGCTTTTTTCAACAGCAGCCTAATTTTAAAAGGAGTTTGTCTAAGACTTATGTCTAAGCACTACTGCCCTCCCCTCTTGTACCAAGTTGTCAGGTCTGTGCACTACCTAAGCTCCAAAGATGCACAATGGACTTCTCTCTGCAAAGGGCCAGCACCTTGGCAGAAGAGCCTGCTAGAATACAAAAGAAACCTCCAAAACTTATACAAAACTCAAGAGATTAAATACAAGTTGATTTGAGAGAGGCCTATGACTGAGCTTCCTCTCAACAGGAAATTAAAAGTAAACTACACTCAAACTTGTTCCATGTACTGATGGAAAGTTATTCGATACTGTAACAATGATGCCATCTAAAATGATAAATTATTAGAGACAGGACCTAGTCTGTCTGGACAGGACCTAGTCTGGGCCTAGTTTACCAGCAAGCTCCTCAGAACCAAGGTCTGGGAGCCAGCACAGCCTTTTTCCTAGGCTCTACAGATACACACAACCCCCTTGGCAGAGGGGAAAGAGGCCTGGCTTCAAGTTTTATGACTTCTTTTCTGACATTCTCTCATATATATGTAATACAAAATATATTTTAAGTTGCCTAGATTTTAGAATACATGCTGCATCATAGCTGGACCAAGATGCTGTAAGCCCACTGCAGAAGTAAAAGTACAATCTATTACGCTTGGCAAAATACTCTGCCCAGAAAGAAGGCATCCTGCCCACTTTGCATTTCTTATTTAAGTGTTATACAAGCACAGCTATCAAAAGCAAAGAAAAAGATGCTACAAATATTGCTTAGTTTTGCCATTTATGATTGACATTTGTCAAGTGCTTTAACAAAGATGCATTAAAATGCACTCAAATTCTAAGGTACACATTTGGTTTCCAGTTAAGAAAGGTCTCCTTGCTACACAGCCACACAAGGTAAGGTTCACCTCTAAGCCATCAAAATTTACAAAACACATGCAGAACAGATGTGCTGCCAGAACCCAAAGTATCGAGGGCTTATTTCCATCATCTTCACCCTAATCACCACTGTGTTTTGGACTGTGTGGTCTGGCAGGCCCAGAGGGAGCAGTGAAAAGGATACATGTTTCTTCATACACCTGGACAGTTGCCAGATCACCTTCCAGCCGGATGATCTCCCCCACCAGCTCACTGTGTCCTACTCGTACCAGCTCGTACATGGCAGCACCTGCCATGTTGCAGGCCGTGACCACTGCAAAAGATGGGCACATAGGTGAGTATTTTCCCTGCAGCTCAGGAAATTTGCTCATCACCAGTTAGTAAGAACTGCACAGCATGAACCTGGTATCCACCCATACACACATTCTTGACTTCACAAAAGGATGCCACAACTCCTGGTATTTCTACTTTCAAAGTCAAAAGAATAAGTTTTCCTACAGTTTTCACTCTGTCCTTTATGCAGAATAAGAGAACACTATGAGAATGTAGTAATTCACAAGACAATTCATGCCATAATTCCTCTTATCTATCTTGACAGATTGTAAATGTTGAGGGTGTGAGATGCCGTCAACTTTGATAAACAAGTTATATAGGCACTTCTCCCTTGCAGTGAGCTGGGCCACCCTCCCATCTGACTAAATTGAAACACACAAGAAAATGGCAAAACTTGCCTGATGCCTGGTAGTTACATAAACCTGTGGTTGGGGGCCAGCATTTTCAAGTCACTCAGACTTCTGTTTACCTTGGTAGCATCTGGATGCTGACAAACATGGATAGATCAAGCAAAGGCACCTGCTAAAGGCAGTACATCTCCTTGCATCTAAAATGATGCCTAGAAAGCTTTTAAGAAAACACTATTTTTTGCTACATTTTGTAGAAAAGTGATGCCTATCTTAGAGCACTTAAATTAACTTTCAACAGATGAAGACTGTTGTACAGCATGTTTTGGGCCTGAAACTTCCTGCTGCTTTGAGTTAGATTTCAGTAGGTCCTATATGAGGTCCTAGCTGCTTTAGAACAAAATTTATTATGTCTTGTATATTATGATATCACTAATGCACACAGGATTCACATATTTACACAAAAACACATTTTCCATTTCTTGGAAAAGAAAGCTGTGTCAGTTTAACATTGTTTCTAAGTACTACTTCTGCAGTTCAGGAATTTGCAGTTAAAAAACCTGTGTTGATTCAGGCAGACACAAGCCAAGGGAATTTCTTATTCATCAAGTATGTTGCATTAACAAAAATACTCGTTAATCTTCTGTTCTCACATTCCCATCCTCTCCTTCAGCTCTTGAAGAGAATGCAGGAGGGAGCAGAAAAGCCAGTAGAGTCTGCATGTATTCAAAAGCTGTTCCTATCAGAGCCTGAACTATTTCAGCTGATAAAGATGAAGGAAGAGTCCTCCTTCTCCCAGCTGCACTCCCACCACATTCTGCCACCTTGCCTGACTCCTGTGGCTCCTTGCTGAGCTCCCCCAGCCCACTGCAGTAACACAGAACATCCTGACACTGACAGGGACTGAGTATTTCAGAAATCAGAGGGGCAAACTTCCTTTGAGAATGGACTATATATTTCACACCCTTTTGAAGAAACTTAGTACACTGGGCCGGCAGATTTCCAACCAAGGGCCTTTACCTCATACAGAAAGGTTACCTTTTGTTTTATTATTGTTGTTATTATTCAACTGCCTGCTTCTGCTCATCATATTTTTAAAAAAGATTAATTAATAGTAACAAGTTTTTAGCAGTTTAATAGTTTATCAAACTGAAAGTCAGTGATCCTTCTTAAAGTCCCCCCCAAAAAAAGATAAGAAAAAGCACCAGCCAGAGCTCTTTTATACTTCTCTGCTTCCAGCGAAGAAGATTAACGAGATCCTAGATAAAACAAAATTTATGATTTCCTTTACAAAATAATACCTACCAGGTCCTGAGACTCCATAAACATAGCCAACAAACGCCTCTCTGTCCTCATCACGGATTTTGGGGAGTTTGGAAAAGTCCATTTTGCCTGTTCAACTGTACAAAAGGAAGAAATAAGCGTCAGTCCTGAAGAACACACGTGTAGTAAGTTCCTCCTCTTCCTCCCCTCTTCTCTCTTCTTGTTTCCAGTTACAAATGATTCTGAACTCGTAGCCTGAAGCACCTTAACCACACTGATTTTAAAGCTGTAAAAAGTTAAAAAGTAACTGATTTAAACAGACAAAAGATCTGGGATTCCTTATTGCAGAAACACAGGGGTAGAACATCATAATATGCTCCACAGAACAGAATGCTACTGAATGAAAAAATGCAGGGCAACAATGCCCTAACACTGCTGCACTGTTTTTAAGCTTGGTAACAGGATATTTAAACAACAGAAAATCTTTTTTGTCTTCCACATCTCATTACCCTCCTTCAAAAGATGGAGTTCTCCATGATTCTGAGTGAGCAAGATGATGGGCCTGCTTTACTGCCACCAGTCTATAAAATGCAATACTACAAATATTAATTGAGCAAATTCAATTTTTGCTACCTTAAGCTGCTGAATATCACAGTGTTTAGAGGAGGAAACATACATTTTCAAAAGCACCAGCACACAAACACGTGAGTGCTTTCTGTGCGTCTCACAGCTACATATTACGCAGTCTTTGCTCTCAGTGAAACCCACGGAGCATCACAGAAGAATTGTGCTGAATAATGGCCAAAGTCCCCAAGTTGCAACAGTTAAACAACAGGCTGTCATCTCTTGCCAGTAACTGTTTAGTGAATCTAAACAACTGGCACTGGAAAAGCAGTTTTATCAACAGACTTCCTCCATCCACGTTTGTCCTGTGGCCGACAGTTGGGCTGCCCTGCTTCCAGCGTAGATCAGAGGATTTAGTGGGTTTGCTTTGTGAGCCCTTATCATGCTGTGTGTTACCTTGGAAACAGATGGGTGTTAGAGAACTGTAAGGCCACTCTCTTCCCATTTCTCCTGTACTGACACACTTAGGACACAGCACTGGTGAAAGGTGCACTATGGCAGCCCCAACATAGAACCCTCCTGTGCTAATCAACAGCAAGGCCCCTGGTTTGGTGACATGAACTGGGACGCATCTGCTGACACTCAAATCCAGTCTTTGGAAGAAGCCTAATCTAACCCAGCATCTTCCACAAGGCAGCAAATACAAAGGCATACCCAGGCTTAAAAACCTGCCCCGTGGACAATAAGCAAGGCAACAACTACATTGCCACCCTTTCCAGCACAATTGAGGGATACGTTTTTGCCTGTTCTTTGGGAGCAGTAGCTGACATCTGCTATTCTTGAAATCCTAGAACTGTTCTCCAGCTTTTTAATACAACAATACAAGTCCTCTGCTCCTCAGCCTCCTTACTGATCTCTAAGTTTTAAATTGGTGGCACTGCTCCATAAGAAAAAGATCTCCCACGATTCCAAACCCCTATTCATCCTGAAGGAATAGCTTCTTCCAGGCTCCATGTCTCTCTGGAGTGTACTGTCTATCATGGCTGCCACTGATTTATTCCACAGCAGCCACCACAACAGTTGATCATGGCTCAGTCACCAGCAGCCTGGAGCAGACCTGCTAACTGGTCTTGAGACCAAAGGCTAAGCCAGATATCCTTTCGATCCCTCTACCCTCCACAGCCATAGGTTATCTTTCACACTGCCTGTTGTTTAGACCCAGAAGACAATTCTAATTTCACTGGTTTTTTCTCAAATGCCTCCTCTGACAAATGGCAGAGGGGAGGTCCTCACAAAGCAATCTGCAGTTCCTGAGCAGCTGGTATGAGCTGGTTCTGATCTGACTAACACAACTATCTCATCTTTTTTGCTTTTAACAACTAAAACATTGCAAAACTCAAACACAATTACTGTTCACACCGAAAGAAGAAGCTGTTCTTATAAATCCAAATTAAACATTTACTTCAACATACCATACAGAACAATGTCCAGTGTCCTACTACCAAAATCTTCTATAGAAGCACAGTAGAGAGTTAAAACACATTCTCATAACTGTATTACTGACACAGCCTGGCAATTAGACAATGTCCCACATGAAAGAGTCAAATTACAAAGGCAAGGAAAAACAGGAACACTGGGCCAGTTTTAAATTAACTTTTCTTCATAATCAAAACCTGCTTGAAGTGTCTGTTTATCTTTTAGAGAGGCAAGTAAGAACCTCAGAACAGCCATTCTGCAGTTAAATGGCAACATCCTGACAGCCAGCACCTGCTTCTCTTGTTCCTGTGGCTGCTCTGCTCTCTCTCTCTTCCTACAGCCACCTTTCCAAATTACTGGCCAAGCCAAGTAAAAAAGCAGGGGATTCCTCCACTAGACCACCTAGCAACACACGAATGAACCCTGTCTTTACCATGATCTCTAGCATCTGCACCAACAGCTTTTAAACACATACCTATCAACTATTTCAGGTGTAGAAGATGTGAATTCTTCCTCACCTTTGTTTTACCTCCACTATATGTCTAAACTACAGTCTACACAAAGCCAGTGCCCACCCAGCCAGGCTGACCTCTTTTTTAAGGGGCTACACATCTTTTAACATTGAATACAAATTAGAAAAAACCCCAAAAAGCTGTTATTTATCTCTGCATCATTTTCTTGTGGTTGTATACTAGCACTACAGATTTTCAATTTATATGGAAAAGTCCTTGAGGGCCAAAATGCTGCCTTACCTTTCTACCCAGTTAGACATTTTCATTGCCAGTACTCACAGAAAATGAAATTCCCTAAAGCATGAACTTACCCCAGAAGCCATGGTAGCTGACCATTTTAAAAATCTATGGAGCCCGTAAGGCCTTTGAAAGGCCTATTGCCAACACAGGATATTAGGCACTATATGCAATCCCTCCTATAAAAGTCCACTAGCACACCTATGTAGGATATTAGCTTAATTTTTATTCCCTTATGACTAAAGATTCATCTTTTATCCTTTACAATTTATATCTTCCTTATCTAAAACAGTTCACCAATTGATTTCAAACGTGCTCCTAAGCTCTAGCAGTCATATTCTGATTAATATTGCCAGAAATCAAAATATTAATTGCAGCAGAGCCTTCTCTGACTAAAAGGTGATTCATTCCACTAATTTTAAAGTCCTAATTAAACAAGAAAGAGCCCATAACCCGAGCTTTCTCTCTTGGTTTCTCCCCAGCACAGTAATCTGGTTACACAGTAGCCCCAAAAATGTAACTGCCCTGCTCTCGATGTTGGAGAAACCCATTTTCTATCACGGTTTCTGGGTTTTGCATCAAACATTTGATCAGACCCAGTATTTAGATGATGAACTGCCTTAACATAAAGATCTTTTAAGAATTCAGACTCGGGTGAGATTTTTAGAAGGAGCCTTCTTGCAGCAAGGAAGAAAATCCATGACAATTTTATCACATAAACACAGATCCTTACCTTATTTTGCAGAAGCAGGGAGTAACAAAAATCCCCAGGCCTGATTCAGAAGCTAGAATTCAGCAGTTAAGCATCACCACTTGCGAAATAATTGTCCTTCTAGTGCCCCTACACAGAGGGATGAGAAAGCCTGCTGCAGAAGGGAAAGAAATTTCTGACACACAGCAGAGGCATAACCACCTGACTTGATGAGTCATCAGTCTCTCCCTCTCTCTCCCACCAGCACCGAGGAATGCCGCAATAGCAATTCCAGCCACCTCGAGCCCAGCTGAACTCCCATCTGTGCCCTCCCTACTGCACAGCACCGAGCAGAAGGAATTAAAAGGTTTCAGCATTTGCATTAAGGGCCTCCTACAAAGCCGGTGATTCCAATGTCCCGAGCGGTGCGTACAACTACACAAAAATCCTTGAAAGAGATGCATGTTTTCTGCTGGAATCCATTCACCTGCCAGCCCTCCAGTGCACTACAGCCATGTCAGTGTGTGCTCTGCTCTGGAAGAGCTTAACAGAACAACTGTTTAACAACAGACTGCACAGGGAGGCGCTGGAGACACTGCAATACTAATTGCTTGAGTATGTAGAACAGTACTGATTGCCTCCAAGAGTCTTGTGGGGCTTCCTCATGCTCAGAAGCCCTTCCCCTGGCCAGCAGAAGCAGTAATGCAATTGCACAACATCCAGCACCTCAACAAAGCAGAGTGCTGTGCCATCCTGAGTGACAGCTGCTGGAATCTGTTTTCAGAGATCGACAGGCACTGCCCTGTATGCTGCACAGAACATGAGCAGCTATGTGATCCCTCCCTAAGAACCTGAATAAAGCTGAAGAGTTCCCTGCGGTCTTCACAACTTCTCAAGTCTATCTTTGCAAGGTTCTACCAACGCTTCAAATTGGCACAAAAGCTTAGACACTAACCAAAACTGAAGTGAACAGCACGGTATCAGTAATTCAGAAGTAGCAGCATTACATTAATAAGACACCGGTGCTAGGATTCATTCTGCTGGAATAACCTTGAACTAAGGTCATAAATTTTAGTATAGCTGAAACAGACTAATGTGTTTTGATTTCCAAGGGTAGAAAAATGGAGTCAGAATATGAGTCCTTACATTTGATATCCAGGAAAGCTTAATAAGCATGAGCAGTAAAATGTAGCCAAATAAAGTTTTCCAAAGAAAATAATACCTCCTTCTCTTCTTAGTAAAAACCTAGACATTACAGGATAGTAAAGATCACCACCCACACTGGACAATCAGCTTAGTGTCACATTGGAGTGATGTTTCAGATTCAAGACTGCCAACATTTACTGTGTTCACCTGAGCAGACTCTGGCACAGTGCATAAATCCCAGTGTCCAGCTACTTGAAGATCTGTTGCAAGGGCCTCATAAGTAATAGGATAATCACTGCCACAGATTTCCTGTAACTAGGACAGTTTATACTTCCCCTTCTAACAGATGATATCTTTAAGAGGAAGTATTAAAAAAAAAAATCAGTGCCTGAATTACTAGACAAATGCAGAAGTTTGGCAGCATTTTCGTATCTAGAATTTGAGATATTGTCCCAGAAAAAAACAACGTGAAAAAACAACAGAACTCTAACAGAGGTCACTGGGAAAGGAAGCCCAATAGTATTCTCAGGAAACCTGCTCCTTCATACCATGCAGAGTTATAATTTTACTGTAACACAGCAGGGAAAATTGCTCCAGATTTCTCAGTCACTAAACAACCGAATTGCTGAGGTTGGGAGGCACCTCTGGCAATCATTTACTTCCAATGCCCTGTGATGCAGGCTGCTCAGGGCCACATCCAGATGTTTTGATTATCTCCAAGGATGAAGACACCACAACTCTCTAGGCAACCTGTTCCAGTGTTCAGACACCCTTGCAGTAAAAAGTGTTTTCTTATGTTTAAAGGGAATTCCCTGTATTTCAGTTTGTGCCGATTGCATCATGTTACTTCAGCAGGTACCGCTGAGAAGAGTCTGGCTCCATCCTCTTCGCTCCCTCCCATCAGGTGTTTATATACCTTACAATAAGATTCTCAGAGCCTTCTTTTCCTGAGGCTACATAATCCCAGCTTTCTCATCCTCTTTTCCTATCTCCAAATGCTTAAAAGTCTTTGTGGCCCTTTTCTGGATGTATACCATTAAGCCATATCTTTCTCCTACTGGAGAACACAGAACCAGACACAGCATTCCAGATGTGGTTTCCATCAAGCTTAACCAAGGTGAAAAACCACCTCCCTGCACCTGTTGGTGGGATTCTTCCAAACACAGCCCAGGATAGTGCTGGCTGCCTTTGTCACAAGGGCACATTGCCAGCTGATGTTCAGCTTGGGGACGCCCAGCTCTTTTCAGTACTCAGTCCTCAGCCTGTAGCAGGGTATGTGCCTCAGGTGAGGCACCTCAGGCAGGTTATCCTGCCTCAGGTGCAGGACTTGGCACTTCCCTTTGTCGAACTTCATGGGATTCCTGTCAGTCTATTTTTCCAGTCTGTCCCGGTCCCTCTGTATGGCAGCACAACCCTCTGCTATGTCAAACACTGTGATATTCCAACTGTGCCATCTGCACTCTCATGAAACCAGGAAGGAGTCACGGCCCATGCTCCACACAGCAATGTGGCTCAGTCTTCTCACGACATAGACATTGTGAGGCGAATGGCACCAACCTTCCTGCCATAAGCTCTGAGCTGGAAAGATTATTTCTTTAACTCAACAATATGGACATTTTTCCATTTAGTTATTCATACGTTTTCAGTTGTCACAGGACACTTTGAGATCACCTCTACTCTGGATAAACCTGGAACCTGCTTAAGTGATGCTCAGCTATGTACTGTGGACCCATCTGCAATGCTACAAGACAATTTATCTTTCACAGAACTTGTTCCTTGGGTTCCTATAAGCCCCTTCCTCTCACAGGAGGCTTGCTTTGCTCAGCACACGTACATGTAAAATCCAGGTATTTTCAAGGAAAGAGAATTATGCTGCCACTGTCATTGCAGCACACGATGGCTACAAAGTGAGACTCTGTGACACTGAATTAAGTCCATCACAAGCTCCTACTGTCCTCTTCCCAAAAACGCATGGGGACTCACCTGTGGGCATGCCAATACATACAAGTCTGATACTTCAAACAAACATCAAGCCTTGCACACAAGCTAAAGATATAACAATATATTTATATTTGATACATATATACAACATAAAGTATATATTCCTAAAGCAAGGGTGTGAAGTCTGTTCATGCAAGATGTACCACCATCACAAGTTGTTACTCAAGCACCCAAGCTTTTATTTAGCATCTTGGGAAATTCCTTCAGTCAGCCCAGAACAGTACTAGAACAAAGCTGTTTGAACATGACCAAGAAGTTAGCAGCAGAAATAAAACTAGATAGAAAGGCTGCCAAGGTGTTTATTGCGTAACTGCTTTGACCCACTGAAAATCTGATCAGCTCAGTAGATAAGCGGCCTTCAAACATTAAACACAGCTATCATGCTATATCTAGAATTGAAAAAGTTCCCAGTTAAACCCATTAAAATACTCCTGTTACTAGAGAAAACCACATTGTCCATGTGAAAAAAATGTTCATCAACTGACTCACATGCTACAGTTTTCCATACCAATTCTTTCCTCTCAGCTGAGGCTTCTCCAGAGGAGCTCCAGGGGTGGAAATTGATGAGCCTCTCCTTAGTTCTTACTTACTACACTGCTTCACAATTTTACTACTGTGAAAAATTTGACATTCCTTTCAGCCTGCCATGCAATCTGCCCTTTCTTTGCTTGATAGACTTTCATACAAAAGAAAGATCTAATACAACTGAAATCCAAACCATAATACAGAACACTAATACAAAATTGATTTCTGTGTTCTACAGAGACCTTTTCTTATCCTGATCCTGTCATCTAGCTGCTAGAGCTGAAAAGTTCTGCAGCCATCTGCTCAGTTGAATGCTCAGTCATTTCCTCTAGATGAACAGTTTTCATTAACCTCACTAACATTACTGCCAAACTAAAATCCATCCTAGCTTTTTTTAAGTAAAAGTCACTCAATTTTCAGGTGTATTTGGCACTGTTACTTGAAATACTTTTTGTTGCTCTAACATTTAAGATGACAAACATTAAAATGAGATTAATATATAGCTGTAAGCAACTCACAGCAAACTTTACTACAGTTCAGCAGAGTCACTTCTGAAGAGTTGAAGAGCTTACCTCAAGAGACAAAAAGTATGCAATTTGACAAAAGAACTATTGCTAGATTTTCAAGTCAGGCTCAGTTTTACATGCAGAATCAGATGAGTTGTTTGGGCTCATTAAAACACATTGTCTCCTCTTGAAGTCCCACTACTGCCTAACCCCTTTCCCCAGGTGTAATGGCTAAAATACCGAGTATGAGTTTGGAATAAGCATTTCATCATTACACTTAAGTTTCAGATCATCTTTAAAGTCAGGATATTTTGGAATCTTCAGTTTATTATGCAAGGTATTTGACGGCTAGTTTGAGGAGCTGAACCAGGAGTGAGTCTGCACAAAAGTCTTTGAGAAAGATCCAACACCCCTAGCAGATAGAAGTACTCTTTTATAGCACCTTTGGTATAATGAAACACCTGGTTGGAATCACAGCACACCTATTGGCACTGGATTCCAGTAAAAGGAAATTAAGTTGAGGTTGACTTTTCCTGCAACAGAACACTGCATCTTTATGTTTTAAAGCAAGTTAAGCTACATTTGGAAATTCTATGTTCAATTACCTGAAGTATTTACAGCTTCTTTAGAACAGCCAGAGACCTTCCAACATATTAAATTTTAACATTGTTTAAACTACATATTGTGGTGGCTGTCTGAATAACTACCACATGATGCAAATTTATCTCACAATAACAAAACCCTCAAAATTTCAAGGATCTATGGGCAATTCACATAATAGAATTGCCTATTGAGACATCTTTACCAATGTAGTCTGCATTTAGTCAGAAATACCATTTTAGGGTTTTTTCCGAAGAGCTGCTTTTTAAGGTCTTACTTTCAGAGTGGGAAATAAAGTAATGATACAGTGTAACAAGGACAAAAAGTTTGTCCCATTAACTGAAAGTCTTGGAAGATGCAGTTTCTTTGCTCGGCTACTAGAAAACTGTCAAGTCATTCTTCAGGCTCTTACACAAAACCTGGATACCTGAAAGCTTCTGTCCAGCTGTAATAAGTTATTCCCACACAGGCGCAGCTGTCTCTCTGTAAAGTCAATGGCTCTTCCCGCATCCTTTCTACACCTCCTCACACCCGACCATCTCAACCACAACAGGACTGCTCCTCATGCTTAGGGCACAGAACACAGACCAGCATCACAGACATCCAAACCACCTCTCTTCTACATGAGCCACCACAAACCACTTCAGTAAGCAAGCACAGCTTACAGCAGCCTAAAGATGGGACACAGCATAGCACAGCACACACTCTGGCATTTTTCTTGGGATGCTGTCTGGCAGAGACACAGTCGGGCAGACTGATCAGCTGAAACTCACCAGAGCACCAACATTTCAACTTGGCTATGAGAATCCTTACAACACGAGCACTCCTCAACTGATTAGGAAGGACAAAGATAAGGCTTTCATATTACAGAGAGCCTGTAGAACATCACTTCTCTCAAGCATTTGCATCTGCAATGGGTCTATTTTCAGCAGGCTTTTTAGTTCATTTACCTGTTCAGCACAATGAGTCTCAGTTAACTGGGGCAGCTTCCCATGCTAGTGTTGGTCCTTGCTGATCACTTTTGATTTGAGCATTTGAACACAACAGATTCCCCAAAATGTTGTAAACTATGGCAAAATTAAAAGAACTGTGAAGAGGGGCCACTTTCAGACAAATTCTTCCTGAATAGAGTGAACCCTGACACTGAATTTTACCGTAACACAAGCTCAGAGGAGTAGTCAAGCTGATGAAGTGAGAAAAATTCAGCAGCTAAAACTGGTCTTTATCTGCCATTTAGTTAAGTGGTAGTAACAAGGTCTGTTAGACCAGGACTTTCAGGATTTATCCATATACATCTTACTGGTTTTCAAAGTAAGTGATCATTTCAGTAAAGCCAGGTCTTGGAAGGCAAAGTCTGTTCGAATAGCCATATAATGTATAGAAGTCTAAAAAGCTGGCAGCAAATGGTCAATGTTTCTAAGATATGGGGACATTGAACTTGAGAGTTTGAAAAACACGGGAGAAGTAAATGCTTGGATGAAATAAAGTAACCAAACAAAAGATATTTATAAGGGTGTAGAACTTAATGCCAAGAGAAACGACCAAACCCAAAAATTTGGTATAAGCTTAGCTGTCCACTCTCAAAAGCAAGAATGGAGTGAGCACATCAAAGGCAAGCAAAAAGTCTTTTTATACCACAGAAGAAGGTACAACAACGACAAACAGAAGATCCAGTCTAAGCCAGCCTTGCATATTGGACATTTAGGTGATTATTGGCTTATTCTGTACAGGAAAAAAAGGCTGAAAAGTTTAAATTCATTCTGTTTCTTCTGCTAGATTAGGACCCCATTTCTCTCTGCCTAGCTGGAAGACTAAAGAAGTCAGATGTTTTAAGACGTCGAGTAGGAATGAATGAGCATGATATTCCAGCTGACTGCATGGTCTGTTTTCCTTGGTACAATTCCAGCCGAAAAAAAAATCATGTGGATACCATTGTTCAACAATACCTCAGTATTTCCAAGTCTAAAATCCTCCACTTTTTAACCAATGAAACAAGCATGGAGAAAAGAATATATTTCACGCAATGTAGCGTTGGGTTGTTGCATGGTTTGTGTTTTAGAGGGTTTTCTTAAAAAGACAAGAGGAAAAAAACCAGAGAGATTACTACTTGGTCAGCAGTCACATTCAACATTTTATGGTCAACACCAAAGTAACCAAAGACCCCAACTAGGTTATCCTGTGATCCTTTTACTCTATCTAAAAGCGTAATTAAGAATGCAGCCATAGCTCACAAACATGCAATTTAAAAGCATGAGGGAAACCCATCAGCAGGAATTTTCAGGGCTTGAGAACCCAAAGACACAGTACCACAGCATCAAAACACAAGGGGGAATGTACAGTGCCTCTAAAAGTATCTTCAGGGGAATCATCTGGTAACCTGCTGGTCTATAGCAGCTTTGGATGACAATGTATAACACCAGCACCCATGCAAGTCTGGAAGATAAATGCATTGAGTCATACTGGGGAAAAAATTTAGACAACAGAAGGACACTTAAGGCCCACAGACTTTGTAAATCAGGGTCAATGAGGCATAAAGCTGTTAATATATACTTAGACCAAAAAAAAGCTAAATTTAAGCTAATGCTCTATAAAAAGTAAGCAACAGTAATCACTCGTCAACCCTATTAGCACTATCTGTAGAAAATAATTCTTGATTTGGAAAATGACAAGGCAACATTTACAGGAAACAGAGATCTTGTGTTACTCTTGCAACACAAGACTACAACCCCCCCTTTGAACAGTCAGCTGATGCCAGCCAGCAGCCATTTTCCACTGTTGCCTTAACTTCTCCTTCCCTGTTCTCTCAAGTTGATGTCCATGATGATTTAAAATTTCTGAATGTCATGCTTGGCCACCTGATCACAAAATTAAGACTAATTTTTTCCCCACATAAAAGAATAAAGCTTTCCCAGAGGGCTTCACGGAACAAACTGACAGGCACAGCAAAATAATCTGCAGTATTTTTGGTAATTCAAAGACCTGTAGATTCTGATCTCACTTCACACATTCTTACATAGAAAATAATAAATTGTAGATAGTATTAAATGTTTGTTTTTGCTGGTCATTGAAAGGGCCTTTGAAAGTACCGCACAGAGAAGGCAAACATTCGCTGCTGCAGATCTGCACAGGGCAGAAGTCAGCACAAACACAGCACAACTTACAGCATGCTGAAGATCTGCCTCAGTTACTCAAACTTCCACTTGCAAATGCCAGTTTGTATTTGACATGTTCTTGCTAATAAATCACTTCCAGCAGTCTGTTAGCAGGTTTTCCTACTTTTCTACCCCCTCTCCCCTTCATCAAGCGGAATTAGCATTTGAAATACCATGCTAGATCAAATAGCCGGTGTACTTTGCTGAAGTATTGCATTACAATGAATAAAACTATCACCAAATTGCTTTTATGCCCAGCAGGAGTGCAAATTCTCTGAGGGAAGACAGTAAAATCTTAGGATGAAAGACTTTACTTCCTTCCTAAGAAAGTAAATCACTTTGGGCAACTGCACTGAATGAATGGATCTTGACACATGCGTCTCACACTCCAATGCCACAGCTACCAGTAACATTAACAATATTATCCAGAATCCAGTCATGCAAGATTTCTTGCCTTTAAGTGAATGCCAAGTCTGATGTTTGGAACACGTCATCTAAACCAGAATTTTGTCACTGGCTACAGGAATAGGAAGCACATTTGATGTGCCACCAGTATATTCAACTGCAAAACAACAGGGGGACTCTTCTGCCACGGATGGGCTGCAGTGAGAAGCCCGCAGCAACATTCCTCTTCCATAACCCTGCTGCTCGCTCTCTGCTGGGCTGGGGTCAAGGCACAGAGAGCTTCAGATCCACCCACCCAAGATGGTGGGATGACCGGGCACTGGAACCCAGCCGCTATCACCCCGTTCCTCTTCCGCGAGGAATTCTGGCATAACCCTAGAGCATCTCATTGGGCGTCTTCGAGAGCGCTCAGCAGGTTTTTCATTCAGGGGCTGCTTCGCTTTCCAGGTCTCTTCTCCCTGAGAAGAGGGGCGGGGAAGCGCAAGGCCGCCTCCAGCGGGCTGTCCTGCCGGGACACGGCTCCGTGAAGGTCGGCTGCCCAGGGTCTCGGCGACACCCGCTCCGCAGAGCCGGGGGCCGCGCTCCCTCTGGGAGCGGTTCCACGGGGAGACCGCGTCCTTCCCGGGCAGAGACCGAGCGGGGTGGGGAGCGGCGGGAGCCGACCCCCCCGTTCACCGCAGAGGACGGCAACCCCCGGGCGCAGCTCGGGAGAGGCGGAGGGAGCGGGGCAGGGCAGGGGGAGAGGGGGCCGAGCGTCTCACCTGAGGCGGCCCGGCGCGCCCGAATCCGCCCGAATCCGCCCGACTCCCGGCGGCGGCGGCGGCGGCGGCAAAGGAGGCGCAGGATCAGCTGACACCGGGCCCCGCGCGCATGCGCCGCGCCGCACACCGGAAGCGCCCGGCTCGAGCCGTGCCCAACTCCGGGCGGAGCTTCGCTCGCTCAGCCCGGGCCGCTTCCGGGCAGGAGTGCGGCGGGCGCAGTGGGGCGCGCTGATTGGTCGTTCCGTTTCACGTGATCGCACCCCCGCCCCGCCCCCGAGACACGCGGGGCCTCCCCGTCCTCCCCCCGCCCCGCGGGGCGCGGCGCGTGCGCGGCGGGCGCGTGCGGGAGGGGCGGGCGGGTCATGGCGGGCGGGGCGGGGGGCGCGCGCGCGGCGTGAGGTGAGGGGTCACGGGGCGGGGCGGGGCGGGCGGAGGCCCATGTGGAGCGGGAGCGGGATCAAGATCAAGATCGGGATCAGGATCGGGATCAGGAGGAGACTGAGCCGCCCGCGCTGAGCACGGGGAGGCCGGAGCCGCACCCGCACCGCCGGGCCCTGGACGCAGCCAGTGCGGACGCCGGGCAGGCCGCGGACGCACCATGAAGGGGTGAGTGCTGGGCTCGGCCCGGGCCGGGCCCGCTGGGGCTGCCCGGGAGCGGAGCGGGGAGCGGGGCGGGCCCGGGCGGCGCGGCGGGCGGGAGAGGGCCGGGCGGTGCCGCCGCTTCTGAGCTCGGGGGTGTTGCTGCGTCCCTCCCGCCCTCTAGGACAGGGCCCGCGGCGGGTGGATGCCGGGGAGGCTCTCTCGGCGAGAAAACCGGCGGTGCCACCGCTGGAGCCCTTTGGGCTAAGCAGGAGCTGCCCGGGGGGCTCCCGCACCGTCACGGTTGTGCCGCCGCCGGAGCGAGGATTCTCCGCGCTCAGCCCGCGCTGGAGCGGGCGGGACGCGGCGGCTCCTCGTGCTCCGGGGGGATCCCGCCCTGCGGGGTCTGGCGATCTTCAGAGCGGGCGGGGGGGGGATGCTGGCCGGGCTCTCGCCCCTGTCTGGTCCTTGTCTGGGGATAGCAAAGCAGCGCCGCCCGCTCTGTGCGAAAAAGCTGCCAGCCTCGGATGTGTGTGGTTTTGCAGTGCTATTGTGTGTAACATCCTCTTAGCACTTTCGTTGGTTTTTAAGTCTTTAATTGCTACGGGGAGGCTGTACAGTGTGGATGGATGGCAAACGAGCTGTGTTCTGTGTCATGTTTCTGTAGCACACCCGCTGCTTTGGGCCTGGCTTCGCTTCTCTCTGTCTCCCGAAAACTGGAGATTTCAAATCTGGTTGGCTGAAAACACTGATTTCCTTCTCAGTGGGGGCAATGAGGTGCCGTTTTTGTCCAGGAGAGTGGAGGCCTTTGCACTTACAGTTGTGCTTTGGTGTCAGATGACCTGCCTGACCTTGTCCAGGTCACTTTGGGACAGGTTTTTCAGTGTTGGCTAAATCACCTTATGTTTATTAATTTCAGCATCACTTGCGCTCCACAAAACGTGACTGTTCCAGTTCTGTGCCTCAGTTTCTTCATAGGCACAAAGGCAGCTTTCCCCAGCTGTTTCTCAAAAGAGCATTAAACCAGTCCCCTTGGAACTGGTGTTATGCAATGATGGGTATTATTTTTCCAGTTTGGCAGCTTAAGGCAGGGTGAATGGAAGCTGAATCACTTAAGCTTTTACTAAGAAATGGTAAGGGGTTTAGCTTATTAGCAATAGGGGTGAGGTCATACAAGACTGCTTGATAACAGACTCTTAGCTGGCTCTTACAACATGTAAGCAGCTTGAGACATTGTGAGGGGCTGGCAAGTGTCTGTAGAAGGAGGTTCAGGGATGATTGCAAATAAACAGACTCTCAGCTGACGTAAAATAGGTGTGTTTGGGCTGTTGGACAACCGTTTATCCACCTGCACCACCCTACATAAAACGGGGCACCCCCACTCTTAGTCACCTTGTAATGAGGACGGCGGAGTTTGCGGGAAGAGCAGCAGCACGGATCCGCCAAGATGAGGTGGCAGTTGACGCGATCGTTGTTCTGCAGCGCTCCCGATGGAACTGGGTTTCCTTTTATCCTTTGTTGACCATTCTGCTGTTTGCTACAGCTTAGCCTTGCTTTGGTTGTATGTCAGTCGTGGGACAGGGTTACTGGGACCTGCATGTGTGAGTGGGGAAGTGGCCTAGGCATGCCAGGCTGGAGCTGTGGGGATCTCCTGTCAGGGCACGGCCAGAGCTGTCTGCCGTGCTGCGGTGCTCCCCGAGGAACTGAGCCTGGCTTTGCTTGCACTGATGAGGAGTTCTCCTTTCATGGACTTTTTCACTTCTTGTAACATTTTTTAAAAAATAAAAATATATAGAGAAAAAACCTGCATACCACTCTTCTGCTTCCAGAGCACCAAACTTAATTTCTGTTACTTTACTTTTACTTACAGGCAGCTTTATTACTGGTTCAACTTCAGGACTTACTGCTTTGGGTTCTGTACTTGGTATTTCTGCTCTTATGGTACTCTTTCATCTCTTTGAAGAACAGCATATTCCTGTCTTGCCAAAGCACTGTTAGCACCACACAGCAAGTTCTGGTGCAGAATAAATTCATATTCTTGTTCAGATTCTCATATTGAATCCAGGTGTTCTCTAAAAATTCAGTTGGAGGCAAATATGCCGACAGAGCTCAAATTGAAAAATAACCCCATTTAAATACAATGAGACTCAAAGGACTAGAGAATAGTTCAAAAGGAATGTATAAATTACACAGGGGTACTTTGGAACAAATCCAAATTGTTTTTTAAGTTACAAAGATCGGTGAAGATCCCTAAAGTACAAGTACTGTCAAAAGATGGGTCCAAAAATAGATCTAAAGCTTCAGCTCCAAGCACACAGAAACTGATGTGCTTGAAGGGATCTGGTCTCTCTTCAGTATTGAATCCAAAATTATGGACAAGTCCTTCTGAACAAACTGACTCCATCTGACTGTTTTTTTCTGGGAATGTATGCATTGCATTGTAACCCACACCACAAAGTGCAGAGGTGATTTTGGAAACCCTTAGAGCAGCTGATGTTTTATCAGCTGTAATTATGAAGAATCTACTTTGGCAGAGAAAGAATTAAAAAAGAAACTATCCAGTTCATGACATGAACCTTCAGATCTAAAAGACTGTGTAGTCAACGTTTGTTGCTTGCAGCCTTCTTTCTTAACTCTCTGAATTCGAAATAGCGCATGGATGTGTGTTAATAATGCATAGCAGGTTGTAGTGTCTGTCATCAGGGTGTTTGAGGTTAGGTGACCTCTTCTACCTAGGACCACTGGTTTCAGAAATAACAGGAGATTCTTGTGCTTTCTCAGCTGCTTAAAATTTTGTGGGTTTTCTCTTATTTGATGAGTTAAACACCAGCTTCTGAACTAGAAACTGCCATTAGCTTCCACCTGGTTTTGTGCGACTTGGCTTTATGTTCACTCTATCTTCACCTTCTGAATGATTTTAATAGTTAAGAGTCTCATTATGTTTCCTATTTTTTCTTAAATGTGACGTGAAAAACAGGTAATTCACTGTTCTGTTAGTGAACCTTGTGATTCTCTAGAGATTAATTTCTTTTTTCATTTATTGTATGTTATTATTGTTAGTTCTTGAATTTGAAAATGTATTTTAGAACTGTGTTTGCATGAGGAAAAATACCAGTGGAAGGTACTCAGGTTCTACTGTCTGCAGTAATTTGGCTGTTTTTATAGAGCACTTTGCTGCTTTCATGGTGTTGACTCACTTGTTGCTCAGTGTTCTTGTGTTTTTATTACAGTTATGCTGCTGATTTTAAGGAGAAAAAACTGAAAATCTTGCATTGATTCTTAAACATTTGCTGATTACTGTCTGTGACATATCTTCAAGTAAGGGTGCATTTCTGAGCTGTTTCAGTTCAGATGAAACCTATGAGAATAAGGCATCCAGCCTTTCCCTGATGGCCTTCCCTAAAAATCCACATTACACAAGGCTAATGCAGGACCTGTGTGCTCCATTGCGTGCATGTACCCACTGTGTGACCGGGTTTGTCACATACATGGAGCATGTAGTGCATGTTACAAGCAAGGCCCAGTGCCTGTGCACGTATTATTTTGGCACATTGACCAAATCCCTCTCCAGTTTTGATGGGAAACACCTGGGAGATTGTCATGCGGCAGCACGTGTTGAGCCATGTGATGGAAAACTGATTGAAACAGGGAGTAGAGTGCTGTGTGTTAAACCAGCCTTAGAAAGAAGTGTGCACTACTTTTGGTTAAGACACTCCTAGGAGATTGCCTCTCAACTTTTACATGTTTGCAGCTAATTCTCAGGCTTTGTAGTTTCTAAGGGTCCTGACTTGCTGTGCAAGAGTCCTACAGGCTACATCCTACACAACAGGTAGCTGCTGCCCCAGAGAACTTCCTAACCCCAAGGCTTTGCACATACTGTTCTGGCTACCTTTGTAGGAGAGACATCACAGCTGGGGAGTACTGAATATAACAGAAAAATAACTATGGTTTTTAAAGAGTGGGGAGTCATCATGGGTAAGCTCTGACACCTCTGCTTGTTTTGTGCGGATTCACGGAGTAAATCTTTCAAGGTCCTGAAGATGTGCATGTTTCTGAGGAGAACAGGGAGGGCTTTTTCTCTCCTGAGTTAGTATGACAGAGTTTGTGCAGAGCTGCTGAATTGTTTCCGTTTGCTCGGCACAGTGCTAAGCTTAACATATATGGGAGGAAGTTCCAAGTTTATGAGAAAACTGCTGAATGGTCATATGCACTGGAGGCAGGACGAAAAAGGTAATTGAGCTTGAAAATCACTTTATTTTTAGGCTTTTTCTGAACCTAGAAATGTCCGAGTGTGAGCTATAGTCTGCATTTATTTTCATGGATGGTAAATTTAGACCTTGCCTATATGCAAGCTTACAAATGGCTTAACAGCTTCTAAATGAGTTTATAAAAAACTCAGTGCAGTTTATTATAGGTACTTTAACCTGATTTATAACTCTGACCACTTTGAGTTTAATTCCATAACCAGATTAAGACATTCCATGAAGTAGGAAGGATTGGGAGGGTAGGAAGGTAGCAGAGGGGTTGTAGCCATTTAACAAGCACTTTAGAACCCAGTCTTGTGTTTTGAGTACTGTTTGACCATTCAATTCTTTCTGCATGTAGATGTGGCTTGGTAGTTTGGGACATTTCTGTGAAAAATGTAGTAACTTTAGTTAATCACCAAATGCCACAGACTCTGCTGCCATCTCCTGAGGACAAGAAATGATGCATCCCCCTTTGCCACACTAAATCTCTTTTAAAATGGGGAATAATGTATGATGGTTGAGCCAGAAAAATACTTTAATCCAAGTGGAAATCATTCAGAACTTGAAGAGCCTGCCCATTTGGCAAGCATTAGAAGTGTTCAAACCAATAATCTGAGAAGGTGCTAGATATTTTTATCCAGAGGAGGAAAGAACATAAGAAGCTGGATCTTTATATTTGTTTGGGAATTGATAAGAGAAAAGTGCAGTACTTCCTTGCATCCCTCCTGCTCTGAGACAGGCAATGTCAGGATTCCTTTCTGCTCCTGGCTGAAAAAGGGCAAGGGAAGAAGTACCCATGTGGGAGTTAGTTGTAAAGCAGCAGAAGTTTGTCAGGAGGGAGTTTGAGGTGGGGAAGCCAGGGTAAAGAGAGAGTCTGTGCATAGAATACCTGGTTACTTGGAGACTCTTGGACTTGAAGACCTGAGAGCGGAGAAGCACAGCACTGAAATGGGGTAACTGTGTATTTGTGTCAAAGCATACTGAATTAATTCATTATGAGAAGGAAATTATACTTCAGGCTTTATTGAAAATAGAGCCAAAACCATTTCCACAACACTGTCACTAGGTGACTAAGATTAAGATATATGAATTTTCCTGGGGGCAGAGTATTTCTTTCTTTAATTAATTGAAAATACTGTGCTTCATAGTAAGATCTTCATGCATGATGTACTTCCTGAGCTCACTTGGCCTTCCTTCTCCCTCTCTCTCTTCTCTTTGAGGCTTCATGTGATTTTTGGCCCTTAGCAGACTAGAATCTCTAACCCTGAAAAAAGTTCTGATTTCCACCATCTGAGCATTGTATTTATGTTTTCCTGAGAGTATGGGATGAGACCTGGGCAGCAGTTGAAGGCTTGTGAAAGTTTTCTCTACATGGCACTTAAAATTGTCAGTAAAGGTCACAAATTAAGTTGAAAATTGCAGTTAAAGGAGATTTATTTGTTTTTAGATCTTTGGCACAACTTTTCATTTGAGAACAATTCATTCGTAGTGAAAATTAGGAGAAGGACAGGGGGAAAACGATAGTTGCCTTAGAAGTGTTTTTAAGGTAGGCACATAAAACTGATAGCACATTCAGTTATTTTTTCACAGCATGTTATTAATATAATATGTGATTTGAACACTTTACAAAACCCAACTCTGGGACTGAAATCCAAAGTATAGGTAGGAAACCCGTAATGAACTGCCTTTTTCTTTTTTTTCACTATTCTAATGGACAAAGGCATTTGTAAAGAAATGTGTTTCAGTTCCCTATAGAAATAGTTTGTGTGAAGTAGAAAAATTATTTTCTCCTGATATGTCAGTTCCATAGTTTGTTACCTGTATACGTACCAGAAGTGCCCTCAAGCTGTATTTATGTAAATAAGGTACTTTGTAAGTATCACTTCTATTTTGATTTTGAAGGTAAGCCTCTGTTCTTACCTGATGATCATCAGGTACTTCATAAACACTAATTAGCAAAGGGTCATGATCTTCTGGGAGGCAGGTAAGGGTTATAATTGTTAGATCTGGGGACACAGAGGGTATGGAAAGGGGCAGTAATCTATAAGGGGTCTCAGGATATAGTTAGTGGAGGCACAAAACTAATTTTGAGGGAAGCTGTTTCAAAATAGTGAAGTACTTCTGTTTAGCAATCATGGATCAAAATCAATGTTCTTGTGAGCTTACTTGACTAATAAGGAAAAGTGGTTAGATCAGCAGATTTCTGGCAGCTCTTTATCTGCTGTATGATTGCAGACAAACTGTTTCCTCTTTTACCTGATATTGATGTACCTGGGATAGGCTGATGAAATATTTAGGCCTTAACCTTGTGAGGTGCTCTGGAGCAGCAGAGTGTTATGGACAACTAAGTGATGTACGTGTCTGCTTTTCTGTTCTAGACCAGCTACATTTATTTCTGATATTTTAGAGTTTGAAAATTCTGTCAGCTGGACATAGTGGTTCCTGCTCTTTGCATCCATCTGCAGAATGGGATAGCTTATAATTTTCTTGAGAAAGTTTATTTTTCACTTGGAGATTTGAGATCTAGGACATGTTTCAGCTGGAAAAACTGTGAAGTTATTATAGCATGATTTTACTTCTTTCATGTGAAGACTGGCCAGTCTTTTGAAGGTCAGGTCTTCTAGGTTGAAGCAGAGTAAATTGTATGATATCCAGATATAATGAAGAAACTTGGCTGTAATGTGCTGTGTATTTTTTTTCCTTTTTTTTAATGATAAAGGGAGAGGTAACTAGGGTCTGATGTACATCTTGGGGAATTGTGATGCATGACATTGAAACCTGTTCACAGGGAGATCCAATAGACTTGAAAGTCTTGAATGAAGTCTTCTGTTAATTCTGATTCTAAAATTGCTTCATTTTCTTCTGTACATCACTGTGCCCTTCTGCAGGCTAGAACTGGGAGTAACCTCCAGCAGGGTATCAGGTGTCATGCAATACATGTTTTCAGTAGTAAGCAGGACTAAAGAAAATCAGGGGTCTCAGAGCAAATTGGTAAGACTTTTTGCATGCTACGTTTGTACTTATCCTTCTGATTTTCTGACAAGTGAAGCAGAGTAGATATGCAGCCCACAGATCTTTGAGATAATTGAAAACATACTGATCTGCCCACAAGAGCTAGACTAACTTGTGTGCCTAGCAAGACAGCTCATCTATTAAAAAAAAAAAAACCAAACAACCGAACAAATACAAACCAATCAAAAAAACTTCAGCAGCCCCAGACCCCAAAACACTGGAGAGGGTCTTTTGGCCTTGGAGTAGAATCTAAGCAGAGCCACACCCTTTAGGTCTATGGCCTTCATAGTTCTGGTTTGGTTTTTTTTTTATGAGTGGATTATCCTGTCTAGACTCCTGCTTTGACTTGGAAGCCAAAATAGAAGCAATAAAGCTAGCTGGCCGCTTAGCAGGTGACAAACCTTCTCTGAAGCCCTCTTAATTTGTTAGGGCCCATTTCTCCATGCTGCCTCTCCTGACTTACTCCTCAGTAAGTTTTGCAAGTTTCAGATACAGCTCTGCTAAATTTAGCCTGCCAGATGCCTTCAATAAGCCTGAGCCCAGCTATCAGTTACACGGAGATCTGTTTCAGTCAGGCACATCCCTCTGGGGAGAGACTTGCACTATTTAAAGTTGAATGAGACTGAGATTCTTACAGCATTAAGAAACTTGAAATTCGCCCTTTTTCTTCCTGATGTTGGTTCTAAAGTAGTGTTCGACACTTGGTATTCGTAGGGAGTGAATTTGTGTTTCTTCTTGAACTGTAACTGGAAATTGGCTGCCTCTTGAGCTGTCATTCTGTATAGCAGTTCTCCTTTGGTAAATGTTGAGCAGCGAAAAGCAGTCTTAGCATAAGTAACACTAGTATCTCGTGTAGCCTGTGTTAATTCCACCAGTATCGATGTAAGACATTGTAGGAAAAATAGACTGTTGAAATCACAGCCCTGTAAGCTGCAAGCAGAGCAAAACAACTGCAGCAGGACTAACTAGATTGCATTTGGTCCCACAAAACGTGTGAGGCTTTTTCTAGCCAATGCCTAGAGGATCATAGGACGCTGGCATGCAAGAGCAGGAGTGTTACTGTCAGTGTTCTGGGCATGCATCCAGTTTCAGGAACTGGTGCATGTCACCTCACTAAAGTCACACTTCTGTTAGGATTTGGCGGATCACTCTTCGCTTCCGCTCTTACATCGCTGGGCAGTGTTGCTGTGCACTTTTAACAGATAGCAGCCCATGCCCCAGGAACCGGTTTCCTTTACTAATGAAATCTCCAAGTGTTTTTTCCCCAGTAACCAAGTCATGGAATGTAGCAGTTGTGAAAAATGCAAACATAGTCCTAGGATATGTTAGGAAAATGCTTCCAGTAGTGACAGGAAAAACTTAATGCCATTGTATACGACAATAGTATTTGGGCTGCTGTAAGCAGTTTTGGTTAGCCATGTTTAAGGAAAATCAACTTTAATCAGAAGGAATGTAAGGAAGAGGTAGTGTGACAATAGTAGAAATTAAGAGCCAGTCTTACAGGAAGAAGCCAGGAGCTTGGCTTTAATTAGAAGAAAGGTATGAAGAGATCATGATAACTCTGAAAAGGCCTGTGCAGTGGTACCCATCATCTCCAGACAGCATAGAGGTAGATTTGAGTACACTGGAATAACTAACTGAGAGTAATGGTAACTTGGGAGCAGCCTTACAATGGAAGGCATTCAGCTGGATTCAGAAGGCTGGTATTCCATTGAGGAAAGTGTATGAATTTGTAGAACACTGTAGTAGTAAGAGGCCTGACCTGATAAGCCGAGAGTCCCTCATTCTTCTATGCTAAAAACAATTGCTTGGGGTGGGGTGACTGACTTGTCCCAGAAACTTTGACATCTGAGATGGAGTATTGCATCTGAGCTGACTATTGCATCCTCCATGGAGTGCCATTTGAGCTGTAGGGTGCCAGCGGTAAATGTGGATCTTCTTAGGAATATTAGTGGCATCATAGAGTCAAATAATCTGTTATGGAAGGGCATTTTCCTTCTGGGCACTTCAGGTTCTTTGCACATCTTTATGTTCTCTCATATGCTAATTTGAGCTCATAATTTAATTTTTTTCTTTGCAACAGCTGAAGATAAGTATTTCTGGTACACCCTCTACTGAGTTGAAATGCACAGGACTGGCCTAGTCAGACCTTAGCTGACATAAAAATCTTACTTAAGTTACTGATTTGGCTGAGATGTAACTTGAGGAAGCAGGTCTAGTTGTAAGCAGCTGTTAAAAACAAACTTAAAAAAAAAAAAAGAAAAAAAAAAGACTGCACAAAACTGCTTGCTTTACTCTGGTGAAAAGAAGGGAGTGATAATTTTGAGTCCTTTGTTACATACAGGTGCTTTGTCTTGGCTATTTGGAGTAGTTTTTTTAAGTCCTTAGGATCAAAGTGCATATTGTTCTGTGAATGATAAAGTGTAGCACAGTATCTCTACACTGTGTTCACAGATGTACTGGATAATCTACATCCGTGTGCTCCTCTTGCACTGTACTTCCAGTTTAAACTGGGATGAGCTGGCACTTCTGCTCAAGAACCAATTAGTTCTGCCTATGGCAACCTTTTTTCACTTCTTTATGGTGGCAGAGGACTTGTGTGGTGAACCCAGTCAGGGGACTGATGTGGGTTAAAACTAAACTTTTCTTTTTTTTGTCTAGGTTGGTTTTAATTGGTGTTGGTTCACCACATTGTTGCACAAACCTTTGTGCCAGCAAGAGGATGGAAATGAGTGGCCTGGGGACAGCAAGACTGCTGCTTTGGGCAGCAGTGCCAGTTTTCCCATGATTTTACTCAAGGCCCCAGTGACACTTTTGCCGTACTGTCCTCAGGCAAAATGATGAATTCTCATTATGTGGGTCTTCGTTTCCATGTTCTTATTTAATTTACATATTAAATGGTTTTGTGCATAATAGATGTGGTGCTGATTTAATCAGGTAGTGCTATACATTAAAGTAATTTATGGTTTGAGTACACACTATTTAAACAGATATATTTAGTGTATTGATTTATGCTTCCTGCAGTGTTTCTCAAACCTCTTTCATATTATTCTCCAGGGTAAAGTACTGTTCCTGGTGCAATTCTTGCAAGGACAAACCAGGTAGTGACAGAGTGCAGGAGACAGGCAGCAGGAGATGGCAGGAGGCAGCAGGAGATGGCAGGAGGCAGCAGTGAATGTGGCAAGTGGTGAGGGATAGAGGGAGGAAGTCCAGGGGCTCAAGGAAATGTGTCAGCAAGTGCCTTTCAGCCATATACTAAGAAAGCTCATTTCTCTGGCCTGATGCCAGCCTCAGAGGTGATGTCTTGGCTCAGCAGCTACCAGCCGTAGACTCTGCTTCTGCATTTATTTATTTATTCTCTGTCTGAAACCTTCTTGGTGATGGGCCATCTTCTGGCCATGTTCTCTTTCTTAGCCATCTTGTCCTGGCTGCCTGTGGTAATATATTTTTCTCCTGTTGAACTGTCATCATAAATATTTCATAGTGATTGTCTTCTAATGCCTGATCTGTTTGATTAGTAACTAATCAATTTTAAAATCATACTAGAAGACACTACCTGGTGATGGGCTGTGTCAGGTATTTTTGCTCAAAAGGAGACATGCTGCATAACAACTTTGCTGTGAGTTCATCATGCTAGCACTGCTGATCTACTGAAGCTTAGAACTACTGATACTTTTTTTGTGTCACCAAGGTTAATATAGTGTTATTTGGAGAAGAGGTCTAGGCTTTCAGTGACTGAGTGTGAGGTTTGTCTCTTCCCTTTCTGACCTCCTGCACTGCAGCTCATCTGACCTAACTGGGCAGTTGAGACCTGCTCCCTTTGGTTTCTACTCTCATGCAGACTGCAGCAAAAGGGGCTCTCCAGTCTTCTCTTCCCTCCTAGTACAAGATTACTGAGGCGCCCTACTCTAGCAAAACTCTTTCACAGACACAAATATACCCAAGAGCCCACATGCCACAGTTCTGTTTCTGCCCTTTGTGAGGAAAAGGTAGCAGCACTGCTGGCCAGGATCAAAACTTGCCTTCTGTGAGCCTGAAGAAGCCCCGCCGTGCTAGGCTGAGCAGTTGTGCCAAGTTGGGCATAAAACAATACTACAGTTTCTCCACCATCTAATAACTTTGACTGCATGCTTTGCACTGGGAGTACTTTTGGAGTGTGAGAACATCATCCTTATTAGCTTGGGATTTAACTTTATGTTGGAATATAATTCTCAAAGGGACTTGCATAAATGGCCATACATGAAGAAAGGAGTCTTGAGAGCAAAAGTGATCTAGAAGATTGAAAAGGCTGTGAGACAAAGGGTTGGTTATGGTAGGACTCACAGAAAAGAGATTATTTCAGCAGAACGTAGTGGTTTTTAGCTATAAACTTTAGAAATATATCCTCTTGGGTTTGACTCTAGAATGCCTGGGTATCTTGACATGGATGAGATGAAAGAATATGGAGTCTTTTGCTTCTTCTGTCATTCCTGAAATCACTGTTGGAGAACACACTGTCCATGTAGTGAGATGTCTCTCAGGAGATTGCTGTACCACTGGGCAGAGCTGAGGGGCAAACTACAGGGACAGGGATTTGTCTCTTGGCAGTTGACCTTGCAATGAGGGAGAAAAAAGATGGATGTGTGCAGTGTGGTGGGGGGAAGATAGGTGAAGAGCTGCCTGGAACTATTTGCAAGAACTCATACTGACATGAGATGCTTGACATCAGAGAGCTTTTTTATCTCTTTGGCCAACATGTGTCAAAAGGTTTGACTTTGGAGTGAGCAATGTTGATATGTAAAAAGGATCCATTAATTCGAAGTAGTAACTGGAACATACTAATCTGATGGAGAATTACAAAATCATCAATAGTCCCTTGATGCTTAGTGGTCCTCTAAAAGGTAGGCCTGACTTACAAATTGTTTAGCTTCTATAGGGCTCACTGGGGAGATTGTCTGGTCTGGGTTATACTGGGGAGTGGGCAATGGTAAGCCTTGGTATCTCTGCAAAACTGAAGACTTAATTCTTTGCTGTAAAAGAAAAGGAGAAAGTGGGTGAAGATTTATGGTTCTTGAAGTAAAAGTGAAAGGCTCTGTTTCTGTAGTTTCTTCTGATAGTTTTGCAGGCTTCAGTACAATGCCTAGACAGTATTACATATTTATCATTGGTACTGACAACTAAAACCGGTATCTGGAGGGTGTCATTTAAGAGGGTTTTTTATGTATGATCAAGGTCAGTTAGTAAAGCAGAGACAGATTATACTCTGCATTGCTTGGTAGAGTTCTTGGGAAAAAAAAAAGTTTTTTGTTATTGTATCTTCTTTGTGTCACTGTATTATTTAAATTAACCTGTGCTGTTGTGTCCTAGGCATTAGCCTAGCTGAAAAAACAAGCTGCCTAGGCACAAGAGACATTGGAGATGGAAAGCAGCTGCTGCATATTACTAGAATGAACTTCAAGCTTGATGTACAAGGATTTTAGAAAGCTGCTTCTTTGAAAACAGTTAGACTTTTTTTCAAAAAGGCAAACAGTGTCTTTACTGCTGTTTGGGCAGAAAACAATCTGGTTGCCTATATGTATTCAGTAAAACAGGGCTGGTATGAACCTAGAATTGTGTGCTTTTCTAATTCTGTGTGCACTGGCTTTGTACCTGCCTACATATTCTGGTGACCATTTGGGAAAAGATTTTGATTATCTTGGTCTTTTTTATTTTTCATTCTTGTAGTCCTTGTTAAAACTGCTTGCACTCGCCCAAGGGCAACTAATACCTTTCTTTTAAAATTTATTTTTCTTTTTTTTTAGATTTGCTTCTGTGTATATAGTGTTTGTTTCAGGAAGGTAGTCTTAGGAAAGAGAGGAGCTTGGTCTGCTTCTCAGTACAATTCAGTGTGATTCTGCTCTCAGCAGGAAGAAAGATTTCAGTGATAATTGTAGATAGATAATTGTAGATAATTTTAGTAGATGCAGATATCACCTTAAGAAGGGCACACTTGCATAGTAACAGGCTTAATACATTTGTTGCACACAGTACTGTTGGTTTTTAGAGACAGATGTCTAGTAATTACTTTGTCTAAGCATAAGCTTTATATTGATAGGTGGTAAAATTGAGGCTGTCTTTGAAGCATGGATAAGGACTTAATTTCCTTGGTCTCTGTTCTAGCTTCCTGTTCCCCCCCATATTTTCTTTGGGGTTTTTCATTTTTTTTCCTTGTGATCTTGATGATCAGAGGGGAAGTGAATGGGATAAAGTTAAAGCTAATACTTCTGCAGAGATCCGTGCTCTCCTGTCTCCCACCCAGTAAAACCACACAAATACTATGGTACATTAGTGTTTAGTGTGGCCTGAGAAACTTCTGACTGTATAGAACTGACTGAAAAAACTAGGTTTGGGACTTAAACCAGCATTAAACTTGATTGTATGGGTTGGATGTGGCAGTTCAAATATGTATTGAACTGAGTATTAGGTGAGACAGTTCTCTAAGCATAAACAAAATAATTACTTTTTGGTGTCCTTAAAAATGTTGCCGTATGTCAGATGTTAAGCATGTTTTGATTTGTTCCAGTAGCCGGATCGAGCTGGGAGATGTGACGCCACACAACATTAAGCAGCTGAAGAGGCTAAACCAGGTCATTTTTCCTGTCAGCTACAATGACAAGTTCTACAAGGATGTACTGGAGGTTGGCGAACTTGCCAAATTAGGTACAAATGTTCTTGCCAGTAATTGTGGGCTGTGGTGGCAGAAGTGGTCATCATTGCTATCCATCATGGTTTTGAATAGCAGCTCCTTCTATTTAGTTGTTCTACATAATGAAAAGTAACTGTTCGGGAACATCAAAAAAGCCACAGAGGGTCTGTGTTCTAAACAGATTACATCCCACTGGGAACAGGCATGTTTTCTGTTCAAGAAGAAAACAGTTGTGCACTGCCAGCTTACCTCCTGATGTCATTGCTGGTTGGTGTGAGCAGTAATAAGCAACCACTGTGTCAAAGCAGCACTGGTAACTTCATTCCAAATGCGAATCCACAATGTGTGTTATTTTATCTGGATAGGAGAATTAGTAAGAGGGGAGGGAGGGAGGAAGGAAGATACAGGGTGTAAATGAAAGATCTGTATGTGTAGTTTGAGACTTGTTACTGATAAACCTTTGTTTCCCTCCCTGGCAGCCTATTTCAATGATATTGCAGTGGGAGCAGTGTGTTGTAGGGTGGATCACTCCCAGAACCAGAAGAGACTGTACATCATGACACTCGGATGCCTGGCACCCTACCGAAGGCTAGGAATAGGTAAGGAGGGTCTTCTTTTGTATCTAAGTCATCAGAGAAACCAGATTGCTGTCCAGCTTTCCAAATGCTCTTTCAGATTTTTAACCAAGTTAGTGCACTTTAGACTACTGATTTCTTTGGAAGGGACCGGGGGAAAAGAGTAGGATTTATCGTGTGCTCATTTTTCCCTGCCTTTCAGAAATTAGCTTTTTGTAGTAGTATTTTTTAATTCAGGATTTCGGATTACTTTAATCTTAATCATATTATCATCCTGTGATGTAAATACTCTTCTTCTGTAGATGTGAAAATCATTGCAGAGAGATATGAAATTATTTGTCAGTGATATGTAGCCAGTATGCAAGTTCTACTTATGTAGAACACAACATTCCTTCATTGGCTTCTCTCTTCACTCTTCTAAATGTAGGGGTTTTCTCTTTCTTTGTCTTTATCACTACTGATTATTGCTGCTCTGGGGTAGTACCTGCTTTTTGTCTATACTGCATTTAGTTCTTTGCTCCACTTTGCAAACCCATAGGACAGATTAATCAAGACCTTAGAGTAACCCGTTTGCTTTGACAAACTGGATTGAAAACATAACTTTATTTTAAATTATTTTACTAGTTCTTTAGTAGAAAAGCTTACCAGTGTCCTTAATGCTTTATACAATGTTTTGGCTGTATTTTGAGGTGAGTTTGAGACCATGAAACTAGTATTGAAATAAGCTGATTTATACATATGCTTCTGGGCTGTTTGCGATTTTTATTTCTTCTTCAAAGAAACAATAAATTAAGGTTTATGAGCAGCCAGAGAGAGAGAAGGAAATACTTACACATCATGTTTTATTTGCCTTTCCTAGTTTTCACACTCTTATCATTTTAGTCTACCTACAGTTAACCTGCCTTTCCTCAAGGAAGTACCTTGCTAAGTATAGACTTAATTGTGCCCTTCCAGTTTTCTTAAGTATCTCTTTATCTTTTGGCAGGAACTAAAATGTTGAATCATGTCTTAAACATCTGTGAAAAAGATGGCACTTTTGACAACATCTATCTGTAAGTAAATGAGTTGCACTCATGCATTTTTGAGAGATGATAGAGGTAGATGTGGGAGCAAAGGGATGGAGATCCAAGTGTGGGTTTAGTGTATATTTTAGTGGGGTCAAGGAACATCTTGTAAGTACTAGCAGGAAAGCCAGGGGTCATATTCTGTGTTTGTTGTGTAATTCTGAGAATACCAAAAGCATGCTTGCTTTAGAAAGGGTTCTGCGGATTTGCTGAATTTGAAAGTAGTTTAGTTAGAAAATTACATTCTAGAGCAAAATTACACTGAAAGACAAAAAAAACCTTTTTAGAAAGGATTTTATTTTTATCATACAAGGTGGTCTTCAGAATGGAAAATATTGCAAGTTTTGATGCATTTGCTTTCTGTCTTTTATGACAGCACTCTGTGGGTTAGAATATCAGAGATGTTCGCAAACACTCAAAGTTTACATTCACTAATAAGGCCCAACTGCTATTCCCATTATTGCACACTGCCAGGTCAGCTGTTTGTGCGCAATAAACTAGACCAGTGCCCTGACCCAGCTGGGGAAGCTGTTTTCAGTTTTGTTTCTGGGTGTTGTTTTTGCGCTTTAGTGTGTTTTTGGGGGTTGGGGGTGGTTTTCTTGTGCTTTGTTTCGTTGGGTTTTTTTTTTAAATCAGCTGCATGTCTGCGTAAGCACTTGGCATGATGCAGACAAGAGAACAAGCACAGGGGTGGAGGACAGTCACCCCAATAGTCCCCCTGGAAACAGAATCTGAAATCCATAAAAGCCAAAACTATGCTTTGCTGCTGGTTTCGCACTTCTGCTTTTTCCTGCGCATTGGTGTCTGTGTGGTTACCAAGTGAGCTGATGCAGTTTTTGGCCAGATCGCTTCTCTGAGCCAACTTCTTGTCCATCACTGCCTTGGCCATCACACCAGTGCAAGCATGATGTGCTGCTAGGGATAGGCCCACAGCAGCTACAGCTTGGATGGACTTACACTGCCACAGAACGACATCCTGAATACTTTCCGGGACTGTTGAAGATGCTTCATGAGGAGTGTTTCATACACTGATATCACTATAAATGGAGGGACTTTCTCCTCAAACTTAGTCCATTTCTGCCACGGAGGTGCGAACTCTTCCACGTCCTCTACTGTTGCTTTGTGCCATCTCTGTAAGAGGAATGTGTTTTAAAGGGGTGTCTGAGTAAAACTGCTTTTGGCTCGTATTCCCATTCTCCTGCGTCTGGAGAAGTGGTAATGAGCTCTCTCTTATGCTAATGGGACAGGGGCTTTCCTTTTTGCTTTTGCACATTACTGTGTGCACAGTGAAGGAACTGTTTGCTAGTTCTAATGCAAAAAAAACCCCAAATCCTTAATAATCCTTCTTTACACTTCCCAGACTAAGGATTCTGGCATGACAATAAATAGGCCCCAAAATTGGGCTGAAGTTCTTTTAGTGGCCCATTGATTTAATTACTTGTGCGTCTTCTATCCAAACATATTATGCAGCTTAGCACCGAATTTGATATCGGTGCCTAAATTTGTCATTGTAATAAAGTTCCCTTTTAGCTTTTTGGTGCATATTGGGCTTAACACTAAGATCTTTTGTTTTGTTCTGCTGTTGCTTCCACAGTTACTTTGGTTCTATGGTTATGCAGCATGTTGTCATGACAAAGTGATTCATGAACTTGTGCAGTGTCCACTGAATTTTCGGAGTGTTTAATGAATGCCTTTTGTTGAGCCAAACATTTTTCTTTCTTTTCTCTCTTTCTTATTTTTTCTTTTCTTTTCTTTTCTTTTTTTTTTTTGAGTGAAACTTGTGCAAATAAATGTCCTGGTCACTTAGGATAAAGAACTGATGGCTGTTTGTTTTGGAAACCTTGAAACACACTAGCAAAAATCTGTAAAACTCTAGGGGAAGTAAATACAAGGAAAAAGGGCTTTGTAATTCCATGGGGCTTTTTGATACTACAGCTTTTTGTGGGGAGAGAGGAGTAGTTAGAGTAGAGCAAGTTGTTAAAATCATATCAAACACCATTGCCAGTTATATGTTACAGTGTGTTGGGATCATCGCTGAGACATCTCTTCCGGTCATCTGCAAAATGTTATTACAGGAAGTTAAAGTTGGCTTTACAGTGAAACTCTGCTACATATTTCCACAAAATATCTGTCATATTGCTTTATTAGGATTAAGAGAAATTGAAATTACTAAGGTAGTAATGCTTCAGAGTTTCTCTGCTGTTTTGTGTTCCTTTAAAGAGTTTTACTGAGGGGAAACATTTACTACTACTGACTGCCAGGGGCCATCCAGGGGCTGAGTGTTAGCCCAGAACTGAATTGGGAAGACCAACAGTTCCAGTCCTGGATTTACACCACTGTTCCTGTCTCTATCTAGATAGCTGTGTTTCTTGTCTTTGACCGTGAGTATGGTGGCAGAGCACTGACCCCTGTCTCTCTATCCCCTTTTCTGTCCAGGCATGTCCAGATCAGCAATGAATCTGCAATTGACTTCTACAGAAAGTTTGGCTTTGAGATCATTGAGACGAAGAAGAACTACTACAAGAGGATAGAGCCAGCAGATGCTCACGTGCTGCAGAAAAACCTCAAAGCCCCTTGTCTCGGCCAGAACGCAGATGTGCAAAAGACCGACAACTGAACAAAACCCCAGCGGACACTTTCTTGCACTTGCTTGTCGCCAAATAAGGAAAGAGAGGCCTCTTGATTTTTTTTTTTGGTTGGTTGGTTTTTTGTTTTGGGTTTTTTTTTTACTCCACCCCTTCATCTTCATTTTTTTTTCTTGACCTCTCTCCAACAAAATGTAATGCTTCTTCCAAGGATTGTCCAATCATGTTTGGGGTTGGGTTTTGGTTGGTTTTGGATTTTTTTTTTTGAACTCTCCTTTCTGGTGTTTATTTGGGGGTAGGGGGTGTTTTTTTGTTTTTGTTTTCTGTTGGGGTGGGAAAAGGTGTGCAGATCTCTTTTAAGTTTGAGGTGTGGAGGGCTTGAGCAGGTTATCCGGATGACAAGTTTCCTTCAGAATTATTCTTTCAGTAAGCAGAATGTAAATCCAATGCGGGGGGAAAAGGCAAAGCGATATCTTGCCCTTTGACCCCTACATTATTGTTTTTTTTATAACCTACAGGGTACTTTAATCTCCCCCAACCTTTGAATGCTACTTCAGTACTTCCCACTCTTCCTCTTAATCCCCCCACCTCAAAAAAGTATATTTAGTTCTTCCCAATATTTTTGAGTATGGCTTTTTCCTCCATCTTTTGCTGAGAAGGGTGGGCTACTTTACCATACCTTTTCACTCTGCCTGGGCTGATCTTTTTGAATGCTTTTTTTAAATACTCCTCACCCAAGCTGGTGCTACACTTCTTAACTGACTGAGAGGAGGATTTAGAGTGGTCTTCGTTTTTTCTTATTTTCATTTACCCAACTCCCAGCAGACTTTTGCCAGAGTAAGAGCTAGATCTGGTGTTGGCAAGAGTAACCTTGTAAAAATATGAATCCTGAGGCAAGACCCTTGCTTTAAAAATGGGTGAAATTCTGCAGGGCTCATTGAGAATTAGTTTGTCTATGTTGTTGGGATGGAAAAAGTGATTGTGACCACCTTACCAGCTTTGATGACATAAGGCAAGCACCTGTCTCCAGACAAATCAGTTACAGCTACTGAATCTGTGGTGACAGAGGTAAGGGTTGAGGAAACCAGGCAGCAAGGCTATGAAGGCAGACGTGAATCTGACCCTAATCACATAGCTTTGCAGGGGTCTCCTGGATTTGCTTGGGGTTGGCTTGACTTGCTGTGTTTATGTGCTCCTTCGGGAGGAGGTGGTGAAGAACTGCGTGGTTTTGCTCCTTTGAAGATTATTTTCCCCCTCCCCCGTTCAGTAGTAATAATGCAGTTCTCCTCTGGTGAGAGGGTGTTTGTGGAGCACCGGAGAAAGCAGCATATATTAGAGCATTTTATGGGTTTGGAAAATAGGCTGACTGGCTTCTTCCTAGTACTGTAACTTTGAGGCTACAGTAAACTGTACTAAGCTCTGCTTTGCGTCCTTTCATGCTTTGTTTGCGTGAATACCAGTGCTCCTTTCTAGGCACTGTTGCCAGCAATTTTATGTATGCCAATATAAATACCAACTTGAGCTTGGACTCTTCTCCAAGCACCTGGGAAAGTGCACTGAGCTGAGACAACACCAACCTGCCCCATCCCCCATGTAGATGCTGAACTGTATTCTTTTCCTGTTTGTTTTTTAAAGTTTAGATCTGCATCTTGAATTCTTCCGCTCTGAAAGCCTCCAACCTTTCGTGTGCATTGCAGCATACATCTGGTTAGTAGGTGCTGTCCAGTCATTAGAGGGTGACTTGGGAACCAAGGATTCCAAGATGGAAGTTGTGGTGAGGCAAGGGATGGCACCCCTCGCTGCACATTATGTGGTCTTTGATACCCAAGGGGTGACTATATGAGCTGCTACACAACTACTCCTTCTTTCACAGAAGTCTGTAGCATTTGTTGGAGTGCATCTTGACAGACCTGTGCTGGAAAATGGCTACTTAATTTGCTGGGTTTGCACTAATGGAGTCTTGGAGACGGGCAGGTGGCGAGCACCTGTGTTTGCAACACTCGGTGGCAGACTCTGGCTAGAAAGATGCAAACGGTTCCCTTGGCCAGAGGCAGCCTAGTTCTGACAAAAGCTTGTTTTCAGTACAGCTAGGACCTGCTCATGGTGGTTATGTTGGCAGTCCAGCATCTTTCTAGAAGGGGATGTATCGAAGCACAATTAGCTTGCCATATGCCAACATAGTTTCCCTGGCCATCTGTAGACCAAACCAAGAGAAGTATGTGGAGGGAGAGAGATAGTATTGTATTTGAGGATGTTCGTGCAGCACAGCTGTAACTCAGACCATAGCTGCCTCTGGTGCCAAGCAAAGTGCTCTTCATTCTTCTAGAACTAAGTGGTAAGTGTTTGGGTTGGGTAGATGGGTGTGGGGATATGAACTCTTAGGACTTGCTGTTGTCGTAGGCTTCCACAAATCAGTGTGTTTCACAGACAGTTTTTCTTCAGGTTTAAAAGTACAAGTCTGATGTCTGAACTTACTTGGATTAACTTTTGTTTCTGTCTCTTTTTGCTTTGGGCTGCCATCATTCTATGAATGTATCCATGAGAACAATTCTTAAAGCTCCTATTCCACAGCAGACCTGCCTCATTGTAACCTCTGATAAAATGTTTTGTAGGAGGTGGAAGAGAGAATAAATCTAAGACTCCTTTTCCCAGGCTATTAATCCTGGAAAACAGTTGTTGAATCTTGAATACGAGGTTTAATCTGAATCTTACGAAAACTGTGTTCCCTGTACATGGATAAGGGCAAGTGAAGGTCTGTAGTTCTGGATGACAAACAGTTGTATTTTATTAGTCTGTCAGTTGTGCTGAGTGAGGGAGGAGAGTGCTGTGTCTTAGTGCTGTTAGCCAGAGACACTGAAATTGTGTGAAGTATGGGCTTACTGCAGAGAACTTCAGTTACTTTGGTTGTTGCTGCAGGAGGACATCCTTCTAGCTTGAAAATAACGGTGTGTGAACAACTAAATTTTTCAAAAGTTGGGAGTTTCAGTGGGGAAAAAAAGCCCCACCAGCACTTCCTGTTGTAGATGAAGATCTAGCAAGAAAAATGTATGTGATTAACAGCTTTAGAGTGTAAATTGTGTATATACAAGTTATTCCTGAATCTCTGCAACTGGCTTTGTCATACATCGGTTGAAGTATGAAGATGTTACCTGCAAAAGGACTCCTACTTGAGAAAACCATGGTACAGGAGAAAAGGAATCATCCAGAAGAGAGAGATCCCTCATTTTTGGGAGGGGGAAGGGAGAGAATGTATTTTGTGTATACAGAAACTGGCTGAGTTTACATGATGCAGCTAATGGTTAAACCTGCCAACTAAATATGACATACTGTTACGATTGAAACAAACCTACGTGATATTTTGTTAAATCTTGATGGTGCCCTGTGTCTAGTAAAAATTTGATCCCCCAAATTGTTTTATTCTCCCTCATGTTGTAATCCAGGGTCAGCTGCTATGCACAATGTCTGTGTTTTGTAAAGTGTTTGCTGACTTGGATGTTTCTTTTGAATCTGCAACTGCTTCCTGATTAATTTGGCTAAGACCACCCCTGGTCTCTTGAGTTAAGATTTAGTGAAAGGTATGCTGTATGCAGTTTACAGATGCATTCTCAATGTTACAAGTTAAGTTGCAGGGGGAGCAAATTCTTTACAATAAGATGGTCCATTTTTAATCTATATCATTGCCCTTGTTGTACATCAGGAGCATGTTTTTGTTTTTCTCAAACTCTTTAGAAATACCGTTCAGAATAAACGTGCACTATTTGAGTTATGTCATTTGCAACTTGTCATGTGCATTTTTTTGCAGTCTGGCTGTTTCCTTCTGAAAGCAGATATAGACTATTCCTCAGATGTTTCATAAACTGTGTAACTCAGAAGATTTCTAACATGAACTGTGTGTTGGGCTGCTGTGATGAATGCCAAGGGTGTCTGACAACTGAGCAGAGTGAGGTCTGTTTGTTTGTTTGTTTTCCCTGGAGTTACAAGCCCTTCCTCAGAAATCCTCTGTCTTGTGGGGTAGGAGGGAGGAGAGGAACTGTTCTGGAATATTTTTGCATTGATTAGTGAGCAGTCTGGAAACAAACAGGCCAGGTGTCAAGAACTCTGGTTTGGGCTTTATAGATAAAAAGTTTAAAGTATTCACATTAGCTGCCAGTTATTGCAAATCTTGACCACAATCTTTGAAAAACTATGGTCCATACTTTTGAAACATGTCTTAACATGCAGCACATACTCTTCCATACTGACTTTTCTCAGAAAGCTATTTAAGTAAAACTCATCTCCTTAACAATTTCAGTCTCTTCTGTTAAAGCCATTTTTTGACTACTTTCACTATGCTCCTCTTCTGCTTTGAAGTGCCATTTATGAAGTGATGAAGTTGCACTGTGGCCCACGTTCTGGAGGAAAAGAAGTGTTTCCCTAAATATTCTATAGTGTATCCTATTCACTTATTTAAGTTCCTCTGGAAACTGCTTTATCAACAGATGGAGTTGCTGCATTCATTAGAATAACATCCAAAAGCAAGGCTCAGGCTCTGAAACTTGTCTGTAGTCTTGAGTGGCTGCTTCCAGCTGCCTTCCCTGACCTGTGCTGGAGGGGGGCCTGGAAGGCACAGCTGGAAGTGAACTGCTACCAGAAGTGCAACCTTCATCACTCCAGCTTCACCAGCAGCTGCAGAGGCTGGAAAACCTTTGCTGGACTTAAACTGCTGCAGCTGTTCTCCAAACCATTCAGCTTTTATTGGTCTCTGTCACGTTTCTTTCCTTCTTCCTCATCCCAGCTGCCTCTTAGAACAACCTGTCCAATACTAGACAATTCATTTGTCCCTTACAGGGAAACTAGCAGTAATCCTGATCATTTATGTTGCCCTTTCCCAAAGCCGTGCTGGTTCTACAGGCACTCCAGGCATTCAAAATTTGGGTATTTATAGGGCCTCTCTAATCACTGAAGGTATGTTATCTCTTAGTTGTTACTGGTACAATTACTTAAAGAACAGTCACCACACCAGGATCTAGTGAGTGAGTGGTCAGTCATTCACTTGATGTGAAACACTGGGATTGTTACTTTTTCCCAGTATGTAAATCACCGTATTTACCTGTGGTGTAATTTATTTGCTGTTACAGTGCACAGTTACTTGACATTAGAAGATACACCTGCCATTCCTCATTCTTACTATGTTGAGTAGCCTCCAGCAATTTTTCACCTCACTCTACTTCATTTTTTGAAGTGTTGAGGAGTATAAGCCCCTGCACAAATCTTTGACTCCACTACTGACTTCCCACTAGGGCGAAAATTTGATTTTTCGTTCTATGCCCTGTGATTTCTCTCTTTTAATCAGTTCTCTGTCCCTGTGAGGACATTATCCTCTGATGCTGCAGTATCTTAGATTACTTTAAAAAATCCCTGTCCAAAAGCTCTTAACGTGAAGTCCTTTCGAGAATCTACCAAACCAATCTGTCAGGTGAGCATTGTGATCTGTTTCTGGCAGTATTACTTTCCTTTCCATCAGGGTTGTCTAAGTCTATTCAGCCTGTCTAATCCAGATGCTTTGTAAGGGACAAATGCCTTGCCTTATGTTCTTTTCTCTTGCCCCTAAGGAGGCATCAATTCAAACAGATAATGGAAAGGTTACTCTATCCCTCTCTTTTCATTCTGCCTTCTTTCCTCCTCCCCAGTGCTTTAACACTGTAAAAGCATTCAGCTTTACTACCATTCTGCCTGAAGGCATTGTGGCACCACCAGCTGAAGCTCTCTAAACTGCTGAGTTGCCAGCTTGCTTTCACTCACTTGAATGTACATGACCCATAGTCCAAGAAATTCCTGCACTGGGAAAGATTCACTGACCTGTGTTCTCATTGCCTGTCAGCTGCTGTATCACATCATACAGACTTAGGCCACTGCTGCTCATTGAATTATTGAACCCAAACCTGCACTACAACCAAGAACTGAAAAAAAAAATTGTTCAAAAAATTGCACTGAAGATCTTGGTTAAGACTATCTGAAATAAAGCTGCAAAACCACTTGTCAAAAAACCAGCACATTATCTATTCAATTTAAAGCTTTTCTTCCAAGTATTTGTACAAAAACTGTTTAACCATCTTGCCATATAATTGTAAATTTATATTCTCCACTAGAGACAGGCTACTGATATTTAGCAGGTTCCTGCTGTATGTGGTTTCACCTGTGGATTTTTGCCTGCTGCTGGATTTTTGCTACAGTATTTCAGATATTTAACCCTGTACTGGTATTGACCATTTATGAGCTCAAACACTATAGAGCACAACAGAGTGTCAATAGGTAAACTTGGTTTTGCTGCTTTGGATGGGGGGTGCCTATTTAGTGAAAATCTTCACCAAAAAAAGCACACTACCCTTTAGAAGAGGAAAACCCCCCCCCTCACTTTATATTGGAATAAATTGATGGAGCAGTGGTGTTTCAGATTTTGCTTGTCTTCCAGTTTAGTCGTGTCATATCAGAACTGAAGATTATGAAAAGCGAAAAAGTGCATTTACATTCCTACTTTACAGCTTCAAGCTGCTATTTATAGTAACGTTAGAATTTCTCTGCATAAACAGCTTGGGCCTCAACTTTCTTCACAGCTCACAAATGGGTTTTCCACTTAATGTCAGCTGCAAGGTTATTTTGCAAGTGGCAGCTATTCAAAATAAAATGGTTTGGGTTTTTTAAGATCTGATTGCTGCTATGACTCATTTCAGCAGCAGAAGAGTTCTTGGACACTGCTTCAGAAACTTGTCCCTGCTCTATTATATTGTAGGAAGGCATATGGATACGAGATGCTTTCTCAGGGAAGCAGTTGAGGCGTGAAATGGGAAGCTGCCTTATTATGGATGGTAATTGAATTAGGTGTTAGCAGGAAGTAAAAAGTGAGGTAGTGGGGAGTTGTTAATGATCCACAGTCCCTAATTTCACGGATAAAACAACACTTTTCCTAAACTCTGATGTAACTCAGGAGGAAGATAGATGGAGCACCCTCCTCCCCAGAACTAAGCGTGAGCACAGCGGGTGACAAAGTTAAGGAAAAATGTCTATTAAAGAATCAACCACAGCACAGAACAGTCACGGGACGTGGTCGGGCTCCTCATGAACAGCTCCATGTGGCACATCTTTAGCCAGCCTTTATCTTTGCTCCCCATTCCTTTGCAGAACGCCGGCTGCCGAGGACGCAGGGCAGCACGCCAGTGCACAAACGCTGTTTTATGCTGGCGAGGTCTCTCATGTACCCCGCGGCTGAGGCCGGGGAAGGGCAGCGCTCGGGCGATTCTCGGGTCTGCCCGCCGCGCCGCTGCCCTGGCAGGACGGGATTGTTTCACCTGACAAGCAAAACACGCACAAGCAATGACACGCGGTCCTTCCCCCATCACCGGTGCCGATGATGTCCCGCACAGCCAACCCACCACCACAACCCTCCCCGTCCCCGCGCGGCCGCTGCTCCTTTAAGAGCTGCCGCCCGCCCCTTCGCGCGCCTCTTCCCGCCGCGCTCATTGGCCGCCCGGGACGCCACTCCCCGCCAGTTCCTGTTTCGGCCACCTTACCTTGTTGACGCCAGTCGCAGCCTCCCTGCCCTCTGATTGGCCCGCGCCGCCAATGTTTCTGGCGGCGATTGGCCCGCGCCTGCTCCTCCCCGCCCAGTTGAGGGCGAGCGCCGCCCTCCCGGGGCTGGCCCTTGTTGATTGGCCGCGAGGGCTGGCCCCGCGCGCGGCGATTGGCTGCGGCGCGAGCAGCAGGGTGGGCTGCGCGGGCGGGCAGCGGCGCGGAGGCGGCGGCGGCGGGGCTGGCGCGGGGTGTCCGCCCGGCGGAGGATGGTCCCGGCGCTGGGGCCGCCGCGCAGCGCGCCCGGCCCGACCGTGAGTGCCGGCGGCGGGACCGGGGACGGGAGCGGCAGCGGGACGGGAGGGACCCGGAGCGGCCGCGGCAGCGGGGCCGGGGCGCCGCGCTGGGCCGGGGCCGCGCTCGCCCCGGGATGCCGGTGGGGCCGGTGCCCCTTTGTCCGGCCCAGGTGTGCCCGGCCTGGCCCGGGCAGGGGCTGTGGGGCCGGAGCGCAGTTGCAGAGCGCGGGCGGCCCTTGGCGGTGCTGCCCCCCGGGCGGTCGTGGCTCTGGGCTTTGCTCCCCAGGAGTTGTGCGGCTGCGGGGGCTTTGGGTGCCAGGGCTGGTGTGAGGTAAAGTCGGGGGAAGCGGCGGTGAAGGTTTGGAGAGCGGCGTGTTTTTATAGCTTTGCGGTCTTGGTGCTGGAAGACGATTGAGCGTGAGTCGCCGTTCAGGGAGTTTGCTTCGGAGGCAGCGAGAGGTGGGCACTGCGCCGCAGCGTAGCATCTTCTCGGCGTAGTCCGGGATACGGGATCTTCTGCGCATCGCGGCTGTGTGCTCGTGTTGCGTGACATCCCAGCGGGAAGTTAGCCCACTTCAGAGGATGCTGTACGTACAGGGCCAGCTTTTTAACTTAGAATTCGGTCACTGGTAGCTAACGTTTCTTGTTGGGCGTGTTTTAAGCTTGGTCTCCTAAGGAAGGAAGTCTGGTGGATGTGTCTGTCTATTTCTTCTTTTCTCTCCAATCAACAGGGGCTAATTTTAGCTCTCGGGCCAATTTCAGTTAAATTTGCCGGTAGAAGAGGTTTTAAAGAGTTGGAAGGCTTCGGTTTCATGGAAATCAACGTTGACAAACAGAAGTGTGTTTGTGCAACTCAGTTACTGCTCACATGAAGGGCAGGGTACTTAAAAAGCAGCTCCCTGTGGCAGACAGCACAAATTAACTGAGTCCATTGACATACCTACAGTTAGATACGGCCGTGGCACATGATGCCCGTTGTCCAGGGAAGTCTGTAGGGAAAAATTGGAAGTAAGGCGAAAAAAAGGGAATAGTGACGTGTTGAGTTTCTGTCCATAACTACAAAAATCACAAAACTGAACTTTTGCTTTTCACATAATAGCTTGGATTTCTGTTAGACTTCATCTAGACATGCAATTATTAAGTACTACTAGCAGAGATAACTTAATGATGGCACAGTTAAGCATCCAGAAGCCAGGTAATGTAACAGCTTATTTTGGAAGCACGATATTAGCTTTACTTTTAATGTACAAGCCATTGGGAGCATCTTATTTATATGATTGTGTTATGTAGCGCTTTAACCAGCTGCAGAGCCTTGTTTCTTGCTCGTGAATTGTGTGCAGCAGTCAGACAAATGGGAAGGAAGAAACTTCCTATGAGTAGGTGTTTATTGTTATAAAGATTTAGAACTTTTAGTTTTTTATTTTCAGTTAGAGCCATAACAATAATTCATAGGTACATTTCAGGATTAAATAGATTTGACAACTGAAAATACGTTTGCCACTGAATGGGAAATAAGCTTAGAAAAATGCTCGTGTTGTGAGCATGATTTTTAAGGTGCTTGTATTCCAAATACCATGTCAGGTATGTGAAGCAGTACAAGAACATTGCAAATTTTGAAGTGTTTGGAAATTACTTATTCCCTTAGAGACTTACTTATTCCCTTAGGTTATGGATACATGGGAAGATTTTAACGGAATAGATGAAAAATGATGGTGGATCCTGGAGGAGTCTGACAGCTGCAAGGAGATAATTAGGATGTAAGTTTTTGGTAGTGGGTTTGCTGCTTTGTTTCCTGGTTTTTTGAGTAGTGTTCTGAGGAGCTGGCCAGGGACAGACTGAAGTGACTGTCACTTGAGTGGCCCTGTGACATGTGCCTGGCCCATGCCTGCTGTGTGCATTGTGGACTCTCATTTGTAGCTGAAGTTTAGCTGTGTTCTGAAATGTCAAAGATGTCTTGGGAACAAGAAGGCGAAGATTCTGTGAATGTGTTCTGCTGGCACTGCTGGCTGAGCTACTTCAGCTGCTTTTCACCTCAGCTCTTCTTGGGTGAATGTAGGGGATGCTCCTGACTCTTTTTAGGCAGAGGAGTTACAGAGGTACTTTTTGACCATTGTTTGGTTGTTGATGGTTTCCCCCATGTGCTGAAGTTGTAAGAACACCTCTGGCTTCCACATACTGAAGTATAATGAGTAAGGCTACAGAGAGATTCGGGATAGTGCATTCCAAATATTTAAGCATGCTTTTAATTTGCTAAGTGCTGTGATACAAGGTGTGTGACATTGTAACCAATCACATCCCTCTTGGATCTGAATTAATACAGTACGTGAGTTGAAGCTGGATGCTGTAGAAAGAAATAGGCATGCGAGGAAGTCAAGGGCTGTGACATGCTAGATTTGACAAGAGCCATTCTGTGGTTTAATTTCTTTACAGTGGTGCTTTTTAAGGTCTTAAAAATAACTTTGTAAGTGACACCTGGCTGGGGGGGGGGGGGAGATCTAAGTAGCGTAGCATTTGATTTGAAGGATTTCCCAATGAATGGTTGCTTGTGTTGCAAGAACTTGTGAAAAATACCACGAAGTCTGTGCCGCCTTGAAGGACAGTTATACCTTCCAAAATAGGAAAACATGTTCCTGAGGGACTTAATTTGAATAAAGGAGTCACAAACATGGCTGAGATGAAGAATTACGGTTAGAAAGTGACTGGCAATACTATGGATAGACAGTCCATCTGGCTGGAGGCAAGTACACTTCTTCAGAGTCCTGAGATTTATAACCGGAGTTGTTATGAAAAGATTAGGAATGTTAAAGCTGTTAGATGGTATGCATGCACACATTTACACATCCATTTTCATTTAAACATCTGGGTTGTATGCACAACTTCACTGGCATTTTCATCAGGGACATGGCTCAGTAGTGTTATTTAATTGAAAATTGTGTCATCTGAAACTCTGGGCTGTGATATGTATTCAGTCTTAATGTGAGGGGGGTGTGTGTTCAAGCGGTGTTTGAGCTATTTCAGATTACAGTAAAACATGGAAAGGTTTCAACTCCTTGATTTGGAAATGTTGTGCAGTGCCCAGTTTATGTAATGCTGACTTAACTTGCTGATTAAAATACAATTCCAGCTTTTATATGTGGATATAATGTGTCCAAAGTGTACTTTGGTTTGCTACCTTACCAGCGTAGTGCTGTTGTCATGCTTTGAGTGAGCTCGAAAGAGGTTCTGCTGTGTGCACAAGATTGACAAATTGTGTGTAAACTGGGTTTGTTTCCTGCGTGAAAAGCTATGGCTTTAGTCCTCCAAGGTGAATGAGTTACTTTTGCAGCCATGACTTTCGATGGCAATCTCTTACATCAGCCACGTTTTGTGCCATTGTGATTCAGATAAGAAGAAAGTACTAGGCTGCTAAAAGTGTTTCATGCTTCCTGGTAGCAAGTGCCTTTCTCACTCAGTTACCTGAACTTCTGTCAGGTTAACTGACCAACGTGAAAACCATGAATTGAAATCAGCTCCATCTAAAAGCACGTCTCACTCATGCTGCTACTCTGATAACCTGAATGAGTTCTTTGTGGTCCATCTCTAGTGAGGCTGGAGTGATCCAAGTATGGAGCTATTAACTTTTAGGTCTAAATACAGGTTCCTCAGTACCTGTGATCCGTTTTTCCAGCTTTTGGTGTGGTGGGCAGTGCCATGAGAAGATTATTGAAAACATTGTCCATTAGCCTGCTGACACACTTAATAGCAGTGTAGGGGTTTTATGGGGAGAGGAGAGCTTAAAGATTTGTTTATTCTTCAAGCTGAAATTTAAAGTGAAAATAATATTGTCCAGTTGGGGTGTCTGCCTCCATCTGTAGTCTGTAATGTGGTTGGCTTCAGGGACACTTAATTCATGCCAGCCTTCAACCTTTGAAGTTGGACTCTGCTTTGCTTTCATGCATCAGTGACGTTGTTAGCTAGAAATTGAACACAGTTCTTTTAAAAAGCTTCATGCTACAGCTCTTCTTGCTCATTTACTCCAATAGTAAAACAGGGCTCCAAATCAGCAATGAGGAACACCATTTCATATTTTCACTATTGGAGTATCCTTAATATTCAGAGATGCTTTAATTCAGTAATGTTTAACTATTGTGCATCTATAGCTTAATCCCTCCTTCTTCTACGTAAGTTCTTTCACCTGCTGTAAATGCTATGACTTCTTCTGTAACTGGAGAAGCTTAACTAGTTTTGGCATCATCTTGGGTCATAGTTTCACAAATATTAAGCCAGCACTGCCACTGTGAAAAGCAATCTTGTTGTTTCAGTGTACTTATTTGGGAGTGTGGGGTGTCTCTGCGATCCTTCTGCAGAGTAAAATTTAAGTTGAAGTAGTGTTCTCATCTGGCCTCCTGGGTGAGGAGTGCTCATGAACCAGGGGAGAGGCTACATCTCTCAGCATTATTTTGAAGGAGTTGGGACAGTAGGGAAGGATAACCATCTCATAGATTTTTCCCTTTATTGCTAGGAGAAATTGGCTGACAGGAATTTCATGCAGTTCAGCAAGGGCAAAATCCTGCATTTGGGGAAGAACAACTCAGTCCACCAATATATAGTGGGGGCCATGCAGCTGGAAAGCACCTTGGCAGAAAAGGACCTGGTAGACACCAAGCTGAACATGAGCCAACAAAGTGTCCTTGTGGCAAAGGTGGTGAGTGGGCTCCATTTGATACAGGAGTGTCAGTGAGCTGAGAGAGGTGATCCTTCCACTGCACTTGCCACTGGCATCCTATGTAGAGTTTTAGGTTCCCCAGTACGACAAACACATGGATGTACCATGTCCTTGGTCCATTGAAAGGCCACAAAGATGATTAAGGTACAGCAGCATCTCTCGTCTTGAGAGCCCAAGGGATTGTTCAGCCTGAAGAAGAGAAGGCTCTGGGAGAATCCCACTTGTAAATTGTCTCAAGAGGCTTTACAGTCCATCTTACTTTGTGGTTCTTTTGTTTTATTCTGGGTGGGAATGGAAGGACACCCTGTTTCCTAGCCTGTAGGTATTAACTGTGTGAGCTAAGGAATGCAATGGAGTTCTCCCACTCCTAGTTTCACTTTAAGGTATTTTTGCCAAGTCAGTCTTAGGTGGCCGTCAGGAGGTGTTTTCACACAGTTATAAAAGAAGAAGATAGAGTAGAGGTAAGGCATTTTGATTTTATGGAATGATTTTTTTAATGAAGTAAAACTTGCAGGATCATGGTATCAGTCTGTCCCCTTTATCCATTCCTTTCAGACCTCTGCAAAGTAGTAACTTTGAAATCTGGTTTTAATTTCTTCTCCATTGTCAGAAATGGAGAAATTTCTGCTGTAGTCTTGTTTGCTTTTCCTAGTGCTTTCAGAACTACTTATTTACTCTGGGTAGCTCATGTAGAGTAATTCTCCTAAGCTAAATAAGTAGTTCCTAAATGGTGGAATAATTGAATTCAGGTTTTCTATGGATTTGCACCTAGTAGTTGCATTTTCTTGTGTCTAACATGGCATTGATCTTGATTTTAAATTTCCTCTTTGAAAGCGTTACAAAAGTATGCTTGCTTTCTCTGGTCAGCTGGGCTCACATATCTTTAGTTTGGACCTGTGTGTTAAATATAATTGAAATAATGTGCAACTTTATCCCTGCCAGTATTATTCACAACTGTCAAACATCCAGATTGCAAGATGAGTCCTTTATTCTTGGAACTGAAGTAATTGTCCAGTGGACCCACTTTATGGGTCCAAGAAAAAAACCTCTGAAAAGCAAAGGTGTAATTGCACTGAGGTTCTGAAGGAGAATGAGCAACCTTCTGCCCACTAAAACCTTTTGTGCGTAGTCTGCCTATAAAATGTATGTTGCAAGGTTGGGGGGGTTTTGTTTGGTTTTCTTGGATTTGGGGGCAGAGTGTGTGTGCGCTTGTTTTTTAAAGCTCACTGAAGTGTAACTAGTGAGTTTGTTTGATGAGCTTATACATTAAAACTGAAATACTGTTTTATGGTACCTTCTTCCTCTTTTATGGTACCTTTTTTGCCTTTGGCCCCGATTCGTAGGGAAACCCCTTAACTCTGTAAGGGCAGTGTTTGTAACAGAATATCAGGATTGATCTCTTCTGCATGTTGTAGAGGGGCTTTGTAGTGCAGGCCCATGGAATATTGCTTCCTATATCATGAACCCTTGATGAGTTCTTAGTTTGTGTCAGATTTCTCAAACCCCAAGCCTATAAAATATTCAAGAACTTGACTGTGTAATCCTTTGTGCTGAATGACTCATATCTGAAAAGATGAATTAAAAAATTTGACACATAAACTCTCTGGATGCCCTGAACATTTTGGTTCTAGGATATTTTGCACTGCTTGTTAGTTAGAGTCCTCAGGAGAGAGCAGCAAGGCAGTTTGGCACGTGTCAAAAAATGCCTTGATACCTCCTTGGGATCGTATGCAGTTTTATAAACAGACTGTGAGGATCCTTTGTAGTTGCAGAACAAAAAGAGCTCAGCTTAAAACCCAAGCAGTGAAGCAAAGAAAAGTGCTCTGGCTAAATCATTGTAGCCAAAATGAATGTTTTTATGTTGTAATTCTAAACTGGTTATTAGGCCCTGTGATGAGGTACTGCTCTTTAAATAGAGATGTCATTTGTAGATAAGGTCACATGAGAAGGTAGAATTGGACTGGCTCTGGCTGGAGCAGGTTGCCCAGGGAAGCTGCAGATGCCCTGTGCCTGGAACTGTTCGAGGCCAGGCTGGATGGGGTTCTGAGCAACCTGGTCTAGTGAGAGGTGTCCCTGCCCATGGCAGGGGGCTTGGAATGTTCCTTAAAGTTCCTTCCAACCCAAACCATTTTGTGATTCTGTGACTTACAGCTTCTACATTTATCCAGTCAGTCTTCAGTGTTTCAAATACAGCTTTCATATATGGATGGATTTCTGTGTTATAAATAACCATCTTGGTCACGGTACTGGGAGACCATGATGACTTACACGTTTCAGCTTTTTTCAGGAAAAGAATTATTTGTTCTTTAGGCAACAATGCTGCTGCAAGGTTGGGCTCACCAACAGACGCTCTGGCACAGGAGTGAGTGGGAGAGCACTCTCAGCCTCAGCCTGGTGCAGGCAATCTTTGTCATCTGATACAGGTAACCTAACCCTAACCCACACAGAGGCGATGACCCTGTTAGGAGGAAGGTGTCTGCAATTCACTTTGTATCCACTTAGCTTTCACCACCAAAACACACTTGTGGCTCCTTTGTCAAGCGCAGCATAATTAGATGTCTATCTTCTCTTTGAAAAGAATTTTCTGTTTTGAAGTGTACCACGGATCATTGGGCTTTGGAAGCCAGGGAGATGAGCACTGTCTTGCAACACAGAGACATTTCTCATACTTTCTCACTTCTTAGTGAAATTGGTATGTGGTAACTTGTGAGTCTCAACATAATACATGGAGAACAGGGGATCAGGAGGATTTCCCTGGTCATTCCTTTTTGATTTCCTAAAGAAAAGAGTGATGTTCTCCTTACTTTGATCTCAAGTAGCTGAGGACACTCTTTAAGGTGGATGAGATTTCTGGTCTTTGTGATTCTGGCTTGTGTGCTGGTTGCATAATTACAGCTCTTCAGTTCCCAAATACCTGCTTCCCTGTCACAATTCCTCCAGACCACAGGAGATCGTTCCTGTAGGCATCTTCCTTTACTTGCACTGTGTGTGCTTCAGTCTGTTTGCAGTACCAAGATCATCTGCACAATGTGTGAGGGTGGCAGCAGCTCTCATCTGGGTGCAAAACGTCCAGAGATACCTCTCCTTAAATACTTCCCAGACCATAAGCAGTGAGTAAGAGACTTGGTTCTGTGGACATGAGCTCTCTCTCTGCCCCTCGTCTGAGGTTTAAAAAGAAATGATGCTGTACTTAGGAAGACTTGGGGGGCAACAAAGTAGACAAAGAATAAATATGTCAAGTGGATCTTCAGGTGTTTAACAGGGAAGTTTCTTTTTTTTTTTTTTTTTTTTGCTTTCTGAAGTTTGCTTAAGCAGATCTGGTCAGGATTTCTCAGAATTACCCTACACTCGTGCTGTCCTGCAACTGCATATTAGTAAATGGTCAGAGCAATTGCCTTTGATATTTTGAAAATTACAAATAAAAACAAAACTAATGTAGATATGAGGGAATATCGCTTGAGTAATTACCCTTTCTCTTCCTCCAATGCTGTTACAAAAAAAAACCCCAAACATTTTCTTTCTATTTCTCTTGCATATTCTTATATGAGCCTTACTAAAACTTTTTTACTTTAAGTCATCAGGAGGAAAAATACCAATATATTTGAGCTTATATAATCCAAACAGAAGAGGCAGAGTAAAAATATCTAAAAGCAGTGAAGTCTTCTTTCTGTTATTTGCAAGCACCTTTAAAAAAAAAAAAGTTGCCCTGTGTAACAAGTTTTAGCTTATTGGCTTTGGATTTCTTTTCCTAACTTTTGCAGAAGCTCTGGGAACAGTTTGGTTGCCCTGGGAAACTCTCAACTGGTTTGCATCAGGAATGTGTATTTTGTGACAAGTCAAAAGAAATCTGTCATGCTGTTTAATCCCTCATGCATCTTCCTCAGCACAAGGTGGCTGTGCCTACTCTGAGCCAGAGCTGGTCACAGACCCAGCTGTGTCCAATCCCTTACCTGACCTCACTCCTCCTCCTGTGCTCGCTCCCAGGTTTCTGTAAACATCTGGGAACTTCATCTCTTTGTGAGGTTGCAGTTAGGTCAGTCAGTGGACCCAGCTGTTGTTGTGAGGGAGTGGATTAAGGGACACAGTAATAGGAAAACCTCAATTTCTTTGGAAACCAAATGGATAGGTAGATAGATAGATTGATATTTTATTTCTCTACCTACCAGGAAAAATAGCCTTTTTCATTTTCCTGTATGATAGTCTTTCCAGGTTACTTTGATAGGCCACAGTAGTTAATACACACAGGTAACAATCACAAAGGTAAGCTTTGAGTTACATTTCCTGCAGTCATTTTATTATGTAAATACAAAATTAGAATAGAACCATTCCAAGAGGGAATAAAGAAAGGGCAGTAAATTGTGTCTCTTGATCTCGAGGGCAGCTTGCTTGTCATTAAAAGCCTGGATTAAGTCCCTGGTTGTTCTAAAACGTGCATGGAAGATTGGAAACATCGGTTCCAGGAGTTGCTTGGATGAAGAAGACACTCTCAGAAAAAAGCATTTGAGTAGTTCTTATCTGTGCCTTGGAATTGATCTTAGCTTTACATTAAGGCTGACTACATGAGGTATAAAAAGCAGTAAGAACTGTGAAATTACAGCATAAGCTTGCTGAAGGATATTAAGAGGAAGAAAGATTTGGTCTGCTGGTAGATTTACAGAATATGTGTAGCTGCATATTAAAAAGATTCTTTCTGCCTGATACAGAAGAATGGAATGGCCTTACTAATTTGAGGAAGATTGTTTTGTACAGCCAAAGATAACAGATTGGAATAATTATTTTCTTTTTTAAAATGAATATTAAGTTTGGAAACAATTCCTAAATAAGGAGTGAAAAAATAATGCCAAATAAAATAATCTAAATTAGCTTTTTCATCAATTTGCCGAGTGTATGTTTTGAAGAAGAGATTTCATAAAATTTGCTGAATAATACCAGCAAAGATGGGTGGTAGACAAGAAGACACTTAAACAAATTGGTTTTAAGTTTTATACCCTATGTTTCAGAACTATAGAAGAGATTAAATTATGTTAAATCTTCAGAACACAAAGTATCCTTTAATTTCTGAGGATGCCATTGCATTTAAATTAAAATCAATATTTTAGGTTGACATAAAAGCTATTAACTACATAAAGCTTGAGGGAAGCTTGGTACTAAATAAATATAAATGATGTGTTGCTGCTTCTTCATCTGTTTTAAGAATTTGGATTTTGCTATGTTTTCTCTGCAGGTGACATTCAGCTGAGTTAAGTGAGCATATTTCATGAGTGAACTTAAAATACATTTGTCTCTGAGCTTATAAGGCAAATACATGTCTTCTGCTTTAGAGAATTGGTGAAGGAATCTCGCCATGAAGAAGCATTACTTGATGTGGAAGAAGTAAAGAGAAACCCACAGTCAAAGCTCTGGTCTTCATGAGGGGAGGAAATGGAGAGAGCATAAACATTCATCAGCCCTCAGAAGTCTCCACTTAGGCAGTATTTTTATTTTCTTTTTAGTTCACAAAGCCCATCTTTTCAGCAGCCCTTAAAAAAAACCTCCTCCCTGGTGTTGCCAGCTTGAGCTGTTTTATGGAGTATCAAGTAAAACACAAAGGTTTCTGTCCTTACAGAATAAGAATGGGAAAAAACCACTTCAGTTCGCCATGTTTCTCATGGTACAATCCATCAGTAGAAAGCCCAGAGTTTTATACAAGTGTTGTTTAACAAATTTAACCACCTCTTTTCAGTGGAACTCGAAATAAACTAGTTGGTTAATTAGATAATGTGTACAGCCTTGCTTTTTCCTATTGGGACCACAAAAGTGGGAGCATTGGTTGAGTGGTAAACTGATAAACTTCACCTAAAGTAATTCCACAGTAACGTGAAGTTAGGGTAACAGTTGCTGCATTCCTGTGCCATGTATCCTGTATGAAATGGGCTGCAGATCCCAGTGGAACTGAAGCATATCAAATACAGACTTTAAGTTTACATTTGTGAGGCTTCTGCACCCACTGTGGCAGCAAAGGGCTTGAAATGTGCAAGGAACAGCATCACTTGGAAGAAGCTTACTGACATAATTTTTAAAAAGGGCAGAGGAGGAAGAAAGAAGTGAGGTCTTTGACATGTAATAAAGATTTTCCATTCTTTCTCAGGATCAAAAAACAGTTAGAAACTGTATTAATAAATTACAGCACAAATTTTCACTAAGGCCTTGTCTATCTATCTATCTTCCAAAATACCGTATACAATGAATTGCTCAATCGTTTAGGCGTCTGCTCAGCATCAAGAAAGAAGGCAATTGGAATATTGTGTATATCATGGCTTTGGGAGATAGGAATGCTGCTGTTAGGAAAAAGCATTTTCCTGAGTGGACACAGAGGAAGACAAAATATAGGAGTATGGAGAACTCATGTCAGGAGGGAGAAGTGGGTGCTGTGACTTAGGGCAGGGGAAAGATGGGGTTGTGAATGGAGTCAGAACAGCTGTGTCTGTTCTGGGAAAGGGTATTTGTGGGTGGGTGCTTTTTTTACACCCTTACCTTCACACAGTTGTGCTTTTTCTGTAGCCCTGCATGGTAGCTGGCCATCTAAATCCACATTAATGCTTTCTATGTTAAATACACTATAATACAGAAATAGTCCTTTGGTTCTCAAGCTGTATAAATTTGCAAAATTAAAAAAATAGGGTTGTTTGGTGAATACATTAGTCTTTCAAAAAGGCTAAGTTCACCAAAACTAAGACCTTTTTTATCTTTCTGCTCTGATTTCCAGCATCTTTGCTGTGGTCTAATAATGCCCAATAACAGACACATCAACTCTGTCTTTATAGGTGGTGCAGAAATCAAGAAACGGGGTGTGTGACTGCCACGCGATACAATCCAGCATCTTCCTTTTTCTAAGCATGTTTGAGAGCTTTGCTTTACCAGACCTATGCCCATGTACTCTGTGCTCACAACCTCACTGAACAGAAACAGTACTGTACACACTGAATTAAATGACCCCTTTGCCCCCTTGAGTAGTTGTTTCTCACCTGATACACAAGGTACTGCCTCAGTGATGGATATACAAGTGTAGTGTCACCAGGTAGCTGCTCTGCTTCTCCTGTCTCTGCTGGTAGCCTTAATGGATACAGATTCTGCTGGGCTGCTCTGGCACACTGGAAACCCTGCTGAAAGGAGGTGTGCTGGCCTCAGTCAATGCACACCTGAACATCTCTCTGGTTGCCAGCAGCGCCCAAGATGGCTGAGCTCTAACCAGGTTTTATTTTTTTTCTTTATAATCAGAATCGCTCACCTGCTAAAGTCTCCCAGCTAACCCCTTCATCATCACGTGGTACAGTGAATGCAGCTAGAATCAGTGAGTAAGTACTACTGACCATCACCAGCTGTACATAGGAGGGATAAGTTACAGGTGCCTTGGGTGGGAAACTGGCTTTCCTGGCTTTCAGAGTTGTGAGTTTTCACTAACTTGGAGGACCTGGGATAACAACTGGATTAATCTTACTACATGTACACGAGAATAAATTTGTTAGTGAAATAAGCTAATTGGATTTAAAGGAGAAGAAATCTTGTTTTTAAGATGAGGTAACACAGTTTATAAGAGAGTGCATGGAAGTGCTGAAGTTGCACCACTGCTTTCTCCCACGGTAAAAGACTGTTAACTCTGTCAGGTGTTTTCATAATTTATGCAGAGGATGGTCAGTGAGCACAGAGAAAGCAAAGTCTGTGGAGGGATATAAATAGAAAGTGATATGCTCCCATTGCTGGGCTAGGGAGGGCTGGGGTGGCTGTGTTTAGGTAGGCTGTGTATAACACCCAGTGGGGCAGTGGAATGCTGTAACCCATCTCAGAAAGGATTGTGTCCAGTTTTGTGATGGTGTGGACACTGTTGTGTAGGTGGAGTTGAATTATGTTCCTGAAATTGGCAGGTGCTTTTGAGTTCCCCGAGTTGGATTTATTCATAGGTGGTTTCCTATTTGCTTTATTTTATGGTTTGCCAACATCTCCCACTGGAACAGAGAAAGTACTTAAAGATTAGAGTGGTAAACAGCATCAGCCCTAATGTTTCTCCTTCTTTAATCTTTACAGAATGCAGTACATTCAAATAACTTCTAGAGTATAAAGGCTGAAAAACAGTATCTGAATTCAGTTCTGGTGGAATACAGATTATTTCTGTTAGTTTGACACACACACACAGGTTTGTGCACGGAGCACTTTGTGAAGTGTGTGCTTTGTGCTTTGGGAGCTCTATAGGTGACTGGCTTTCTGGTTTGTAGTGGTATTATTTGGGGGTTTGTTTTTGATGTCAGTGTCAGTAATGGTAGGCTCAGTTTACATTAAGAACTGCTGGGTGTTGAAAGTTATATTAAAAACCACCCCCACTTCCTTGCAGTCCAAACAAACAGACAAAAAATACCCTAAAGATATGAAGCCTGTTAAAAGAAGCCGATGAGTTTTCTGGGAGGAGCCAGGGAAAGGTGAAGCCACGAGGAGTCTGAGGGCCCATGGGAAGAGTTGCAAGAACAGGTTGGTTGTGAGAGAGTGAACAGAAGCATAAAAGTAAATATGGAACTCAGACATCAAAAAACAGATCTATTTTTTCCTGTTGTCATCTACAGTGTATTTATGTCACTTGCTCTCTAAAATTCATTTCTCTGGAAGATATGTGTTCAACCATCATTGACAGTCTCATCTTTTGTGTATTTTTATAATTTTTTTTTGTCTGAATAGAGACTACCTATCTGTTCAAGATGAGGACACGTTAGGTGCAATTTATTATGCTGTTGTGTATAACTTTATTTCATAACTTTAATTTTAACTGAATTTCACATATCTGAGAACATCGGGGATGTCATTTTGTCTGTTTGTCTGTACCATCTTATACTAGGTAACCAAGCTGTACAGTAATTTAATAGTAAGTAAGTTTTGTAATCTGCTACATTTAGAGCACTCTAAATTTGTAGTTAATGAAATGTCCTCATTGTAGCTTGTTTTTTGATTAGCATTCATACTTTATTTTGAACTGGGAATTGAGTGCATCTTCGGTGAGGAAGGGCTGATAAGAGAGAGTTCAGCTGTTGCTCCTCCCATTTGAAAAACAATTACATACTCTTAATTTTACTTCTTGTTCGCTTATAGTGGTTTGGATTATAATTGTTTTTATATTTAAAGTAACTGAGGAAATGGAAACCAGTTCATCGCAGACCGGTTTTGCAAAACATTTTGCAAAACATAGGTAATGTGCTTAATTTTTAATGCTCAACAAATCAGCTGCTCTGAGTCAAGGGAATGGACTTGTGCCTACGCTATAGTAGGGCCCTGTCCTTGTGGTCCAAGGCAAAGCCCTGTAACAAATGTCATGTGCTAAGAATTCAGAAGAGTGCGGGAGTTGTTGATTCCTTCCATGATTTTTCCTCAGGCTCTCTTCTCTGAAACCATGCCAGAGATGACAGAGAATGAGACACCTACTAAGAAGCAACATCGGTGAGTTTCTGGGGGAAAATTACTATTTCGTAGTTCTGTGGTCTGCGGTCGTGTTGCAGTTATGGAGTTTCTAGCTAAAAGTTTGGCAATAAGGGTATGGACAAGAAGTTCTGAGTGTTGATCAGGGTTGATCCAAAAGTTTTCTCTTGCCCTGTCTGTTTGTTGAAGACATATCTACCTGGGTCACTTATGCAAAAGAGATTCTTTAATTATTTCACTGACTATTCTGATGTGTGTAAAACTGCTTCTCTGCCTTGGTTAGAGTGCAGCCTCTATTTTTGTGGAGGCTCCTTGTAGATATTGGGGTAACTGTACTAATTTTGACAGAGTAATTTAGATCTCTTCCTCAACTCCCAGTGGAATCTGGATCTTACATCTCAAATCTCTGCTGGAACTCAAACTGCACCTTGAGGTTGTACAGCAACACACTATGACCAAAATTTGTAACAAGGTGACTCAGTGCTCACTACAACTTTTCCAGAGTTTCGTTCCATTGTAGTAGCATGGTTGATCTAATGCCTGATTGATAGGGGAGTTCTTCAGTCCTTAGTTAAATGCAGCATTCATCTCATACTAGGTAACCAGGTAGGATATGATTTATGATCAAGAAAAGCTCAGAGAGAACACTGGTTTGTCCTACAGAAAGTTTTTCAGTCTTCCGGATTTCGTGACGCTTTCTTACCCAGCTAATTCAGTATTTTATGTTCTGTATTGGTAATGTCAATCAAAGGACAGAAGGGTCTCTCCAGTCCTTATATTCTTGTGCACATTTGGTATTAATGATCATCTTTAAGCATTGTTTCCTAGCAGATATCTCTGGGTTTGACCTGTAACAGTAACATTACTGTCTCATAATCACTGTCTAAGTTACTCCAGGTGCACGCTATCTTTAGTGAGTTACCAGAAATAAGTATCAACTCAAAGCATGAAGGATACTGTGCCTCATAGTAATCACGCATCTTCCACGTGTATCTTGCATTCTTACCTCAGATTCCTTGTTACATCTGGACTGTTCTGTAACAGTTGAAAAGGACAGCAGAAGATGCTACTCTGCTTTTTGTGTACCCTAGCAGACATCTAGACTGGGAGTGTGCTGCTGGACAGAAGTTTTTTGAAATTGTTTTTTTTTCTGGAATGTTGATTTTTCCAGAAACCACATGCTTTGCTACATTATAGTTCCTGAAGGTATTTGTCTTAGTGCATGTGTATAGTACATCTTATTTATATATGTAGAGTACACATTTGGAATTTACTGACTGCCCGCAAAGCAGTTTGGGGCATTGCACAATGATTTGTTGACATCAGTCCAGTAGTCCCAGGTGAGCATCTGAAAACAAAGACAACCCTCACATGCCCAAATTACACCTATACAGAATTTTGAGACAGTACAGAACAGCAGCTGCAGAGGAACAGTATTTCTGGTTTCTCTCATAAAGGAAGCATCTTTGAGACCAGAAGCTATGATGTTTGAAGGCAATGTGGCTGGAAAAATCAACGTGCATGGTGAAGTTTTCTCCTGTTTCAGTGATCCAGTGAATGTAAAAGCCAACATTTCAGAAAATACTTAACTGCCTTGATCCTCAGAAACAGAACTATTTTTTAAAATCTTTGGCCTTATTGAACTCTTCATAGTGCAACAGGAACATAAAGACCCAGCTCTGCACTATAAATATGTACCAATAATCAAGTGGAATATTACACTGTGCCTTGTTATACTGAAATTGATTTAAGTCTGAGCACAAATAAATTTTTGTTAGGAACTATTTAATACCAATGTTCAAGAACATCTGATTGTGACTTCTGCTGTTCTTTTTCACGGAGCAGACTATAATGTTTAGTATTTTTAGCTGTAATAGAAATAATAAAATAAATATTTGTTCGTATGCAGATTTTTTGCCTTCAGTTTCATATCACTCTTTTTCCTTTCTATTTCACAGAAAGAAAAACCGGGAGACACATAATGCAGGTAGGAACATTATGCTTTGTTTGGTCTGGAAATAGGCACAGATACTTTGGAGTAGTAAAACATACTTTGCATGGAGAAGGTTCCTCCATAGGAGTTTAGTGCACTTAAAAAACCTCACCCTATCAAACACCTTTCTGTGTCTTTGCATAAAATATCTGTGCAGATTGTTTCTAGTTGGCTATTTTCCACACTACAAAGGTAAAGTATGAAGAAGCACCATGCGCTGCCATTCCAAAGCTAGTAAATTAAGAAGTAAACAATTTCAGCTGTGTTCAATTCCAAAGGAAAATAAGTCATTCACACACAACTAATATCCACCTCTCTCAAAATAGTGACAGGTGTCCTACCTAAGAGCTTTAGAGGCTCTCCAGATTAGAAGTATTCCTCTAGCCTCTTCCTAAGGCACCCACTTGGCTGTTGACACCCCAGAAGTTCTGTGCAGATGTTGGCTGTATGTTGCAGGAGCTGCATCCCTCAGGCAGCACCCAGTCAGTGTCTAGCGCCAATGGCATCTTCTACAAGTAGGAAAAGAGGGATGGACTGGGGAGGAGTCTGGCAGGTTTTGGCCTGGTTTATCCAGGAAATTGATGGCAGTTCTTCTTTCACTGAACAGCAGTATCACGTGGTCTTAACAAACTCACCTGGAAAAACCACTGAGCAGTTTCCATGGGAAGCCTGTGCAATGTAGTGCTTCTTGAGTGAGCTCAGGGTGTGGCCAATTTCTTAAGAATTAAGAAGAATCAGGAAACAGTCTTATCAGGTTTACTTCTAAGATTGCTGGCTTCACTGGAATTCCCAGTTCCTGTTTTACTTGTTGATAGCTCTTCAAAATATTTATCACCTGGGCTGAACTCTGCAGTATGTGGGGACCAGCTCCCTCCAACCCTATACTTGTTTAGTCATTAATATCTGGTCAAGCTGAGTAGAGTGTGGCAAATGTGTTCAAAACAAAAGAGTAGCACTTCACAAACACTGTGGTATCTGTATGTTTTAGTAAGATATATAAAGATTAAGTTCCAGGTGTCCTGTGTTTTAATTTTTACAGAGCTGCTCTAATTAATATGGTAAATTTCTTGCCTAAGAAACTTTGTCTTGCTGTGTTTAGTGTATTTAGGCCTGTCTCTGTCAACACCAGCAGTCTCTCCTGAAATACAAAAAAAAAACCAGTTTGAGAGCAGTAAATTGAAGTGACAGGCTACTGAAATAAGACTGTTTAAATTAAATTAGTGAGTCTTCTGTAAAGGAGCAAACTGAAATACACTCACCTGAAGGTCATAGTTTGTTTCTGTGTGCCACCAAAAGCAGAACAACTGCACAAATAAAAAGGTTCATTCAGCACAATGAATGAACAACACAACGGTTTGAATCCTGACAGAGCCATGACAGAATTTTTTCCAGGTTTTTTTTTGAAAAAAGACATCTAATAGTTTTAATTTTACATAGAGCATGAAAATATTTCAGTAAAAAAAAATAGCTACATGAGAGCTAACTATATTTGAAAGAGGCTGACTGTGGTGGATGGAAAACAGAAATACTGTCTGTTAGAAACATGCCCAGAGGTATGTACACTCCTAGACTTCAAGTGTAGACCCTTTCTGCCATATTCAGACCTATTGAATAGGTAAATGATGTCACTAAAGGACTATAAATGAAGTATTTTCTGACCTTCTCCAAAACAGGTAATTAACTGGAAGTACTCTTCATTCAGTATTGTCTTTAGTCCCAGTCAGGTAGACCTTGTGGAACAGTTAAAACTTTGGACATAGAAAAGAGTAACAGATAATCCATAAAGCTAAAGTGCAGCTATGTTCAGTGTTGGCTGGCTGCTCTGTCAATATAAATTTAAAATTAAGCCTGGAGACTGATAAAATCTACATTATTTCTCTTTTGGTGCTAAATTTGACATTAGTATTTAAGAGGCATGGGTTTGCTTCCCAAATCTGAAACTGATTCTTTCCATAATGTTTGTTCATTTGCTTTCTGTGTGCCTAAATTTATTCAATCTGCCTCATGAAAAGGATGTCATGAAACTGTCTTAGAAAGCAGTTTCAAAACCTGAATTTTGACTTGTAGGGACTTTTCTTTTTCATGAAGGGGTCCAAAATATCTCCACCTTTTAAAGATATTGCTCCTTACATTACAGCTCTCGTTTCCACTGAGTATTAATTCGATAACTGAGGTTTACTTTAGGGGAATTTTTTCCTCACTCAGGTTATTCCGGGTTCCAATGTGTAATGAAATAATGTATTAATGAGCCCTTACATTGTCCTAGTTGTGCTGCTGTTGTGCTGACTTGCCCAACCAGATGACACAGTCCGTATTATTTTTGCTTAGTGGAGAGACATCGAAAGAAGAAGATTAATGCTGGGATAAACAGAATTGGAGAACTCATTCCCTGCTCACCAGCACTTAAGCAGGTGAGTGTCCATCCAGAGGTGCATACAAGTTTCCTGTCAAATGTTTAAATGTTTCTTTGTCCGTAGAAGTATAAATACTAATTTTACTGTTTGTATTAGCAACAAGGCAAAACTGTCTGAATTAATATGCTCAAAAATATTACCAGTTATTAGTATTTAAAAGACTGTTTGTAATAGAATTCCTATTTGGAAGTGCAGGGTCACATAAATGTAATTACACAGATTTGAGCATTTTATCTGAAAGTGTTGCATATGACTTCTTATTTTTGTCATCTTTCATATAAGGGCCTGAAAACAATTCAGAAACTGAAATGATAATAATAGTAATTTAAGACACCCTGCTTGCAAAAGATGAAGCAAAACAAACGGTCTGAGGTTGATGCACAGAAGCATCTTTTTCAAGACAGAGGAATCTTCCTACCGAACAGTGGAAGAAATTAAGAAGTGAACAAAGGTTGTGCAGGCAGAATAAGCATAGTTTCATAAAAAGATGATTGTGGATGGGTTATTTTCTTTTCCCATATTCCCCAGTATACTACTTTCAGAATTATGCATATACCTCCCTGGGTAGTTGTTTCATGTTTGTTTCTTTCCTAATAAAATATTTACAAGGCAGTATCCTGGAAATTTCATGTGATGTGTATGTTTATTAGTGAACATGAATTTTGGGCTGATGAACAAGAAATGGTGCTGGCTGTTCAGGATCTGTGGCCTTAGTATTATCCACCTCTGGGCATCAGGAAGTGTTGGCTCCAGCATTGAAAATGTTATTCTGTAAAATCTCATGGCATTTTAGAGTCAGTATCACTCAAAAAACCTGTAGTTCATCTTGCATAAACAACCTCCAAAAAAACTCAACCCAAACCAAAAGAAAACAAACCCTACCCCGTGACATTCAGAGCATATTTTTAAAGTAAAGACCTCTTGGAAAAAGTGCAGCCTCATCACTAATGGCTTTACAAATTCTAGACCTTTGTCCTGTGTGTTTCCTTTTGCAGAGCAAGAACATGATCCTGGATCAGGCCTTTAAGTATATAACAGAAATGAAAAGACAGAATGATGAACTTCTGTTAAATGGAGGGAGCAATGAGCAGGGTAAGTACAGATGCTGCTGGGGGCTCTAGAATTTCTGTCCCTCACTTCTTCTGTGTCTCTGTACTGACGAACAACAAAGCCTGGATCCACAAATGGGAATCCCAAGACATCATGCACATACAGGAAAAATACAGCTGCTTAGAATATCTTGAAACAAAAAGCCAATTGAATGCCCAAGTGAGTATTCTTGCACATAGCTATGAGTAATTACAGAGCTTATAGGTGATGTGGCATCATCTGGTAAATTCTGTCCCAGTTTATTCTACTGTAGTGACCAGAATGATTTCTGACAAACTTCAGTTAGATTTTTTTAATCGAAAAGATGAATCTTCCTTCATTCATAAACCTTCTTTTTTTTCCTTTGAAAAGCTGTAAAAGTTAAAATGGCTCGTTTTATAAAAATACAACGCATCATATAAAATTTACTTGAATAGATGTGTAAAAGTACAGTGATAGAAGTATGACAGAAATCATCTCAAAGCTAATCTTGTAGTTTGTGATTTTTCTTTCTGTTTTATTGTGATTTTCCCAGTTTGGTGAGCCATCTTTCAGGCGCGTTGCCAGTTTTGTGGCTTTACACAAATGCTTTGTATTTCATTTTGGCTGTAATTTTTAGATGTAATGAAACTTAATTCTCCTGGAAAGCTGTGACATTAACAATTAAATAAAAACAGTTTTGGTGTTTGCAAAAAAGCAGGAAAAAGAAAAAGATTCATGTGCTTGTCTTTCCTTCGGGAATTAAACAATTTTGATTAGCATTCAGTTTCATCCAAGTTAGTCCTGATATTTTTTTCTAAGTAATTTGACATATCCAGCTATTGGTAATAGAATAGTCTGTGAAATTCATTCACTTCCCCACTCAGTAGAGAGATTTATCAAGACAAGAGTCTTCACTTAGGTTGTGCTAACCATTTGAAAAGAACATACATTATTAACGATTTGTTCAAATTATTTCACCAATTTATTTCATTGCTACACAGTGTTTACTCTCTGTCATGTGGTAACATTATTTCATTATTTGCTCTGGTGCTGATGTAATGGAGTGCTCTCACTGTTTTGTAGCTGAAGAGATAAAAAAGCTCCGGAAACAGTTGGACGAACTGCAAAAGGAAAATGGGAGATACATCGAGCTACTGAAAGCAAATGATATTTGCCTGTATGATGATCCTACAATCCACTGGAAAGGAAACCTCAAAAATGCCAAAGTCTCGGTTGTTATTCCCAGTGATCAGGTTCAGAAGAACATCATTGTCTATTCAAATGGGACTCAACCCAATGGAAATAACCAGGGAGCATCTGTGCAGGGAATAACGTTTAATGTTGGTCATAATTTACAAAAGCAAACAGCCAATGTTGTGCCAGTTCAGAGAACTTGCAACCTAGTGACTCCTGTGACAATTGCTAGCATTTATCCCACAGAAAATAAGCCATGGACGCAACCTACAGTTTCTCCGCTGGTATCCGCTCAGACAGCTCCAGCAGGGAATGTTCCTGAGCTCTCCACCCCGGAGAGCGAGCGAGGTGTGCCCGCTGCTGCTCCTGCCAGCTCACAGAGCACACCTCAACCTGCAACAGAACAGGAACTGCAGTGTTCTTCAAGTAATGCACCACAGAATGAGCAAAATCCCCCCAAAAGTAAAAATGATGAGGAGGGCACTAAATCAACAAAGAAAACACTCCCGCAGGGAGCTAGCCTTCCTTCCAGTGCCTCCGTGGAAGCCTCCCAAGTTCAACAGGTGAATGCAACTTGCTCAAATACACACAATTCCAGGAGTGACGTCCAGGAGAGCTGTGCTATTTCAACCACAGACACAGCTTGTGTGCCACCTGTGAGACTGTCTACTGCAGAGAGCTGCTCTTCTGTAAAGGTCCTCAGAAGTACGGACATGGTCAGCAGTGCTGGGACGCCTGTGACGTCTGCAGCAGAAGGAGTTAAGGCTGTGACAGCAATAAGCACCCTGGCTGTCAGTCCCCTGGAAAACTGCTGGTCTTTTTCAGGCTCTTCAGGTGTTGGCACTTCAGACTTGAAAAACATGAGTAGCCTTACCCGGATGCCTTCAGCTGGGAACACACAGACCACGTGGACAACTTTGCAGCTGGCAGGAAACACTGTTCAGCCGCTGAGCCAAACGCCATCCGGGATAATGACTGCCCTCCTCAACGAGCCAGTCAATGGTGCTGGGACTGTGTCTTCTGCCCACAGCAGGCCTTTGACTACAAGTATCAGTTTGCATGCTTCTCTGCCTGGGGATGGCCAGGCAGCTGAACAGATTGTAGTTACCGTGCCCTCGTGCCCACCCGTACCTATACAGCCTTTAATCAGCCAGCCACAGGTTAAAGCTCAGGCTGCAGGAAATATCCTTCCATTAAACTCAGCTATGCAGGTGATTCAGATGGCTCAGCCAGTCGCCTCAGCTGTGACAGGAGCACCAGCTAACCAGAATGTCATCATTCTCCAGCCTCCAAACCCTGCTCCGTGCCCGCCCATTGTGAGAGCCGAAGTTCCCAGCCAAAATGTTAGTCAGCAAATTGTAATTATACAAGCTGCAAATCAGAATCCTCTTCCCCTCCTGTCTGCTCAGCCTTCTGCTTCTGTAAGAGTTCCCGTGAACGGGCCGACTGCAGTCGCCAACTCCAGTGGCTCCATGCAAAATGCCTCTCTTCCACAGACTTTTGGAGGGAAACACCTTGTCCATATATTACCAAGGCCATCTTCTTTGCCATCTTCTAGCTCTGCGCAGACATTTTCAGTGACAATGTCCAATCAACAGCATCCTCAGACTATCTCATTAAATGGGCAGCTTTTCGCATTGCAGCCTGTGATGTCTTCATCCGGAGCTTCAAACCAAGCCCCTATGCAAATTATTCAGCCCACCACCAGCGAGGATCCAAATACCAATGTTGCCCTCAATACATTTGGTGCTTTAGCTAACCTCAATCAAAGCATATCGCAAATGGCTGGGCAGAGCTGCTTGCACTTGTCTCTCAGCCACCCCACCAATCCTGCAACTGTCAATAACCAGATTGCCACAGTCAACTGTGTGTCATTGCCAACTTCTGTGGCATCTTCAGTGCCTGCAGAGGTTTCGGTATTAACCAGCGCATCTAATTCCATAAATGCTTCTCCGCAAAAAGCGGCTGCTGGCTTGCCATCCAGTGCAAAATCAAAAAGGACAAACAAAAAGCCAAGCACAAAGAAACACCAAGCAGTCAATAATAAAGTGTCTTGCCCAGCAGTTCCCTGCAAAGATGCAGGGAAGGTGGACTGTGCTCCTGTGGAAACGGTGGCAAAGCCTTCAAATGGCGAAGGGCCACCAGAAAACGCCCCGGCAGCATCACAGGCTGTAACCACATCGCAGGCGGGCGGCGCGGCTGCAGCGAGCGGCGTCAGCGTTTCTGACTCTCCTTCCAAAGAGGCTGCGAGCTCTGAACAGGCAGTGAAAACCCCCTCTGCTCCCGAGCCGAGCTCAGCAGAGGCATCTGCTTCCTCACCGCTGGAGTCTGTGGTGTCAGAGCAGCTGCTGCTCGCTCCACCAGCGGCCAAAGATGCTGCTCCTCGCCAGCAGGCCCAGGGATCTCAGAGCCACCCGCCAACTGCCTCTGCCTTGTCGGAGTCTCCCAAACCCTGTGAACCTCCAAACACCTTAACATCCTCTCGTAAAGAAGCACAGGTGACACATTTGCAGGTTGCTGGGACTTTGGTAGCACAGAGCAACACAGCAGGTCACGCTTCCAAAGCAGGAATGAATTCGGAGTCCTGCAACATTGCCCAGGATTCCTCAGTGGTAATGCAAGATGCAGACTTGTTGGAAGGACAGGGTCTAACCAAAATGCTGTCTGATCTCACAAAAGAAAGAACAGCTGTGGAAAAAACCTCTTCGTTTACTGTTCAGGGGGAGCATTCTAATTTTCCTATGGAAAACTCTAAATCAGCAGAATCAAATGTTGATTTGCCTGAGAAGCAGGAACTCTTGCTGATGAACACGGAAAGTGACACTCTCTCCCCACATCACTCCTGCATCTCTGATCAGGAAGTAGTCAGTGCTTCCCTTATCACTAGCAGGCAGGCAGACTCCCCGATGTCAACCAGCTCTGGCAGCAGTCGAGGCTTCTCAGTTGCATCTATGCTGCCAGACACCACCAGAGAAGATCTCACAAGCAGCACCTCAACCAGTACCTGTAACAGCTGCACATTTTCAGAACAGACTGACATTGTAGCTCTTGCAGCGAGAGCTATTTTTGACCAGGAAAGCCTTGAGAAAGGTGGAGGGGGAATACAGGTTAACACAAGGGATATCATCTCTAAGTCTGAGGTTGCACCTTTGGAGAGAGAGCAACAGCCTTTTAAACCTCAGTCAGTGAAAGAAAACAACGCAGGGCCGCTGGAAGCAGCACCGAACAAATTCAGTGCTCATGAAACAGTACAGACAAATGTCGACAGGCAGGTTGAGAAGCCAAGCTGCTCTGTAGGAAGTGTGGAAACATCAAACACTCCTTTGCAGATTTCCACTTCCCAGACACCCAGCATAACCAGTCTAAGCGTGAATAATCTGATACACCAGAGCCGCATTGTCCATCCCCTGGTGAGTTGCTCGAGTTTATCCCAGTCTTCAGAGCCTGCAAGTGTCCCTGCAACTGTGAGCCTCTCCCTTCCATCTAGCACATACATCAATCCATCTCCGGGACCTGCTCTGATGAGTGAATATGCTCAGGAGCAACTGAATGCTATCAGGGCAAGCACCATGCAGGCTCCCCAGCTGCAGGAATCACACTTAAAGCAGCAAAACCACGAAGGTCGCAAAGACTCTGCCAAGAGGGCCGTTCAGGATGACCTTCTGCTTTCTACAGCAAAGAGGCAAAAGCAGTGCCAGACAGCACCCATAAGGCTTGAGGGGATGGCGCTGATGAACCGAGCACCAGAGGGTATTGCTGATCAAACACAGATGCTAGTCAGTCAGATTCCTCCTAATTCATCCAATTCAGTGGCACCAGTGAGCAATCAAGGGCATGCTGATGGCCTCAGTAGGTTATTCCCACCCAACAGCAATTTCGTAGCGCCAGCTTTGAGACAAACTGAAGTTCAGTGTGGTTCTCAACCACCACTTTCAGAGCAGCCAGGCCAGGCAGGGCAGCACTTGCAGCCAATTCAACATGTCCCTGCCCAAGGCATCTCTCACCTTCACAGTAATCACCCGTACTTGAAGCAGCAGCAGGCTGGGCAGCTAAGAGAGAGGCACCACTTGTACCAGCTGCAGCACCACGTCACTCACGGGGAGAACTCCGTCCACTCTCAACCCCACAGTGTCCACCAACAGCGAACGATACAGCAGGAGGTGCAGATGCAAAAGAAACGGAATCTCATCCAGGGAACACAAGCCACACAGCTTTCTCTACAGCAAAAACACCATGGAAGTGATCAAACACGGCAGAAAGGTGGTCAGCCCCATCCTCACCACCAACAAATGCAGCAGCAGATGCAGCAACACTTTGGAGCTTCCCAGCCTGAAAAGAACTGTGAAAATCCTGCAACAAGCAGAAACCACCATAACCACCCTCAGAGCCATATCAATCAGGATATTATGCATCAACAGCAACAGGATGTTGGCAGCAGACAGCAAGGTTCCACTTCAGAACATGTGTCGGGGCACAATCAGATGCAAAGACTTATGACCTCGAGGGGCTTAGAGCAGCAAATGGTGTCCCAGGCCAGCATTGTAACCAGACCATCAGATATGACATGCACCCCTCACAGGCAGGAAAGAAACAGAGTTTCCAGCTACTCTGCTGAGGCCCTCATTGGGAAGACGCCCTCTAATTCGGAGCAGAGAATAGGAATATCTCTTCAAGGCCCTAGGGTTTCTGACCAGCTTGAAATGAGAAGCTATCTTGATGTTTCTAGAAATAAAGGGTTGGCGATTCATAATATGCAGGGCCGCTTGTCAGTTGACCACACAGTTGGCTCGGATGTGCAGCGTCTTTCTGACTGCCAAACATTTAAGCCCTCTGGACCCAATCAGCAACCGCCGGGCAATTTTGATGTACAGGCTTCAAGAAACAGTGAAATTGGCAATTCTGTGTCATCCCTCCGGGGCATGCAGTCACAAGCATTCCGAATTGGTCAGAATGCTGCACCATCCATAGAGAGACAGAAGAGACTGCCCTACCCGCCAGTACAGGGTATTCCAACGGGGAATACCCTGCCATCAAGGGAGAATGAAAACACATGCCACCAAAGTTTCATGCAGAGCTTGCTCGCCCCTCACCTTGGAGATCAAGTCAGTGGAAGCCAAAGATCAATCCCAGAACATCAAAGGAACACGCAGTGCGGTGCCTCCTCCACAATTGAGTACAACTGTCCCCCAGCGCGAGAGAGTGTCCACATCCGAAGGGATGGTGATGGCCAGAGCAGGGAAAGCTGTGACATGTCCATTGGGGCAATTAACACAAGGAACAGCTCATTGACTATTCCTTTTTCGAGTTCTTCTTCCTCAGGAGACATTCAGGGTCGCAATACAAGCCCAAACATCTCTGTGCAGAAGTCCAACCCCATGAGGATGACAGACAGTCATGGAACTAAGAACCACATGAACACACCCGTTTCCAGCAATATGCATGGAGTTGCGAGGCCAACTCACCCTCACCCTGCAGTTTCTCACGGAAATGGCGAGCAAGGGCAGCCTTCTGTTCGTCAGCCAAATTCTTCGGTCACTCAGCGCTCGAGGCATCCTCTGCAAGACAATGGAGGTTCTAAAATACGTCAGCCCGAAAGGAATCGATCCGGCAATCAGAGACATGGAAATGTCTTTGACCCTAGTCTTCCCCATCTTCCTCTGTCCACCAGTGGCAGCATGATCCTTGGGCGCCAACAGTCCACGATAGAAAAAAGAGGAAGCATTGTCCGATTTATGTCTGATGGCCCTCAAGTGTCCAACGACAACGCAGCCCCTGACCAACATACTCTCTCCCAGAATTTTGGATTCCCTTTTATTCCGGAGGGTGGCATGAATCCACCAATAAATGCTAACGCTTCTTTCATCCCACCAGTCACTCAGCCTAGTGCCACTCGGACACCAGCTCTAATCCCAGTTGATCCTCAAAATACACTGCCATCCTTCTATCCACCTTACTCTCCTGCCCACCCTACCCTCTCCAATGACATTTCTATCCCTTACTTTCCCAATCAAATGTTTCCGAACCCAAGCACGGAGAAGCCGAGCAGTGGAGGTTTAAACAATCGATTTGGATCCATTCTGTCTCCTCCCAGGCCTGTTGGTTTTGCTCAGCCGAGTTTTCCTTTGCTTCCAGATATGCCACCAATGCACATGACCAACACATCGCACTTATCCAATTTTAACTTAACTTCTTTGTTTCCAGAAATAGCCACAGCTCTTCCTCCAGATGGCTCAGCGATGTCACCTTTGCTTTCTATTGCAAACACATCTGTTTCAGATTCTTCCAAGCAGCCCTCAAACCGCCCTGCCCACAATATAAGCCATATTTTAGGTCACGACTGCAGCTCCGCTGTATGAAAACTGGCAGACTGACTTCTGGTCTGATGTGTTGTTTATATATTTAAGAAGAAGGAAGTGGATCTTACTGGCACCCCTGGAGAGACCATTCATAGCATCACTGTTTGTTTGCCTGAATGTATGTAGATGGTACTTTCCATATTTATATACACGTTGTATTTCCACCCACCTTACTAACTCTAAAGCACCAGTGCCTATAGCAATGCTTGCTTACTAGGAAACAGTAAGGATGCAACATTGAGAGCTGTGCAAATATTGGTTGTTGATTTTCCAACAATCAAGTTTGATGTCTGATTGTCCCAAGGTGAGGGCTGCCCCCAGTAGTGCATGGAGTGAGAGCATCCGTATGGGAGACAGGAAACAAGTGCTACAGGTATCGGTTTGTTCCTGATGTGTTTACCTGAAACTGCACAGGAGCTTGAAATGGTTTGGGTTTCACTTTTTCCTTTGTAAAATATCTTCAAGAGCCTCAACACAAGTCAAGTCTGTGTTAACCCAGTGCTGATTGGAAAAGGCATTTGTTGTGCAGCTTTTGTCTGTCTGAAGCTTGTCACATACACTTGACTTAAGGCTTACTTTACATGGTGAAAATTACTGTGTGCTCCCATGGTCAGCAATTAAAAATACTGTTTTAGAAAATTTAGATTTCTTTAACCCATGACTTTCTGTTTCTAAGAATCTTGTTTGGATCTGCTTCAACTGTGGCTTCAGTTACTGCTGAACTCAGTCAATGTTTTAGTGTAGCTCACAACTCCTGGTGCAGTCAGCAGAGACAGCAGCCGTGTTTGTTGCCATTTCAGTGTTGGTTGCTGCAAGTTACCTCAGGGTGGGTTTTGTACCTTGTTTAGCACCTTCTTAATGTCCTTTTCTTTTTTCCCCTCCACTTCTCTTTGGCCCATGCTCTAACACCAGCTTTCTGCTTTCTGTGAGTGACAGCCCTTTGTTGTACCAGGCAGCACATGGGAGGGGACCTCACCCTGTCGCATCCCACAAAATGAGTGGGGATTCCTGGGGCACAGTTTTTACTTGATATTGCTGATAGGATTGAGCCTGAGTTAATATCAGTACTCTGCACTTGAATGCACCTTTTACCTAAACCTGTGTGGCTGAAGGAGGGACATGGATGAACATGGATGTGTTGAGAGTGAAACACACGGAACACATTGGGATTTGAGGAAGGATGATGTTTGTAGATGCATGAGAGAAGGAGTGAATGTGTGTGCGCTGGCTGAGTCTCCAGTACTTTAACAAATTTTGGTCCCATATCTTTTAAAGGAAAGGGAAGAATTAGGTAAATTTTATTTATTTAATGTCTCTGCAGTGTGCTTTTTTTCCTAACAGGGCAGAAATATGTCTTTTATGTGTTTGGAAATACCATTCTGGGTTTGATTCTTCAAACAACATGGTAACTTGAGGTTCCCTTGCATGCAGTCGTCTCCAAGCTTGAAATTCTTGTGTGTTGACCGTCAGTGCATCATCTTGCTCCTGGGACCTGTCAGAAGCTCTGGTCGGGGCATGGGGAGGAGCAGGTGCCCTGGGATTCTTTGTTTTGTTTTGTTTCTTTTTCTTTGAAAGGTGGAAAGGAAGATATTCCTCCATGTCCAAAAACAGGACCCACAAAGAGGGACCTGAAACAGTTTTCCACAGCTTGGCTGCCCAGACTTTGGTTTTGCTAAGCCCTTTTACACTGATCCAGGAAAGTACGGAGGCTTTAAAATTAAAACTAATTGGGCTGTGTCTGTAGTCTGTCCTGACAATGTCTCTGCTCTTGTAATTTGGGGTCTGGTGTTTTCCTGCAAAGGTGAAGCAAAACAGTTCTGATCGTGGTTGGGATTCCTTCTTTAATTCAGGTGGAGCTTATCTTAAGACACTAAATCTAAGTGGTGGATCAGTTCTCTGTTTCTAATAAATAATTGAGTATTTCAGTTCACAGCAAGGCAGCTTCTCTCTGCCACAGGGCAGTCACTGACCAAGTGGCAGCCACTGGCCTGTGCAGGGGGCAGGGGTTAGGAATGAGTCAGTTCTCAGCCTCAAACTGACAGCCAGCTGCAGGTCTGGGTGTGCCCTGCTGAGACTGGACCAAAGGGGTGTCTCTGGTGCAGTGGGTCTCAAAGGGTCTGCCTCAGATGGTGAGGTGAGTTCCGTAACAGTGACTGTTCCATGGGTTCTGGATGGTAAGGATAGGGGGATTGAAGCAGGAGCCACTCTGTGCATTACACACTTGTGTGGTCTTTGAGGAGGGAAGCAAACCTGCCCATTCTTGCTCTCTTTAAATGGCATTCTGTGTGCAGCAATGGGTTTGGCTTTCAGGACAAACTAGTGAAAAATTAAGACCTGGCTTCCAGGACTTTTATTATATAAAGCTGCTAATCCTGCTTATCATTCCAGACTTTCACAGAATACCACATTAGTTTCTTAAAACTACACTACTTTATGATGTCTGTGAAAGCTGGAGAGAGCTTATAAACTTAAACCTGTTGCAACACTTGAATGTCCACAGATCCACTTGGCCAGATAGGATTCATCCCAGAGTACTGAAGGAGCAAGCAGGACATACAGCAGGACCCTGCTCGGTCATCTACTGAAGGTCTGGGAGTCTGGACAGGTCCCTGCTCATGGGAAGGTAGCCAGTGTTATTCCAGTCTACAGAAAGGGCAGGAGGGAAGAATCCAGGGAACTACAGACTGTGAGTCTAGCCTGGGTTCCTGGGAAAATCGTGAAGATTATACTGGGTGCTGTTGAAAGAAGTTTAAGGAATAATGCAGCCATCAGGCACAGGCAACATGGGTTCACAAAGTTAAAGTCCTGTCTAGCTAATTTGATACTCTTCTGTGATAAGGCCACCCACCTAGTGGGTGAAGGGAAGGCAGTGGGTGTAATTTTTCTGCATTTTAGTAATGCTTTGGATACTGTCCCTCACAGCATCCATATGCACAAGCTGTCCAGCTGTGGGATGAACAGGTTCATGGTGTGCTGGGTGAAGAACTGGCTGAAGGGCAGAGCTCAAAGGACTTACAGTGAGTGGGGCTACTGGTCTGGCTGGCTACTGGTCACCAGCAGTGTTGCTCGGGGCTCAGTTCCAGGGTCAGTTCTATCCAATGTATTTATCACTGATCTGGATGCAGGAGTTGAACACACCATTGGCAAGTTTGCTGATGATACCAAACTTGGACATGCTGTTGACGGATGCTTTGGAGATGGATCTGGATAGACAGTCAACCTCCTTGCTCTCTGCAGCTCCCTGACAGGAGAAGTGGAGAGGGAGGTGCTGATCTCTTCTCCCTGGGATCCACTGACAGGACACATGGGAATGGCTCAAAGAGGCACCAAGGGAGATTCAGACTGGACATTAGGAAGCATTTGTTTACCAGGAGGGTGCTCAGACACTGGAACAAGCTTGCTAGAGAGGTGGTTGATGCCACAATCATGTTTAAGAGGCATCTGGACAACATGCTGAGTCCTGAAGTGGATGGAGGCACGCCAAGCAGCTGGAGTGGATGATCTCCGTAGGTCCCTTTCAACTGAGATACCTGTTCTATTCTCTTACTCCTCCATATTTACTGCTGTTGTCTCAAGGTTAAGTGCAGTCCCGAGTATTCACAATAGAATATGTCAGCTGTGATTTAAATTGGGGTTTTTTCACACTGTACATCATTTTCTGAAGAGGCAGTAACTGTGTCAGTGACTTTTGCGTGCCCCCTTTCTGTTTACAAAGACAACCAAAACCAGCTCCTCCTTGCTCACAGGATGCCTGCTGTGCAGGGAATCACAGCACAGGCATTTCAGCCATACAGAGACTGCTGGGATTTTGCAGGAACTGCACGATTTTGCGGTGTGTGGCTGAGAAGTACTTACTGTGTGACCCTTGGTCTTCTCTGGAGGATTGTGTTTTGTTGTGACAGGGCACCTTCTCGTCCTTCTCAGGGCTTTTTCTGAAACCTGACGAGACCAGGATGGAGAAATATCCTTTCATTCCCTTCCTTGAACATGGCAATTTCTGTTGAAGTTCTGTGTGAGTCCCTTTACATGCTGTAAGTGACACTAAATGATCCCGTTGGTGTGGGATCAGGAGACTGCTGTGAGAAGAAAGATAGGCAGACCTCTCTGCAAGGGCTTCATATCAACACATTCATCCAAATTCTGACATTTACACTGCTGACTGGCCTTCAGGTAACTTTAATTAAAGGAAAATTGGATCTGTTGTGTAGCCTTTTGGTCTGCTTGACTGTCCAAGATGGGCTTTGAATGTTGGGCTTGGCCTGGTCCCCTGGTTTGAGAGCAGCTTGTGGGTTTCATCTTCTCACATATCCACACTCTTTTGCCTTTAGGAGGAACAGTGGAGGGACTGGATATTTCACACCGAAAGAGAGGAAATTAGATGTTAAATTTCTGTTAGTTTTTAATTATTAAATTGTTTGGGGTTTTCCTTGTCACTGTAAACTAATCTTGCCTGGCATTCCACATCCACCAGGCTTCTTTGCACTTAGTTTTGTAGGTAAGTTTGTGGCACTGACATGTTGGTGTCTCAGTGTTTCCCCAGGGCCTCAGGTTCTGCTCTAAAGAAGAGGAGCAATTGCAACATCTTACACATCCTTCTTTTCTTTATTTTCCCTTTCCCCTCCCACTGAACTTGTGCTTAGCCATCAGGTTGATAAAGCTCACCTTACCTTGACCTGTGCTTGGAGAGGGCAGTTTGAAAAAGGAGCTTCTGCAGATGGAATGATTCTGGTTTACTTGTTATGAAAACCATTTGACAAGCAAATCCATTTTCTTCAGCAAGCATCAATGTCAACATTTATCTTTTTCTCCTGAAGACTACCCAGCAATTAACGGTTCCTTTGTTTTTCAAGATGTACTTGGAAAAGATTTTGTGGGTTTAGCTGTGATTTGTTAGCCTGAGAATTGCATTTTCTCTTCCATAATACTTTTTTTTGAAGGCTACTTACACAGGGTTTGTTTTGGCTTTGAAGGAAAGAAAAATACCCAGTACTGCTTAATTTAGAAAAATCAGCAGTGGAAGGGAAAGGTTGGGCACTACCTCTGGGGTGGGACTGCCACAGCTGACAGGCATTGTGTGGCTGTGGGTTTCAGCTTGGCCTAAATGACTCCAACAAACAATAATAAATAATATTGGGCTGGATTGCCCAATATTATTTATTATTGCCCAACATATGTCAGTGTAGTCCATATTAGTCCCTTAAACAGCCTAGGAGAGTAAGAGCAGAGATAGACTAAACTGAAAGCAGGCAATAAAATATAAATGTGTTAGTATTTATATACCTTTTTCTTGAGAGAAAGGACCTCATTTAGGAACAGTTAAAGAAAATAAGAACTGAAGTGATTTGAGCTGGGGGCTGAGCCTTACTGGGATGGGTTTTCCAGCTCATGCTTCCAGCTCATCACTGTGCTGCTGCCCAGGTGGAAGAGCACCTCTCTGAAAAAAAAATAAATGCACTGTGCGAGTCCAGAGCCTCCTGAACTTTGCACAGATTTCCTACTGCACTTTAAAGCTGTGCTGCTGCTGCTGTGGTTGGTGACTGTAGTGCTGTTGCAGGAAATAAGTCGTGTGGCAGGGCAACTTGCAGAGGGCATGGCTGGAGAAGAGGGGCCCTTTAATTATTTCTGGTGTCCTGTTGTCTTTTCACGTTTCTCTGAGGTACTTGTGCAGTCCTGGCTCAAGGACTCAGTAAACTCCCGCTGTTTCTGGATGACTGAGTGTGCTAAGAGCTGTCATCTTTTGCTGTTCCCCTAGTAAGTTTCATGCTCCTCGCTTTAATAATGATCCCACTTTCACTGGCAAGACAGAGTAGAATTGAATCAGTTTATACCAGATCAGTCATATTTGTTTTTCTGATACAGTGCTGTAAGGAGCTCCATTCCTTGCTATCACCTGACCTGTTACCACCTACTGGTGTTCCCTTCTCCCACCGCCATGATCCAGCATGGGTAGCAGACACAGGTTTGTGTGAGGGTGTTTTCAATTTCCTACTGCTTCTGCCATCCATAAATTGGAAACCTCAGAGCACCAGGGCTTTATTCCCACTCAGAGTAGGTTACTCCGTGGTGAAAGATTTAGCAGAGATTTTCAGTCCTGACAACACAAATTCATACTCTCTGCAAGCAAGCCCTGCTTAGTTACACAGACACCATTCATTATTTGTTGATACTGGTTTTTCTGAGATTAATTTTTTTTAAAAGGCTTTTTTTTCTGCCTCACCAGAAGTATCTTTACAAGGTTTTCACATTTGCAATATGTGCTGCTGTTCTGGCAATCACAGGTATGAAACAACAGAGCTCGTGGGGGGTTGGACCCTGTTCCTGCCTGCTCACTGTGAGAAGGGAAGCAAATATGGATTTTGCCACAGGAGATTAATCAGAGATGCTGTTGCCCTCCACAATGTAAATTATTTATATTCAGTCCAGAGTATTCTGCTGTGCTTCTGTTTTATACAGCTGTAAATGACTTGGATACGGTCCCAGTGGAAAGTCCTTACTATTTTGTAATGGAAAATAGGAACTCTGCAGTAGAAATCTATAATGAATGAACAGGAACATCATCTTCCAATTGTAAATAAGATCTTGCTCTGTTTATTTTGACATCTTTTTACAAATGTGTTGCATTCAGGTGTAAATATCCCAAACCCTGATCTTGTTCAGAGTTCTGAGATTTCTATTGTTAAATGTAATACTTTGTTTAATAGTTGTAATAATTATTTGTATAGATATGAACATGATAGTATTTTATTAAAAAAAAAAGAAAAACACTCTTTGAATATTGTGTTCTTGTTGGTACAGCTTCTTTCCCCCTGGAAAGCCATGCCATTCACTCTTAAGTATAGGTCAAAATACTTAAGAGTATTACTTAGCTTTGCTTTGAGACTGGGAATTTACAGTCAAAGTTTTCCACTGATGTACATTCTCTGCCTATGCCAGAGTTATGCACCACATTATTTGGAGATACAAAACTATGTAGTTCAGGAGAAATAAATACTGATCCTGTAGTATCTAAAAAATACATGGCAAATGCTGTCCCTGCTCCAGTGACAGTGATCACTGTTGAGATACAACTTCATCTTTATAAAATGCTTCTCATCACAGTCCCTTGCATTGGTTTTGAAGTGGTCTAAGACAGCTGTTTTGTCACAGTTTGAAGCTAAAGGATGTGGTTTGGATGAGAGCAGTACAGAGACCCTGCAAGGTAAGTAAAGACTTTTTAGCGAGATTGCACAATACTGCATTACTAGGAACCAATTCTTTTCAGAGGCTCCAGAAAACCTGGCTTGTAAACTTCAAAATTCTTGCAGGTCTGGAAGTTGCCTTTAGGGGGAAGGTCTTAATTTTAAAAAAGGCTGAGGTTTAGTATTAAGACAGAGAGGCTTCTGTTCCTTCAGTGACAGCCCCTGTGTACAGTTCAGTCATAGCAGAGGGGAGGGGAAACAGGACACAAGGCAGCTGCCTTCCTCTTCCACACTGCAGTGCATTCCCCCTGCCTTGGCTGCTCTTCTGTCAGCCCAGAGGCTCGGGGGGCACCTGGCCCTGGTAGTTTTCCTAACCTGTGAGGGGGTATTAGTATTATACAGAAGCTGTTTCCTTCTCCTTTGAGTTGTACTAGGCAGAACAACTTATACCTACATTTCCTGAGAAAACAGGAATTATATGGAATGTAAGGAAGAAGTTTTTTACAATGAGAGTGGTAAAAGACTAGAACAGGTTGTCCAGAGAGGTGGTGCATGCACCATCTTTAGAAAGGCCTGGCTGGACAGGACTTTGAGCCATTTGCTCTAGTGGGAGGTGTCCCCACCTGTGGCACAGTTTGTTTGCCTTTCAGGAGTTGTGACAGCAGCTTATCCCGAGCATGAGCACAGCAGGGACTCCACTACCAGCCCATGGGCAGCAGAGAGGCTCCCTCACCTCCCAACACAATTCCACGGTGCTGCTCTGCTTTTACCCCTACACATCCCTCTCGGAGGTGAGAAAACAACAGCATGACCCCTGCAGGCCATGGAATGAGGGGCCCCCATATACCCAACAAGCTGATCATCCTTCCCGAGGGCAGGGGCCTGGAGAAGGACAGCAGCACTCCAGACAAGCTCCAGTTCTGGGGCAAGGGCTGCAGAGCCAAGCGTGCCTGGGACAGCTGGGAGCGCACAGGGCCCGGGTGCCCAGCCAGACCCGCAGCAATCGAAGGCTCAGGTGGCCACTAGGTGGGAGAGCTGAAGCACGAAGAGAGCCCAGCAGGCAGGGCAGAGCTAAGAGGAGATTTTAAAAATTGATGCATCAAGCTGGAAGCACAGAAGCAGCAGGGAGACGATTCCAACCCTTCCTCCCATCTCTCAGGCTTGAGGTGCTTCTCCTTATACTTAATTGAATTCTGTCGTGGTTTTCTGTTCGTTCTGTGCTGTTCTCCAGCCTCCCTCTCCCTCCCTGCTACCACCTTACCCTTCCATGCTGTGCTCATCTGCTCAGCCCAGCGAGCCCATATGCTGTTCTGCCTCCTATGTCGAGCCTTCCAACTGCTGTTCAACATTATTTTTTCCTCACATTTCAATTTAGAGAAGATAACCAGCTTCCTGGCTAGAAACAAATACAACCTTGGAACAAGGTCTGAGAGATTATGAAAGGTCATACAGATTATGAAAGACACAGGGAGAAAGAGTGTATTTTATAAAAATGTGTTCCCAGAACTGGACAAATTTGGGGGCACACAGGTCCTCCTTCAATCTGGCACAGCTACCCCGACACCCTCCGGAGCAGCACAGCTCTGCTCGGAAAGATAAAGGCTGGCAGCCTCTTGTGTCCTTCCTCCTCCAGCCCTCTCCTCACCCTGCCCAAGGGACTACAGTGACAAATGAGTGTCTGTTCTTCATGTAGCCTCACAAAGGCAATTTGGTTAAGAGAACAAGCAGGTCATCCACACCTGTGCTCAGGAAATGCCTGTGACAGTCCCAAGGATGGTTTCAGCTGTGTGACACCACTGGGCACCCCTCTGCCACGACTGCTGTCTCTGCTGCTGCTGAGAGCACAAGCAAGAAGAATTCAGATTAACCGGCAGAGCAGGGAACCAGGAACATCCATTTTATTGACCATCTCGACAAACTCCAACTTAGAAAAAAATAAAAACCAGCTGTTGCAAAACTGTTCAAGGAGATATAGACTCTTGGAGTAAAACATCACCAGAGTCATCTGCTTTAGTAAGCAGAAGTGGAATGAAACCTTTGCATCACTGGCTACATGCACATACACCAAAGTAAAAATGCTCAGGCAATGACAAGAATAAGGACAGCAGGCCTCAAAGAACACTTTTTAATTGCAAATTAGCAAAACAGGTCCCATTTTAGATGCAAGGCCTGAAATAATTCACACCTTATTCTTGTTTTTTTAAATAACTAAGAAACTGGAAAGAATGCAGAAGCCATTAAAAAACTCATTTCAGATTCAGACAAGTTGGAGAAGAAAATTTGGTCCAGATCTTTAGCTGAAGAGCTCTACCCCAACTGCCCCAAAACCTCCTTCACACTCCCAGGCCATAAAGGAACCTGCTTTGCAAAGCAAGATCATGGGAGGAGAAAGTCTGGGGCTGCTGGAAAACCTCCCTGTTCCACCCTGCTCCTTTGGCAAGGCACACAGCAGGAGCCAAGGGCTGCCACGGAAGGCTGTGGCTTTGCTGTGCGGTGTCTCTTAGGGTCGCTTGAGGAGAGCACTTGTGACTGACAAGTGCCAGCACTGGAGCTGCCACAGGAGTGTGGCTGAGTGACAGAGAGGCTGCAAGAGCAAGGCAGGAGGCTCTGAGTCTGGCAGCTCCAGTTCACCACCTCCCACCAACGCTGCAGCCTTGGTACCATGGCTCCCCACCAGCTACCAGAGGAGTCTCTCCAACAAAAAGAAGAAAACAGAAAGCACAGTCCTCCCACTGCCACCTCAGTTTGGAGTCCTTTGCTCCCTCAGCTGCTACAGGACAGGAACCAAATGCTCTCCCCATGCTGCTGAAGAGACTGAGGGCAGCAGCCTGCAGGCTGCAGGCATCAGCTCCCAATGCAGGAGGAGCTGCATGGCACTTCTCAAGCCTGCTCACCAGAGAGGATGCAGAGCACATCAGCAAGAAGGAAGGGAAGCAAAGGTCTCTAACATGCCTCCCCTCCTGTTTCCTCCCTCATCACTGGCTCCAGCACCCTCTGCACCCACAAGCCAGAGGGCTGTGTACTAGCCTTGGCCTCTGGATCAAGCCTACCCCAGAGGATGTGGCAGGAAAGGAGCAAACATCATCTTCCCTCCTGGTCCCACCTCAGTTGCCACAGCACCCCTTCATGCCTGCTGTGGGATCCAGCTCTCCTGCTCCCACTGGGCTGTTGGCCACAGAAGCAGGCTCATTCCCCACAGACACCCGTGGCCCAGTGCCTTTGGCTGAGCAGTTTGGGACACCTCTGCGCCCATGTCCCTGGGGACTCAGAACACTGGGATCTTGTCCCTGCGCACCGTATCCAGGTCATCATCCAGGGTCAGCAGGACCTGAGGAGGAAAGTGCATGTCAGATTCAGGTCTTGCTGGCCAGGGAGGTCTTCCTTTCAGATCTTCAAGCCTTGCTTTTATGGGAGGTATTCACGAATCCATGCGTCATTGGTCACAACAGCAGCCCCTCAGCTTCCCCACAACAGCTGTGTGACCCACAGCCCCAGAGGGAATTTGAGGCCAGGAGGCACTGGGAGAGAAATAAAGGAGGAAGTCTGATCCCTGATCCCACTGACAAGGAGCATCCCACTGTGAAGGAAGTCTGGAGGTAGAGCCAAGCAGAGGAATTGGGGCACTTCTGTGGAGTTCTGGAGCAGTCACAGCTCCACGTGGATAGAGGGGAGCAAGGTGAAAGAGGAGAGGGTGAGGCCATCCAGCAGAGTAGGAGGCTCAGCAGGACTCACCAGAAAGGAGAAGAACAAGGCAGCTGCAGAGAGGAAGTGCCAGACATCATGGTCATCGAAGAATCCCAGCAGGATGCATGGCCGGTTCTTTTCCCGGGACTCTGCTGGAGTCTCCTAGGAGGGCAGGCAGAGGGTCAGGACCTGATATCCACCCATACTGGGCCCTTGCTGGCCACACTGGACCCTACAGGGATCACTCTGTCTTAACCCTTCAAGCAGGGTTCAGGAAAGGGTGCTGTGCTGGCCAGACATGTGGCAAGGGCAGGACAGGAACACAATGTTATACTTGGACCTCAAAATGGATCTGGGACCACAATCCAATATCCAAGGGGAAGCCTCTGGTCTCCACATCTGAGGTTCTGCATAGCACAAGCTGTACAGCCTCCATCAGACCACCCTGAAGCAAGCCCCTCATTTCCATGGAGATGGATGTGACATCCTATTAGAAGGCACCCAGTCAGGATTTCATGGCCTCCCAGGTCACCAAGAGCCCTAACAAGCCCAGGCAGGCTGACCTGGTTGACCCCAGGTGGCCATCTGCTCCAGGGATATCTTCCACCCAGCACTGGTCAGGATTTTCCCGGTTTTCTTTTCAGATCCCCAGCTCCTCCTCTGTCCCCTAGGAAGGACCAATCACCTCCAGATCACCTGGGTCATAAACAGCCTCTACACAGCTACAGTCATTTTTGGCTCAGCACAGCTTCCCATGCTCCTGTCACAAGTCTGCTAAATGAGTTCAGCCATTTCAACTCCCCATGAGCAGCCCAAGACTTCTCCAGAGTCTTTTTTGTGCAAAACAAACACCAGGAAGGAAAGAGAATGAGACAAAGATGGACAGAAGAACAAAAAAAATGGAAATTTACCTCCCAGCTGCTGAGGGTCTGGAAGAAGAAGTAGAGGGCAGCTGCCCACACCACTGCCGTGGCCACAATGCAGAACATGGGGATGGGCAGGAGTTTCTCAGAGCTGCGGAGCTGCAGACAGGGACACAGCCTGAGTTCTTCCCAGGGACAGAGCCATGCACAAGGCTCACACACCAGCCTGCACCATCAGCGAAAGGCTGCCCACCCCCAAAGACACAGCCCAGCCACCCTTGAAATGCCTACACACCATCCCTCCCCAACACCTTGCCCCACCCAGAGCCCCACAAAGGTTGCTCCACATCTCTCTGCAGCACCACAGGAACCCAAACTGCAGCCAGAAAAAAGGCCCATCCCTTCCCCTCTGGAGACAGGGGCGTCAGGGACAGCTACAGCTGCCTCCCATTACCTTCATGATGATGTAGAAGGCCAGATACAGCAGCAGGTTACAGATGAAGATTCCCAGTATGTAGGAGGCAAAGTCCCTGGGTCGATACACCAGCCCAAAGATAGCACTGAGACAGAGGATAAAAGGGACATCAGCCAGCCTCTTTCACTGGGGACAGGGTACATCCCCAATCTGACAGCCACACACTGTTCCAACCCCCACCCAGGACTGCAGGACACAGCACCAGTGCCACAGCACCACAACTCCCTGGAGGAAATGCACTGTTTGCCTCTGCTCCCAGCCGAGGAAATTTAGCCATGGTCAGCTGCTGAAGCAACTGGAGACCCCAGAGGACAGGCAAGGGCCCTGGATTGCTTCCAGCCCATGGCCAAACACATCTCACTCAGTAGGATCTGGTCCTAGACCTGTACATTTGGCTGAAGACACATCCCTGAGAAGCAGCTTTAGCCAAAAGCAAGAGCTTGGGGTAATGATTTTAGGTCTCATCCAAGAGCTGATCCCTCCCATGCAGTTACTGCTCAGCCAGGCTCTGTGACTCAGTGTCCGTCAGGTCTCCTGCACCTTGGCTGTGCCAGAGAGATCTCCCAGCTCTGTGGGAAGCACAACACAGCAGCACAGTACCAGGCCAGCCCTGCACAAACTCCCTCAGACACGAGCCATGAGACAGCCCGAGCTGAAAACCTCAGGGATGCTCCACGTAGCTCCATGTACTGCATCCCATGGATCTGCCTACCACCCTCAGATCAGCCTGCCTGCCAACACACGTCAGAAGGGCCCCAGCACAGGATTATTGCACAGACACTGCTGCATCTCCCCATCACTCCAGGCCACCTGTGTGCCAGTACCAAATCCTGCTGCTCACATGCACAAATACACAAGGCACCAACATGCCAGTACTTACAAGGACCAGTTGACCACGTTCCCAACAATGAGCAGCACCATCCTGTCCTGGAGAAAAGACACTGATGATCAGATGAAATGAAAAGGGCATGCAAAAAGAGGCCTTTGCCTCAGAAACTCAGGACAGCATTATGTGAGGATTTGGAGTCTGGTTCCTGCAAACACACACGTACCTGGCTCTGCAGGAGCTTTTTCTGGGTGGAAACTGCTCTGACCCTCAAAAATTTTAAGAAAGTGTTGCAAGGAGACTAAACATCAAAAAAAGGACAAGCTCAGCACTTAAGGGGCCTCAGGAGGTTCTGTGAATCCTTTGACTGCTTCTACTGTTTTTCTAGTTAGATTCCTTCCCTCCCACTGTTCTACAATAGAATTACTGCAGAGAGCAAGGATGTGCTTGAAAGAGGCAGCAGGGGAAGCTTTGGACAGCATACTGCACATATTCAGAGAGCCCCTTTTTCCTCCCATCTCACCATTAGCTAGGGAAGCACTGTAACTACAGCAGGCAGAAGGATTATATTTACGAGGCATGTGCATTTATGCTTACAAGCTGCTTTCATGATGTAGCTATTTCAGGCTGGCCAGGCTTACTTCATGCCTGAATGGACCAAGTTTGCTTATTCAGAGATGGGAGAATAAATAAAAAATTAAGAAAAAGGATGCTCATGGGTGAAAAACTCCATTTGGCCTCAAGCCCTAATTAGCACTCTATGCCAAGGAGAAAGCAATCGGGGGACACAAGGTAACAGCCACCTTTTCTTACCTTTTTGCTGTCTGCCCTGAGGTGCTGCAGAAATGGCAATTGCTTTTGCTTAAGCCACAAAACCAAAATAACTGCAGCCTTCCCCAGAGAGGCTGCACTGCACAGAGCCTCGTACCTGTTCCTCTGAATGGATGCTCCCAGAGAGCAAGTGCAAAGGCAAATCCTGTAATGCTTGTATCACCTTTGCTCTGATGTTTTATTCACCAAGGCTGAGGTCAGGGGAGGCTTGAAAGTTGGGGGTAAACCACTCCAGCAGAGACCTACACTTACCCAACCATTTTGGGGGAGAGAGAACAAGGGAAGCAAGGACCATCCCTTCTTCAAGTAGCCCCACCTCTTTCATCCACACATTGCCTAAAGAGTGAAGAATTGCTGAGAGGTGCTGGAGATGAGAAGTCACCTACCATGTACATTGGTCGGCTGCACTGCTGGATACAGTCCGTGTACAGCACCATCACTGCTCGCCGAAATATGCCCAAGTCTGTCAAAGGAAAGGATAAAAAGCCAGAACAGCCAGCACAGTGAGCTCTAAAACACCTGTGAGGAAGAAGCTGACACCTACCAGCTGACAACATAGAACCCAAGGTGTCAGCAGATTCATGTCTTGCCCTTTGGGAGCAGTCTGTGCTGAGCAGAAGGGCATCCACCACAGGATGTGGATGGCATTTGGCCAGAACAACAGGTTACAACAAAAATAAATTTTAAAAATCTCTCTATTCAGAAGTCATGCAGGCCCTGCCTGTATGTGTAGAGGCTGGCTTTGCAACCCCATCTCTGGAAGAAAGGTGTATGTCTGTGTAGGAAGGGGGAAAAGCACCTTCCAAAGAACAAGCTGCTGGAGCAGGGAAACAGCAGAAACAGGTCCCACAGGCTTTAGAGGGTCCTAGAAGGGCAGAGCACACTCAAGACACTCCTAATCTCAAAATCATTGCAGAAGCTTCACTGCAGAGCCATCAGTGGCAGTGGGGATGGACAGGCATGCATGAACACAGATGTTCCCCTTTAGCCACAAGGCAGAGCTTGAAAAGGCTCCTGCACCAAGATCTGAGCTCTCCTGTCCTGCATCAGTCCCTTCCTGCCAAGGCACAGGACTGGCAGTGCTGCTGGCAAACCGGTTTCACTTCCCAAGAGCTGACCCCAGGTGGCACACGATCCTGCCTCCCCATGCACATCCATGCAATCCCTGGCTGCTACACCTCAGCACAATGAGTTCAACAGGGAAAAAGGAAAGCTGCGGACAGTTACCTGAGTCAGGGCCGTCTGAGGCAGACAGGAGCAGAAGAGGAAGGAGAAACAGGTTTATAAGCAGAGCACAAGAGTCAGGCTCCCCAGCAGGCCCTCTCCCCCCTCACCCCGTGACAGGGTGTAGGTCAACCCTCTGAGCACAGCACTAGGGAGAGCTGCAGCTGAAGGGCAGCTCCCTCAGAGCCCAGCAGTCCTGCCACCACAGAGCACACAGCTCCTGCTGATTCCCACTGCTCTGGGAAGCAGTAGCACAAGGACTTCAGAGGCCAGGAAAGCACCAGAGGGATGAGAGGACAAGGTAGCCCAGAAGAGGGGCCACAGGACTGTGCTGCACAGGCAGGTGAGGACAGGAGGCACCTGCACACCTGGGAGGAGACGGGTCAGTCACAGCACTCACCGATCTTGAAGCGGCCCATGTAGTAGATCTGGGTGCTGAGAGCCAGCGAGGCCAAAACGTGGATCATTGAGAAAATAACCCAGAACCACATGTCATTTTTCCCAAACACCTGAAAGCAAAGACATTTTAAAAGCAAACTGAGCCCTCTTTCAGCAGGACAATCCTTTCCTGTCCTACATCATCATGGGACATTAAACAACTTTAGTGAACATGGAAGAGAAGCCCCTAAAACTTCCAACCAGAAAACAGATCTATAAATTCAAAACAAAGTCCAGAGAAGCAAGAGGAACTCAGCATCCTGGAGAGGAGACCACTCTTTCAGAATGCCCCTTTAGACAATACAGGAAGGACAGCAGCTGGCCCAGGGAGAAGCAGTGCAGGGACCCCCAGGCCAGGCAAGCTCTCTCTGCTGGGCTGGGCAGCAGCTCTCTGGTCAGGACGCAGATTTTTACAAAGGTGGTCAGGGAACCAACCATTACTTTAACAATTGTACCAAAGTAGACAAAAAGGACAGAAGTGCTCTGCAGGCAATTGCTCCTACTGTGCAGTTTCATTTTATTTAAGGACTGGAAGTAACCTGCAAGCGCATGTTAATGCTATACTAAACCCCTAATCTTTCATTCATACAATAAGGAGTCCAGAAACTCTTGATCTGCCATCAGGCTGTGACCACTCCCCTTCCCTGGGGCAAAGAACTCACCTGAACTTTTCACTTTGTGTGGGCAGAGAAAAAAAACCACACACCAAAAAACAAGCAGAAAAGCCACCTCTCCATGAATGGAACAAGGGAGACATGCTGCTTTCAAGATCCACTGAACAGCTTCGAAGCATCCCACAAAAGAAGATAGAGCAATCCATAACAAAGTCTCAGTGTTTTGAACCTGGGTTGTCAAGATTTACTACACCTATCAAGAGATTCTTGGGAAGTCCCAAGGTCACCAGCTCCTCCTGCATGCCTTATCCCACAGACAGTCTTGTAAACAAAGACCTCTCTATTATGTGGTAGTGAGGAGCTGACAGCCCACTGGGATCTAGCTGCTAGTTCAGAGCAAGAATTCCACGGATTTTGCCTGGTTACTGATGAAGGAAAATGAGTCCTTCAAAAGACAGGAAGCAGAGACCTCCAAGGTAAAGCACAGGTTGGGGATTCTGGTGAGCCCAGCTCAGTACTTGCAATGCTATGAGCAATCGGGAAAAGTCCTGTAGCTTCTGCTCCAGTGCCCTTCCATAGGCAGGTACTCCAGGAATTTGCCTGAGAGCCCCCCAGACATTATCCCAGCCTGCCCCTCTCCAAAGATTGAGAGGCCAACTGCAGGAGCTGTGCCAAACAACATGGAGTTTTCCAAAGGGAAAAAATAGGCACAAGCCATCAGGTATAAGATACTTGGTCTTGGAAGCTCAGGCAGCCTCACCCCACTTTCCTCCAATGTGAATCACGCCACAGGAAGACCATCTGTCTGCTTGGACACATACATCTGGATGCATTAATTTCTCCTCTTGAGAAGGATGGCAGGTGGTGGTCAAAGCCCAAAAAAAAAAAGCCCACCTAAAAGAAACTGCTCTGCTCTTCTCCTACCTGAAAGCTCAGGGGAAGGGAGGAGGAAAGCCCAGCAGAACTGAGAATTCAAATGCTAACAGCTGCTTAACACACTTATCCTACTCTGCTCTTTTTCCCAGTCATTTTCACACCTAAGCCACATTCCCAGCCATGCCATCTCCTCCCCAGAGAAGCAGGTGGGTAAGAAGGAGCCATACCACTCCAAGGACAGCCAGGGAGATCACCACAGCAAAGGAGGCATAGGCAGAGTAGGCGCTGGCATTGATGTCTGGGTGCCGGGTCTGGTAGAGCTTGAGCATGCACAGTCCTGCGATCATGTACATGAAGGAGGTGTCTGTGGAGGGACACAACAGAAACAGTGCAAACAGCTACTGCCAGTGGCCTCAGAAAGCTGCTCCAAGGGCACACAAGGCATCAGGGATCTGTGCCTGCCAGCCTTGGGCTTGGCCCTGCTGCTGCACTGCACTGTACAGCACTTTGTGCTTTGCCACCTTGCAGTACATCTTGCACGCTCTGCGGCAACAAAAACTAAAGGGGATCAGAAAATAAGTGCCAGAAAATCAGAAAATAAGGGCATCACAACCTCCTGACTGAGCTTTGAAACAGGCAGGCTCCAGGGACACTTGCAAGGGTAGAGGGATGGGAAACGTCAGCAATTCAGTGGGGGACACAACATGGCAAATCCTAGCTCCAGCTCAAAAGGGGAAAGGAAACTCAGCTTACCAAACTGGAAATTGGAGTAATTAGGGCAGACGTGGTAACAGGCACTGAGCACTCCTTCCATCATCAGAGCAATGCCCATAGCATAAAAGAGACCAAAATGCTTTGGGATCCCATAGTCCTGGAAGAGAGCAGAGTTGTGTAGTTAATTATCCTCACTGTCCTGATCACAGGCAAGCTTCCATTCTCCATCACTTCATCCCTCCTAACTCCTAGACAAGTCCTCCAGTCACCAGTGCAGCACAGTGCCCTGTGTGCAACCACAGGCTCTGGATTTAGACACATGGCATAGCCAGGTGAATCCACAGGCAACAAACCCAGGCTAACCATGCTGAAAGTTCAGGTCTGAAGACCTCAGTGTCTTGGAAGTGACATCATGAGACTGAAAATCTCTGTCCTGTATCTCATGCTGTGTTACATCCTCCCCAAAACTGAGAGAGGACTGTGGACCCAGAACTGCTCTTGTGGTCAGTAGGGTGTTAGAAGCACCTGAGGAGCAGAGCCCATCAGCCCATGTGAGAAGGCATTTCCATCACAATTTGACCAACATTGCACCTGAAAACCACAAGCAGCAGACTCTTACAACTGCTAATGCCTTTACTTGCTACCAAGCCCATGAAAACAGAGCTGTTTGTCTCCACAAACCCCCAGCTCCTCTGCCCAAAGAGCTGCAGATTTCTCCATCCTCTCCCATGAGAGACTACAAAAGCTCTGGCTACCAGCAGCTCTGCCTCAGACACTGAGGCAGCCAAATTCCTCTGACTTATCAAAAGCAGCTCTTGTGTTAAGACAAATCAAACTTCACTATAAAGAGAAGCATCTTGAGACACTCCTACTGTCCCAGTTCCTCCACAGCGAGTGCTGCAGGAAAAGCCAGAGCCATGGGAGCCCTTCCTCTATTAATCTTGTCTTCAAAAGCCCAGGCTGGGTCACCACAGCACTCTGGACATACTGTAAGCAGTAAAGCACTGGGGTGTGCAGGAACATAAGCATCCCACCCAGACCTTTCTGCACAGGAGGAAGAAAAGAGGATTCAACCCTCCAGCAAGGAGGGCAAGTGGAAACCCAGTGTGTATCACTCTGGTTTTTGAGTTCACTCCATCTTCCCTGCCTCCACTCAGCCCCAGGCAATCACGCTTCCTACCAGGGTGTAGATATCTTTCATCTCCATGGCCCGGCGGTGGAGGATGTCCCTGCGCAACACAATGAGGAGGAAGAGAAAGCCCAGCATCATGTGGCCCACATTGCTGAGGATGTTGTTGAAGGCACTGCAGGAAAGAAGAATGTGTAAGGCAAAGGCAGCACAGCAGCAGGAAGCTGAATGCTGGGTTGTGATAAGCTGAGTCCGTTTTGCTCCCCCTCCACCACCCTTCACCTCAGCAGCTGCCGAACTGCAATTTTACATTCTAGGTAACAATTTTAGTTTGAATAGTTCACCTGTCCCAGTTAACACTTCTTCTAAGAGCCCAACTCTGGGCTTTCTTTGCACTCCCACATTAATTTAGAGAAATGCTACACTGAAAACACTGAACTTCTTTGCAGAGCTGCTGCACCTTGGATACAAGTGTCCAATAGAGCACGGGAGCACCTCAATGCTGTGCCAACGATTTCCAAGGGGTGCCCAGGTGCCAGAAGTTCGAGGGTGCATGTGTCTCACTGCAACAGAGCACCACTACTGAGCAAAGCAGAAAGATCAGAGTCCTAAACTCCCAGTGATCTTATCAACACTGCTACTGTGAGCCTGGCAAGCATAAAATCCTGACCTGGGCACAGCACAAACACTCAGGAGGCACACAGGGACGAAAGGGATCACTCACCTCAGCACCCCAAGGGGATGAGCACACAGGAAGTTGTAGTAGCAGATGTCCTGATTGCCCGTCACATTCACTACCTGGACACAGAGCAGGTGGGAGACTCGGTGTTAGCAAATCCTCCCTGCTCTGGGGCGTTTGCCCCATGCAAACACTGCACAAACACAAGGTGTACCAGGACACAGCCTAGCTCAGGGGAGTACTGACATCTGCAAGCAAAGCTTCTAGGGTAGGACAAGATGTTGTCACGGGCCACAAACCTGATAACAGTCTTCAGAGGAAACACTGTGTGCTCTCAACCCCCCCACCAACAGACGTGCTTGCAGATATCTGCATAACAGCAGGATAGCAAGGGCTGGGAGAAGGGAGGAGAAATCACAGCACACACTACTTGTTTTCGGCTGTTTCTTAGAGATAAAATCAAATTCCTCCTGTCTCTAAAATGAAACAGGACCCAAATGAGACGTCAGTTGAGCAGGAAAACAGCAGCACTCCCAGTTCCCAAGCAAAAACTGCAGAACTGCAAGCCTGGTGAGCTAAGCTCACTGTAACATCAACACAGTGTGGAGAGCACAGCTAAGGTAAACTGCTCCTCACACAGAGCAGAACTCCTGGGTGATGCCAGTTTCACTGTGACTGTCATCCTTGCACAACACAAGCACAGAGCCAGTTTAAAGCAAGAGGGAACAGCTGTGGAGCCAAACGCACCGTCTGGTAAGTGATGACGAGCTGGATGACTGGCAGGGCATAGAACACCGCAATGGTGATGATGTTCCTGCAGAGGGGAGACAGCAGCAGCAGTTAAACACACACCAAAACTGGGGGTGCACACCCAGGAGAGAGCCCCACAGTGCTTGTGGAGGAACGTGCACACCCCACTGCTCTGGGGCTATGATCTCATTATGACCTCCTGAAGCAGAGGAGCACATGCGCTCATGCACACAGGAGGCAAATGCTAAGGGCACAGGGAAAGCCAGGATGCTGGCCACAAGTTCATGGGTTTGAGTGCCAGTTTCTCCTTCTTCCCACTATGTTCCAGTACACTGGTTGTTACCACGCTTAAAAGCAATGATGCAAAGTATAATCCATTGCCAGGATCATGTGTGCACTAGTCCACAGATGTCCTTACTTGAGGTATGTGGGGTCTGCAGTTACTGGCTGGAACAGGGTCAGAATGGGTAACAGGATAGTTCGGAAGTGGTTCAGAAGAAGGGCATGTGGACAGACTCCACAACCAGAGACTCTGGGTCCAGAGTTTGGGCCTTACCAGTTTGCCTTCACCTTACCAGAAATAGATTTTGTATTTTTTGCTGACAATCCTTCGGTCTTTCCTGGACAAGTCTGATAGATAGAGGAACACCTAAAACATTAGGGGGTGGGGAAGGCAGGGGAGAAAACACAAGAAAACCAATGAAGATTACAGATGGCAGTAGAAGATCTTGACATGTTTGCAGCTTGGTGGTATTTGGACTGGTTTTACACAGTGAACTCACTGTGTCCCTTGATTCTACTTGAGTAAGTTCTGCAAAATTCTCTGACCTCCAGGAATGGCTCCAACCACACAGAGAAGTGTGGGATGACAAAAGGAGGCAGTTTGAGAGCTGCTGGCTTAAAGCCCCTCCGCACATCCAGTGTAGTCACATTACTGGTACTCAATAGCCACCTACTGTTGCAGATTATTTTCTCCCTATCTTCCTTGAACCTTCTTGAACTTTCTGGGATGCTCTATGGGCATTTTCCTCCTTTCTCAGTAGTCCCCAATACATTTTGATTTTCCATATTAAAGCACTCATTTCAGCAGCACTCTCAGCACAGTGGGAAAACTTTCATTGACTGAAAAAAGACTAAGAAGCACATTTGGCTTTATTAGATGAAATCTACCCTGAAAGGGAACAGGATTTTTGAGATTTCACTGAAGTGACCAGTGCTGGTCGTGGCCAAGATGTGCCCACGGCCCAGCATGAGGGCCACAGCTGCAACACCAGCCATACCTTCGTGCGGATGATGTTCTTATCGCTCTCAATTTCTGGCATGGTGTCAAAGTCGCTCTCCTCCTCCACGGAGCTGTCTGTGTCAGAACCAGCAGGGGGCCGGTGCTCGGGGGACGACAGCTGACGTCCACCGCTGGAGCTGGACTCATCTGGGCCAGAGTGGGGAGAAGGAGACAGGCAGGGTAAAGGCTAAATCCCTCTGTGCACAGCAAGAATAAAGCTGTCCCAGATGCTTTGGCAAGCTGATACGGCCAGTTCAGAGAAAAAGTTTTTCCATGATCCCAAACCTTCCTAAAAGTATCAGGTTATCAGCTAAGAGCAATTTGAAGGACCATTATCTCCCCCTCTCTGCAGCATTTTAGTTCTTACCCTGCTTCCATTCTACTACTTTTCATCTCTTAACATTTTCTACTCTCTACTAGCCTGGGCTCTGAAATCTGGAATTTTGAGACAAGACAAAATGCTGTAGAGAAAGAAGCAGACTGTTAGGGGTCAAACCCACACTCACCTAGTTAACCTTTAGATTTTACGTAAGCTTTATATGTATCTAAGCTTTTCTAAAAATATTGTAGAACAAAAGACAAAGAAGAAAGTCGATTTTTCAAAGCAGGCAGAGTACCAGCTTTGCTCCCACTGCATGCCCAGTAAGGTCAGCAGGACCTGCCTGCACTACTTCTCACAGGCTGGGCAACTCCCAGCTCATTGCCCATATGGGCAGAAGACAAGTGTCCTCCTCATTTCCCAAATGCTTTGAAAAGATTTCTTTGGAAAAAGGGGAAGGAAGGGTAAAGTGGTCATTAAGCCCTCAGGAAGTTTTTTCTCCTCTGCTGCCAGGGCATAATTCACCTGTTGACAGTATGACATTATTTCTTCCCTAGTGAAACCCCCGGAGGCAAGAAACTCCGATTCTGTCTTGCTTTATGGCACACAACCCCTCAGCCTCCCAGGGATAGGCCTGCTTTGGTATAATGGCAGGCTGTGAGCTACTAACAGGCTCCTACTTGCTTGCTTGCAAGGAACCTTTTTCAGTCACTAGTAAATGTCCTGTCTGAAGCAGCATTGTCACCCACAGTTGTCAGGGGACCGTAGCTTTGTCTAAGACAAACATTTCCAGTGACAGTCTCTCAGAGCACCTTTTTCAGATTTGCCAGTTTTATTATACAGATGCTTTTCCCTGAAGTACAATCTGAACCTCATAAACTGCAATTTGGTTCGTTTTTTGTTTTAAATATTTGCAAGATGCTCCTAAAGCTTGCAGCTTTATTCTCCTCTGGTGTTAAATCACTCTAAAAGTGCCTTCCCCTACCGCAGGCAGAAGCCTCCCTGTGCCCCAGTTCTGGAATATACTGTACCAATAGCACCATAGCTGCTTCCCTCAGGAGTGCTGGCTGAGATGGGGTGTGAAGAAGTCATCATCCCAGATCCTGCAATGGAAACAGACCCAAGAGGGACAGTTAGTTTCATGTCAGTGCTTCAAAACATCTCTGAGGTGAATACAAACAGCTTGAAGAGCTGGAGAGGCTTGGGAAAAGCAACATTTCTCCTAAACAGATGGCAGTCTCCCTCTAGAGCATACCGTGCAAAAGGGAAACCCTTGTTTTACAGTGTGAAGCAAACCCATTCCCTTCAGCCTCCCCACACAGGTTGCCAGTGAGACTGGCAGTGTGAGCCCCCCTCCAGCACTCTGTAGGGATCACACTGTGGGGCTGCAAGACTTGGTAAATGTTAGAGCGAGTCTCATTATGTTCTTAACAGCCTTATGAATTTCTAATTCTTCTCCTTCCCCATCTCATGCAACTCTTCAAATCTCTTCAAATATTGCTACCTACAGCTGCCCCTGCAAGAGTCACAGACACTGGAAAGACAGCTGCTACATAATTTTAACCAACCAAGCAGAAAGAAAAAAATGCTCTGTGCAAAAAGTGGTAATGATCTTGTGTTGATGACAAGAAGGGCAAGTCTTTGAGGGCTAGGAACATCCTACCTTCTGCCCACATATATGAAGCAAAAAGGAGTGCTCTCCTGCCTCCACATTCCCTCTTTTTGCCTCCCATGGTGCAGCTCAGCAGCTGAACTCGCACCAGACAACACGGCAGGGAACAGCCAGCTGAATCCCCTCACTGAGAGATCAGACACCCATAGCCACAAAAGGGAGGGAAGCAAGGCCAGCACGAGCAGGACCACATTTTCCAGTGCTGGCACACAGTGAGACAGATTCAGTTGCTTTAAAGTTCCACCCTTCCAACAACATCATGTGGTCAGTCAGCAGCAAAGCAAGGCAGAACGTGGCATAGTATTTAAAGCCTTACTGCAGCCTGCCAATGGCCAGGCTTCCCAAGCTGCATCTCTGGCTTCCCAGTGCCATGACTGGCCTCAAAGTGACTGGCACAGGCAGAGTCCTCTTTCCAGCTGGAAATTCTGGGCAGTTCTGTAACACCTGGCATAGGTTTTTATACCATTTTCATTAGCCACTTATGTAAAGAGATCTAAAACTTCTCCCTGACTGAGCCCAAGTCAGGGAAACACCAATACAGCAATGCTATTTGATGTTTCAAGTCCCAATTACTGCTTTTCTTTGGCATGTCTGCTGTGCTTGTTGGCCTGGGGGCTAAGACTTGGTCTCAATTTCGGCTCCTTTACACTCCTGCCCCATGCCTTTAACAGAGAAAGCAACAGCTCAGAGGAGAATCAGAAGCATGGGCTGAGCACCAGAGGGAGGGCTCTAGCACCCTGCAGCTCCCCAGGTGACAGCCCTTGAGCCCTGAGCTGAGACTGGCAGGATGTTGTTGTAGGTTGCTGCAGGAGCAACATGCAGCTTCTGCTCATCACCTCCAATCTAACCTCCCTCTCTCAAGGAAGCTCTTCCTGTTGCTTTAAAAGTCATTTGGAAATCCAGATCACTGCAAAGAGGGCAAAAGCATTTCCCTATGCTCACGGCACCAAGGCACATGCACAATTCCTAGTCCTGCCAGCCCTGTCCCACAGGGATACTCTTAAATTTGGACCGGGCTTTATTCTCTCAAGTGACCTGTCAACCTTCTCTCCCCAGTAACCAAAGGAAGATTTAAACCTGGACAAAGCAGGCAAGCCAAGGAGAAAAGGCACTCTGTCATGTCTCTAACAGCCACTTTGGACCCAGCTCACCCACTAATTTCAGTCCCACTTCCCACTGTGAGAGTGAGTCAGCAAAGTAAATGTACCACACCAGGCGTGGTTCCTCCAGCTCTTGCCTCCACCAGATAGTGAGGATGTGGAAGGGAAGGTGTGCCATGGGATTGAAAAAAAAAAATGAACCACAGAAGCCAGACATAGGATGGGTAACAGGAGCAAAGGGGTACATGGAGTAGCAGGATATTCAAAGACAAATGGCTAAGACAGATTGCTGAGCACTTCCATCCAGTTCCTTGGTGGGGAAAAAGAGTGGGGAGTAATGAACAAGCCAAGATCCAGGGGTACTTGGGAGGGAAGGAAATTCCAACAGGTGGGAAGTGGAGAAAAAAAACAAAACCGAGAAAGCCAGGGTGTCCACTGATCTGGAAGACAGGGAAGATGCTAATTACCATTTTATAAGCATCAGTCAGACACACCCTGAAGAGACAACAGATGAAGAAACAGTGTGTGGGTAGGACATGATTCCTCCCAAGAAGAAAGGACGTGGCTGCAACATGCAGTGCCAGGTACGTGAAAGTGGCAATGGATTACAAGGGAGAGGACAGGTCACAGAAGCAGCAGGTGCCTCTGAGAGGGAAGCTGTAAACTATGAAGGAACTGTGCTCTTCTCTCCCTTCACAGGGAGGCTGTTCGGCAATCCTCCCTGCTCAGCAATCCAGTTCTCTACTCTCCAGGTCCATACTAAGTACAGCATCTGTGCCCTGCAGCTTCTTTGGGAACTTTCCAAGCACCAGAATTTAACTTCCACCTCTCACCAGGGCAGCTCAGAAGGCAGCTTCTAAGCTGGATTCAGCACATTAAACCTCAGCTGCAGCATCAGCAGCACTCCCTGGGACTTCTCATCTCACCTGGCTGAGACTGTGCCTCCTTGTCTTAGACAGTGATTCCTTGTCAGCACCCTGGAGCTCTTCCAAAGCCTTGGACAGGTCCCTTCAGCTTACCCAAACTCCCCAACACACAGGCCTTTCCCATTTCTTCAGTGCCTTAAGACCTGCTCTTGTTTTACAGCAGGATCCATCCCAAATGATATAAAATTAGAATATATTTACCAACATTTTTACAGTTCCCTGTTCATGTTGTGAAAAAAACCTTTCACACAGATTCCACATACAGGGATACATGTGGATCTTACTGGTTTACAAAGCAAGTCTAAGAATTCAAATGCCCCCAGGTATTCAGCAGAAATATTAAGCCCATTAATGCCAGTCAGAGTGAAGTTCCACTGCTGATCCTCTAAACACAGCTCGGTTATGCTACCATGCTTATCTGATGGTATGTAGCAGACTGGAGAGACTGAAAAAGCTCGGCATCAAAAAAGGAATAACATCAAAAACCTTTCAATGCTGCCAAAACAATGTCCTCCCTTCCTCCAGGAGAGAGGCACAAATGACCTCAGCACCAACGCTTTGAACTACTTTGCAGGCACTAAATATTTAATCAAAATGAAAAGACTCCCACACTTCACCAGAAAGCAAGAACTCCCAGTGCCCCTCATCCACATGACAAAACCTTCCATCTTTCACTGGTGGCTTCTTAGATGCAGCTCTGTTTTTATAAGGCAGACAGCTGCAGTTCGTGGAAATGTGGGTGCAGCACAAAGTAAACTGAATCCAATGCCAACACAAACATCATAAACACCACTACCTAACTCTACTAGTCATTCATTCACCTGGCTGTCTGCAACTTCCAGTGAAAAACAAATTAACATTTAAATTCAATTAAGATATTAAAAGACGCCATGCTTAAACCAGGCAGAGGAGTTCTTAAAGCATAAGAGCTAGCATACTCAAAAGTGCCTCGTTTGAAAATCAACAGGCATTGATTTTTTTCATGTCTAATCAGGAACATTAGGTCTAGGCAAGGTTTGGCCTGCCTCCACCCCTTTAAAAGGCAGCTGCTAGGGGTAGGGGTCAGCTCCAGGTTCAGGGCAGCAGGCTTCAAAGGCCCTCTCTTGTGAGGGCAGAGAGGAAGCTCTAACATCTTTCCTCAGCACCAGAGACTATGTGAGGTACCAGGGAAGGTAGCTCCAGGACAGAAGGTACTTGACTGACAGCCTGTCCTATGCCTGGCCTGGGGCCTGTGCTGTTCACTCAAAGCTGTCACACAACAGAGGAGAGACCTTACCATGCTCAGGACTCAATCTCCCAGCTGAAGCCTTCCTCTGAACCCTGAAAAGCAATAGACAGCACTCATGAGACAGCCAACAAATCTCATCACCTGCCAGCCATAGCAAGATTATCTAGGACACCAATAGGTAAGTATGGTGAAAGCTCTGAAAAAACAAATAAAACCAACAAAAAGAAGCACAAAAGAAACACACACAACCACAAAAAAAGAAAAATACTGTTTGGACTAGACACAACTCAGTCATGACTGTTTGCTGTCCACCTCTCTAACTTCCAAAGCAACAGAGGGCTTTTTTACCCCCTCACCTATCCACCAGAGGCACGACAACCATTTCCATTACTTATCCCATCCTACACTGCTCAGTATGTTGGGAGGGAGCCTCACATCACCTTTCCAAACCCAAGTTCCCTGCTCAGGGGACCAAGCTCATATGAGTCTACTAAAGGGGCAGCAGGAGGTAGAGGCACTCACATCACCTCTGTTAATGCAGATGTCCAGAAGGAGATGGTAAAAAAAACCCCAAAAAACAACATATTCTCACAACACAGAAAAGTAACAGCAAATTAAGAGCATGCACTTAAGTAATTTCATTGAATTGTTCCAACGAAATGTTGTTTCATTGATGTGTCTTGAAGTTAAACCATGCCCATGCAGAGATTCTTCTCAACACAAGCCCAAACACCAAAGTCTGGGGCAGGGGAGGCAGGTGAGGAAGGAAACCAGCATTCTTGGGACTCCAAGGAAATATTCAAGTCACTGCCATTTATTGCAGTACTCAGTCCAGCAACAAAGTACCTCCGTTCCTCAATGCTCTCACACTCCACATCTCACATCAGCCCCTTCACAATTCCCACCTGTTGCCCAGTGTCCTTATAAAAGGAAACACAGGGGTGGGGCACCACAAGATGTAGAGGGCAGACCCTTAGATTTTCATCCTTCCATGGGTCCCATAGCAGAGGAAGAAGTATTTTCTGGCTGATGGTCAGTAGGAGCCCACTGAGTAGTCATGGACTTCTTCAGCTGCTCTGTTTAGATGCTTGCCACCCCACTCACCCCCAATTTTCTGCAGGGTGTGGTGTCCCTGAGGATGATTAGAAACAGGAAGGCTGTTCTTGTATAACCCCTGGACTCACCTAATGTAGTGCACAAAAGCAACAACCACTGAGCCCAGGTAAAAAGAGAGGAAACTCAGGAAGCTGAAGAACATGGCCTGGATGTAATCAGACTCTGAGGAAAGAGAAGGGATCAGTCAGCTCACAGAGCAGGAACAGCACCTCTCAGGGTCAGCACTCCTGTCCTGCTCTTCCCAATACCACCTGCTAACAATGCCCAGCCCCAAACAGCCCTTCCAAAGCCATCTGCTTTCTTCAAAAGGAATTGACAGAACCTGTTGCAAGATTTCCCCCCATTTCTTCACCCCCAGTGCCAGCTGGTGCACCACACAGCCTTTCCTGGAAGGGACCAGGGCTCCAGGTGGTTTTGTCTCCTTTGCTGGTGCTTTCTGCACCAGTCCTTCAGAGGATGCTGGCCCAGTCATACCCCTCTATTCAGCAGTGCCAAGTTCCCCTGTAAAGCTACTCAGCCCAAAGACACTGACTTTTAATGGAGGGCACAATCATCACTTGAAGGTTCTTTGTCCGCTGCAGGTTCCAGGTACGGTTGACATTTCCTGTGAGATGCACAGTGTACAGCAAATATAAAAACAAGCAACATTAGTGATTTTCAGCACTGATCTTGGTTCTCTGAACTTGCACAAGGAACAGGGTCTGGCTTTTTACTAAAATGTGTGTGTGGTTTTGCTTTAAACTGTTCTCTGATCTGTCAATATACAGCCTTTCTCATATGTTTCCCCTCCCCCTTCCCTAGTCACAACCTGTTTTTCAGACTAGAAATCCCTGCTTGAGCCTTCCATACATTGCTTAAGTCTGGATGTCTGAATCCCAAAGGCATCTCATCCCCTATTCATTTAATCCCCAAAGGAGAGATTCTCTCACTACAGGTAGTGGGAGTCCATTTTTGCCTTTGGCCAAATCTCTGTGAGTAAAACACTTCTGTGCAGGATGCCACTCTAGAAACTCGATCTGTTTCTGCAGGGCTAAGCACACCTGGCCAGTACAGCTCTGCTGACAGCACTGGGATGAGAGGATGACACTCCAAAGGGCACAGTTCACTCTTCTTCTTTTTTTTTTTTTTTTTTTTTTTTTTTTGGGAAAATTGGAGCAGAAAGGTGGCAGGGGAGTAGTAAAAAGCTGTTGAGGGAGCCCAATATATCTGTTGGTTGCAGTCTTGCTCTTTCTACAGGGAAGAAACCTTGGGGCTTTGAGGATAGGAATGTTCCCACTCCAGTTACAGTCATCACATGACTGGTGGAAACCTTACTTTTATCACTGCCCAGCAAGTGGACAGAGTGTTTTCTGGTTGGAAAAGACATTAGAACAAGTCTTTTGTAAAATTCTTCTCCCAAAATTACCAATCTTTCCTATTCCCCCAAGTTCAGGGCTGTCACAGATCCCAAGATAGCAGTGGGAGAAGATGCTCTCTGCAGGAACTGAGCCTTCATGGAGCCAGGAGGATACTACAGCAGCAGGGAGCAGGGGTGAGGACGAAACAAAAAGCTGTAAGCAGCATTGCCTGGATGTCTCCAGCGTCTCCAAAGACACCAGTGGTGCTGCTGAAAAGGGCATAACCACAGCATGCCAGGCACTGTACTAGCCAGCCACCTCCTACATTCATCAAGACTTTTAACCTGCCCAACATCAAATTTATACTTCACTCTTCCTCACAACTACCTGGGTAAGACAGACCTACATCATCACCTGGTGGCATCCCACAGGAAGGTCCCAAAGGACACCCACTGCTCCATTACTCAGATGCAGCCATCAAATCCAGCTCCCAGAACAACTTACCATGAATTGAAGAAGGCACAGAGCCCCCACAGGCATAATCCTCCGGCTTGATGACGAACACAACAAAGAACTGCTCACCTGGGAAATCTTTTCTCTGCACAGAAGGATGGAAGAAGACAGAATCCATGAGACACAAAGCCTCTCCCCTCCAATAGGCCAGCAATGAGGGCTTTTTTGCTAGGCAGGCACCAGAAAACACTGGGACACAAATCAATCTCACCTGCACTGTTATGGCTGCCTGCTTTGTCATAGACTGATAAACTCCATTGAACTCCACATTATGGTCCAGGTCATACACTGGGCACTAAAACAGACACAGCAAAGGGTTAAACCAGGAACAACATCCAAACTATTTTCAAAGAAAACCAGCTGGAAAACACAGCACAGAACAGGAAGAAAGAGCCCCAGATGGGCTATCAAAGGGAACAAAACATCTTGCATCTCTGTCTGTTCCCGCACTGCAGGACCCTGCATTATTCAGGGAGGTGGGAAAGGAGAATAAATATGGGGCTATTTCCCTGCTGCAATATATTCCATGCCAGCCCCCATGGGAGGGAACACCCCAGGAATGGGGATGAAATACACAGAAAGAAAATCAAAATTGAAAAGCAGGGAGGACAACATGTCTAAAAATCAGAAGTTCCCCAAGCTGCCATGAGCTAAGGGAGAGTCAAGGGAACAGCACTGTTCCCTCTCTCACCCACCAACATTCCACCCAACACCCTCCCATGGAGAGACAGACCCATCTCACAGGGCAGCAGGGAACCTCACAAGGGGGACAAAAATTCCCTGTGTGGAATGTGTTCCCTGTGGATAGGCTAGAAAGGAACAGCTTGTTCACCTATTTACAACAAAGATTTCTGTATGAGCTGCTTGAACTCAGCATCTCCGTCTTGGCCTCCTTCCAACAGACTTTTCATTCCTCTTCTAGGGGCTCCCTTCACCACCAGCACCATCAGGGCAAAGCCCTGCCTTGGGCTTTTCCCTCTGCAAGGCACAGACCCCTCACAACTGGACACAGCTCCAGCAGGCAGCTCCTTGCCCTTCTCTGCTCAGACTTACCACAATATCCTGGACAGAGACAACTGAGCATGGGTAGGCTGCATCAGACACCACGTTAATAATGACTGAATCGACATCCTGAGGAAATTTGTACAGAAAATACTGCAGAGAAAGCAGAGTACAAGAGTTATGATCCAGAAATCACCCTTGGAAGTATCTTCAGCACCTTTCTAAGCTACCTGCACAGCCCTCGATGGGCTTTGGGGTTGTATGTGGATGGCTTTCACAAAAAAACAGATTTCAAGTATCGGGGTCTTACACTACAGAAGAGCAGATTAAATACATGCAGGCAACTGTCCCCCTTGCACAGTATGCTGTTAGACACAAACATCTTCAACATGCAAAACACAGCATGGCTTCTGCTCCCTTAAGCTGAAGTGACTTCATTTTACACCCCATTCCATTTTATGTTGAATGAGCAATTTCCAGATGTTTCCATACTGCTGACTCTACTTTTATATATGGAACACATCATGGAGCTTTCTCAAATGGGTTGCCTCAAAGATAGACTGTGAACAGTCAAATAGCTAAAACTCTGTCAAGAGTTTCATAAATAAATTATATCAGTTGTAGGATTTAGGGTTTTTTGTTTGTTTGCTTTGATGGCAAAGCATAATGGGGGTTTCTCTTTGCACTTCAGCACTGAATATAATTCAGCTGTAGCTCTGAAAAAATCTGTGAGACACTAACATCTGGCAATATTCCTACTTTTCCTGTGGGGGGAAGGAATGGCATCTCTTGTGCTTCCATGGTTTGAGCAGGCCCACAGGACAGTTTTTGGGGTCAGAAAAAGCTGTTTCTACAGATCTGGGCCTTTTCATATCTGGGCAAAAGATGTCCCAGGCAATATCATTATTTATACATTTTTCCAGTAAAAAGTTTGATGCACTCCCCCAGCCAGCTGCTGGAGAAGTGGGTTCCTGTGCCTGCCCCAGCAAGCAGGCTTGTTGTGAGGGCTCCCATCATCCCACTTGGAGGCCAGACCGTGAGAGCTCAGGCTCCAAGCCACAGCTACCGTGAGGGGCTGATGGGCACCTCAGGCCCCCTCGGAGGGACACAAGGCTGAGGACTGCCACCAGCCACCTTCCTCCCTTCCAGATGGTCACCAGGCAATCACTGCTGCCACACTGGAAGCTACCACCATCCCCACTCCAAAACCATCATCTGAGACTTTCCAACTGTAGAGCTCCCTTTATGGCACATAAACCTTAGTGCTGAGCAAGGCCAGCTGCTTCCTATTTCCCTTCCCCCATGCCAATCCCAGGAATTGGGGCCCCCAAGTGGAAGGGCAGGGATAAACAGGAAATCACCCAAGCCTTTTCTAAGTTGCCCATTTCTACTAAAGCATTTATTCCCATCACCCTTCTCCAAGCAGGGTTCCTTCCCTGCTGAAGGAGCGCTGGCTCCAACCACAAGTCCCTACAAAGTGCAAACTCACCGAGCCGGTTTCCTTAGCAGAGCATGTTTTGTCTGCACCAAGCAAGGACACAGGCACACTGAGCTCCTTGGTTTCCCAGGGGCACTTTTTCCCCTTGGAAAGTTTTAGGTGCATGAGGACCACCTCTTAGTTCATGAGGACTCTTCTATCATTTCCTTTAAGCCATGCTTGCATCAGGGTACAGAATTAACACAAGGGCATTGAGGCCGGCAGTTCTCTGCTGCACACACTGCAAGTGTTATAAACACATCCAGCCAACACTTCTGACCTAGACAAGCATATCCAATTTCTGCTTCTGCCCTCAGGCACAAGCTGGGTTTCAGACAACATCTCCTTCAATTGTTATGTCTTTCTCCAGCACCCATCTAGATTTGGAATAATCGTTTTTTTCTTACCCCTGTAAACTGCTTAATACTTTGATTTACAAAAACCTCAGCATTATACCAATTAAGAAGCAGTCTTCTACTCCATACATCTGTTTTTAAATTAAAATTCACAAATCTCATATTATTGTCACAAAAAATCAGACCCTAGTCACAAAGTTAATTCCATATCCTAAACACTCTATATTCAAATTACAAAATCCCAAGTATTATTTATAAAGAGTCCATCATTCCCTCTGCTCCTACAGTACAAAATACTGCATGAAACTGCAAACCAGATTAAGACATTTGACAGCAAAAAGGATTAGCTAGGGATGCCTGGTAATAGGAAACCTAAAATTAAATGGTGTTATTAACAGTGAAAGCAACAAGAAAAACAGAATCCCAGACAGCCTGGGTAAATTACACACCTTCCCAGCTATATATGTTCCTGTATCTCTATAGTTACTGCCAACATCATTTTCATTCAAGAGAGGATTTGTATCTGCAGGGCTTTAAGCAAAGCTGTTCAGCTGGAGGTGCTGCTCACATATGCTTCCTTCTGAACTAACACACATACCAGGCATTTCATTTATCACTTTGCAGCCTGACCTGCTGCCCTGAGCAAGGAATAGCAGCCTGAGTTCTGCTGCACCTTTACAGCTTATTTATCTTTGTGTTTATTTTTTTCCAGTAAAGACTGCATCTTGACAAGTCATGCTCAGGCAAGTGAGCCAGAACTGGCAGGAACACAACACTGGTGTGTACCACCTCACGGAAGTTCAGCAGTCCAATGACCTCTGGACTTCTGGACATTTCCAGGATTTCCTGAAGTGCCAGTACCATTCATTTCCTCCGCTCATGGGTTTTGGGAGGACCCAAATGTGTCCCTAGAGTGACTGAAGCACTCTTACCTCTTCGCTGTATCCACAGAAAATTCAACAGTAAGGAAGTTTCCCTGCATCCTAAGAGGGAAACTACCTAGTCATAAAAGACTTGCTATCTCTAACAAAAGATCATGTCAGTCCCTTGGATGTGGTAAGACGTACAAGCAATCTACACAGGATTCCTCCTTACCTGGGGCTGGGAAGGGCTGGCAGTGAAGTTAAAGGCTTTGTTGGTCCTAGAAAACAAATACCAGGATGTTGAAGTCTACAACTTTCAGAGCTGGAATACACACAAAGCACCCTCAAATTAAACAAAAGAATTTTTTTTTTTTTCCTGGGAAGGAAAAATAAGGGAAGAGTAGGCAGATGGACCAAATCCCTTCAGTGACATTCAAGTGATACACGAAGAAATTGCATTTGTATTCTCACATGCCAGCTTACTCAAGTTGGAAGTTCTCCAGCCTGGTGACCAGCAGCTCATATGCAATATTGAATGGTGCCATGGAAGCGACATCCACAAATATAATCTGGTCAGAGGGTCTTGTTTCAGGTGTTGGCTCAGAGGGACAGAGGGTCCGACTCACTTCTTGGTAATTGTAGGTCCTCTGATAGCTACAACAGCCAGGGGAAAGAGGGAGGAGAAAGTTGGATGGGAAAGAGAGAGCGAGCGAGCAGTTAAGAAGTTGTTCAGCACTACTAAGAATGGCATCATTTTTCCCCTGCTTGCATAACTGAAATTCTCCTCTGAAAGGCCAGGAGCATTCCGTCTTTTATTCAGCATTGAAGCTCCACCTCTGTTGCTGCTTGCAGTCTGGACAAGGGACTGGTCATCCTCCACATTTCACTTCCCTCAGGGAACAGCCCACGACAGCTGTGGATATCTAACATCTGCCATTTAGTGGAGGCAAAGAGAGCAGTGACAGCCACCGCTGTAACCATCCCCTGCATCAGGCAAAACACTGCAGGACATCTGCTGCTGGCACCAGGATTCAGTCACAGGATGAAGCTTCACGTTTTAAATGGTCTAAGGTGGCTGAAAATTGTTTTCAGAACTTGCAGCCCAACGAGCTCTGGGGTTGATGAAGATACAAAACAGCATCACTTTTGCAAAGAAGCAGCTTCAAAACAGCCACTCCCTAGAACAAACTTAACTTAGGTGTCCCTGAGGTGAGAAACAGAGGCTCTTTTCCCCAAATGCACTCTAACACAGAAATTAGGGTGCTCTTTCAAGAGCCTGTTCAAACCCTGCTCCAAACTAGAGCCCAGGAACTATGTGCACACATGGTAGGCAACCACGGAATGACAGCAATGACGTGTGGTAGATTCACTGACTGGGGACACAGGCAGTTCCCCCGCAGACAAGCCTCCTGGTACTCTGTGTACCTATCTGAGAGGCTAAGAGCCAAGAGCAGCCAAGAGCCAAGAGCTAAGAGCACTGCCAAGTAAGAGGTTAGCCATCAAATCCTGGTCTTCCTAAACCCAGCTGGCAGTGAGCAAGAATGCTCTGCAACCAAGCCCTGCAGTCTACACAGGTTACAAGAGGTAGGACTTGAGGGAGGCTGTTGATGAACACAGCTGGTAGATGAGTGTGTCACAAAGAAGAGACTCCAGTACTTACAGGCCTCGAAAAATCAGTGGGACCTGCCATGACAGCACTCCCTTCTGCTGGCGAACTACAAACAGGACGGGGTATTGGAGGTTCTCAGAGCTGCTGTTCACGTACACCCGCACTGCATCTACCTGTGGGAAGAGAGAGTACACGGAAGTATAAGCTGAAATTAGAAAACAAGACAGCTCCAAATGTAGGTGGGAGAAGCCTCTCCCCCTTCCTCAGTCTGACCTAGGTGCTGACAATATGCACAGGGAGATCAACAGTGTTTATCACTAGACTGATTATTTGGATCCAGACATCATTTACAGAAGTGCCTCTCTGCTGACAGTGCAGTCCAGAATCACAGCCCTGTGCCCAGGTGAGAGCTGACTGTCAGACAAGGTACAGTGGACAAATGCAGAATACATGAGAGTTCGGTAGCTTCTGCTGGGAGCAACCTGAATAACTTCTCTTAAAAAAGTCAAGCAAACGCACAGAGACACACAAGACAAAGACCCAAAGCTACAATTAAGAATTTTCTTGCTGGGACACTTACTTAACCAACTCAATCAATACTACTGGGAAAATCACAAAGATGACATCAATAGCCAAGGACGAAAAAGCAGGTTAGCAGCTGGATCTCATGTAAACAATTCAAAGATAACCATAATCCCACCTAACAAAACAGGAATACACTTCTGACTGCCCTCAAGTGGACAAGAAAGGCTGCTTGTGAGAAAGGCAGCAACTGAAATTTCTCCCTACATTATCTGGCCAGCACATGGTTGCAGAGGTAGGACAGCTGTGGTGTAAAACACCCTCAGTTCACTATTTGAGAAGCAAGGAGTTTGTCTGCACCATGTGGAAATGTCACCATTTCCATTTGAAAACAGCATCCCTTCAGCTCCCTCTCCAGAACCGTAGATATTGATCAAGAAAACAAAATATGAGAATCCATAGCTCATCTCAATTAGAGGCCCTGAAATAATGAAAGCATATTAAGTGGATAATATATACACATTTTCAACCTGCCACATCTTGAAAGATTATAATGGACTCTCACTAGATCAGTAAAAGACTTCTCACAGGTATTCTGACTTTATACCCTCCAAGAAGAGTAAAGATGCAAGGAGGTACCACCTTCTGAAAAGGACATACAGAATTAGCAAGGTAGCAGAAGCAGAGCTACCAGAGACATCAGTTTAATTCTTACACCAAGGACACCAGCTTCAGATAAATGACTTACATCTGCAATTCCAAGTCTAAAAGAAAATTTCCTATTTATTCTTGTTTAGTGATTCTAAGCTCACATGGGAGTTGAGTCTAGTAGAACAAAACACCTTCCTGAAAGCCATAATCATTATCAGTTTTCCAGACATTAGCACCATAGTACAGAGGCAACAACCACCAAATCCTAAAAAAATAAAAGATCTTCAACAAAAAACCAAAACAATCATAAATAATTTAATTAAAACCCTCTTGAAATAGAAAAGCAGATGTTAGAATCTTTTCCCACTGCCTTCTGGCTTCTAAACCTTTGCAAAGCACTTTTGGCCTGCCTTCCAGCTTTTCCTTCTGGTCACAGAAACTACACATGCAGTTTTGTTTCCAAGTAAATTTCGCCATAGGGTGCTAAAATGAAGTTTAAAAAGCCGTCACCACAAAGCAAAACACACAAGGAACACCTGAAGGGTGTCACCACGGTGGGCCACCACCACCAGGCAGCATTGGAAGGTAACTCAGTGGCTTCTTTAGCGTCTGTAGCTGCCCTGAGGGAGCTGAGACAGCCCACGTTGGTTTAACTTGGAAACACAGGGACTGGGCTGAACAAGCTGATGGTTGTAGGTGTTTGCTGAGACAAGGAATGGGGACACAAATGAAGCGACTGCAACTGAACATGAAAACAAATCTAAGGAGAGTGAAGACACAATGGCCAAGCCAGTCTCCTGCAAGAAGGACATGGAACAATTCTCCACCCATGGGGAAAACAACTATCATTGCAGGAAGGACACATTTCAGCTACCTGTCCAGCAGCTTTTTGCCCATGAAGCGGTTCAAGCGAGCCCACTTCCACCTCCAGGTGAAGCGATTCTCACTTGCCTAAGGTTGGACATGGCTCTGTGAACTCTCCAGGGCTCAGCACATAGCTCAATGCAATGGGGGAGCTCACATATAACTCACAGCAAATAGCACTACTGGCTTATGCATCCTCAACTACCCATAAATACAAGCCAGAGATTGGGAAATTCTCTTCTCCACTGACTTCACGAATACAGAACATAACCCAGGACACGGGTTATACATATATTGCAGATAGTCAGGTTTTCTTTATTGTACATCAGTACACGTACATTAAATGAATACAATTCATTTCCAGCCCTCTCAGCCTCTCCTTATAGGAGAGATACTCCCGTGCTTTCATTGGCTTTGTGGCTCTGCACTGGACTCACTCCAGTAAGTCCATAGCTTTCTTATACTGGGGAGACCCGAACTGGACACAATCAGGAAACACCTAGAGCCAGCTGACCATGGATGGAGACTCCACAACCTTTCTGGGAGATCTGTTATGGTGACTGACCATCCTCAGTAAGAAAAGAAAGTTCCCCATCTATCCTAGAGAAGGGCAAGGGAAGGGAAACAAAAGCATTGGTGATTAATGCTGGTAGAGAAAAACCTGAGAGGTGGAAGAAGGTCGCTTCCCTCTGCTGTGATCCAGCAGCCAGACACCTCATTTGGTTTCCCTCTCTCCACAAAACTAAGCTGATTATACATCACCTACAACATTTATTCAGCTTTGCTGCCAATTCCATTATCTTATAATACTAGTAGCAAATAGGAATACCAGAAGAGGGAGGTAAGAGTCTCAAGACTCAATAGTCTTTTAAATCTAAGCACTTACCCACATGAAAACTGGTATATGCTATATTACTACCATAATGGCTTCTCTACATCCTTACTGTGCTCAGCACTCTGTATTTGCTCCCTGTAACAGCTGGTTATAGCTCCTTTGCCCTGTTCCCCTAAAAGTCCATATTCAGGTGCCTTGTGCTCTTTTTGGGCTGATAATATCTGGGGCAGCATCCAGCTGCATCAAGGCAGGACCACCTAGGGCCTAAGTATGTGCTCACAGGTGGGATCCCACTACACTTCCTCCCCCCCATCACATTTCTCTCTGCACTCTACACAGGCAAAGCTGCTTCCCAGGCCACATTCAAACAGGGTGTCTCTGAGAGGAACATGATAAAGTCAGACACAACAGTTACAGAGCAGCTCATCGAGAAGATCCCAGTGTACTTTAAATTGCACCTCAGTGTATCAACAATTCACTTGCAATGAACACCTCTGCTCCTCCTACATTTGCACATACCCAGATCAATCAGGAGCATCACACTCCCTAACCCCATCAACATCTTTATTATAAAGTCCAGGAAACAAACAGAGTGATTAAGAAGCTGGACAGATGGCAATTGAGGTTCCAGTCCACCTAGTTATTTACCCTGCTGCCACCACCACAGCAACACAGGGCCTCTTGTGGGCAGATCCTGCACTTCCAGTGGAGGGGGCAGATCCCAATCCCAGGATGCAGCTCTGCTCTCCCCCTCTCAGGATCTCAGGGATACAGCAGCAGCTCCCAACAGCTTTGGTTGATGGGCATCTTTCTTATACAACAGCTACTCCTCCCAAACACAGCAGTAACACAGGTGGGATTTGCCTGTTGGCCAAACCTGCACAAGAAGTCCCCAACTAATGGTTGGAGACTTGGAAATAAGCTCGGACATAAGTCCAGCAAAATGTAGGTGCAATTATGAGGAAGCTTGGGAAAGTGCAGAAAGAATTACCATTTAACTGCAAACAGGGCTTCTCTTGGCTGTTGTCACTCACTCTCCGATTCAGCGCTACAGATTAGAAGGAACCCTAATTAGGGTCTTGGAGGAAGACATCTTCCCTGGCAGGATGAACTGTCTAGCAGGAGCATCACAAGGGACAGGGATAAAAATGTAACACTTATGAGCTGATGTTTATGCTTTTTTAGGCCGTCTTCTATTTGACCTACCTTAAACTTTAAATCCATGCTTTGCTTCTAGATTCTCTTGCCTTATAGACAACATAAACATTTTCATGCTACAGATTTAATGAATTCACTATTGAGCCAATGCTAGTAATCCCATCTTTCCCTTTGAAAGTCAGCATTTGGCATTTGCCTTCAGCAAAATATTTTTAGAAGAGTGAAAAAAAGTGAGGTGAAGAACAAAAAGGTGATTAATTTACTTCAAACATGCTTCCCCCTCCACACCTTTCCAAAGGTTATTTCATTTTAAAAACAAGCAGTTCTAATGCAAGAACACTTCCCTGCTACAGAACCACTGCTCCCATCACACAGACCTCTCCCTTTCAACACAGAACTTTATGTAGAGACAAGAGGAACTCCAGCAAAAAAGCAGAGTTTTACTTTAAAATTATAATCATCACAAAGACTATGACCCTCCTCTGCATCCACCCCCACTCACTTAGCACTGGTGAGAGGAGGAGGAAGTTTTGCCTGGGCAGTAAGAGGGTCAACCAGGCTGCTGTCACTCCTGCATTGCCAGCACTGCTGTGGGACTTCGCTATGGAGTAGATCATTGCCAGCACCACAGAAAGCTGGTTGTGCCTTCCCCTTCCTTGTACACTCACAGTAGGAGGCTGGCTATATCGGTGTTATAGTGCAGTGCTAGATGTCATCTGCACCCTCCAAGCTGAAACCCTCATCTTGGGAACCAAACTAGCGTACCAAATGCTCCCTTTGACAAGGCAGGCCCTGCACAAATATTTGTCAGCAATAACCACACTGCTGCCTTTTGTGCTGCGGGGCTGAGGCAGGGTCAGGACTGCTTCAGAGACTTCTGCTCCTCACACTCCCTCCCAGTGCCAAGGCTCTGCTGTGTGCAGGGGCTATTCACCAGCCACGCTCATGATAGTTTTGTTTCTCAGATGACTGACCTTGAAGTTTCTTCTGTGTTTCAAGGTGGACAGAGCAGCAGTAAGACAGCTGAATAAAGAGAGAGCTCTTAGCATTGCATAAAAACGTGTTAGACCAGGAAAGACAAATATTTGTACTTCAGTTCCACCACCATCATGGAGATAGGGGGAGGGAAGAAAAGAAAAGGAAAAAAGTACACCTGAATTCCATTCTCTAGATGGGAACAGGCAGAAGCAGCTGGTCTCAAATTCACCCAGCTGAACAGAACCACCATGGCTGCAAACATGAAGCAAAATAAACCAGGCTCTTGTTGACATGAAAGAATCCTTGGACTGATTATTAAATCGGCATTTCCCACAGAGATTACACATCATCTTAAAACTGTGGGGATGTGAATTTAAGGGCAAGGCAGGAGGTTGCAACAACAATTTGTGCTGCAAGCAAAGGTTTTCCAGGGCTTTACCATGGATTCCTTTCCAAAAGCTCTTGCTAAGCAAAGCCTTTGAGTCACACCAGGGCTCCACCACGCTCTCCGCCGCACCCACACGCCAGCCGCTCCTTGTGAGCCCGTTGGGATTATCAGTCCATGTTGCGACAGCGCTTGGTTGTGGGCCTGCCAAGGCACCAGGCCAAGCCTGTGGGCAGGGAACACATCCGGCAGGCAAACACAGAGGCTGCTGCCTACAATGAAAGGTCTCAGCACAGGGTACATGCACAAAAGCCACTGAACAGCTGCTGCACAAGAAAGAGGTGTTTCATTTTTATAAAAACCGTGAAATTAAGAAGTAGGATTGAGCCAGATGGACTAGAGCAATTGAGGCAGTGAATGAATACCCCATCAGCACCGAACTCTCCTGCTCTTCCCACTGACAACACAACAGAGGGAAGCTGAGACCCTGAAGGAAAATAGTCAGGAGACAGTGACAGGTTTTAGAGAACCTCTTTGCTGCTGTCTTATGAGATACGAGCACCACTCCTGGCTGACAACAAAACAAGTGGAGCTCAGAGGATCACTCTCTTTCAGCCTTTCTCTGTCTCTGCGCTCCAATGTCAATAAGTGTTAATTGCCAAAAGCAATCTGTCAAATAACCCCAGCCCACAGTATTTTCTTCCAGTATTTCTGCCAGGAGTATTAAATACCCAAAGCAGCATAAATGAAGAGACAGACTCTAGGTATGTCAAGCAGGGCCTCGGACACATTAACATAATTGCTCCAGGATTAGTATTTTTCATTTAAATGTTTCACTCTGTGCAAACATTCTGTGTGGACTTACAGTCGGCCATGGACTTGCCCATGAGTTCACTTGTTTGCAACAGTATCTGTGAAGCATAAATGGAAGCAAGACAAATATAAAGCACGATAATATTTACCTCTTTCCATTTTTGAAATTTTGTCCTCTAACCAATGTCACTAGGGAGTCTCCAAGACAGCCAGAAAGAGAAACTGGGAGTTGCCATGCTGGATGAAGTAGGTACCTGTTTCTGAACACCCTCAGACTTTAGGAAGACGTTAAAAATAAAAAATCCTTTTTTGAACAGTCAGTTAAGGAACAAACTACTCTACAATAATTGCATCTTCCTAAACCACAGCAGCTGGAACTCTGGGCCAGGCCAGCCCTTGAACCAAAAAGGTTTGTAACCTTTCCAAATTTGCTGTAACTTCAAGCTCCTGGCAGTAACTCCAGGGATTGCTGTCAGAACATAGATACCTGGTTCTTTCTTGAGTCCCAAGTTCTTCACTTCAGTAACACTTTGGATGTGGATTGAATTATGTCTTGTAATTCAAGCTGTCTTCTTTTTAAACAATTTTTCATTTATTTTAAACTGCACTGAAGTAGCTATTTCTATGCTCAAAGAAAAACATCAGTGTAAAAAAGTAAGGAAGGCTGTTTCTGAAATCCTCTGTGGTTCTCCAAGTATGCACAGCATGAAATAATGTTTGCTTATGCAAATGTACTAAACTATATTTTCAAACTGAGCAGATGGCACACCCTTGCAATACACCTTTTACAGTCTGCACTGAGATTCCTTAAATATCCCCTGAAACAGCAGATGAGATCCATACAGGAAAAGCATACCTCCCTACCAACAACTTCTGCACAAGTTATTTGAGGACATTTCAGCCTCTACTTACAATGCAAATGTGTAATAAATTGCTCCACTGTTCTTGGAAAGAGTTCAAACTGAGGAGAGGCATTTTGATGAAGTTACTCTTATGCAGAATTTGTTTTCTTTTTTAATCTAAACATCTTGGGGGTGCGGAGGGAACAACAAAACCTGATCAGCTTTGATTTTAAACATGACAGCCCAACAAGAAGAGAATGACTAAGACTTAGAACATTCAAATTCAAAAGAGATGCTTTAGTTCAAGGACAAGTTATTGAGCTTGACAGCATTAGCTTACACATTAGAAATAAAAATAAAACTCTTGCCAGCACCGCAGTCACCATCTGAAGGTGTGCGGGCTACCCTGCAAGAAACCAGAGCAGCTTTCAGTTCTCTTCCCTAAAGCCTGCAAACTGATAGCCTCTGACAAGATGTACTCTCTTTTTGCCTCCTGGGTAGGGAAACCCATGAAGTGCAAAATCCTAGAAAGATAAAGAATAATTTAAGTTTGAGGGGATCTCAGTTGCTCCTATCCCCAGCCCAAAGCAAAGCCGCCTCCCACACCATTCTCTCACTCAAGATATCCCACTTTTGTTGGAGGGTTTTCAAGACTGTATTTTCTGAAACAAAAAACAACAGTCAAGTTTGTGTTTTTAGTAGATCCCCATACCATTTCTCTCATAGTTTACTTTTGTTTTCCCCTGCAAGTAAAAGCTTTTTGTGTGACCCTGGGCAGGGTGGGGAGAGTTCAAGAGAACACACTGAGCAGCAGCAAGTACATTCCAAGTGCTGTGTACTCTGCACTGCCTATGCTGTCACCTCCTAGGGTTGGCTGTATTCTTTAAGAAATATAAATTATATACACAAGTTACTCCAAAAAGATTTTGTTGAACCTTGCTTGGCTTCAGACATCATATACTATAATTTGCTTTGGTTTTTTTTTGGATTTGACACTGTCCCTACATTCCTGTCTCATAAGGCAGTTACTATTAGGTTCCAGAAATGGTGTGCTGAGGCTCTTCCAGTGTCCTGTGGTGAACAGACTAGAGCCAGCAACCAAAGAGCAATAGTGTGGCCGTGGAGATCCTGCAGTAACAGCAGCTCTAATGACATCAGGAGATCTTCTCATGCAAGCATTTGTAGTCTTCCCAATTTCTTTGATTTTTACCTGCATCTTTGTGGCTAAACTGGTGGGCTTCCACTCAGCATTAAGGAAAGACAGAACTTAACCTGCTGTCCTCACTATAGCTCAGGCTCCGCCATCTCCAAACAGTAGAATAAGGTTTTATTGCATGCACAGTGTAGCTGCGGACTGAAAGCTGGGCTGGAGCCAAGACTAACACTATGGAGAACATGTGCAGGACACCATGCAAATACTTTGAGGTAGTTTATTCCAGCCTGAAGGGTCCTACATGTGGAACCCAAAGCCAGCTTAGAAGCAAGAGGTGAAAAAATTGCTCCTAGAGTTGTTATAATAGACATGGGTGCTGCTGGAGTGGGACCTATACTAGCATGGCAAACAGCAGAGAACAGCAAACACAGATTTGATCACGGCCTCTTATTAAACCAGGCTGCCCTGTGTAGCAGATCAAGGAGTTTCCCTGCAGCTAGGACAGATGGCTTTGGACTGAGCAAGTGACTCATCACACAGTTCCAGAGGAATACACAAGTGAATTCCTGTTCTGGCTTCTTTCCTGGAGGAAAGCAAGTGCAACTACCATCCACACCTAGGAAACAAGAGACCCATTCACTAGAGGTCAGAGGAACACAACTGACACCATGCTCTTTGGCTGGAAAAGGCACTTGGTCACAAAATTTAAGGCATGTAATTGGGAGACTTCTGATCTTCTTGCTAGTGTTGATACCACTCTTCCTTTAGGACAGTCAACTTTTTCCTAATCTGCAATTACGAAAAAACAAAGGGCAATGACATTAGGAACCCTCCCTAGCAGCACACAGCCGCTCATAGTCTGAGGGCAATCTTTTACCCATCACTCCTCAGATAGACTTCACAGACAAGACACTCACTCCAGGGCTACACGTCCTCACACTGCACAACTGCTCAGCAGAGAAGCCACAGCTTAATCTACTGTCAATCACAATGTATGGTGAGCTGGGCCATATGGGAACTGAGACTGGGGCTCTGTTCCTAGTCCTGGCAAGGGAGAAGGAGGGAAATAGCACCCACTCTTACTCTTAAAATAGGTGCAGCCCACTGCTCAGCTTTGGAGCTCATCGCAACCAACATATACTGCATGAATGTCCAAGAGCTGTGTCTGGATTGCAGCATCTTTGCCTACAAACAGCCAGTTGGAAACTTGTTCTCCTAAGAGATACTTGGTTTTCTAAATATAGTCCAAATATTTCCCAAATTATACATTCAGCTAATCTGAGCTCCAATTCGGAAAAAGAACTTCTCTTGTCTTCTTCCTCATGATATTCTCCTGGACCACTTACAATTTGGTACAGGACACACCAACATGCACAATGTTAGTGTAATTTGTGTTTTCATCAAATTAACCATTAGCAACTGCCAGATCTTACAGTGGTGGAAAGTCTCATTCACTCTGAACTCCTTCAGTACTCACACACATGCTATTCTTTTTGAAAACCCTTGTATTACTGCAAACATAGAACTAAGCAGATTCCCTTCCTTGTCACATAAAGCCTTCTCCATTCAACAGCAAATCCAGCAGAAACATTCTACGCACTTTCTCAGTCTTCTTGGCAGGAATACACTGCACAGGCAGCTCCAGCAAACCAGCAAGTGTCTCCTTCCTTTCTCCCTCCCAAGTAGGGACATGTTGAATATGTGGAATGAGTGTGTTATTTTTTTACCCCCTCATCCTGGATGTCTTCAATGTAAATAATCCTAAAATAAAATAATCCTGTTGCCCAACTAATTGTTCACCAGATATTGTTCACTTCTAACAGTGCACATCTGCCTTTGCTGTTAAGAGTATGAGGGCATAGCAACAAGTGACACAGCTGGGCTTATTGCTATATTTTTTACACTCAGTTAAACATTAAACAAACAGCAATACAGGGGGGCGGGGGAGGGTGGGGGGGAATTTCAAAGAGTATCTAGATGGAAAAAAAGGGAATTCAAAAAACAGTAAGACTACCCCACTACAAATCAAGAGTTCCCACCACAAGGAAGGAGTCTGTTATGTTGTTCACAGCCCAACCCTACAAGACCCTTGCAGCAGAGGTGGCTGTGCTTCTCCTCAGCACAGCATTACCTTCAGAGTTCAACCTCAACAATTAAGGCCTAAATCCTAGTACATAAAAGACTGTCAGCTCTCCTGCCTCAAGACAACAAGGTGAAGTGTTTCTGCACAGCACATAGGAAGGTTTTTCCCCATCCACAGACGGAGAGAAGAGACCTGGCAATGTACCTACCCATAGAAGTTTCAGCTAGGTGATTTGGTCAGCATATAAGTATCATCATTCTCATTTTACTCACAAGTTGCACAGAAGGGAAGCCACATGTCTCAAAACAGCTCTGCTGCAGAGCCCTGAGTTGTGGCTTCTTCACCTTGTATACATCTGCCTTGTGAGTACTCTCATGGGACTCGCTTTTTCCCTCCCATCTTGTATGCACCCCCATATCCCAAGGAGTAAGGATGATGACGTGGATGGAGAACATCCTCTGAGATCAGGCAAGCACAACACTTTTCAGAAAGCTGCAAGTCTCTGAAGCACCAAACAGGAGAAAAGGTCCTGTTCCCTCCTTTCTCTCATCCATCATTCAAGCACTGCTCTATTCAGCTGCATTTTCAGATGTGCCTGTGCAGCCACAGCACATGAGTAACCAAAACATTTACAGAGGGCTGATGGATCACAAGCCAGCCCCCACATTTTGTTCTTGTCCCCGAGTTTTCCCTTGTTTTGTAGGCCTGGATTCATAAGAAAGAGCAGCAGAGGGGAAAACAGCAGAATTTGCAGCATCATGAAAACAAATTCCTGTTTTCAGAGCCAGATCACTCCAGACTTGACTTTTTTTCAGAGGGGAAAGCAATTAAACTCATCCACTGCAGCCCTTCCATATGCTCTTTTTATTCAATTAGCTTTCCTGTAACTAAGGTTAATCACCCATGTGGTATCTGCCTTGAGTTATCAGAGGCTTCTGGCTAAACTGCCATCACCACAGAGACAGGAAGAGACCAAAAAGACCAGGAAGAGTGGAGAGCTCACAAGTGGCAGGCAACTGGAAAACACTGGCTGGCATTCCCTCACTATGAGCTCAAGCTTAAAAACTGTAGCAAAAGGCAAGGACTAATACACTGAGTTTTTGCAGGACTTACACTCCTTCACAAGACCCAACACCAAGAAGACAGCATGTCCCTAAACATCTTCCCATCTCTTGCATAAACCCTGCCCACAAGAACTCAGTCCCAGATTAAAGCCAAGATTTCCACTACCAAGCTTCTAAATCTTGAGCAATTCTCAACAACAGGGAGATACAGGACCACCAGGACAGATCAACACCAGGCAGATTGACCGTGCCAGTAAGAGGAGACCCAGTCATGTTTGCCTCTCATGGGTTCAGGGCTGCAGCTGGGGAAGGGGCTGCAGACAGCCACAGCCAATCACCCCAACTAGGTCAGTCCCCTTCTGGCCAGTTTCCAGTGGCTCATCTCAGGAATGGCACCTGAGGAATCACAGAATTGGAAGATCATCTTCAGAGATCACCTAGCTCAAACACCCTGCCATGGGCAGGGAGGTATCTTCACTGGATCAGGTTGCTCAAAGCCCTGTCCAACCTGACTATGAACACTCCCAATGATGTGTACCCACAGCTTCTCTGGACAACCTGTTCCAGTGTCTCACCATAAAAAAAGTTTTTTCCTTATGTCCTACTGAAATCTACAGTCTTTCAGTTCAAAACTGTTGCCCCATGTCCTGTCATTACAGAACACTGTAAAAAGCTTTTCTCGATCATTTTCAGAATCTTTTTTATACTGAAAGGCCATAATAGGGTCTCTCTCTGGAGCCCTCTCTATCCTCAGAATCTGTTCTAGGCATCCTTCATCAGAAAACTTCCTATGAAAGTCCATCTTTATTTAAAGAGCTTTTGTCTTCCAAACATTTTTTCCTAACAGGAGCTGGTTGCATGGCCCTCTAAGCATATTCATGTGAGTGCTTGATGAGTTCTGCATTGAAAAAAATATTAAATCTCAAACCTGAATTTTCCCTTTTTAGATATGTTCTTGCCCATATCTCTGCAGAGATTTCACGTTTCAGCACACAGGACCATGGAGATTAGTCCATTAAAGTAACTTCTTAAGCGAGGCAGTAGCCTGTAGTGAGTAGTCTGTACTTCACAGCCACAGGAACAACTCAGTGTCTAGAAGTAGCCCAGAAGTTGCATTTAGGTACCTGCAAACACCACTGAGCAGCCATGGGCTTCCTCCCTGCCTCCTCCCACTGTGCTTTCACTGTACTTCTCCAGAAGAGAAAGCTTTTTTTGCAGAAGCTGCCCAGGAAAAACACATGGCTTCAAAAAGCACATTAAATTGAAGGAACCAGATTTAATTTTAACTGTAGTCAGTATTCATGCTCTCTCTGCTAGCAAGCCACAGACCTGCCAATAGGTCCTCATCATAATACCCCATACTTGTAACACCTGAAGAATCTTAACTTACACCATAACCAGCTTCCAAAAGGAGGCTCAACACCAAAGTGTGCTTTTGACCTCCTGGGATCACTGGTGACACCCAACAGTTAAGTAAGGCTGGGCTCCTTTGCATCATAGCCCAGACAGCCAACTGCTGCCCCATAAATACCAGGTGCATTTTATTACATAGTACATCGTGTGGGAAAAAGCTGTGGTTTCCATTTTCTCTTGTTCTGTGCAACTGAGGCCAGGAGGGAAGATTCATCTACCCAGTTCATCATCTTTTGGTACATCAGATCATCTTACTCAGCAATTAACGCCCAATCCAAACAACGGGGGCAGAGTTTCCAAGGTACCACTTAGCTACTTGAGATAAACACGACACAAAAAGTGGGGAGGGGGGAACCCGCAATAACTGGGTATACATAAATGACAGGTTTCTTTCCACCATCAAACAGCCATGGATGGCCCCGGCCACGCTGCCCTGCAGCCTCCTCACGACACACCTCACCTGCACAGCCCTGCCTCACCTCCCAGGCTACCAGGGGAGAGCACCCTGATCCTAAGGAAATGCACAGTGAAGAAAACGGCATTTAAGGCTTATTAAGTGCACACACACACATATACACTTTTTTTTTTTTTTTGGTCGTTTGGCTTTTTGTGTGGGTTTTGTGTTGGGGTTTTAAAATTATTTTAATGTAGTACTGTTATCCTCACAACTCCCTTCTAGGCTTCAAACCCGTTCTGCTGCTAGAAATGCTGGATATCAAAGCCCCCTTCGCGGGTGGGGGGCACCAAACCACCTGCCCATCCCGCAGCTCCCGGGACGCCGGCACCCTCCCAGCCCGCAGCCGCGGGGAAGGTGGAAGGGAGCCCGCAGGTGCACTGCGGCTCCCGACCACCGCGGCGGCGGGAGGATGCGGGCAGGACAGAGGGGGAGCCCGGCCCGCTCCCGCACAGCGGCGGAGCCGCAGCAGCACCGGCACCACCCCGGCACACATCCCCCCCCACACCCGGGAGGGCGAGAGGGGCACACAGTGCTCGCCCAGCCGCGGGGAACCCGGCGCTCCGGGGATCGCTCCTACCTGCCCGGGCTCGCTGCGGTAGGCGAAGGCGTAGACCCGCTCCGCGCTGATGTTCACGGCGCCCCGGTAGACGCGGCCGAAGGCGCCGGGAGCGGGGTTGTCCCCGGGGCCGCCCCCCGCTGCCGCCGCTGCCGCCGCTGCCGCCCAGAGCAGGGCGCAGAGCAGAGCCCCGGGGGCCGGGGCTGCCCTCCCGGCCATGGGCTCCTTCCTGCCGGCCCCGCGGGGCGCCCGGACTGTGTGTCCCCGGCAGGGCGGGCAGCGAGGCGCTTTATCTGCGATTTAAATAAACAGCTCGGCGACACGGACCGGAGGCGGCGGGGGCAGCCCCGCACACCCCCGCCCCTCGCCCGGGGGACGCCGAGCAACTTTCCCCGGGGAAGGACCCTCCGCCGGCCGGCGGGGCGGAGAGGGGAGGGGAAGGAAGGCCGGCCGGCGGGCTGGCCAGCCCAGGGGAGGAGGGTCTCCTCTCTGTGACCGGCCCCAAATTCTGAGCCCGGCTTAGCAGTCGATTGTCAGGGAGTTGTGCCTTTTGGGGAGCTGTGCCGTGAGTGCAGGGACACGCTGGCATCGTCAGGCGCGTGGGGATCAGCATCTGCAGGGCTTCAACATTCCCTGCCCACCGCGTTAGGGCGTTCTCGCCCCGCACTCTGCCGGCTTGCTGGAGCTGCAGCTCGCACCTGCAATCCTGTATAGGGCGCTCCCCAATCTTTATTTTTGGCTTCTCATAACTTTGGGATAAATGCCTTCGTTTTTTAGTTCACCCTAAAGGTGCGAAAGGCAGCAGCAAATGTAATTTCATTAATCTGAAAATGGCTTGTTGCATCTATTCTTTGCGTCATCCATGGAACTGGCTACAAACAATACTGTGATGCTCTTATCCTTTTCAGCAAGATGAGAGTGATACTGTTGGGCTGTGAAAAGGCAAGCGATCTCTCTCGCACGGCTTAACCCTCCTATCGTCCTCTGTTGAAAACACACCTAGGAAATGTGTCAGATCCCACGGTGCAGGGATGCACTTTTAAGTCAGAAAATAGAGTGTTACTTGTAAAGCAATCGGAAGGGTTTTTCAGGAGCCACAGTTTTATAAAGTCAGCCTGCCGTCTCCAAGTGCAGTGACTCTGACCCCAGAAGCTTTCCACAAGTTTTGGGTTTTGTTTTCAAGGCTGAGAGATTTCCTGGGGAGTCACTTGGTGTCTTTGGAGGAAAAGTTGCAAAGCTCAGCAAAACGAGCCGGCATGCCTTGTGCTGCCGTTTTGATCTCCAGGCCCTTGAGTGATTTCTGCCAAGAGAAAAAACTAAACAATTGTCAGTGAGTTCTGTTTGTCTTGAAGCAAGGTTCAAGTCACCCTGCCTTTTGTCAGAGTCCCAAGAAGTATCATTAAGGGTAAAATAAACCACTTTGTGATCTGCTGGAAGATGGACACTCCAACACAAAGATTTTGCCTTTCGGCCTGGAGTATCAGCTCTGCAGACCAGGAGACTTTGTGACTCTATCTTGCCTCTTAACAGGATGTGGCGTGACCTGTCCTGGGGGACTTCAAACAGTGGTGGCACTGGGGACTTGTGGCTTCCCCTCCTTACCCTGTAGAGTCCAGGGCTCCTGAACCCTACAGCTCTTTTCTCACTCCCTGCTCTCTGCAGAAACAGAGGTCTCTCTGCCAGGGCCAGCAGCCCTCTAGCATGTGCTGGAGGGAGGACACTAGGAAACTCATCTTCTCCCAGAGAGGAGACTTCAAGCAGCAGGAGGAGGTACAGCAAAACAAGAGCAGGTAAGGGCCATGCCTGGTTGCTCAGAGCAACAATGGCACAAAGATGGCGTTCTGCAAACCAAGGTAGCTGTGGCAGCTGCAAATAATTTTTGTGTCATTTGGTATTCCAGATTGGGATATCAGTGCATTGCCGCTCTCTAGTTGTGTTGGTTTTGTGGCAAAAAAGTGGCTCTTCGTATAGTCCACATTTTCCAATGCAGAGTTATGTTATTCTTAAAGTGCTTTCTCTGACTGGATGTACATTATGGTATCTTACCAAAGACTACACATTTTCCCTCATTTTTAATTTGAGAATTCAAGTTTTCCAAGTGTCATACTTCGTTCTTATCTTAATTTCATCTCACTATTTTGGGGCTCTTTCTGTGATTCAGCAATGGTAAACCTTTGTTCAAATCTTTGCCTCCGAAGTGTGGTACTGCCCAACTTGGTGTATTTGTGGAAGCTTGAAGTCAAAGGTCAACTCCACCATTCAAGTTGCTAATGAAAGTAAAAAATGCTAGCAGACAGATCAGATCTCTTAGTTTGATATACCTTCCTGTTGACAGGAAAACATCCACTGCACCGGTTTGGGAATCGCTTTTAAATCACACACTCCTCTCATGTTAATACCATCTGAGACCAATTTGCCTTTATGGGAGTGATATTCAAGGCAATGTCAAAAGCCCTACTGAAGTCAAAACATGTTTCACCTATTCCTTTCAGCACTTACTAAGTCAGTTATCTTGGAAAAGAAATAAATTAGGTTAGTTTGACATGATTTGTTCTGGACAAATGCACAGTGCCTGCTGCTCATCACTTTATTGTTATTTAGTTGGTTGCACACTGATTGCTGAACAGCTTGTTTCATTATCTTTCCAGATAACAAACGGAGGTTGTCTGACTTATAACACTTCACTCAGACACTTTGATAAAGATGAATAGCACATTTTCCCTTTTCATTACACCTGGATTTTGTTCTTGAAGGGCAGCATGTATTTGGGAAGAAAGAACCAATCCCTCTAAAAGACAGTATTCTCATCCAGACAGACAATGGATCTGAGTCGGTGGAAGTGATCTATGCTTGTATGTGCCACAGCACTCTGGCGTCAGGAGCCAGCAAGGGCCAGATGCTCCCTGAAGGAGAGGGATCCGAGTGCCATAACACAGCCAGCAGAGCAGGGATCTCACCAGCCAGGGCCCCATCCCACAGGATCTGAGCAAGACAAGCAGGGCAGGCCTGGATATGGAATCAACAGAGTCCAGATCGGCAGACAAGTCAATAGCAATGGGAGAGGTCTGAGGTCAACATAAGTTAGTGACTCAGGTCTGGTGATGGCAGCCAGAGACAGATACAGTCCCATCAGCAGCAGACAAGTCCCCAGCAGTGAGGCAGATCTGAGGTCTGGCCAGGAAGCTGGTCAGGGGGTCCAGGCCAAAGGGATACAGACAGGGCTGCCACACAGTTGTAGCTCCAGCTCCAGCAGAGGCAAGGCCTGCAGCCTCACCTGAAGTGCAGCTCCCATGTGAGGGACAAGAGAGCCCTCGCTGAAGCCTCCCCATAGCCCTGATGCCAAAGTCACGGTAGGGAAGAGGGGCAGCCCTCAGCTGTGCTGTCTCTGGGCCCAGGGTGCCACACCTCCAGAAAAGGGAATGATGCTCTTGGGGCCCTTGTCTCTGGCTGTGTGGAGGGCATGTATTTCATAACAGGACCCATTTTTCCAGTATAAACAAAGCCCAGGGTTGTGAGTGTCTCAAGGGAAGGAGGAACTGTGCTGGATGAGAGGCTCACAAGAGTGGTTTTGAGGTTTTTGTTTCTTTTTTTTTCTCTGTAGCACAAAAGCAGAAAATCTCCTTGCTGTTGGGAACAAAATATTAAAAAAGCCCCAAACCAGTAAAGAAATTGCATTTCTCCTGGTAACCATGGCTGCAAAAATATCCAGGATAGACAAAATTACAAAGGCATCCTCTAAATCATACTAACTTAGAAAGGGAAAGAGTATAAATGTATATAACAAACCAAACTGTTTGGAAACTGGATGACTTAAAATTACTGTTTGCATTATGTAGTCTCTGTCTTATGTAAGCTCCTCTGCAAGTTAATAGATGCTGTAGATGCTCAGCTGGCTTCTGCAGAGATAATGCCACGTTTTCAGGCTCTGCTGAAAATGCAGTGTGAAGAATAACAAGAAGTGAAATGTAGACATGCTTTAAAGATGTCTGATAGAACTTGGTCTGACTTTTCTTACAGGTGGCCAAAGTGTTTGAGAATAGGCTGCTTGAATGAGAATTGTTTCTGGCTTGTATTATATGTGCATGTATTAGGTATTTAACATTCATATTTGATTGTAATTAATAATAGCAGAGAGGTTTAAGAGGTTTCAAAAGAGAGGATTTAATGACGCAATTATGCCTTTATTGTTTTTTTTTCTTCAGTAGGCCTTGTTCTTCAAGACAATTTAAAGCCATGTTAAGAGAGAATTCCAGATGTGCCCTTGATTTATACCTTTGGCTTCCAAATATTCAGACCAATGCAGATTAATGAATTGCTTCACATGGATTTCTCTTCCCATAGGCTGAACTCTGATGTTCACTTTCAGGTGCATGTGGTACCTATGGTGAGTGTCTAGATAGAAACTGAAGTCCAGGTGCAACCTCCACATTTGCAGCACTTCATTAGAGGCAATTGCTGAGAGTATTTCTCTGATGCTTTTTTCTCCCCTCATGATTTCAATCTTCTTGTATCCCATGCAAAACAATTCCTTCCCTCAATACATTAACCAATACCATCTGCAACTTCACATGAATGTTTTTGCAGTGATGCTGGTAAAGCCAGAATTACCTTGATGGGGACCTTAAGCACCAGGAAATCTTTGTGAAAGGGAAAAAGTTTTGAATGAAAGATTGATAAACCCCATGCCTTCACTTTCCAGCTCCCACAGACAAAATATTATGCTCACACTGCAAGACAAAATGTTAACTCTAACCCTTTGGAGGAATTACATCATGTCTTCACCTATGTGGCAGGGAAGTGGAAGATCTGTTGCATGTTCTGGGGTAAGTCTATAGGGAATATATTGCACTTGTGCGTAAGCTAAATGAGTCGTTTCAGAACTACCAGGTGCTTTATGAAAACCAGAAATTCGTTGTTGGGAGGGAGGTACAGTCTTCCTCGGTGGCACAGCTAACGAGATCTGTTGGTTAAATTTAAACAAGAGTCACTCTTTAACTTCGTATCACTTTAATTTCATGGTTTGTGTGACATTGTGTTCTGAACCACCCGTAGCAGCATCTGAAATACATTTTCACACGGGGAAATTTCCAAGGCTTCCTCAGAGCGACATTGAAAGATGTCTTGGGAGGGTATTTGCAGCGAGGAGGGAAAACAGTGAAATGAGCGAGTAGAAAAATTAAGGTGAGGCGAGAAGGAAGACGAGTGACAATGTCAGGAACAGTTCACGTGGAGTGGACTGGAGCGGCCAAGGCACTGCTTTACTTGAACGAAGTGGTGGGGGGGGGGCAGCCCTGAGGGAGGGCGGGAGCAGAGGCTGCTCCCTCACAAAAAGCCCGAGCGGAGCGGGAGCCGCGGACACCGCCGCTGCCTTTTCGTGCCGCGGGAGCGCGGCGGGGGCGGGAAGGAGGAGGCGGAGGCGGAGGCGGAGGCGGAGGCGGAGGCGGAGGATGTGGCCGGGCTCCGCTCCTCCCTCAGGGCGGGCCGAGTAAAACCGCCTCCGGCCGCGGCCTCTCCCGCGCCGTGCGCGGCCGTGATGTCGCTGCTCCGCGGGCCGCGGCCCCGCGCCGCCGGCAGGAAGGGCCCCAGGAAGGCGGTGGTGGCCAAGCGGGACTGGGACGTAAGTGCTCCCCGCTCTGGGCTGCCGGGCGGCCTCCGCTGGGAGAAGGGCCCGGGAGCCTCCGTGCCCGCGGCTGGTGGAGCCACCGCCCTCCGTAGGGGCTGCCCCGAGGAGACCCCCGGGTTGCGTGGGGGTTCGTGCGGGCAGACACGCTGTGTGCAGGGGGACACGGCCCCTCTGGGTCCCTTGGCCCTGCTGGAGGCCCGGCCTCCTGCGTCTCCTGTGGGAAGAGCGCGCCCAGGCTTGGTGGAGGTGTTTTTTTTGGTGGCTGCCTCGCCGAGGCTGGAACGCTCTGCAGCGCCATAAAAGTGCACCGGAGTGTACTGTTAGGCTAACTGTATTGTATTTTAAAAGTTATTTGGGGTTTTTAAAAAATATAGCTAAAAAAACCCAGAACAGTTTGCTCTCAGTTATGACTTTTGACCTGTTCCCTGGTTCCTGTTCGCAGAGTACCGTCCATGACTTGACAGTGCACCGTGCAACTCCTGAGGATATTGTAAGTTTAATAGCAATCACTAATCTGTCCCTGTGGCGAGGGCATTTAGCTGCTTGTCTGACATAAAAAGTGCTTACCATGTTTACGGGGATATCTTCTGCCAATGTTTAATCTCCTTTTTAAGCTTCTGAACATGCTGGCTCTTTAGTGCTGGTTTTTTGTTTTTGACATTGAGCATCCCCAGGTCTGGCAGTTGGTGTTTCTCAGTTTTCTGTTCCCACTGGGAAGCAGTCGCTGCAGTGTTTATTTCAATAAACTGCATGCCATCATAAAAGCGTAAAAAGGTAAATACATGACAGCTCAGTGGATTAGTTGAAGGTCTCATCTCTGCTGGGAAGGACTGAAAGATGTGCTTTATCTGAGGAGGCGCTCTAATTCTGAAAATACTTAATTTTTATTTAAACAATTTAACACAATTTCTTTATACTGAGTGATCTGTTCATTGCAAAGTATGTGGATTCCATTTACATTTTCTTGGTAGCATTAATTACCAGGATGGAAGAGGCAGTTTGAGCTATAGGTTTGTCAGGAGAGATGGTCACAGCAGCAGAGAGAGACTTGATTCTACAAGTGTTTGGCTTGATAGCTTCTAGAGACTTTAACAAGCTCCTCACACATTTAATTTCTTTAATTTGTATTTAAACTATATATTTTTGTATATACCTTGTTGTTAGAAGAAGAGAAACACTATGTCCGGTGACTGACAGTATTAAATCAGAAGGCATTATGTCTTTTTATGCACCTTATAGGTAGTAGTGTTTGGGTTTTGCCTCCCTTTACAGCTGATAAAACTCTTGCTGAGCAAGGGGTGTAGGGCAGGTGGAAACAGACTTTTCCCATTTACCTTTGGAGCTGCTTTAAATTTGACTGGTACTGGAGGCCTTTTACACTTGTGGGTGTTTGTGAGGCTGTCATTGGTACTACCATGAAGTTAACATAAATAATGTTCAGTGCACAAATGATAAAATCAATAGGAGCTTGTTAGCATTGCCCGGCAAACTTTGCCTAAGATTGATTTTTGAAATGGTTTCTTTTATGTTTCCATAGCTGCGTCGCCGTGAAATACACAAATCAAAAAACAAAGCGCTGGCACATCTGGAACTCCAAGAGAAAGCACTGAACAGAAAGTGGAAGAAGCAAAAGCAACTGGATTTGGATTCCTTGGAGAAAAGGAAATTGGCTCTGATGCGTGAGGTGAGAACTAAATTTGCACTTGCATCCTGCTGCAGGTGATCTGCAGCAGTATTGGAAAACTGCTCTTGCACATAGAGCAACAGTTGCTCCTCTTGTTGGATAACTTAATTTTGTATATCCATACACTCCGTGTGCTGCATGCATGCCGTGGTTGGAGCAGACTGCCTGCCCTACCAACTGTTATGTATAGTTGCACATTTGACACATGTTGCCTGGCTGTGCCCTCTGTCATTCTGCAGGCCTCTTTTCATCTGAACAGGAGCTGTTTGTAGAGTTCAACTGTTGTAAAAAGTTTGTGTGTTCTTTGGGTTCTCATTGCCAGCTTGCCTTTTCTTCCTCGTGTCTAGCATTTTTCTTTGATGCAAACATGAACGTTTCTGGGAGGGACGCTGCTTATTTAAACAGAGAAAGTGCAGAGTCAATGGGGCTGAAAGGGTGAGGCAAGAAGTTGGTAAGGGAGGAAAACTGACAAAGATTGATGAGCTGTGGCTGACAGGCTTCTCATCTGAGGATTGAAAAGCTTGTTCTCTCAGCATTCTAAAGTGCTCTGACTGTAAATATATTATTTAATTTGCTTTTGAATATTGAACTGTAGCAGTAAACCTAAGCCTAGTTAACAGAGAGAGTAGCTGGCACTGAAAGGTGGTGGTAGATCTCGTTCTGTTTCACATAGCAGGTCACTCCTTGCCATGTGTTATGAAAACTAATCTGAAAATTAGCTTTCAGACCTCTGTACTTGAACAGACAGAGAATTCTTCTTGTTGGTAAAGAATGGTGACGAACAATGTTCACCTAGCAGTTAAAATAAACATGATCTGGTAGTTCTGTAAATGTGCAGTGGATTAACCATCACAGACTTCATTGTTTTGTCTTCTGTAATTTTTCAGAAGTCTTTTTCTGATCTCTGAGAACATTCAAGCATAGACAAACAAGTAAAAATACTTAGAATTGAAGATCACCACCTTGTTTTCTATTTGACCCCAAATATTTGACCCTATTTGACATCTGCGGTCACAGTAGAATTTTTGTGTTATGGATATTTTGCTAATCAAGCCTCAGACTTTGACTTTTGTTACTTAGGTACTTTTCTGCCAAGTGCATTTCAGCAGAGTATTCAGAAAATCCCCCGTGGACCTCTAAATGAGTTTCCCTAAAGTAGTAGCAGCCTAGTTGCAACAATGCTTCCATGCAGAAATCAATTATGTGTCACAAAAGGTAGATTAGACCACCTGTTCTAAGATTCGTCTGGACTACCTATTATGTGACTTCATTCTTTTGCAGATGTGAAACTCATGTTTGGGAAATAGTCTTCTATATTTGTTGCTGTTTCTAATGAAAGTGCACAAATCTCAATTCCTCCTGAGTGGCTCTGCCCTTTATATTTAAGATACTACTTTATGCAGTTTGCTCTGTGTCTACTTCTGAATCAGAGAAAAGGAAGACAAAAGGAAAAGATACCAGGCACGATGAAACAGATCTGGCTGTTGCTGTTTGAAACGTGGGCATCCTCTTGTGAGTAGAGAAAAACAAAATAAGTAGAGGAAAGTTACCATTTCCCCCTCTCCCTAGCTTAAATCTTGTTAATTGCCAGGTCCTGTTGTTCAGAGTAACTGTGGAGACTCTGTGTCTCCCCGTAGAGCAAAACCACTGCCAATTGTTTCCTTGTCTCTGTTACCTTGGTGATCTTTTACTGCTGTCAGTGTAACTTTCTAAGCCTCTTGAATCCTCCTCAACTGCAAAATACTCGGAGACAAAAGCTAAGAAGGTGCTGCTATTAGTGTTGTTTCTCTTGTAGTTGTGTGTTGAACAGAAAGACTTTACAAAAGAGTTACAAAATGGATAAGCAGAATTTTAATGTTTTGGGGATTTGTCTGCCTAAAAATCTGAACAAAAAAATAATGTAAGTTCACCTCTGTGACTGGGGAGTTTGAACGTGCAGGTACTACACTGATTGGTCCTGTAACAGCTTATTTTTTAAATAATGTTAGTGTATTGCACCAAAGGGTAGTGCTGAATGGGTTATTGTAGTGGGGAGATTTTAGGATGAGTCCAGTTTTTATTTTTCTTTGGTAACAATCTGAAACAGGAGGGAATGTGATTTTTAATGAAATTCGTAGGTGGTACCAAACTGGGACAAAGTACACTGCTCAATGAATTTGTTCAGGGTGTGTAAATGGGCCTAGAGGGGTTACAAGATGATATCACTTTTTCTTCTCATCACATGCAAAGGTGAGCTAATCTACCTTGGGAGCAATGCTGTAAAAATGTTCATAACGTGTTCAGCAGGAGGGTAGAGCTTAGGAACCTGCTGATGCCAAAAAAGATCTAGTGAGGAGGGTAAAAACAAACTAGTCAGGATAATTTTTCTGATTGTACACATCACTCTAATTCTAATTGCTTTCAGGAAAGGAGTAATATAAACTTTTTTCCTTTTTTTCTTTCTATATTTTTTTTTCTTCTGCCAATCTGGTATGATGACTTTGTCAAAAAACCTGCATTGCTTTGATGTCAGATGGCTAAATGGAAAGACAAGATTTAGTTTGTATCAGGTATGAAAATTCAGTAGTGGTCTGGGAAAGGAGATATGTGAAGTGATTGAAAGATGAATATTCACTGATTTGCTAAATGATTATGAGACTAATCTGCAGTGTAATGCAAGCTCAGAAGACTAGAAAAACACGGAAACTCAGATATGTAGGGAAACTTTGTGATGTAACAAAGCACGTAGTAAAATAGGGGGTTGAGGAGAAACAAGTGAAATGCCATGTGCTAGAATGTTTTGTATGAGGCTAAATGTAAGCCAGCAAACTTACCAATGGACATTGAAAGGAACTCTGGAGATAATGGCATAGAGTGCTCTGAAACTGTTGCAGAACAGTCTGTCTTATGATTCCTGGGGGAACAAAAATTGTCACTCTGTTTTCAAAGACATGAGCCTTTTCTGGGAGGTCTTCTAAAGTACTTGTAGTCTCTGGATCAATTTGATGAACCACGATGAAGTGGAGGTCACTTATATATCTCCTCTCAGGTGTTCAAGAATAACCACCTTCTCCCCAGGTGGTGGGATATAATTTTACTAGTTTTCAATTTCCAGCTTTGTGAATGAAACCAGGAGTCAGTGAGGAGTTCTAAATTGTGTTCTGCCTACAAAGCCACATCCCCAGTCAGCTCCATTTGGCTCATGGTGGCTGGATGCCTCTTGCCTTGCACTGCAAGACATCCTTCCTTAGGAAGCACTTGTTGTGATGGACTTCAAAAGCTAGAGAGAGACTTTGGGAGAAACAATTTGAATACAGAAGCTGTATCTTCTGGAGATTCCAAAAATGTCTTCTGATGCCAGATGCAGTCAGCTGTGTTTACCTCTGCTGGAGCTTTTGGTGGTATGTGGCTTAAGTTTTAGGTAGTATTTTCAGGAGCCAAGACTGAGTGGAACAAGTCTGCTTGAATTGGTTTGAATCTAATCAAATAGTACATGTTTTGGGTGTCAGATACATGTAAGTGTTCTATGCCGTAACAACTTTGAGATCAAATGATTTGAGGATGCATACTGATTTATTTTTAAATTGCTAGATGTGTCTTTATTTTGATGAGCGTGTCATAAATACCCAGCTTCTTGTGTTAGGCTGAGAGGAGAAGGGAGTGAGAGGATTTGTTCTAAAGACAGTCAATTCTGATGGAGCCCCAGAAGTAATAACTATTTAATTTTTCAGAAAAACAGTATGAATTCTAGTTACTCAGAATGAAGTATGGTTTTTTGATGTATCTTATTTAGGATCTAATTGCACAATACCAACTTGGCAAACGTTGTCCTGTTGGCTGTTCTCTTGGTGACAGTGTGGAATAACAATACCAGAAAGAAAGGAAAAAACTCAGTCTGCCCAGTGTAAAGTTTCCTTATACACTGTACTTTCAGATTCTGTCTGATCAGTACCGTTTGCAAGATGTATTGGAACGATCTGGTCAGGTTATGGCTGTGGCAAAAGGCTTGTTTGGGGATGCTCCTCGCACACGAACAGGTAGAACATCTCATCTGTATGTGGTAGTACATTTAAGATTATCTCTTTGCTTTCCATAAATAGTCTTGCTTTGCAAAGTGTTCTTTTTAACTGCTTTCATCTCATCCTCTAACATAGTATGATTGATCCTGCTCATATTGCAGGGGAGGGTGGCTGATGGCTGGTTATTCCACTGTGGAATTTCACATCTTGTACTCTGAAGCACCTCATGCTCACCATTTCACAGCCAAGCTACTGGCCTGTGCAGGGCACCCGTTGGAGCTGCTGCAGTGGTTCTCATTGCTGCATGGGCTGACTCTTTGCTCTTGGATATTGCTGAAGATTTATCAGCAATTCCTGAATGAGGCTTTTCTTAATATGGCTTGTGGATCCTTGTGCTGATGGAAGGCTGGACTGGCTGTCTGCATGTGAAATCTTAAACCTAGGGGTTTTTTCTCTGTAGGCTGCCGTTCTCTTTTGTTCCCAGTGGCTGTTTGATCCTGCAAGCTGCTTTTGCACAAGTGTATTTATGCAGGTGGGAAGGACAAAAGCCGGGTATGTGGCCCAGTGTATTTAGTTAACCCTATGGTTGGTCTTTGGTTGTTGTTTAAAGTGACATCCCTGTGACCCTTTTTTTGTGAAGTACAGGAGCTTGATTTTCAGTACAAAGTGCTGCAACATAAGTACAGACCAAGCCCTCTGTGTTCTTCCCTGTGTTGTCTAATTCCTCTAGGTTTCCCTAATGTAACAATGGCTCCTAACTGTGACCTAGAATCATCTCAAGGACCCATTGTACAAAAAAGTCATCCTCCCAGTCAGCTTTCCATCCTTAGTGAATCTGTCATGGACTCCCAGGTAACGTATGTTTTGTTCATGCATGTCCTGTGGCTTTTTTGCTTGCACAAAATAAGAATATTCAAAGATAAGAGTTTCCAAGCAGAACTAAACAGGTTTTTGTTGATAACATTCATAGAAGACAAGGTTAATTAGAGGCAAGTTTGTTTTGTGAGACTCTGGAAATTGTGAATTTTTGATTTCTTAACCTTTGGATATGAGAAACAAGCATCGTTATGTCTTGTAGAAGCTCTCTCACATTAGCACACCCTCCCTTTTAAATTCTGGAATTCTCAGGAAGAGTACAATGTAATTCTAGTCTAAGAGAAGAACTTCTGTATCACTTAACTAATTGCTACATTTCAGATTTACCAGTTATGTGTGAGTATATGGGGACACAGCCATTTGTACCCCAATTCACTCCATAGCCTTGATGAATCCTACAAATTTAACTTTTACTATTTTGCATTATTTTGCATTTATTCACGTTTGTTGTAAACAATTTTAAAATTGTTTAAAATTTAATTTAGTTTGCCTTTGTGTTCTGTTTTCTTTTAATAACATGTTGTACCAGGAATGCTCACTGGGGTTTTGAGAACAGGCATATGATGCTCCCAGAAAACTTCCCACTGATGAAGACCAAACAGGCTGTTGGGAACAAAAGTGATGGTGTCATATTCCTGTGGTTCTCTACTCCTGTTTCCTACTAACTTGCACAAATATCTGTGATTTGAGCTGTAGTACCTCTGTGTTACATATTTTGGTGTGGTATTTGTTTTTCAGTTTTTTTAATATGAGGAGTTAACTGCAGCATCTTTGTAAGCTGTGTCACTGGATGCATGCTGCAGGATAAGCTGAAATTTTTAAAAGAAACACGTACTGATTGTCTGCCAACCTTCTGTGAGTTCTTCTTCTGTGCCTACGACAATCATAATTAAAGGCTCTCTGGTGAAACCTACCCAGAAGCAGATAAACCTGGTTTGAGGAACCCTAATTCCAAATTTGGTTGCTTGGATTTAGCTATAAATGTAGGACGTAGGATTGTATTTTGTTCTGGTTGCATTTTACACATAGAATATAAATGTAATTGTGGAGGTCTCATTATGAGGTTGTTTACCTTGTAATGACTGACTTTCGAATGACTGAAATTTTATAAATGCTGTGATTTAGGTTGCTTTTCTGTATTTTGCCTGCTGTATCTGTGCTTTGGTACAGCCTTAACAGCTTTTATTTTATCCTCTAGTTTGCATGGGTTTTCATATTTAATATAAGTCGTACAGAGAAAAGGTTGGATATTGGTCACTTGCTGTGTTGTTTTCAGAGACAATTGTCAGTATCAGTATTTCTTAGGTACTAAAGTCCCCCAGAACTTCCCACAAAGGGTTTGGGTTTTCTTTCTGTGTGGTATTTTTATTTTAAGTATGTTTTGGAGGGGAAGACTAAAAGAAATGTTTTTGGTTTTTTTCTTGAAACAATTCCTTAAAATTGGTCTCTTAAGTTATTCTGAAGTCCCTTTTGTTTTCTTTGTTGTCTCTTGAAAAGGCTCTTAATGAAGAGGAGGAGGAAGCATTATCAGAAGATGGACACCATGACATTTTGGGTTTCAAATCCAACATCAATTCTGACAGGTCAGTATAAATACATCCATTCAGGTTTTCACCTGCTTTACACTGGAAACAGGTGGCGTTAAAAGGGTGTTGAATGGGTACAGTTAAGTCAGTTCTTCTGTTTCCCTTTGCCCTCCTTTCCTGATCTCAGAATTTCAGGGAAAGGCCTTGTTGTAACATTGAGACTGGGAATGAAAGTGAGCAGGGATCTCACCTGAGCAGTTGTAGATAATTCTAGAAGCTCTGTCTGGACAGATAATCTGGAATCATGCCATTGTCCTGTTACAGTTCACTGTTATGCTTGTTTTGAATGCAGGCTACTTCGGTTGTTGAGAGAAGAAAATTCCTTGGTGAATTCTCAGCTGTGGGTTGATAAGGATGTGAGAAAAACCACCTTATCAAAGGAATCAAATGTGCCTTTGACTCCAACAATTGTTTCTCCTTCATTGGATCAGTCAGGTGGGATTTACTAAATCACAGCAAATTTGTTAAGCTCTTCACAGGATCCTGTCTGGAATTCCTTTCCTGGGTGGGGGTGAGAGACAGAAATGTATGCTAATTTGGCTCAGATGAATTTCCAGACTAAAAAGCCAGCTCTTAACCATAAAATTACTCTGGAACGTATTACTATTAAGAACCTACCTGAAATATTTCACGTGTGCATTTTTTTGTTTTGTTTTGTGTTTAAATCAGCCCTCAATGCTACCAGTGTAATCAAGAGAACCCGTTCAAGACTTCAGAATGAAGATGAAGAAGAGTCTGTAGACTCCACTGACACTGTGAGACAAGTGCTGAATCCAAACTCAAGGAAACAGAAGCATATTGCAGCAAAGAGTTTAGTACTTTTAAAAATAATATACCCTTTGTCCAAGGTCCTTTAGTGTCATAAGAAAATGTGAATTGGAAGGGATTTTTGGAAGTCATTGCAGGGCTAATGCCAAAGTTTAGGTGGTCCTTGAGTCTTGAGCATATCTAAGGATGGATGTTCCACAGCTCCTTGCCTACTTCGCCTGTGTTCTGCATGTTTATCAGCAAAACCAAGTCTGTAGGAATCTGGGAACCTTAAATACAGCCCTTTGATGCTGCCCATTACTGTGCTGGTCATGGAGTTCTCTTCAGGGCTTTTCTAGTTCTGATACAGGTTAAAATGCATTTCAATCCCCAGATCCAACACATATTTGTATGAGGGGACTGATAATCAGATACAAGCTGTAACATGAAGGGATTGTTGTAAGAGAGTTGCTTACTAAAGGTGAGAAAGCGGGTGATGTGGGTTAGCAGTAGAAAACTATTTCCATGCATTTAACTGGAAAGGAGAAAAGTACAAACAGGAGTATCCAAGAGAAAGGCACAAAGCAGTCATACTTGGGAGGTACTGTGGCTGCAGAAAATGTGGTTTTTGAGGATCTGAAAATAGGTGGAATGACTGGGGGACATTCTTTGATGGTCTGTTTCATCTTACAGCAAGAAAGGGCATTTCCTTTGATTTACTTCAATAAACAATGCAATTTCATTGGTACTGGGAAGATCTCTATACAAGTTGAAATTCCAGTGACCTTTTTTTTCTTTTCCTTCAGTGAAAAGAAAGCAAGCTGCACAAAACTCTGCAAGACAGAAGAGAGGTGATTCTCCAGGTAATTTAATCCAGCCTGACCTTCAGAGGGACAACAAACCCAGCCTAGATGTTCTCAACCACATGATCCATGAAGTGGAGCATGAACTGGAGGAATATGAGCGATGTACAGGTCGTGAGGTCCAAAAAAAAGAGAGAAGTGAAGGCCTCTCTGGGTTTACACTGTCACTGGTGAACGCTCTCTGTCGTTTGATGCGCTACCTCAAAGAGGTGAGACACTTAGAACTGCTCCTGGAGAGTGAATGAAGGAGGGTGTAAAGTTACTTGACAGATGTGAACTTTGGTCTTTTCTGGCTTCCAGTCACTTTACATTGTACTCTGATTATCACTGCTTATTGCTTGGCTTGCATGCAGTTAGGAGTTAAAACTTCTCCCAGCTTTTTGTTGGGAACTGGTTTGTTAGGAATTAGTATCCCTGGTGAAAATGGAGGAGTTGACCACAGTGAAAGTCTCTGTGTCTAAGAGCAGAAAATGCCGATTGAAGTATTTTTAAATTTGTTATTTACATATGCTCAGAGTTGTAGCAGGGTATTAACTACAGCATTGTTTACAAAATCATTTTCTTCCTTTGCCTCCCAAAGGTGATGCTATTGTCACTGGAGCAGTGGACCCAAATCCCCTATTTTCGTTGAGGGATTCCTTAGCCCTCTTTTTCTATCCATAACAGCAACTTTACCTTAAGGAAGAATGACCTGAAGTGCTCACTGTTACAGTGCACAGCTGGGAGTTAATGGAATTCCATAAAGAAGACCACCTGTGTGCCATGTAGAAGGTTTTTTTTAAAGAAGAAAAGGAAAATAAAGTGTATTCTATTTCATCTGTATCCCAGAGCTATCAATAGGCAGCAGTGCCTCCCAGATTCATTTGGTCTATGTGACATTTTAAACCTGATTATCACAGTTCCTGCACTCTTAATGGGTGCAGCAGAGTATATTATGGAAATCCTAATGCTCTATTTCATAGCAAAGGTCATAGATCTCTAATGTATGTGGAACTGTCTTATTTTGGTTCCTTTTCAGAGTGTATAATAAGTGAAAGGGGGAAACCCATCTTAGGTTAAAATTCTATTTTTTTTTCTTACTGGATGTATGATAACTTAATCCTTGTATTACTCTGTATTTAATCTGTATGAAAGAATTTACTTTGATTAAGTCCTGGAAGCTAACAGTAAATAATCAATCCAAGAGTGAACAGCAGCTACCAGCAGGAGATGGACTTCAGCTGAGAAAGTCTTGTGTTTTAAAGCAAGTTAGTACTGCTTGGCCTTGGTTAAAATTGTAATACCAAAACAGGGAATTAAAATTGGTTCTTTTACAGTTATAAGAAGGGGTCTTAGAATTCCAGTAAAATGTTTATTAGGAATACATCGATTTAATAGCATCAAATTCATGTTGTAAATGTAATGGCAGTTATAATCCTATTTAGATTGTCTTTAATCTGTTTTCTACAGAAATGAGTTATTCCTGAGCCTCAGACTTCTTCTAAAGCTAATCCCATGTTTTTTCTTGTTACCATTCCATCCTTCCAGAAGTTGATTATTGCTTTCAGAATTGTCTGCAACACTCATAAATTTACTACCTAAATTCTGAAGTAGCAATCTGAAAAAGTCACTCAAGCTGCATAATGTAATTAATTGTATTCAGGCTTGCTTGAGATAGACACTGCATTCATAATCTAAAGTGACTTTTCTCCTTTTCGGGGAGGTTTAATTACAATTAGAATTTGAGAATTTGCTGGGAAGAAGTACACCTTGTCTTGAACTTTTCCTAAAACCTGGTCCCTGTCATGGCAGACGTAAATCAAGCACTTACGTGCACCGTCTGTCTTGCCTAGCCAGCAGAGTTAGCAGAATTCCAATGCCTGAAATATAACTGGCAGTGCCTTTTAAGAAAATGGCTTTGCAGGGGATATTTTAAAGGCCCAATTTTAGTTAGACAGTCAGTCTTCATGAGGTTTCAAAGATTTTAGATTCTCTTCATCATCTTCCAGTTTTGCTGCAGAAAAGCAGAAGGATTGCAATAAAGGATGTTGCTTAATTTATTCTCAAAATTGTATCTAAAAAGTAGGAAGAGAAACTTGAATTTAGTAATATTTCATGAAATATTATTATTAAGTGATTTAAAAACCAACACCTATAAGAAGGAAATTGTGAATACAGAAGAGGCTAGAGAAAAGGAGAAAAAGAAACTTCTGGTATGTTTGCGAAACCATACAAAATTCTTGAAGGAAAATGGATAAGTCTGACTTGGTTTCTAAACTAATTTTTGTATCAACTTCCAAATTTAGAATGAATCGTTCCCTCCCCATCCCTATTCTGCTAAGAATACTGTTTCTTTGCCAGGCCCACATAGCAAAGAGAGTATGGGCATATTCCCTGAATCTGTGCTCCTCTGTTCTCCCTCTCTGCTGCATGTTCTGGTGCAGTGGTAAAGCTCATGTGGTTAGTGCCACATCTGGCAGTGGGCTGGGATAAAGATACTTCTTCCAGGGTAGACCAGACCCAAATCCTACCTGGTGGTAGGAATGGATATTAACCTGATATTTTTCCCCATGCCTAAATGTAAGACAGAGCTGCTTGGCAGCTTTTGCTCCAAGACTAGGTCAGTGCTGTGCAGGATTAGTAGATACAGTAGCTCATTCAGATGATCTAAGGCATCAGTAGGCTTCATCAGTGCTATCAGGGTAGAAGTGCTTATTTTGTGCTTTGGTTTCTGAAAAAGAGGGGACCATGTACAGTTTTTTTTAATCAATTTTCTGAGCCAGCATGCTTCACTTGGATCAATACAAAAAACCCTGTTCTCTCTAGCTGGAAGAGAAATGGAAAATGGATGCCTTGTCTCTCATATACTTCAGGGAGGTGTGTCTAGTAGCAGTGTCTGTGAGTTAGTCTCAAAAATATTTATTCATTCATTTCATGTGCATGTAGAGCTGTTTTGTCATAACACTTCTGAAACCCTCTAGAACTTTTTCTCTCTAATGGAAAACATTAGAAAGCAAGTACTTTCTCCTTACTTAGTCAAATTTGTCTTCATTAATGAATTAGGGAAGCTAAAGAATAGGCACAAGCAGAACAGGATGCTGACAAGCATCAGTACACCTGGAATTATTTGATTCCTGCATGAACATTCAGTGACTTAAGAAACTGTATCAGTGCAGAAAGAAAATGCTTGTAGTTACATCCTGTAAAAATTGTAAAGGCAGAAGAACAAGGATGTCTAGGATTCCCTACAGTGTCCTGAAGTAATAAAGAAAAAACAGTAAGCTCTCTGACAGGTCTCAAGCCCTGACAATTGGATTTTGTCATGAAAGTGATGAAGTCAATTTACAAATAGTGGGAAGAGTTGTTACATGATGATGTCATAATGACTTATTCCTGTTTTCAGATATGAGTCTGGATTGGTTTATAGTAGGTTTTTGGGTTTTTTCTCCCTCTTTAGACTGAAATGCAGCTGCATGAGAAAGAGATGATGAGGCAGCAGCAGCAGGAGATGTTGAATGAACACAGAGAACTGATTGATGCTCTGACTGCAGAAGTACTTCAAGTAAGGGAAGAAAACATTACTATGCAGGTACTGAGCCCCTCTTGCTCCTTACCCATCCGGATGACTTGTTAGAATTCTGAGTTCTGTTGCAAATATGGGCTGAGATGCATTGTCTCATGTTCTGGAGATTTTAACAATAAACAGAAAGAAAATGATAAAATTGAATGAGGAGCCTGAGAATTACAGTAGCAGGTATGGGTATGGAATGTTTGGAAAATTGTGTCGTTTTATATAACTTCAAAGCCTGAGAAAGTGCTGGTTCTGTGAAACTGGGCTTTACTTTATCCACCTACAAGTTTAGGCACGTTCCTTCATAGTCCTATACTGTTAACACTACTGGAGCAATAAGTAGATGTAATACCACATTTTCCTTTTTTTAGTTTGCAGTGCAGGTAGATTTGATCAATGGCTACATTTGGGAATGGAGGGATTAAGAAACCTTAGAAAGGAAGTGAGGTCATGAGTAAGAAAAGGGAAAGCAAATAATTTATAAATGAGAAACATGGAGACAATAGTATTTAATACCTCACTGGAATCCTACAGACTCACGCAGTAGTATTGAGAGGCCAAATTTCTTCTCAGGGCTGCTTGTAGTATATAATTTTCTAATTTATGTTGGTAGAACAAAAATTTCTGTAATTCTGTGTATGTTTTTTTTTTTTCCTCCTTTAGAAGAAGCTTCAGCAATACATGACAGTAACAGATGAAAAGCTGATTTGTCTCACACAAGCATTTAAAGGCCTCCCTTTGGTAGAACCTGAAAGAGAACAAAGTCCAAAACATTTTGGAATTGCAGGCAAAGGTCCAGCAAACAGCCAAGGTGTGTACATGAATGTGTGAAGGATGAAAGAAGAGTTGTGGCTAATTTATCCCTGTAGTGGAAAATCTGGTGTTTAATAGATGTCTGCTTGCACAAGTACCTCTTGCATGAGCGTGAATGTCACTTCTGTAAATTCCCATGCCATGGGTTCTGCTGGGAGCACAAGCAAAGGAGGAGAATAGCTTTCCCCCATTAAGATGGCTTCCAAAGTCAGTTTCATTCTGAGGGTTGTGAAAAAAACCCAGAAACCCAAAGAAATCAAACCCAACAGAACCAGGATCTCAGCTTCCTGTTGCTGAGCAGGCTGACAGTCTGAGACTGGCTCTTCCATAAGACACTGGAGGTTGCTGCTGGCCAAAACAGCAGCAGCTGAGGCCCAGAAACCAACCAGTCAGAGAGGTCTGGTACTTGGTGTTTGTGACTTTGTGAGAGGGGAGTGACCAGCTGAGTGCTGTGTGACATGGGGACAGGCTAAGCTAAGGCAGCAGCATTGGTGGCCAGATTACCCAAAGATGATTCACCTTGGACTGTTAACCACCTTTCACCACTGAGTTTTCTCCCAGCTGTTTTTCCTGGTTGGTTGTTTAAATGCATTGCTTTTGCTCTCAGGGTCAGTAACTTCTTGTGAATCCCAAGATTTCTCAGAGTTATTTGTATTCCATAGTTAAATGTTGGTTTTGTGAATCTTTTTGTACCTAAAAGCTTTCTTCCTGGAAGAATTTTCTTCTTGGAAAGAAGCCACATACCAGATCCTTTTTATTTTGTGCTTGACCCAGGCCTTGTAAAAGCAAACAAAAGGAAATCATCCCCCAAAATACAAAATCCAAACAGTCAGAAAAGCACCCCTCAAAAAAACTCCAACGTAACACCCAAACCTTTACATTCAAAAATTATGCGGCACTAGAATTTCCAAATCTTCTTTCCTTACATTCCTTAGTTAAATACAGAAGAATAGCTTTTTTTTTTTTTACTGACAAGATATGTCATTTGAATTAAATGATAAGAAGATCAGCAGAGCTCCAAAAAGCCTTGAATTGTTTTCTACACCATTGTTGCCATCAAATTTATATTACGGGGCGTTAGGACAAGTGCATAAGTCTGAGTTTCCCAAGAGAATGTTACCAAATGCAGGTCAAATACCTGTTCAAGTCACATATCTGTAAGTCTTGTGCATGAGCTACAAACAGATCTCATACTACTATCCTGAAATTTTGAGGCTATGTGTAAGTGTTGTACTTGCTCTTATGGCCAGTAAAAATTTATAATATGCTTGAGTGAAAGAATGCTGTTCCTGCGGATGAGAGAAAAGGTAGGAGTGTGTGTGGAACATCTGCTACTCTAGTCTGTCTTTTCAGATACCTGAACATAAGAGTTGTCATTGAGATTTTTTCCTATTTCACTATGACTAATTTTTTTTTTCATTTGTTTAACTTTTATCCTTGGTTTGTTTTTTCTTTAGAAAAACCTGATTTGACCTGTTCTGAGCCCAGAACTGGTGCAGGCAATAGGGAAAATATGCTGAAATTTCCACAGGGAGAACTACCTTTCACGTTTCCTCCAGGGCCAGGTGCCTCAGGTGATATGAGACCTGGTAGAAGCTTCCCAGCTCACATCTTCCAGCCAGCTGTGCTGTTGTCACCACCTCAGCAGAAGAGCAGTCAGGAATTGTCTTCCTTCCAGAATGGTGAGATCTCTGACTGCTGTAGACCTAGGAGTCTGTGTTGTGTGTTAGTGTTTCAATCTCACAGTACCTTTGAAGATGTATTTTCTATGGAAAATTTTTAATCTGTATGCCTAGACATATTGGCCCTATAGCTGGAATATCCTACTGCTGCACCCAGATATGCGTTTCTTTTGTTACTATGCCTGCTGCTAGACAGCCTGTACACTTCCTGTTTTCCATGTCCTGGCAGCAATCCTGTCAGTGGCAGTCCAGACTGACATTTTTATTTGGTATTCATTTTGATTATCATATCTGTGTGATTGCTGAAGCTCTTTGTCGATGACCTACAGCACATCATTTCAGATTTCCATCTGCTGATGGTGTAATCCAGCCTCCATCACCTTCAGTGGTGGGACCACTGAAGCCTGGAACTTCTGTTTCTGCAATCCATGTTGCAGACACACCAGGATGTCTGTAGGCTGTGTGCTCCTGCTTTGAGCCCATCTTCCCAGCAAAGGGTTTTTTGGAAGCTGTGGGAGCCAGGTTCCCATTGGGTTTCATTTAATACACAGGAAGTAGTTGAGGAAATTTTGGGTGAAATTATGTGGTGCCAGATAACCAGGTAGCTCAGTCTTGTGTCAGTATCCATAGGCTCTAGGGGTTTCATATTTTTAGCTCAGTTCTGGTGAACGGGAGGAAAAAAGTTCATCAGGGTGATTAGGGAAGGTATTTCTCATTTATCCTTACTGAAGTGAGCAGAAGGAAGCACCCTTTGTGATTCTCAAAATGAGCTGTTTCCTACTGCAGCTGTTACTGTAACCACAAGCATCCCACTGAACATGCCAGGGCCCTGCATAACACCCTTGTTGAGAGGCAGATAATGGTTGCTGACAAGAAGGAGGGTGCAGGAGTGGGTTTTGGGGTTTTCCTCCTTTTTCCTCCCTTTCAGCTGTGTTGCTTTGTAAGCCTTTTCCAAGACAGAATAATAACCAGAAGTCCTTTCGATTTTTAAGGAGTTAGCAGGGCAATTGGAAGTTTATGTCTAATTCAGCCACTTGGTGGGCTTCTGTGCTGTGAGGAGGTACATAAAAAATCTGGAAGAAATGAACTAAAGGTCTTGTTCTACAAAGAGCAGTGTCTGGTTTCAGTCCTATTGAGAGCTGTCAGATGTCTTTTGTCAGTTGAAACAACAATGCAGAACTGTATTCCAAGACTTCTCTAAAATACATTGTTACTCTCTTAAGACTGATGCTAAATAGCTCAACAAATGTTCAACTTAATGAATGTTTCTTTATGCTCAATGATTCATAAAACACACTTGAGTGTAAATTTGTAAGTGTTCATGTCTGCTCAAGAGGCTAAAGCTTGTGATGGATTGGGCTATTGGTGTATGAAGCATAGAAAATCTAGTTTTGGTCACAGAATTCAACTTGGACTTAGCATGTAGCAGCTGACAGTGCTGTAACTTGAGTCATGTCTCTGTGGTGTGTTATCTCTTTGCTGATGATGATGACCAAAAAAATACCTAACTACTTTTGTTGGCCACAGTGCTTTCTCTTTAGGGGCTGAGTAAATAGTTTATTATCATGCAAAAAATCTTGAATTTTTTTGTTTTAGTATCCTAAAAGTTTTGTTAATAACCCAATATAAGTATCAGAACTGAAAAAAAAATTAGTTTATCAAATAAGGTAACTGAATTTTGGAAAATAGGGGACTAACTAAGAAGTAGTATTTGATCTGTCAGCTAAGAAATTGAAGACAATTATCTTCTTCTCAGGGACTTCTCTCTCAATCTCTAATTAAATCATTTAAATGTAAGACTGTTTGCAATAGGGAATACTAACCTGGTGAGTTCTTACGGCAGGATTTTGCATGGACTGGATTTGATCAGTAATATAACACCTTTCAGACCAGATGTTCAATTCAAATTCCTGCTTGATTATTAGTAACCTGATGCAATAAAGTCACTGTTTCCTCAGTGAGGATCACATATCCCTGTCCTTACTCTTCCTTCATTTCGTGTTTGTAGTGTTTGCAGCCATTTCCCAGTCTACTGAAAGAGAGCCATGCAAGGAAAGGAGCTTACCTTCCTCCCTGAGAACACAGAGCACAACTGAGGAAAACTGTCCCATCTCTCGAAGGCAGCCAGTTCCTCCTGCAGCCAAAGACTTGGAGAGTTCCCACAAGAAAATCAATCTGTCCTGCCCAGGTGACACTGGGAAAAACAGCACAGCTGAAGAGTTACTTCAAAATGGTGATCTGCTGGGACAGATAGCTGAGCTCACACGGCAGAATGCTCTAATTAAAGCTCAGCTGAGCAAATTCAGAGGTGTCTCTGGAGACAAAAGTGATTGCCTACATCAGCCAGACCCAACACAAAATGCAGATCCTAGTCCAGACTCTTCACAAGGGCAGGTGAGAAAAGGAAGGATCTCCCTTCTGCTTTCCTGTAGTTTACTGATGCTTTTGTGTCTTTCCTGTTGGTTATTATTTTCATTTGTTTGCTTGAGGGCTTGTGATTTTTTTTTTTTAAGTTATTATTCCATAAACAGATCAGCAGTAGTTCCTCATATTGGGCCTATGTTGTATATGGGTTCTGAGAAGTGTACAGCACATTTATAAGTTTAGGATAAGACTATTCTGCAAAAAGAGGTGTGCTCAGTGCAATGTGATCAGGTGTACCTCTTGTAGTTTGGGTAATATTAGCAGTGAAAGCACTGCACCAACCCACAGGTTCTCGTCAAGCTTGTAAAATGCTTATTTAAAGCCATGTCATACATATCCTCTGCTACCGTGACCCTAAAGCACATGAGATTAAAGTTAGTGTAGATATATCTTCTGCAAATGTTTGATGATAGTGTATGTGCTTGTTGGGTCTGTCTTGTCAGTCCTCTTCTGTGAAAATCCCAAAGATTTTGGGAAAGAGAGACCTGGAATGCTTCAGTTTACATGGAAAAACTTTAACCTGCAACTAAGCAGTTATTCCCAGTGAGTGAAGTTGACATCACAAAAACATCCCTGCCTTTGCTACTGTCTTGCTGTTATGTGTTTCATCACAGTAACTGATTGATTGTTCAATTAAGGATCCTAAAGATTTAAAATTTCCTCATTTAAATGTAGGCTGATAGTGTTGTCACTTTCCACATTGTGTTATGTTGTGTAATATTTAGTCATTTGGTTGTACAGGGTGCTGCAAACTTTCAGTAAGCGGTGTTTTTGTGGAAGCAGTTGCTGAGAGGGAGGGGAAGAGGTCAAAGCAGATCAGGCCTGGCTTAAAGATGAGCTCCAGGACTTTCTGCTAGAAACCTGCTTTTGCTTCCCTGAATATGTCTCTCTGATTAAGTATATTCTTAATTGTAGTTAACTGCTGGATGTTTGGTGGGTTTGGTTTGGTGGTTTGTTTGGGGTTTTTTTTCTTTCTCAAATTATTTGGACAATAGCTGTATTTTTCCTATGTGAAGGAAGACCAGTAGAAAGTATTGTAATGTTTAATCAGTTAAGGACTTAGACACAGGACAGCAAAAGGGACAAAACCAGATTTTTCACAGGAACTGCTATATAATTATATTCACTTTCAGTTTGAAAACTAAATGCTTAGAAGTACTTGAAATATATTGTATGCCCTCCTTGAGGGTGCCAGTTGTAAATTTTTCATTGGAAGTAATTATCCCATTATCCAAGTAGAGTCATCTCATGGTATCGAGGAGCTTGGAGGAAAGAATAGCAGAGCTGAACCGCCAGAGTACAGAAGCACGGGATAAACTCTTGCAGTTGATAGACCAGCAGAAGTCAGCTGCTGCTGACATGGTCCCTCCAGTGCTGCCTCCTGTTCCAGCCCCATCCCTGAATTACACTGGTAAGTACCCAGCCTCAGGAGAAAAAAAACCTAGTAAAACAATGTTTTTCTCCTTTTGAGAGTCCTTATCTTACTGTATTAGTGGTTGTGGTCAGCAGTACACTTGCTGTTAATGACTGTGTGGGTACAAACACTCCTTACTTTGGAGAGCTAAAAACACATCAGCTAAACCTCTTCTAAGTTACCTTCTTAGTAATTAGTCTGCTGCAAGTACTGTGCTTCATGTTAAATCTGTTCTTTGCTGCGTTCTTGTCTGAAGAACAGGTACTGCATTTGGACATTAGTAGGAATTTCTCCACAGAAAGGGTTGTCAGGCATTAGAATGGGCTGCCCAGGGACATGGTGGAGTCACCATCCCTGGAGGTGTTAAGGAAAGACTGGCACACAGTGCCTTGGTCTGTTGGACAAGGTGGTGTTCAAAGGTTGGACTCGATGATCTCAGATTTTCAACTTCATTGATTCTGATAGTCACTGGTGGGCAGCACTGGGCTTTTTAACCCATCCTCTATTGTGCTGCAGAATCTTGGGTGAAAAGACTGAAGTATTTATATAAGACTTCTAAAAATCATGGCAGAGTGGTTATCCTGTTCTCAACCACATTTTAGTTTTTGGTCTTTTGGGTACTCTTCCCATCAGACTGTCTTGCTCAGTTACTGCCAGTGCTAATAGAAAGGGATAACTGGAGCTTCCAGTCATGTAAAGAGATAAGTTAGCTTAGGGAATATTCTTGCTGATTCAAGATTCATAGATTAGCTGCCATATGTAACTATAAAAAAAATTACTTTCTAGGAGGTCAGGGCTGCTTTACCTTTTCATGGAGTCATTGTCATTACAAGCAGAACTGCATGTGACCATGTACACATGCTCTATCTGGGACACCTGTCCTTTCCCCTTGTGAAACCAGAGGGATGTATAAAGGGGGAAGGACTTGGAGAGAGGAAGGAGGGGGAGGAGGGAACCAGTGTGTGTGCATTTGCATGCAGGTGCAGATGCAGTGACTCATGGGTTGGGTCATAACACTTTCAGTGCTTCTTTGGCTGTTGTCATGTAAATTCAGCATGGTAAGTAAAATCTTAAAGGAACAAAGGTGAGAGATCAGAAGTCGATAAACCTCTAATTGCCAAAAACCACAGAAAATTTAACCATGGAAGAATCATTCAGTATCTGTGAGCATTGTCTGTAGTTGCTCTGAATATCTGCTCCCCATGTCAGTCATTTTCAGAAAGTGAGTATGGGGTTGATGTTTAACCTGATGTTTTACTTCTGGTCTGTATATTCTATGCAATTGGGAAGAGGTTGTGATACCTCTGAAAAAAATGGTGAAGTGTATGTTGTTGTGCAATGTTGCTGTGTTCTCATCAGAATCAAGCAATTATTTATTGCCTAGAACATGCAAGGAGGACAGTTGAAGTCTCTGTTCCTGGGGCAGTGGCTGTGGACAGCTCCAAGGATGACAGTGTTTCCCATGCCAGTATGACCAGTATAAGAAGGTAAAAGTTCACCCTTTACTATTTCATTTTTGTAGTATCTTAATTACCCATGCAGCAGAAATTGAACACAATGGAGAAATTGCCACATGCTTTTTGGCTTTGTGGGTTTTCCCTGACTTTCTCACATTAAATCTGTGGAAGTGGGACAAAGGTCTGTCAGCTTTTTCACAACTTCCTTGGTTTTTATTTAAAATATCTGCAATCTGACATGAGACAGATGACCTGTGTTGTTGAAGACTGCTGATGAGGAGTCCTAACTCAGGATCAGAGATGCTGTTCTAGTAGTCACGTCCATTTTTCGCTTTTTCAATCTTATTTTGACTATTTCCAGGTCTGTAGGAGACTCCAGCAAGCCTTGTTCACCTTTAAGTGCCACGTCAGAAAGTGCCAAATTAAATTCTGTCAGCCAGAGACCAAAGGTGAGACTGAAAAATTTTATTATGTTGTCATAAAAGGAAGAAGATGATCATAATATGGATGAAGGGAGGAGAGCTCTGTCCTGTTTTAAATATCCTAAGGCTAGTATTAATCAATTCATGGCAGTTTGGATTATAGACTATTGGTAGGAAGAGACCTGAGAACTAGTGACATTCATTATTTTCTGCCACAGAGTTGTGTACAAGTGAATAACCCTTTTCTGCTGCAGCATCTTTGTGTGTTAGAACTGGAAACCTTTGGAAGTCTTTCCCTGGTGGCTCCAGAGAACCTCAAGCCATGATTATGATGTACTGGTAGAGCCACAGTCAAGAGGCAGGCAAGCTCTTACCTAGCTGTTGCACAAATCAGTTGCTGAAGGATGAATAAATCCAAATGTAAAGAAAAAGCCCCAGTCTAGATTTCTGACTCCTGATGTGCAAAGAAAAGGATAGCCCACAGTGAGATGCTTTCACAGGGAACTCTGCAGGGGTACAATCTGATAAACCAGTCAGAGAGCTGTTAATAGGCTTGAAAGCAACCATGAGGACATAACCTACTTCCTGGTGTCCAAAACAACCTAAATTAGGAGTGATAAAGAGAACAGAGTTAGGGTCTAGGACTCCCTATCCTGACAGCAAACTATACATCCCCAGAGGCAAAATTTGAAATTATTAAGGTTGAAGTAGGTGGTGTGACTCCCTCCATGGTGCTGATGGCAAACAGTCCTAACACACAGGTCTGTGGGAAGTTTACTGTGTATGAATCTGAACTGGTTTCTTTTTTTACAGGTAGAAAAGCAGAAAGAAGAAGGATGGTTTGCATTGTCAATGCACATTATGTAACAGAAGCTGAGCTCAAGTCCTGTATTTTTTAAATACTTTTTTATGGACCACAAATAAATCACAATTTCCCTCTACAGATGTACGGTTTAACTCTGAAGTGCTTTCATGTCAGTGCCATTAGTATGGCAAGGTCCATGTGCTTATCGTATTTGTACCCTACAGAGCACTCTAGGAAGCCCTGGGAATGAGTTTCTGAGCTGGATGCATTGCTGTGATCTTACACCTTTTCACCAAAAATTCTTTCCTGAGGTTGTAAACTCAGGCTGCTAGAGCTTTACAAGTGAGGACCTGGTTGCTCTGTTAAGTGTGCTGAAGGCAGGAGGTTTTAGAAATGGCCTGTGAAACTTCCTGGAGCATTTATTTGCACAAGATACAGGAATAAAATGTCGGGGAGAACTGAGATGAGGGAAGGTACCTGTGTTGAAAAGGAACCTGGAGATTAGGAAGCCGTTCTGTTTCTGGTGGATAAGGATTTGTTCCTTCTGTGGTGTCTTGGGAATGTTTGTTTTTATCCCATACCATTTTTGTTTCTTTGTGTTGTGTCCAGGGTGGTCACTGCCGCCCCCTGGCTCCGGGATTGTTGTGATGGGTGAGAGCCAGACTGGGATTTCCTGTGAGAGTTGGGAGGGGAGCAGCCACAGCTTCTTCCTTCTGGGCAGGTGTATTGGTTTTGCATGGGCTGGTTTTTGGTAGCGGGGGGCCACAGAAGTGGCTTCTGTGAGAAGCTGCTGGAAGCTTCATTCATGTCTGGCAGAGCCAATCCCTGATGGCTCTGAAGATGGACATGCTGCTGGCCAAACCTGGGCCAATGAGAGAGGTTGGGAACGCCTCAGTGATAACATATTTAAGAAAAAAATCAAAACAAAGTGCACACAGTTTTTCTTCTAGTCAGAGAAGAGGAGGAGGTGAGAACATGTGAGGGAAAACAACAGGCCGACACCCAGGTCAGTGGAGAAGGAGGGGGAGGAGGTGCTCCAGGCATTGGAGCTGAGATGCCTCTGCAGGCCCTGGTGAGGACCATGGTGAGGCAGCTGTGCCCCTGCAGCCCTTGGGGATCCGTGGGGATGCAGAGATCCACCCGCAGCCCCTGAGGGAGGTGCCCATGCCAGAGTGGGTGGATGCCTGGAGGAGGCTGTGATCCAGTGGGACACCCAGTGGAGAGAGGGGCCCCTGCTTCCAGGCTGGAGCAGCCTGTCCTTGGAGGACTGCACCCCGGGGAAGAGCGGCCGACATCGCAGCAGTTTTGGGAGGGCTGTGTGCCCGTGGGGGAATTCACATTGCAGCAGGTGTGGCAGGACTGCTGCTCGTGAGAGTGGACCCATGCTGGAGAAGTTCATGGAGAACTGTCTCCCGTTGGAAGGACCCCACGGTCTCACAGGGGAAGGACTCCTCTCTCTGAGCAGTGGGAAAAATCTCAGGTGATGGACTGACCAAAACCCCCATGCCCTTGAATCAGGGGGAAAAGGGGGAAGCAGAGGTTAAATGATTTGCTAAGAAGGTGTTTGTTAAAAACAATGCATACAGCTTGCTCAACACTTACTGTGTCTACCAAAGCAGGATGAGAAGATAAAAGACTATTGACAAAGGGAAGGAATCTGGACCAAAGATCCTGTTTTTGAACCTAAAACTAAGTTAAACCAGCCTTGAAGTTTGGACTTGGGCCAGGGACATAAAGAGCATGTGCAGGGAAGCAAGGTGAAAAGTTTATAATGAGGAAGACCCTTTACTTCATCTGAGGAAGACCCTTACTTCATCCCGGAGACCCCTGCCCAAGACCACCAGACCACACTGTGCAAGCACAATGCGGATGTAAGTGACTTCTGGACTCATTGTAATATGAGGTGGGGCTAGGTACTGAATATGTATAGCTGTATTGGAAAACTTAATGAATATGGAGTTTGTAACCTGATATATACCAAGCTGAATGCAGCATGACTTTGGAGGAACTATCCCCCATGGGACACATACCTACTTTACTCCTTATTCCAGTAGTGGAGTCTTTTCTGCATATCACCCTGTCTTCCTGCGCTGTTGGTGGGAAGGAGGGAGGGGCTGGGGGGTGGGGGAAAGGTGTTTTAAGGGCTTGTTTTACTTCTCATTATCCTCTTCTGATTCTGTTAGTAATAAATTCACTTTGCAACTTTAAGGTAAGCCTGTTTTGCCCTTGGAGTGTTTTTCTCCTGGTCCTTATCTCAGCCCATGAACCCTTCGTTAATATTTTTTTCTCTCGTCTAGCCAGCTGTGGCAGGGGCGGGTGAGTGAGCGACTCTCGTGGGTGCCTGGCATTGGGCCAGCATCAAATGACAGTGGGCGACTTGCCTGGCCACACAGTGTGGTGTCTCTCACTGGGGACTTTGTTGCTTTGTGGTTTTTGCCCATTTCTTTTCCTTTGGCACTGTGACTGGGCTTACTGGCTTGCTTCTCTGCTGTTTGGGAGCCCCGAGCCAGTGCATGCCGGGTTGCCCTCCACTTGCCGCTGCACAGCCCAGACCCAGGGACCAGCCATTGCAGGTGAGCTATGCAGGGGAGCGATTCCCTGCTCAGCCCCGCTGTTTTTCTGCCACTACGCCCGGTTTTTCTCCACACTTCAACCCAACACGCACTGCCTGCCGGGCAGGCTCACCCCGCGGCTCCCGGTATAACTGCGGAGTTTCTGCTGCCCACGGGGTGAGCCAGCCCCTGCTGTCCCAGCCGCTGCTCCGAGGCTCCTGCCACAGCCCATTTCGGCGCCCAGCCCGCCCGCCATTACCGTGACGGAGACGCGGCTGAGCTGGCACCAGGCGCGGGGGAACCACGGCAACCTGCCCTGCCGGGAGCCACCCGCGCCCCTGCCGGCTGTGGCCGGAACCGCACCCGAGGGGAAAGGGCCCGTCAGCCGAGAGAGGCTGGCACTGGGTTCTGGTTCTGTTTGTTGTCGCTTGTTTGCCGTGTTGTCCATGTGCATACTAGTAAAGAACTGTTATTTCTTTTCCCATATCTTTGTCAGAAAGCCCCTTAATTTCAAAGTTATAGTAATTCACTGGGAAGGGGGTCATATTTTGCATTCCAAGGGAGGTTCCTGCCTTCCTTGGCAGACACCTGTCTTTCAAACCAAGACCGATTTTGGTGCCCAGTGTAGGGCCTGAGGGCAGCAAGAGGAAAGGGTGAAAAAGGAATACCAGTTCCTGGGTAACATCTTCTGTGTGCTGAATACAGAAACCTCGTTAAGCAGCCCCATGTGGTCTAGCATACCCTGCTTTGGCTGGCACACGGTTGAAAGGAGTAAGATGAATGTGTCTTTACAAACAGACTGTGTGAATCTGCTTGTGGATAGGGCTGGGAGCTTAGATACAGGGCAGTAACAGAAGAAAACTCTCAGTTCTGGAAGATGTTACTAATCAACACAGACTGGTGCTCAGCCAAGGCCATGTTAAATTGCTGAACCTAGAGAAAAAGAACAAAGACTTAACAGAATTATGAATAGGTTTTTTTCTTTTATATAACAAAAAGGGGGGTGCTTATTAGAGGGGGGCATAGAATAGATGATTGAAGAAGTCTGTACCTTCTGAGTACCTCAGCCAATGGGCAAAGGAAGAGGGTGTTGTGGCCAGGATTAGGATAAAAAGGGGGTTGCATCCCCCAACAATTCCAGAGACCCCATGGAAAATGCCTATGGTGTCTCCCTTTATTCAAAAAAAGTTACAGGAGTCCTCTGTCTCCTTTTTGGACATAAACCACTGGTGTTTGTTAATTAATTTTCCTTCTGTGCATGAAAGGCTGCTGTGAAAGTAAACCCACAGGCTCCCAAGTCACAGCAGAAGTCACTTGGCAGAATTGGTAACATCTGAACATCCTGAAGTGGTTCCATCTGGCATGGTGCTGCCTCCCAGTGCCTCCACAAGACAGGAAAAAATAAAAGACAAATACAAGACAAGAGGATGTGACAGCTGCATCCCAACCACTTTCCCACACCTCCCATCTTCTAGGCTGAGATTTACATCACTGCATTAACCTGGCTGCCTGTGAAAGAGGTACATTTTTTACTAGAATAGAATCAAGGAAATGTCTTGTTTAAGCATAAAAAAATTATGCCTCCAACTTGGTTCACATATAGCATGTGTGATCCTCACTGATCAATTAAGTGCCTGTGAGGAAAATGCTAGATTGATCCTGACATTTTTCCAAGCATTAGCACTTTCCTACTCTAGTAGGAAGAGTAGGAAGTCTGCGGTGTGCTTATTTTTGAGGTCTTCTGAATACAGTTTTTTTTCTGAAATGTTAGTAAACACATGTACAATTTTTTTTTGTCATAATACATAATATGAAGTCCTTTTTTGTATAAATAATTATGTTCTGAGCTGAAGAATACCTCACTTACTTGATATGAAAGCAAAAATTTTTTCTTTTTTAAGCTGCAATAACCCACATTCAGGATTTGGGCAACTTTTGACTTGGTAGGGTTTTTTGTAAGCATTTGCCATTGCATATTTAGATTATACAGTCACAGTCTTACTTTGCTAATCAACCTCCAAGTAGCTGCTAACAAAATCTCCTTGTTTCCATGGAATTGTCAATGCTATAAGGAAATAAACTTCAGTGCAGCTGTACTAGAGAAGCTGATTAAAACAGTGGTATTTTTGTTTAATTGGTTGTATAGAAAAAATAGGACTTCGTATGCTGTTTTTCCTCAAATTAAGTGAGAATAACAGTTTGGTTTCATTTTTCAAAACTTAGTAATACTATCTTCAATTGGAACCACATATGGCATCTAGCTAATAACTAACTATATGTAGGTATATTTACTGTATACTTGTAAGCAAATATTGTATATACATTCCTTGTGCATGTGTTTGTAGATAAAGGATCAGTTAAGGAAAAATACCTTTTTTAATGTTAAATTTCTGTTTTGTTCTCTATGCAGTTTCATGGTTAGGAGACATGAAAACCATCTGAGGTGAAGTCTGAAGACACACAAAAAGGAATGCCAGGTAAGGTTTTTTTTACTGAGTGAATGAAGATCTGAAAATATTTCTGTTTGAACTGCAGAACTTGAGAACAGTGAATTTGTCAGATGTATCTTACCATGCAAAATGAAAGGAGAAAAAAATTGGTTGAAACAACATAAAATTGTATATACAGCTCCTCGGAACTGTTCAGTGTCAGTCTGCTGGCTCTAAGATGTTCTGCATCCAAGATCCTGAAAAAATGTGAAGTTTCATAACTAGTCATTTAAAAAAAACCCCAAACTCTGAAGTATAATGGTGTGCCCATGGGAAAACAGCTTCCTTGCACCCCTCTCTGCTTGTACCAACAAAGCAATTCATCACTAGAGAGTGTTTTTAAACTGTTGCATTTATGAAGGAGGATGTAACTGGTATGCAGTGGATCACCAACACTTGTTTTAATTCTTGCCTAAGGAACAGACAACTCATAAAGCTGACTGACACTGGACTATCATGTGCAGTAGAATTCCTTAGTCTTCATCTCCCTGCAGGTCAGCATCACCAGCTTTAATTATGTGCATTCTTTGATGTTTTAAGAGACATTTAAGTGCCTGGTAGACCACCAGCAGTTTCTTCCAGCTTGCAGGTGAACTCACACCGCCTTTACTCATAAAAAAAGAGTAATTGTGACTGCATTCTTTAGATGAGGCACTGCAGTGCTGGAATTCATATGAAAGGGAAAAAGCACAAGCAGCATCAGCTTTACTCGGTAACTGGAAATAGCCATGGTCTAGTTGAAGGCTGAACCAGCAGCCTCTCCAGCAGTGCAGAGGTGGTGTGCTGACTGGGGACAGGGACCAGCCCACCTCCTGCCAGGAAGCTCCTGAGACAGAGCATGACCCTGTGTAACTCACAAATAACCTCAGCATTTCCAGACTGCAAATCAATTAGATAAAAGGTAGGTGTTAACTGCAAACATACCGAGTAGTAAGTATGTACAGTTTATTTAAAATACTTCTTAACATATAAAACCCCCTCACTATTTATACAGTCTAAGTCCTAGCAACATATACAAATACTGAGCAACTACAGTACATGCTGAGGTAAGAACATACATTCTGGGAGAATACTCAAGCCAAACAAGAGTGAAATACATATTATATACATGTCTTCACATATAAGAGAGACCCATGAAATGTACCTTTGCTTTATTGTACACAGGCAAATTCTAGTCTTAGTGTGTCATGCAATTAAACCCAACTGTTACATATTCAAATGTATCTCAGCCCTAGCAGATAACATGTTCCAAGTCTGAGGCAGGAGCAAAGCCTGGGACCAAATTCCTTCAGAAAAGGGGCTTAAATTTTAAAAACATCAATTTCTTTAACAGCTCATGCTCCTCAGATGATGAAGTTGCATTATGTTTTCTTAAAAAATAACCCACTGTAGACAAACTGTTTAATTCTTGCACCACCTTAGCTTGCAGCTATCCACAGTTCTACCATTCCTGGTCTGAAGTAAAAATTAAATCCAGGTGTGTTTACACTGACTTCAACATATCCATTTGTTTTTATGGTAATTTTTCTAAGCCTAAACTGGTGCACGTTGAGAATGGAGAGGATTCTTAACTTGGCTGTAATCGTATTGTCACATCTCAATAGAAACCAACAACTTCCCACCCCTTTCAAATAGAATCAGCTCAGGTAATTTCAGTTATACTTGCTGCTGATAGCTAAGAACACTTACTCACCTGTTTAAGCAAAACTACAAATATTGCAGACTATTTTTGTCAGGCAGAAAAAGCTGCAGTAACATCAAAAGTACAAGTATAGGCAGGAATTTGCTGTTCACAAATGGGTCTTAATTACCATCCTTCCTTACATTGACATTTACGCTTAAGACACCCAACTCTAAAATAAGTAATTAAGAAAAAGTCAATGAATGAGAAAGAATGATCAGGAATTGTAGAATTGGGCTTTAAGGTAGCACAGAGTATTTTCAGCATCTTTGTTGGCTACAGGGACAGTGGGACTGAGCACACCCTGAGCGAGTCTGCCAACACCACCAAGCTGTGAGGTGCAGTGAAGATGCTGGAGGGAAGGGATGCCATCCAGAGGGACCTGGACAGGCCTGAGAGCTGGCACCTCATGAACAAGGTATTGTCCTACACCTGGATCAGGGCAATCCCAGGCACATGTACAGGTTGGGCAGAGAAGTGATTGAGAGCAGCCCTGCAGAGAAGGACTGGGGGGTGTTGGTTGATGAAAAACTCAAAATGAGCCAGCAGTGTGCTCTCACAGCCCAGAAAGCCAGTGGAATCCTGGGCTGCATCAAAAGGGGCATGGCCAGCAGGGTGAGGGAAAGGATTCTCCTCTGGTGAGACCCAACCTGCAGTGCTGCATCCAGCTCTGGTGCCCACAACATAAGGACATGGAACTGTTGGAGCGAGTCCAGAGGAGGCCATGAGGTTGGTAAGAGGACTGGAGCCCCTCCCCTATGGAGACAGGCTGAGAAGGTTGGGCTGTTCAGTCTGCAGAAGAGGAGGTTGTGTGGAACCTCATTACAACCTCCCAGGATCTGAAGGGGCCTGCAGGGAAGCCGGAGAGGGACTCCTTGTCAGGAACTGCAGTGACAGGACAAGGGGAAATGGGTACAGACTGAAAGAGGGGAAGTTTAGGTGAGATATAAGGAAGAAATTCTTTACTGTGAGGGTGGTGAGACACTGGAACAGGTTGCTCAAAGAACATATGGACACCCCATCCCTGGAAGTGTTTAAAGCTGGGTTCAGTGGAGCTCTGAGCAACCTGATCTAGTGGAAGGTGTTCCTGCCCATGGCAGGGGATTGGAACTAGATGATCTTTAAGGCCCATTCCAACCCCAGCCATTCTATGATTCTATGTAACAGATTACAGATGCTGAACAGGCCACAAGTAATTTTTGAGAGCTTATATACAGCCCCTCTGCAAACAGGTTTTCAAGTGCTAAGTGAGGATACTGTACTGGTATTAAGGCATGGTGGCAACCCCTTGAACAGCACTGCAATCTCCATTTAGATGTTCTCCACAGTGTTTAAGGACCTGGGCAGTAAACAAGGCTTTGAATTACATCACAAAAACAAACATTAACTCCTGCAGTCCATAAAACTGGGCTACTGTGTAGGGAGGGGGTCTCACGTGTACGAATTAATTCAGCATCCTTCCAACAGTGCTGTTAGAATAAAAATACAGCATTTTGATAGTGGGGTTTTTTCCTCCTACTTAGGTAAGAAAGCTGTGCTTTTTTTTCTAACAAGATAAAAAATGGCAAATATGACATTCATATTGGTTTCATTTTGTGATTACCTAGCTAAAATGAGTCTACATTACCCCAATTAATGACTGACTGCAATGTTTTCATAGTACAGAACACTGGAACATTCAAAAGACACAAATTCCAATAAATACATTTGAAACGGACACTCTTTGGAAAAGTACTGGTTCTTTTGCAAAGGTTTTGGAATCTTTCATGCTTCTAATAAGAACAATCATTAAAAAAGCCCTAAGGCTAAATTTTGTCAGTTGTGCTAAAACGTACCATATGTGCTAAATGCATGTCTAACACAAAATGTGCACCATTAGAATATTTGTGTGCTTCCTTAAGCACTCACAAAAGTATGTACAGATCTTTGTATAAACTCACACCTGAACACAGAATAATGGGACACTCTGGGGAAGGGCAGGGCAGGGCCTTTCTCAATTCAAGTCACCTCCGCGCCCTGGATGCTTCTTGCACTGAGCATCAGGGAAGTCTGACTTGGAGGCAGATGCTATTCAAGTGGCCCTCACAGCACAGGAAAAATGTAAAAGCAATTGCCAGTAATTTGCTTGTGCCACTCTGTGCCTCCTGGATCCCCCAGGAAAGAATAAGACTGAGTGGCTTAAGGAGAAGAGGCAGAAAAGAGATTGTACACACAGCAGCTTGTAGTTTTGGAAGGCTAACCAAGAAGGCAGGAACCTTCTGAGGAACACACAGCTGACAATTCCCAATTCTGTTAACAAAAGCTGAAATAATACCATTTGGAATCAAAACTATTTTACGCCATGAAGCTAAAAGGATTTTTAGCTTGTTAAGTCCAAAGTTGTGCAGACGTTTTATAAGGAAAGAGGAATTTTAGAAGCTGTAGTGCTTGCACAGAAATTAAGGGCTTTGGGGTGGGGTTTTTTTCCCAAACAAATAGTACCATTAGGAAGAAATGACTGGCTTTTGTACTCCAACTGTTTCTCCCAATTGATCATTCACATCTGTGAATTACTGAAGCTAATCATGAAGAGTTCTTCTCTCATGTCAGACAGACAATTGTACAGTAGTAATAAAAAAGTCCACGGTTCTGCAGGAGACAAGCTGTTAATTGTACAGACAGCTTGAGGAAAGGCAGAATTACTGTTTTCCCAGACCTCCCACACCACATCTTTTGGATCAACATTGTATGATTTAAGACTAACACTATCGAAACAATGGAATTAAAAGAATGAAACTGTGAGCTTTATGGAACTGGCTTTTAGAAACAAGTCATCATTCTACCTTCCTCGTGAGCTAACTTTGTTCATCCTTACTCCCGCCAGGATGGGCCACGCTCTGCGGCACCTGGTACACGAGTTGGTCGGCACTGCCTGGCCCCAGCTGCCCCTTTGGTATATCGTACAGTGCCTGTGCTGAGGATGCACTGTCTGTCCTGGATAACAGTTTATTGCACGTTCCAACCAGTGGAGGAGCTTGAGTCCCTGCAGCTTTGAAGGTGGAAATGGAAGAAGCGCCAAGAGGTGTGCTGGGATGGCTGGACATGTCCATGATGATTGGAGTGGCGTACTCGGGTCCAGTGACAGGCAGTGGCTCAGCATAGGCGTGGTAAACTTCTTGGATGGGGGAATTGTAAGGGTCCAAGTCAGCATAACTGGCTTCTTTTCCTTCCTCTGGTTTGAAGGTTGATCTCTGGTGAAGTGTGCCCACAATTCCCCCTACCAGGGGCTGAGCATATTCTGTGTTGCAAGCCCCAACAAAACAAAATATAAACATGGTTAATGGATTGTTTTACAGACAACCTGCCAGTAGTCTCACAGAGATCATTATCCCACATCAAAGCAGTGGTCCATCTCTGTCCACCAGTGCCAATCGCTTTGGAAAAGGATTCCTTTCCACTCAACAGGTAAAGCCATTGGAATAGCCAAAACATTCCCACTTCTCTGATTTACGCTTCTTCCCAGGTGAGATGCAATTTCCCATGCTGCAAATCTGCCTGAAAATAAAGCTTATTGAAGTGTTCTTCTTTTTAAATTAGATTCAAATAAAATTATTCTGCCTGTGTCTGGATGAAAAGTGGTCCTTGGGCTGGGGGGTTTGTCCTTTGAGGGGACATGCATGTAGTCAGGCTGAGGTGTTTTAGCTCAACAGATAATCTGAGCTACAAAAGCTGGAAGTGAAAAGCCTAACATTTTTAGCTGAGTAAAAACAGACAAGCAGCCACAAGGAGAAAAGTAATTCTGCCTGCCATGAAGCTGTAACTCCTGCACATCTGCCCAATTCTGCCATCAGCAGGTAAGCACAGAACCAAAGGCACAGTCAGTCATCCTCCTCTCCTGCCTGGGTCACCAGGGAAAGGGCATGTGCCACTATCCATAAATCCTCCTTTTCCAGATCAAAAGTATGATTTAACCCTTATAGTGAGGGTAGACAATCAGGTATCACATTTCGGATCCGTGCATAAAAATATTGTGATCAAATTATTATATAGTGCATGAAAATATAATCAAAAGAATTCTTTAACCTTTTATGAGGTTTAAAAACAAGGTAAGAACTGCATTAACTTGGGCAAGTGTCTATCTACAGCACATTGAATGAGAGAACAGACCTGAAAAAGCCTGCATTTTAAGATATATGCTTACCCACAGAACTACTCATTTCTCCTGTTTCCCCCCAAAAACCAGAAAATAACTAAATGTAGCCAGATTCCTGACATTTTTTGCCATGTCATATATATATATATATAAATGGCCCACAAAGTACCTGCAGAATCTGTTTGCAACATTGTTGGGACTTCTCTTGGTCTTAGGTGACTGATTTCACTGCTGCTGTAGCGTACAGGAGTTTCTTCATGTTCTGCTGATTTGGTTGGGAGAAACTGCTTCATTCCTTTCCACCATCCTTCACATGGGTTAAAAAAAACAACAAACAAACCACCCAAGATTGTGTATATACTGTGTTTTAAGCTACTAAAATATTTTTCAGCACAGCTTGTATTTTGTTGAAGCAGGTAAATAACTCAATTATCACTATTTGGATTAATACCTTAAGACAACAAAGCTGTGACTTTTCAGAAACAGACACGTAACAAATCAAAGTGAGGGCATTAAAAGGTTCCTTGTCTAAAGGGTAAGACACACTTAAGATTGCCAGTAAGCAGACACACAGATGTGCAAGTTTTCAACACGAGGCCAGAGAAGTGAAGCACAGTCATACAGCAGTACCAACCCAACCACTGCAGCTGCCCTTTGCACTGGGGCACAGGCAGTTTCAGGACCACTGCAAAGGGCTCCTTGGTGCAGTTGTCTCACCCCAAGTTTGTGAAGCCCAAGACAATATGATGGAAGATATACCTAAATCCCACATGCTTACTAGGGCAATGAAGACAAATTTTGACAGAATTTACACACCAAGATGAAAGATTTTTTCCAGGACAAAAAAAGTAGCAAAGAAATGATTATGGAATGTATAAAGACATTCCTTATAAATTTTTTTCCTCTCGTGTTGTATAATTAAGAGGTTCTATACTTTGTTCACTAAAAAAACCCCATGAAGCTGTCAGCTCTAACAGGAGTCACGACATTTACTATTTCTGAAAAAAAAAAAGAAATCAGAGAAAGAAGGAGTGAAGTTTGTCCAGAAAAGACATTCAGTGTTTGCTATGCCTCCCTCAGTTAGCATTAGAGAAGCTTCTGCTTCTGCATCTGGAAGATGTGTTAGTGCAATCTGAAATACACATCGAACAAAACAAGCTGAGTCAGTGGTTTCATAAAACCATTTTGTTACCTGCACGATCCCAGTAAGGTAGATCATATGTGCCCTCAGTTTTTTTCTTGCTGTGAAAGAAAAAAAAAAAAAAGGAAAAAGGGTTATTTTAGCTAGTCTGCTTATCAAAAGATGCATTAATTAATGCTGACCAACTACCACCTTGGCTGTAACTGGTCCTCAAATTTAATGTATAAGCACCAGTAACCTGGCTTGCCTTCACCAGTCTGCTGCTACCAGAGAAACCAGATTTTAGTCAAAACACTTCTAATGAAAACAGTTACAAAGAGCTGTTTTGTCCTTGCTACTCAAGAGTGTATTTTCTCAGAAAGAATGCCATTCTTTCCACAAATGCAGACCACAGAGTTCCCACAGCAACACATGCAGTATTTCATTCCCACACACCAGGCTAACATTCATTTAAAGCACTTTCATCCATCTGTTCATTTACCGGTTTCTCCAATGCCACGCACAAACTAAGACAAGAATCAGAGTAGTGAAGACCATCACCAGCACTGGAACCAGAACTGCTGCCAATGCCACATCTGAAAGCCATTAAATTGAGTGGTGTCAGACAGAAAGAGCTTCTCATAAATCAGTTTTTGATTTGAAAATTACTTGGGTAAAGCACAGAGTTTTCACTTTTAGTGTCTATCACACCAGATCCCCCAGCTAAGCTACTCTGCTGGATGCTCCCACAGTGCAGGCTTCAATTAACATCTGGCTCTTCTACATGCATGCACAGCTGGTGGTTTTGAAGGGTTTTTCATCATAATCAACCAGTTTGTTTTAATATATGGTTTTTCCATTACAACAATGTATTCTGTTATTTATGCAGAAGATCCCTTAGTGCCACCACTTAAGTTTGAACCTACTTTAAGAAGTAAATTCCACAGTACCTTACCAGTTAATCCCAATCAGCCTGTGCTGGGTCTGTGTGTGTGATCCTGTCCCCTGCCATCCAAAGGACACTTCAGCAGTGCCCACATCTGCAGTGACTTTGCTCCCTTTTCTGACTGTTTTCTTCGACAAATGAAATGACTACACCAGGTGACATTTTTCAAATTTCATGTCAACAAGACTGCTCCAGAAAATATTTTCTATGTCAAAGGTGTTTTATTCTAATTATTAAATAAAGCAGTTACACCTGATTAATTCAGAAGGGAAGTCCAAGTTGCAAAAGCTGAACTCAGTGTGAAGAAGTTCTGGAAGATGGAAGTATTTTATATATACATATATATATAAAATATATATATTTATATATTACTTGGCAGATTATTTTTGTTTCTGCATGCAGTATGCAACTGTACATCTTTTATCATACTTGTATTTAATAACTGGAAAGCATTAGAAATCAAATATTGATGATCTGCTGTAGTATGTTAAGTTTTGAGAAAATTTCAATTCAGAAAGCATACTTAATATAGGCCAAAGCGCTATCAGGAGTTCCAAACACTTCTACTGTTTAACTGTGGATACCTTTGGTTACACTTGGAGTCACTGTAGTGTTTTTTATTTCAGGTGTGAAAGTTGTTTTATCTGTCTGCAGTGAAGTCTTCACTGAATGAATGAAGTCATCCATGAAGTCAGCATTCTTCTCATCATTCTTGTTCTGAGGTGGTGGTGGCAAGGTGAGTTTAGGAGCACGACCTTCAGAAGAAAAGAATTTATAAGGTAAGTTCTTGGAAGTGCTAGTTTTCCATATCTCCTTTTTAGGACAAGACAGCTGGAACCGTTTGCTATAAAGCTTTTGTTCACATTACATAATGAGGAAACCCCCTCCAGGAATCAATGACATGGAAAGCAAGTGATTGGCGTCTTTCGACATACTTATTTTGTAAATTACCTTGTGTACACCAAAATTCAGTATTTTCCTGGTTAAGTGTAGTAACTTTTGGATAAACTCAGATGTACCAGTTACAGAATGATTATGCAGCCAAAAAGTACTTCAATCTCATTGAAAATATACCCACAATATAACTTTTAACCTTAACAATTTCACTTACAACCTTACAAGTTTCATTTCTTATCTTGCACAGTTGAAAGCTTTCAGTTGTCTTACCTATACTAAACTGACATCCTAGCAATTCTACTTTCATTGCAATTTTCTGGTGCCATTTTACGGGGTTAATCCTAAAAAAACGTGCAATAATAGGCGGAATGAAATTATTGCGAACTTCCTGGTACAATTCAGTATTCCCTTGGAATATCTAGAAAAGAAGGTGAAAAAAAGAGAGAAACATTATGTTCTACAAACACAATAGCAATTAAGTAACTACTACCAATTTTGATGTTTTATTTAGGAAGAATAAGCAGTGAAGGATCCAATTCACCCCAGAACAGTGCTGCTGCCTGCACTTGTCCATTCCCTTGGCCCCATTAAATTTACAACTAAATGAAATAAAGAAAGCTGTGTGCACATGCATGCACACAGCTACATAGTTCAGAGTAAAGGTACCATGTAGTATCCAACTGATGCTCCCCAGGCAGTGCCTGCTGTTACACATCTCACATGTTTATGGCACTGAGTCATTCCAACTTGGGTCCTTTCTTGGGATTTTGCTCTTAACTTTTCAAGCATACATGGATAGCAAGGAGCTGTGACACTGTGCAAGCAGGAATTGAGCGGTGCCCTCACACAGCCCAGCAGTTCAGCACTGTCTGTCTGAGGATGGTGTTCATTAGAAAGCATTGGGAGGCACCCTCAAGTGTGTAACCACACTGTGCTCTCGTGGCTGCTGCCTGTAAGTGCTGAGCCACAGCCAAAGAATTTGGGCTCAGAACGTGAAAGCTCTTCTCAGTCTCATCTGGAGCCATGAGGTTCTGCAAGAGAAGGGCACCGGCTGCGTGAAGGATGAGCTCAAGCTGGTCCTTCACTGCCATGCTTGCACACAAAGAACTCATCAAAATGTGACAATACAGAATGAGTCTGGCTGAAGTTTAAAAGCAGTGAGCAGAGTCCCTGCAAGATGCAATGGAAGCACACTGACAAATTTACAGCTAACCATGGGTTTTTCACCCCCAAGCTGCTTAAAACAATACAGCAGCTTGGCCCAGTACTCCAACCCTCCCTCTCCTTTAGCAGGACTGGTTTGGCACCATCCCTTTTGGTAGGAAGTGAGCTGTCCCTCCATGTTAGTGCACAGCAGTGGGGCTTTGGCCCTGCCCATGCAACTCTGTTGTGCTGCTGCACCACTGAAGTGACAGTAAATGAGTTCTTTCTTTTGAAGGCATTTTTGATACAGCAAATCACAGTGGACACAGTGCAGAACAGAATTATGACACTTGCCAGGAAGAAGTCATTATTACAAGGAATTTTCTGCTCACTCACACCACTTGGTAACCAATAAAGCACCCTGCCATTCTTAAGGACAAGCACTGCATTGTGTAACAGCTGATGTGTCTGGCTAACATGGAGCAGTCAAGAGCTTTTAGCACATTTCTGATCAATGCAAATCACTGCTGTTTCAACCTTGATACACAAGAGAAGAGATTTCTGTATTGCACTCCTGAGTTTAAGGTATTTGAAGAAAATGACTAGAACATCCCTACAGGTCTGAAAAATTATTCCAGGAAAGTATCCATTCAGAAGAAGTCCCTGCCCTGAATTTAAGCTTATTATTCTAAAATATACTTAGCAGCAACAAATGAAGACAAAGTAAATGCAGGGGGCAAGCCTATGATGTTATTTTGGAAATAAATGAATAACACCAAGTAGTTAGTTGTATTTCATGTGTCCACAGCAGACTGGGTTTCAATTTACAGCCACTTTTCCCTTACTACTTTTTTTTTCCTTTTTTTTTTTTTTAATGACAGGCTTGTAGCTCCAGATCTCACCAAATAATTATTTGTTTTGGTAAGGATGCGAGGGAGAAGCAAATTACAGAAGTGACTTCCTGTGGGGATGCTGTACTGCATCCTTGCTTGTGCTGTGCCTGCCAGTGCCCATTACCAAAAGAAGGCACATCTGGCTGCCCAAGCAACACATGCAGAAGTTACAGATTAGGGACAGATGCCCAACTCTGAAAGTTAAATCTCAGGTTTCTGAGGCTCAGGTTTCTGAGGCTGAGGTTTCTGAGCATATAACAGCAAGGGCAAAAAGAATCAATGATGACTCTTACCTTCAATAAAGATTAACAGTAAAGATCTTTAGTCCAGGCTTTTATCAGTCAAGCTTTTCGTGTCTGGTGTTACAGAAGTAACTTAACTTTACCTGCACCTCCGTATTTTTTGTTACCCTAATTTTTGCATTAAAAAAAAATTTGCTTATGAGATCAATGCAATACAAACTTCTTCAGGAGAAATCACTTTCATATTCTTTTTATTATTAAACTCTTTCCATTTCCCTCTGTGCTGTTAGACAAAGCTTTTCCAACCTGCAACTCTGATTTGTCTTTTTCCCCCCAATTCAAACATTTTACTTTTTTTCATATATGAAAAGTTAAGAAAAGTTTTTCTTGAGCACTGCCGAACCTATAAAAGGTATTTGCAAAAAGGACTATAGGAAAATCTTGGAAAGCTTCTATTCTCTTGAAAAATGTTAGGAATTTCAAATATGTTTCAAAAAAACAGGGAATAGCACCTCCCAGTTGGTCTGCTGTTCTCAAAGGGAGAAGCCTGCAAACAGATGCATCCAAAAGCACATTTGTTTCAAGTGAGGTGATGGCAGATGGAGAGAAAATCTGCTATTTTGAACCAGACTGAACCATTTTTTCTGTCATTTAAATACAGCTGCCACTTCTGGGTACCTCTGATTCTTCATTCCCTGTCCCTTTAATGACACACAAAGTGCAAAGAAAGATCTGTTGCCTGTAATTTCAGGCTCCACAATTTGTTTCATTTCGTGAGCATGCAAGAGGAACAAAACATTCAAATTCAAGGCAAGAGCTGCAAAGATTTTTTAAGAAAATTATCAAACTAACACTGAAGCCTAAATCCAGGCAGCTTGCTAACTGAGATCTTATTTTATGGCCATAAGAGGGCACTCAAAACTAGCAAAATATGCTGGATTTTTCCTTGAGTATTTCACACCAACAGTCACTCTAGTTCACATGTAGGCTCAGACCCACCTGTAAATTCTCCTCCTCTCTTTCAAGGGTTTCCTACTGCAATTATGTTCAGTGTTCAAAAATCTCTTAATTTAACAAACTTCAGCCTTTTACTTCATCAACAGGATGCTACATCCTACCTTGAAACATTCTTAACCCAGAGTAAAGAGAAGATGACCAAGGACAGCCAAAGAGTGACCATTCTTAAAGCCTGTTTCTAAAAAACTACCAGGCTAGTAGTTAGTTACATGTATGTAATACCACAGGCCTACAGAACTAAGGTAAAATAAAACCAAGGATTTTAAAAACAAGAAGAAGGAAAATCTAGCTGCAGTCACATTATCAGGAATCCTGTCATTTCTTTTAAGAAAATCTGATCTGAACCACTGGAAAGACACGAATTTTCTCATTTTTACTGTCTATTAAATACTGCAGAACTTTAAACACAGGGGAAATAAGATTATCTTGCTGCTAACATTAGGGACTTTTTCTGTGTGGCAAAACATTTGCAGTCTGAACATACACCCTCTGCAAAGGCTACTCTCTTATATAAGAAACTTAACAACATTTGGTTAAAAATTGAGATTGACAAAAACATAAAACATGAAAAATTATACAACCCCTAACATTTATTCTGTAACCACAAGAGGATAAGAAAGTAAAGCTTAATTTTAAAACATGTAGCCTATTTTAAAAGAAATACAATTATTCTTGAAGTGATGCAGTACCACGCAGAGTACCACTGGCAACAGAAGTTTCTTGTATAGAATATTCCCACCCCAAATAGTAATAAAAATAATATCTGAGCTTTAGAACTGTCCAAATTCTCACATATTTGCATATGGTCATATTTTCCTGCTGTTTATGATTCAAAATAACACTGAAGAGTTATTTAATCATTCTTCACCATACCAAAATGAGTTGTATTTACAATTGTGAAATCTCTATAGAACATACCTACAAGGCATGTGGTATTTTTTACCTTATCTTTATCCATGCCAGGTTCTCTGTACACTGTCCACTTCTGTGCATCATCACTGTATAAAATTCTGTAGGCTGAGACATAATAGTAGTGCTCTGCTAAAGTTGATCCAGTAGTTATAATACCTGTGAAATTTGAAGCGCCCAGTTAAGACCAAAAACTGGTAACACTTTGTAAAAATTAACAGATCAGTTTTTGAATCCAAAGTTGCATAGCTGAGAGTCTTCACAGGTCCAGTTAATTTCAGGAAGTTTTACCCAAAGTACCAGGGTCTGAAACTTCCACAGTAACTGAAACTTAGTAATCATTTTACTTACTCTATGTTTTAATTTTCATGACATAACCTTGCTAAGCCCTTTTCCCCCCATTTCTTGATGGAAACAGCCCGTTCATTTGACCACAGCCCACTCCTGTCCCCTGCTGCTGACACAGCCCTTCTTGTACTGCCAACCTAAAGGCACCACTGAAAGAACTGCAGCTTCCTACAGCTGATGCTGCAGCACAACTCACACAGGAAAGCTGTTTTGGAAAAGCTTATTAGCACAGGAATTAGAGGAGTAATGCAAAATCCAAAGAGTCCCCAGGGAGGTAATAACAAAGGCCACTGGTAAACCCAAGTTGCTTAATGGCAGGAAGCCATGCTGCTGATATGAGGGTGTGCAGCTGAGGTTACAGAGACCAGCTCAGGCATTTTGGAAAGACAAACCCAAACTGATCAGCAGAACATGTTTCACAATAGCCTTTAAGCCCTGGACCCTATGAAGCCCTCCACCTAAATCCAATTTATTTTTGATTTACATCAGATGACAAACATGCCCATTAACAACAGCAAATCACCTCTGAACAATGAAACCAGAAAACACTAACATTGGCACTGAAGATACAACAGCTGCACAGCTACCCTGGAGATTAAACCCAAAATGCCAACACCTCATGAAGATTAAACCCAAAAAGCCAACCAGTGCTTCACTACTTGGAATGGGCAACACTGCAGTCAACAGGAATTGGTAACCATGAGCTGGCTGCTCAACTCCCAGTACAGAAAACAAACCATCCAGAGCAGCCTGGGAAACAGCACCTACAGCCGTCTCTCCAAATCAACGCAGCTGCTAAAATCACCCCCTCTGTGAAGGAGCACAGCCTAACCTGCCTAAGCCTGCACTGCGGGGCCTGTTTTCTCTGGAAAGGCCCAGCAGAGACTGCTGAGGGGGCTGCAGTCCCCAGCTCTGGGCCCAGCCCCGTTTGAGGCAAGGAGGTGAAGGGAAGGCTGCCAGCAGCCTTCCCGTGTCTGCTGCTCCCTCACACTGCACTGGAACTGCTCCTACCCCTGCTGTCGGATTCACTGCGGCCGTGACGGGCAGTAGGGAAAGCCTAGGAACACAATCAGTACACCTGCATCAGAGGTACCAGTGGGCTGAGCTGACTGGATTTCCACCTGCACCTTCAAGGAGACAGTAAGGAGGAAAAGGGAAATACCAAGGATCCAGTAAAACCACAGGAAACACTTCAACAAATTCTGATGGAAGAGATGTCTTCTGCCATGAAACTACACCTCTTCAGCTCCAGGTTCCTCAGTGTATATACCTAGGACATGGAACCAAATTCAGTGCCACCCGAGCTTTATCTAAAGGCCCAGAACTGGAAAAAAGGATGTCTGTAACCAAACTTTTAGAAAGCTGCTGAGAAGCCACATCAGATTCACTCACCTGTTATTTTCTTTTCTTTATTCAAGTCAATCTGCAACCACTGATGTTCATCATTGATAAAAGCAGCCCAAGGAGGTCCAAGCCTTTTTAGTCTGGCATTTTCAGGTTTCCAAATGTTTACTTGTCCTGTTTGGTTAGGCCACTCAAGAATAGATGATGATGTGATGTGGGAATCAGGAATCACCCCAGATTCCATCCCCAGTGTCCCATAGCAACCTGAACAATAGAAAAGGTGACGACTGAAAATGAGATATGACGTTACGCTGCTTGGATTTTAAGATTTTACATGCAAATATTAAACTGCTGTCTAAATTTATTCCGTAACAACAATACCAACAAAACACACTGTCTTTTGCTTTCTAACAGGGATACTAGAACCAAACTAGTCATGAGAATGCCATGATTTATGCCTGTTCCAAGAGCAATGTGGGTATTCTCTCCCTCACCACAGTCACACAGAGCACTCGACGAGAAGCACCGGGGACCTTTCATGGTTTAAGAGTATCTATGGTTCATGCAGGAATGGGAAACAGACTACTGGTTCATTTGTTCCTTTTTTGTGTCTATATAATTTCCTGGGTTTTTAGAACAACCCCAGGATCACAGTGTTAATTTGAAAAAAACCAAAGCATGTAGGAAGTCATGTCATAATCCTGGCCTTGAGCTCAAATACATCTTTGAAATTAGTTACATTTTTCTGGTCATCATTCTTACTAGTTTCTTCCCACACTGAATTCTGCTAGTGGCTAAAGAACATCTCCTGAATTCAGGGCTCAATTTCTTGTCCTGTAATACCAACAGTTTTCCCCTCTCAAATGCACAGTCCCCAGAAGTATCAGCACAGAGCAATCTTTGCCTTCAGTCAGGCCTGTGGAACAACCCAGCCTAGTTTCCCTTCTCCTTCCCTGCACCTTGTCTCTAGCTTATTCAATAATTTCTCACATCACTGAAATTCAGAGTCCAGATCAGCGTTTTGTCCTATCTCTTCCAATTTCCAGGCCATTTAATTACTTTCATACACACTGTCAGATCATATTCTGAAAGACAAAAGAACCCAGCAAACCCTGCCTGGGATCACTGTGTTTAATATTCTCTATGCATAAGGACACCAGATATGTAATTCTTTCTTTCAGCTCTTGCAGAGGTCTGGGAGAGAAATAATTTTAATATTATGTGCATTGTATTTTCTAATTTTTGCTTGTTTATACATTTCCATCACCAAACACTCCTGCCTATCAGATTCCTCTCTTTATATCCCCATTCACTGTCCCTTTTATTTATGTATTAGGAAAAGTATTTGTTTACTTTTGAAGAGTAGGTGCATGACTCCCCCTCTTTCCTTTTTTAACTTTATCTTTGTGAAAAGCAGACACGATGATTTATGGTTTTTACATTGTTATTAAAACAGTTAAAGAGACTAAGGAAAGGCCCCTGTCTTCACAGTGTTTCCAACATCCACTCAGAGATGGCATTTAAAGTGACCTACAGGAAAACTACCTTCCACTTAGAAAACTACAGCCAATTTATTTGAAAACCAGGTAAGACAGAAAGAAAAACATGCAAAGCAGTAAAGCTTCAAAAAGGGTCAACACTTGTTACACCAATCATCAACCTGGTACACATGGACAAAACAAAACATAGCAGCCAAGAAAGGACACAACTTAGAGCAAGGCCCAAGATGCCCTTCCAGAGCGAGAGAGACAGTCATTTATCACATAGCATCCAGTTGCACAAAAATGGGAGATAAAGAAGCCAAAAGGGGGTGGACAAAAGTGAGGAATCATTTTGAGATTTCTTCCAGCTTTCTAAATAGACAACCAGGAAAGTAAGGAGTAAACCTGGAAGAAAACTAGAACATACAGTTTTTACAAATAGAGAGCAACTCTCAAGTGCCCAGCTCTGCTTTAGCAGTGTGTTTTAAGTGTAAGAGTCAAGGCACTTTATAGACTACAACAGGGAACATAACCTGAAAGAATCTCTTCCTGCAGATAAGCAAGGCTTACTTTAAATATCACTGTACCTATAAATGGGGTGATGATGAATCATCAAATTGAGCTAGTAAAACAATTAAAAAATATACATTATTGAGGAATGCACTAAAAAAAAAGTCTCACAAATGAGAACAAAAATTAAGAAATCAAATGCCTGCACATTTATTTCTATTCACAAAGTTTGTATGAAAGCTATAACATGTAATACATGTGATAACGCTTACCACTCGTCTTAAAGGTGAAGAGACTTGTAGATAAGGGTCCCCTGCAGAGAACAAAAGATGATGTTTTGCAGTACCCAGTGAGGAAAACTGAAACAAATTGTCTTCAATTTATTTTTCTTGTCTGACTGCTGGCCACTGAAACCTATGCACATATGCCTGAACAAGCACTTAACATCCTGCCAGCAAGTTGCAGCGCTTTCAGTACAAACACCTTCTCAACTGAAATCTAGTCCAGAGATACTGGGTTAAAGAATTTCAAACAAACATCTACCCAGCAAAGTGCAAGACTTCAGTTAAAATGCTTTCCTTTCAAATTAAGCTAATCACAATAACACAAATCAATCTCCTGTGATTGCTTTCATTCATGGGACGTAAAATACAATGACAAGCTACACTCTTTCCCTGCAACTGAAAAGCTGCCATTAAATTACTGGTTTTCCACAGACCAGGAGGAATTTATGGCCAAGATGGTAAAAACTCCTTGCAGAATTAGGAAAATGATAATTTCTGGTCTAGAGATTAAAGATACTTGGTAAAACAATTAAACCACAGCAAAAGTGTGAGAAACTTAGCGAAGAGAACCTGTTCAGGGAACACGGAGCTGCACTAGCTGAAATTAATCCCTCAGTGAGACACTACCTCTAAGGTGCTAAAGATAAGGAAATCATAGAAAGGACACTTACACTTCTGAGGTGACATTGTTAGCCAAGGAACCTTCATAGTATGGAATGCCCTTGCTGATTACAACATTAATTTGACCACCCAGAGTATTTGACACGACGCCTGCGTGAACACCAGCCATACAAAGTGATGATGACTTGAAGAAGGGAGGGAAAGAAAAATTTAATACTACTAAGTAAATAAATTAAACACTACAACACATATTGTAAGTGTTACACTGTCCAATTACATGTTACTGTTACATTAAAAGACTCTTCTTAGTTAACTGTTACCTTGGTTATTTAGAAACCATTCACCTTTATTTAATACTGAATTTATGAAAAAACATAAAAAGAAGGCCCTACATTTCACTGTGTCCTTGCCCAGATGTATTTGGAATGTAACTGTTGTAATCAAATAACCTCAAACCAACACCAAGGTGAATCAGTCTGAAGAAGCCAGACAGCCAGGCTCAGCCTGTAACAAATTATGTTAGACAACAGAAGTTGAAGATGTAAATACATAGACAACCTTTTAATAGAAAGCACATTGAAAGTATGTTTGTTTATTTTCTCAAAATTAAGGGGTGATGCACTGCAGATTTTGTAGCTTTTTGCCAAGGGGTTGTATTTTTTAATCTTAAATTGGGGTTAAACATGGTTTAACCATCCAGCACTCTCATCCATATAAAGCCATGGTAATGCATACAACTCATCCTAAACAAGTCAATTACCTATGTTGTACAAGGCAGTGAAGATCAGTGATAAAAAATGTTTTTGCATAGTATCATGTTCTTGCCTTCTCTCCCTGGGTGACAGAATCTACCAACAAATGTCACAGTGACACTTCCCTGGCTTGCAGGCTGCCTGTGCCACAGTGAGTGGGACTCATGACACCAAGTCCTTCAGGCTTGCACAGAGTAAGCTCACATCCAGCAGGTCTGGGATCCTCTTTCCATTCAAGCAAGAGTACAGGATTCTGCAGGAGATGCAGCTCTCACCTCCCCACTCACCAGATGTCAGCAATGAGAGCTCCGAGCCCTCAAGGACTGTGGACATTAGGGTCACACAGGAAAGAGTCAAGATTTTGGGTATTTTTTAAAGCAGCAACCAGTTCCTGTACATTTGAAAGAGATGCATGAGAAACCTCTACCTGAAACTTGGTCTAAAGTGCTGGACAATTTCATTTCTTTCCACACAGCCTGACTTCTGGGAAATTCTCTGCCTTTTCTGAGTGATAAAGTATACAAAAAGAAAGTCACAAGGCATTTATTTCCTTAAGTTTCCTTTTCCTCCATAGAAAACAATTATTCCAGATTTTGGCAAAAAAACTCCCAACAAGCAGAACTCCCACAGATGCTGCAAATTTGTGAGGCAGAGAATCAATTTCATCTTGTTACCAGCTACAAAAATGACCTTGCAGCCATTTAGTGAGGACTCACTGTGGACCAGGACATATAACACAGTTACACTGTGGTGACATTTTTACATGGAGGTGATTGTTTAAGCAAGTAGCCTTGGATTTACAAATATTTGGGAAGAAAACCAGACAGACACATTTCAAGTTCATATTTAATACTAAAATCTTTGATTACTAACATTTTTACATTGTCTTTCCTCTGTGCTCGATCTAAGGGCTTATCAAAAGAGTATTTTAAGATAAAAAGCAAAGATTTCATGTAATTTTTAATAGAGTGCTAGCAAAATTATAATCACTTAAAAATAAACAAAGTGAACATCCTCCCATCCTATGGCAAGCTCATTAATTGACCTTCAAAGGCTTACATTAGAAAAATACTGTATAGGGTTTTGCAGTGTTTTAAGTAAATAGTACATTATTAAAGATGCTCATTAACAATTTATAGAACTACTGTTACAGTATTAACTTTGTTGTGCAAATTATTTTATAGCTGCTGAGCATAAACAGTATTTCATCTCTCAAGTGTAACAAAAATTAAGATAGCCACTGAGACACTGCTGAGAGAGGCATTACAGTGTCAAAAACAAGAGGACATCATTGAAAGAACTGGTTCTTTCTTTATAAATCTCACTTTTCTAACCTGAGAAAGCCAACAAAAACAAAACAGGAAGTAGAAAAACCACCTAACCTTTTGATTGATCCACCCTTGTCTGCAGGCCTTACAAAAATATTTAAGACTCCACTACACCACTCCTTGGAGATGTTACCATCTGAAGCACCTGTCATTTAGCACCAGTGCTCAAAAATGAGTACCATATTATTCACTCTCAGGAGGTACAAATCCCAGCATACAGGAAGTACAACCAATGCCAACAACTAAAACTGGCTTGTATTATCCACCACGTGTTTTACCAAAACTCCCTCGAGCCCGTGGTGTTTTTACTTACATCTCTGTATCCATGAGGAATAGTGCCTGAAATACCAGCAAAAGGAATCACACATCCAGCTGGACAATACTTACTGAAAGAGAATGAAATATCAAGTCAGGATATGCGTGCACCTACAAGTCTCCTACTGTTATAGAACAGTTACTATGTTTTGGATTTACAACACTCTGCTATTCATGTATCACCATGTAATGATACCTTCTAATGGAAGGCCTATCAAACCAGACCAAAAATACTCACAAGTACGCAACAGCAGAACAGACCTTTGAAAATGTTTTAAGTTTCAGCTGAAAGTACAGTCCCAATCTCAATATAATGAATTAATAAAGCTGGCATTTTATAATATAAATACCACATGGCTCCTGTAAATTCAAAGTCATATAAGTAACAATATTAATGAATTTTATTTTATGAACTAGAGACCTGCATATCTATTTGTTTTGCATCCTTAAATAAAACATCTGAAAAGTAATGTTATTTTGTAACAGCTTTTGGCAATGCTTTAATAATAAAAATCTGGCCAAATTACCACTAGCTCATGAAAAGCAAGAGGCAAGACACCAGCACCTCTGGAGCAAGCCTGTGTTCATGTTCCAGGGCCATTTTATACTGCACACATGAAAATTATTACATCTTCAAGAGCTAAAAGTAAAGTGGAGTAAACTCATTAACATTTTCACCACAGTTCACCAACAGCTGAAGCAACGTTGTAGGTTCCATGAAAACAGTGGGATTCAGAGACTTCGTCACATGTTAAGGCCACAACCTACAGTTACAGCCCTATTTTGGAACCTAAGAAAATGAAGGAGAAATGCAAAGGTTGTACTTTGGAATGTTTCATGATGCCATGGCTTAAGTTCTCCAAAAAGTAAGCTTAGATTATCCACAACAGTCTGTAGCTTTAAACACTGTCTTTGCTTTAGATGGAAATGGAGAAGGAGAAAACAGGGAAATGACACATTTCCCCCATCAGAATGTACAGCATTCTGTGTCTCCACAGAACCTCATTAATGAGCATCAAACTGTGAAATGGGTTTGCAATTTCTAACACATTCCATTATTTAGTGCTCCTTAGGTAACTGTAATGTGAATTTCAGTAATTAAGTTGTGTACCTGCTGTAATATGTTTACAAAAGCAATATTCTTTCTATGGAAATGAGATATTAGCTCCTATGTGTTAGTGCAAATTAACGAGGTTCTACTGTATACTGCATGTATATAACACAAATGGGAGAGACAGGAAGAGGAAGGAGGAGTGCAAATATCAAAATTCTTCAGCTCTAACTCTAATTAGTTTGTGTCTCAAGTTCTCTGGATGGCCAATTTTCAAGCTGCATCAGATATAAGTAACAAAGCCAAGTAGAAACACTAAAATTACTTCATTAAAGAGACTGAGAAGGAAACAGGTAAAAATCAGTCTTACTTGAATTCTGGTTCGGAAAAGTGACTTGCATAGTCTAAACAGGTAATTAAGTCTGGAAAGAAAAAATGTTAGGTCAAGAGGATGATAAAAAGACAACAAGCTTGAGTATGCTTTTTAAAGTGCAGGAAAACATACATTTGAGCCTCTGAGGCTTAACCAAAAGTCTCAGAATGAAAAGAAAAAAAATCCTACTGTATTTTCTTGCAACAGATTTTGTATTACAGTAGAACCTTGCTAATTTGTCTGAGTAACTGGGAAATCTACCGAGAATATGACAAAAGGTAAGGTTACATACTACAAAAATTCATTTTCTGTGCAGCTTAATTTTAATTTATAGCTATACTTCAGAGTAAATCAGAGGCAGAAACATAAGCTCTTTTCACAAAATTAAATTAATAAGCTAAAGAGGCCTGTGTTTCCAGCATTTAATGGTTCTGCAGTGCTGAACCCAAGCACCACAGTGAACAAATGTTAGAATGCCATGTTATTGGCATTCATGACTGATAACACAAATTTCATGTTTGTGTCTGCTGTGTATCAACACATACAGTCCAAAATAAAGAAAGGAAAGCATCAAAACCCCTACAAAATTAAAAACTGAAACTCTTTATCTGCTCTTTTTAGAATAACTTCCAGATAGGATTTTTGCCTTCTGAAGCAGTTGCTGGCACTCCTTCACTTCCTTGCAGACCACATATATCACTCACCTTTACAATGAGTGGGAGGAGATGCAAAACAAATACAGCAACCTCTTTCAGAGGCTTAAAGTAATCAAAACCATGTAAAAAAACCAAGAAAAAGACAAAAAACTAGTCAGCAAATTATGTAATAAAAGAGCTGAGGGAGTAGAGGATACTGCTACTGAAATAAAAATTTCCATGAGGTTAGTCTGTGTAACACATAGACAGTTTGATAAGAAAACTTGTTAGCTATCTGCCACCTTGACTACTGCCTGAAAAAAATGCATTTTGTCCTGAATCTGAACCAGTTCTTTCATTTATAAGACAACTGACATTTTTCCTCTGCTATGCAAGGCAAGCTTTGATACCATTTCTTTAAAATTACAGCAACTTTTAGGTAGCTGGCAGTCTAATTTTCTACACAGAAGTATCATGAAAAGTATATTAAATTTTTAGAAGCTATTTTTGAGAATGTGAGAGTAAATTATTTAGTTCTGTGTTTCTACTAGATAGCTCTAATTTTGCCAGCGAAGAAAAATTACTAAATAATTATAAATACCTGATTTGTCAGTGGTTGAATAAGCTGCAAGAAATCCACGTCCAGAAGTGTGAATTCCACTCATGAACTGTACTGTGACTTCATTACTTTTTGAAATAATTAAACCATCCATTTGAAATCCAAAACCACAGTATTTTCCTGTGAAGAGAAGAAGGAGAACAAATATTGACTTAAAACAACATGAGTAATAAGCATCTTATTCAATTTTGAGCATCTTATTTCATCTGCAACATAGGCTCACATTAGTTCTGGTGTATATTCAAAAGCAAATACATGAGCATGACACTAAATAATGTGCTTAGTGACCATTTAAAGCACATGGCAGACTGTGAGATCCACATTTGTTTTGTCACTGTCATCAGGTCTCCCACACCCCAACACTTGCAGATAAATGTGACCTTATCCCATTCACCTCTAGCCATTGCGTAACCTCCACAGTCAGCGCTTCAAAGAACATGAGGAATCTCTCAAGGAAAAGGATCAAGTTAGGACAATGAGAAGCATCTACAGAAGCAAATGAGAAAAAAGCCCTCCTTTCCCCTCAGCTGCTGGAGCACTCCTTCCTCATAGACTCTTTCATGGTTTCTGTCAAGTACTTTCCTTAATTCTGGACAACAGCAAGCACAACTCACTGCATTTCAGCAGTATCATACATGTATCATATCACAGGTGAGCACCATTAATACACATTACCAGTTAGTTCTCTTTCTGTTTTGTCACACCTAAAAAAATCCAACAGAAGTTCTGTACCTGGGTACTTCTCTTACCATACAAAATGAACAAAAGTAACACAATTTCAGCTGCTGCGGTCTGCAGATGTTGATAGTATTTACCCTACAAAGTTCTACAACTGCTACCAAATCACATTCATGGATGAATGGCTGTTACACAGACCCCAGTCAATGGGGAATTCTCCAGTCCTACTAACTAGAAACTTTAGAAAAGGTACTGAGCAGTTAATTAACTTGTTAAGAAAATAATAATCTTCCGTTCTACAGGCTACCTTGATCATTTGATATTGTAAAAACCATCTGTAACCCTATTTAAGATTCTGCAGTAGATAATCAAAGTGGATAATCACCAGCAGTAAATGACACTGCCTCTGTTTTAGCTAATCACTCCATTTGCTTTCCTTGTAATAAGTATGTTATCATATTGTAAAATAGCAGAAAAAGAGGCAAGACTCCTTCCTCAAATAAAGGCAAATTACAATACCAAAGTAAAGGCAGTGGAGTAGCATCGTCCTGCAGGAATAGCTCTTAACAAATATAATACAAAATAAATAGAATATGTCAATTTCCTTTAAAAAGTGATCTGCACTCCCAAACACCAATAAAACAATGTTAAAAAATTTTAGAAGTTAAAATACAAATTCCTATCATTATTCAGAGCTTTCCAGATGTTACTTATTCAGGTAGGTTTTTTTTAACAAAGCAAGGGTATCTTCTAATAAAACCCAGAAAACAGATTTTACAATACTTAAATGCAATTTATATTATACCAACACAACCTTTTCTTTTCCCTTTTTAAAGTTTTGTTTCCAGCCACTGGATCTTGTTACGTGATTGACCATCATGACCATCCTCTCAAAACACCATTTATCCCCTTCTTCAGGCAAACACACAGTGCAAGCCATTTAAATCTAGCTTGGATAAACTCTCCAGTGCTGCTTGCACCATGGACATATGGCCTTTTACAAACTGTAGAGTGATGCACCTTATGATTCACAGCAAGACATACTTTTGAGACTATAAATCATTTTTCTACCTCTTCCCTGGCCTCCTGCCCGATATTTGTCAATCTTTGAAAAGGCAAGCACCAGGAATGGACAAAGCATGACTGCAGTAACACCTCTGTCACCTGTATGTGCAGAAGATGTAATATTGCTCTTCTGTCTGTATGACTGAAGGACCCCACGTGCTTTTGTACAGCAACATTACAGCAGGAGAGGGAACTCCCATGTCTTAAATAAGTACATCTGCCTGCAGATGCACAGTGATTGGACTGTAATGAAATCTAATAAAAAACTCCTCTAGATCTTACTTATACTAGAGACAAACCTAACACTGAGCATTTGAAGCTTCTTTTGATTTCTTAATAAATACTCAACAGGCTTGGAATAAGCACTAGCCCTCAAAAGCTTCATTAGAAACCCTCTCTGTTTATCAATGAACCCAGTAACAATTTATTTTTTAATCGAACCAGCCAACCTTTAAGTCAATTTAGGTTAAAAAAGGTATGACTGAATTTCAGATTTTATTTAAAACAAGTATTTTAATGTTAGACCATGTCAGTAGTCTTGAATGGAAAAGCTCAGGATAAATCCAGATTTCTCCCAAGAAAATTCAAGTCACTGTTTAATCTCTCCAGTGTCTGTTGCTTCAAACACGAAAAAACCCCAAACCCTGTATGATCTGTATTTGCCATTGTTAACATCACTGTTTGTCCTGTGATTTAATTTATTAAGAGCAGAACAACACACACATTTGCTTGACATACTGTGCTGCTACACCAGCAGGCCACAGCTGAAAAGCAAGAGAAACAAATGAAGCAGGCATTTACTCGAACCCATGAAGTCCCTTGTAAAAGTGAGTAATAGACTTATCAGAACTTGACGTTCCTTGCCATTTAAGGCATTCAGTGTTTCCTATTTTAGACCAAGTCTGGCTCAGCAGCTCCAAGCACATACTCATTTTCACACACACTTACCTAGGTAACAGTTGGAAAAGAGGTTAACAAAGCTAACAGTCCACTAGCCTCTTTAGAAAAAGACTCAATTTAGCGGGATCAGCATTTGAACTGCACAAAAACGGTCTCAGTGAGTAAATCTCTCTTTCTCTCTCTCCAAATTAAAGCTTCAGGAAAGAAAATAAAGTTAATCTGCATAATAACAACTAATTTTAGAGAAGGAAGAATGACAACTCATTTTGAGTTTTATGCAAAGTAACCACAAGAGCCTTAACACTCTACATATACCTTGATGCAGATGATAACATCACACTGCTATATGAAAAAAACCCCACTGACTTCTAATCATCAAATTCTCCTGAAGAGAACAAAATCTAAGAACATTATCAGAAGATGGAGGATATTTGCACTACACACCTGAAGCCTGACAGCCTTTAACACCACCAAGATGAACAGCTAAAGTCAGAGTGAATCCATATAAAAAGAAAGGCATTTCAGGTAAGATATGTATCTATATATAGCTATAGATATAGATACATATATGTACATACGTCTTTCTTTAAAAATGAAGATGCTTCTAGTTTTACAGTTCCCTCTCCACTGCTTACAAGAACTTTGCAAGCTACTGGGAAACGTCAGAGAAAAAACCCCTACATTGCAGTAGAGCTTCCTTTGAGAATCTCAAGAATGAAAGATTATTACAGGATCTGTGTTGCGTTTAGCACACAGTTGTTGTCAAAAAGTAACAAAAGTACCAACAGTACACCCGAGTTCTATACAAGACAACAGTTCTCAAATAGTGATAATTAAAGCTCCTACCTATCTCTGTCCTGTTGGGGCCAATGCCATTATGAACTCTTAGGTAACTGGAATGACAGGAATCTGAGTCATCAATATCAAAATCACCAAACTTGAGCTGAACTCGCTGCCCAGGCTTCACACGGATTTCCCATTCGCAAACGGTGCTGTTGGGAGAGGTCCGGGGGTAGTTTATGGAGGCCAGGGTCCCACTCTCAGGGCCCAGCACAGTGTGTCCACACCCATCACCTAGGAAAGAAGAAAAAGAAATCAGCTCCCATGTTCATCTTCAAAGCCTCACGTGACACCACACCAACCATGGTGCAAGAAAACAGGCAAATGACACAGCAATGGTGAGAAAAAACCATCTAACTAATGTTTTTTGCTTAGCTTATCATCAGAGAGGGCTGCTACAGCTTCCTCAGTGAGATGGAAATTTACCCGTAATGGCTTAAAAAATGGCATGGACAGTACAGGAAGTGTCCCTGCTACTTTATATTCCCTCAACACCACAGTACAGAAGGAAACAGATGCTGAAAAGGACAGAGAAACCTGACAGTAAAACAAGAGCACATTGGTTTTACTGCATTACTGTACTGACAACATAATGAAAAAGAAGTAGAAAGCCAATGGACAGCAAATAAAATGCAGCAACTTAAATACAGCTCTGACATTACCAAACTGCTAATATGTTGTTTCCTGCTGCACCACTATTTAAATGCTGCAATTCACATACTCGATTTTTTGGAATTTGCACAACAAATGAAATCCTAACTCCAGCTTGGAGCCCTCTACCTAACATTTGAGTATTAATTTTAAACAGCTGTAACAGTACTAAAACCAGTTTGTTTAACAAATGGAAAACAAGGCCACAAATTGTATATTGTCAATATAAAATTATAAAGAGCAAACAGATAAATTCAATTACTCAACATCTAGACATGTTTCTCCCCCAGTAAGCAGCACAAAAAGTGTAAGAATTTCTGTGCTGGTTTAGAAGGGTGAATGTTCTCAGAGTAACGTTCACAATGATCACCATGATTTGTATTGACAGAAGTTTGTTTTGACAGCTAAAAGTGTTTCATATTATACAACAATATGTGTAGTTTCTCTACTAAATACGAAAAGGTAAGCCAAGCTTTAGGTACAAAAACTGTACGCATATTGAAGAATTTTAAGTACATTTCAAAATGCTTAAATGTATTACATGTTAGACTGAGTGGATAAGTAAGTCTAATGCACTGATGTGGAACAAAACCCCTGTGATTAATTTAACCAGGTCTGATTAATCTGTTGGCAAACACACCTAATTTCTGCTAACAAAAACTAGTCTCCTTGTAATTTGAGCACATTGAAGGATAGCTGCATGTTATAAAAGCTAAAGTGCTGTTGGTATACACAGAATCATAAACAGACGCAGATGTAAACTGCAGCTTTTTACCTTGCTAGCAGTCTTGAATGAAAATGATACATCTTCGGAAAAGTTAACTGCAATATCTGCTTAGTGAGATCAAAACTTTTATTTCTAAAGCTGTTGTTCAGCCATGTTTTTATTACTGTGATTTGCTTTAAAACACTTTGCTCTATCCCACGGCAAATATTATTTCCTTTTGGGGGATAGCTGATAAAATTACTCTTGTAAGTTAGGGTTTTTCTAACGTGAAACACCACTGTCCAACATTACAAAGAGGTAACTTAAACCGCATGCTGTACGCATCATTGTAATCCTGGTTTCTTTCAAAAGGCATGTTATAAACCTAAGAAAAGTGAAAGTTTTATCATGCAGAACCTGTATGGCCTTGGTTTATTAGCCACTAAGCATTCAAATGTCAGATTCCTGATTAGTCTTAACATGTTACACTTAACAATAAAAGATTCCTTTTCTAGTAAAATGGCTTTTCACAAGCAAGTACTCACACACACTACAAAATGCATGGAATTTATTATATTAACAACAACAAAAACAACAAATATATTCATGGTGAATATATTTGGGGTTAGAATTTTAAAACTCTTTATATTGCAGACATAAAAATAATTATCAACACAAGCAGCAGTCAGTTTTAAGTTATGTCCTGAACAAAAGCAACGAGCCATTAACCAATTCTGTGTTTTTCCTACTCCATGGTAAACAACTGCTTATTAACTCATAGATTGAAAATACTCTGCAGATACACTGACACAGTGGCCTTTTGAACATGAAATCATAGTAGCTTTCACCTGTGTGGGCAGATACACTGTTCTGAGTGCATTTTATGGAAAATAAAAATGCTTGCATGAACTACAATGCTCAGAAGTTAATTATTTCTCATTTCTATAGGGCTGTTATTGCAATGCAGTAACCACACAAATACTATTTCTTAAAACCAGGAATACCAATAATGCACATGATTCTGTATCTTTGATTCTTCCCCACATTCTTCCATCTCAAGCCTATACTGCTGGAAATCGAAGGAGAGCTTGGGTCTCCTCTTTGACCCAAAATGTAAATTTCTCCAGTTAAAAGTAGAAAAGATCATTCCTAACATTCATTTAAACACTTCTCTCCACTAGATTGCTGTTTAGCTGTCTCAAGCATCAAACAATACCTGCACTGTGCTTGCATGATGAACAAACACGGCACAGCTTTCTGATGGGAGAAGCAAAAGAACTCCAAAACAACTAAACACATTCAGGTGATAAAATACAAATAAAATGTTTTAAGTTTTTAAAAAACATTGGGCTTTTTCTTTTAAAGACACATCACTAAAAAATGACAACATTATCCCCTGTAGTTTGGAACAATGTCTTGTTTCCCATGGCTAGAGAAAAAAACTTTCTGATTTTCCTCACACAGTTTAACAAAAATGCCAGTCTCAAACCTCCCTTTTATTATAGGCTTTCTTGAAAACTTGAGAGGAAAAGTACTCCTCTACTCTTATTAAAGAACCTGCTGTCAAATCATACTAAAAAGGGAGGGAAAGGAAAAACAGTTGTGCTGAACTGCAGCATCTTACTATAAAGGCAATTTTTAAAAGTAGCTCGTTCTGAATGGACATATTAGATCTTTTTATTGTATTTCACTTAGGTTAGTGATAACAGAAATGCCAGACACTTCATGCCTGAAGAATTTGAAGGTTACCGTGGCATATACAGTCTGCTAAGGGCAGCAGCATCACTCATGAGCTGTTTGGAAAATTTTCAAAATCACAATTCCAGTGAAACTCGCAGAACAACGAAACCACGTTCTGTTGTATTGGTACTATAAAAGGGCAGTTCTTGAGCCTCTCCATGAAACGTGGTGCTTCATCATTTCTGCCATGCTTATTTAAACACCAGTGATGAACTCCAGAGACACGTACACACATCCAGCATTAGGGGAGCAATTTGCAACATTTGGCCATTTCTCCAAGAAAAAGCACAATTCTTTGCACTACAGCAGCACGTATAGGACAGCAGTCACTTCGTTCATTTGGAGGTCATTAAGTGCCACAGAATCTTTTGCTTCTGTTAATCTGTGCATGTGAGAGCAGAATATTTGAGAACACACTGAAGAGAGACATCAATTCCCTAATTAATTATTCCTGAATGGGCTAACAACCTCTGTTGTCAGTACACGGCTGAACAAGCCTCCTGCTCTCTTTCAGACTTCCCTGTCACACCACAGACCCCCTGCACCTGCAGGATAGATAAAGCCCTTTGTTGAAGCACCAGATCTCTTGTGTGCACACATCACACCTGACACTTAAAAGGCCTGCAGACGCGCATCCAATTTCACATGTCCTGGGGACCAAGTTCACAGCCAAGAGGAAAAGCTCAGCTCTTCACCAAAACTTGTGTTAGAAACACGGGCACCTCTTAATCAGCTGGCAGAAGAAGGCAGACTGCTGTCATCAGGAGAATGATCCATCTCTGGATGCATCTGCAGGCACCTCTGAATGCAGTCTGGATGAAGCCTCCTGACAGATCCCATACGACCCCGAGGCCATGGGACATTGATGTCTGATGCAATCATGCAGATAATTGAAAATGATTTCTTAAAGCCAAGTTCTTTACATCAACAAAATAGAGGACTCAGACCAACACAAACATACCAAATCCACAGGATTTTGATAATTGAAGAAAATGTGGAATTTAATAAAATGAAAGAACACTGAACATGCAGGAGTGGGTCCTAAGTAGTCTAGTAATACCCACAAAAAAAAAGATTTATAGTTGTGGAAGTCAATTAATCAGAACTTTCCCCCCACTAAGAACAGTTGCTGTTAGTGACTGCTAACCTTGTTCTCATTATCAAAACATGTTAAAAAATAATTTTTTAGACCAGTGAATACTTTCCCATTCCTTACTTAGAGAAGAGTGAGTGATAAAGACATTAGACAGTTCAATATTATAACATATAAAGCATATCAAAACACCCGTCTCAGTCTCAACACATGGCACTGCCTTTTGAACGGGATCATTTTAACCAGTGGATTTCCTGAGAAGACTTTACATACATTTTATATAAGCTATGATTTTCTGTATGTTTGTGACTAAATATTGGATGTAATTAAAACTGTTTTAACTAAGCAAAGGTAGAATCAAATCTAGTAGAGTTATGTAAGCAAAAAAGGGTGTTTTAAAGCATTTATTTTAACTTTAAATACACAACTCTTTCTGATTCAATGCTGCTGATTCAACGCACTACTATAATTTCTCCTCTTCTGTTCAGCCCCTGTGCTCTGCATTTCCCTGCTTTTTATCAGCATACCACTAAAAGATACTACATCTGCTTTTTGCTTTTTTCAGTGTGGGCATGAAAGTTTACACAAAGAACAAAAGAGTTCCATGAATAAGAAACAGAGGAATTAAGACCACAGAGACATCACATTCTAAATAGCTTTTCCAAGTGTTTTTAAATGCCCTTATTTGTGTCCTCCAAACTCATTGCTGTTTCCACCGAATTCCACAGAGTGATGTTCTTCAGGAAGGAATCCGTTCCTCTGTCAGAATTAATTTTCTTAACAAGCCAACAAGCACACAGTCCACTTTGATCTTTATGCCATTTATTTGCCTCAGTAACACACTGGTTTGGGCATTTCATCCCACTACAGACGTTTCACAACATAAAATACCCCACACTGCCACAAGTGAGGTCACAGGTCAATAAACACTTGAAGGCACTTTAAATTAGCACAGCCACACACAAAAGCAAGCCTTGTCTGCCTCTCCCTTTTGGCCACATGTTCTCACACCCTTCCTGGTACTGGAGGCAAACACTTATGCAGCCACATGGCCAACCAGAGCAGGGATTTGGCACAAAAACAGCTGCTAGGTTTAACCTAGAGCAACCCCCTAACTTATTTGAGTATGCACATGCAGCAGCACCTTCCTTGACAGAGGGATAAGACAGTGTGAGAGAAGGGAAACACCAGCAACTGCGTATTTCACCAGCACTGCCAACCTGTGCTTGCATTTTAAACAACCTTGAATGCCAACCAGAGAGGCAGAAACCATCCCAATCCTGGGAAGAGCAGTCACACAGGAGTAGTGCACTGGCTTGAGGAACCAAGCTGGCTACAGAGAGTGCCTGACCCACTGCCACCACACAGCGCTGGGTTTCACCAACCCACCTTTCTGAGGCAGCTCTTGGTGCCACTGCCAGTGGCAGGGCAAGGAATGGAGGGCAGGTGGGATTATGGCTGCCTCAGCTTGGATTGATTTACCTGTTGTGGGGCACCCTTAGACAGTTAATGAAATTATGGGCTGAGGTTTAACAAAGACAGGAACAGGACAAGAGCACAGTAAGCATTTGCTTTTCAAGATGTTGGCAGATCAGTGGGGTGACAGGAGAGGGTGAGAGGAGACAGAGGCTGATTCTTGTTCTTACAGCAAAAGTACAAAATTTAATATGCCATTACAACAAAATTTTACTGTTTTCATTTACAACACTGGTCACATGCTGGGCTAGTGATAATTAGCACTTTATTATTTTTATCTGTACATGCAGGTTTATAATCGTATCTCTGGAACTCCAGTCTTAGCTTTCAGCCCCTGAATTTTACACAAAAGAGTAACACTTAGGAATCCTAAATTGAGCATCCAGAATATGATAACATCTTAAAATAAATTATCTAAAATTATTAAGTTGTTAGAGCAGGTAAGATGTGTTCCTCTGCTGCCGTGTACTAACTGGACTGACTACTTCAAAAGAACAGAAGAAAGATCAGCTGTGTAAGACTGCTGCAAAGCTTTTACTTACTGATGTCAGGGAAACTATATGAATCCTCAGGAACAGTTTTGACTTGCTTATATAGTATGCTGGCAAAAGGAGCCTATGAAGACAGGCTAGGCATGGTGAAAAGTGATTTACACAAGGACTCTGTGCTCAATGGTACATAATGCAGAAGCCCTTCTGATCTGCTGCCCAGGCTGACTCACAGTGACAGCTCATGTTGTATGTCTTTGGCTCGCACACGCAGCTTGCCCACTTCCCAAGACACAGCATTTACTTTGCAATCTGCACCAACACTTTCTTAAAAATAAACACTGTTGTGCTTCAGTGCTTTAAGCGCTACACAGCAGAAACACAGATGATGAATAAATGAAAAATAACACACAGATGGTCATGCAAAACACTACAAGAATAAGCAATAGTCACGGTCAGAATGAGCTTCAAACCTCCTGAAAAGTTTTTCAAACTCTTCACCACACTAGGACCCCATGAAATTTCACAAGCCTCGCATATGTCAACTAAGAGGCAAAAAGTTCTCCAATCATACCAATAATTCACACACTAAATTAACTACACTCAACATTTTCTCCCTTCCATTTCCAGTTCATACATGAGACTGCACACCCTGAACTGCAGATCCACGGTGGCAGCACCATGGATCTTGCCTTTCATGAGCAGCTGTCCCCTCCCTGCCCCATCCACTGCCAGCGCTCACTGTACCCCTGCTGGGCTGCACCACAGTTCTGTGCCCAGGTTCCTATCCCAGCTGCCTTCTGCTGGGTGAGGGATGGGTATGGCCCACCAGCCACAGGAGTCTGAACAATGCAGAGGATGCATGGTAGGGACAGGGAGGAGGCAGCAGCTGTCACAGGTAAGAATAATTTTTGGTACCATGGAGTCGACAGAAGCTGGCAGGGAGGAAGCTCATGGTTTGGGTACCTGAAAAAAAAAGCCAAACCAAGTGTGGATGCTTTCAAAAAGAAAACCTCAAAACACACTTGTCATTATTTGCACCCCACAGCTGCACCAAGAGACTTTAAGCATATTTCTAACCCTCTTGAAAGTCTGTCATCCAGCTGATGAAACAGTCCCACTCTACATCTCTGCAACAGCAGTTCCTTCTCCCAGTGTAGGTGGCACACACCATCATCTTGACTTCTAACAATCATTTTCTAATCTAATTTCAAAATTACCACGGGGACTGTTTGGAGTTTCCCCATTTTGAACAACTTGGCTTCATTCTAGCATCATAAAGTTTAATACACAATCTGTTCTAAAAGGCATTTCATGCCTAATTTTGCCATGTAGATATTCCCTTAAAACAAAGATGTTTTCACACTTTTGACCCTCTATAAAAACAATCAATAAAATAAATATTATGTATTACTGAATAACAATATTATTAACTAGGAAGATGACAGTAAATTTAAACGTTTGAGCCACCATTTTTTAAGTGCTAAATTTATCATTAAAAGTACAGCACGAGCATGTAGGAAGACAGTGTGTGAAGCTTCAGTAGAAACTATCTGTGAACTTTAAGCTTGCCCATGACCTTGGCTGTATCTTCTTTGTAACAGGAAGAAAATGATGTTTTGTGTAAGAGGACTGGAGAACTTGAAAACATCATTTAAAAAATGAAGATATAAAGTAATGCAAATGCTTTATTTGAAATTTTCAAATATACTTAGGAAAAAGACAAAAACTGATCATCACTAGCCTGTGTACACAAGTGTTCAAAAGCATTCAATTTAATGCATTCCTCTTTCTACTCTTGTGATAATGAGATGTACCTTGACACCTGTAGACAATTGCATAAAAATAGAATTTAACAGATAATGTGGTTTAGGGCCTCGTGGCTTATCACAAAACTCACAGATTTGCAAAAGAAAAATTTAGTACTTAAGGCTTCTTTCCACCACACTGAACAAGGCAAGACATCTTTCTCCATATCTTAACCATTCTGGAGCAAAGTTAAAATAACCAGATGTGGTCTTTAACTGGCCACAGTCCTGCTAAAGATGCAGCGGCTGCCAGCTAAGAAACCCTGTGTGGAACCTGCAGGCCAACATTCATGCACAACACACTCAGCATACAGGCTGCATCTCTGCGGTGAACAACCCTTTCAGAGGCAAAAGCTCTGAACTCTGAGGAGTAACCAAGCAAAATTGCACCACTGTAATTCATCTTTCCACTCAAGACATTGAGGATCTTTCACCGGCCTCATTCTTGTGGGGCTACTCTCCAGAAAAAAACCCCATGTTTACATGCAAGTAGCTATACAAGTGGCTTGTCTTGCCATTTTACATTTTACACACCCCATTTTTGCATTTTTAATTTTATATTGGGGTGAAACTAAAGAGAACTGTGGCACAACCAGTTCAGTGTTATCCTTCAACATCCAAAGCTGCAACTGGGCACTGAAAGAGCTACTACTTCTACTTCAAGAATTTGCAATTAAGAGGTCATGATAAACAGTGTGATATGACTGACAGCATCACTCTGGGAAGCTTTTACACCATCATCAATTTTAGAAACCATGACAGAAGAATCATCTGCTCTCAACCATTTTCAGAAGCATGCCAAGCTTTTAAAGTTCCCTTTTCCACCATTAACAGTATCCATCAAGGATGTATCAAATTATTACCTCTGACAGCACTTCAATTAAAGAACTAAGAAAATCAGAGGGTTTTTTTTTTAAGAAACGGGTCTATCAGAAAAGCCATTGTAGGGAAAAAAATTTGGAAAGAGCATCCATGTGACCTCATGCACAATCCATCAAATTCCAGCAAGACTGACAATCCAAAGATGAGCTGCTGGCAAGGATTGTCATTCTGATGGATAATATTCCAATCCTAGATAACAAAACTTCTTCCTTGAGCTAAAAGTAAATTTGGAAAACTTCAAAAATCTAGGAGGAAGATTTAGAGGGAGGATTAACAAGGGAAGATATAAAGTGGGAAGGGAAGTGTTTAATAAAGTACATAGATGATCTGACCATTGATTTTATTTTCACTTTTCAGTACATAAATGATGTGTGATCTCTGCAATAAGGTTAATAAGGTGGTATCCTGTGATTAGCTGAATTAAGCTTTCACATCATGAAGAACGTTAAAATGTACTACACTGACTTAAAACTTTTACTGAACAATGAAAAAATGTTAACAAAGATACCTACACAGAACAACAACAACAAAAAATCTTAAAATAGCTGTTTGGTTTTTTCCTTAATACTACAATTAACAAAACCACTGTAATACAGTCTTGCCAATGAAAGACAAACTCTGGCATAAAGAAAATGCCAGAGAAATATTTCCTAAAAAAAAAAAAAAAAAAAAAAAAGAGAAACATAGAAAAATTACACAAATAAAAAACTTCCAGAGTCTCTCTCTCATAAAGAAAAAAAAGCAGCAAGTTTGAACCTGTTTGATCTTAATTCATAAGTAATTTTAAAGAATGATGGATTCATAGAGTACTGAAGACCAGAAGGGCCTTTTTAAGTATGATTTCTTGTACACCTTGACTACTTAGAGTTGGCTAGTCACTATACTAACTAAGGGGAATTCAGGATGTTGCATTAAATTTCTTTCCAGAAAGCTTTCAGACGTGAGGAAAGGCATCTCGAGAAAGAGACTTTAAAACTATTTCTATTAAAGCAAGCATGCTTTAAACACTCGGAGAAGGAAACAAATAAACAAAATACAAAAACAACCCCCCACCCCATCTGTTTCTAAGACATTCTTAAAAGCACACCTACTGGTACTGCCAAAAATGACACAAGTGAGTTCACAAACTTGGTTCAGCTTCCACACCAACATTTACTAATGTGATAGTAATGTATGCTATCGCAGCCGTGGTGCAGAACTGGGACCTCCTAGCTGTGACACCACTCAAAAACCAGGGGCATGCAATTTCTACTAACAGGACAAAAGTTAGTATTTTCAGTAATATACTGAGAACAGAGTCAAGTAACTGTAGGAAAACAGTGATTACCTGAGTCACAATGCACAAGACATTGTACAGAGACCTCTAGTACAGAGACCAGTGAAGAGGCCAAAACATCCTCCTCACATCAGCAAACATTAAAAGCAAGCACGGCTGACATGTACATAGTCAGTCCCCATTTATACATATTCTGCTTCCAGGACTCCTTTTGCTTCAAAAGGATGTACTTTTTTAGAAGCAATTGCCAATAGCTGCTAAGAATACTTGCACTTCTAATGGTTCATGGACTTGTATTTCATATTGCTACTGCAAGCATATTCCCACTGTGTTGTAGCTAGAGAGGTCAATTCAAATCACAGTCTCACTGCAAACTTGCAACAAAATATTTAGAAGTATGAGTTGCCACTTACTGCAAAGATAAACACTTACATGCTTGATTTTTCAGGATGCAACTAATCTCACCAAAATCAAGAAGATAACTAATTTCTGAGCTTCAGTATCCACCAGCTGAGCTGGTCTAAATCTTGCAGACTGCTAACTCACTGAAAATTAGTTTTATTTTGGTATTTGCAGAGAAAAAAAGAATATAACCAAACAGAAGTGACAACTGCAAACACAGAGATTTTGTAAGAAATGCCAACAGGAAGCATCCAAATGCCATAAGCAGTACCAAATGACTGTGCTACAGTTCCACAGTCCAACTGATTGAAATGCTGAGATAGCTAAACAAGTATTAACTATCTGCTTTAATTTCATTTTTAAAGAGTTCAGCAACCATAAATATATGTTATCCTCTTGCAACTCTTCACCAAGGGAAACTAAGTGGTCATGCAGGGAAGCACCAGAAATTACATGCCTGAAAAGAAAGCATCAGTTAAATGCTTCTTACCCATGCCAGGGCTGGTGTTTTTGTGGGGGGTGGGGGGGGGGGGGCGTGTTTCAGACACTAGACAAAAAATTCCTTAACCAGAAGCCATTTTCAAAATCAGTGTTATTCTGTGGTCCAAATGTCAAGTCACTATCAGATTTTCAAGTATAATTTTTGTTTCAAATAACATAAAATGTTCAGTTATAAAGCAACAAGCTCAAACAGAATATAAATAACACAGCTCAAGCTGTTTGCCTCCAGTAATGGATGGCAAAGGACATAGCTTAGCAAAATCTGGTGTTTCAGTCTTGCTGCATTAATGAACAAGCTTCACAGATAACGACCTACCACTCTGTATAAAAAAAACCCCAGCACTGAAAATTTTATAGATCCTATCTTAGTGCAGGTTACCACATGGGCTTCTACATTAATCCTACTCCTGCTCCCTCTCCACCTCCCCTAACTTCAGTTTAGTAACAAATCCACACTCTATGCTTGGATCATGGTTTCAACGACACTATTTTAAATAGAAGTACCACGGATATTCCATGTTATTTTAGAGAAATTAATCTAAAAGCAACTCTTATCAGAAAATGCAAGAGGAGAAGGAAATTCTTTGACTACAAAACAAATTCCAGATAATCCTAAGTGCTTTCCCCAAAGCACAGGGTGCAGTTATAAAAGTGGGGGTGACAAGCAATGTTTTTTTTTTTAAAAACCTTTCAAAATATGGATAAAATTGCCAATATAGAAACACTTCGCAATACACTGAGCAGCAATTCCAACAAGGATTGCATTTGAACTGATGACTATCTGAGCTATGAGAGCTGATGCATTCAAGGCAGCCTTTAACCAGCTGATGACTGAAACTACATAGAGCAGCAGTGATCACATTAAAAACCTAATGCATCATTTCTCACAGCATAAAGCAAGTTGGCAGAACTGCAGAAAAAGGAGACGGATTATTTTTCTCTTACATGAATAACATAAGAAAACATTCCTGAAAGTCTTGAAAGCTGAACATCTCAATTCAGTAGCAGGACAATAATTTTCCTAAAGACTGCACTAACATGCTGGAAGGTCACTGGCTTGAGATGCACACAGTAACAGCATACAAGCTTCTGAAAGAACATTTACATTACCTTTTTAACACTAGCTCAGATGCTTGATTTTTATAGCCACACAGACACAGACATATATATATATATATAAATATATAAAACCAATATGCATTGTACTGCTTAAATACAAAATACAGTACATTCTTATGAGAGCTCCAAAGAGTATTTACACAAAAGGGTGATTCCTGCATTCTTTACAGGAATGGACTAGGCTAGCACAACCTCAAAAGGCTCCCAAATGAGCTGGACTAAACCAAGCCAGTACTGCAAGGCAACCTCCCAGGAAGGATGTTCTGCAGAACACATGGATGTACCTTTTGCCCACCAGATCCACATACCCGCTTCAAATAAGGCTCATTAAATAGAGGAGGAGAAATAATGTTACTGAGGTTCTGGTTTTCAAAAGCAAAGAATATTCACTCTTTTTAGGTCTACACTTCCAATACCAGCTCACTTCCCTTCAGGAACAGCACTCCTCCTCGAAATTCTTTATGGCATTGTTCTCCTCTCTAAATCTATCTTCAAGGTGCAATACTGGGAAGTTAAAAAGAGCATCAGAAAACCTAAATAAGCCTACCCTAACTTTAAGCCCTGGTCTTGAAAAATTCTTCCATGCTTCTCAACACAGGGATGGAAAGGGATTTGCCTCAGCAATCCTGCCTAAATGGTACCAATCCCTGAATCCTCAAGCTGCACAATTGCATCTTCAAAACACTCTGAACTCTTAAGTAAAACTGTCCCATTAAAAAAGCAAAACAGTTCATTAGAGCATTGCCCTCCTCATCATAAAACACTTAATCTGATGTTAATTTGAGGGACAATAAATCCCTCATGCAAAGATCTGAGGGTCCTTTTAATCAAAATAATTCCTCATGGTTTTGGCTGTGACTCCTTCCCAGAAGAGCCCAGCCAAGGAGGAGGAATACAAAAGGCAGTGAGACACCACCCAATCTAATTTAGCAAGAATAGCAAACAGCACTGTGTGCAAGGCAGCACATGGCAATTGCTCATGTGACAGATGGCTCTGTGGTAGTGCTTTGTATTCACGTGCACAGAGCTCTCTGCAGCAGGAAAAGACACACCTGCACTGGGCTACCCTGGCAGCTGGAACCCTTGTCAGTCCCCTGTTCTAGAAGGAAATCATCTCTTCCAGGACCCTGAGGGATAAGCTGCAGTCTCTTGCGCAGATGATGGATATGTAGCTAGAGCCATCTTCTCTTTGCCTGATTCCTTCTCCCCAAACTTCGGCTGACGGATCAGCACATGCCCCATTCTGGACTGGCCACAGCCAGAGCCACCACTGTCTACTGCCCTGCAGGAGGGACCAGCAGAGGTGACACCAGGAGCGCTGCGGAGAGGAGAGCACACCGAGGAACTGAAGAGAAGCAGGGAACACACAAATGATCCACAAATACTGCGGCTGAGTCCCAAAACACAAGGCCACAGAAAACCATTTCATGAGGCTCAATGTGCACAGAGCCTTTAGTTCTTTCACTTCACTCTTCAGATGATGGCAACTCAGTACAAGACATTCAGAAGTTAATTTTCTCTGCTACACCAGAGCAAACATTTGTCAACTACAGTGGTGAATCACTTTTTTGCACTTTCTTCAGTGAGGTTTGAGCATATAACAACATCCTCATGAGCCGCTATTTCTTTAGAACAAAATGTGGGAATCACATTCAAAAACAAGCATCCAGCAATAGTTTTTTAAAATAGAAGACTGCAAACAAATCTGTTTCAAGTCACTGGGGAATCAGCTTCAGAATAAAAGGTTACTTTTAACTTTGAGCACTTTTTTCCAGTTTTACAGGTACATTGGTATCCACTAGGAATCCCAACAGATGGCTACCAAACTACATGTGTGATAACAAAGTTCTTGCTCTACAGACCGTACAAGCTTCATTATTTCAGAATTACGGACTCTTTATTCAACTTCTGCTTGGATGAAAGCTAAGCAACCATTGCTCCTGTAGCTGTGTTTTTCTAAATTAAAAAAAAAAAAAAGAGGTTAAACTTAGCTAATGAACAGACCATAAAACTTAGCTAATGAACAGACCATACCAAATTTATGTTAACACTTAAACATCTGTTAAGAGCACTGTTTCTCAAAATGCAATCCACAAAGAGCAGGAAGCTTACATGGTGCTGGCTTGCTTTCATTCACACCTGCCTAATTACATGAAAAACAAAAAAAGACGCATTTTTCAAATATCACTTTCCTTGCAACCAGGAGCTAGAATCACTACAGAACTGTTTCAAAAATCACAAGAGCTGATTTGCGCAGCCATCGGACGGACCAAGGCACAAGATTATGAAATGCAGCACAGGGCACTTCTGAAGGTGTTTGAGCTAAAAAAAAAATGCTCATAATTTTCCAAGACGGCAACACACTCAAGTTCAAGCCCTTGACCGAGGAATTCTGAACTACATAAACAGAATGATTTGAAATACGACAGACTGAAAAAAATCCCACATGATTCCTACAAGATAATACAGTGGGCTACTAAGTGAAAGACGTATTCACCACTGAAATACCTGCAATTTTCATTTCTCAGTTTGCTGCTGTCTGGAAGGAGAGGATAACAACATCTGACCCAATATTAAAAACAAGCTTCACACTGACCAAAATAATGCTCTTTTTAAATCAGTTCGTACCAGGAAGGTGCTCTAAAGAAAAGCATGTGAGAAATGAAAACACTATCTTCAGAAAAAGATTTAAACAACATGTTGTATGTGAGGCTTAGAGCTGCTGAATGAACAGTAGAAAAGAAAACGAACAACTGCTTCCTGAGAGAGGACCAGCCTCTCTAACATAATGAATGAGGCTAGGTTCCTACTCACTGTACTTTTATAAAAGAGCTTAAAAGCAACCTTAATTGTGGAATTCCCAAGTCTTGGCTTTCATTGTCAATTAAGATCTTCTCTTAAAAGCCTGTTCACATATTTAATGCCCTAACTGAGTAATAGCTTTGTGCTGACCAATCAAGAGCAGCTTCATTTCTGTATGGGACTACTCACCAAATTAGAATTATGCCAGCATTTAGAGATACAGGATATGGGCTCCCCAACCTTCTCTGGAGTAAGATAAATGAAAATATTTTGGCAAGGAAACAGTCCCTCACTAGCAGAACTCTTCTTAGAAGCTCTAGCAGTTTCTCATACTGAAACATTGTATTCAACAACACCAGAGTCTCTCACTTTAAAAGAAGCTCTCCTTTTTGTTGGCAAATAAAATGAAGCTTGTCAGTAAAGAGGTTCCCCTCTTGCTCAAAAGTGAGACTTCTGAGAAAACTTTAAGCATTAACTAGAGAAACACTGCAAATTGAAATGCGGCTTAGGAGCTCTTCAGCAGTTTCTCGAAGTACAGAAAGACAAAGTTTCACTCATTCCTAAAAGCCTGCTGTCCTTGCAGCGCCACTTCTTGTTGCATGGTCCCGCCCCCTCTAACACATCCCTGACTACTCAGAGAGCCAGTTCGACTCAGTCATCTAGAGGTAAATTATGACTCTTCTCTACCCCCCCCAGTTATTTCAGTTCTCTCCTAGAATAACAAACTCAGTCTGCTCACCAAAAGGTCGGACAAGTGTCGGGTCAGCACAAGTGTGATGTTCCTACAGCATGAACTAACACCTTGCTGCTACCTGCCTCACCCAGCAGCAACCTTCCAAAGACTAAATGTTAAAATAGCCCAATTTCCTCTCAAACGCAAATGGGCCTTCTCCTCCTCCAGTACAAATTACAATAAAACAAAACCAGGTGTGTCAAATGCTTATTAGTAATAGTTTTGTGTGTGTATAGGAACATACTTAAATGAAATTAGCTGGAAATACTAGGAAAAGATATGTCCACACAACTAGCTTGGTCTACGGACACATTGCTGAACTTTTTCCATTCAATTAATTAATTTTAATTATTTAAATATTTAATTTATATGCAACAACAGTAGCGTGCATATAGTTCCTGTTCCCTTTGTGTATTTAAATATAGCATTTCTGAAATTCAACAGTATTTCCATCTCTGAGATGGAAAAAACCAGAAAGTTACGTGACAACTTAGAACAGTTTCTGAGGAGATCAGTTTCTGAAACGATGCAAGACCAGTGCAAGAAGCAAATGGCATTGAAAACCACAAAATTAATCTTCTCAATCCCTTCCCAATCCCAGAAGTGAGTTTCAAGATGCTGTCAAAACACTCCCACCACTTTGTCCCAAGCGCATGATCAAAGTGACAGTCACAGTGGCATCCTCTGATCTTCTGCCATGAAGTGACCAAGCTGTGCCTCGTAATTTTCACAGTGCTAAAACTTGATCACTAATTCCACCCGAGAAGAAATCTCGTCGATTTCTCTAAACAAGAAAACCCAAACAACCCAAAAATCCAACAACGCCTACTCAGTCTGTCACACGTTCAGAACTCTCACCCCTATATACACTTCTGCATACTCTTGGGCGAGCGTAAGTTTATTTTCACAATTAGCAGAATCTCCCCTTTATCCGCCTCCTGGCTCACAGCCTACAAGAGGGGGGGGTCACCCGCAGATGGGGCAAACCAAACCCCACACACGCCCTGCCCTGCCCCTGTGCCCCGAGCTGCCTCCACAGCCCCGGCTCCCTGCCGAGCCCCGGTCGCGCCCCTGCCGGGAGAAGCCCTCCCGCCGCCGCCTCCCCGGGGAGTGCGGGAGCGGGGAGGAAAAAAGGTTGCTGTTTAGTTTTGTTTGTTCTTTTTTCTTCAAAACGGGGCTCTTCTCTCGCTCTTTGTTGGCCAGCAAGAGGGCAGGTTCGACGTGTGGGGCCACATGCCGAGGGGCTCCCCCTCCCAGCAGCAGAGCCCCGGAGGGTTGGTTTCCCACCCGCGGCCGCCGGGGCTACGGGGCTCGCCCGCCGCCGCCGCTCCCGCACCCACCTTTCTGCGCCTCGGTGCCCCGCAACAGCAGCAGCAGCAGCAGGAGGAGGAGGAGGAAGAAGAGGCTGGGGCGGAGCAGCGAGGCCGCCCGCCGGGTCCCCGCGGGGAGCGGCCGCCCCGGACTCACCATGCCCCGCGGCGTGGCCGGCGCGCCCGGCGGTCCCAGGGCATCGCGGGCAGCGGGGCGGCCGCGCCGGGCCGCGTCTGAGCCCTGCGCGCCCGCCAGCCCGCCCGTCCCCCGCGGCCGCCCAACCGCTTCCGGGGGCGCGGCGGGGCCGCCCCGCTTCCTGCCGCCCCCTCCGCCGCGGCCGGCCGGCCCCCGGCGCCGCCGAGCCCGGGCAGCGGCAGCGGCTCCGGCGCGGCCCCGCCGAGCGTGGGGCCCCCTCCGCTCCCCGCCCCGAGCCGCGCCCTCCCGGGCGGCCCGCGCGGGGCTCATGGCCCCAAACCGAGTCCTCAGTAGACAGCCCCTGAATTCCCGCTCTAGTTCGCCTCCGTCCTCCTCTGCGAGCTGGCTAGGAATATTTCAGGGGGTTTTGTGTCTTTTTTTTCCCCAAAGTAGAGATTGAGGCAAAATTTCTGGGAAAAACCCAAACAAAAGTCCTTGGAAACACGAGTATTAATGTTGTTAATAGAAGAGGATAATCTGGTGTCATAGAGCACCACACACAATGTGAATGCAGCTCTAGATGTGGGAGGGCTTGGCTATGGGGTCTCAAGCCATTGCAGCTTTAGTCCTTCTCCTCAGCTTTTGAGCACGCACAGTGTGTGATCGGAGAGCTTGCCTTAAAGGCTGAAGTCACCCTTGAGAAATAAATACTTGTTGGGGGGGGGGGGGGGAAGAGGTAACTCTCAAGTCATTAAGCACTGGTAGGATAAAAGAATCATCTTTCTAGTACCATCATTATGGAAAGAGCACTTTGTTAAGTGTTTTTCAGTGATAGATGAATGTAATTTTCAAATGGTGATAAAATCTCATGTTCATGCTTCCACAGCTGCAGTCACCACCCAGATTCCTCCCAGCAAGGTTTAAGGGTGAAGAGGAAGGGTGGGAACCACACCTACACAGACATCATTTCACATTTCTCTCAGCTTCATGATTGAAACCTACTCAGCACTCCACTGAGCACACTGTCTCTCACCACAAAGCAGAAGGGACTTGGGACAGCACAGCTTCCCAAGATCAGCCTCTCAGCCAGTATAGGCCTCATGGTTCATCCTTTCTGCTGTGGAAGGGCTGTTGCAAGTCAGCCCCTGGTGGCATCCAGATCCAGTGGTTGCACTGTAAAACATGTCTTAAGGAAGAAATTGTTACTTCTCTCAAACAGCTCTATGGAACAGCAGGAATGCCCAGTGCTGGCCCCACCAAAATGGCAGGAAAACCATCTCAGGAGTCAGTCTTAGGCAGTCCACTTGAAGAAGTATTTAGATTATGTTTAGTAATTGTTTTACCATTACTATTCCTTATTAAGATGCTGAAAACAGAACTATGTCCAAGGATATGCTTACAGCTTATTAAGGGCTTTGTATAAGGGCTATTACAGCCTGTTCACAAAGAAACACAAAGGCTCTCCTTCCCTGAGCGTATCATCCATACCACTTGTGCCAAATCACAGAAGATTCCAGAATAGATTTGGTTGCTCAGACTAAAGACAGCAAAATTCTGTTGCACATATTTTATTTGTTTGGCCCATACTTGTGCGACAGCTCCTAGGAGGTGGCTTCTCGTATAATCAGGGAATGATAAATGTGAGGATGTTAGAACATTTCATATTTTTCCCCTTTTGAAAACATTTAATGACATGGGAAGAGATCCCAATGAAAGCAAAGTCAATGGAAGGAAATCACAGATGAGTCTGTTTTAAGTCATCTTGTAAGATGTAATAGTCACCAAGGCATCTCACAACACATAATGGAAGGTGAATTAAAAACAATTTACATACATTCCTTTGTCTTCCATTCACCAGACACAGAAGTTCATGCCATAGGTCACATGAAGCAGTTATATCACTACAATAACATCCTTTCTGTACTACAGAGACCACATTCCTAAGATCACCAATCATTAGTGGTATTTGTTGTGTACTGGAAAAATCACTCCTTGAATAGTTTGTGGTTTAGTAGTGCTATTCATTAAGAGGAGCATCTGAACATCCTACACGGAATTCAGTAACAGTCTCTGGTGGACCTGACAGAGGTTTCCTCCTGCGTTATGTTCTGTTGTCAAGGTATTTTGTTAACTTGATTTGACTATTCTAAATGTTCTTATTTGTGCATGTAAAAAAGGAGCATCTGAATCTGTGAAATGGTTGATTTCTAAATGCAGTGTGAAAACTTGCAGAATTCCTAAGAGCAGCCAGAGGCCAAATTTGCCTAATCTATCTTGGAAGTTTATCCCAAAGCTACATTCCCTGACCACGAACAGTTTTTGTGACAGACCCTAGCTTACATATTTTGCAGAGGGAACACCACCATCCTGACAGAAGCAATTACAAACTATTGAAGGTAATACACCTTAAAAGACTCACAGATATTATAGAATCTACAGAGACAAAGGATTAGCAATGCAACTGTTTGAAAGGCTTGTCTTAAAACATGGTTTTCATGCAATAGAACAATCTGAAGAATTAGATAAATTCAGATGGTCACTATGGCTTTCAGAATCTTCCTTCTGAGAAGATTCCAGCACAAAATGAGTTTAGGTACACCAGCTGCAGAGTACTGCATATTTTGGTCTGTGAGAGTTCCCAGGCAGCTCCTCTGGGGCGAAAAATTGTGTAAGAAAAGCTCCATTTTAGTTTGCGACTTAGAACTGTCACTGTCATCAAATCAAAACATACAAAATTAAAATGCTGTGGGAAGCAAATACAAATATAATAACATATGATACCAATCTCATAAGGCAAGTTGCCAACACCTCTTATGAAATCAGCACAAATACTGTTTTTTTCAATATAGTAAGACAGAAGACCAAACCAGCTCCTTAGTGCTGACAGAAGAATGTTTAGCCAACTAAGCATTTCTGTAATGTTTCCTTCCCATTGTGAGTAACTTCTAGAGGTAACTGAAACTATCATCTCCATCTGGTTCTCTCATTTCCCTCGAGAAGCTTCTGAGTGCTGGGCTTCTTTCCCACCATAGCTCTCTAGATTTTACATTCTTTTGTTGCATTTCGAAAGCTGAATTCAGCTGGAGGGCAGGGCTGCTACTCAGAGAGAGCTCCAAAAGAGCAGTTCCAAGGTCTTGCATCTGGGAAGGAATACCCCCTTGCAACAGTACAGGCTGGGAGCTGCTTGGAAGCGCAAAAGGACCTGGGTGTCCTAGTGGACAGTTTGGATGTGTGTCAGCACTGTGCCCTTGCAGCAAAGGTGGCCAGCAGTGTCTTGAGCTGTATTAATGTGAGGGCCAGGGGGATGATCTTCCATAACACCTCATCTCAGTACTGTCACTAGTTTGGGGGCTCCCTCCAGTACAAGAACTATATTGGCAAATGGAACAGAGTCAATGAAAATGCCTCCAAAGCAGGCAGGGCTGGAGACCATGATGTGCATGAGGAGGCTGATAGAGCTGGATATTTTCAGCTCAGAGAAGAAAATGCTAAAAGGAGATCTTGTTGCTGCTTACAACTACCAGACTGCAGGACAGGACTGGAAAATGGAACCAGCCTCTTTTCAGAGGTAGCACCGTGATGGCACAAGAGCCAACAGACACAAATTACAACACAGTAAATTCCATATTCTAGATGAAGGGGGGGAAATACACCATGAGGATGGTCAAACACTGGACTAGGCTGCTCAAAGAAGTTGTAGAACCTCCCTATGTAGAGATGTTCAGGACTCCCTTGGCCCTGATCAACTTGATCTGATGAGGTGTTTTGAGCAAGGAGTTGAACTAGATAACCCCTGAAGGTCCCTTCCGACCTGAGTTATGACTGTATGATTCTAAGATACCAGATAACGTGCTATGGGTCAAAGTCCTATAGTTCCAGGTGACGGTCTAGAACCTGGCTTTTGTTGCTCTTGGCTACTCATTTTCATCTCATTTGGGATTTTTAGTTTTTGATATAGCTTTCAGTAAAAATCCTTCTCCTCTCTTTGCTCTCATTTTTCCTTTGCTCCAGTCTTTATTGCCTATTATGCTGATTTTTTAAAAAGAATAACAACAAAGTTTTAGTTGCAGAATGGGTTTAAATTCATCCTTTTAGAGAGGAAAATGGGTATTGATTATATATTACTCAATCAATGTACATAATTAGTCTCATCCTCAGAAACACATTTATAAAGCTATCATGATATATTTACCTGAGGTTAATTATTAATTCACTTCAGATAGGAGCCTCATGACTGTACATAAAGCACATTTATTTGACACTCTAGAGTTATTTGGTTGTTGAGTGGTTTGTGTTTTTAAAAGAGAATAAACACTTAACATTTAGTTCTGGGTTATTTTGGTAAGAAACATCTGTTAATTTTACTGTGCTGAAAGTCATTATCAGGGGAAAATGGTAGCATAAATTTCAAGAACAATTTTTTTTACATTTTTACTGCACTGTATGTATGAAAAAATTCAGGGGTGCTGGGAATAAAAATAAGCTATTTTTTGCTTATTTAAACATGGTAAATAGAGAAGGAAAATATTAGGGAGGATCTCTTACTGTCTTCTGCTCTTGAACATGTTCATGTTTATTGGATCAATGCCCAGTACTACTAAGATCCTTCAAGCAAAAACAGTTAGAAAAGCATTAAAGATGAATTGTATCTTGTAACTGTGGGTTTTATACATTTAAATAAAAGCAGTATTTCAAAGTACTGAGCAATTTAAATTCCCAGGATACAGCAATCCTATGTCTCAGTGAAAACTGAAGGAGGAGCCTATGATTACTATAAGATTAATTAAGCACTTAAGCACAGGCAAAATTTTAATCATGGCTTTAGCTTCTGTGGGAATTAAGAGCATACTTAAATCTGTATCTATTTTGCTGAATCAGGAACTATGAGTCTCCTAATTCAGTTATTTCCATACATTTCATCTCTATTTTATAGTTAAGATACTATTCTTCACATTCTCTTCTATATGTTGCAGTTTTGTCAGGATTTTAGTTTTGTCTTTTAGCTTTTCTTCTTTCATGCAAAGCCCAGGTTGAAACAATCTTTCATGACTTACACCTCCTCCAAATTCTATATATTGCCCGTATTGTTCTAGTTCTCTTCTCTGCCAGCATTCTTATTTGTTCTTACCTCTGAATTAATTTAATCACTGTGCCGGGTTGAATCATGATTTGATTTATACTGATTTCTGTTTCCAACCTCACTGACCAGTGGCAACTAGAAAAATTTTAGATGTCTGGCTCCTCAAATGCTGCAGCTCTACTGATATATTTACATGCTTGACGAGATCACATTTATGATTAGGAAAATAATTAAGAGCACCCTTTCTTTTGTCCTTTTGAAAGTGAAAGAGCGGAATTAAGTGTGGCACGTTTCATGGCTTTGGATCCAGTCTAAAGAAAATATTATTTCCATACATCAATGTCAGAGACCAATGCAATGTTTAGTTGTAATATATTTGTGCCTAATGCTGTCTACAGGGGAGCCTCAGATGTCAACAGAACCTTGAGGTGAGACTATAATGTTACAACCTGGGACCTGTGAAGACAATGTCTGGAAGCTAAGAACCAAAAGCAAGAACTTCAAGCAAATTTTCTGTTTCAGAAATAGATGCAGATGAGATTGGTAATTTCCTTAGCAAATAAAATAATTTGTTTCAAGAGTTTGTACTTTGCCTGTTCTTAAAATTGTGAGTCGGGGTATGAACATGTTGATATCAGCTCTTTCTCTTCCAGATAAAGAAACTGGAGAGCAGCTTGTTTTTTTGTTGGTTTTTTTTTTTGTCTGATTGATTGCAGTCCCACCAACGCAAACTGGGCTGAGCTGAGCTGCAACCATATCAATACAGTGATGAGTAAAATGAATTGTAGTGAAAAGAGGAGAATCAAAATGTGAAAGTATATTCTAGAAGCACCAGATTAATGATGAAAAGCTGGATAACTTTTGTACAGATTTAAGAATTGTGCTGCTGATGGACAGCCCTAACTGGTGCTGATGAAATTCAGAGCTGTATGCAAAAATGACTCAACTTCAAGAAAATTGGTGTAGCATTTAACTGAAATAGCAGAGAATTACAATTTTAAATGGAAGAAAACCTGAAAATATTAAAAGCTTTAAAGGAAATACTACACTTTACTAATAAAGACATCCATGAACTTTAGAGCATATGATCAAGTTTAAAGAATTAGGGTTGTTTTATGTGAAATCCAAGCTTTGTGCACAGGGCTAATTCTTGTCCCTGGAGAATAGCATTGCCAGTTACTAAAAAACCCACAAACTTGGGTTTTTTTCTGTTATTGCCAGCACTTGGATGCAATGACTGTGCAAGAATTTCAAGAATCAAAATCCAGATTAAAAAAAATAAGAGAGATATAAAAGATATTACAAAAGTGTAAGTTTCTGGCCTTTATGATTGTCAAAATAACTTTAAGAGATTCCCAAATCAACCAGAAAGTTTGATAAAAACAAAAGATAGAAGAAAGACTCCCTGGCCCTTCATCTTCTTTAAATAGCATTGTCTTTTCAGCCCCATTGTTTTTTTTTTTAATTTGTGACTGGCAATACTCAGTTCCCTCACCCCTTTGCATTTTCAGACATAAGGGGCAAATGACATCCTCTCCTGTTGAGGTGCAACACCACAACTTCTGTGCCAACACATGCCCGAAAGTGTCCTTCGGGCAAGACTTCGGGAGAAGGATGTGAGTTGTTGAATGAGATTGCAACCTCACAGTGTCAATCTCTCCTGTGAACAAGATAGGAGTAATACAAATGTTAGTGAAAATGGATTTGGAGAGACTCCTGAAGAACTTGGACAGCCAGTTGCAGCAGATGGGAAGGAAAAGGTTCACTAAATTGTATCTTATGGGCAAACGCAAAGGGGAAGAATTACCATACTGAATATCAGGAGGTTGGAGCAGCAACTCGCAGGAGATGAGGCACAGCAACACAGATGTGCAATGTTTTCCTGCAAAGCCCTGGACTGAGTGTGTATGTGTAATAATTCTGTTAAGTGATAGAGGAGGTATGGCAACCCAGCCTGCTCTAGCAAAAATTAAAGTTAGGGAATCTTTTTCAAAAAGGTTGAGTAGGTGTGGAACATACATTTTCAGTCTATTTCTAAATGTTAGGAATAAAAGCCTGCAGCTACTTGTATGATGAGAAGGAAAAGAGTGTCATTCCAGACATAAATACAAATAAATATGTAAAGATATAAATACATAAATATAATATATAAATCTGTTTTAAGCAGAATGGCTCAGTAAAACGGTGCAGATCAGGAGGGTCTTTTCATTAGGTTGTGACCATTAAGTACATGATTCTATCTCAGTGTAAGCTAAAATCTGCGGTGGTAAATTATATACTGAGATATGAGGTCCAGTCTCTTCAAAAACTTTACAGCAATAGGAGAAGGAAGGTGAACTAAAAGAAGCACTTCTTTCAGCATGACCATGAAAACCTTCTGCAGGCCTCTCATGCAAGTTGCAACAACACGAATCAATCAGCAACGTTGATGTTCTTCTTTTGTCACTGCTGGTATCCTTAGGCAGCAATAACACCTTCATTTTTATGTCAGTGAGAGAGAACACACATTTTATGTGTCAGTAATTATTTATGTTCAATCTACTGTAATAAAGGCCAGATGATCAACTCTGTTATGCAAATGGATGCATGGAGAGAGCAAGGAAGTCAGCAACTTGAAGTGGCAGAAGGAACAAATGACATTCTGTTCATGGGGCTGCTTTTCTTTATCCCTTGGCCTTTCAGTAGCTTTCTTGCCTGCAAATTCTTATTCAAGGGGAAGGGTGCAGTCAACTGGAAGGTGATGAATTCTGTTAGAAACCACTTCATGTCACAACTGAGACTGAGCTTACACAGGGAAAGATACACAGGATATTAAAGGTGTCCAGTAACTAAAAACCTTGTTACTTTTAGGCTTTTAGTGCATATAAACTCTCAATAGTTTAAGCAAACAGGGTGCAATGCTTAATGATTGTTAAGACAAAGACTTATTTTGCTAACATGCAAGTAAATAGGGTATCTATGGGATAGAATATAGGGAAGTAAATAGGGAAAGAAGCACAAACAATCTACATATAATTAACAGGAAATATACTTAATACAGGCTATAGTCTACATATATTTATATGTCTTTGTCATTTTAGATTTGTCTTCCTAGGCATGTGCATGAAATATTGAACTAAATATTCATCATACCCTTCAAAAGCAGACAGTGACTGTGGACCTCCAGGGCTAAACCCATTCTCTTCAGCTTAAGCTAAATAACCAAGCTCCCAGGAACTTGTGGGACAAGAACAGTTCTAAAGTAAGGGGTCTTCCTGACCAGCAGATTCATGCCAATATAATTGTGTCATTCTAGCTGAAGTAGCTTACATTCAAACATTTTATGCTGTAAAACAAATAGTATAATACTTCTGGTATTTAAATATTACAAATACTAAAAATTATTTTATGAAATCTCTTTTGAGGATTTAATACTGGGTGTTAATAGAGATTCAGTTGGGGGCCAGGCCCTGAGCCTTAGAGAGGGCTGTAAGACCTGGAGCATTGTGAATATTCATATCTTGCATCCACTGCAATCGATTAAGTTTTATCTGTATGGGATTAATGCATAGATTTTTTTATTTTCTTTCTCCCTTTTGGCTGAGATGGAGAAAGAATTCTGGGGAACAACAAACAAAAACGAACACCCCACATGTGAACTAACAAATTGATATCTTGATAATTGTGTATATAAACACATAAAAATTAATACATTAGTAAATTAAATAAAATTAATAACTCCATTGCATTTTCAGAAGGTAGGGACATAATAATTCTATTTCTGTCCGTGAGAGTAGCATATTCAAAATCTTTTTCTCAGGACAACCAATAAAGTAGGCTTACACCTCCATTTTGTAATGTAAAAGCTCCGGTTTTGAATACTTCCTGAGCTTTGGGAAACTTCATACCTGACTCAAAATTCGTGGCAGAATGTTTCTGACATTTGTATCAATGCTCTTGATTCTCTTCTGCCAGCTGTAGTCCTACTTCAGTGGATTAATTTCTGAAGTTTAGCCCATGTTGAAGGAAAATGCTTATGTATGGCTTATTGTTTCTTCTCTTGCTAACATTTCCTATTTTTCCTAGGGCTACTTACCCAGATTTTTCTGAAGAACATTTTCCTTCTCACTCTGTATTGAGCTTGAAGTTTGTGGTTTCCATTTCAGACCTGAAGAGGGATTTGCATGCCTAAAACATTCTTTTTTTACATCTCATTGCCTTGATGAAAAGACATTACCTCTCCCTACAGCCCTTGCCTGCATGCCTCCTGAGAGAAAAAATGCAAGCATTAATGACAGCACCCCACAACTGGCTCAACCTGGAAACCCTCACAGAAAAGATTACCCTTGCAGCGAGCCAATGTTTTGCCTAGTCTGACCTGTCAGGTTTTGGCCCTGTGCTTCTAATATCAAGTGCCTCCCAGAAGAACTGAATCAAAATATCTCAGATTAATCAATATCATGTTTATGTATAAAACAGACTTACTGACCTTTTGGTAAGTGACCTACTAGCAAAAGCAAGGTCTCAAAGGATTTACCCCTTCATGCTCAGCGTGGGGCAACAAGCCAGTATAACATCTGCTCAGTATGCATTGCAAAGCAAATGAACAACGCTGACACCATTAATCAGCTTGTCCAAGTGAATAAAATTTCAAAAGCTGATGTAAGAAAGCTTGGCTTTAAAAGCAAACATTTCATGTGGATCTGCATGGGTTCATCTAATGATGGATTAGTTAACCCTGAGAGATGAAGAATGACTCCAGCCCTATGTTGGGGGGGGAATGCATGTAAATCTGACAATGTACAAAGAAAGATTGTAAAGAAATTAGAGATATGGGAAGTAGTTCTACAAAAATTGATCACCTGCCATTGGTGCCTCAAACTTCAGTGTGTGATACTAAACACACTGAATAAAAACCACCTTGTTTTGAGTCCTATCCACTGCAAGCTGTGATTAAATGTATGTTTTTTCATTCAAAGAACTGTTAAAATGCAGGTAGCATTTTTTTCTTCCTTTTCCTCCTTTGCTGAGCCATGGAGAGGAACTGTACCTCAAAGAGGAAAATTACCTGGAATTAATTTCAGTGGAATAGATCAAAGCAGTGCAGCAGCAATTTAAATCTGGGGTTAAACTATGAGTGAAAATTGAGAAGAAGTCAGTAAAGGTAACTGATACTTCCTTATTTAATGAGGAGTAGTAGAACATCTGTCAGGGAAAGAGAAGGTAGGGAACACAGACACATGGAAGCTACACAGAGAAGCTACAGATGGAAAAAGTCCCCGCTAGCCAGCTTAAAAATGTAGGCCCTATTCTATTGCTTCGTCAAATCTGCTTTTAAAAGTACAAGACTTTTCTCCTTCCAAAATACCCTTTGGAAGATGTCTCCAGGCTGTAGTGTGTTTTGGTCTCAGTATATTTTTTCCTGATATCCTTTTTTTTTGACCTGAATTTCTTCCCATAATTACTAGCACACTCCTCTGGAATACAATAAAAATTCACCTTCCTCTGTAACCTTCACTGCCTTTCTTTTAGGACCTGATTCTCTTATGTCTTCTCAGAATATCATGCCCAAAACTTACTCCATTGGAAATTATCAGGATTATTCAAGGGGCAGGGCTTTAGCCTTATAGAATAAAGTAGGCATCACTGGAATAGGTACAATGTGTCTTAAAAAAACCTGAGACAAATGCTTTTTCATTGTGGAAAAAGACTGTATATTGAATGCATCAGTCTCTTAATCACTGTAAATCAGAGACTGAGAGTAAAGAGAGTGGCCATCACATGAACTGAAAGATGAGCTGTTCTAACAGAAGAAGCACCTTATTTTTCTGTCGTATTGTTTTTCATTTAGCTTAGGAAGGAAAAAGCTTGAGAATTTACTGGAAAAGTGCTACTGAGTAAGGACTGTGTCTTTGCTCCAACTGGCTAAAGAACAACAGTAGCATAAAATAATTTTGGGTCTGATGATTATAAATTATATCAGATCAATATAAATTAAATTATTGTAATTAATCAAAAAGAAGTGTTAGGGAAAAAAAGACATTTTAATAAAATTCTTATTTTTATAAAAATATGTCTTTTTTTTTTTTTAAATATCATTTTTATAAAAAGAAAGAGAACCATTTGGAGAAGTAGGGTGGACAGAATAGTTTGAAGTCCTGAACGTTGAGAAAGTTTGGGAGGATTGGTAAATAGGAAATGCAAAAAGCCTCTGTAACTCTTAGAGGAGGGATCTTACTGTAACTGGATGAGCAGCTACCTGAAAAAAATATGTTAAAAATAAACAAAAACTTAGGCAAAAAATCTGCCTTGGAGATGAGAAAAAATAGCAACGAAGTATGAATTGTCAAAAGACAAAAAAAAAAGGGGGGGGGGAGGGAAGGAGACTTTAATTGTTTAAAAAATGGATCACTGTGCAGTGTTAGCAAATCAGAAATGAATCTGCCAGAGACACCACAAGAAAATGGGGGCTATTTTTTTCATCGTGTATAGGAAATAAACATCTGTATTTAAGAATACAGAAAGAATATGATGATGGCACTTATGAACTTAGTACAGTATACAAGGCTTTAGAAGATGTTGCAAAGGAAAATACAAGGCATAAAGGTAGTAAAAAATAGGACAAAATAGAGTTTGGGTTTATGAAAGATAATGGATTCTGCTGGCATTGTTTTTGACAGCAATCAGCTTTTTTTAGGGAAAGAAAATACAGTGAGTTTATCATGACTTCTGTAAAGTATTCTCATACAGTTCATAAATTATAAGTGGAAAAGATATGAAGTAGCATAGGAATCTCCTGACTATGTGAATACAAGTGAGTATGATAATAGCAAGAGGATTTGGCAAGTCAAGTAAGGGAAAGAGAGAATGAGGATTTTTCACTGAAAGTTCAAGGAAGATTACAGAGAGACATCCTGCAGGACTGTTTATGCAACTCAATATTATAAAATACTCTCATGGATGGCCTTGGCACAAAGAAAAGGAGCACATTAATGAAATCTGCTGATGACACAGTGGAAGGCATTTCCAGTATAGTGACAAAATATTGTATAAGGAAGGGGAACAGATTATCATACAAGAACGATTGATTTGTAAGTCAGGAGCAATAGAAACGTGATGAACTACAATAAAAAAGACTAATAAGAATTTCTCATTTAAGTTGAAAATTTATCATTTGGAGGCAGGGACAATGACCTGCATGTTAGGTTGATGGCCTAACTGTGAGATATGACTGACATGAAGATATGAAAAAGAGAAATGCATTGCTCAGCTGAGAGACAAGATATTTTAACAGAGATAAGGAAATATTAAATTAATTTTACATAAAATAATATGGAATGGGTTGCCAGTATTAAAAAAATGAATTTGGTCTGTATTGGGTGCACAGAACCACCTTCAGAGATGGGATACTAGGCTGCTCAGGAGACTGGATTCTACATTCATGAAGAGCCTATCTGGATAAGGTGCCTAAATGAGTGATGTGGTTCAAATGAGCAAATAGGTAAGGTCATAGATAAGAGGAATTTGTTCTTCATTGCACAAGATGATACTAGCAAAATGAAGGGTAAAACAAGATTTCTAAAGAGCAGAGCGGGTAGTTACCAAACCAGACCTCTGACATAAGAAGTGCAAGAAGACTAATTATGTTTTTAAAGGACTGTTAACAGTTTGTGAGTAGATTTTTATTAAATGACTGTTTGCCATAACAGGAGATAGCACTTTGTGAACTTCAAGGTTTTTATACAGATTCTCATGACCTTTTCCCCTCCCACTTTCTTCCAACGGAAAGCAGAAAAAGCAAAGAGGGGAAAAGACTTTTAAAATTGCCAGTGCTGTTTAGGACTGAGGAATCTACTTAAATACAGACAGTTTGAAAAACTCCCTATGGCCTCAAAGAGCTGTAAGTAGTTTAACTTCCCCTCAGGCTCTAGTGAATTCACTACTTGTTCTTTGACTTCCCAATACCTCTCTGCGTTGTTCTGTAGAACTCCTACTTGTTGTAGTGCTCATCTAGGTTCAGCTTGTCCTGGTGAGGCTCAAATAGTTCTTGTCTAGGCTGTATTTGGGTATAATCTTGAAAGAGTTTGGAAATTCTGCAACATCCTCTGCCTGTGTCTGATGCTGATACCAGATACACCCTTGGCTTTTGCCTTCCCAAGACAACTTGCCCTTTTTAATTTAGCTTTCTTAACCTGAAAGTTTTTAAGTTTTAGCTTTCTTAACCTGACTCTATTCACTTTGACAACTGCCAAGTGTCCCCCAAACACACACTAACCCAGTCATGGCAGGACAACCACAGCTCCTCCAGTGGAGCTGTGCTAGTCTGGAATGTCATCAGTCAAATTTGGGATTCATAAAATCACGGTTAGAAGATTAAGGCAGAGACATATCCACAGATCCTCTTTCCAAAAAAACCGATGTCAAAAGCCGACTCTTAGAAAAGCTCCAGCAGAGATGGGGGAAGAAGTTCTAAGACATGCCCTTGTAAACTGCAGTGCCAAGCTCACTGAACTGGAGTGCTGGTGATTAACGCTGCTCGATTAACAGTGATTACTTCCACTCAGTTTGTTTCCTTTTCACCTCCTTGGGCGCCTCAGGCTCTGCACAGGTGTCCTGGTGTGATGTTGTGGCTGCTGTTTCTATAGTCTGCTCCCAAGCTGAGGTGGCACAATGTAAGGGTAACCAACAAACATGTCAAAATTTAAATAAAATGAGAAAGGAGCCGTCTGGGCCTCTGTTAATCACCACAAAATATTATCAAGAGGGAGTGTGAATGAATCTTAGACCTGCTAAATGGGAGTTGCAGATGGAAATTTAAAATCAATTTATTAAAAGAATACTAATTGAACATAAGATATGATTACTTAAAAATCATAATGTTAGATGTGTACCTAAGAAGTCAGTATGAAACATTCTGGAATATTAGAAATCTCACAGCTGTTTCATTTTTATTTTAAAGAGGAAGAGTTTCTAAAAGATTATTTTGAGCATTAACTCAAATAGTCCAAAGAAGCTCTTCAATTACATACTCATTATATTTTTTTTTTTCATATTCAGCTGTTGGCAGTTACATTTGCATGACAAACTTCTGTAATGGTAGGAGGAGCAGGCTTATGGGATAAATATGACTAGAAATCAGAGTTACAGAATTACTCTGCAGTGAGATCGTTAATTGTGCCATTTCTAAAGATAATTCTTCCTTTCCAAATTTGCCTTCCATCCCTTCCAGATGATCAGAGCTCATCCCTCTCACATCTAACATTAAAAGCGTAGTTCACTACCCTGATGACACTTGGCTGGCACTGTCAAAGGTCTTTTAATACTCATACAGACTAGAACATTACCCACTTTATAAGCTACCACCTCCCATTTTCATGGTTATTTTTTTTTTCTTTTCGGAGGGGTTGTGTTTGTTTGTTCATTTTTTGTTTTCTCTTTCAATCACAGCTGTTGCAACTACAGTTGTGATTTACACCTTCTGGTGCAGTTTCCTGTTCTGTAGTCTGTGTTCATTTACTAGATGTCTGCAGAGAGACAGAGACTTCCCTGACAACTTCCAAATTCCTTCTCATGCCCTTTCATATAGTAACTAATAATAAGCAAGAGCTACAATTCTTCAGCAAATTCCATTGCTATGGAATCACGATATCCACAAGGTCCTGATAATATCTGAGTATTTTGTACATAATTTTGTTCCTAGACAACTGCACACAGGGTCAGATACCTTGGGAATTTAAATAATTTTGTTTCCTATGCATTATCTAAGTGAGGAATTGCATGCAGGCACAGAGTGCCTCCCATGTTATCAGGAAGCATCTTGAAATTTGACCTATGTTTGAGAATGAACTTCTCTGCACTGAATTTCTGATGTAAAAGTCATGCCTGTTCACACTATTTGTCACCAGACTTTACTAACTGATCTACTTTTTACCAGCTTTCTAGATGCTGTGTTAGTTTTTAATTATACGTCCACACCACTGAAATCTCCACTCTTAAGCATTCAAATCTATTTAACTATCTGAATTGCTGTTCTGAAACAAATTCCTGAAACTCTCCTTAACAATGGGCTGAAAGAAGGACCAAGGCCTGATTTACTTCATGTAAATAAAAAAAAACCAACTCTACCAAAGTTGCTGGAGATCCATAGATACAAGCTGGTCCTTTATACGCTGTCTCGGGAGTACCCAACAGCATTAAAATGTAGCAACGTTGCTGTAGCTACAATAGGCTACAAAGGAGGTGATCTTTTTCTAGACCACACTGTTCATTGGGGTTTTTACTAAGCATTTCTAGACTGGTGAGAAGGGAGTTTTGTCTCTCTTTGAATATGCACGGCACTCGTTCAAACACTCCCAATCCCTGGTGCCCTCTTACCTTTTCTTTATATTCTGCTTTACAGAAGCAGATGTTGTGTTGTATTATCTGATCATTCTCTTCTCAAAACAAACCACGATAAAAATATTGGTGGTTATTTCCCCAGGGCTAAGTGGAAACCTGAAAAAATCCCTCAGCATTTCTTTTCTCAGAAAGTCCTTTGGGGTACCAGAATATGTGGTGTGCTTCTAGAGAAAGTATGACCAGATCTGTATACAATATCTTGATATCCCAGGCATTTTTTCCAAAACACCTAATTTTCATTTCATCAATCCAAATAGTCACATATAAATTACTAGAAAATGTTTGTTCCTGGGAAAGCAGAGTGTGCTCTGTGTTTATCGGGAACAGGCTGGAATTGTGGAATGTGTATTGCTCTGAGTAAGAACCCTGGAATGAAAAGCTGAATCCTTCCTCAAAAAGCCTGCTTGCTTGCTTTCCTTTTGTTTTTTTGGCTCAAGAAGGATATTGACACGATTTGCTGAGTGTTCCATAGAATTGCTGAGCCCTGTGTTACTGTGAAAAAAAATCCCTCATCACAGAAAAATACACTCCTTCAGTTAGAAGGAGGCAGTAAAAGGACCAGCACACAGTTTACGGAAATACTGCATTATAAACAGGTTGTAAAACATTTGAATCTGTAATTTTGAGAATATAATTTTGTGATTTTTGGTGAAAGATTAAAAGGAAAAATTCTTGGGATATAAGAACAGGATCAGATAATCAGCATATTTACATTTGGGAAAGTTATGGTCCTGTGTAGCAATTTAGTAGGTTTTCCTGAATTAACTCAGAGCAGAAATGATCAGCCTAAAGATGTCTGCAGCATTTCTTCCAAACAATCTGCTCCCTTACAGAAAAGTAGAGTCCTCAGAAACCTGTCGGTTTACCACAGATCATTTTCAGCTAGAATCAATCTTCCTGGTGCTTTGTAGGCTGAGATTGCAATCTTGTTGGAAAACTATCAGGAAGCCACGGAAACAATAAAATCTTTGGAAGGAAAGATGTATCCCAGAGTGGATGGTAAAAAAACTTCGTCGCCTGCGACCGCTCCACCTATTTCAGGAGCTGACTCAAAGATTTCTCCTGTTTCACGACTTGACTTTCTGCTGGGCTGTTGGCCAAGGGCCAGCATTCCAATTAGGCATGAGCTGGAAGACGGCCCACAGGTCAGTGCCTTTCCCTGGACACCAAAGACAGCATTAAGATAAAATCTTAACTGAGTTCTGGCCAAAATCAGACTGAAACCATTATTTACTCATTCCTCATCTTTCACGATGTTGCAGCTGGAGTTGTACATCTGAAAATTGGGAGATAGTAAGGCATGAAGCCTGAATGAAACTTCTTCATGTATGGGAAACAACAGGGAAGAAGCTCTATGAGCAGGAGGAGCAAAAAACAGTTGAAGGACTCTCTTTGCAAAAGACAGCTTAGTGGATGGAGTTCATGTGACTGAAATAATTTCCATCTTTACAGCACATTTTGGGAAGCATTGTAAACAACTTATTCACACAACTGCCACTGGAAATAAGAAATCAGCATTTTTCTCCTATTGCGAATGGCAATAATGGAAAAAATAATTTGAAGCCCCAGAAAACAGTGATAGGGCTGGGACTGGAAAATCAAAACATTAAGTAATCAACCATTGTACACAGCTTAAAGTCACATTTTCATTGAACTGGGCCATGCAAACATTCACATAAACTCCATGAACTGACCGCCTCTGTAAAACAATAAAACAACACGATCCCCGCCTTGTAGATGGGGAATTGAAATGCAAATATATTTTGTCACACAGGAAAAAGCAGGAACTGAACCAGATGTTCGAAGATCTGGCCCAGTGCCTGAAGCACAAAATAATGCTTTTAACTCATAAAAGTGCTCAAACAAAACTGCTCTTTCTCACCTTTTATGATCTGGTTTAGTAAAGAAAATAGAGAAAGATCAGTAAGTACGCTGTTAACTCAAAGCCAGCTTGGTGATAAGAGAACATGCTTTGATGACTGTGGAATGTTATTTGACTTTTTCTTAAATTAGGCGAGGGGGAAAGAAAGTGTCTGTTTTGTGTGGAGACGATTTCCAGACTTGAATCCTTTCCCTCTGTAAACTCCTTTTTTCCTTTGATACATCTTTTCCAAAATTACCCAGGGTCAACCCATATGGATGGTAGTATATACACTGCCCAAGCTGCTTTCCAAACACTGCAAATTGTTGTGAAAACTTGGTAGGACAGCTACCTGGATCTATTATTTACACTTCCCAGTCTACACTGTGAAAATGTGTTTCAACAGCAGTGTTGCTCCAGAATGTGTAAATAAATTTGACTACGGCAGTTGCACGGAGAAATGCTGTTGTGCTGTCATCTCCTCACCCCTCTGGATGCTGGATGCCTTGGCCCTGATAATTAGCCTCAGCTCCTGTGGGAGCAAAAATGTGCTGACTAAATGATTGTTCCTGTTATCTGGGTTTCCTACTGTGCTGGGAGTTCTGTGCTTTAATTCCATTAACGGCCTCAAAGCCCAGCCATGTGCAAAATGTCATCATTTTTTCAGCAAAATCTGCATTAAGGCAAAAGACACTGTTTAATAGCCTAGTTAGTGGGATGAAGTGAACAAAGAGCTGCATGACAGGTTCTTCGTGCAAGTGAGTGCCAATTCAAATCTATTTAACTACTGTAAATTGATTTGAAGCAGCACCAGATGTGCCACTAGATTTCCATTTATTCCTCACCAAAAGTCAGTTAGATGTATATTGTCTGGAAATTGTCCCAGGGAAGCAGATGTGATATGTTTCTCGAGGCTTTGCCAAAAGACCAATCCCTGGAGCTTCAGGTAGGAGTTAAGGGTTCTCAGCATCCCCCAGGAGACTCACAGCATGATGGCAAGCCACAGTGTAAGTGGAATCTGCTTTGTGTAATATGACTTAGATTCAAGAAGTCTTTTGAGTAATTCTGTGAATGGAAGACTAAAATCAAATCAGATATTTAAACCATTATAATCCTTTCCTACAGAACCCAGATGAAACTACTTTGCTTCAATAATCAACATTGTAATTCTTCAGTTCTATTTTATTTTGCAATGTTCATTTCCTGTGGCTATTTTCTAAGATCTCAACATTCACAGGAAACCTAACTCCCTAACACATCCCAGTTGGAGAGAGTTTTCACTGCTCACAGAAAGGTACTGAAAGGTACAAAAGTTCAAACATACTCAGCTGCAGATGAGCTCACCCTCACCAGTTCTCTGCAGCTGATTATAATAAAAACATCACCTCCCATGTGACCAGCTCTTGCCATTGAAAAGTAATAATGTCATCTCCGGTGGGATCATGGATGACATACAGCTAGTATTAAAACACAGATATTTCTCCAGATTTCTCTGCAGCCTGTAATTTCCTTTAGGGGAACAAGTATGTGATCAGGCAGAGTTTAAAGAGGGTAAAGGAATAAACACTCTGTTAATATTAAGGGAAAAAAGATGACCACCTTAGCAAAACAGATCGTAGCTTGGCAGTTGGGGTAAACGTGGGGCAGCACAGATAATAAGGGTTGATATTTATTCTTATTTATTATATAGGACGTTATATGGCTTTGAATAAAAAAAAGTTACTATTAGCATTTATTCCTTCAAGCTAAAGATGTTAGTGTCAAGTCTAATCAAATAGCCCATGGAAATACTTGCTTTATGGGGCATTTGATCAAGTCATCAGAATATTTAGATTAGTGTCTGTAGTACAAGAAATGTGCCTTTCTGTGCAAGAATATTATATCCAAGAAATATCACAGATTTCTCTGAAATTCTACTGTTCCTGGTGGCCTCAAGGAAGAGCAAAGGCATTCCTATGAAAAGAATAAAGCCCAAAATACTTCCTGAGTACATGTCCTTGCTCATTATAGATGCATGATTACTTGCCTAGCATTTAATTTGTGGCAGTCTTCCTTTCTAGGAAAAAAAAAAAAGAACCATTATATTATGCTTATCTGTCACGAAAGAGAAGACTGAATACTGTTACTTGCAGACAAAAGAATTCAGAAACCTTAAGGAACATCAGATAAGAATTACAATAAACCCCAGACTTTGCTTGAGACAACCAAAGCCGGGGGAGGCTCTGCGCTTTCCAGACACTCCTCTCAGCTAGATTCCATCACCAGGCAGGGGAATGTGTTGTAATAAAAATGTAATATCATCCCTCATGGTTTTAAGAACCTATCTCCCATCTCTCTGGGGAGGCAGTAACATAAGGCTAAGACAGGAATCTCCTCAGCAACATCCCGCCCAAACCGGAGAGTCTGAATGTAATAAACGTGGTCGAATAAATATTCATATTGAGTCAGACTCTTTTTGTACACAGACAACATACTTTGAAAATAAAGGACACTGTGTTCTTTTGACAGAGCAGGAGGAATTGCTAGCATTGCAGACTAATCAGTGCATTGGAAATTGCTGAGTAAGTATTGCTTTACCTTCACAAAACAAAAAGAGACCTTAGAATGTGTATTAGCTGGTGATGGTTTTATGAACTTCTTTAAAGCCATCTGTAGCTCTTCCCAGCTCTTTATTATTCCTCTAAGAAGAGATCACAGGACTAAGTGGGCCTGAGATGAAGCATAACTTACAGTGTGCCATCTATCATGATTTCTTAGGATTCCTTTTAGGAGATAAGAGGCCATGGAAAGTGTAAGGTAGGACTACACTCGACGCAGCTCAAAATGTGAGAAGATTTGGGGCATTTGAAAAGAAGTCTTTAAGGTTACTGCTGCCTGTACCATCAGTGCTGAGGCAACACTTGGGATGCCTTAGAGATCATGAAAAAGGAGGATTAAAAGGCCTATTGAGATTCCCCTGCAGGAATTCAAGGAGAACTTTTAAGTCAGGTTAAGCAGAACTTTTCATTCAAAATCAATACTCAGAGTCGTACAGACTTGGGATCTGAATTAGAGATACCTAATTATGTGCTGTTCCCAACAACTGCAAAACCATTTTTGAAAAGCTGCTCAATGGATACCAATTGTACTGCTCTGAGGAAAAGTGGCTGTGAGTGTTACATGTGTACTCAGCACAGCACAGACAAACATTACAATTCAAATTCTAGTAGAGAGAAACCCTGAATTCCCTGTGAGTGCTGAGGGTGACCGGACTCAGTGCATTACACAGTGAGTGCCTGCAGAGAAGCAGCAGATGTGGCTTATGCTGTAGGCATGCAACAGCAAGACAGAAATACAGGTACAGGCAGACAGAGCTACAGGCTCTTGGCTCTGCTTGTTGAATGAACACAAGAACAATCCAATGCCCCATCAGAAGGGCATTAGGCTTCCCCTAACTGTCCTATTACCAACTCAGTTTTTTTGAAAAGAAACAGAAATTCTCTTATGAACCAAAAGAGATTTAGGGTTTGATAATTTCTTGCCAAGTTATTGGCAATGTTGTGCTTCATACTCTTGTGTAGAAGCTCACAACAGAAACCCAAACTACAGAAGGTAAAGCTGAAGTAAATGTGTAGAAAAACTTGCAGTTTTCTGTGTCCCATTCTAACCTGGCTTTCATTCATCTCATGTAAAGTTAGGTGCTCTAAACCATACAAAAACTTTGAAGCTTTGCCGAAGTCTAATTTTTTGCCAGCAACTTGCCCACTACAGCTAACAGGAGAGCATTTGACAAACTTAAAGCTTGGGTGGTTTGAAATCATCCTGCAGTTTCATCTTAAATATTCATGGTTAAACAGCTTCAGTAAAATAACTCAATCATTCCCTAACAATATCTACACCATTATCTATACCCAGCCATAGTGCACATGTGCAACTCCAAACCTGCATTTCCTAGGCGGTGTTGACTTCAGTTTGGATTTCTGGGTGTAAAGAGTGGGAGTAGGCTTTTTTCAAGTCACAAAAGAGTCCATTTGAGAGAAAGAATTCTTTTAAAAACAGTCATTTCATTAAAGCAGCCTGACTTGGAAAAATTCTTGTAACTCACTTTGAAAAAAGAAAACCACAAACTTAGACAAGTAGGACTCACATACGCAGGGAGATAGAAGTACTACCCAGGCAATATTCAAAGAAAAACTTAAATGTTTCTTGTGTGTCATTTTTCTGCAGATTTTGAGCTGCTGTGAGGTGGGTGAATGTGAGGATACAGCAAAGTCCAGCTGTTCTCCAGTGCTGGGGAGCAGCTGGAAGCCAAGCATAACAAGGACAATAGGGCAGAAGCCGTGTCAGCCCTGTGCTACCAGAGTAAACCAAGCAGGGCCAGCCAGGCATGGCAGCCAGGGACAGCCCAGAGCCCAGATCACACATGGGCTTGAGGTAGGCCTAAGGAACACAAACAAGAATTAAGGCAAAAGATGAAATAATGAGGGATTTAGAACAATTCATTGCATCTTATGAATTAGGCAGTAAGTAAGGTCTCCTGGTCAATCCCTAGGTAGAAGGGAAGGACCAGCCACCTCCTGTGATTACCCACTGCGAACTGCAGTGCAGAATCTGCAGCTTATCCCCTTACCAGGATTCTTTCTACCTGCCTGTATGGGTCAGATTTGTCTAAAGTAAGTTAGAATATATTTTAGGACAAAGACCCAGTTTTTCTATGTGCATTTCAAGGCTGGTGCAGTTCTGTGATTTCCATCTTGGAAAGTAACGTTAAGAGAAGAGCAAACTGCAGGCTGGTGACATCTGCAAACTGAAGAAGAACACAACTTGTTCATCTGTCAGCCTGTCAGGCTCACCTGTGATTTAACTTGTGTATTTTCTGTGTCTGTGAGACATGTTAGAGGATCTCCCAGGTCAAAGTTATCTCGAAAGGAAGAAAACAGGCACAACAGCAGCTTTGTATGTTGATCATTAGAGATTTCTGCCAGTGATAAAACATATGCTTCAATTTTACTTCACTGAAATACATTCAGTAGGGAGACCAGGTATTCCTCTTGAAAAAAAGGGTAGCAAGGAAACTTTCATTGACTTTAGCGGTTGGGTGAAGAAATGAGGAAAAAAGGTGGAGCAACTTTTGAGACAATAGCTGGGTTCGTGCTGTCCTCTACTGGTGAAGAACACAAGTTACTGTACTTGTGTAAGCAGTACTTGAACTGAATGTTTTAATAAACCTTAAAAGAAATGAAAAGTGTAATAGCTGTACAAACTAATATATTGTCAGTATTAAGATTAAATACTTAACTTTTGTGCGTGTCTAAAAGCGTGATTTTGTCTTCAGACTGCAGCTGCTTCAAGTAAATCCATCAGTTTAATGTAAGCATTCTGTCATTACTGTGTATGCAGGAAAATGCTTCCCATTGCCTTCCCATTTTCCTTCTTCTTTTTTTTCTTTTTATTTTCTTTTTAAAAATCCAGCTACAAAACACAACTAAAACAGGAAAAATGCAGTATATGCCTATACAAGCAAACATCCCTTTCTCTTTCACCTTCTGTCTGAACAGATAACCTGATGGACAGCATTTATTTAAGCAGAGATGCTTGTAAAGGTGTTCTAGAGAGGTTGACAATGGTGTTTGATATGGGTTGTGTCTGTGTGGTTCTCTCCCTCACTCTGCTCACATACCCAAGTGAACAGTGGAGCTCCAGTTTCCATGGTGTTTGCCGAGCCCAGCATGGCCACCCAGCTCAGTGCCCACGGCGCAAGGTAACAGCAGTACCACGTATTCATGCAGAAAGGAGTCTCCAAAAGACATTAGGAAATGTCCTTTAGAGCCTTGTTTAACTGCAAGAGTAAACAGCAGATGAGGAGAAGGGCACGGCACACAGGCAGCATTCGTCACAACAGACTGCTCATTGTTTTACCTGAAGTGAGATCCAGAAAGTTTAAACATCCACCTCCTGGGAAGCTCGGGTCACAAAGTCTCTTGTGGGTCTCTGCACAGATGTGAAGAACTTATAATTAGAGAGGCTCAAACATGGTCTGATTCCTGAATCTGTGTAATGATTTTAATTCTTTTTTGACTTACACACTTGATATGTGGCTGGGATACAAGTTCAGTTCCTTGTTCTACCTTCCTCCGTGGCAGCCCTGTTTCTTCCCGTCCTCAGGAAGGATTCACAGTGATTAAGAGCAGACTTACAGCCTCTTCTGTGGTAATCATGGGGAGTATACCAGGGCTGATGAGAAATTCCAAGAGTTCAAAAATCACAGCCCCTGCTGTGATGCAGTATAAGACTATCATCTTTTTCCCCTACTTACCTGGAGGCTCCTGAGCTACACCAATGCCTGGAAACAGCCCAGAAACAGCTGTAAACTACCACTAGAACGGGACAATTTTTCCTCAGGGCAATCCAGAGGGAGCATGAGATGACATAACGTGCCTTCACATATCCTTGAGATGTTTGTGCACTAAACAGAGTTACACCCTAAGGACAGAAATGGAACTGATGAAAAGGTCATCTTTGTTGTGTTTTCTTTCTGAGAAAAAAAATCCATTAGAGGTTATCAGAGAAGGAATTTTATTTTTAGAATGCTCTTGTTCATGAAACTCAAGAGAATTTTTATCTTTGACTTGAAGAGGAACTAAATAATGCCTTTGGGGAATGACTTCTTACATTACCAAAAAAGAAATATGATTAGGAAAACCTGTGGAAAACTCCAGGCAATTGCTTTCGAAGAAATTTATATGTAGAGAGAAGTGTTCATGCTAATTCTGAGACATTATTTTGTCATGCTGTTAGTTTTATAAGGTACTGGTTTACAGTTTCTTCCAAAACCTATTAAAATTAATGGGGATCACAATTTTTAATTAGCACTGGATTAGGAGAGTGAGAATTTTACAGAGGAAAAGAGAGACTGTGATTTCATGAATTTATTTGATTTTTTTTTTTGCAATAAGTGAAAATATCTTCCAACACATACAAATATAAGTAAAGATAAAAATCCCATCCAACAAAGGTCTATAGAGCTTAGATCTGGTAAAGCATTTGCACATTTACTGGAGATAGTGTATTTGTCCTTGCATAGCATTCCTGACATTGAAAAAGCCTTCACGAATTTCTCCTTCTGCTGTTAAGTCAAAAACTCAAATTGTCTGTTAGCCCAGGCTTGTAAAAGCATTGATAAGCTACACTAAGACTAAGAATCATTGCTTCAAACAAAAACACAGTTAAAACTGACAGTAGTACCTTTTAAAATGGTTTTCAAGCAACAATTAAGAAAAAGGAACATATCACTGGAAGATAATTTTCCTCTGTTGGCATTTCTGCTGCCCTGTAAGCCTAATTTCACAGGTTTTCCACGTAGCAGTGGAGAGATGATTAGTCTGCAGGTGATTAATTCTGTGGTGGAGAGAGGTTACAGTTAAGGTTACAATTATGGCTGATGCTCTGGAGTGGTAGGGATGAGCTATATGGCTACAGTGGGGGTTAGGGTTCAGGAAAGGAAGAGCTGGACAAATACATTTACTGCAGGATCTTGTCAGTGTGGTGTGTCTTGGATGAGGGCTGGTAGTGGCAAGGATTTATAGCTTCTGGCTAGTTGGGATAGGAAGAGTAGGTTAATGGTTTCAGGACTGGTTCTCTTAGCAATGAATAATGTGTAATTCATCTCTGGCAGAAAACAGTGACTGGGCTAAGCATGTTGGGGGATTCACTGTCAGGAATGCTCTTAGGTGACTTAGGACCTCAAGTCCAGTAAAAGATGGTTAAGGTGTTGGTTTTACATTAGTTCCTTCAGAAGCTAGGGAAAAAGAGCAAACCTTGTTATCAGAGAAGCCACTCTTGGTATGAACTCAGTAGAACTTACTGGTATTGTATTTAAAAAAACATCCTGATTTTGAATGTTATGGAAGCTACAAGAGCAAGTTAATAGGTGGACCTACAAAGTTCTGTGGAAATCATGTGTGAGCTATTATTTATTATAAATCATATGTGAGCTGTGTGGTTCTCTCCAAACTTAAGTTTTAGGGTGTCTGAGTAGGTCAGGTTTTATTTTGTTTATTGGCTACCATTGTGTTTAAGGTAAAGAAAGCTAAATGTAGATCATTTTCTTTCAGGATCCTGACAGGCTGTGGCTCATCCTTCCTGTGAGAGCTGAATGGCAGGAAATATTGAACAGGTTTTGGATATGGTAACCAATATTACTGGATTTGAAACTAGGGATCTGTGAAGCAAAATTCAAATATTAAGTGTGGTTTCAAATATTAGTGTGGTTTCTTGCAGGGCATTGAGGCCTAGAACAAGGAGATTATCTTTCTGGACTTGGAATTTAGACAATATTAAAACTGCAGTTCAGGAAAGCAGGGGCTGCAGAGTCCTTCAGTTCTCTAGGGCAGGATGAAAGCTATGGTTAGGAAGGGTGTGTGCTTTCTGCATGGGCAAGTAAGGCTTCTTCTGAGAGGGGAGCAATGGTTGGTGCTGTGTTTTACATGAAGTCTGAGAAGCTTGTTCTGTGCCTGGCTTCTGTGAGATCAAGAAGTCCCATTTCACTCTTGATCTAAGTAATGAAAAGCAGGTATGTAATCTGTGAAAGAAGCTGGGCCATGGATAAGACTCTGGACAAGATTTTAATTTGGGATTTGCTTTAGGTCTTTAGCAGTTGCTCCATGTTCAACATGAGCTTTGATAAAGCTGAGATAAAGTTTGACATCAAGAAAGGTTAATTATTATTCATTTCAGTATGGCTGGAAAGGAGGATGTGGAGAGATGTGTTGTTGCCAGTTCTGTTGGGATAGGATAGGGATTGGACTTGGGGATGGACATTGGATTTATGCCTTCTGGTTGTTTTTGGAGAGAAGCAGATATTAACAGGGGTCTGATGAAGGCTAAGATGATTCCTTTATGGATTATTTTGAGACTGTATAGAATTATTTGCTGTAAAGAAAAGCAAGCAAGCAAGAAATCACAGTTTTGAGCTGTTTGTGAAGCTGGTAAATAGCATTGCAATTGTTTCATCCCATTCATGCATGTTTCATTTGAATATTTAAAGATATTATGTTATTTCCTTTTTATTTTATTTGAAATTTATATATATGTTAAAATGTCAAAAAAGTTTTTAAACTTAACACTATACTACATACTGATAGGTGGGACAAAACAAATGCTTTTGTTAATGCTCATTTTTTAAAATTCCTGTGTCACGTTTTCCAAACTAGATTTTTCTCCCCAACTTTTCCATTTGGCCAAATAGACTAAAATCCTCTTTCATAGTGCTAAATTCCTTTGCCATACCAGATTTAACTTCATGCATGAAGACAGATACAGATACAAAAACTAAAGACAAAACCAGAAACACTGATAGTATTAGTGAAAAATTAAACACTTCAGGTGTTTGATGTATCACTATGGCACAGCACAGGGAAGCACAGGAAGCGTGTTAATGGGATTTTCTGCCTAAGCTTCCACTGTTCACCTCTGTTGCTTTCCATGTTTTGCAGATGAATGCAAAGTTTCAACATTCATAATAGACCTCCTCGCAAAAGTTATGAATATTAAATATTCATGTATGAAAACTGTTCAGATCCAATCTTGGAATCATTCTGAGTTTGCTTATGACCAATTAAAATGCCATATAAATTTCAGATTCTGCCATCTGAGTGGGCTGAATGCAGAGAATGAAGGACAATATCCTGTACTTCTAATTTAATTTTCCCATCAGTGTTTGTTTGAACTCTATCTGTGGGTCAGAACAATGGATGTCTGTGCAAATATTTTCTGCTTACGCCAGCCAGGACTGGGTGCATAATTCCAGTTAAAATTTCAGCAATAGTTTATATTCAGTTAAGACGACTTTTTTCACATAGAAAATAACACTTTCAGATTGAGAACTTTATTAATGAGATGTATGTGTCACTTGCCTGTGGCAGAGCTTTGGGTTTATGCAAACTGGACCTCCCTCTGGCTCCAGATTGCGACTGGAGTTTGAGGAATCTTATAATCTTCAGAAAATGAAATTTTATTGAACTTGGAACAGTCCCATGAGCATCAGGGATTTGCTGTGCACACAGAGAAAACAGAAGATAAGTAATTGGCAGAAGAATGTAGTGAGTCAACCTGCAGAAAGAAGGTAAAACATGTGAAAGAAGGCAGCAGCAGGTAGAGGACGCAGTTCCCCTTTGGGTCAGCTGGATGTGTTTTTCCATCCACTTCCAAGTTTTATCTCTCATTCCAAGTATGATCAGCCTTACTTATGAGTGACAGGGAGGCAGAAAGAGGTGGAAAAGGCACTTCTATGCTTCTCAGCTTGGAAAAACAAAGTGGGAATGTCTGCCAAAGAAATCTGGACACTTGGGATTTTCTTGAAAGATCCAAACACTGTTATTTCCTCTGATTTTGTATGCGGTATCTGAAAGAGAGTGACTTGTCAGTGTTCCCATGGTCTTTGCATACACAAGGAGGAATGAGACATTTTCAATGGCATTTATTTTAGATTGATGGAAGGAACAAAGAACCAGGCAGCTTCCAAGAGGGTGTTTCCTTAGTGTGACCCTGAACATAGTTTGAGAACAGTCTGGCTGCTCCTTCTGAGCACAGACACAGCTCCTGGAAAATGAAAAGGTGCCTGCTATGAGCAGTAGACAGACATGGCAAGATCATGCAGCAAAATTCAGATATTAACAGGGAAATGTCCTCAAAACAGGGAAAGCTGGAGTCAGAATTTTGGTTTCGATCACTCAAGGCCCATTGAAGAAGCAGGCCCATTTGCAAAAGCTCTACACGTAGTCAGATTGCAGGCAAGCTTGAAACCTCAAAAGATACTCAGAAATGGGCAGTGGATTAGGTTCTTAATACAGCATCAAGTGGGTTTATATTTTTAATACCAGTACTGTGTATAGAATAAATGCAAAATAAATTCAGATAAACCATCACAATTCATGCTAAACCATGACACCCTCATTGCAACAGAGAAAACAAATTCATTTCCCCCACTGTGTCTCATATCAAGAGCCCTTTGAGTAGTGATCAGTAGTAAACAGTTTTGGGCCCAGTTTGCTCAGTCTGTATTTGACATCACCTCAGCTTTTCACGTAACAGTCCATACTACTTTAGGTAAATACTCCATCCAATCCCCCCCCTGAAATTATATAACTCCTTTGGCTCCCTCATAAATTACACAGAAACTAACAGAAACGTAATAAAGCTGTTGTAAGTCTCCACCTATTGAAACAGTAACATCCAGAGCAGCCAGAAGACTCACACAATCCTCCAGATGTAGGTTTGGTATGAAGATCATGGTAGTTTTAATTTTATCCATGACAGAGCAGAACACAAAGAAAATGTATCATGCATAAGAGAAACCCAAAAATATTTAAACTGGTCATTGCCCAGCTTACTTCTTCTTCCATTAGAGAGAAGTTTGTTCATGGCTAAAATCACATTTCCAAGTAATTCAGATTCTTTCAGACTGTTTCTGCAACATCAGTTTACTGGGACTCTTGTGATAGTTCCACCCGTCCCATGTTGAAGGCTGGGATCAGATGATCTTTAAGGTCCCTTCCAACACTTCACATTCTGTGATTCTGTGATTCTATGTTGCTGAACAATGGAGCTTTTGACAGTCATGATTGTCTTTAGGGTGGAAACTAGAGAGTGATGGAGAGAACAGGAAAAAGGAAACAGTACCACCTCAGAAGGCAAGACAGGAAATATCTGAAGTTGGTTTTGGAAGAGAAAATATAAAAAATCCCAGAAGCTAAACATTACATTTTGGCAGTATCAAAAGAAATTATCTTGACTGCAGACTCGGAGGTGTTTGGCGCTGTTTGCATTCTTAAACTTCTACATATATTTGACGTCTAGAAATAATGAATCCTGGAAGATTGAGTTTTCAAATTGTAAGAAGGTGCCTTGAAGCTTTCCAGATTCTGAAAAAGAATTGCTCAAGACCTTATTTGCTGCACCTTTAACATTCTTGTCCCCAAAGCTATTCAGATAGTTCTCCAAAGCTGTGACTCAGGAAATAAGGGCTCCCAGGGAGTCTTTCTCACTGAATAAATCCAGGTTTAGCACCAGAGCAGGCTTCTATTAGAAGTGAGTTAGTGTAATGATGGATCCCTCTGAGACACACTAGGATGAAATCCATCATGATAAGAGCTCTTCCCGGTCCATTTTCCTCTGCCTCTGTTCAGTGATCCTCAGAAAAACAACATGAAAGCTGACAACCACATTCCATGAACATTACTTATGGTGACTTCAGCTGCAAACATTTCCTCCTATTTTTCTCTTTGTTGTAATCATTACATGACCAAATAGCTGTAAATATTCACTATCACAATTGATTTAACCTATCTGTTTTATACGAGCCAACCTATCTGCTTCTAATTTCATTTTGCTTTCAAAACAAGTTTATATAACAGGCTAAGATGGATTTTTGTAATTTCCAACAACTCCAGACAACCAATCTAGATTTCTGTGGATCTCAATCAATTGTAGATATAATGGGATAATATCTCTGAATGAACTTTTGTCATGACAGCATTGTGGCAGGCCAAACTGCATAGATGGAGGGGCTTCAGAACAATATTTGGCAGAAAATCCCAGTATATTGGAGACTTGCAACTGTTCAGTTCAGTATACTAGGACTGAAGTCCAAATGAAAAAGGGGTGGCATTAATAATTTTGGAATTGGAAGGGAAGGCCTGACTTCAGCTCATTTAATTTGTCAGCATTTCTGATTCTTTAGTTGCAAGCTCTGCAGAATGGCAGATACAGCTTTAAAATGCATTTAAAAGCACTAAAATACAGTGGAATGGCAGCACATTTTCCGAGGGGTACCATTTCCGCCAAAAGCAGGGAGAAGAAGCCATGTCATTTATACCAGTTGTCATCTTCCTAAATCTATCAAATTCTCTTTGCAGCTACAAAAGTAACTCTATTTTCTTCTCCTCCTTTCAGAGATTTGAAATATTAAGAGCCAGTGTAGTTGTCTTTTATTTCCCTTACTCTGCCCTTTCCAGCTTTTGTACTTTCCTTATTACTCTACATGTCTCTTAGCACACTCTTTTCTGTACCATTTTCCCAGCTACTGAATGCAGAACTTTGTAAGAAATCCTTAAAACAATCATCCTGGGTAAACTGAATTAGAGATTTAAAAGCAAAACAAAACCATATCTCAAGAGTTCTCTATCTCTATGATCTTCGGAAGCGTTTCAGGACAGTGTCCAAAATATGTAATGCAATTAAGATACTGTGTTCTGGAATTGGCATAGCTGAGACTAATCCTCTTCAATGCTTTGACTCAATGATAAATATTTCTAATGGCTGTGTTTATTGCAAACTTGGGGCTCCTTCTATCTGGACATGAATTCCTATCAGACAGTTTAAAGTCCTGGATTAACCTTCAAGCATTCAAAGCATTAACTCTTTTTGATTGTGAGGAGCTAACTTCCCCAGACATGAGTAAGTATACGGCTCTTGGCTAGTTCTTAGATATATTTTACAGTTTGCAAGTGCAGAAAGAAAGACAGAGAAGGTTCACAGTCAGTAAGAAGCTGCAGTGATCACCACTCCAGAAGAGCCTTGCTCCCCATTCACACACTGCCTTTGGACTGGCTGGACTGAACCTGTTTGCAGGTTTATGTTTTGGTCTGAAACAAAAAGACATGAAGAGACCAACTATAGGGAGCAAGAGCTTGTAGGAAACGGCATGTTTTAATTTACTGCATCAATAGTCTGCAATTAAAAGTTTTGATAGTTTATGTGCCTACATAACTATCTACATTTTTGAGTGTAAATTAAATACACCAGTTGTGCCCGGAACTAGCTGACACAACTGAGATGTACCATTTATTTTCCTTAAATAAACCAAGCTTATTTTCCTCATTTTTTCTTTAATTTTTTATATGGTCCTATACCTGTAAAAAAAATACATGATAAATGGAAGCCTCTCCAGGGTGATCTCCTGCAGTGAATGCATCTGCCTTTTGGTAATGAAAGAAGAAACAGCTTTTTTGTTTCTTCACAAACCAGATGCAAAAGCATTGGATATTGAAATTGTAAATAGAATAGGGACAAATGGTAGATTTTTTAGAGGTTGTGCTTTTCTTCTTTGAGGCAAGATTTTTTATTAAATTTTGAAATTTAAACTGAACATAAAAGTCTTTGAAGTACAGACACCAATAGTGAGGCTGTCATTAAATGAATCTCATTAGAGTTAAGGAGAGATTCCCTGCAATGCAAGTCCTTGGAATAACATCTTACCACTTCAGTCTGAAGCACAGACCTGTTTACATAAGTGAGTTGATCAGAGACAGTTTCTGGCCAAACAAATGTTCAAGAAGATTAATGGTGAACACATGTTGTATTTTGTTATCTAAAACAACACCCAAATTCTCAACTGAAATCTAGGTTATGTGATGACATAGAGTGTTGTTAGGGGTATTTCCTGTTTTTGGAGTGTTAATGCAGTGTTCATTTTTTATGCTTTTTGGAGAATGCAGTTGGGTTTTTTGTAGAAGAATTTCACTCAGTTACTAGGGAAAGGGTGAATTTTCCCTCCTGCTGTAGGGCAAAGAAACATAGGCCTGAGAGGTGCCCCAAATATGTATGTCGAGATCATATCATTGTTTATCCACGAGGACAACAAGGAGACTACTAGGAAAAGCAGCTCCTCCCTCAATTCAAGCTCTTCTGCAGTGTTAGGATGCCAGTAAAGCTTATGGCATAGCAAGAGGTTTGGTATTACCCTGGTTCACCAGAAATCACAGTAATGTGCTGCTGGTTCTGTCAGCTCTAGGCAGTTAAGTATGACTCCGTTCTGATGAACTGATCCACAGCCTGGAGGCCTTTTTAGAGCTCCCAGTGATACTGAATAATTAAACAGCACTGATGCAGAAACAGTCCATGATGACCAACAGACCAGGCACATTTATCTGTGTATTAAAGAGAAACTCAAGCCACTAAATCAAGGAAGCTAAAGAAAGCTACAGCTGGAACTAGCCATTAATATGGAACTAGAGATGTGCTTTTGGAGCAAAGGCAGCCAGCAGCTTCTGTGGCTGCATAAGGGAAGAGCATGGCCAGTAGGTCAAAGAAGTGATTCTTCACTCAGACTGCTGAGGCCACATCTGGAGTGCTGGGCCCAGTGCTGCGCTCCTCACTACAACAGGGATGTGAACATACTTCAGCCAGTCCAGGGAAGCACCACGAAACTGACAAATGGATTGGAGCATCTGACACAGTAGGAGAGGCTGAGGGCTGGGATTGTTTGTCTTGGTAGGTGCAGGATTAGAGGGAATTCTTAATAATACCTGATATAGTGGGTGTAAAGAAAATAGAGCCAGACTCTTCTCAGGGGTATCCAGTTGAAGGACAAGAGGCAATGAGTACAAACTGAAATACAAGAAATTTCATTTAAACATCAGAAATCTTTTTTTTTTTTTTTTTAAACTGAAGGATGATTCAGGATTGTCACAGGTTGCCCAGAGAGGTTCTGAGTCTCCCTCCTTGAAGATATTCAAACCCAATTGAGTATGGTCCTGAGCAACCTGTTGTAGCTGAGCCTGCTTTGACCAAGGATTTTAGACTAAACACTCTCTAGAGGTTCCTTCTCACCCTAACAATTGTGGGATTCTGCAGTTGCAGGCTTAGCCATGCAAGTGAGTGTAATACACTGGGGATTCACTGTCCACATCACAACTGCACTCAATACAGATACTTGCTTAAAAATCACATCCTGGCTGAGCATTCAGACTCCTGTGTGAGTGAATATCTCCTAGAAATCTACTCCTCAGTGTGTCTCTGGCAGCTGCTTTCTACCTTAAAGTTCTTGTGTCCTATCTGTCAGTAGGAGAATCATGAAAATGCAAGAGCAAGGGATAGAAGAAGTTCTGGTGTATGTACCCACATAACACAGTCTGCAGCACACTGTCCTGCCTGGCATGAGAATGATCAAACACGTTGTTGCTGGGCCTACAGACCAAAGTCACGTTTTCAATCTGGCACTTCAAAAACTCTGCCTGGACTGGTTCTGTCCACGACTGCATCAGGTTATAGAGCTGCGAGCATTAGTGTTGTCCTTCTATTTTGTGTTGTTTCTCTTCAGTGAAGACTGAAGAAATACTAGCCCTTGGCCCATACCAGGGACTTCAAACAACCTTGTCATGCACCAGCTGGCGGCCATCTCCCTGTTACAGAGGGAAAACCAAAGTCAAAATATAATCTATGGCCTCCAACTCATGACTACAAGTGTTTTTAGGAGCGACATCTGAATGTCACCCCCACAGGTTACAGCTCTGTGCAAGAGAAGCAAACAGTGGGATTTGGGATGACAAAGGCTAGGCCTGCTTTTGTCAGAGCAGCATGGGAAAGGTATGGTACAGTGGAAAAAGAACCCAGGACTCCCAGCTGCTGGATCTGATTTCTACTTGATATTTTCTCCAACAATGTGTCCATTCCTTGCCAACTAAGTTCTAAATGATTCATTTTGTTACTGATAGTCATATTTTGTGGGTAGCCACTAGTCAGTTTGAGTTATTCACTTCTACAAAATACTTCCTCTAGAAGGCACTGTAAACAGAATTAATTTTTAAGTAGTTTGAGTTGTTTGAAAGCCATGAGCTATGGTTATTAATATTGGCACAGAACAGGTCACATGCTGATGATTCAAGGGATAGAAACTGGAACATTTTGGACAGAACTGATGTTTTTACATTCACTTGCCTTATATCCAGACACTCCGGCAGTATAAGTGTTAATTACACCCAAGACGGCAAACTGGGGATGTTACAGGTACTAATACGTGTAGTAAAATAAATCTTCAGATGAAGCAAATCTTGTATATTCAAGTAATTCAGTTTCCATTTCTCCGTTACAGCATGTGATTTTGTCACGCATCTCTTCTGCAAGACAGAGGAGGAGAAAGGAGTTTGTCTCATTGAAGGCAATGGAAAGTATGCTTGATATAGCATGCACAAATATGGACATGAAGCTGTGAGGCTGCACTGCTAACAGCCCTTACTGATACAAAGAAGCATGCACCCAGATTCCCAAACAACCTACAGTGATGTTTTCACTTGAAATTTTTTGCACTGAAGTTCATTCTTGCGATAAAAAATGGGCGCTCCCCAGCCAGTTGGCTCAACAAGCCAAGAAATCTCGCCACTTGGTGATTGCAGCCTAGTTACCGCGAGCACAACTGCACATTGTTCTGCTTCCCTAAAAAAATAAATAAAAAAAAAATCTCCAAGGCTTGCCACTGTTTGGAAAGAACCTATAATTTTTTTGCACATGTCTAGACTGGTTTACTGCTTTTCAGTGTGACTTCTTGTCATGGTATCACAGCCAGTATGTATTTTTTGACTGCTGCTGACCAAGGCAGACTCTGAGAAGTCTTCAAAAGCAAAAGAATTTGCCAGCAACTGAGTCAGTTTAAACAGCCTGCCAGGGATTTGCAGCATGCCATACAATACATTTTTGAGTCACCATCTGAAAACAGCCTTGATGAATAAGTACTCGACAAGAAAATGACTCTGAAATTCCCAGCTGGTCTTATGCCAGGATTCTGCCATGTTCCCTTTCTCTCCAAAGTCAAGGCACTTGAACTGATCTCGGTATAAATGGCTACTCAAAATGTCACGTTCAATAAGGAACATGACCTGGGGCTGCACAGGGGCTTTGACAATGCCACCTTCTGTGGAGAAACACGGGAGTCTGATGCAACAAGACACACACACACACACTGCAGGGGACTGTAAAAGAAATGAGCTGCTTGGATGTCCAGAGCCGTGAGGCTAATGCCCATCTCTCTCGCATTTCAGTCTGACCAAGAACAACGTGCCTGTGGTCCCGAGGGAAACAGAAGTTATTGGTGTTTAACTCACCGCTAGGTGTCACGACTTCTTCATTTTTAAACAGACTGCTGAGTTTTTGTACGCCTAGAGGAAGGAAAAAAGCTCAAGGTGAAGGCAAGAAGCCAGAATATTAGCCAAATACCTAGGCCAGCTCCAATCTAAATTTTTTTAGTAAAGTCATGTTGGTAGATAGCACATTCAAAAGAAATAAAAATTGAGAAATCATTTCCATCCCTTTTGCAGATTACTGCTATCCCAGACCATACTGAAACACTAAGAATGTCATTAGTGCAGGTGGCTGTAAAGTTCAGCATGCTTAGTACACCACAGAACTCTTCTTATATTTCTGCATTACCCTGCCAGAAATCAGCCCCAGATGCAGTAGAACGACAGGTATATGAAAGTGAAAAAGGTTTTCCTCATACTTACGACATGATTCTTCTCTCCAGTGTGTCTCAGAACAGCTGATTTTGTTGAAAGTCCATCCCTGTTGCTACTGACAATTGCTGTATTTCTTGTGGCTTTGTAGACCGACAAATACACAGACACATCTATGTACATATTTTAATATACATTCACAGGAAAAACACGGGTCAGGAAGCGTTAATGCAACTACCCCTCCCATTGCCACATACTTTTCCTATGCTGCTATGCTGTCCAGGGAGGTTTTACCACCTCCTGGTTTTCTGTCTTTTCTACTGAGAAAGCTGGTTTTATGTTCTCCATTGAGCTGAGAATTGTATCTCCTTTCTTGCAAGTAGACAAATTGTCTTCAGGGTAAGGCTGGAACACACTTGATTTTTAAGTGTGTGGACTGAAGACAAACCAGCGAAGGAGTGAGGAGCTCTCTCCCTCTCAAGGTTTTCACAATCCCCTTCAAGCTGGGGTAAAAAACTTGATATAAGAGTTGCAGCCTTGTCAGGAGAAGGACAAACATGGTTCATGAATGCTTTTCCCTTTCCCTCTGCATATTACACGTCACATTTAATGCACAAGGGTCTGGGGTGCACATGAACCCACCAGCCCAGGAAGAGGCAGGAGACCTGATACATCAGCCTAGATGCATCTGGGCACTTTTAGGAACTTGGCAACAAGAGACGACTGAAGCAGCTGCCCAGTATGGGCAGATGTTTTTTCCTCTGACCCCTTGTAGAGTACACACTTACTGGATGATGTACAGCTTGTTCTCTGAGCCAAAGGAAAAATCCAAACATTGCTGGCTGAAGTCAGATTTTATTTGACCTCTTAAGTAGTTTAACATGGTACTGGCCTTCTTTCCCATTTTAGGTCTTTCCCTTCCTAAACAGCAGAAGGGATTTAATGATACAGCTTCTCAGGCACCTACCTAATGCTCTGAGCTGGATTTTTCATAATTGCCTATAAGATAAAAGGTCTTTTGTTCACTTTTTGGGACATCTAGAAAAACACAGGGAAACCCAGAAGGGAACCTCACAAGCAACTTTTCCTCTTCTAGGTGCAAAGGGTATTTTTATTGTAATTTTTATTGTAATGTGCTATGAGTTTCCATCTTCCTATTCTTTAAGTTAGGAATTTAAGAATCAGCATTTGCATGAGAACTTAAGACTCTACAGTTTCCTGCATCCTTCAAAGTAGAGTCACTGGGTGGTCTTGGCACCGAGCTCTCATATGGGGCCAGTAAAGGTGACTTTTATAAGCACAGAACCCAAGAGATCTGATTCACATTAAAAATGTGCAATTAATCTACTGCATAAATTAAGATTGATTCATATCCCATATTCTGTGTCGAAGCAACACAGAAAGATTTCACCCCTTAGGATTCAGTGGACATTTTGAATACTTGTTTAAAAGGGACACTGTTCCACTTTTTTCTTTTCTTTTTAATATTGTCTCTTAATTTAATATTATTCACTTCATATTCCCTTTGCTATTACAGAAAGTTACATATAATTTTCTCAATATTTTTCCAGTTTATTTGCCTTGGGCATTTGACAATATCTTCTGTCTAGTCTGCTTCACTTTTTTTTTGAATTGGAAAATGTAATAGTAAAACCACAGAAAAGCAGAGGAATTAAACAGCAGGTGCTGGGACTAAGAATATTTCCCACTCATTCTCTAAATAATTTGAGTGTATTTCAAACTACCAGAGTCTTTAATTTATAGATTTACTTCAATAATCACCATTCTTAACAAATACAGGATAAACTGAATGTCATATATTATTTGGTTTTTTTATTGCTTCTGATAGGAAATGGGAATATAATGCCTCCATTTATTTTCTGACCCGTCGTTTTCATCTCCTGAAAAAAGCCCCATGCCTGCTAGATTGAAGAACCTGCCATTTCTATAGCTGTATGCTCCTTCTCTTTCAAATCTATTCTACCTATGTCTTCTCTTGTGCAGATGGGTGGTTCCTGGTTCAGTAAATACTTGTTGACTTGCAGAAGGACAAATTATTCTACAGTATTTTTGCCCTACAGGAAATAATGCCTGTCTACTGAGAAGATAATGGAAACAACCTCAGGATATCCAGATGCTTTGCTTTAGCCAAAATTATGTCTGAACATCAAGTATGAGTAGAAGAAATACGTATTTTTTCAAGAATTTCACATAAACTAGGTTAAGTGTATAGGAGGAAATGCTGGAGATCTCCTGATGTTCCTACAGTAACATTATTAACACTACAAATTGGTTTGATCTGCAATACATAAATTCTACCAATGCCAGTTTACACATTATACTCCAGCTGTAGTAGAAGGCTGGGATAGGAATTACCAGAGACATCAGATTAAACTCTTGAACAGCAGATCTAGGAGTGGATGAGTCTTGCCAAATCAGAAGCTGCTCTGAGTATATGCAGAAACATGGTTTTAGTGCTTGGGAGATCCTTTCTTGGCAAAGCTAGAGGGTGTGAGTGCTTAACAGAGTCAGATTCCACACCTGGACTTGGCATCTAAACTCTATTTAAATCTCACTTCAGAGCTAAAAGAGGACATTATGCACTTGTTCTGTACTCTTCTCTTTGTTTCTTTTGCAAAACAGGGAAACTGTTTTGTAGTGCTCCTCTGGATCTATGGCCAGAAACCACCTTAGGAAAGGTAGGGATTGTTACCTGTGAGCAGAGAACTCACACATCAGTGAAGGAAGGGGAGCTGTCCTAGGGACTGTGAAGTACTTGTACACTGTGACAAAGGGGACAATGATAAAGACCTCAGACTTACATGGATCTTACCTTTTTCTCACCCAACACAACCTGAACTTGAAGAGTTGAACTTGAAGAGGAGTAGACAAATACCTAGAGGGCAAATAGTAAGGTTTCCTTGTAGCCTTAAAGAGAGACAAGTGCTGATTCTGGATGAGAATTTTGACTGCTTAGGAGCAAATTTGCTTAAAAGTAGGAGATACACAAACATAGAAAGACCATTTTATAGACAGAAGTAAAATTATGGTACTTCCTACCATATTATTAATCCCTGATAAATTACACCTTAAAACAACTGACTGTAGGATATGAGAGGCTGTAGTATTCCCATTAGACACAGAGGGACTTGAAACACTGTGATATCAAATGACAAAGTGGGAAACATAATAATATGGCACTGATAAACTGTGAACACCAGTCCCTGGAGACTCTGAGAAGGCAGCTGGACTGTTCTGCTCTTGCAAACTTTCTTAAGTGCTGAATGGAGATGTGTGCATCTTTTCATGAGATGGCTGCAAACTAGGAGATCACTCTGGCTCGTGAAAATTTAATTAACAATATTCACTTGCTGCTGTGTACTGGTTTTTGGCAGATGAACCAACATGTAACCCATGGATATGGTTAATTACAATGTCTCTGAAGAAATGAAAACTAGTCAGGATTGAATTGCTAGAACACTGTACTCTGCACTCATGGTAAAGTTAGAAAATGTCTTTGGGAAGCAGAAGAATGTTGCTAAGAGCTAAAGCCATCAGAAGGGGTGTCTTTCAGGAAGCTAAAATAAACCCACTGAAGTAGTTTGGTGACCCCAGCAGCAAGCAGTCAGAGCTATGTCTTGGAGGACCCACTTAACCCTGGAACATGTCACTCCATCAGCACAAGCATCTGTTTCAAAAATGCATGTCATCAAAGAGGCCGCTGAGATGAATTTGCAACTATTATCCAAACACATGCTTCATAAAATATGCGCTCAAAGCACAGAACTCAAACTGAAAAATCCCCAAGTTCTCACTGTTTCTCTATAATGTTCCTTAAATAGCAGCTGGGAAAATTAGTTGCATGCAAATCTTAATGAATGAAATCCAAACTGCTATCTCCAAGCTTTTGACTGAATGCCACTGGTGGGTCATTTACCAATGATACTGTTCAGTTTATTGGCCTTTTTATTCCAGACTGGTGTGCCTAAAGCAGTCATTTATGACAATGGCCTGATTTTCACAGCAAGTGTTCCCATATGCTCCTGCTGGAACTGTAGTTTTCAGAGTCTCTAAAACCAGTCTGCTTTTTTGAGTGGTTAAAGATGGCTTTTAGTTGTGTAACTTTCAGGCATCCCATATCAGAGAGTTTAGGCCAAGTGGAGAAAGTTACAGCAGATCTCAGGCAGTTGCAAAGTCCTGCCAAACCCCAGGGGACAGCTTATTCATCAGATTTTATATACTGAAAATTGCATCTTTGCTATCTGGGAGTTGCACAGTCAGTCAGCAATCTTCTCAGGCATGAACACTGCAAGCAGCACTGAAAACAATGTGGGGTTTTTTGTTTGGGGTTTTTTTTATATGGCATGTCTCCAACCAGCTGGACTGAACATCCTGGGCAGCCCTAATGTGGACTGGTCTCCCTGATGACCACAGAAACTGCTCATATCCAAGCAGAGCACATTTTGGGCATCACAGAGAAATAATGTGCTGAATGGTAAACTGCTGATCAATGCAAGCACTGGGCAACTTGGTCTTGATTAACATTTTGCCAGTCAGTGTTAATTGGTCAAGCTTTAGTATTGCTTCATTTTGGGCAATCTTTTCTTGCTTTGATTTTATCTCTTGGCTTTGTCGAGCTGTCTTGGCATGGTAATGAAATGCTATTCAGGGAATTCAGATGGTAGTCACATTATTTGGTATTTCTATGCTAAGTGGCATAAATTTCAACCTGCTTGTTTTGTCCTTGACCAGGAATTTTTATTTGCACTTTTTCTTCCTTCTTTTGTCAAGGAGGGCAAGACAGATGTGCTGGTATCCGATTTTTAAAAATAGTCATTTGATTGACCTCACTAGGATTAACCTGTCAAGATAAAGGAGTGCCTGATGGACATCCATTCAGGAGTAGGTAGCAAAGGGACTTAGTTTGTTTTCAGACTTTTTTGGGGAGCATGCCTTTGCCAGGCTGTCAAAGTTTGTGCATGCTGAGCTTACTGTAGAGGGAATAACTTCTACATAGCCTGAGAGAAATGACATTTTTAAAATACCATCTCTAATTTATTGGGCTATCTAAGGCATACGCGCAGAAATGTCACTTTGGAGCTGGTGTCACAGTTCTGGGATATGAGCTCCTATTACTGCCAATTTGCCACTAATTGGATAAATACCTCAGCTGTTTTTGGTCTCATGTTGTTCCATCACAGTTAGTACAGGTGAGTACCTATCCACGGATGCTCCTGGAGTGAGCAATCACAAATCCAATAAGCCACCAAAATCCTGCATGCAATCTCCCAACTTTATGGAACAAGAACTGAAACCTGGCTAGCTCTGCTTCATGTATTTGACAGATATCATGTGTTCTGTCCCTTAAAATACCGTTGTACAATTCAATATATGGGTTTGATGCCATTGGGGAAAGCCAAAGGGAAAGGAAGTTTACTCTTTTCACAGAAACGCAAGGACTTTGCGATTTCCCTCCCTTACGAAAATGAGGTCAAAGAGATAGAGTGTCAGTGAAGAAGTGCAGAAGCTCTCTTGAGTCCACTGTGTGAGCACCCACTGCCAGCAATGATTCAAATCCCAAATATTTCACTATTTGAAGCAGACTGAAGTTCCTATAAACCCCTGATAGTACTGTTATGGATGAATGCCCAGTGTTAAAATCCAGAGAACAACACTATGCAAGAAACACGATGTATGGGAAGTACTACATGCCTTCCTTACAATTTACCTGCACTATCTTTATGATGATTAGGCAACATTTCCCTGAAGGCCAACTGGGTCATATGAGGTAAATCACGTATTGAGCAGATTTTTTTCGCCAGACATTGGCAGCAAGAATTGAATCTGACATCTTTTACTAGACATTAGTCTCTGGTTCTCTGGCTCTGGCTTGCAAATGCGTCGCCAAGACGCTTTGCCATTCCTTTATAACTAGTATTATTCAGAGTTATAATTTATTGGAGCTTCTGTGCTCTTCTTGTCTTGACTGGAATAAAATAAAATCCAGAAATGTCCATTTCTGTTTATGACCAAGAAAAATATTGTCAATGTAGAGAGGTAGAGAGGACAAAATACCTAGAAATAACAAGAGGATGTTTTAGGAAATTGAATTTATGTGAATAGCTTACACAGGAGTCTTTTTGAAATGGTCATTTTAAAATGAGGGGTCTCATATGCTTGAAAGGACTGGACAAAACGATGTTAACATGAAAAATCTACTTAAGAATAATGAAGCAGCTTTGCTTTTTAATGTGCTCAAATGTATTATGTGGGAAGTTAATTCCATTGACGGATTGTGTCTACAGATTGAAAGATGAGGGTTTATTGGAAATGTGCTTCTGCAAAAAGTAGTTCAACACTGATAAAAAAATTATCTCCGTACCCTGTCCTTTATGTGGACCCTCAGTGGAAATAGATATAAAATCTAAAAAAACTTGTCTTTTGTCTAGTTTGCTATTAGTGTACTACTCTAATTTTTCTTTTGGTGGTATCATTAAAAAAATTTGACATACCTTATCAATCAATATTTCTAGCTGTAGGACTGCTTCTGAGCTCACTCTCTGGTAATCAGGTGCATGATTCTAAAGCAGTTTTCAGTACAAGTTTTGCACATTGCTGTCCATGTGATTCTGTCGATCCTTACTAAAACCTCCTCCTAGGCAATCTGGAGTTGGTAACTTTTCCAGATTGTGCAGAGGACTGACTAAAAGTATGGCACAGACAAATGCTTTACTTATATTTGTTCCAGGTCTTTCCAAGTATCATCAGAGATAATCATTAAAGGCAGTTCTTTGAATCCAGGTTTGTCTGCATTTCAGTCAAAATGCCTTGATTATTACAAACTCTTTGCCTGTCTCTCCAAAAATGTTTTGAAGGCACAGTCTCCAAAAAGCAAGACATTGTTGCAAAGAGAAGATGTGTATGTTGTTCTCCACATGTTCTCCAGTGCACTGTAGCAGGAAAAAATATGGAGATTCAGAAAAAACACCAGAAAACATTTTAAAGCATAAAGTCATTTCAGCCTGGAATACATGGCATGGGAAAGCAGCAGAGTTTCCATGGCACACTTCTAGTATCAAGCTGGATTTTTTTCCATCAGCCATAGCTAGAAGAAAAGTACAGTACAGTAGAGTGTAGTTCATCCTGCACATGGTAAAGGGTAGCAACCTTCTACAGTACCTTTTTATTTTTATAAGTGTGCAATTGCAAGGACAAAGAATGTCTGCACATTGCAACTCAATCTTTTGATTTCATAACCAGGTTTGAAAATATTGCCATGTAACTCTGGGAAGTGGGGATCACTCAGTTTCATAGACATTTCTATGTGCATTCATTGATGCCCTAGCAAAGTACTACATGTTGAAAAGAATTCTGTTAGCTTGGACAAAATAAGATAGACATTGATTAGACATTGTTATTATTCCAAGGATTTTGGATTAGGCTACTGATGAATACTCAAACCAAATGCTATCTATGTAACTTTTTAATTATAAAATAATTTCATACACGAACAACATGGCTAACATGCTATTAAAACCAGGTTTTGATAGCCCTAATCATGGAAAATTAGCAGAACATCAGTGAAGTCATATATCAAGGCAAGAACTATGCTCAATAAAAGATTGCAGAGTAAGGTCTATAAATCTTCACCTAACATACTTTATGTGTGCAAATATGATGGGGAAAAAAGGTCTTCACCAATGTTGCTGATACTTTCAGTGGGTACCACAGTTAAGATATGCCTTACTTGTTCTACAGCTTCTTAGGAAGACATTAACAAGTTTGTGTCATGCCTTGATACAAATCTAGAGAAAACTTGCTGATGTTAATTGTGTGTGATGGATTAAATTTGGTGCAAAATCAAACTTTGGCTCAGTATCTGCACTAAAAATACAGCTGTAAAGGGAAAAATAGGACGTTTTTAACAACTTAACATTTATTGGACAAGGAGAGGTCTGAAGAGTGCAGAATGGAAAATGGCAAACATCTTTCACAAAAATAAGAATTGCCTCTCCTTCATAGGCCTGGATAGCTTGCATGTGTGGTACAAAAATGTGTAATGGAAACCTGGGAAACAAAGAAGGCTTTTCAGGCTGAGGATTCCAGCTGTTCACAGACTGTGGAAGAGAAAACAGACTTTATTCAATGTCTGCAGATGTTTCCAAACTTTCATAGCTCTAAAATTTAAATTCAGTTACCTAATCAATATTAAAGATCTGAGGGAAAATATGTTGCCCATTGGATACGGTTTAGGTGGTGAGGAAAACAAAGGATTCAAACATTCTCAGGCAGAAAGATCTGGTGGCTCAGAGGCAGCAGCAGATGAAAACAATGACTGGAGACAGCCCGTGCTGGAATGATAAATGAACATTCATTTCTCAGCTGCCCTGATACAACCTCACTGGCTTTACTGGAGTGTGGTGTAACTCAAGTGTAGTTTACCTACTAGGCCTGATCATCTGTAATGAGGACAAATTCCAACTTCAGCAGGGCTAAGATGTAATTCTGTACCTACAGGTTTCACAGCTGACAAAATGCCATCAGCAGTGTGTTTTACAAATTTGGCAACAAATTCATGTGCAGCCTGATACTAAAACATACGGATTTTCTGGTGTCCACTCAAGACAGGCATTAAGTTTGACATTTTACAGGCAGTAACTTCACATTTTCATATAGCATCAGCAATACCAACTTGTTTTACTGAAAAAGCACACATGGAAGGAGTGAGGCCTCCTTTCATCTGACAAGTAGGTATTTCTGGCTGGTGTGCACAACATCCCTTTGCCACATAACTGACTTCTGCATGCAATCTTCTGCAATGTCTGTGCTGAAAATTGTTATCGCTGTCCACCCCCCAAAAATGTGGTTCTTGAAGCACTCCATTTTATGGAAACAAATCAAGTAAATCACTTTACTAAATTACTCCCAAGTGCAGATGGTGGTCCAGTAATAAAAGGAGCCTAAATACATCTCACCTCAACTCCAACACACTAGGCTGTGTTATGGGATAGAGAAAATTCTTTTCTCTCTACCATCTCACATGATGATATCAGAACAGAGATGAAAAGATGGGAACTGGTACCCTTAGCAATTTCCGAGATTTTTGGTTGTTGCTATTATGGAAACTAAAAAAACTTCAGATTCATTACTTCTGAAAAGGACCAAGCACTGTATGAGTTAAAGCCTCTGGATAAGAGCAGTCTAGGTAAGAAGATGTTTTTTGGAAAGCCAAATTCATATGAGAATGAATGTAGAAGGTTTAGTATAATGATGAGGTGGTTCAGTAAAACAATACAGGCTTACCTGGTCTATTGTTATATCTAGTTTAATTTAAAGGTTTTAAATTTTCCTCACGTGTAAGAAAAATGAGTTTGATTCAGCCATATCTGCATTCAGGATTCAAACCAATACTATATTGCTGAAGACCAGAATTTGTGAAATATTTGTTAGAAAATAGCAGAGAAAAAAATGACAATGCAGAAGTGTGCTGCTGGGGATTCAGGGGAGATTAGGTGAGGAAAGAAAGTAGAGCATGCTGTTCTGTGTACATGGATAGGCAGATAGTTTTATATGCCTGGCTTTTAATGATGGTGCAAAGCATCTTTCTGCCACATCACTGTCTAAGAACAGAGTGAAGTAGGGTAAATTTCCTTTATGCTCTGTCCAGGATTCATTTAGAAAACTCCAGCTGCTAAGGCTGTGAGAAACAGGCTTCAGCTTGTCTAACTTCAAATGTGTTAAAACAAGTTCTGTATTATGACTGGAAAAACCCCAAAACTTTAATGCTTTTTGGAGAAGAAACTTCTTCTCTGTGTTCGTACCAAACCTAGCGGGCCCAGAAGTGGCACTTCCTTCTAATAATGAACATGGAAACATGTAACCAATCTTAACCAAATCCTGAATTATACCACATCAGTCCAAGAGCTCTTCCCACAGTCCCGCCTGTGAGCGGGTCTGTGTTACTCTCTAAAAGTTACACTCAAATTTTTACTTTTTTAGAGCAATCAATAGGAAAACCACCACAACAAAGTCCTTGTCCTGCAGATGTCCTAAATGGCTTTGTACAGCACATGGCCTTTTAACTGAATAACCTCTGTCCTGCTGCCGAAAACATCTGATGAGTAACTTTCTTTTGTTTTTAGTGGGCTCCTTATTGATGAAGGTAGCTGGGAACTGAAAATCCTGCTGTGGTTAAGACAGCAACATATTTTACTTATTGTATCTTTCCAGATCTTACAAACATGTTGATTTGTTTCTCACCTCAGATGGCCTGTCTTACATCTCATCTTCTGACAAACTTTCCAATTCCTATGCATTTTTGGGCCATTGTTTAATACCTTTTTACAGTGTGAGTAGCTCAAGACCTTCCCTTCCTCACGAATCTAAATTTTCTTATTGCTTCACAGTCCAGGGCTGGCACAATTATTTCAAATGATCTGCTTTTCAGATGATTCCCACATCATTCCCAGACTGTGAGACAGCCTGTTTATGTGATGGAAAGTACCAGAGGGAACCTTATACTGATAGGCTAATTGTTTACAAGAGCGAAAAAACCTCAAGTAATTTGACTTTCATACTCTGCATGTTCCCATGCTTCTGATTGTATCATCTTTGGTTTCCTGTGCTGAGCATCTCTGTGAAGTTCACTTCTTCCCCTTCACCTCTTTACTGTGGTCTATACTCCCTGTACAGGACCACCTTACTTTCAGGAAGATCTCTTGCTTTCTAAGCAAGGAGCTAAGCAGATGGCATGCTTACTATCTCAATATTCCTGTGGGCAAGACAGGACAACTATAAGGAAGTAGCAGAATGATGACACTGTATGGGGAGTGAACTGATGCAGGCAAAAAAAAAAAGGAACTGAATCATGTTAGGAAGCTAAAGGACAGGACATTTATGCAGCTAGAAACAAGAAGTCATTATTAGCCAGCCAGCCAAAAATCATGTACCTGTCTGTGCCCCAGTCCCTTTATTGGATATCACAGGTTTCTCTGCCTCATCCTTTGTTTTCCAGACTATTAAGATCTGTGAGAGAGGGACAATTCCTCTACTTGTGAAAAGCATCTTTTTACACTGCTGGGATATTTTGCCCAGGACATTGGGCTCTGACACTATTACTGTTTAAGTGAACTGGGAATCTCCCACTGGTGCTGACTGAAGTTTTTGTTACTGAGTGTCTGAAGAAAAATACTCTCAATTTTCCTTTGTAGTTTGACATGTACATTTCACTCTTCACTTGGAACTGTTCCCTTCTTATTTACCTACTTCTTTCAATCTCAGAGCTAAAGTCAGTTTCTCCTGCTGTTTCTTTTCTGAGACTACTAATCTATCTCCGCTTAGTCTGTCACTCATTGTTTATGGAGTTGGCAAGGAGCATCTAGAAAGCGAGGTACTGACAAAGAGCATGAGAAAGATAAAGCTAGACAATAAAAATAGCAGGGAAACCTGTCCTGCAGTGGAGCAAATTGAGTATCGATGGAAGTTCTATATTAAACATATTTTTCTGGGAATGTTTAGAAACAAAAATGGAATTGACAGAAGGAATGTACATTCATTCTTTCATAAAGCATTTTAGGACATTTTGAGAAGCTTGCCCAAGAAATACTGTTGCCACTCACTTTATATGCTTTTCTGTGTGGACTCAGCCATTGGAAATCTTTCTTTGGTTTGCATGTTACCTCTTATTTATTCAGCACTCATGTAATTTTAGACCATGCTTTATAAATTACATGAGTGCTGAAAAGGCAAAGGAAACAAAGTTGTCTTGAGACCGGGGGAGGAGGAACCACTTCAAAAGTTCTAGTCCAGCTGGCTCCAGCCCTGCAGTGCCCTCTGCATTAATCAGCTTCTCTCTGGTAACGGGAGAGAGAAAAGACAAGGAGAGATTTCAGCTGAATTAGTAATGACAGCTGAATATGCACCTGGTTCAGTGAAACTTAAAGTGCATAATTCCATCCCATGTACAACTGGAATCATCAAAAAGGTTAAACCTCCCAAGGTTTCCATAAACTGGTACTGCTCAGGTGCTAAACAACAGAATTGCACCTGGTTGACATCCACTTTCACAGGAAAATTTTAGTAAAATGGGTTTCATTGCTCAGTTTTAATGCCCCTGGGTAAGGTTGGATTTTTGTCCCAAGCCTGGAGCAGAAAGCAGTATGTAGCTACAATGCCTCAGTGGCACAGCAAGGGCTATCTGGGGTTCCCCTTGCTCTTTAAAAGTCTTAACCCCTGATTCTATAAGCACTGTGATATTTAAAAGAAACAAAAGGAAAAAACTGGTCAATAAAATTGTCTGACTTTCTAACTCTCACAAGTAAACAGTAGGGTTACTACATTTATGCTCCAGTTACTGCAGAGGAAGAATAACATCCTTTCCCTCCTAGAATGAAAATAATACCAACAACAATAATAATGTTTTAATTTATTGAAATAATCACTAAAAAAACGTTCTTTTAATTCATCCTAATTGAAGGAAGTGTGACTGTGGAATGGGACTTAACGATTAGTCTGAAGTGTGTAGGACACACAGTGCTGGGAAAATACAGTGTCTATGAGAGCTACAACTATATTTGAGTGTGTCTGAAGTTATGCTCATAAATCCATATTTAGACAATTAAATAAGTGGTCTGATTTTTCAAAAATGCTTCTGACCCAGCTTCTCCAGCTGACTTCAATAAAACGTGTGTGTGTGTCTGTGTGCGCGTGTTCAGTACTTCAAAAATGAAGCCACATATTTAGGTGCTTAAATCTAAGCATCTAAGGCTTGAAAATGCTGCCAATAATAATTCTCCTGGCTTCACCATGGGGATAACACACCAAGTGGATTTTAAATACAGGTGTTTCTACAGGAGAATAAGCAATGTGATCAGAGGGACCTGATGTAACTCCTGTTTATTTGGTTCCTTCTGAAACAGTTAGGGAATTGTATTTTTGAAACATCAGCATGGTCTTTCCTACACCTGAGCAAACAGCCCATAGGAAAGCTATCACAGAGAATTCCCTGACTCCCTGGCTCATCCTTCTGATCAATGTTTAATAAAACCATTCTTAATACTTTGCGTTGCATTAGTAACAGGTAACAACAGAAAATGTTTCCTCAAACTATTTTCTGACCATCAGGTTTGAAGGGAACTCTCCTCAAAAAAACCCCTCACCTATAGATATTCATACTTATTCTTTAGCTTCAAGTAAAAATAGCAGGTTCACCATTTTTAAACAGGACACACATTTTATTTAAACTTCATGGCTGAATGGTTGTTTTGGAAATAATTCAGCTGTAAACCAAATCTTTGAGCCACCCTTGTGCTGAGAAACTTAAATTTACTCGTGACTTTTAGTAGCAGCTGTTCAGATCTGATTGCTATGGAACAATTTACAACCAACAGGAAGAATACAGTTTTTAATTGAAGATAAAATAGAAGTGTCTTAGTAATCTTTGCATACTAGTCCTCTATATGTAAAATAATCTGCTCATTTCTGTGAGCTGGGTGAGCTTTAGCATAATACACAATGGAAAACATGGTGATTCAGGTTAAAAACCTGCTGTGTTCAAGCAGAAGGCACTTGGCAGAACTTGCCAAACACAGACCAGCTCCCCACCACAGTCTTCATGTTTGAAGCTGACTTCAGTGAAAAAAATTCAGCAGGACTGTATAGACCAATCTGGCTTCTTGTTTGGTTAGAATTAGAAACCTTTTTAGTTTTATTATGAAAAAAAAATCTTCCAAGAAAAATAACAAAACATTTCTAATTTTATACTGAGAGAATTATTCCACTGGAAAAAATTATGTGAAGCCTAAGCACAGGTATCCAACAACAGCTGTAATCAAGCTTACCACAGAAGGCATTTAAACTAAGAGCCTAGTGTCTGCAAAACTCGTGTTTCCTTGATTTCCTCTAGGGAGAATGATGCTGGTGAGAAGCAGGCCAGCATTCTCTTTACTCCCTACTTACTCCACTTTCTTTTTACATCCTCTTTTCCATGCTATATTTTCAGACCAAATCCCCAGACAACACAGAGTTGGATGGGTCTGCTGGGGCATGCAAACACAACCACCCCAGTAAGGCAGTGATCACAATCAGAATATCACCACAGGGTAGATCTACTCCTTTTACAAATGCACAGGGCACCTGATAGGCAGTGCTACCAGGCAATTTGCCCAAGGCAATATGTAATATCAGTGACAAACTGGATGTTGGATGTGAGAACTCCTGCCACTCGGCCTTTTTCTCAAATCACTGGCTGCACAACTTCTCCCAGTGTAAGCAATGCATCTTAAGTGAAAAGGAAAGCAATGTGCAAAGCAGCCATGAAGGTAACGAGTAATATTAAAAAGACAGCTATGAAAATAATATTTTTGAAATCAAAGCACCCAAATGAGAACTGAAAGAATAATCACATTTGTGTTTTTAACATTTTCAGTTGCCAGTAGGGCATTAGTCCTCCTGAGCTGTAGCAGCAGGAAGTCTCTAAGTTCTCCATATGGAGCCAAACAGCCAGGCAGTCTGGGACGATCCCTGTGGCAGGGAAAGTAACGTCTTCCATAGGAGACAAATGAATCTTAGAGAAGACCCTTTTGTATAATTCCCAGCAATAATTGTTTTCTGAGTCTCTGCAAAATACACACTTTCATGACTTCGGAAAATATTCTTTAAAATTATTTTTTCTTCACACATTCCTGATGCCAAGTCTTTGGTCCAATGTCTTGTCACATGTTTGCTTTAGACTTTCATCATTCAAGACTGGCAGTTTGGTTCATTTTAGCACTGGTGTAATTCTAATTACTGGCACTATGTAAGCAGTGATGCATACTGACATACCAGCCCAATGGAGCATGTAAGAGAAACTTAACCATGATGGAGTATGAGCACGATTTATTACCCCAAATCACAATAAATTAACATGCTGATAATCAGAGTTGTAACTTCTATACTGTAAATATAATTCCACTACCCTCTCAACATTAAGCCTGTAATACATACCACTCCTACAGATGTAAGCTGAATGGAGATTTTCCTCCAAGGAATGCTACTAGTCTAAAGAGATTTTTTGGATATGAGACACACTACCATTAGAATTTATATAGCACATCATTAACTTTAACATGCTGTCGCAATTTTAGTGGATTAGCTGCTCAGCAACTTGGAGAAGCAGTTGCAGGTATTTTCATGAAGAAAAAGAATGAGAAGTCCTATAGTATTACAGATTATAGGACATAATTGGCAAAACATTCAAGTGTCCTCCTGAGAAAAATCTGAGTGTACAGCTAATAACTTACAATAAAGGAAAATGTTTGCTTCCCATTTGGGTTTGTTTCTTGTTAGGATTTGTCCTTTTCAAGAATTTTTTGATAATGACTTAAACATTAAACATACAGAATTTGATTCTGCTATCTTTTGGAAACAGTGCTAATAGATAAATGTGGCAAAAGGGAAAATACTTCTGAGTTAGGTGACATCAGACCAGACAAATCCTTCATGCCATACTAAAAATTCTCTACTCTGGCCAACTAGCAAGAAGAGGCATTTTGAGAAGTAATTCACAAAATTAGGTGAACTGCAGAAAAAAATGTGTGAATTAAACAGAAAGCAATAAGGCATCAAAAAAATGAATGTACTTGTAATTGCACTAAACCCAGACACAATGTCTCCTGATGTTCTCTTTTTCCTGACAGAACTTAAACACAATTATCACCCCAGCTTCAGATAGTCTCTGAATTGCAGATAGCTAGAAAACATGACTATGCTGACATGTATTAGTGTGAAGTTGCCCCCTTCTGATGCTCTTATCCAGGTATCTGTTTCTAGTCACTTTTTGGTTGCAGGATCCTGGATCAGCTAGAGTTCAACTCAATTTGATCTGATACAGCCATTCATTTTTCCATGTATAATTAGCCCCAAAATGCAAAATGTCAGGAAAGAAGTAATTTAAAAATTACCTCCTTCAAGATAGAAAAGAAGGCTGCAGCTGTTCAAATTTCAGTGAATAAAAATGATACAGTTTTTTATAGTAGCAACTATTTTGCATTGAATGCCTTAGTTATCCCTATTTTTAAAGGATGCCTTGGGGACAGCTTCTTTTTAGCAGTGAAGAAAGGATGCACTGGACATTGTCAGTAAGAGGTATTTAAGGCCTTCTCAGGTCTTCATTTCTTAAGCATTTTGAAACCTTCTGTTGGTACTCTGCTGGGCCCCAGGCTTCCCATATTAATGAAGATTCTGGCTACTTTGCAGCCAGGAGAAAAACCCAAGGCACTCCGAAGCTAACTGTCTGGCCTCTTGGAAGCAGGACAAGAACCGAACAGACCAAATCGTGACTGATTATTTACACAAGAAGATTGTGGCTCTGTAAGTAATCCGTAATTGCTGGTATAACAGATTTGGTGTGTTATCTCTAAGTGTGGAGAGCCTAACAGCCTGCAGAACAGTTCTTCATCTCAAATTGGAGTTTACAAGAGGCTTTCGGCTGCAGAGATGTAACCATGTGGGACTTGCTCATGGTGAATAACACAAATGGGTTCCTAATAATAGGTGCTGCTACAAATAAGATGTACTAAGGTAGGGATTTCTTTAAAAATTCATAATCTAGAACTCTGCTCCCTCTGACTCCAGTAACAGAACTGTGGCTGACTGGAGGAACAGCAGAGTGCTTCTCCAAAATGCACCCCAAAGAAATGGCCCAGGTCGTTTGGCACTCTCAGACAATTGTGTCAGTGCCCTTGCAGGGCCAGCCTGGCTTCCTGCTCCGTGCAAAGGCTTGAGCACCCAGGTCTCAAATCCTGATCCTGGCTCTGATGAAAGCATTTGGGGTAATCCTTTGCAGACAGTTTACAGCCTCAGTTATTCTATCTGCAAAATGGAGATGAAGACTGTCTGTGGAAAACTCAGAAACTGTCTGTGGAACCAACACAGAAAAAATGCCAAATAAGAACTAGATTTTATTACTATAAATAATAATATCTCCAGGTCTATAGGGATACCATATTACAGAGCCTCTTTCTTTCCAGAATGATACAACCTTATTAGTTCTTTCACTGTTTCCTTTAAGGATACTTTTGGCAAACCTCTCAGGAATTAAAACTTTCCAGGTCCCTTGCTATATTGATAACACAATGCAAAAGCCTGAATAAACAGTTTTCTTTCTATTTCCCCCCACCACATTGCTAAAAATATATGGGATTGGGTGATAAAAGCAGATCATATTTGCTGTTCCAGAAGAAGAGAGTTTTGTGCCTGTGCTACAGCCAGACTGTTCATAACACATCACTGCCAGGCAAAGGATGCAATTTTAAACTAATTGTCTGTGTTCACAATGGAAAAGTCTTTAACAGGGAGAAGTGAGAAAACACAATTTGAGAAAGAACAAGCTCATTTCTAAGGACAGAAGAGAGGCTGACTGGGATAGCACAGTTGGGTTTCTGTTTTGTTTTAGGGCCTGACCTCTGTTTAAGTATTTGAGGCAACTGTAATGCCTTGTACATGTTCAACACAGCAAAGAACAAGATGCTGCAACAAGCACTAAGTAGTTAATGTCACAAATGATCAATATCTTTTCAAGTTTGATATCTGTCTGTGAAATTCCAATTCCATGGTTATATGGATTGATGGCTGCACTAAGAAATTATGAAGAACAAGGTAGGACTTCTCAGCTTCAAAAAGTCCAGCTGAATGTCATTTCAAGACCCTTACATTGCTTACATTTATGTCCCTTACATTACTTACTTATGTCCTTATGTTAATAGTAGGAAACTGAATCCCTAAAACTGATCATAGCGGTTTTATTCAAGAAAATCTCTATTTGGGATTTCAGTTCAGAGACAGAGGAGAAAAGGGACTGCCATATCAAAGAGTTATGCTGAGGTTGTTAAACTTCAGTAAATTAGCATCTTAGTATCTTTGGTATGGTCAGTTTTGAACAACCTCTATGCTTTAAGCCTGACCACATCACTCAGCCTCCTTCCTCCTCTCCCTCTGACCCCTCAGATACCTTTTCTTTAAAAGAGCTATGGAATATGCAGCATTAACTATTCTTAGGACAGCAGCACAGTCCCTGCTTGTTATGTCTCCTGGTACAGCATGGAGAAGCACTGTAGGCAACTGGAAGTATTTTGCTTGGATTTTGTCATCCCTTGAAAAAAACATGAAGGTAGCTATCTAGTCTTAGATATTATTAAACATTCTCACTAGAAATAGACATCTTTGTGGATACTGAAAGCACTACTTTCAAATATTTATTAAAAAAAACCAACACAACTACGTAAATACAAAGGACAAAATGAGTAAAAAATAAAACAGAGCATACATCCTATGGGAAAATCCTGCTTTAATAATATTTTTGACTCTAGATAATTTGCATTTCACAAAAAAATTTGCTCAAGGAAATAAAAATAACTCCTCAATAAGAATCTAATGAGTATTTTCAGCTTATAGTTTCAAAAATAAAATAGATACCAAATACTAGGATGCCTACGCCTGCCTCACAGAGATATTAGATGTAAAGAGGGAAGCATCTTTTCATGATCCTTTTAAAACAGCAGCAAGTTTTCACTTGATGTTTAGCTATTAGGTATGAAAATAATACAGCTGAAGAAAAGGGCTGTTAGAACAAGGTGGTAAAATTGAACAGGTACAGACAAAAGAAAGAGGGAATGGCTGCCCAAAAATTGTTTGAATGGAATTGACTACTTTGATACACTTTTACAGGGAACCCCTTTTCAGAATCTGTATTTCCTGAAAATCAGGCTAATTTAGGGTATCTAATAGTACCATCCCTCCCCCCCAAATGGAGAGATGCAGCATCAGCAGAGGTTTAGATTTCTGATACATCTCTATGGCATCATGCCTTCAATTTTGTGGGTTTTTATTTTGTGAACAGATGCCAGACAGAACAAAAAAACTCCATAACTCTTTTGCCCACTGAGAGGGAGCCATTTTGCTATCCCTCAGCACAAAGGACAAGCAGAGAAGCCAATGCAAACAGGGCAGGACAGAGCCTACAGGCAGGCTAAACTGAAAATTTGTGCTGTTCCTAAGATGTGCCCAAAAAAAAAAAAAAATCATTATTGCTTCAACTTTGGAGATGCAAACTGTAATATATTGGAAACACTGACCAATTCATGAGCATTGCTTGTCTCATAACTGCGAGATGAAAAATCCAACCAACTCTCTATAAAATTACTAAGATCATTCCTTGCTGGAATAGCAGATGCCAAAGAAAAACAGTCAGAAAGGTTGACTTCCAGAAAGACTAGCAAAAAGATATCATATTTAGAAGCTGGTCTCTGTTAAAAAGTTGGAAATAAAAATACTGTTTTGAACTGAGTACAGCTTTTCCCAAGCTTTTGACAGACATGACTGGCTTGTTACTGCAGCACAGCTCTTATTTAGAGGCTTATCAAAGGCTGTTTTATCTAACAGGTTCTACAGACAAGTTTAATGATAAATAGGAGCAGCTATAGAAGGGGCTCTAACTGATGGACACTGAATTCAGTGTCCCGCAGGTCGGACTGGGTGGTGACATCCCCTGGGGCGTGGGCTGAATGCTCATCTGTTTGCAAGACTGCCTGTGTGCCTGCCTGCAGAGAGTAGAGATGTGGATGGAGATTACTTCCAGAGACTGATGAATTCCCAGTTAACACAGGGCCCTTGATTTTTCCTGACAGAGTGAAGGGAGAGCTCTGCTGGCATCCTGACCTCCCTCTCTGGTGATTCAGACTCACATATTCATACCGGTGGGCAAACCTCCCATGCTTCTGTTTTGAGTTTAGAGACCCATCAGACTACTTTGAATTGGTGAACTTTTTCTTCCTGCAATTTAAACACATTTGTTTGCTTTTCCCTGAAGGGAGGTTCAATGTGAAATAGAACATGTTCTTTTTCCAGCTAATCAGAAACATATTCCTGGTGGTGTTGAATGAAGAACATATCCAAAAGATAAGCAGGTACAAGTGGTCTTTTTACAGACACCGAGACACACTCTCAGCATGCCTTCTCTGAGTTGGAGACAGATGGAGTGGAGATTAGCAGGAGGAAAGGGAATGAGATTTTGGATAGCTCTCAGTTTATCATGTGGACTCTGAGCGGGAGAGCCATATAGGTTATTTACATTGGGGAATTACCATTTCCTTGTCATCTCCCTCCTCTTTCTCCCCTCCACAGTGAGTTTGACTCTCTTGTCCCTTTCTCGACTTGTTTGCTTTATTCACATGCTTGAAATATTTCTCTTTTGGTCCCATGTCCCTCAGATGACCTTTACAACACATGATGTGAGTTAAGAGCTGCATGAAAATCTCTGCATAGTCTGTGCTTTCATACAGTTGCATGGCATGTAGGTAGCATCTATTAATATTTTAAGCATGCTGAAAGGACTATAGTGGCTTCATTGCATACAGAGCATTTCACTACATTTATCCTCTATTTCTGTTTTTCCAATGAGACATATGAACCCAGTGATTTTAACAACCTGTCTTAAAGGATCATTTCTTAGACCCCAGAGTTCACCTACTCAGTGGGGCTATTCCACAGGGAGGCAGTAATCCTGAAAGAGCCCTGATGGGGACAGTGGACGATAAATTTCTACAGCTGTACTGTAATATAAATTCAGGAAAGGAAAGTTAAATGCACTTCTGTCCTGTTTTTGCAGAGGTGCCTCATCACAGAGCAAGGGGAAAATAACGTAAATTCTTCTTGGCTCCCATACATGTGAGCTTTGAAGGTGATGCTTAGTTTCACATGCCCAGTGATCAAAAAGATGGCAAGACTTCAGAGAAGCAAAAAACGGCTGGGAAGAGCAATACCCAGAGGAAAATGAAGGTGATAACATATAAACTGCTAAAAGAATGAGAAATATTTAAACGCAAAGAGTGAGATGGGTATATTAATATAATATGCGAGATAGAATTAACAAGAAAAGATAAGACAAGATATGGAAAACTTCATGAGACTGAGCTCCGTTTGTTGTTTAATAAGTAGATGGACAAAAGCAGTAGTGGAAACCTTGGGAGATTAAAATGAGACAAGGAAAAACACCATCAGCATGCAGAAGGGAAGATTTTTCCACTGTTGAGAGGTGGAAGGTACCATTCATTAGAATGTTCATCTATGATATTTTAATTGGCAAAGTGACAGCAAAAAATCAGTGAAAGATGGAGGCTGATGCTTTATTTTAGTCAAAAAGAAAAAGTAGTTAGACAAAATAGCTAGGAAAAGACAGTAGGGGCCTCCCTGCTACAGATGCTGATGAATTCAATGTATGACAACTCAGTGAAGTATCTTCTGTCACTATGTTATTCAGAGGGAATTATTTAGTATTAGAATTTTATTGCTATCCTTTAAAATTTTAGATTTTATAAGCCTTAGTATGCTAGAACTTTCTTCACAAACTATTGACAAAAGAGCAGAATTTTCTGAGAATCTGAGAATGATTTAGGTTGGAAAGGACCTCCAGAGGCCATCTAGTCCAAGTCCCTACTAAAAGCAGATCCTTCTTTGAAGCTAGAGCAGGTTGCTCAGGATAATATCTAGCCAAATCTAGAATATTTCCGAGGATGAAAATTTTAATATTTCTTTGAGCCTCTTGTTCCAGTGTTTGATCTCCTTTGCTATGAATTTCTTTTTCTGGAATCAAATCAGATTTTCCCTTGTTATCTCTATTCTCTTGTGCCATTAAATAGTCCCTTAAAATGACACCATAACTATAAGATATAGAAAATGAAAGTTACAACACAATAAGGACAGATTAAGGCACATTTTAAGATTAGCAAGTCTTTACAAGAATTTGAATTCTTCCAAGATCTCTCAGCCATCTGAGGATCTGTCTGCTTGTAGATCTGTAATCATCTGTAGCAAGTTTCTTTTAATGGCTTTCTTTGACACCAAGCTCATAGTAGTAAATTAAAACCCCAAGTAATATACCAGTAAACAGGTCTTTCAACAACACTGATCTAGTAATACATGCCTACACATTAATTGAAAATAAGTGTAGGAAAAAAAGGCATATTTAACATTACTGTGAGGGCAGAACGGTGTGATATGGTGTCATTCAGGTAGTAAACCTCATCAATTTGTAAGTTAAATTGATTTATAAAAAATATAATGAGACTGAAAGCGGGCACTAAACAGTGGTAATGATTATGAAATTTCCTACTGAGACAAGTCCTATTTCTTGGCAGGCTGGTCTTGGTTAAGTTGGTCTGTGCACAACCTAAACAACAAGAAGTCCCCAGACAAATGTCAATATTTGAAGTGAGGGAACAACAGGCATTTTGGATAGCAAGCACATTTTCTTTGGATCACCCACCTTTTCAGCTTAATGTTGCTGAAATTTCAACAATGTATATTTTAAGAGAATATGTACGTGTCAGACTAGGAGCACAGGTCTGTCAGAAGGATCATCCAGCAGTTTAGAATAAGCTGCATGTCTTTTCTACAGCCTAAAACCAGAGGCATCCAAAACCAGACTCTTCCATTTTTAAAAATTGTTTTTGTTAACGCTTCTTCTGTGGTTGTTCTGCCAAGTTTGTATTGAAATACTGTGTTTGTTCTTTCTAAACTATCTCATGACAGTTCTATGTGAACTATAATACAAAAGGTTTTGAACACATTGATGTAGCCTTACTCTGGTTAAGAATACATCAAATTCTAAATTTGCCTCCAGTACTCATGTCTGTGCCTCAGAACTTTTCAGGGGCAGAGCTCAAATGTTATTGATAATTTTCTTCACTCTAGTTTGCAGGAAGACAACCCAAGGAGCTAGGGCAGATAAGCGTCTCAGGGATGTTTACAAGGGTGCTCACATGGAAGAGATGTGGGGTAAACATATGGAGATAGTACTGGAAATGTCCATCATTTTAATAAGGAATAAAAGAACATTCATGCTCATTGCTTACTGACTTTCCCCATATTCAGTAACTGAACTCAGATTCTGTTCTTATCAGTCTGGGGATTTAATAAATCTGTCACTGCCTAATGGCTCTGCATGTAGTCAAACACAGATATTGTGCTATATAGAATTCATCATAAAATTTTATGCTTGTTATTATTACCATCGTGTCTGTCAGCTTGAACACCTGCTGTTTGGGGAAGCAACTGCCAGTTCTGACATCTGAATGCAATCAGGAAAATTATAACCAACCATCACTCAAAACATCCTTTTCAAAGACACAGTCCAAGCATCATAATTTCCTTGGTTGGTTGCCTGTTAGCACCATTTGTACTAAGATCTTGGAGATAAGTCGAAAAAGTTTCCAGATGTACAGCCATATATCCTAACTCTCCGATCACAAGGAAAACCATTACAACTGAGGGGGTGATGGGAGAAATTCAATTTTTTGAGGTATGACACAATTATAAAGATAGGAAAAACAAAGTCTTTATAGGGAGTTTGTCCATATGTTGGGTAGAAAAAAGCAGAGAACTATCTTGATTGTCTTTGTATTAAGCATCCAGTTAAAATTTTGAATGAAAATTCACAAAAGCAATTTTACAATTTTTGCTCAGGTTGGCGGAGGGGTGGGGGGGGAAGAAAATTCTCATTAAAAAAAATTGTAACAAATTTTAGATTTTGCAAAAAGTTTTCTTTCTCTTGAAGACCACATGGAGAACACACTGCTTTTAATAGACAGACCTTTGGGTCAATACCTAAATAAGTACAATTAAGTAATGTAATCCATCTTGACAGTAAAATTGAACCCCATGGATTTACTTGGTGAGGGTAACAAGAAAGGATTTAGCACCCATTTTAAATGTGGGTGCTCCTCCATCTTGTCACATGGCAACATGTTCTGTTTCAAGCCAACAGAACAGGATTTGGCCTGTGAATTTTCCTACTCTGTCTGCTGAAAAACAGCCCTGTGTCCTAAAGCCACCCCTGTGTTTCTGCTAATGTAAATAATGGACGTAGCTTTGTACAGACAGGAGGAGTAAGATTTAGAGGGTTAAAGGTTTTGAGCAACAGGGAAGAACCTTCTTATTTGTAATCGTAAAAGTAAAAAGCTCATGTTCTTAATCCTGCTTTGGTCGAAGCTTTAAAATATTTTCATGCTGGTTTTAAGACTTCATTGTTACAAGTTGCTGCCGTTCTGCCCAATTTGTTAAACACAGGCTTAACTGTGGCTGCTGAAATGTTTGTAAAATCTTACTTCACAGCAAAATGAACTGGCATGGATGAAAAGCAGGAGAAAGGCTATGAGTGATTCAAGTTGCAGGTCTCCTACTACTCAGTCACTACTGAATAAATAACTTGGTGAACATCACAAGTACATAGGTTCCTGAAAATCCTTTCTTTTCACTAGCACCTACAGCACAGCAATCTACTAAATGAGGAGTCTGCTTCTCTCCCTTCACCTCTTGATAATATATATATTCAAATAAGTCTGAAGCTCATAAGCTTTGGTACTACTGGTCACCACAACCATAAAAGACAAGGACGAACTGAAGAAAAAGATGGACAAATGAAGGTTTGTTTACTGGATCCCTGGTATGTCTGTGGGTACTCCAATTGCACTGGCATTGAGTTAAATTACCTTATGTGAATTGAATCAGCTAAATAGAAACTCAGCATCCTAACTTGACTGAATAATTTTGAGTCTTCTCAAACTGAACATTGATGTCATTTTTCTGAAATTAATGGCCTCAATTATTTGGGGTGGCTGCTGGCCCATTGATTCAGCTGGATTTCATCTGAAATGTCTGTGAAAATGAAGTTTTCAAAAATCATTTATTTTAAGATAGACATCTTTATGTCACCTAGTAAAACTAAAAAATAGCACCCACACATCTCTGCAAGAAATAACAATGAGATCTTCCTTTCAAGCCATCTCATTGTAAGAAAAACTTCCTGCCAGGAAAGGCAGGAAATATTTGACCAGAAAGACATATCTTATGCTGAAGTCTGGGAGCTTCTTTCCAAGTGGCATTAATTCCACTACTCAAACCTTTCAGCTACTCAAGAGTGAATATGTAAGCTAAATCATGAGGAGCAAGCAAAGGCAATTTAACATGTACTGTAATAAGTAATAATCACCAACCACCATGAAAAAATTCAATTCAGGAGGTTTTCATTTGATCTATAATGTTTCCCAGCTGCCCAATACATTGAAATCTCTCCAGCATTTCAAGGAAGAATGTTTTCTCTTGTTCATATTGAATAAAGTTCTCAACAGTTAAAAACAAATCTCTTTCTGAAAATATTCTGCCTGAAGGATTTTTAAAGTTTTTTCTACACAAGTCATGGATTTCACAGGAGAGCCCACAGCAATAATTTTTCACTCCCTCAACCTAGAGAATTTCAAGTGTTTTATTCTTTCACTGAGACTAGGAGGACACAGGTTCAGCAAATTGATTTAATTATATTTTTCAACCATTGCAGAAAAATTATTAAAAATCCAGAGAAGGTTAAATGTTCATTCTCAAATAGACGAGAAACAAGATAATAAAATACCTCAGACTAAACATTTACACATTGTCTGCTTGGGCTGGAGTGTACCGACATTTGAGTTCTTTGGATCTCTGGTGGAGACTTAAGCTACAGCAAAGCTTTTGGCTGAACTGCCAATGGCACCAGTTTACCCAGGAGGCTGCAGGCATCCTTCCATCATTTCAAGATTCAGGTTGTCTGAACAAGCAGAAAAAATGTGGAAAAGAAGCTGAAGAATGTCAACGCAGCAGAGAATGAAGCTGGCCTTTGTGCTAGCTGGATGCCAACACAGCATATTTCCCATCACACCTACTACTCAGACTGTGCAACATGATTTTTTTGGGAAATGCATGTTCCTCTGCTAAACAATTCGGCCTGAAACATTTGGGTTTGGAGGTTATAATGGCTATCAGAAAGGTCTAATAGATGTTGAACTGCTTCCTCACATTTTAGCTGGACTAACAGCAAAATAATTTTAACAGCAGGGACTATCCATCTGAATTTCAGGCTACAAACTAAGTCAGCTTTTTTTCAGAGCTAAACAACATCAGGGACTTAAAAAGACATAAAGCTCTATTGCCTACTGAAAGTTAGTTCCAGACTTCCTAGCAACATATGCAAAAATACAATTGTGTTGTTCTAATGATGGAGGAGACAAACAAAGCTAAAAATCTCTTTTCTCACTGCAGCCTGGATGTGGCAAAATTCAACCCTGCATTAGTAGTAGAGCTGTTCCCCTCTTCGCCCTCCATCCCCTGGCCAGCTCTCAAGCTCTTCCTTCAGCCTTCAGAGGCAATGCCAGCCCAGGAGATAGAAGGAGAGAAATTTACTGTAAGAATTGGTGATATTCTCCTATAATAGGGTGCCTACCAGGATCCCCCTGAAAAGAGAGGCATGTGGGAACTGGATACTGCTGGGTCGTCGCTCTCCCTGGGGCTGTGCCTTCATTTGGGCTTAGTGCCCTGAGCAGTTTAGTGAAAAATGCTTGGGATATTGGTCTGCTTCTAATGTTGAACCAGACCTAGGCTGAGATGGGTGTACAGCCCTGGGGTGTCTTATCTCAATACAAAGTCAAGACTTTGCTGTTCATATCATCACTTAGCTGCCATTACCAGCTTCTTTCACCAGTGTGGGATGTTTACTGTGTCCATTGGAACAGACCAACTGGCCAACAGGGCCTGTGAGCTGGATGTTTGTACAGGGGCTGGCTCCATTGGCCACTCCACCAGGGGCTGCTACGCGTTACCTCAAAAATGCAAAAAGTGAATAAAGTAAAATAGCCAGGAAAAGACTAATAACACAGTCGGGTCTACATTGTCTAAAGCCCAATATTCCCTTGCTGAAAATAATTGACACCAATGCACTTCCATGAGGCAGTTGAGCAAATGGGAGTTTTCATAGGCTGAATAGAGAGGTTTTTATGCTGTTCAAGAGGAACTGCAGGGAAATCCCAAGCGGATATAAAGGAATATAGACAAGGCAGAATTTACTGAGACACACCTTAGATCCAGGGCCTATTACAATAATACCTGCAAATTAAACTGTGGGTTGCTGGATACCTCATTTTCCTTTTAGGATCCTGATGGAAAATATAGAAAGCCATCAAGATACTGTATGCCCTGGTGTCAGTAAGTGTCACATCCCTCTGTGAACAAGGTGTGATGGAGTAAAAGTGCTGACGGACACTGAGTGCTCCTTGGCTTAAACTCAATGGATGCTCCCCACACCTATTTCTCCTCCTGGGTAGCTACTTATTTTGACTAGAATAGCTCTCACTAGTAAAAAAAGTTACAATTAGGTGTAGTGTGAAACAAAATCCCAATGTTTCACATTTTGGTCAAACATTTCAATTGCTTTTATCACACACTGAACGTGCTTGGCAACAAGCTGAATGTAGACTCAAAAGAACATTCAGCTACTAACCCTCCCCTGAAATTTTGATTTTTAGTGTGAGTTTTAAATACGGTATGTACTGACCAAATTCCTGTTTTGTATTCTTACATTTCCCCTGAATTTTCTCTTGCATATACTATTACTCCTTCTGTCCTCTCCTAACCTATTTTGAAATGTTATTGTTTGCCATTTTAGAGCTGCTGTGTTTCACCTCAAAATTGGCTGCGTTTCAGTTGCGGTCACTCATTACATCTAGTTTATCAGTCTCTGAAGGACTATGGGGAAAAAGTGTTAAAAGGAGTAAAAATCACTACTATTACTTTGGGTGAATAGAACTTTCACCATAAAGACATGCCATACAGAAGATGGGGAGAATTACGTTTAATGAAGACTATTCACCATTTTTACCCACACTGAAAAGAATGGAAACATTCATTTTCTGAGAATGTGAGAATGTTTGCTGTCTCTGTACATTAGGCCCAGGAGATGCAAGGGTGCAGCTAAGAAAAGTGCTGGTTACTAAGAAATAACTTGAGTCTTGAAAACCTGATATGCTTGATGAATAAGCCATTAGATTTTTGCTGTGACTGTTTGAGTCTTCAGCAACTCAAATATATGCTATACAGAGCCCCTAAAGAACAGTGTCAAAGGTTAAAACATAGGAAAAATTAGTCAAATTTAGTGGAGAAAAGCCAAGAAGATTTGGCAAAAGAGCCCACACTTCTCACATCCCTCTGCTGCTAAAACATTCAGCCTGTGTTCTACTTCCTGCAGTTTCCTTCAGACTGCACCAAAGACCATTTTTAAAGGGTTGACAATGTAGGCCTAAAACGAGGTACCTGAAGAAAGTTTAGATACCAACAGATTAGCAAATTGGTTGATAAATTCCAAACTACTGCCATTGGACAGCTGATCACCAACAGTAGGAATAGCAATGCCCGTTGCCTCACCAACTGATTTAAACTCCCACCTGCTTTGGATCATATTTTCAGTTCAGAATCAACCCATGCCTACGTGTCTATCCTTTTCCATCCCATTCTGCCGACCGTGCGTTGACTGCCCCTCCTGGGGGCAGGGGACAGCTGCATCTCACCTCCTTGGCCAGGGAATTTCCTGTTTTCCAGCAGTGCATCTGCCAGCACTAGTGAATCTGGCAGCCATCACATGAGTATTTAGTAGTCTGAAAGTTTGCACTTCATTAGCTAAATCTAGGGAAGGCATATGAAGTTAGCTGGCCTGAATTTATCACTCATCAAAATCCTTATTAATTATTAGATAAGCCTGAGCTAGCATGAATCTTGCCCTCCATTATGCATTAGATATGGATACAACCCATTAGAAACAACCCTAGCAGTTCTCAGGGAATCAAATTATAATGATCTTCTCATCACAAACATACAGACTGTTTCAGTACTTACTAGTGATTTTGATGTTAACAGCATCTTCTTTGCCAACATCTTTCAACCCAAAACTTCAAAAGCTGATGAACTCTAATTCCTAGACTAGATCTTCCTTATAGGTGTCTGGTATCTTTTGGAAAATAGGAACTAGTAGCTTAGCAAACAGTGCTCTTGTGGATTTGGGAGAGATGATCAAGTTTTACAAGCCAATAAAGAAGTAACAGCAGTCCTAGTATGTTTTACAGGATGTAGCAGTAGGGTTTAAAACAAGCCACATGTAAATGTACAACTTAAAGATCTTTACTTTTGGAGATTTGATGCCTTTTTGGACCTGTCTAAACTTTTTGGCCTGGAGAAAAGGGGAAACTGCATGAGGCTTCCAATACCAAGATTTGCAGTTCTGGATGCAGGGCACCCAAACTCGGGGGGTGTGAGGACACTGATTTTTTCTAGTCTGGAGTATCAGACTAGATTTTTCTAGAATTTGGCAACATTATATTAATGAAAAAGCCTCAAAAATTTTCCCGTTAAAACTGTATTACCTCACACTAAATGTTTCCTGAACAGGAAGGGCAATCTTTTGTTTAAGAATTAATTTGCCTATTCATGCCCAACCATTTCAGTAAAAAGGTCCAGAAGCTCTTGGCTATCATAATCTTGAGCTGCTGCTCCTCTATACTGCTCTAATTTCATAGGCAGGGAAATTTGATATTTAAAGAGGAGAGTCATGACAGTGTGAAAACACATTTGTGGGGTCAGCATTGTAACTTTTGAGACCACTGTAAATAAGACCACTTTTTATATACACACTGATGCCAAGTCCTGCCTATAGTTGGATATATCTTGAACTTAATTCAGCCTTCTTTCAAGCCAAGAAACCGACAAAATGTGGGAATTTTGCAAAGAAATGGGACTTACATAGAAGTGTTGTCTATGAGTCTATCTTCCCAGCTCAATCACTTGAGTTTTGTGAATTGATTTTACCTGTTTCAAAGAGAGGTAGGTAATGAAGTTCCTTCAAATGGTGTCAAACACTGCTGGATAAAAGAGTCTGAGAGAATCTGGGCAGAACTCTGCCCTTATAAATACAAATTAATTGCAGCAACCTAGCCAAAGAGTACACACACATTCACTGGTAGTACATATGGTCACAGCAATGCTGTCACTTTCCAAGGGAAATATCAAAGATAACATGGGCAGAACTGATGCTGCTGTGGGGAATTTTACAATATAAAGAATGAAAATTCATGGAAATGCTGTTCATGAAATATTAATGCTTATATTAGTTATGAGGACCTTATTAAGAGAGTAGTTCACAGATTTAAGGTCAGCATGTAAATGTGGTCCAGGTTACTTTTCTCCTGCTGATCTCCCTCTTTGCCTGTCACTCTGCTTCCTCTTTTGGATTATTAAGGAGGGCATTGTAGTTTCAGATCAGCAAAACAAAGATACAGATGAGGAACACCAGCCTCTGGCAAAACACCTGTGGAATTTTATCTGATTTTTACTGCTCCTCTTGTAGGTACAGGTGAGGGTTTGGTATTACTTAAATGCCACTTTTTTTTTTTCAAATTTACATGCATCTTTAGGGATAAGACATAAAACCCCAAACTCTCCCATACTTGTCTTCACAAGAAAGAAACACACTAGTTCAAGGAGAAGAAGAAGAACATTTACTCCTACATGTCTGAGAAGTTAAAACCTCTGTACTTTATGCCCATTCACAGGACTGTTTGATGGAGCTGCTGGCATTCTCCACATTAGGAGAGGTCATAGAACCATTAAGGCTAGAATACACCCCAAAGACCATTGAGTTCAACCAAGGTGCTTCCTTTCTTCATTAAATGATACCATACTTTAGAGAAGCAAAACATTTCAAATGGGATGGGGAAACAAAGTATCAGTTACACTCTCCTCCTGTCTCTCAGACATCCACAAACTGCATTCATGTTCCCAAGGCATCTGGCTTTGTGGGTAGACATGTATTTTAAAAGAATTAACCTTAGTGATTTTAAATGCTGCCAAACATTTCCAAGAAAGTGAACAACAGTGGCTAGGTACAGCAGAGCAGCCTGCACCTGAGACTGGTCATGTGGTAAAACTCATTGATTTTCTGGACACTGTTAGAGGAACTGCCTCCATTCGGGACAAGATCCTTGCAAATATTGTGTACATAAGGGGATTGTTGCTAGAAGTGGTGCAAATGATGAAGGTTAAGAAACACTGAGAAACCAGATTATCCTTTTATCCAGCAGCCAACCTGGTTTTGTAAATTTCTAAAATAACGTGTTCTGCAGACTGCACCAATGTAAGAGGTGTATGAAAACAAGCATTGAGCCTGGCACATATCGCTGCTTTTTCTGCTTGAAAGATATTTGCAGGAAGGATGCCATCTTCCTGAATTTACCCATTACTTACTCAGCCTGTTTGTCATTTGTTTGCTCTGCTGTCTATTGCAAGCGTACAAATTTTATTTCTTTGGACAGAGTTTTATGGTCATGGGACAAACCTAAAACTCAGGTTCTGGTTTCTGGATAAAACTTCTGAATTAATTTCCTGTGAATATTTTTCTTTTCTTTAGAAAATAAGTTCGTTTACTAAAATATTCCTGGCAAGTGTGTCCCAAATGGACTGAATGCTTTAAATTTTTTTTGGTGAAAATCAAATTACAATTTCCTTTAAAAATTCCAGAGACTTTTGGAAAAGCATTTTCTACTCTGACCAGTGGTACTTAAGCTCACAGGTTGTGTCCGTTGCCTTCCTGTCTTGCTGCTATGTTTAATAAACACTGGTATGCCTGACATGTTCCCTTGCTCTAAAGTCTTCTGAAAAAGGAAAATCTAAATTAATCATACAAGGAGCTGAATTGTGTTTTTCTAATAATGGGTAAGAAAGCTTAAATTCACTGTGGAAATACCAAGGTGGCCACGGAGATTCCTATTTAAAAATGTAAGCACATGAAATTATATTTCATGCCCAAGGAGGTTACGGATTCTCTTTCTTTGGAGGTATTTTAAACTGGACCAGACAAGGTCACAAGAAACCTGAAATAACTTTAAAGTGGTTCTGCTCCACAGGTGCCTTCTAACCCCAACTTATATTTTTCATCTTATTTTTACACATGCACATAAATCTGCTACCTTCAAAAGGAAGAAAAAGACATTTGTATCAAACTAATACTTCAGGTTATTGAATTATTGAGACCTTTTCCATTTTTTGAGGGAATAACATCTATTTTTCTTACTATGTTCAGGATAATTTCTGTGGAAAAAAATAGTGTAGATGCATATATATTCCTGTGCATGCTCAAAGGAAGTGTGCATCTGATCACCTTTCTGTCCACAACCCACAGAGCAGCTGTGCTCCATTGAAACAATATGTGAAAAAAAAAGACATGTTTTGACTTTGTCTTAGACAGTGTTCGGGGAGAGTATTTTGGGGATTAGAATTACTGGCTATGGAATTCTTTATGGGAGAGCAAACCAAGTCTTAAGATCATGTAGGTCAAAGGAATAAAAGACCACTTCTTCAGCAGGGTTTTCTTCAAAACCAAACCAAACGAAAGCAAAACAAAACTGTCCTTTTGCCTCCCATATATCAGTGATGACCATCTCAGCTATCCACAGGGGAAAACAAATACTGCTTACTAGTACTTCACATACTTCATAACACCTGCTGAAAACACTGGCATACATTTATAGTGAATCATAAACACTTTTTTCACCATTTTTGTAAAACAGATAATTTTCTTTGATATTATTAGCACCTTTGTCATAATATACTTACAATACTTCTTTATTCTTATTTCTCTACACAATAAAAATAAACACAGAAGCCAGAACTAATGAAAAATCCAATAGAAGAATAAATAGGAATACATTTTTTCAGAAGTTTCTTCCATTATTTATAGAAAATAATTCTGTATGCATCTGGTCAGACAAAGAGAGTGTTGGTGGTCTTGGACTCCCCCATTGCCTACCTCAAAGTACAAATAATAACAAGGGAAACTGATAAGCACCTATTCACAAAGAAATGGCTCAAACCCAAGCAGAGTTGTGGCAGATGGCTTGCACATTTCAGGGGAAGCACAATGTGTGATTTCAATTTGGAAAGTTCTGCATGGGACTGGATGCGTGATGATGTGTACAAAGCGGCGAGGGGAAGGGATTCAGACAAAATCACTCTATCCCTGACTTCTCTGGTGGTTGGTAACGTGTGTGGTATTCAGAAGAACATCAGCAATCATTCCAGGCTACAAAGCTTTCTGGTGCCCCCAGGCAGTGCTTTGCAAACCCTGGGAAGGTTTCCTCATACATCTGTTCATGGTTGTCACAGGAATCAGCTATTTTTGTCATACCTGTGGACAGTAGTTATTTTCAGCCTAGTTTATTTACTGTGTAAGTGGAAAGAGGATCTTTAGTTAGTCTCTATTCAGAGCAACTTCCTAAATTTTTTCCAGACAAGCCCTCTGCCTATCCTGGTATCTGGACATTTTAGTTCTCTTTTAGGTTAAAAGCATTTACATTGCTCATAACTCCAGTATCACTACCATACAAGTAGTTCTTCATAAGCAGAAAAAAGAACTTCTGTTCCAAGGTGAAGAACTAAAATGCAGACCCCACAACACACACACACATGCACACACACACTTGCCTTTAAATAGAAGGCTTAAAATACTTTTCAGGAATCCTTATTGGGATTTGTAACTTCAAGCAAACATTTCTGAAGACAGGCCAGCTTTTAGAATTCTTATTAGACATTCCTCATAAAAAGCTAGGAAATCTGCTTCTATTGTCTTTGCTGCTTTTTCTTCCTCGACTTTAATCTCTTCTCTCCCATTATTACTTCTTGTGAACTGTGGAACAGACCTGCCTACGTCATGGAATACATGATATAGGAGAGGCAATGTAACTGAAACATGCTGGGATTTCTCCTGTTTTGCAGGCATTGTAACAGTCTGCAAATGTTCATCTATAGTTTCAAACTGACTTTATTTCCTTATTTCTTCTGCCAAGTGTCTCCTGTGGGACAGCACACTATCTTTCATAATAATGGTATGTTTTCCCCTATGAGCATCTTATAGCACGCTGGAAGCTGCACATCACGTTCAGAAGTACTGACAATTAGTCTGTGTGAAGAAGAACATCATGCAGAGAAAATCAGGAGGCAGTAGCCCTGTGAACAACCACTCCTTCACAGAGATTTTCTTTTTGTTTTTGAAAGGAAGCAAGTACTGAAGCAGAACACATTGGCTCCTATCACAAATTGGATTCAGAATTCCAGGGTGACTTGAGGTGAATTATATAGGCTTTGCCATTTTTCGGATATGGGAAGCATTTACACATCAGAATTAGGCAACTGGCATACACATTTAAGCAGAAGCAGACCTTACATGCACTCTTCCAGACTACTTAAACCTGTCACCAGGCAGAAAAGCTGCAGCCTTTCTTGACCACATTAGAGTTTTACAGTGTCTGTGTCAGAAGATAAATGGTCAGAAGACCCTGTCCCTGTTTGATTTACAGGGACATTTTACACTATTCCAGTACTAAAGAGGGGTTTAAAAGTGATCTATATCCACTTTAAGACCAGACAAACCTTCTGCCAACTTTAAATTCTAATGAAGATCAAGGCATTCATATTTGTGTGTCCCATTTCCCTAGCAGGTACAAAATGTTGTTTCCTTTATCTCTTTCTACAAGTGGAACTATGCTTCATTATATGTTTTGCAATGCTGAATGCAAGAAAATCACCAGCTTTGCTTCATGTGTGAGATGGTGTGATAACAAGAATACAACACTACAAAAAAAAGACCTTTGTACAGACCCTATTTGGATTCAGTGATTATATTGCCCTTCCAGTCTGACTTAATAATGTATATGAAAGGTTTAAAATCATAAGCAGCTCCTAAGAACATTTTCGTAACTTGTGCTCTGAATCATGCCTGGATGCCAGCCAGCAGTGCTGACTCTCTCTGCTGCTGCAAGTTGCCTCCCTTTCCCTGCATCTCCTCAGGACTGACAGAGCGTGGGAGGACAGTTCGAGACCAGAACCCCTCTGCCCTCTTGCTCTTCCTTTAGGGGATGGCAGTGAGGAAGCCCTTCTCTGGCTTCGCTGGAGGAGCATGGGGAAGAATTGGCCTTGAATCTACACCTGTATATCCCCTGTAAGCTGTCTGATGTAGGAAGCAGAGCTTCTTATCTCAAAGGAGGCTGTTAAATGGAGTCTGGTGTATATCTCAAGGACAAAGAGTAGTATCCCTTTGGGAGAAGGCACAATGGACACTAATAAGCATTTAAGTGAATTTCAGGGAAAAGGAGTTAGCAGGTAAAGGGAAGAGCAAAGGGACAGGTGGAATATTAAGCTGCACAGTGGCAGTCTCAATCACTTTGTGAATCATTATCAGAATCAGAAATCAATGAGATCACAGGTCACGTGCTATTAAAGAAAGAGCAAAGTTCATTTTTCGTTATGGTCCTGTGTTGAACCAGTGGTAGTTCCATACACAGTTCTCAAGTAAATCTGGAAAATATATTGCCCATTTCTTAGTAAAATAGAAAATGGATACAATAAATTACCCACCAAACCATGTGCACAAAGAAAATAAAAGGACTGTTTGAACAGCTGGAATTTAAAACTTGTTATATTCCTGAGTTATTTATTTTAATAAATGAACGGCTACAATTAAAGTTAAAATGATCATACATGCAGGAAGAGAAACAATCCTGTTATTACGGCTTCCAAGAACTTGTACCCTGCAACAGTGCTGGTAGAGGGCCCTGTGTTATTGGTGGTAACTTTAGATAGACATAAAAGCGTTTTTAACCACAGCCACTTGAAGCACATGAACCGCTGTCCCAGCTAGTGGGGATCAAGTGAGAGCAGGGCTGAGGCTGACACATTTCTGCTTTCATATTCAGTACCTTAATACTTTTCTGAAGCTTCGATATTGAAACCAGACAAATGACAGTCTCTGTAGAAGCCGCAAAAGTGGTTGGAATCAACCTAACCAAAGTGTACACACAGATTTTTTTTTTTTTTATGTTTGCCTCTGCAGTTGTTTCTGGACAGTACTTCACTTAAACCTAAGGGAGAAAATGCAGTCTTAAGTTCTCTTGGGTTTTTTACACGATAATTGGCTGTTATGAAAAGTATCCAGGTTTTCACTCCCACTCCTAAAGGAGAAAAATCAGGTCACAAGGTAGCATAAACCTTTTAAAATGTCACAATACCTTTCCAATCCACAGTCGGGAGCCCTGACTGTGAGGAGCAGGGATTGTGGATGTGGACTGTTGTACCTGCACAGTGCCCCTGGAGGAGGATGGCAGAAATTCCTTAGGCAGAATCAAGCATAGGGAAAAAAGCCCTCAGTATCTGCAAGATTTTGGTAAGAGGGATGCAGGCATTCAGCAGGACTTCTCAAAGTACTTTCATCAATAAATACATTGGATGTTATGCACAGTTGTCTGAGTTCTGATTCCACTTTGCCAGTGGGGTTGGCATGTAGCAAGCACAGGGAAGCTCCCCACTTTTTTAAGAAATGCTCTGGAGGTGGTAAACACTTTCATGAGGACCTCATCCAAGAACCACTGAAGTTAGTGAGGGCAGGATTTCAACCTCAGAGTAATTTTTAAAGGTCAGCAAAGTAAAAAGAAAGACTGCTATTGTTTTTTATGGGCTTTCAATGCACTTGTTTTTCACCCTTGGGAATTTGAGTCAGATCAGAACTTTGTAAGTCTGACCTGAGCAACAAGTAGTTGTCCTTCTGGTAGGTAATTTCCCACACCCAAAACCACTAAAATCTCTCCCACATTTCAGTATGATTAGCTGTTGCTGCTCAGGTCTGTGGAGTAGGTCCAACAGAAAAAATAAATCCAGAAGAAAAAGCTATACATTTTGCAATTGTATTTCATCATTTATGCCACAATACGCATTTTTTTCTAAATGATATTTAATTGCTTTCTTCTGAGGAACTCCCTTTAAAGCAATGTTTTCCTAACTAAATCCAGAAATTTCTACATCTCAGACAAATGACACATCCTGCATCTAGTCTGATTCCAAATAATTCCACTTCAAAACATGCTTTCTCATTTTGTTAGGTGAGTAAAATGAAGATAATCAGACTTGACAAAAAGTATTATTGTTTCCCAGTTCTTTCAGTCCAACTGCATGTCAGCTTTTTTGATTCTCTATGGGGTTTTTTTAATGCTCTGTAAATGAAGCATAAAACTCACACATTAGGGCAAGAAATGAAGGAGATGACATCACGTGAATATGCTTAATAAGGGCTCAGGAAAGTTGTAATTATTCTGCAATACCCCATCTTTCCTATCTACTTCCACCTTACCACACACATGGAGCAAACTCTTCAAATGAGAGAGAATGAATATGGCAAGTCTAGGAGACACCTCCTATTTCCCACAAAAACTAGCTAAAGAACATCATGCAATTTTAGGTACTGCACCTGAAAGTTCAGAACTGAAGAAACATTCATGGTACAGTATTTAGATTCATCTGTTTCAGCTCTAGTAGCCAGTTTTATGGGCTGTGGTCTATCCTCCTTCAGACAGGCAGTGGTCCTAGAGAGCTGGGCCAGTCACCCCAGAATTTTCCTGTGGAACGGACCCTCCCGTAAGTGCTGCTGTGTTTCTCATGCTAAACATTCACTACTGCCTTAAGGCCAAGGCTGGCTTCTTTTGGAGCTCATTATTGTCCCACCGTGCTTCCCTTCACTGCATTTAACCAGAAGTCATTGATTTCAGTTGGATCAGAGTAGTTGATGCTCTCAGCCGTGATGCAAAGCTGTGGTTAAGCTCTTCTGTGGACCCTGCAAGGCAGCAGCTCCCTGCCCCTGCACAAACACGTCTGTTTCAGAGAAGCTGCTTGGATCCTTTGGCTCATGCCATGGAGCAGGCCCCTGTAAGCAGAAGTGCTGCAGGTTTGCACAAAGGCAGCCAGGGGTCTGGGACAAGAGGAAGCAATTAACAACTGCTGCAGGGAATCTACACCACTACAGCACATGGTACCTGTACGAGCAGGTTTTCAGAACACACTGCTAAGGCAAAAAGGGGTTCCTGGCATCAGTTCGGATGGGTTTATTTTGAATAGAGTTGACCACTAGACCACTAGATGTGGTAGAAGAAATGGAGCTCTGGAGGCAATGAAACTGACCAAAGTTCGTGCCAAGATCAACTGAAAGAATTTTGAAGACTAAAATGCAATTTCCCGCATTCTCCTTATATGAAATATCTGTCTATGGAGAGCCAGAGTGGTCTGCTTTGACATTTTTATTTCTGGTTTTAAAATGTCCTTTTTCCATTAGAATGGCCTACCTTATAAGTAAGGAAGCACAAAAAGCTTATTAAAAAAGCGATGAAGAGGACAAAAAAATTGATTTAAATGCTGTATTTCAGAGTAAATTAAATATTTGCAGTTGTCCAAAAACACCTGTCTGTTGTTTCTATTTTCCTGAGCCGTCCAAATTGAATCTAAATAATATTTCTCCAACTTTTTCCACTCAGGCATAGAGAAAAAAGGCCTTTATTCTTCCAACTGTACTCAGAAGTTGTCAACCTTACGTGAGTTATGTGAGTTATCTTGAGGTACAGTTATGTGAGGTGCAGCTCAAAGCTATAACTTACCAGGCCAAATATCAAGTATTCTGTATGCTTGAACAAAGATTATTTTGCATTTTAAAGAAAAATATACTGGAAGTAAGCTGAGGATTTTGAATTTTCTTATTCTCCTATCTAGAGCTACTGTGGATAGAGATAGTATCCTCAGTTAATACAGTTTAGAAACTCCTAAAAGAAAAAAATATTCTTTTTTTTCAATTTTTTTTTTTGGTCATAGACTCATTCTTTAGAGTTTTCTGAGTCTATTAAATATCTCAGAGAGCACTGGGAAGCTTCCATGTCTAGCTCTGGTGAGACACTGAATCTGAAATCTGCCATCAGTTCAGACTTCCTTATTGCCTGTCTTACACCTTGGGTCAATGCAATTTGAAGCAAAAGAACACAAGGAAAGTATCGTGGGCTGGTACAACTGAAGGAAAAGGTCTATCATTAAGAGATAATTTGGAAAGTTCTTCAGGTTTTAGAAGTTAAATGTGGTCCTTGAAGGAGACTGGGAGGACTGAGGGCAGTCAAAATATGAATTACATTTACCTTCAGCACATTGACATTATTTTTCATCATCCAAATTGTTTGTTACTTAAGTGTCCTTTCAAGAGCACTGCTCTTCAGAGTCCACAATCTGCATGAATCAGGTCCCAGAAGTTATGAGAACAACTGTGTGATCTCTACCAGAAGGACAGCTGTTTTCTCTGGCACAGGCAATGCTGGCATTTTGTGCGCACAGCCCAGCAGGCAAAGGGCTGCTCACAGCAGCTATGCCACAGCCATATACCATTCACATCTGCAAGATTTAAGATGCCTTCAGGCACTGCCACCCTAAAGATGGCATGTCAGGTATTTTCCAGACACATTCTCTATGCCATGGGTGTACTTCCAACAGTAACAAAGTGCCACTACAGCTGTCACTGAAAAAGACAACTATAACTGCATCCCTTCTTCTCATCCCTTAATAAAGGCAGTGGGGAAAATGCAGAGATCTTGATCTCTGGGCCCAACTACTAAGAGAAGCAGGGTGTTAATATGTGTATACACGTGTGTGTGTGTGTGTGTGTGTGAAGCTGGCGTGCATCCTCACAGCAGTCAATACCTGTATCAGGTGTGTTCCATGGGACTCCTCACAGTCCTGGCACCTTGACTGCTTAGCCTGGTGACCTGGCTCTGCTCCCCCTGCACCTACGGTTGCCTGCATTTTAAACAAGGAATTGTGACAGCGTGTATCCCTTAGAGTCAGGAGCATAGAACTGAGAAGTTATCCTAGATCTGACTGATGAGAGAGCACCTACACAAGCAGTCAGCAATATTAAACCTTGCAGTAAAAGTTATTACCTCTATTTTCCATTAATACATTTCACTGAGGGTTATGGTTGCACTCACGATCCTAATTCCACAGACCAGGAAGCCAAATGAGCAGTGAGAAGAGAGCAACACTCCTGCTATCCTCCAGCAACAGAGATAGAAAGAGAACTCATATCTTTTTAGTTCTCTTCCAGTGCCCTAGTCCACTGGCAGCATTATCATTGCACAGATTGAGAGGTATACTCCAGGTTGCTGAGGTATCATGAAGTGTGGTGTACATTAATTACACAAAGAGACTGGAGAGCCATTGCATACAGCAGTATGTAATGTGACACAGATTAAATTCAAATCTATCATATTGGAAACACACATACAATTCTGAAAATGCATAAATCAGTATGGAGGCCGAATCTCTATATTGATTTAAAAGATTTTCAATCACTTAGACTCCCTGAAAAAGCAGGAATCAAGTCACCCAATTCCATGCATCTAAAATAGCAGGCCAAAGGCCTTCCTAGGTCCTCCCTCTGATGAGAACAAACAGTGCAGCTCTTCTGAGAGCAATTCAGAGTGTCAGTGCTCTGGATCAATTCTTCTGGGAGACTTTCTCAGAATACTGGCAGGAAGTATTGGTGAAACTAAGGAAGCAGTGAGTTAACCTGGATGATAAAAGATAGCTGGTGAAGATAACATCTTAATACATCCGTAGCTTTTACTCAACACTAGCTGTTGAACCTTTTGTTTTATTTTCTCTGTCACTTTATGTTTAGGATATACTGACCTCCCAGTCAGTTCTAGAACTGCTAGGTGAGGATATGCAAACAAGTATATTCCCAGCACAGTGTATGGAGAATATACAGACTTTGGATTGGCTTTGGAAAGGATAGAGTTAATTTTGTTCATAGCAGCTCCTATGGTGCTATGCTTTGGATTTGTGATGAAAACAGTCTTGAGAACACAGGGATGTTTTATCCACTCTTAGCAGTGCTTGTGCAGCTCAGAGCTTCTCACGACAGCACAGCTGAGGGTGCACAAAAGCTTGGGAGGAGACACAGTGGGGACAGCTGACCCCAAGTGATCATGGGGATATTCACACCATAAGGTGTTGTGCTTAGCAGTAAAAGCTGGGAGAAGAAGGAGGAAGGGGGACATTTATAGTGATGGCGTTTGCCTTCCCAAGTTATCAACTTGTGATGGAGCTCAGCCTTCCTGGGATGGCTGAACACCTGCCTGCCCATGGGAAGTAGCAAAGAATTCACTGCTTCACTTTGCTTGTGTACACAACTGCCTTTCTTATTAAACTGTCTTTATCTCAAAACACAAATTTTCTCACTTTAATCCTCTCAACTGTCTCTCTCATTCTGCTGGGAGAAAGTGAGTGAGCAATCTGGGTGGGAATGAGCTGCCTGCCAGGGCTAACCCACAGCATCTTCTAACATGCATGTTACAGTACATTTTTCCTTGGCACTCATTGTACATGCACATCTATCATGTCACATGTCATGCTTAGATGTCATTAACTTGGTATTTTTGAGCTTTCCCAGCTTCTGTCCTTAAGGGTGAGATGTAGGTCAATACTGTTTTTAAGAGTCTTAGATACACACTCTAAGAGAAAACAAATGAGCCTCTGAAGGGCATATTTTTTGTTACTGTAAGCTAGGAATTGAGGCTGCGATGTGAATTTACCAAAAGGAAAGCTAGTACACATTCTGCTTAAGATGTATCTTTTCCAACCTTAATGATTCTATGAGTCTACCTCAACTAATATCTGATAAACCAAATGAACAACCTACAGAAACTGGAAGCCAAACGAGACAGGTCTTATGCTTGCTCTGTATACCTATCCAGTTGATGGTCATTGTTAGAGACAAGTGCATCAGCAGGGAGAATTTGTACAGCTTGTTTACAACATGCAGTCAGCACAAAATCTTGATGGATCCTTGGTAGAAATTAAGCTGGCAGAGCTTTGATCCAATGACCAAAAATCATATACTGATTTTGGATATTGAAATATTTGATCAATGACCAGAGACCTCTGCCACTCTTTAGCTAAAATATTACCCATTGTATGCCAATCTAAGCAATTCACTTTCTGATTTTGTGATGGCTATGCAGGGAGCATTGCTTTCAATTCCCTCCCCAGAACACCCCCAGCAGCAAAAGCAGATGTTACAAGCCAGTTGATGGCGACTTACAAAGCTAAGCTCAACTGCAATTTGCTGCTGTTGAAGTCTGTAAGGATAAACCTGTGCCATCTAAAGGATACATCTCTTAAGTTCTTGAAGAGATTACTCAATGCACACAGTGACCAAATTACCTCCTTCGGATAAAAAGAGTTTTATTTAACCTTTTGAAACTGTGGCAATTCCATCCACTCCTTTTGGCTCATCTGTCTTGTTATGACTCCAAGTGTGAGCTGCAGCTCGTTTTCTCCAAGGCAGAGAAGAAAGGACTCGCTGAAATTCCTACATCAAGGCATAAACTGTCTTTGGACATTGCAAATCCTAAAATTTTACATGGGTTCAAGGAGAAATAGAAATTCATAGAAGACAAGTCTGCTGAGGACCGCTAAATTCAACCATATGTAGCTCAGAAACCCCTGAGCTGCAAGTGGCTGGCAGCAAGGAGGGTAACTGGGGAAAGTACTGAGTATGCCTGTTTTCTTTGTATACTTGGCTCATGCTGGAGGCAGGATACAGTGCTAATAAGAACATTGGTCTGATCCAGAATGGCTGCTCATATATGCTGTATTAGTTAAATAATCACATCTTCCATGCAGACAAACTGTCTGCAATTAAAGTCAATTTGTAGTTTCCTGGCTAGTTTCAAAACTGTAGCAAGTATTTACAGCCTCCACTTTCGCCGACCCTGAATGACCTGACGCTACAAGCTCCCAGCTTGTGGCTCTGCTGCTTAACCTGTGCCTCTGCTGCTTAACCACAGCTCTTACCCTGTGCCACAGCCGGCACGAAGCCAGCAACGCTCTGGTACCTCGTGTCTGCATGGAGAGCTGGGCCTGGAAACACATCTGGCTGTGACAGGGCGTGCGCTTGTGTGGCAGAGCGCTTCATCAGCCAGGCCGACCCCTGGGTCTGGCTCAGGTGCTGTGACTCCCCAGCCCCATCCCATCCGGGAGCCTGCCAGGGCTGGTGTGCAGGAGAGGAGCCGGCAGCGGGGAGGAAGGGTCGGGGACTCCTCGCACCAGCGCTGCGATCAAAGCAAACACGGCGGAACCGCAGCGGGGGCTGCTTGCGATTAACACCATTCCTCCTGCGGCTTCCAAGGCACCCTTTGATCCTTCCCCTTGCCCTGGAGGGGAACATGACCTTCACTTTGAAAAACACTGCTGCAGCACAAGCGAGCTGAAAGGGGGAGGCCGCTGACAATGTGCAGCTGTAAACCGGGGTTAAATATCAAGTTATCCCGGATTAATGGCTGCTTGCCGCTCCTGGTGCACAGCGGCAAATGGGACCCATTCGCAGCAGACGTGTATTGGTTTAAATCGGCCGGCTAAAGTAAAACCCAGATTAAGTGATACCAAAAGCAAGGCCTTGGGCTTTAAAAGGACATGAAACAGAAGGAGTGTATACACATTAACCTTCAGGTGAGAAGATATTTTTTTCCTTAAGCAGAAACAAGCACAGACCAACCAATGCTAGAAATCAAGATTATAATTTTTGCTTCTTTTCTAAATTTACTGCTTTGTGGGTTTTTTTTCCAAACTAATGGCCACAGTCCTTCCCCCAGACTTTTTTTCCCCTGGGTAAAATAGAACATAGTCCTTAGATGTATCAGCTCCTGAAATGGTAGTAATCACTAATAATGTCCATGTGTAGGCCACCTTACTCTTCTTATAATTTTTTTCTTTTGTTATACAACACAAAACACAATAAAACTGATACTATCCCTCTACTATCCAATTTAGAAATGAAAATTGAAAATGACACTAAAATATTTCACAATATTTCACAGAAAATGCACCTTTCCAGCTGAGGGTGGAAAATAACAACACTGACTGATAATTACAGTATAAAGAAATCATCAGATAATTAACATGTCCTGGCTGGGAGATGAGTTGAAATGTATTCTGTCATGTCTGGCAAGGTCAGAAGCATATCTGAAAACTAACCCATTTTTTCAAAGTTCTCTCCATTGAAAAATTCTCCTTAGAGTGTCCGTGTCTCTTCCTGAAACACCTCGGATGTTACACCATGTAGGATTCACTGAGTCCTAGCCATCTACCAGGGAATTTCTGAAGACTTCTGCCACATCTGCTACCCAAGTGTAATGCAGTCTGGTTTTACCTCATCCAATAAATGCACATATTTGGAAAAGCAAATCTTGGCAAGTGAGAAAATATTATGATGCATTCCACTGTTTCATGTTAAAGGGACAGTACAAAATCAAATTAAGCCTTTTGGGGAAAAGCAAACTGGAGGAGAAATTAAGCCCAAAGCTAAAGAAATATTCTCAGGGGATTAAATACAAAAGCATTCCTTTCTTTGGACTATGCTTTTCTACTCTTTTGTCAGAATGTTCTGTATTTGGCATACCACAAAGCTCCAGCTTTCATAAAGACTTTCAGACAGGCAGTGTTGCTGAAAGATCTGTGTAGAACCCTGGAAAGACTCTGTGTGGATTGGGACTTATTCCTTTCTATTTCAACAAAAGAAAATATAGTATTTTTTTCTATTGTTGTGTGATCTAACTCATTACTGTTGAAAATGCTGAAAGTTGCACCAGTGTCTATTCTGAGGTCCAGCTGGATTTATAGCTGACTGCACAGAGTCTTGGGAAGCTGCTATTTTTTGTCTAGTAAAATAAATCCCTAGAATGTGTCGGTAACCTCATAGTACAGGGTAAGGGAACAAACTTGGCTGACAGAATGGAATGGTTGGAAGGGACCAGCCTGAGCTGATGCTCCCCAAAAGACACAAGCAGCTTTTCCAAGCATAGGTGGGAAAGGAGGGGTACAACTGTCCCCAAGTTATTTTATTCTACCCAGGAACTGACCAATGAGAAGGCCAAGATGTCTCATTCATACAGATGCATAACCCTATGAATCATCTGCTATGCAGAAAGACAACAAGAGGGGCCAAAAAACTGTGTAAAGAGTTACTCCTGAATCCTAGGCAAGAGCAGGTTCCAAGAAACAGGAAAATTCAGTGGTTTTGGTAGGTTCTGTACTGATACCCTCAGGGACTGATGACCTTTCATAAGCCACTGTGTGGGTATAGTAATAGAATATGACAGTGAATGGTTACCCCATCTTTGTTGCTAATACTCTTTGCTCCTCAGAAGGAAAGACTCCCTGTAAGCTGCTAGGCAAAGAACTCCAGCTAGAGACAGTTCATCTCAGTGAATACTAGCTATTTTTGCTCTGATGCAAAACTCCTGCAGGAGAGCAAAGAAAGGGAATATATCCTTCATTTTTTCAGCAATAGAAAAGAGGATGCATGGACTGTGGGTGAAATAGGTGAAAAAACCAAGTGCAAGAGAGGATTTCAGAGAGCTTCACCTGTACCATGGTCTCGATGTGCACTAGTAGTGTCATTCATATCTAACAACCATACATTGCAATGCATAGGAAAGGTTGGTTTCCACACGTTTCCTACAATGGAGACTTTTCTTCGTCGTGGATAGGAATGGGACCTAATATCATTGCAATTGGAGTGGCTGCCACAGAGTTGACTGCCATACATTAGCCCAGTTTACAAAAATATCAGACTGGAACAACAAAGTCAAAAGATCACCCAAGATATTATTCCTTAGCCATGAAAATAGTTAGATGTTTGAAAGAATCACTTTATCACCACTTTATCATCACTTTATCACCACTTTGCAACATTCCAGTGTATTTTATATTTTTTCTTACTGTTATTAAATATGCCACTAATACTTTGTATGATTAGAAAAGAATACATTAAGAAAAAACATATTCTGAAATACTTTCTAAACTTTTCTACAACTTCTATAATTTGTGTGTGCTACCTGTTACTACCCACCATTCATTTATTTTCATTTATTCTTCCTGTGATGCTACTTGTTACCTAATCAACCCTCCAAAACCAACTGCTGGATTTACTTCACCCTTACTCTATTGCTAGTAAGAGACTTTTTGACATTTCAGTTTTTAAGATGCTGTTATAACTTAGTTAAACTTTTACAAGTTCAGTTGAATTTTCCATGCCTGGTGTTTGTTCCAGGCTGTTGTTATTCATGTGTTTTTAAATTTCAAGAGTCATGGTTCAATTGTTTCTAAGAAGAAAGTTAAGGAAAAATAAGTTTTGCCCACACATGAAAAAATTAGGCTATTTCTTGTATGCAATTTGTTTAATACTTTAAAGAATGTATATAAAATTTGGCAGGGGAAGGGGCACTCCTGCCAGGAGTCCTTTTTGCTGTCTTTGTGAAAGCTTTTTTAAAAAATGCATTTCACACATCCTTAATAAAGCCCTTGATTTTCTAGTACCTGTGATCTCTGGAGGCTCTTGCCCCACAGAGCACGGTCAGCACTCCCCTGCTGCCGAGCCAGGCTAGGGTTACTGGGGTCAGGACAGCAATGGTGGCTCAAAATTACTCTAGACTATGCACAGGAACTTAAAGCAAGAAGCCACTTTCTCTCTCTGTGAATAACATGACTGCCACTAACGAACAGCATGGAAGAGGAAACCCACTGAAGCAAATTCATTTGCAATATGTGCTGGACAGTATAAATAAAAACGAGTAGTTGAAAGTAATGAATCTAATGACAGACTGAAAACAGTGCTGGGTGCCTGTGAGAGGCTGAATGAATGGAGAGACAAGTGGCTGAAGGGAGAGTCAGTGGGATCAGACAAGAAACAAAAGGGTTGCCAAATTCAGTGGGGGTTTTTTTCTTGGTTTTACTGTAAAAACTGAAAAATGCTAGGTCTGGAAACTGATTTCTGATTTTTATATTACTCCAGTGCAACAATGTTGCTGATTTCAAGTGGAGTTACTCTAATTTTTTGGCAGCAGAATGAAGAGCAGAATCCTTCAGTTGCACTGGAAATCTTTCTGCTTTTCAAATGCACCAGTAAGAGTTACGGCTTTCCATGTGGCTGTTACAAATGTGTTCGGCCCTGGAACACATCAAGTTGTTCTACAAACCTACAACAGTTCTCAAATGTCATGTGCAGCAAACTAAGATTCTCTTAGCAAGAACAGTCAAGCAGGGCAGAAATGCATGACCCTTCCAAAACTTTAAATCATGTTCCAAGTGAATAATGACATATTTGGTTTGCTGCATTTTTCTTCATATTGAAGATGCCTTCATAGCAGGTGAAGAAAAGAAGCAAACCAGTTGCTTATTGGACAGGTTAAGCCATAGAGAAATGTTTGAATTAGAAATGTCATGAAAACAGCCACTTAGAAGCTTTGTTTCATGATGAATAGCATTAGTCTATTTAATCTACTTTGATGAGTGTTTGCATGTGGAACTACATGAATAGGGTATGTATGCCTAAGTAAAACAAAAACGCCTGCCACGCCTGGACATACTCTCAAGAGTGGATATAAAGTGCTTGATGTGGTACAAAGGTCACTCTGGCTTGGAGCACTAGAGCAGGAGGTGAGAGGCCTCCAAGTCCTGCCTCACAAACACCCCACATTCTGCTCCGTAAATGTGGCTGGCTATCAAGTAGGTCTTCCCCAAGACCGGGAGCTGAGCATATAATTCAGCTTAGAAAGGCTCCATCAGTCAGGTTTCGTGTAACACTACCTTCCTCATTTGACCACCCCTAGGGGAAAACCTTATGACTTCCCACAAAAGGGAGACCAAAGGCCTGGATATTGCATCCATTTTTAAAGAAAGAGATTTTAAAAAGGAAAAAACCCCAAAAGCTCTGAACAAAACCTTGTGAAGACACATACAATAAAATTTGCAAACACATGCTGGGCCAACTTCCGATCTCAGTTGAACAGAGTGAGCTGGAAGAGAGAGAGGAAGAGAACAGATGGGAGAAGTAGATGAAATAAGAAACAAATGTAGACAGAATGATTAATTTATTTTAGAATGGAGAGAACCACTTATCCATAACTGCCTATTTTTCCATGTATACAATGTTTTGAGTTGGTACAGAGGAATTATGTGATTGTAAATGGAAGAGCAAGAGAAAATGAGACTGTTTTTCTGGCCCTTGCTCAGAAAAGGATGTGCTTGGTCTTCTGTGGGACTTAAGAACACGTCGTAACATTTTTCTGAACTGGAGCTTCTATGAAGAGATTCTTCATGCTATGAAAATGTTATGTCTCGAGCTATCAGAAGTCTCTAGGTCTCAGTGGCACTTTGCACTTACAACCAAATGATATTTTGAAACCTACTCTGAGTTTAAACTGCTGATTTATCACTCACTCGTATCAAAACAAAGATTTGTTTATTTTTCTAGTTTTATGCTGTGATAATTCACTTTAGTGCACTTAAACTAGGAAAACATGGCAAAGAATGTAGCTAACACTTTTGATTAATGAAAATATGCAGAAAAAACACTATTAAGACACCAATACCAAGCACTAAAATGTGAGGGGAATACTGGAATCAATTGCTGCTTGATCAACATGAATACGGCCTTCCTGCATGCAGACATTCTACTGCAACCTTTAGTCATATGTCATCTATTACATTTTCCACACAGAAACTCTATCTGCTTCCAGTGGACTAAAAGGAGGGCTCAAACTTTATTAAAACAAAATACTGAATTTCTGTCTTCATCATGGGATGTGCAGCTGCCTCAGTCCCAGAACCTCTCCATTTCTCAGAGCAAAAGACATTGGTCTCTCAGCCAAGGACCACAAGGCCTGCTGATTAAAGCATTAGACACAAGCTATGTATTGCTAATACCTTAACATACAGCTAAATGACAAACAGAAATCAATCAGAAAGATTTTGCAGAGAACGCATTAATGACCAATACAAGCAGCTAAAGCTAGTGTAGGAAAATACAGAATTTTAGCTGTATTCCAGAATTTGTGTGCAACAGCACCAAACCACATGCTATGCCCATAACCCCCTTGATTAGCTGATATAAATCTGTTAAGATGTCACTAGCATGCTATCCGACAGCTGTCACATGAAAAATGCTGGCTCTATAAAAACAACTCTGGGAAAAAGAGGTCCTAGGCAGATGACAGGAGCTGCCTGAAATCTCCCTCAGCAAAGCTAGATTTCAAGGATAGAGATTCCATGATAGCTGGCCTTTATAGCATCTGCTATGGGCAGATGGGGCTTTTTTGATCAGTGGATTTTAACAGACCTTCACAGCAGCAATAGAAACAGTGGTTCTGGTGGTGTTAGCTATCATGTTAACATCATGTTCTCATATTCAGAAATCACTCATTCTTGAGTTCTTGCAGAAGTGACAATCGAAGTGACAAACTGTGAGAAAATATCCTTTTGTGGAGGGTTTTCAGAAACCAGTTGAGAACTGCTGTGCTTGAAAGTAATGAGGAGAAAATAACTGCCAAGGGAGGCTTCTTTCTTTCAGAATTGTTTCAACTAAGACATCAACTTCTTACTACTTTCAGGTCTTGTGACAAGCTCTCTTACTACAGATACTTTCTTAACAGGTTTAGAGCAGTGATTGCCTGACTACCTTCTGTCTACTGAGTTTTCAAGTGCCCAGTTACCAGCAAAGTAATAATCATAAGCCATGCACTCTAAATGCCTAAGACAATGTAAAATATGGGATGCACAGTGTTGGCATGGGGACTGTGAGATCAGGATTTTACTATTAGTTTTGGCATGCCCTTTCAGGATGATTTTGTCAAGATCTCCAGATAAAAATCTTTGAAGGTCTAAGACTTACATCTCTCTGTAAAATAACCTTCCTCTTTTCCTTCTCTAACATATATTTTTGTTGTAGCCAGGCTGGTTTCATGCTTTTTTGGGAGATGTGTTACAAATAGGGTTCCTAAGTGGCCCTTTCAGCAGCACAAATAATTAACAAAAGTGATTTAATTTATATCCTCTTCATGGATATTCTTCTGAAGTCCTCTTATCAGTTACAATGTAAAAGTTATAGCAATGTCTCACATGATTATTATTATTATCCAGTTTTGTCTTTGTGGGTGTGTATGTTGGGGCTGTTGGAGTACAGCCTCCCAGAGTTGTCATCCTTTCTCTTTCAAGGCTAAAATAAATACATGGTTAAATACTATGGGCTGTGGTGCAGCATCTTATGGAGAATAGAATTCTCAATAATTCATGGTATCAATTCAAAACATAAAGACAATGAGCACTGAGGAGCGTGTACCAGAAAGAATGGTGCAAAGCCATTAAACTGAAATATTTATGGAGAACTTCCTGTTCAACACTGTGTCTGCACACTGATGTATCTTTTGAGTTGAAGGAATGAGTGGAATTATTTGCTTTGTCTGCCTCTCAAGCCTTTTTGGACCATTAGAAAAGAGTGCTTGTTTTTATATATTTTTGATCAATAAATGCATTAATTCCTTATTTCTTTCAGTGCCCATTCATGAACCTGCTTTATGCAGGCAAAGGTCATATCTAGGCACCTAGAAATCAATTGGACTGATGGGAAAACACATTTAGTTTCTCACATTTTTATGAAAAGCTTTTTTAAAAAGCTGACATTGTTAGTCAACTAAATATTGCTTTTTGTTAGGAAAGCTGTTGGGAAAATTTCCAGTGCTGGTAAGAGCCATGTTTTCATGGATTAGTAAGAAAAAGACATCAAAGTATTGGCTGGATTGTTTCATTTTTATTGCAGTTTTGGGGAATAGTTAAAACCACGGTGCTAGACTTAGTGCAACGCCCAATATCCCTGGAAACCGATGATGCAGAAATGGGAGCAGTGAATGGAAGGACATCAAGCTAACAGTTCCCATGTCCAGAAACTAGAGCCACTTCAGTTCTAAGCCCAGCAAGGATTAGTGATCTCTTTCCTGACCGGGAACAGCATCCAGGAGGCCAGGATAAATGGCAGGGGCCATGAGGATGCAGTATCTTTATATCTATGCTCACTGTATCAGCAGCTTCCCTGAGTGTCTGCCTAAGAGAGATCTAAAGTTTACGGGGTGGCACCAGAACTGGAAGACCAACTGTGGGAAGTTCAAACTCTCAGTTCAAACTCTGGGGTCTCATTGAGCCTTTTTTTAAATAGGAGTTAAAAAGAAAATTATTTGACTCTCCTCTACATGTCTTCCAGTGTGAATTCATCTTTCTGGAGCACAAACGACTTGATTTCTTCACTAATGCTTTGTACAACAGTGTACAAGGAGAGATGCTGTGTTGATTGGAAATGCTTTCCTAGCTCCACCCACACATCACTTACTGAATGTGACAGTGACAACTGACAATTATGTTCAGCCTGCTGTTAGGTATCTAATCCAATGTGTTCCTCTAGGCTTCCTCTACTGTCAGTGGTGGGAGCGTTGAACTGGGCTCAGTTTATCCTTTCCTCAGAAAGATATCTGAGATAACTGGTCAGGACTGCCCTTAGAAAGGGTCCTTGCCTCTCTCAAATGACCTCAGAAAGGATGCTGGCAAGCATTTCAGGTTATGCATCTGCCTTTCAGATGCTGACAACAGGTGTTAAGACTCTTGGTCACAGGATCTGTTCTCCCAGGGGAATGAAATAACTGCCATGAGTTTTCAGGACAGGAATTCACAGCCCCAGCTGAATTCTTTATTCAGGGAATAGGGAAAATTTAAGCACACAGGAAAACAAGTAAGAAAAAAAGGTGTGCTGAGAAAGAGCTACCTGAAACAGATGACCAGAAACGATCAAATGAGCAGAGCAGCTACAGCCCTGCCACTAACACAGTTATGTGAGAACAGCAGAAATCTCATGGTTTTCGATTGGTCCCCTTTGGCAACTGGCATTACTGCTATTGCTTTCTTTAGAGAAAAAAAAGATGGACAAGGGTGAGAACAGTGCTTTGTTTCCTATCACAGTGCAAGGAGTGAAACACAGGATCAGAAAGGAGAAGCCTCACAAGTCCAGGGGGTTTGGGCCCACTTCTGTCCTCTCCCAAGGGAATAATTTCAGCTCCAAGGACCTAGCTGTGATGTGGAAACTATAGTGCTTAGGAAAGCCATACAAGACTGGTAAGGCCAGGAAGTTAACAAATAGGGAGGACCTACTTTTTATTTCAATTCTTTTGCTTACTTGTTTTTGTCTTGCTCCCGAGTATAGGCACCCAGATTCCTGCTGGTTTTTTTACAGACTTGAGGCCACAGATTTTTCTGGATTTCAGTCCTCAGTTCCTTACTCAGCAAGTTTTGAGGGATGCTCTCAATCTTCCCCAGATTGCTGGAACTGCAACTCCATTCCTAAAGATCTAAAGAGGCTGCCAGAAACAAACAAATTGCAGGCTCTGGGGAATAGGGTGGAAAATCCAAATTGTTCCACAACTCTTTAAAAATCAGACCCCTGTTTATTTTGATGCCTAAATACAGATTTAAATATTTAACTTCTGGCTGTGCACTTGAAAGCTCTGGTTTTAAAAATCCTTTAAAATCCTCTCTTTGGTGGTTTAGGGTCACTGAATCTCATCTGACCTTCCCATAATGTGCAATTTCCCCTTTGACAGCACACAAACAGCACAGGACTAGGATAGCCAATCCAGACAATACTGGCAGCCCAGGAGGCAGCAGGAGAAGGCTAGTGGTGAGGTGGAGGCAGTGGTGGGGCTCACTGTCCTCACTGGTCCCAGCACTCTGCAGGCACTTAGCCCCAGCACAGGCCTCTGGGCAGCTCCATGGCAGCAGAAACAACCCTGGAGGATGAAAGCACAATCTGCCTCTTCTGTGATTTGGGGGAGGAATAATCTGGTTTGGATTAAAACATCCCTGATACTTTTACTTATGAAACACCTTTGTAAAGGCAATGTGACCCCCTGAGGCACAGCAATCCTTACTAGCAGCTGCAAGCCTCCAGCTGGGCACTCTGTAATGAACCTCCATAATCATCTTGGGGCTTTTATTGGGCAGCTCGATCCTTGCCTGTGTGCACCAGCCAAGTGAGGAGAAGGAAGCTCCGATTGGGAGGCTGGCCAGGATAGGAGCATGGCAAGACCCTCCACTGCCATGTAGGCACTGATAACTGTGCAAAGAGGGATACAGGCTATCACCTCAAAGTAGCAGGTGAAAGAATCAGTCTCAATGAACAAGAGTTCACTGGCTGGAACAGAATCAGGCCACTTGGAAGTAGATAAAGAAACAGCCGATACTTCACTTTTGTTATTTGGTGTTCACTCACCTTGCAGAGATTCATGATGGCAGAAAAAAGGGGAGAGAGTTGGACACAAGATATTCATCTTGCTTTTGCCCTGAACACAGAGCATGTTAGTGCTCTCCAGATCGTGTTTTGGCAAGAACAGCTTTTAACATTTTAAAGGAATGTCTTCTTTTACCTCAGTGAAACTTGTTGAGCTGGCAGTCTTTATGACTGAAGCCCTTTATTGAACACAGAGCACTTGCTGAGATGACACAGCCAGAAGTGACACTGTTCCCTCCCATTTTATACTGCACAAAATGAAGAGACTGCTGTGCTAATGATAGACTGTATCCAATTACGAATAAAAATACTATGTTCCCACCACTAAAGCCACTCCTGGAACTCCTCAGGGTTCCTTTATTTTTATGACCTGTCTGTAAGCAGTCACTTTAACCCTCTGATATTTATAAACTGATATACACTACAATAAAAGATAGCCCTCTTTTACAATTCTGGATGATTGCCCATGGCCCTGCAGTCCCTCCCTCACTAGACATCATATTATTCTCCTTCAAGTATAATATTCACTAAGTAAAGCTTACTATTCAGAGCATATTTAGATATCCTTGACTGGAAATCACCCATACACTCCCTATCAACTCCTGCTGGAGCTTTCTGGTGGGGTGGCTACATTACACTGAGCAAGGGTTGAGAAAAAGTTTGCAGGCTTTGAGAAGAGCTGGGTTGGTGCAAGAGCTCAGGAATGTCAGAGGCAGCCAGGCTGTTACCATACACCAGCCCAGACAGTGCCCTCCTGACCCGATACACCTTTTGGCTCTATGTATATTTCTTCTTGTATCACTTCCTGCAAATTGCAGCTGGTCTGCTGAACCAAAACTTTCCTAGAAGATCCAGCTCCTGAAATTCTCACTTGTTACATGGGATGTGCAGCACCTTCAAGGTCAAAACATGAGTTTGGACAAAATATCTCAGGCAAAGTCTGAATTAAGGAATTTACGAGTTTTGGTTACAGCATGGTATCCTTCTAAATGGCTATCACTTTACTCACCAGTTCTGCAAATCTGAACTTGCTCCTAAAATGGTCCCATCCTTGGGCTTCAGATAGAAATATCCTGTACATCTGAGTGATCATACCTGGAGTACTGGACCTGGCCTAGCTATAATCTTTACCAGCTTCTTGGAGTGCTTCTGGCAACATCAACTGGATGTTCATCCTCCAGAGTCAGATCACCATAGTGTTGCATATCCTGTGGGATTCTCTACTAAAGCCACAGCTCTCTTCCATTGTCCATATTCCTTCCACCCTGAAGATTTTCTGGAAGAAGAGGTGGCTCCAACACACAGCCTCAGCTTGGAACAAGCATGGGCTGGCATGGTGGATCAGCATTTGTTTTGAATAAAATGAGGGGGGCAGTGTGTTTTTCAGAACAATCGAAAGGAATTTTAGCCTTTTACTTGAACCAGAGTAGAACTTTTCAGTATGAGGACCAGACACCTTATGGGGCATCTAGGAAAAACTATCCCTCTCTAGATGACAAGAGATGTTTAAGCCATGGGCTAGAGCTTTAGTGAACAATGACCCAACTTGCAGGACCATTAGCATTGCCAAACTCCCAAATACTTTCTTCTGGAGCTCAGTTCGTGTAGCAGGTCATTCAGCTGTATTTTAATGAAGTTCTGCCTAGACTTCCTGGCCGAATGAAATAACACTGCTTAAGCTCTCACAGCACTGGGTAGAAGGAAAGAACTCCAGACTGGACTATGTTATCATCTGTAATACTGTAACACACATTTTTCTTCTTTGGCAGTTTCAACAGCATTTGAAATCTTGCTATAAAGTCCAAGGAAATCAGAATATGAGACCTTTGTCGAGAATTTTCTTCTGACTTACATGTTTCTCAAAAAAAAATGCCGACTTGAAGCTCAGAGAATTGAGAAAATTGAAAATTACGCAGTGTAAAGATACTGAAAATTGCTCTTTTGCTTTGGAGACTTGGGCAGGTTCAGGGAAATGTCAGTGTAATAATGCAGTAACTTTGTTGAAGAAGTTGGACCATAACTGTTGATCTGTACTTCATCAGTGTTTTAAGAGCACCAATTTCCACTGATTTAACTTCAGAACTGGAAATTAGGTAGCTTTTTTTTTTGTAAACAATTTTGTCTCACAAGGACCGGGCATCATCTTCTGCACCTTTGTTGTTATTTTGTTTCAGTGAGTTAAGTTTGGACATTGAGCAATCAGATCACCAGTGCTCATGAGCTGTAATTTTCAGTTTTCTAAGGAAGATACACAAAATGGAAATTGGCAAACATGTGATTCCATTTCAGGGTGTCTGGTGAAAATATTTTGGATCAGTAACGTATCTGAGACAAGACTGGAGAATTGGCCAGACGTCCTGTATGTAATATGCCAAAAAAGCCAGAGCAGCATCCACTGACAATTCAAATACTTTTTAAAGTTCAGAAAAGTTTAATTAGAAGAGTATTCACTCTTTATGAAGTATGACTTATGGAACAGGGTTATATAGGAAGGCTGAAATTATCCATTAATTGACAGCTTTATCCTGAGGATTTTTTCCCCCTTCAACATAAATATTTGTCTTGAGCATTTTTTTTAAATTACAGTAGACTAGAAGTTTGCCAAATATTTAGTGGTTTTGTGAAGTTGTTTGGTATTCATGTCTACTACAGTTCTACAGAAAACAGTTCTAAGAGCCATTTCTTTCACCACACGGCTGGCAATCTAGAGAGGGGTGAAAGATAACAAACTTTAAAAAGATGTGCTAAAGAAAAATGTGATTTTAGGTTAAAAAAAAAAAAAGACATTTTTGCAGAGGCTGGATTCATGTCTTGCCAATATTTATTACAGTGTTTATCATTAGGATAGTGATTTTTCACATGTTCAGTCTATTCTAAAAGACAATGCTGCCATGTTTTCGGCTCTTGGGCTTCCCACCTTCCTGAGAGGAGATTGGAGGCTGATGAAAGCTCTCTCCTTCCCCAACCATGTTTACATCCTCACCGGCCCACAGCACAACCCAGACAGCAGAACACCAGAGCTCCAGATCTTTTTGGTTCTCTTCCAGACACATCACACACAGACCAAAGGTCAGGCCACATCTGGACTTTGAGGAGCACGGGCAAGGGAAGAGAGTGTGAAAGAAGCCTGTCCTGCATTTTGCCCTGTGGTCTAGTCAGGTGTCCAGTCACTTCCTAGCACAGTCTCCAACGCAGAGCTGCACTGACCCATCTACTCTTTTAAACAAACAGGTGACTTGATCCACCTTATTCGGCCCCCTAACTCACTGCTTTTGCTTCCACACCTGCACACTGTAAAGCTCTGAGAAACACAGCTTCCTGCTGTTCTGTGATGGCTCTTTGCTACCTTTTTACTTCATTTGTTTGAGAGCCAGAAAGGTGCATGACAACGGGCTCAGCTGGTAGGCTTTGGTATATAATTTATGCCACTTAAGTGTAAAAGTTAAAATTGGAAGCATTGAGGATAGAACAGGATTTATTTTAAATCGTAGCTGGGCTCTCAAATTAGCTACTTTGTAATCCCAGTTCAGCTTCAGGAATGCCTGCCTGGGAAATCCTGAAGACCATCTGAGGACAGCTTTCAGTAACCACATACTATGTGGAACTTTGCCAGGATGACATGGAGAAAAGACCCCAGAGACAGTGATTTCTCAGGAAGAAGTGTCAGTCCACAGGAAGCTATACAATTCAAAGCTATACAGTCAGTGGAGTTCTGAATTCTCTGAGAAAGAACCTTTCTCTTGAAGAAAGGTTTCTGTTACGCTACTGCAAATCTTCTCACTGGAGACTCTTTATGAAGTGTTTTAGAGACACATGATCACAAATGAGCAAACTTGTTTCTTGCTACCTGCATTTCAAAAATCAGGTGCCAAGTTTTTCTGTCCATGTGCTATAAACTCTATCATATGGAAAACAGAAGACTTTTGTGGCAGGAATTAAGTGAGAACAAGCTATGTTTATACTTATCAAGTAGTGATGATATGCAAAAGCAGCTTTTCTATTTACAGGCTTGGCCTTTTGTTCTCACAGACTGTTCAGAAGGAATATGAAGAGAGGCCAGACTGCAGGATAGACAGCAGCATTTCCTCCACTGTCTCTACTGTGAAGAGGCTTCTGACCAAAGAATCACTACTAACTAGGGAATCAGTAGTTCACTTTCAGATCTTAAACATTTATCCTTAATTACTATTTACTTGCACATTTAGGAACATTGGAACAGCCACAGATAAGAACCCTTTCATTCACAATCTTTGACACTAGGCATTCATGCTAGCTGGCAAAAAATAATAAAAAGGAAACCACCACTGCGTTCCCTCTGTGCCAGACAGCTGCTTGCTCTTTCCCTCTGTGTCTGACTTCAGTTTTTGATACACCATCATTCAGTTCTGCTCTCTCCTCTCGCCTCATTTCAAGAGCTGACATGATACATGGACTTCCATCCCGGCTTGCAAAATATAAAGGGTCACTCAAGACCATCTGAACATCATGTCCAGTTCCCATTCTCTACTAAAGAACTACCTCATCTTCTGATGCAAACAGAATAATAATTTAAACAATATAACTTTACACTTTTTAGGTAGTTAGGCTATATATTTATTTCTTGCACCAGCATAAGATTACTGGGCTTTATGTCCAGCTAAGTCCCTACCACACTGTTGTTTCAACCATATGTGTCTGCTTTTCTGAAAATCCATTTCTGCTTTGTTCCACAGTAAAGATAAGGTATAGAACTACTGGTGGATTAACTGCATCTTAGCTAGGCTACAACCAAAGGGGTTTTGGTAAAAACTTAACAGGCTAATGACAAAATGTGTTTTGTCATTAGCTGACTAATTGACAGCACTCTAAATTTGTTTTTTGCTAGTCTATTCCAGGCCTTAAAAGTTGGTGCATCTCTTTATACCTGGTGCATAATTCACACTTTGTGACAGACGATTCTTGAAGACACACAGCCAAATTTAGGCTCAGAAATCCTAACACCCTCTTGAGCTTCACTTCCATCCACAAACAAAAGAAATACTTGCTGTCTGTCAGATGCCCTTATTTGAGAGAACTTATATCAGTATTTATGTTGGTGTGATTCCACATCCTTTACAAGGAATAGGATCAGATACGCAGCAAGTTTCCCTGCTGGAGATTTTCCAGTATCTGGAGCAGTGCACCGTAAGTACTATAAATGTCAGCAGTGATACTAATTGTGTTACATATACAGGGTAAAAAGAGTAGAAAAGGCAAAATTCAGTAATTTTAGGCCTCCATACCCCAATCATCACCCTTCTGCTAACATAGGCTATTACATTAAAGTATGTAGGGGAAATAAAAGGAATACTTGGCACCATCATGAACACATGTAAGGCCAAGACAGTAATGTAATATGGATACAATCAGATTATCATAAGATATATTTAATTCAGGGCTTGATGACAGGCTTATTTCTAAGAGTTTTGACCTAAGGAACAATGAAACCTCATTTTGAATTCCCGAGGACTTTCAAGACTTCAGAATGCAAGGCTCTTTGATATATCTCAAGATTCCTCATTTTTTGAGACCAGTAGATCAGGTCTCTTCCTACCTGGTGCTGAGTATTTTCTTCTCTTGCTGAAGATAGTGGAAATTTAGGATATTCTTCAAGTCCGAAGGGCTTTCAGCACCTCTAAAGGGCCGTACCTCTGTTAACACAAACACAGTCTTAGGTTATATTTTAGAAAACACTTATTCTGGGACATATTTGATCAGAAAGCTTCTATATGCCTAAAGTCAGAACAAGATGCAACAGGATTCTTTTAATTACCTATGAATTTCAATCCTGTATATCCATTAAAATCTTACTCATTTCCCTAGTCTTTCCACAGAGTTTGATACAAATCAGAGTGAAATGAATTTCTTTTCTCCCCACAAACCCTATTTCAGGATTCATTGTAAGGTTGTATGTTTATCACTTCTTGAATTCAAGAAGAGAAGAGGATCAGCGCAAATTAGAACATTTTGTCTACTGTTGAACTTATTACAGAACCTGCCACTTCCATATTATAAATGAGGTTTAAGCAACAACCTTCTTCTGTCAGCGCTCTTTAAAACATCTGCAGATTTCTTTATTTCCCAGAAAAGACACTGAAGTTTACAAGGGAGTCCTTGTGCGTGGATGTGCAGCCGTGCCAATAAAACTCCAATCCTTTCAGTTCTGAAAATGTTTCATGTACTACTGAGACTACAGTAATGACTGCCCAAAGAGAGATGTACATTAGATTTTTCATTCTTTCTAAGCATAGGCAATTTTTTCCATTTATGTGTACTTTCTCCCTTACGTATTTTAAGACAATTTCCTTCCCCCTTCTTGTAACATTGGTGATGTAAATCAGTTTCCCAGCCCATGTGGAACAGAGAGGGCATAACTGTTACTGTGAATTCTTTCAACATTATTTCATCTTCTCAGAAAACCAAAATGACAAATATAATGGGATTATTTTTGACAACTGACTAATATGCTGACACACAAAAGGGAGACATGAGTATCTTCAGTCATCATCATTACTAGCATTGAGCAGCTGGTTAAATTTCAGACCTGAATTCTCAGGTTTTTTGTTTACAGTTCTAAGTTACATACACATAATAAGGGGAGTTAGAATACAAGTTAGCTAGCTGATTCGAGATCTAACAGAACCAGGTTTTGGCAGCTGTGTTCTGCTCTTAACAAAATCTCAGCTGTTATATTTTGCATTTACTATGACGAAATTAAAAAGCTAATCACAAAATTTTTACTCTATAAGAAAGAGAAACATTCTGTTCTTTCCAAGTTTTTCCTCAAATAAAACATTAATTACTGCCTTTAAAAAATGATTTTTCCACACTTCTAAGACAATGTCAGACATTAAATATGCATACTACATGTACCTCACTGGTATAGGTGCTCACACCTAAAAATAACCCCATATAACATCAACCTAAATCTAGAGTGATTGATAAACCCTTCTATTGCTCAAATACACAGAAAACAAACCATTATTCAGTAAGGTTGCAATTGCAATGGCTTTCTGAAAACTGTATCACAATTCTGTTTTGGACTAGATATTATTCCTGTACTGCATTATTTACTATTGAAACTCAGGTTTCATCTCCCATCCAGACTGAATGCTTCCTCACCCCAGATTCTGTATTTTCAGAAGCCTACTATAACCTGATGTGACACATCTGCCAGTGAAACTATTTCTGAACAAATATCTTAAGAGCTGCTTAATTACTGAAGTTTTCATTATCAGCACAATGTTCACTCTGCTAGAAATGGGAGTTTATCTTAGATAAGTCTACAAGAGTTTTCTCTTCTTTGTTTGCACATGCAAATTTGGCTATTTGGGGCAGTGTCAGGCTTTGGGTAACTGACACAAACACAGCAGATGGAGTTATCACTGCTCTCTGAATCCATGGTTATATACAGCTACCAGTATGTTTTATTCAAGTTACAAATTTAAGAAAACATTTACCAGAAAGGGGAAAAATAACAACAAAATCCCACTTCAGACAGCTGTAATTACAACTTCCAATTAATTTGTAACAAGATTCCTCCAAACACACAGGGAGAGAGGGAAGGGCAGGCTGCACCTTCATCTGGATTAACCATGCTTGGTCCCTCTATGTACTTTTGTAGCAAAGGTGCTGCAGGTGGATGCTGACTCCCAAACAGGAGGTGTGAACTGAAGGGGAGCTCACCTGTTGAGACATGGTCAGTTCTGGCTGAGCTTTTCTCAAGTATTCCATACTGCTTTTGGAAACAATCTTTTTTAAGGGAGAGACGGGAGACTTTAACACGTGTATTTTCCCCTGTGTCACAAAGCATTGCTGGGTCTATGTAGGTTAGAGGTTATCAGGCAAGCATTGGCAAGGACATTGTATAAGGTCTCCATGCACTTCACATTTCATGCTAGCTCTCCCATGCAACCAGCAGCCCTGTGTTTAGTTACTCCAGCACTGAGGAAAACCAACTGCAGCCTGGCAGTACTGCCAGGCTCACTGTTTCTGTGCATTGCAAAGAGTTCCCTCTCCCATCCACTCTCTCAGGGAATGGGAGTAGTTCTCTGATTTCTGCCATTTTAATCTTGCACACCAAGAGGTGATGGCTGTGCTGCACTCCTCTACACCCTGCAATAAGAGGCCTGAGGTTTCAAGTGCCTGAGCCAGGAGATTCTGAGTGTGCTGCTGCACCTGCCTTCTGCATAGTTTTGAAGAGGAAGTCCTTACAGTTTTCACTTTTGGCCATAGGACAGAAGAATTTGACTAAGAGAAAGGATGAAAAGCTCAAGGGTTTCATGTTAGTATTAAGGGGGTTTTGGCTGAATGTTTCAAGCTTCTGTGCTTAAATTTCCATAAATAAGGGAAGTTACTGTGTGTGTTCAGGTACGCTTGTTTCAGTATAAATGTAGAGATGAACTTCGCTGAATTTAAAATTTAAATGTTTTCGCCTTTCTGAGGATAAGGAACACTAAGCTGTCTGTTTCAGCTGGTTAAAATAAAAATCAGCTTGCACCACCATTCCAAAATCTTCACAGTAGTAAAATAGCTTCCATCCAAAACTTAATGAAATTAGAAGGCAAGTGTCCATGTGGACACCAGGGAAATAACAGCTATTTGGCAAGAGCTTTCTTGGCTGTTACTCCTCTAGATCATCCCTTAGTTTGCATTAGTTTTCTTTTACCCTCCTTAATCAATCACTAACCAACTAATTATATGAGATTACCATCTCATATAAATTCTTAGATCATTACAAAAAATCATACTTGAGATGTGTTCCTTCTGTTTCAGGAATTAAAATTGGGCTTGAAAATTTGGTATATAACTGACATCATCAAGGAATAAGTCTGGTCCTGCACTGATAGGAACAATCCTGATCTCTTGGGAAAGGAATGTATGAGACAGAAGTGCCCTTTTATCTCCTGACTGTATTTTCCTTAGACAGAGTAGAAAAATACTGAAAGATAGAGGTTAAGCAGAAATAGAAAACGAATTTGATAAGAAAAAACAATACATGAATGGGAGTGATGAAAAGTGACTACAGACTAAAAAGAACAGATGAAGCCAATAACTTGAAAAGGATTAGATGTTATGGAAAACAAATTAGTGAAATATCAAGAGGAAAAATAAGTAAAAAATGAGATGCCCCTAAGAACTGCAGGCTGGGAGAAGGAAAGTTACAAACAGGGAACTAGTCAGGAGTAAGTAAGAAAGATCAGAAAATGCAGCATGTATTTGAATTGGCACCAACAAGAGCAAATGAATTCAAATATGGCAAAAAATATTTAATGCCCTGTAAAATACCAGCTTTATGCATATAACAGTCTGACTGGTATGAAAATGTTTTTCTAGCTTCAGGCTTCACTTCACATTAAAAATTCTTGGAAAGGTAGGCTAGCACTCTGCTTTTTCTACTCCAGGCCTTTTCTGAACATGTTAGGAAATATACGTTGCTTTTTCTGAGCAATCTCGTGTGGGTGCCTCACTCTGACCACTCCTGTTCAGAATGTTTCTTGCACACCAACACAGACCACAAAAAAGGTATGTAATCCTAGATGAGAGGTCTGACCGAAGACAGAATGTACCAGCCTGGTAATTGCTCCAGTAAATTACAGCTTTTGTGAACAGATGATGATGATGATCATGATGATGATGATTTTTCCATACGTACCACAATCAAAATAAGAATCGTGACCTAAGGAATACTCTCCTAGTTGGAACTCTTAGCTATTTCTATGCCATCAAAAGTATTTTAAGATCACTTCATGATTCAATTTCCTGTTAAGTATGCAATGCTTAGCACATATATTTTATCCTTAAAAAACCCTAAGTGTTAGAGTGACCCCATTGAAAGCATGCTTCACATTTAGGAGATAAGAAACCATGTGGAGAGACCACTGTGCAACTGCAGTTAGTGAGAGGACTTAGTTCAAGGGTTAAAGACAAATATCGAAGTTCAGTTCAGCCTTGAGCAAAGTATATTGATTTGGGATTTTTATGTATCTCCCAATTCTCTTAGTTGGAAAACAGTCCTCTTGAAAAATGTCTTTAGCACTTCCTGTGCTAGAAGTCAGGAGTTTGGGTGGTTGTTTCTTGTTTATTTGGGTTGGGGTATTTTTTGGCTGTTACAAGGTTTTAAACACAACGCCTGCACTCTGACAGCCATTTGCTTGCTACATTGGTACTGTCAGACTCCAAGGTGTGGCACGATGTCTGGTTACATGAGCTCCTTAGCGAACAGAACATAAAACACACAGGCAAGGGGAGCTTGCCAAAACTTCACGGAAGCATATAATATTTTATGTTTTTCTGATGGGTAAGCCATTATCCAGCCTTGCCCTGAGTTATATAAGAGTAAGTGTTCTCAGGGCAGGCCTGAGAGACGAGGGCACTAACCTGCAGATTTGCTCTTGCTCACTGTACTCATGGTGAATCACTCTAAGAAATAGCCTGGGGTTGGGTTTGGGAATTTTTTTTGAACCCCCTTCCCCGTGTTTCACAGAACTGATATTCATGCGGTTAGCCATGATTTTGTAAAGATTGGCTTTCACTTGTAGCACTGGAAGTTGTCTGTAATTTACAGGATGAGAATTTGCTAATAAAATGCCACCTAAAATGACCCAAGTACAAAAACTCTTAACTGTGTTCTTACCACACACACAAGGGGCTGCAAAGCAAGGATCCTTTCTCACCTTGGACACTACAGCAAAAACTATGGAACAGTTTGCAGAGGTTACCAGAACCTGATGGAGAGTTTTTACTACATTCTAGGCATTGACCTTCCAATGGGCCCAGCACTTAAGCTAGATGCTAAAGTCAGATGGTGTTAATACTCTTGAAATACAATTTGAAATAGTGCACACTCCCAGAAAATTAGCCCCCTGGTTTCTAACCTCTTCCTCCCCCTTAGCATTACCATGCTACTCATCCTAAGAGTACAGCACCCAAAAAACATGATTATTTTGATAATCTGAGCCACAATGTATTCAATTTCCCATCTATAAATGCTTCAGATAAAATAAATTTTTTGTTGTTGTTTTGTGGACATCCCACAGTTCAGGCAATTCTGTCTCGGAATGGATGTGCAAGCAGGAGAAGCAGCAGCTCCCTGACAGCCTTACCAATGTATACTGCTGACCAACAAAATGTAAAACAAGTTTCTGATTGTTTGCCAGGGTCCCATCTGGGTGCAGAGAAGCAGCAGGATCACAGAAAGAGATTTTCCTTGTTTGTATTACCTGGATGGATTATGACATGTGTTTTACATTGGATAGGCAAATTGATTCGCATAAAATAAAAGCTTAAATGTAGTCTATTCCTTAAGCTTTGCTTTCCTAAGGTTTGTACAGATTCAGAGAGGTATATCTTACTTTCCTTTTCAAGCCTTCCTGCTTGCTGCCTGGGCTTATCATAATATTTTCCTAGGGGGCTGTGTAGAGGAGAGTTCCACTATTTTTAGAAGCTATTTCTGCTTCTCTCTAAGTATCATGGGATATACTTATGAGCAAGAAGCCACAAGTTCTGTAACCTTACAGGTTAAGAGAAGCAACAATGAGAAAAGAATGTTTAAATATTAAGAAGAGATTAAACCCAATTAGGGAAGATTTATACTTATGAAACACCATTTTGTTACTTGCTCAGCTTTTTTAGAAGCATGTAAAGAGATAATTAATGCACTTGAAGTTGTGAGCACTGTTTCTATCTGTCTGTAGTTTACTGGCCCCAAACCTATTGAATTTGTTAGGCATACTACCAGAGGGCTTAGTGTGGCCTCAGTAGCCTCAGACCAATTCACTGCCACAAAACATTCCCATGGCAAAAGTCATGAACAAATCAGGAACTCTGACAATTCCTCTGGCAACCTCAGCAGTGGAACCAGTGAATATCAGTTTCTTTCTATGCAAACCAAGCTTTGGGCACATGGAGTGCTTTCTAATGCCGGCTTTCCTGGGCAAACATAAACTGCTGCTGTAATATCAGCCACACAAGAAACAAGATGATCTCCTATGGTTATTTCTTTGTGAATAATGTGTCAAGAAGAGGAAGCCTGCACCAATGGAGTAAGGAGGGCTCCATACGCACCCGGGTATCCTTGCACAGACCCACAACGGGGCTTACAAAACTGCTCCTTGTGCTCATTCTTGAGTTTCGTTTCCTTTCTGGAACTTCACAGATTTTTATTAAGTTGCTCAATAAAATTTAATGGGATTGGAGTTTCATGCTGTGCTGAAGAGTTTACAGTGTATAAAATACTGGCACTAAGAGAAAAAAAAATTAATTTAAAAATATTTAGACATTGTACCGATGCAGCCACTTTGATTCAAGGATTTCAAAACCACATTCTGATCATTAATCACCGCTCCCAGATGCCATGTATAAAAAGTATTACTGAACCAAATGAGGATGAGACATAGCAAAGATTCTAACTGGCTTGTCTGAGCTCATTCGGGATCTAATCCAAATATTCTGTTCAAGTACATGACTATGGTATTGCAGTTGCTGTTGCCTTAACAGCAGGATCCAGAGGATTGACTACAGCTCTGGAAAAGAACCAAGGATCCATACTCCCAGCCAGCCTGCTCTGGTCACCATACCTGGCCTGATCCCTGAATGAACAAGGGGAATAGGTATTGTAGGTCTATGCTGAAAAATAGCTTAGAAGTTGTCACTGCATGATTTCATGTTTTTTATGGATCTTTCATTTCTAAGCAGATTTGCCATTTGCACAGGCACGCATTTCAGTATTTCTTCTGTTTTTATATGTTTCATCTCTTGTCATGATAGTAATTCCCCAAGCCAGGTACCTTGAACCTGTGTGCAGGTTCCTGTTTCCTAACAGAGGAAAAAAGAGTTGGCACATGCCTGTGAGGACACAGCTCAGCCTGGAGCCCCGCTAATGGTGCAGACTGAAACAAAGAGATTCTCTCTGGCTCTAAGCCTGAGCTAAGCCTGCATCTCCAGTAGCTGGGGACACCAACCTTTCTGTATCAAGTCTCATATAGCACCAGTGACAGGATGCAAAATCTGCAAGCTCTTTTGACCCCCACCCTCTAGAGAGCTGTACTGGAGAGGAACAGTGAGTCAGTTGTGATGGGATGCCTTTTATTCCAGGCAGGATGAAGGCAGAGGCAGATTTTTTGGTAGTACAGATGACATTGCACTTTCTGGGTGGTAGGCTGCTGAGGTTCCTGTACTCACCACGTGTTGCTCCCTATTGCTGACAGGGATGCAATAAAGCAGTAACTGACAGGTTGGATCCAGGAATACGGCTGCAGTGCTTCAGAGGCACGCAGACCTCCCGGCATGGACCCGCAACAAACCTTGTGGGGAGACCCTCCTTCCTGCTCACATTTCTGGAATTTGTTCACCATTTTGTATGCAAAGCTTTTTTGTGACATTCCTTGGTGGCCCTCAATCAAATGGCTTAATTTATTGTCAGACATAACAGGTTTGTGGTAAACCTGTTATGGTGCAAGAAGACAGATTTCCAAGGAGCACTGCAACAGCAGCTGAATGCCCTGCACACAGTGCAGGATGAGCCCACAGGCCACACACTGCTGTAGGTTCTTATGTGGGAAAGCTCCCCTGGACAAGCATATGTTCTTCACTTTGTATGCTCTGTATTTTGATCTCCGTCCTACGCAAATTCTTGAGTCAAGAAATCATGTACATTAATTACTCAGATTTTTATAGATCATTTCACTTCTTGAGAAAAAAACCCCAACCAAGACAGTCTGAAATGGGGATTTTTTTTTTTTTAATCTTCTCTCCCCTTTCTCAGTGACATCTGCTGGAATGAGGAGAACAGCTAATCTTAGGAGGTGAAGGTTTTATGCTAATCTGTCATATATGCTGTACAGAATGCAAATGTTATTTCACAGGACTCATTCAGAAGCTGTTAATTCCAATAGTGTCACTGTCTAAGATCCGGTCAAATCTTAAGAGATAGCCCACAGTGAAAACCCATGGGAAACTCACACCAGAAGAATGGCTGTCAGTACAGTAATGCTCCTTTCAAAACAGAAGCAGGAGCCAATAGGTTGACAGGATCTGTTCTTGACTTAAGACAAGTTTATTATTTTAAACTGCTTTTGAGAAGTCCCCTGCATTTTAGTTGGTAAAAATAGCAAGATCTGCAAAGACACAACATAAGAATTACATAAATAACCCCTTTTAAAATCATTGGTCTTATTGTTCCTTCACAAGTCTAAAATCCAAAGAGAAATTTACTTAGGGCCATGTTATCATTCACACTAATACCCAAAGCATTAACAGAATAACTATGTTTATGTGTTCATAAGTAATTTATCCTTCATCTGAGAAAGCAACTCTCAACTGTGAGAGTTTCAGGAAAAGGTGGTTAAGAAGTTACTGCCAAAGACTCACATGTAACAAATGCCCCTCTGTGTTAAAAGTGTATTAGGTAACAGCAAGACCTTTCTGGTTTGGAAACTGTAATTTTCATCTAACTCTCAGTTCCTAAGAGATTATTATAGATGATCTTTGGCCCACTCAGTGGGACTCATGGTACGTGCTTGTGCCATCAGAAAGAAGCCTCTATAATAAGTGCTGTACCTTGAAGTTCACAAGCAATCTGGGCTCTTTTCAAAGTGCAATTCCTCACACTGAACCCCACAAATATCACTGCGTCGAGAAGGATCCTGTAAGAGAGAGGTTCACAAAAATCTCATTTGTACTGTGTGTTAGCAATTGCTGTACATGGTGATGAGGTACCTGCTGCTAAGTTATTTTCCAATCAGATAGTGTCCTCCTGGCTCCTGTACTGGAACAAACAGGTCCTTCTCAAGCCTCGTCAAGGCTTTTATGCAGCAGAAGGATTAGGAGTCAAGGACAGAAAAGGAAGTTACAATTTGAAAGAAATGCTCAGTAGAAAACATATCTGATGTGCCTCCTTCTTGTTGTGAGTCCAATTGCAAAACCAGTTGAGATTGCAAGTGGCACACAGCTGTGCAAGACAAGAGAGAATGGCATTATGGACACAGGTGGGCAAATTAAAGACTAAGGTGGATCACTGTGCAGGTTACATGTGCAAGAACAAGGGATGTTGCTCTTGCCTTTTTTCAGGAGGAATGAGTGCACCTCTGACTTCTGCTTCACTGATAGCAGATAATGGGTATTATTCTCTGTAGATTGTTTTGGTGTCTAAAAAGACACCCATACAGAGCTCCAAGGAGACTTTTTCTTTGATAATTCTTCATCTTCTTATATATTGCATAGCTTTGTGGCTGATATAATGGAAGAATCACAGAATAGGCAAATGCCGACAGCTCCATCATGCTGTAAGACACAAAAAGTCCAGGTCTACGGGTAGAGTCAAGTATTGTGGCCCATGACCAGTCAGAAGCCAAGAACAAGGGAATCAGAGACAGGAAGGGTATAGCATAAGGGAAACCCCTTATGCTGTGTCCTCCCTAGTGAGGACAAAGGGAGTTATCACACTGAAGTGCTTATGAGGAAGGAAGGCCTGGATCAAGGTCATGCTAGTTGAGCAGGACCTGTAACAGAGAGGTAAGAAAGAACAAAAAGTGGAGAAGAGAGAAACTGGCAAGGTTTAGGATTCATTGCTTTACCCTACTGAGTGTCTTCTCCATTTGCAACTACAAAACTCTGCCAACTAGACATGAGGGTCAGAAGTAGTTGGGGTATGGCTGCCTGCAGCCAGCTGGAGAACCACATATTAGTGCAATATTCTGCCTCTGAAAGCATCCTGATAGATCTTTAGTCTACGCTGTCACACCATCTTTCTCCTTCAGGCAAACAGACAAGTTACTTGATTCCTAAGAACTATGAGGCCGTTGAGAATCCAGCCCCAATATGAAGAAGGCTTAAAGTGAGTTTAATTTTCATCAGTTCTCTGCCAGAGGAGAATATAGTTCCCCTACATAAACTAGGGGACCACAGTGGCTCTTAACTGCTTCTGCAGCACTGGTTCTTGAAATCTCAGGAGAGCAAGGCAGGTCCACGATCACTACTGGCAGGACTAAGGGCAAAACAGACTAAACAACCCAGTGCCCAGGAAGGTGGTGGATGAAAGGCTTTTGCTCCAACATCATACATCAAAGGCAAAAGGCAAGCCTCTGAATGTATAACCTGAAAGAAGCATGAGTTTCAGATCTCTGTTATAAACAGTAAACGTATTCACAATACAGAGGAAAGTTACAATTGCACATGTTTTTAAACATTACATAAAAAACTTCAGATAAATGTACTTCTTATTCAGAAAGTGGAACATAAGTAGCAAACAACAGAAGGCAACCAATGTTTGTATCCAGACTTCAAATCTGAAGTGTCAAATTAATACCTCATGAACTTTCTTACCTCTTTCCCACACGTTCTCTCAAAACAGCAATACAATCCCAACCGAATGTCAATGTTACTTATATCAAAGAACTTGAACCAAGTAAAAAATAAATATTGTTAATGCCAAAATCAATAAAAATGGTACCTTTCAGTAAAAACCAGGAGCTTTGAACTTTGTAAAGATGTGTTGTATCAGTTGTTACGTGGGAGGATTATACTATGATGTGGAGTTACCTTTATCACAGCTTGAGGGAAGCAAATATAGGTCTCCTAGCTTCATGGAAGCTGCCAGTTTTGCCAATATACTACAAACGTGATGCACTGAAGTCCTGCCAGAGCTATAGCCTTTTGTAGCAACAATTCAAGTTAAAAGGACCTGGAAGCAAACCTGCCTTTTGCCATTGTATTTCCAACACCTTTAAAGCCAGGCAAAGTGAGTTCATTCCCAGGCTAATGGGCTGGATGATTAGCTGCTTCGATTGCTGAAATCCCAAAACAGCTCAGACTCAAAAGCAACAAATTATGTAGACGGGATCCTGGCTTGGAATCTGATTTTCCTCCTGGAATTACATGATATTGAAAGAAAAATATACAGAAAGAAATTCATAGGCAATTGTTTTCACAACTGCCCAGAATACTAGTGGTTGATTAGACATTACTCAATAAGCCTGTGATTTAAAGGAAATCACAAACACCTCTACAATTAATCAAGTGGGAGAGGCCACTTAGGCAAAAGCAGAGAAGGTTCAGTGCCCTTCTGCTATGCAAGAAAACAAAAGAAACCATCAAGATTTGGACATGGATTCAACTGTAGGTGTGTACTGTACGCAGCAAGGAGGAAAACAGAAAGGAGGAGGCAAATAGCATGGCAAAGCACCAGCTTTTTTATTGTAGCTTGCTGGAAAGACAGGCATGGAGCTACAGGCTCCATGTAACTGCTTTTGTTCAAATATGGTCAGATGAACACGGTTTGTGTACATCCTTTATGCATAAGCAGGACTGCTTCACTCTACCATCATCAGGGTGTTTTCTTCAAATGGAAATAACAAGTGGGAACTTTTTATTGCCTAATTGTTGGCATTTAAAAAGGGATATCAACTTTCCCTACAAGAGGAAACCATTCTGTTAATTCTCATTTTCCCGGTAAGAAACTAATTGTAAGATGATATGATTAGCTATTTGGCTATATGCCTATATTTCAAAAGGCGTACTAATTCAGACTACTAACAGGCTGATACATTACAGTCTGTATTGAGCACAGAAAAATAACAAACCTAGTCAAGAACCTTCAGATTATAATCAGAGCAAGGCTGTTGAGCTCCAACCCCAAAGCAGTTTGCAAGGAACAGCGATATCCACAACAGCCAATAAAAGCTGTTAGCAAGCACAGCAAATGTCACCTAATTATCAATGTCCCAGGAGGAAACAAAGTGAGAACATGATAACAAACCAAAATCAGCTGATAGACCTGACCAGAATAGGAGGGAAAGGAATCACACCACACCTCACGGTAAGGATAAAGTGCCACATGTGCCACACAAAGCAAGCTTTTGCAACTGAGTATGGAAACACGGAATAAAACATACTCAGTAACCAGTCAGATGGATCTTTGACCTGAAAATTACTGAGGCACAATAAAGGACCCTTAGTTTCACTTCTGCTATCCCTTTCTGGATCAGGAACTGGGAATTGCTAACCAAAAGAAAGACTGTCCCTTTGGATAGCCATTTGGTGGCTCAGAATGTAGTGTAATAATTCATAGGACAGCCTTTTTAGATGTTTGCAAAGTTCATTATAGACCATTAAGAAACAGGGAATGCTTTAATGGCTACAGTAGCAGCTCTACTATAAAAGGGACCAACTACTCATCCCTAAGATAGTGCTGAAGGGTAACAAAGGAAAGGTGGTTTTGGCCAATTTTTGTGAAAGCTATTGATAATATGGAAGTGAAATGATGGAAAAGGCTTTTCCTGCCACTTCTTTTTTTCACAGTGCCTTGAGATATTGAGTCTTCTTAGTTTTCTATACTGTTTCCACATTCCCCAGACAAAACAGACAGGTAGGCCTTCTCACCCAGCATCAATGGATTCCCCTCTACCATAACATTTTAAATGGGTGTCATTTCTTTTGGATGCTGACCCTTCCTCATTTTTTCAGTTAACAGAAGGCATATCCTGTTATGACTATGTTCTCCTTATTTTATGCATTTGAACTTTCCCTAAACCTTCCTTTCTAGGGAAATTTTTCAAAGTGTGTGTGGCAGGTTCCTTAATTCATTTTTAGCTGTATCACAATATTGTATTTGGCTGCCTGATTAAGACTAACATTTACATGACATTTAGGGCACACTATTTTCTGGACTGTCTGTCATGAGTTGATGGACAGCATAAAAGCCTGGATGTGAAGTCTTGTAAATTCATCTGGAAGAAGGGAGTGGGGACTGCTTGGATTGGAGGGGGGAAGAATCTGGGGCTTGGATAGCTCTATTCTCCTGTGTGCAAATGTGGGGGAAAGAACTATCTGAACAGAACTCATGTTACTATCCTACACCCAGATCCTTTATCACTTTAGATAAACACACCTTTCTTGAAAAATCTGGAGTATCTTTTAGCATTTATAGACTAAAACAATATATTTAAGAGCTGTGGCTGGGAATTTCAAATTGAGATTAAGGTATCCAAATCTCACCAAAATGGGTATTTGGCAGCCATTTCCCTTTGCAAATTCCTGTTTTCATTCACTCACTAACAGTACCTGCACACTACGAAAACCAATTAAAATTTTTTCCCTATAAACAAATAATTTCAGTCCCATATTCTTCATGTTGTTTTAACAACTTATTGTATTTGATAGATGCTAATATTAAGACAAGAGATCAGAATTTATTTAAACACTAGACTCTATGTGGAGTGTTGTTCATTTGCAATCTGATTTTCCCATGAGAACTTGAGACCCGCTTCTGAAATGACCTACAGAAAGCTCTACGCCTTTGTCAAAGAATACCGTCTGGTACTCATTTTAGCAAGTTGCGAAGAGAAAAAGAGGGACAGAAGAAAAAGGGAGGCAGAAGGGAAGGGAAGCTTGCATTTTATCTTGATCCTTGTAACAGACATATAGCATTCTGTGCCAAATAGATAATTTGATTTAAAAGCAAAAAACGCCCTATGACTTTGAATCCTGTGATGAGTTAAGTTCTTAGCCCATCAGCTAGCTAGTTAACAGGCAAGGGGATTGATGAGGAGATAAGCATGAACACTCCTTACCTCTTTGCCTTTTCTCATTCACTCAAGCAGAGTGAGAGCAGAGAAAGGGCAAGTTACACCAGGCAGCTTTAAAGGATGTGTCTGTGCCTTAGTATTTTGAGACTAAACCAGCAATACTCCATGCCAGATGGACAAGACAGAAGTAGCAACCAGGGTGGCTCTAACAGTTTGTCTTCTCCTCCACTTGCAAAACATCTCCATTGTGTTTTAATCCAGGTATACTCTCCTGCAGCTGGCCAGTTGTCCCTAACCAGTGTGCTCAGAAACTTTTCCTGCTTGCCTCACTAGATGGTTTTTTTAACACACCCTCAGCCTATTTTGCATGGGGAAGACCATGTAGATGTACAGAATAAGATTCCTGCTGAAATCCCAACAAATCACATTATCTTCCACCTCTGCTGCATTGTGTTCATTCAAATCTTCCATTTGAAAATGCCTGTTACAGATCAAGCTTGCATGTAAAAGCAGGACAGCCCAAGGCAGCACACACCCTTCCACATATCTGTTCAAAGTTTGATTCATTCTATACATGTGTGTACAGTTACAAACTAAAAACAAACAAAAACCAACAACCAACTTTAGAAACTAGTCATAGAGTCAAACACTCAAAATTTGGGAAATGTCAAAGGTAAGGTTAAGTTTGTCTAATTCTGCATGTGCACGATGACAGCATACTTAGTTGCATGATCCTATTTTTTTTCCTTGGGATCGTTACAGATTTTTTGATGTATGTCCTCAATCTTCCTGCCTTCTGCCTTATCATTCCTAATAACACTTCGTCCCAGCCTTTTTTTTGGCTTTTCAGGCTTGTCCTTTTCATTTTATCTTGATAGTCTATCCTTAGTCTGAGCAACTTAGAGAGCTGCTCTCCAGTCACTGTGGGACATGACTGTTTTGGGGAGTGATGTGATGCCATTAGGGCTGCAAGTCCTGTCTCTGCATTTGACCCAGTAAAATGTGTCCAATGGATGTGAACTCTGACCTCCATGTGTTTCTGAACCTTTCCAGACTCAGAGATCTTCCTCACAGAAAACATAACTTTTATTCATCTTTGGCTATGATTTGTGGCAATGCAGATCTGTGAAGTATGCTGGACTACACGAAGGAAAAATGTTTTCTAAGAACAAGTTTTTTTTCCCTGCAGTCATGGGGGGACTGTGTGAGCCAAGGATGCAGAAAGTGCTTATTAATATTTATCTGTTTAGATCTGTGAAACAATTTTCTTTGACAAATTTATTTACCATTACATTAGTTGTCCTAAAAAATGAACTACAGAACAGGGGTTTGCCCTGCATAGGCGGAATCTTTTTTTTTTTCTCTTTCTGGCTAATGATTTGGCATTTACTTTGGAAGAAAACTTCAATTAGTGAAGGGTACAAGACAGAACCATGTGGGTCACACTGAGTTGCCAGGGAAAAATACAAAGCTCTGCAAACACAGTGGTATTGTAGACTAGAATATGTGATATGTTGCAAGACACAAAGTCTCTGCTTGGGGAGCAATAATGACTATGTGTTCTGTAAGAACTGAAAACTCAATGTGAGAAAATGTCCATATCAAAAATAATACACACTTGGGTTTGTTATCCTAGCATAAGTCAAAGAAAACTTAAAAAATATTTTGTTGTTGTTGGGGGGTTTTTGTTTGTTTGCTGTTTTGTTTTGGGGTTTGGGGTTGGTTTTTTTGTTTGTTTTTTGGTCAGAGATTAATGCAGGAATTACAAAGCTTTATTTACTCATGACTTGACTATCTTATGCTGGTAAGAGTCATCTGAAAACAAGTGCCCACAATGAGCCCTGTTTTCAGTCTTCCATTTTCCTTAGACAGAGTCCACAGCTATGAGATGCTTCATATTAAAAAAACCTAACAATTATTTTATATACACCTTTTGTTTAGCCCTTGTATTTCCCTTGCCACCTTCTGCACTACTATTCTTCATATGTTGCATCAGCCCTTACACTAAAATAGGAGTTCTCTATGGAAATGCATTTCTTTCTTCCCCTTTGCATTAACTGCCTTTGGAATACCCTCACCACATAAACTGCATGCATAGTTATAGAAAAGGAAAAAAGTTGATATCAAGATAGCTACAATCCAAAACTTAAAAAACCTCTCAGGAAATGCCATAATGAGGACTGCCCAAGTGGCATCAATGTGCACCTGGAAGAGGCTAATAATCATTTTCCAAAATGTCTCCAAAGAATGTCTTGCAAAGAACTAACTGCCGAGAGCAAGGGAAAGAAACACTTGGGACACACAGGTCCAAAGCAACATTCAGGAGGAGAACAGTGTTTAGATAGACTGATCCCCTAGGGCTTGTTTCCATCTCATTTCTTTTTGCATCTCCTCCTCATGGCTTTCCTCTTATCCTAATGCTTCAAATCTTTGTTCCAGAGAATGAAAGGCTCTAGAGATTCCTGATGGACTTAAGAAAAAAAGATCAACAATAGATAAAAACAATGCAGTTATCCCTAATCTTGTTCTTGGAAACATGTGTACCATTTAATCGGAAACATTAAAACAAGAATTTCAGGCTAAGACCAACATGGAAAATATCAGTATAAACAGCTCAAATTTGGCAAAGTTAATTAAAATTAAAATGGAGACCTATAAAGACATCTCTTAAAAAATCTTGAATTTAAAAAGGGAGCATTTAACCACTTTGCATGTAAAAAAAGACTATATATAAAAAAGCCTCTGTATAATGCAAAAATAAGCATCACAGAAATGTGTTATGAAACTCTTGTGGATGGTATGACCTTTCCAATTGTCCAGACTTAGAAAAAAAACAGATTCATAATGACAAAATAAAAGAGAAATCTGATGAAAACCTCAGAAATCCAAAGCAAACTTTGAAAAGCAAAGGAATTCAAGGAGTGAGTCAGTTTCTAATTGCTGGGAGTAATCTGCATGAGTGAGAATTTAAGATTAGAAGAAAACAATGCCACAAACTGGCAACACATCAGCTGTGTTTGTTGGCTTAGCAGACGTTAAAAATACACAAGCAGGACTCTCCACTCAAATGTTATTTCCATCTAACAGATGAACATACAACTGCAAACTGTCAGATACCCAGACAAGCATAACAGACAAATCATTTATAAATGCATCAAGTATAAGCAGAATGCATTTGCAACAAATTCCAGTATCAGTCAGAGCTAAATGTTTTCTTATCTTTTTGTCTGCCACTATAAGACCCATAATAAAAAGTAAGTACAGACCCTTAAACCCGCTAGTGACCCCTGCTATTCTTCTGCATTGAGTAAGTTTTGCTGTTTCCATGCACTCTTTGACCAGGAAATGAATTTAAAACAAGGAGGGCAAGTTCATCTTTCTGTGTTGTCCAGGCCAGTTTGTCCTGCTCCCAGAGATAAGCACTAAATCTCCCAGAATGGGATGTGTAGGTAGATTCCCTGTTGGATCAGGGAAGAGCCAACACTCTCATTTACTCCACAAATGCCAGTCTCTCTTTCAGACCATGGAAGTCCTACAGATCCAGTGGAATATACTTACTTCAAATGGGTTCCTTAAAGTCTGGTTTTGTCATAAGTCTCTGGCAGTACAACTTAGAAAATCCAAATTAAATTTCCTTCTACTTAACTCATTATAAAAGCAAAAAGCAAAGCCATTGTAAAGTCCAATAGAAAGTATTCTTAATTCTAGCCAAGTGATAGACTTTCCCCTCACCTTAGCGAGTGTGTGAAGTTTCTTTTTTACGAAATTAGTTTTCATGTTCATAGAAAAAAAGTCTTGAAGTTATTACTCCTTTAATCACAGTGCTTGGTTTGCAATAAGGTCATAGTGTCTTTGTTACAATTCCTGGAGAACCATATGGCTCTGAAACAGTGTCTGTTTTCACTTATCCCATTCTTAAGTTCCTTTTTACTTAAGTTGCTGCTGGCTTGCTTGGCATAAAACTTCCTACTTAACAGTACTCATCAGTGTTTTCAGCCAAAGAGTGAAGGTAGGGCACAGTTAGTAGGCTTGGCATCTGAGTAATATTCTATACTAAAAAGCAAAATTTAGCAAGTAATCTGGGGTCCATCTTTTTTTTTCCTCACATTTTAGACCAGACATGAGTCACTTTGTATGAAAAACTATTCATGAGCTTAAAGTAAGCATGGTTTCAAGGAACTTGCTGTTTGGCATATACATACATATATATTTTTTTTTTTTTTGCAGTATGACTCTGTATGACCCATTTACATCATATGGCCTCTAGTTTTCCCTCAGCAGCCCCTCCTCTCAGACCTCACAGTATAAAATGCATATCCAGGCAACAAAAACAATGAATCCAACTTCATATGTGTTACACATGAACCAAAGAACATGTGTGTGAGGTTGGATACCTATGTTTACATGGAAATGTAGCAGATGTATGACTAAAATCCTTAAAGAAAAAGGAGGTTCAGATGTCAAAACAGAATACATGAAACTACCTGGTCATGATACCATTGTGTCAGTTCTAATACTTCCCTTCCTAAAAGACTGTCTACAGGGAGACTGTATAATCTTTTCTGTCAATACTGGACATGTTAAACTGAGTAAGGTAGTAATATTACTCTTATTATCTGTTTATTTTCAGACTGTGAACACAGGGCCACTGAACTGCTTCTCTGGAGTCTGTGAAAGGTGAAAAAGAAACTTTATATAGACAGTGTAAACTACCACAATCTCCATATGAGAAGATAAAAAAATCAGTGTTGAAAATAATTGCTCAAAATGAATAAATGCTCCGACATCACCAAAAGTAAGCATCTTTACCATGGTGCTTTTGCCTCTTCAAGGCAAAATTAACAGTTTTCATTCTTACTGAGATATAAGAAACCTAACACTTTGTTTTAAAAATAAAATCATGCCTTTCTATCCTAAAATTGATATTCTTAGTTTCACTGTTTTAAAAAGTACAAACTAGATTAAATGAAACTTGCATTTAGTTTTGTAGACCATTGGATCTTAACAAAATTGACAAGTTTCTAACATACCAAGCTGTTCTCTCCTGGATATGCTGCTGTCAGTTTCCATTTTTCTTGAGTTTGGGAGAATATTAAAATTTGCAAATAAGAAACACAAATGCAAAGAAGATAATTTTTATGGCTCACGGGAAACACATAACAAAGAAAGTGAAAAATCCCCAAACCCAAGACCTGAATCATTGCCAGCTTTGCTGCAAGTTATTTTTTTTTTTAATAATTAAGTTAAATTTCCAGATAAGTTGAAACTTAAGAGTTAAAAGAATATTAAACTTCTATTTCAAAATTATTCTCTTATTCTACCATATATGACAATCTTATTAACCTGGATTACCTTAACTGGTATTTTTTTGCAATAGTAATATATTCTTAAGGGATATCCTGAGCCCTTTTTAAATCCACCTCGAGATGTGTGTGTGAAATTGCATGTAATAATAAATACATAAATAAATAAACATTTAGGTGTGTTCTGCACAGCTGGTGTAAAGAAAATTAGTCTGTATGAAAATGATGCCATTGATAGCACAGTTCCTCAGATTATATATACACAAGACATTAACATGAGAGCAGCTGCCAGTGATTCTCACTCTAGCATAGATCTCTGTACTGTTCTCTGAACACCTGGTACAGCCTCAAAATTCAAAAATATGTGTATTTGCTTGTGGAAACAAAGGAAAGCTCTAGACTGTGTTTGGTTTTTTTGTTTTTTTTTTTTTTTTTTTTTTTTTGTTTTTTTATTTTATGCTTCATTCCTGTACCAGTTTGAAAACAAACCAGTGGAAGGCACCAAGTCAGAAAAACAATTTAATAGAAATTAAAGAAAAGGAAAAAAAAAAGTAAAAGAAAACACTGGTTCAAACTGACAGAGTCAAGGTACAACCTGACACCCTGTTAGGCAGGGTGGTGGTAGCAGTCTGGTAGAATGGTGGCTGCAGTCCTCTGAAGCAGTGATCCTGTAGTAAAAGAGTCTGCTCTTCCTCAGAAAGTCCAATGGTGGCTGTGTAGCTCCTGTCCTCTGGAAAGCCAGTGGGAAGGGTTGTCTCTAGTGGTCAGAGTCCCAGATTATATCCACGATGGGATGCTTGGTTCCTCCCTCTGGGTGGAGCATCTCACAATGGGGTGATGAGTCATGAGGCCAAGTGTTGATTAGGCTCATTAACAGAAGATAGTCCAGAGGGAGTTCTCTCTGAGTCAGGCGGCAGGACAATGATGGGCAATTAACAGAAAGATAGTCTGGGGGGAGGAGGCAAGGAAACACTGCCCCACCTGGTTTCAACAGCTCATGAGGATGGTGATAGAATACACTGCAACCCAGGACAACTCCATTACTGAACCTTTTACAAGGAAGCAAGAGAATGAAGCTGAGAGAAGCCTGAAATCATCCATACAACCTGACCAAACCTGGGTTAGGATGCCAGTTCTGGTTTGCTTGCAGAAGTGAACACAGTTCTGGTTTGATGATGAGTGCTGTGTATTTTTGCAGCCATTTCTGTGACAGCTGAACAGAGGATGTGCTCAGTGGACATCACTGGGAGCTACAAGGTGTGGCTTTCACTGTCTTAGCACATCTCCCTGACCCATGTGTGTACTGCAAACTGACTCCTCAGACAGCCACTGCAGCTCTTCGGCAATGTGGTAAACTTGTGCACCACATCACAGAAGCTCCTTACCTTCACGGGGCAAACAGCTTTCAGGAAGGAGGTATGTTTGCAAAGGACAAAGGAAGCTTCTCGTGCTCAGTATTCTCTTAACTGTGTGGCCTCACCGTGCATATAAACCTAGGGAGTTAAGAAACTCCATGGCAAAAGCACTTTCCCTGTTCTTTGGTATAAGATAGGACTTTTGCAACATTGCAGGAAGAATTGCAGGCTGCTGCTCTTTAACAAGCTGTATACACAACATGAAATCTGTGTATGCCCATTTGCTGTTCACATGCAGTGCTACTGTCAGATTTAACCAGAGCAAATTGGGAAAGCCATTAGGTAATATAAAACAGTGACTACTATTTGAAATAGAGCTTCACAAGTCCCTAAAAAAACACACACAATTATCAGGTTGTAAAAGAGGCTGAAATGCAATTGGTGTTGATATTTCTTCTGAGACGGTAGGTTTATAGAAGTGCTTAAATATGTGTTTGCTGGAAGGATCCCAAGAGGAGATACCAGTGGAACAGAAGTCCCCCTTCTTTCCAATTTTTTTCTTATACTCCTCTATTCAAGAGTGGTTATTGCCCAGCTTGTAGATCAGATGCATACCTTTTCATTGTAAATATGAACAACTTGCTAAGAAGAAAATGTAAGTTCTTTACTACACACAAACTGATTTTCCATTATAAAACTGATGAATATATTAGCCAAGATTCTTGGCAGACAAATATAACGGGATGACATACAGAAAGGTCTTCAATGATCCCTGGTTTAATGAATGGCATCAGGTCATTCAGAGATATTAGATTTTCACTTAATTTAGCAATTCTGGTACATAAATCTCCACTGTATCCCCTTATGTGAATGCTGAAAATGGATATAAAAGGTGAATTAGGAGTTCCTCTTTTCAGCTATAGCTTTGTGCCTTCCAGAATATTACTTTAAAGAGTCCAAAGTTTGTATCCTGTGCTCCGACCTTTCCTGGTGCAAGTGGTAATACATATCGCTGTTTCCAAATAGAAAAATAGAGTAATAGAATCCTAGAATATCCTGAGTTGGAAGGGACTCACAAGGATCACCAAAGTCCAGCTCCTGGCCCTGCACAGGACAGCCCAACAGTCACACCCTGTGCCTGAGAGCATTGTCCAAACACTTCTTGAGCTCTGGCAGGTTTGGTGCCATGACCACTTCCCTGGGGAACCTGTTCAAGTGCCCAAACACCCTCTGGTTTAAGCACAGATTCATATCATTCCCTCGTGTCCTATCACTGATCACCAGAGAGGAGATCAGTTCCTGCCCCTGCACTTCCCCTCATGAGGAAGCTGTAGACTACAATGAGGTCTCCCCTTAATCTTCTTCAGGCTCAACAAGCCAAGTGACCTCAGCTACTCCTCAAATGACTTCCCCTCATCCCATCACCCTGGGTGGCCCAGATGAGAAAGGTGTGGAGGTGGCAATGTTGGGGCCCTGATGATCCCCTTGGCATGACTCTTTGAGCCCCAGTGTCTCTGGGACCGAGAGCTTTATGGCTCTCTGAACTCAAACCCTAATGCAATCTTGGGGTGGCAGATAAGGTCCCCCTCACCATGGTTTTCCTGAATTAGAAAAGCATGGAGACAGAAATGTTGGTGTCCTGCCATGATTCCCTGGCATACCTTTTCCAGCCTCAAGTGCCCCTGGCTGAATCCTTGCTAGCAGACATACATAATGTGAAATCAAACATAGGAAAAAATTAAGGAAAAATACCAGAAATGCAGAGTGCTTAAAGGTTTCAGATCTTGGTCTTGCTACCTGAACCCTGGTTGAAACCATAAAAATAATGGCCTCTGCACTCTAATTCACTGCACATCTGAAGATGCTTGAAGCCAACAGCTGGTTTTGTTTTGGGTTTGTTTTGGTTTTTTGAGATTGATAAAACAGCAGTTTCTGATCCACCTCAGCATACTACCTTGTATTCACTTTGCTCAGAATTCCCAAACCAGAAAAAAAAAGGCTGTAGAAATATATATCTTCATGGTTTCTACAAAATGAGCCTTGAGGGCAGAATGGTGTGTCCAAGCATTCAAAGAGGAGAATGGCAGAGCTGGACATTGAATCTGCCAGTTTTCCTGTCTTTCAGTATAATGCTCCTACACTATACAAGTACCACTGTCTCTCTGCTTTCTCAAAGGCTGACACTTACACTTAGCACCTTCAGGTCTCTTCCCGTATGTCTAACACTGGTATTCCCAGAATCAGTCTCTCTGCATGTCCTGCACACCTCTAGCCACGCCCATTGTGATGGTACTGTGTAGATTGAAGTGTGTTGATGTCTGCACATGTAGTCAACTGCCCATTTTTATCAAGGTAAAAAGGCAAGAGTAGTTAAGATATCCAAAACTGCATGAATACAGTCTATCCAGGATGTCTCCTCCAGGACACAAAGAAAATTTAGTGGATTTTTTCTGATGGTAACAGCAGTGCTGTGAAGACCAGACAGTCCAGGTCTTCCTGTCTTTGTCTACACTGTGTTGACTACTGTGTGGAGAGTAGAGTAACTATAGTTAGTCTGTGTATCCAGCAGCATCTTCCTGATGCCTTTATAGATCACAGACTAGAAAATCTGTGGTCTTTAAAAAATCCTGAGCTACATAGTGGGGAAAAAAACATATCCTAAATTGATAAACCACCATTCTTGATGTTCTCAGTGGACCATCCTGTGGAAGTCAATGAAGGTAGTTGAACAGTCAAGCTGACTATGCCATTTTGTTCCTAGTTTATGTGTGAACTGTCCTCATATATCCCCCTTCCCTGACTGTGCCCCTTCCCCAGGATGACAACTAAAGAATTGCTTTCCACTTAGTGCTACGACGTATGAACAAAAGTCTCCAAAGCACAAGGTGTATCTCCAAGGCATATCTTCCTACACCCTCAATTCAGCCTTTGGGCTGACAGCCATGAACATCAATTGGCCACCCAAATCCATTTTCTTTTGTCTGGTGCATCTCTTTAACACCACCACTTTGCAAAACAACACACTTAAAAACTCAAACCTAGACTTGTTACTGGTTTTTTTCTGACACAGTGGACCCTTCCACTATCACTAGTCAATGGAAAGATATGATGTCCCTCAAAAGCCTTTTCTCTTATACAAGACTTTTACCCAAAAAATTGTTTGAATTCGTGTTCTACCTCTTTTTCCTGAAACTTCTCTCTGGGCCACCCACTGCCCTCTAGGCAGTGGCATTTATCCAATAACATGCTGAGAAAACTTTACAAGCCCTGGCTTTTCCTCATCTATAGCCTCCCAGATCCTACTCTTTCACCTACTAAAGCCTTTGGCAAAACTCCGTATGACTTCAATGGAAGCAGAATCAGGTTCCTGATGGATAAATGCACTTCTTCCATCAAATCCCCACAACAGATACAGAGTTGGTAATCGTGTGGGCCTTTTATTTTTCTCTATTGTATTATAAGAATACTGCAAAAGTATCGTAACTGTATAATGCTGTACGTGCCTCTAACACTATTTTCTGAATCTTACACAAAGTACTTGGCTTCTTCCATTTTGCTTCTTTTGATTTCAGGTTCACATGCCAACAACCACTTGCAGAATTAAAAAGGACTGACTATCTTGGCCAAATAAAAAAGTACATTCCTGATATGGCATCCAGCTGAGAATTTGAATAGGAAGCAATATACTCAAAAGGCATTCTGTGTCTTCCTCCAACCCATCATCCCACCAATTTTCTGTTCTCTCAACACTCTCAGACTAAGCATCAGCAGTTTCTTTACAGGATTAGCTTAGTCCAAGATATTTCATTACCTTAACCATTTGTTTGTGATGGTGGTTGCTGAATGCAACCTTACAAAGGCACGGATGAAGAAAAAGGAGAAGGTTTGAATGCAATAAACTGGCCTGAACGTCAGCCTAGAACATGTGGTGAACTGTTCTTTGAATTACAGATTTATGAAGTGTCTCTGCATCCTTCTCTCCCAGTGCATTGCTTGGTTACTTTTGTTCAGCTCGTTCTGTGTGGTTACTGTCAGGTGCTGGTCTGCCCACCAGAAGTACCCTGCTATAGCAGGGCCTCTCCAGCAAACAGCCCTTTTCTACAATTTCTCCCCCTCATCCTGCTGCCACAGCAGATATTCCCGAGGAGACTGAACACAGCACTCCTTGCAGGAAAGACATTTAATTTGCTATGACTGGCAAACTTTGCTGAAAAGGGTAATAAAACAAGTCATAGAGGCTTAACACTAGATATAATCAAAACATCCATCAAAGTGAGTGTAAGCCATGATAGTTAAGACTTGTGCTGTGAGCATCCACCAGACAGACAGACTTTGGATCTGGGAGCTCTCTCTCCTCTCCTGTTATGGAGCTGGCCAGATAAACAGGGGAAGTTTGACTGCTGTGGTATGCCTTTAATCATACCAAAGTGCATTTATTATGGAGATGAAAATCAAGTTTACTTGCCAAAATGTCATTATGGAAACCCCAAAACACGATGAAAGGTAGACTGACATTGTTGTAGGCTTACTTAATCACACATAATTGCTTTATTTACCAATGAATTCCAATGAATGCACTATGATGTCAAGGGCACATTTTAATGGGAACTAAGATTATATAACCAATATTTATGAATTTGCAGTGCTGAGTAATTCTCACTGTCGGTTTTTATTAGCAACAGATCAGTCTGCGCTCTACCCATTTTCATCTTGGGCCAAAACTGTTTTCATTTATTGCATATCCAAAAGAAGTGACAGTTTTCATTTAGTCAGTCAGACAAGATATCATTACCATTCCCTGCACTTCTGCGACATTCAAATACAGCTACACAAAGAGGAATGTCCTTTATTACATACTGTCGTCAGTCAAAGCGAAATAAAAGTACTTGTATTTTATTATTTTTATTAGAATTATTATCTTATAAGGCTTTTATCTTGCAAAATAATCACTATAAGGCATTGTTTGGATTTTGGAAGTAAGAGCTACAAACCTTATCTGGAGCATAAATCCCAGAACTAAACAACGACCAAATTAAAACAAACAAACAAACAAGGACTAGAAGATTTTACAAAAATTCCAGTTGTGACAGACATTTTGTTTCTGGCATCCGCTTTGGTACAATACCCCATGGGAAGCCTAGCAAACGTAGAGTCAGGGACCCTAGAGGTTTTACATGTAAGAGCTCAGTAGTGGCTAACAAAGAAACCAAGAAAGCTCATGTCTTTCAGCCCCAGGTTAGTTTCACAGACAGCCAACTTAGCACCTCTAATAACTAAGCTTACCAAAAAGTGTGCTGGGATAACTCTGCCACAGACATACCACTGCATCACAAGCAAAATCATACACTGTCTCTGGCAGTCCCACAATCTCTCTACGATGCTGTGCAGGTGTCAGATCTATGTTTCTTTTCTAATGCAAGCACAAACTTCCTCAGGTTTACCAATACCTCCCACACATTTCGACACATTAACAGAGCAAGACCTTTTAAAAAAAAATCTCACCATAATTCTTCTTTGCTTTTTCCATTGCACTATCCTAGTCCCACCAGAGACCCAGAAAGAATCTTACCCTACAGTCATAACAGGAACAAACACATTTGCCCTTTATCAGGATTTCTTCCTATAAGGAAAAATCTTCTTTCATGTATTCTTTGACATCCAAGCAAAACTTCTAGCTGCTTCAAGCAGCCCTGGACTTCACTCTTGTTTTTGGAGAGAATACCAGTGCTGCTGAGGACAAAGAAGGTCCAAACAACAAATACAAAAGAGAGACTCAGAGAAAAAGAGTAGCTTGAGAAACCATGTGCTACAGTATTTGAAACCAGAACTATTTTCTCATGACAGAAGTGCACCAGCCACACTGTGGCACTCAAGCAATATCATTGGAAGTGCCAAAGGATATGGGATAATGAAGAACAGGAATATGGGGGGTTTTGTGCTGCACAATGGGGCAAGAGTTTCCAAAGCAAATGTTTTGAAGGCAGAAATGCCTGTGCAAACCACTGATAACTCGGCATGCTGAGTGATAGATAACCATCTGAGAATTTGCTCTGCTGTGTTTATTTCTCTAAAAGATTTTTCATATTATAACCGAAACCTAAATTCAGATGCTTAAAATTTCCTTTAGAACTAGATAACCATATTAATGCAGCTGATTCCACAATTCTGCACTCAGAGTGCTTTAGGAACTGTTATAGCAACATTAACTAAGTGTCCTCACAGACTCTAAGTGAATCAGGAATGGAAAAGCCATTTTGACTTCAGTCCTTGAAGTCCCTCTTCATGATATCTTTTTTGGTTTAACCTCCAGAAAGACAGAAATTATGGCAGAGATTGCTCTTCATGCAAAAGACAAACATCCTGAACAGTGCAGTAGGTAGTGTAGCGAAATCCCGCTATTGTATTTGCATATTTCTAAAGCATTTTACAGCAGGGCTGCTATCTATGAAATATGAAGGGTGATTTTTACACAGTCATGGCTATGTAAAGAATTTTTTGCTTATACTAGTATCACTCCATTACATCACAAAGGGTAAATGAATGACAGGATAAGGGAAAGAAACAGCTGGGCATCATATGGGGAGATGCAAAACGGCTGGACCATGCTACTGAAAACATAAAGTAATTTCAACAGGACTATGTCCTATCCACCTCTAAACCTCTTCCAGACACAAAGGAAATCAATAACATTATAAACCAAAAAAATGAAAAACACAAACCACACTCCTTGCAGCATTTTGATACTCAAGAAGTTAATGACAAACTCTTTAATGTAAAATGGTGTCCCCATTAATGATGTTGATGTGACTTCAGTAACTGATACAGTACAATGATGGGCTCCAAGCAGAACTAAGGAATAGATATTAGCACTCAGGAAAACATGGGAGAAGTCTGAATACTAGCTAGCCCTGGAATGCTAAGAAATTGGCTCCTCAGTCACAGTAGTTTGCAAAGTAACTGCAACACCTCATTAGAGAGGTGTGTGAGAAAGGAAAATCAGAACCACATAAAGGACCTACGTTTATAAACAGTGAGTAAGCAGCAATGGTAATGGTTTCCAGGATGATTTAATCAGCCTGCACAAATGAGGCCAAACATTGGTCTTTGCTCAGATGTATTAACTATTCACAATGGACTATGAATTCAACTAAATTAGCACTTTTTGTTGGTTCACAGGTTGTAGAGACCTTCCATGCCATGAAACAGGTTAGACAAACTAAGGCTGACATGCAACCTGGTCACAGCAAACTTGAAACAACCACTGTTTTGCATTTTCATTCTTCCTACTATGATGGCTGCCCAAGTGACATGGTTTTGTTTTACTGCTTGCACAGGTAACTCCTCTTCCAAAAAAATATGCATGAAAGCAGGATAGGAATACTTCTGGTGAGAATTTCAATACACATGCACGTTTACAATTCCTGATGTTCTTCAGCACCCTCCACACTAAATTTCTTGGTTTGTACAAAGAGTGTTGGAATACTAATAGAGAGTGTTACGACTTCTGTGTAAAGCTGTGTATTGTTTAAATATATATTAAAATATTTTTTGCATGTAATCTGCCTACTTCTGCTTCTAATGGAATTTGATTCAAATGGAATTGGTAGGAATAACCGAATTAGAATTCCACGTACCAAACTATTTAAATGTCCTCTAATCTATCTTTTCCAAATTCTTCTGTGATGTGCTTTAATCTCTGAGGAAATGAAAACCTACACAAAAATGTCACTAAAACAGATTTATGAGCAGAGCTGCTATTGTTCACCTTTTTACTTTGTTAACAGAATGACCCTGTGTCAGCAAAACACAGTGTTTTTCAACATCATATAAAATAACTTCACTTTTTAAGACACAGTCTGCTTAATTTAACTTTGACTACTTAGTAATAAAATATCTAGAACGAAGAAGAAATAGATACTTATAAAACACAGCACCATGTTCTACAACAGTGATATAAAACATTAACAAGAACGATGCTGCATAATTTTAAAGTATAGTTTGACACTTATTTTCAGAGGAAAAAGAAATAATAACTTTACAGGACATAGGAAATGTTATGGGAATGATGGGCTTCCCTAAACAACTCAAAATCAAGTATTATGTCTCTGTACATAGCTGGGAAATTACTACTAAATGCTGTTGCTTGGTGTTTCTTCTTCCATTCAAGTTATAAAACTCTAGTTAGTAGAAATGAGCAAATAATTGCTTTTTGCTTGACAAGAAATTTTGAAAATATTAGACGGAACCAATTCTTGTTTCCTTTTTTCACTTTATAGGAAAACTGGGGGGAAAAAAAAAAATCTCCTGCACACTCAACATTTCATTTGAGCATCAACAGAACATTACATTCTGCAACAGTTGTACAAAAAGCAAAGAAAAAGCCAAAGGGAGAATACTCCTTTTTTATCTCAATACTCCTTTTTTATCTCCCAGCGCCAAAGCCTCCTCACTGACTTTGTCCACATTCCTCAAGTCTAGTCATTCATCTCCACTTATCTGTTCTTTTCAAATGCCAAAATGTTAATTTGACTTACAAAACCCCCATCATTTATTCACATTGGTCAGGAATACATAATTCAATTTAGATCTGACTTTTTAAATATTCAGCTACTGAACCAAAAATCAGTTGTTAGCACAACACTCTGCAGAGGAATTCTGGAAATTTTATTTGATGGAAGACTTAACTTGGTGAGAGCTTACATTGGGAATATATATGTACTACAAAGGCATATACACTATATCTGATGAAGAGTGGAAAGACCATCTACAAAGAATAACAAAATATTTCCATTTTCAACTCTGAAGTTATACACTTGAATCTTTATCTAAGAGAAAGGCTTCCCATTTAGACAGGAGAATGCTTTTGGACTGATAAGGACAAAAGCTAGTTTCCTAAGTGACCAAAGCTGAACTCACAGCTGTACTATTCAAAGTTTGTATTTTCATTAATTGTAATTTTATAATCTCACAGGTTATAAATCAACATGCATTTGGCAGTCTGGCTTTGAGTTTAATATGCTGGCATGCTCTTTTTGACTCAGGAGTTAAGACAATTTGTAACAAAGACCCAAATTCAAACAAATTTCCTTCATTATCAAATCCGAGCATGTTTTTAAAAATCTGCTTACCAGGTTTAAAAGGTCAGCTGACTTGACTTCCCTTATTACTATCTCCTCTGGAGTTCACATTTTGTTCACACTTCTGGCATGAGTATTAGCAGGATATGATGTAAAGGTTTCACTCCTACAAACTTACAGGGTCTCTGGAAAGGGCAAAAAAACCTCTCATATCTTAAGACTGGAGACTAGCTCAAAGACAGAAAATGAAATGCTGAAATATGCTATAGCAAAGGATATAAAGCTAAACCTGAGCTTTGCAGCTGGTATTTGATACCAGTTTTGCACCAATGTGTCCTGTACCCTGTAATGCCACTTTTTATCAATGTTCTGTTATCAAAACTCCATTCAGGTTTTGTCAGCATAGGTCTATTTTCAAGGGTCTGGGTACTATTCTGCCAATGTTCCTCAAATGAACTTCAAATTTCTGCCACCATCCAGATTTCTGCAACCTTCTCTATGAAAACAACAACCTATGATCCATTTCTATCAAGAAGTAAGAAGATGCCTGACCCTATTTTCCTCTAAACTATTTGTTTTTCTGTCTAGAGCTCTTTTTCTCCAGGGAGAACTTTCTTCTGGCATTGCTTCACTTTCTCCAGCTTGAATCCAATATTGAGTTGAATACTGAGTTGAACTCCTTGTCACCACTGTCAGAGAAGTCCAGGAGAGAGCTCCTGCCCATGCTCAGTCTATTTCCTCCCTGGGAAATATCCATTTGCTCTGGGGCACTTGTCTTCCAAGCACAGACAGTCTGATGACTCCAGGCAGTCTCATCCTGCAACTGGCCAGTACTTCTTAGGGCTTTTTCACTGCAGTGGTCCTCTCCCTGTCTAACATTTGATATGGTAACCAACTGAGAGAATTCAAAAAAAAAAAGGAGAAGGGTCTTACCAAAAGAAAGGGGGGATCTTACCAAAATATATAAATAGTGGACGAGGTGGAGTAAAAAAAGATGAAGCCAGAGTCTTCTCAGAGGGATGCTCTGACAGAATAAGAGGCAATGGGCACAAAGTGAAATACAGAAAGCTCCATTTAAATGGAAGAAAAATATTTTCTTTTACTTTAAGGCTGGGAACACATTGGAAAAGATGCCCAGAGAGGTTGTGGAGTCATTATCCTTGGGTATGTCAAAACCCAGCAGGATGTGGTTCTAAGCAGCCATGCAGACTGAATGTGAGACTCCAGAGAGCTGCTCTGTGCCACTCTGGGATTCAGTGACAACGATGTGTAGGACTGAATGCAGGTGCATGGAAGAAGACATGAGGTCCAGAATAAGAATGAATGACAATACAGATTTAAATTATGCAGGATGGAGGACAAAAATACCCTATAGGAAGCTGGAGTGAGGAACAGGCAATATAGAAGAAAGAATGACGAGAAACATGGTAGGAGATCCTACCAGGTAAATCTAGAAGCTCAAGGTACCAATACTTATTTAAACATTTAAGCCAGAATTCATGCTGAAGGGGCATCTTGACCTGGTGGGACTGTACATCTTTGCTTGGACACTTCTCAAGCTAGCAATCAGTGGGTGACAACCCAAATATTGGTTAAGTAGATGCTAAGAAACACACTGAACTCATTTAGTAGTGGGAGATGTCTGTAAACACAGAAGGAATGCCAAATTGCTGAAAATGACCCTTCCCTCTCAAGCTCCTTCCCCAAGTATATATTATTAATTAACTTGTTGTGCTACTGAAGGTTTGACTAAGTTTTGAAGCTCTAACACAGAGTCCCCATTAGCCATCATCAAACCAACCTTCACCAACTTCCCTTCCCTCCCCAGCAGTTTGTGAAATCCCCAGTTTGTGAAAGTCAGAGCAAACTAGGAAAAAGGTGGTATGTAAACAAATGAGGAGCATGTGTTTCCAAATGGGAAAGGGGGTAATGGAGACAGTGAAATTAATGCAGCAAGGCCTGAGCTAGCAGCTGTGGTAACAGAGGAGTGGGTGGGTTGCCAAGGTGTTAGAGGGAGCTGAAAAGGGAGCAAGAGGTAAAACTCAGGTACTAGATGATCACTGCATTTCCCAGATCCAGGCCTGGATTTTGATTTTTTTTCTCTTTGATGCAGCTAATCTGGATTTTTCTGTCTTCTAGAGGGTATTTGCTGTCATATGGGAACAATTTCCACTCTGATCCCAACCAGCAGGACCATAATTGCAGGTGGTTGCAGGGATGGGCTGAAGAGCATGGAAAGAATCAAAGGCAGCATGTGCCTTTGTGAAATATTGTTTCTACTTTTTCATTTCCATCCATACTGAAACTGGTTTTTAAGGGCACACTTACAGTGAGAATGCTTTAGTAATTAAAAAATAATCAGTCTAAAGCATAATTAATAGGCTTCTGTGGGGCTAATATCAGTATATCCCTCTAAACCTCCCTTAGAAAGAAACTCGACATGTGCACTGAAAGAGAAGTATGGAGCATATTACTTTCTGTTGTATGTACCCTTTTAGCAATATAGATGGTCCTAAAGAAGTGCTTACTCAGTGACTATTTAACATCTGACTACAGCATACAGACTTAGACTTTGGTTTCTACTCAGACAACATTCAGATGAATTGTATACAACATAGAAGAGGAAGACCTAGCATTGGCTTCACAGCATTTTTCCTCTCTTTGGTATCAGAGAGCTCTTGGAGGGAGAGTAATGTCACAGTCCCCCTTTAGAGAGAGAAAAAATGAGGTAGAGAATAGCTGAGCTATTGATGCTAAAATCAAAGAGCAAGCCAGGGCTAGAGTAAGCAGCAGGACCCAGATCTCCTGACTCCCAGGCTGCACCCTCCCACATTTCCTTTGGGAGTTTAAATCTGCTAACTTCCCTACATATGTTGCCAGGCACCACTCAGGGTTTGTAAGCTTTTAATGGGTTAATTAGCACCAAAGCATTTTTTCTTCTGTGGTCTAGACATAGAAATATCCAGATACTGTTTCCCTTGAAAGGCAGCCCATCCTGGAATCTGTACTCGATCATCCATTTCCATGTTTTTCTAGGGCCAGATGGGGCTAAACATGATTTGAAGTTTTTTTCCCTTTCCTTTCTTTAATGTTTCTTGTCCTTTCTTTCACTGACTACCAGCTTGTTTGTTTTGTTTTGAGGATGATGCCAACTGTAAAATAAAAAATGCAATTTCCAAGGTAGAGAAATTAGAGAATGATGGATAAGCTGTTGCCAAGAAAAAATAATAATTCCTGGACCTAACAAGTAAGTCTGAAAATAAAGAAAGGATTATTAAATGTTATATAATTTCAATAGGACAAAAGCAGAGAGAACTTTCAAGAGACTGCCCTATTTTTTAATGTTTTTTAATACTCTGGAGACTATGGACCATACTGTTCATTTAGGCATGCAGCTGTAAATATGTGGTTCTTCCTACAGCAGTTGAATTACCCCAGATATCTCTGGTGTACCAAAACATGATCTCTCTTTTACCAGCGTCTCCTATGTGTACATGCTTGCAGGCAAATACTGTATTATATGTCTGGGCCTCAGCCAGACACCATGGAATCAGATTTGAATTTTCCCAGAGGGCAGGGGCTTCATGTTCGTGGCTTTTTGCCTCCAAATTTAGTGGTCCAAATCCGCATACTTCAAAATGTGTTTAAGTACCAACTCCAATCTAATTCTGAATTTTAGTGTCACTATTATTCTATTTATTTCTCAATATTTTTATTTTAAATTGGAAATGCAATTTTTAAGTACCCTCCAAGTACTTTGCAAGTAGTTTTGCTAGTATACACACAATAAATACGTAACAGCCAGTTTGAAAAAAAGTGTCAGTGGCACTCATTTGTGATTAGCTTGCAAATCTTTCCTGGTGTTCCCATTATACACCATTAGATAAAATGTTCCAGTCTGTACTTTTGAACCACACCACACAACTTCATGTTCTCTTCTTCCTGCATTGCATGTCACCACCTGCTACAAACAGATGTACTCCACTAGTTTAATTTCTTTCAGTCACAGACACACTGTCAAATACCTCCTACCTGTCATTTTACCAGCACTCAGGAAAGCACAAGCCAGCAGAATGTCAAAGGTGCTTGACCAAGACAACGGCACAGAGCAGAGGTGTGTTGGGGTTTGTTTATTTTTTAAAATCAGCTATGCACTCGTTGACACAAACTGAGGTCTGCATTTATTTGTTATATCTGTTTATATGTCAAACCTGGATACAATAAGCAGTACCAGAAATAAATTACTTTCATGCACTAAAATATGAATGTACAGTATTAAGATTCCCTATGGACACAAGGGCCTTGGGCGCTTCACTCGTATTTATTGGAGATAAATACCATATTGTCTTCCTATCAACATCAAGTTTATGAATGCTGACACACAATAGTGACATTTAAATTCTTGGACTTGAAAAACCTGCTTCAGTGGTAAGGCAAGTGTCAATATGATCAATTTTTATGAAAACATACTATTTTACCCCTGAAATAGTAAGATAAATGTTCAGAAATGTGGTTAATTTTAGCCTTCCTAATCTGCCAAGGCTTAATTCCAGTTCTTTGCTAGTGTTACTGCCACGACTACAGTAGTGTAAAGCTACAACAATGAAGTGCCAAATGAAAGCCAAAAAGCCAAAGGAGTCACCCAGCAATGAAAAATATTTAATTTTATGGTTCTGCATCCCAATCTCATTTGTATAGACAATCCCCAACTACTTCCCCTGATTCTTTTCCAGACAGACTCCCAGTCCATCCTACTAAAAAATAAATAACTAACAATGCAATGGTCAAAGACCACCTAGAAATGGCAAGTATTTTAGATGATAACATTTTGCACATCTTTGTTGTCAGTGTGATCCATATGTAAGCCAGGAAACATGGATAATAAACTGGGTTTTCAGCTCAACTGATCTTGATGATGTCACATGTTTTTGTAGCTCCCTGTCTGTTCCCACCTATCTTTTATTTACTGAGATTGCATTTCCATAGGCAAGAAAACACAACACTTAGCATACTGGGTTCCAATCTCATTTGTGAGTGTTAGCTGCTGGGTTGGTAAAGTCTATATTGAGGCTTTACTTGCAGGTTCACTTTCCTACTCTATCTGAGCTGGTGTGGATGAGCAAGAGACATGGTCAGGCAAGGGCATAGCTACAACACAGCTCAGACAGAACCGAGGGCAAACCCCTCTGCTTAGGAGCAGCTCCTGAGAAAAGCAGTCAACAGCTCATCAGGGCTTCTCTTGGACTCAAGGCTGGCTGTGGACACTACACAAGCAAAGTGCTGTTCACAGTCTTGAGTCCAGGCAGCCAAACACAGAAAAGAGAAGAGAAAGATGCCTGTTGCCATGCTATGAATAATGTCAGGGCTTGTTCAGGGCTGGCATGGGAAGAAGAGGTGTGACCCATGTCAAATTGCCAAAGTGACTGCTGAAGAGCAGGAGATCCTTCTCCTGCAAAAACTGGGACACAAGAGATTTAGCAGAAGCACATGCTGCCTTGTACATCCCATCTCCTCCTCTATCATCCTCAGAAGCCTGTCAACCTCTCAGGACTTTAGCATGGCCAAAATAAGCAGCAAGCAAATGGATTTCGCTCTTCTAAGTATTTTGCCTATGTCTAGGGCCAGATCTGCAGGGCTTCACTTCCTTCACTAGTTCATTCCTTGAAGCCATTCCTCAGGACTCCAAATCTAGCACCCATCTTCTGGTACAAGAACTCATAATTCCGTTCCTTTTGATGTTCTTTCCTTATTTCTGTCACCTTGACTAGCCACAGATAATTCCTTCATACCACCTCTATATATCTGAATATAATTCACATTTACTTTCTCGTTCATCTCCCTATTTACTCATATCTCCTGTCATGGGCCCTACTTTTAGTGTTTCTTTTGCCCTTACCTAGATCAGACATAGCACCTATCTGTAGTTGCAAAGAAAGTCTTGCCAAACTTTAAGGTGCAAAATGGTCTGAGCAGAGATATAATTTAGGATTATTAAACTGTTACATACAAGTAGGCCTTTTCAGAGTCCATGCAAAATGGGTTCTCTTAGAGGCTTATAACTTGACCATACATGCCCAGCACTGAGCAGACTAACAAGTTATGTCACTGACACAAAGCTTTTCCCCTGCTTTCAGCCTCATAATCCCAGAAATAGGTACACCTGTGCCTTAAGGCACTGGAGTTCTAGAGCTTTTCAATACAAAGTTTGCCACAGCTTTTTAGACATAGTCAGAACCAACATATTTTCCTCTAGTCTTATTTTTGGAAATGGCTGAACTGAGTTTTCCAAAATAATCAGACTCGGGCAGACACCTGACATGGAAATTTTCAGCCTAAACTGTGTGAGTTCAACAAAGTTATAAAGCATGGAAAAGCAAGGTGTTATCACGGGAAGACTGGGGGAAGACAGTGCTACCAATCCCACCTGTGACATAGACATGTGACAGCTGACATCAATACTATCTATCTTAACCACTGGTTATCAAGTAATTTCCATGATAATACATTAACCTCATAAAATATTGGTCTTTTGGGCCAAAATCTTCCATGCTTAGTATTTGGCCGAAGGCAATTTTTTCTGGAGAACATTTGGGAAAAACAAAACAAAACAATCTACTGAGACACGTCTGAGATTTGTGTGTGAGAAACACAATATGTATTGAATACAATACGTATAAATACAATACAATACAAAATGTATTGAACATTTTGTCCATTGTTACAAAGTTTCTGCAGGTCAATTATTCCAGGATGGCTAAACAACAAAACATAAAACTTGGCATTTGAATAGCCTGTAATGAGCAGTGCTTGTCTGGATAAACTGGGAGGAGGAGGAGAGAGGAGGAAGATCACCACATATGGCTTGTTGCACCAAAACCTTGAAGATCAACATGAGGGAGTTTTCTGCGGTTTCTGAACTTCTCATTTTGTGTGTGACTCCACTGTTGCCTCCCCTTTGCCACTAAGTGAAAATGAATTCACACCCTGGATCACTCTTCTAAGCACTGACTGAATTTTCACTGTTTAGCAAACTCCTGAAGCCTGTATTTATAAGTTGGTGATGATTATAAATGAGTTACCGTAAGTTGCTGTCCCTCATGATTATTTCTGGAAGACAGACTTACCTGTCACTCCTCCAATCAACCACTGAGATTTTTTGCTAACAAACCAGTGTCTCACTCTCTGCTTGGCATGTTGGCTGTGAGCCCTGTGGGACTGTAGCCATTCCTTCAAGCTGTTGTCATTATCTTAACTTTCCAACTACTTGTTGGTATCTTAGGCCAATGCTACTATTTTTCCTTTATATTTAAATCTCACCCAAGCCTTCTTTAGAAGTGCCCACTTTACATAAATTAAAACCAAGTCTTATCAGATCTCTACTTTTGCCCCCTTTGGGCTGGCACCCCTTGCTGCCACTATATCACACATGATCTGATGCCATTTTGACGCAGGAAATTGGGATTACTAAAACTGTTATATTGTTTCATCTCCAGTAAGAACAAAAAATATTTGATAACTCAAGGCCCTTTCCCTCAGTTCTGTGAAAAAACCCCATGCTCCCTGCATCTTCAGTGTTTTTCCTCTACTCTTTTAGCTAATAGGTATTGTCTAAAAGATTGCTTTTGTTCCATCCAGAAGACATTTTGAGGGAGGATACAAAATCTTGAGTGCAATCACATGGCACATACAGGGCAACCAGAGGATCAGGCATGGGTTTAGGAGAGGCCTAGTTGACAAGGTGGTGATCAGTCATAGGTTGGACTCAATGATCTTGGAGGTCTTTTCCAACTTACTTGATTCTGTGATTCTATTCCATGATTCAATGAAAATAAACTGGAAGAGGACCAGGCTATATTCAGATTTTCTACATCACACAGCAGATGAAACAGCAGTCACTGATATGTGAGGGTGTGTGTGTGGTTAAACAATTATCCTCCCCTGTGAAGGCAAGGTGCTAAGCTGCAGAAATGGGACAAATTTGGGATAAGCCACAGAGATTTGTCTGTACACTGTGTATAACAATAAATCCTTTATGCCACACCACATCAAACCACTGTGCACTCCCTGGGCTCTCCAAGTTTTCTGTGCTGCATACTGTACATATACTTACAGTACCTGGTGAATTTATCATAGATACCTGTAGTCACTTAAGTCACTTATGCATTTAGGCTTGGCTGATTGTACAGGCTTCCTCTGTAGTCAATGAAGGGATACAAGACACCTGAGGGAAACTCACCAGTTCCCAGCATGGATGTCAAAGCTAAATAGAATAATTGCCTTCTGGAACTGTTTATCTGCTGACCCCATGAAAAGCCTACATGTGGAGCCAGACTAATGGTCTATATTATAATATATATTATAATATAATATTAGCTGAAATAAATATTCCTCAGCATGTTGGCATACACACACTACAGAAACACTATAGAAACCTTATTAATCCAATTTCACTTAAATTCTGTATCCCTGATGGTTAGAATATATACAGCTTTCTAATACATTCTGAGAGACAACCACTGGCCAATGATTTCTTTTTCCAGGAACATCTTTACTTTAGCTTAGAGTGGAATCAGACTAACACTGCCAGCAGTAAGTGGCAGAAATATTTATTTTGGCTCCTAAATATGAAATTTAGCTCATTCAGCATTCAGGGGGTTGGCAGGAGAAATGGTATAGTGAAGGCTTTGATTTTTAGAGTGTCTACCCTACCTGACACAATGGAAAATATAAAGGATTTTCCTTGTACCTATGAGCTTTGAGCAAGAAGATTGCGAAGTTCAGTAATGATTTAACGGAATCTGAGCTGTGAATGTATGTAGTGCATTTGAAATGAATGAGGTTGATAAAGAGCACTACCGAGTAAGGACAATCAATTGCTTTTGCATGAAAAAATATATTGTCAGTGACAGGATAGTACTTATGTGTCTGCCAGCACAATTCTCAAATTCATCGAGGCTTTTGCTGAAGACATGGTTTCACTAAGTATTTCTTTCTTACATCTTATCTGGCAAATACCAAAATAATATGAATACTCCCTACGAGACAAGCTCCCAGATTATAGCTGAATAATTCAGACACAAGGAGAAGATTTTGGCATGGTCACAGAGCCAGCAGTAAAAGTCAGGTGTTCTCAATCACATGGCTACGCATCTTGCAGAGAGCCCTCTCCCCTTCCTTGCAGTGTTCCCATCAATGCCATTCATATGCTTGGTTCAAAATCTCATAGTACTTTTTTCTCTGCTACTACCTACTCTACACAGCCCCTTCAGCACCTTCACTTTGTCTTTTGGACCTTTCCAGGAGTTTTACTACAACTTTTCTCTCCCTTCCTTACACAGAGCTGCCTGTGGCCTCTGTGGTCCTGAGCAGGTGGAGAACTCCCTTCCTCAGGTTGTTTCCTGCAGAGGGCTTAAATTTTATCATTGTGCTCAGGCTCACTCACCGAAGGCCTTAAGTTCTTCAGGAATACCACCAGTCACAAACCTCTGCCCTTGCAAACTGAAGATCTTGGAGATTTCTTTGATGAGTCTCTCCAAATCTTTTAACACATATAGACCACCTTCCTTACAATGACATACTTTTCCAAATGTTTGCCTTTGAAAAGTATCGAGTTTCTGCTGGATAGGAGACCACATTTCTGAAAGTAGGATACTGCTCTCAGAACTATTTTGCACGACAGTACACATGGCACATATTGTAATATTATACCCACTGTTTCAGGAACAGAGACTACACAATTTTTGGAAAATCACAGTTTCCAGTTCCTTCCCTATTCCTTCCTCCTAAAGATGATCACACAAAACTGGATGAGGCTCCAGAAATAGAAGGTTTACTACTGAAGCAGCAGAGGATCAAATAACATGGTGTTGCGTGGAAAATACAACAGATCTTCCCAAACAACGTTAGAGTGATAATATAAAAGCAAACTTTACTTGAAAGCTTTCAGGTACACAATATGGCAAAAAAAGCATATGGTACAGTAATTCTACAATTTTAGAAGGTTAATTGATTAGTATATCTATCATATATTGTCCAATTAAAAGGTTAGTTGGTTAGGTAATAATTCCCTGGGTCCTGCCCCACTGGAAGCGGTCCAGGGACTTCTTTGCCCCACTTTAGTTATGTCTGGTCCAGATTCTGGTTGGAAAACAGAATATCCTTGTAGTTGGTTCTCTTCTTGGAATACAACTAAACAATATTTTAGGAATGTGTTTAGAAGGTCAGCTTATTGTTCTTAAATGTAGGGAAAGAGGATAGGAAAGGAGCTACAGCCATGCATTAGCAATCTACAAAGCTACAAATATATGAAAAATATAAAAGGCATCAGTGGACTCTGGGACACTGAACAGCCTAAAGAACATCTTTAAACTTCTAAGTTGATAACAGCCAATTTTTTTTTGTCAGATGTTCTCATTAAATAGGAGTTGCACTGCCAACTCTGATGAGCAGTGAGGAGGCAGGAAGCAGAGCTTGTGTAACAAGGAGCAGGAGCAGCACATGTTTTATATTCAGCCAACAGCAGTGTTGAATGACGCTGCTTGGAGCCACAGCCAGAACTTTTTGGCCAGGAAGACTAGTTAGCTGTGTGCCAACATCTGCAAAGGTAAAGGAAGAGGGAATGGAGGGGGCTCTAGGAGACCTGAGAGTTTGCAGATAAATATCTTGAGAAGGAAGAAGGTAAATGACTCCCTTTCAAAGAACTGTAACAAGTGTTCAGGCTCAGAGAAGTAATGTAAATAGAACAGTGGAACTCTTTTGCAGATGGAAAATTAACCTAGTATCTCTCACTTTGGATCAAACCACATCCTATTTTCAGGATCATTGAGCCTAGCCACATTAGACATGCATCTGGCCTATGGTACTCTTCTCAGCCCAGCAGTACCATAGCAGACACACAGTTTAGCTCACAGAAGTTGTTACATTACAGTTTTCCACCATTAGGGACTGAAAAAATTAGCACGAAAGGATAGCTCAAAATGTACAGATAGGCCTTAAATGCACAAAATCCCTTTAAGTCTCAAACAGCCTTGATCTTTAATCACTTAGATACTTTTAATCTCACGCTCAGCCTAGAAGATATCAGGCAGGCCAAACACAGACTAAGCAATTGCAAACTCTTTCTACATAAGAATTTACATCTTCCCAACTTTGATTTATTTTTGAGGATGAAAACAGTAATATCAGTAATATAAAACCAGTAATATAACAGTAATATCTCATTTTGCTTTCTTAATTTACTTTTTTTGACTCAATGCAAAGAACAAGTCCTTCAAATAGATTTAAAGCTTCCCATGACAATTCCTGAATCCTATGCACTGACTTACTGTGTACAGATACTGAACTAATATAACAGTGGCACAGTCAGGCTGGAAAATTAAGGTGGGGCTAGATTAAGACTCTTCATACACCTGAGACATAAGGGAAAAGTCTGGTTTTGTTTTCTTGGGATTTTTTAAATACAATCTTTATAATAGACAAATTGGAGTAGTGGGGGGGGGTATTTTTTTCAGCTTATTCAGGTTGTTTGTTTGTTTTTTTTAAGAGATAAGCAGTTGTTGCAGGGAGAGCAGGAATACAGGGATTCAAGAATTTTTCAAGAAATACACTTGAAAGAAAGTGAGAGAGATTATGTCTCGAGACTGAGAAATGAGACTCTTTTTATGAGAATTTAGGGAAAGGTTTACCTTTTAGGAACCCCAGGAAGAGGAAAGTCAAGCACTTGGAAAGGTGAACTACATACAGACCTGGTATAATTTTAATATCATGTTTCTCTAATGTTATGGTTTGCTCCTGCTGTTAGAAGTATACAACAGTTTACCTTAAACAGACTGGCCTTCTTATTCCCACTCAGTCACAAATCTGCTTGTCCAAGAGAAGGACCACAGTTACCAGAAACACATTCGAGTCTGCTGGGTAAGCTCAACTGATTGACAGGCTGCAATTCTGTGAGAAAATTCAAATATATGGAAGAATGAGGACTTGTAAATGCCATGGGGGTACTTTTGGAGACCCAGAAGGGAACAGTTATGTCCTCTCTCCTTGAACTTACCAAACTTTTCATTCCCTGGAAGAGCAAACTGGTGGCAAAGTAGGTAGAAAGCACAGGAAAACTGATCCTTTGTCAGCAAGCTTCTTGTTACATGGAAGAAGACAAAGAAGATGAAGGAGAAGGCAAAGGAGAAGATGAAGGAGAAGAAGAAATAATGGGGAAAAGCATATTCAAACACTCAGATACTTAAATCCCTCCACCTCTTACCCTATAAACTGATATCAGATGTGATTGCTGTTTCTGTGAGTGAATCATGCTTGTACTTCTGAACTAACAACTTTTCCCGTCTCTTATCAAACAAGGCCCTCCACAATCTAGGACTGCAGCTTTTTGCCTGGTTGTTATTGTCCTAATATAAAACCTAATGTGTGCAAATTATAGAATTATAGGAAGGTTGGGCTCTAAAGGCCATCTAGTTCCAACCCCCCTGCCATGGGCAGGGACACCTTTCACTAGACTGGATTGCTCAAAGCCCCATCCAGCCTGGCCTTGAACACTTCCAGGGATGGGGCATCCACAGCTTCTCTGGCGATTGTTCCAGTGTCTCATCATTCTCACAATGAAGAATTTTTTCCCTATATCTAATCCACATGCTCTCACAGAAAGTTCCTCTCCAGCTTTCTTGCAGGCCCCCTTTAGGTACTGAAAGGCTGCTATAAGGTCTCCCCAAAGTTTCTTCTTCAGGCTGAACAGCCCCAACTCTCTCAGCCTGTTGTCATATGAGCAGTGCTTCAGCCCCCGATCCTTTATCTTCCTGGCCCTCCTCTGGGCCCAGTCCAGCATGTCCTCATCCTTCTTCTGTTGGGGACCCCAGAGCTGGATGCAGCACTCCAGGTGGGGTCTCACCAGAGCGGAGCAGAGGGTGAGAATCCCCTCCCTCACCCTGCTGGCCACTGCTTTGGATGCAGCCCAGGATGCATTTGGCTTTCTGGATTGCCAGTGCACATTGCTGGGTCATGCTGTGCTTCTTGTCTACCAACACATTAATTAATACCTCTAAGTCCTTCTCCTCAGGGCTGCCCTCAATCCATTCTCTGCCCAGCCTGCATCTGTGCTTGGGATTTCCCTGAGGCAGCTACAGGACCTTGTGCTTGGCCCTGTTGAACTTTGTAAGGTTTGTACAGGCTCAGCTCCCAAGCCTGTCCAGGTCCCTCTGGATGGCAGCAGTAAGTCACCACAGTCAGTTCCACAAAACGGACCTTAATGTCTCCATGCAGCTCCCTGCTTCTGCATTCAGTGACTCACAATTGAACATAATCATTCACAGAGTGTGCAAACACAGCCAATGCTATGCAAATTATGTGAAGTATTTATTTTCTCATATATTGCTGACAGCACCAGAGAGGCTGAGCACACAAACCAGTATTCCTACTGTGACTCAGTGACACTTGCTGTGTTTCTAGCAGTGGGTTTATCCTGGATTGCAAATGCTTAAAATTCAGTAATCTGCTCTGATGCTGCATGTGACAACATAACTTGCATAATTTCAGAGCAGTGTTAGGTCTAAATGATAACAGAAGCAAAAGGCAATAAAAGGTTACTTTTTTTCCACTATGCCTTTGATAAACACAAGCTAAAGCTCTGTTGAATAAAATGAAGCTAATGTTTTTGTGTTACAAAGCTGAATCACAATTGAAAAGGTTTCTACGGAAATGAAGGAAAGAGGCCAAAAGAAAATTGTGTTTTCTTTTTCCCTTCAAATGGACAAGCTTTGCAGTGGTTATATAATATTTAAGTTACTGAATACAGAACGTTACTCTGTTCAAGAATAAATGGTTCACATATGCAGAATGATTCAGCCAAATTTACATTCTGTGAATAAATGTTTATTTATGAAATTACACACGCAGCATAACCAAAATGAAGCAGGGACAGGCTATGACAGCTCTTCTAAGATATGTACAATACCAAATCTTTCACAGAGCTACTAAACTGGCATATACATATTCAATATGTAGCTGAAGTCACAAGATGCAAACTGACAGACAAGAAACAAATTTCTTACTACAGTGTTCCTGCTTCATCTTTTGCAGGCCATGGACAAACTAGGTGGACCTGCAGAGACATTATGCCAAAACAGGTTTTTTGAGACACTGGTGAGACAGCAGAAGAGTAAAGAAAGAAATAGGAAAAATGTTCAAGAGAGACACCTTCTAGCTCTGCATTTAGGGCAGCATTCTAATTCAGACCAGAAGGAAAAGCAATGATTAACAACTTTAATAAAGTCAATATAAGTGGAACCTACATAAAGAAACTTTCAAAAGCATGGCTTTCTAAGCTGCTGGAAAGGTTGAATAAGTTTCTCAGTGTGAAAGCTCCAAAAAAAATTTCTTCGAATTTGGCTTGAATGCGTATTTCTTTGAAACTTGAGGACAGAGCCACATAGGAAAAATACATGGACTGTACTGAAACTAACTGCACTTGAACTTTGCATTATATAATGCGTTAACTTACAATTTACCATGGTGGCCTCCTTAGGCCTCTTCATATAGTCAACATAACAGAGCTAATAAGAAGAGCTCTGCATTAAACAACTGAGAGGTATTATTCTTTGAGCACCTGTGGGGTTTTTTGATTTTGTTTCAATTTCCAGGTAAGAAAGCAGAGACTGAAGAAGCAATTTCTCTGAAGGTAAAGAAAAAGCTAACATATGGGACTTAGAACTTTGCTTATGGTGGAGCTTCATCCTGTTTCAGATGCCAATTCCCTCCTTACACATATATGCCTGTGAACCCATATCCTTTCCTGAAATTCCATTTTCCCACCTATGAAATGGTTATAATAACCACCCTAAAGAGATGCCTGTTTATTTCTGTTAATGGAAATATTTGTATGTCTGGATGATACCTAAGTGGGAAACAGAACTTGGGAGTCTTCATCCTCACACTTTTTCTTGTATTTCCTAAGCCTCCTAATTGAATACATCAGCAGCAGTATCAAAACTCATGGGTTCCCTAAAGCATTTACGAAAACATGTTAGAGTTTTAAAGAATCTGTAAGCCTTAAATTGCACAAAGGCACTCTGCACTCTGAAAATCAGAGCTCAGTATTACAGAAGGAAGACCAACATCAGAACACAAGAGACAAAGAATATATTTTAAAAGAGCTATAGTTGTTCCTTCCCTTTTGCAATTTTCCAAACAAACTGAGATAAAATAAGTACTGACACTGCTAAAGCACAATATTGCCTAAGTCCTTGACACTGCTTGCAAACAATAAGGTACTGAAAAATCTAGGCAAATGGTTATAATTTTAAAACCTATTTTCAAAGTTTTGGGACTCAGTGAGAGCTACAAAAAGGCAAGTTACAGCATATGCAGCTAAATTACTGTCAAGATAGGCACATGCACATTTATGTTTTGGTAGGAGCAGTAAAAGCATTCTTCATTGTGGATGTGGTTTCTAATACTTGGCATCTGTATGACTTAATAAAGGGTGGATGTGTTCTGCTGAAAATCTCCTGACAAATTTTTTGCTTGTCTATAAGCAAGAATGTAATAATTCTGCTTGAGTGCTCTGAAAGTTAGGACTATCTGAAAGAAGCAGCTTACTGACTTACAAAAATAATTATACTTTTAACTGACACCATCATCACCACCCTTGTTCTCATTATAAAAATCCTGTGTAAAGAGCAAGAGTCTGTTTAATTGACCATAATAGAAATTGCTGTAAGCTAAATAATTCTACCATGATCACACATGCTCTTGCATGTTATTTTGATTAGATGATGTCCATAGGCTGAATGCTTCAGTGGTAAAAAATACTATAGATAAAGTTTATCTAGATAGACTTTAGGTATAGATAAAATTAATCTTTGTTTTTGGAGTAGCAAGAGAAAGGAAATAATTTTTATGGATGCCATACAGTTCCAATTTAGTGCATGATAAACATTTTTATGCAGAGATACAAAGATCTCAGAGTTGCCAGTGGAAGGAAAACAAGTTTTCCAAAGTGCTTTTGGAATCTTGCACATATTTAGTGAGTTTGGTCCATCTGACACTTTACAAGCTTGGATAGCCTTTGTGTAGATTTCTGTACATGTGAAATACTTCAGTTCTATTCCAACAGACTTCAGAGAAACTGGATCAGTCACCACAAAAGGGTGGGGTTTTCATTCTATTTCTCTAGACAGCATATGGCCAATTCATCTATTCCTAAAGGTTTGAATTTACAGTCAAATTTTTCACCTACAAGTCTTGACCCCTCTCATAGATAAAATATCGTAATTCCTGTTTTACAGCTGAGCCCCATATAAGGCAGAGAGAAGCAACTTCCTCGCAGTCCTATGGGGAGTCATCATGATGGGTCCCCAGGAATTTGTTCAAGCCTCTTGTCTTGGCCAAAACGATCAAGATCAAGTATTAATTATGTAAAGTACTAACAAGTCTCCTACCTGTGAACGGTTACAGGAAAGACAACCCCAGCAATGAAGGGCAGCTTGCAGAGGAATCAGCTAAACTAAACTAAAGAGAGCCTATATGAGGCATTGCATTACACAATTGCATCTGTATTTGCCATCAAATTCAGAATCATCAAAAGTCTGCAAAACTGAGTTGTTTTGCCACTGTAATACCTCAGACATTTCTGGGAAGTTCAGATTTTTCTAAGAAATACAATAGAGTACTTATCATTCACTGTAAAATTAGTGTGAACTCAGACAAGAACCTGCAACATTCGGCAATGCTTGTCTCTCTCAGGGCCTTAGACCCAAATAGTTAATGTTTTATACATATATTACAGCATTTGTCAAAAAATATGGAAAGTGTATCTCATATGCATGTAAGCAACAGTAAGCAATTAAGCTTAATTGATTTCAGCTCTTATAACTAGCAAATAATAAAACAGATACAGAACATAACATAAATAGAGCAGTGTGATAAGAAACCACAGCTCTCTCACCATGATTAGGAAAAAGTGCAGTCAATCACCATGACAGCCAAGAGGACAATGATTCCATTTCACGGCAGCCCTCTAGAATACCAAAACAAAACTTGTTTCTCATATGATTAAAACAAATTGTTGTTTCATTAAAAAACAGAAGTAAGCAAAGTGTTGCACAGAAACTTTGATAGGACTTGGACAGGGGTTCGTTTTGTTTTGTTTTTTTAATTTGGTCTTTCAGTGCTGGTCTCTTGCTCTGATTCTGAGCAGAGGCTTCATTCAGACAGAACAGGGACCAAGTCCTTACATAAAGTCACTCTTCCCCATCTTCGAAGTTTTCCCAGGGAAAAGTTTTGTTGAAATATAAATATTTCTGCGGTGCTTCTTGAATGACAGGAACACTTTTTGTTCAGCTGAAAATTCCCTCTCTCCAGGTCTAGCCTGCTAGGACACAGCTGGAGCGGCAGGGGTGCATCCCCATCCTCCTGCTGCTCCGTGCCCCTCCTCTGCCCCGCAGGACTTCAAGCCGTGAGGGTGCTAGGAGATTAGACGTATCCATGGGGAATAGCTACTCTAATAATCTCCTCCATCCCCCCGCCCCCATCATGAATTTGTCTAGACACGGAACAATTTTCCCCAGGGCAGATCATCCTCCTCGGCCCTTCCCCCCCCTGGGCCGGACTCAACGGCGAGGGTAAGGCGACGCGGGAGGCAGAGCCCGCGGCTCCCGGGCGCCTTTCCCCGGGACAAGGCCTCGGCTCATGGCGGGGGCTCTGGGAAGCGCCTGGACGAGTGCCCCGGGACACGAACCCGCGGCCCCCGGGACACGAACCCGCGGCCCCCGGAGCCGCTGCGCCGCCCGCGGGCGGGGGACGGCGCCACCTGGCGGGGCCGCGGCGGGCCGCAGGTGGGGTGCCCGGGGCCAGCGCCGCCCCCGGCTCGTCGCTGTCCCCCTCCTCCCCCCGGCCCGGTGTCACCCCGCGCTCCCTGGCCCCGTTTCACCGCCCTGCGCAGGAGATGGTGCTCCCACCCCTCGGCTTTCCCGGGCGGCGCCTGTTTCGGTAGCAGGCGGGGCTGTTTGCGTAAATGCCTCTCCCACGTGTACGGAAAGGCGACTTTTCCCGTGTGACCAAATGTTTGTGTAAGAACAGGGGAAAGAACAAGTGAAACCCGCCTCGTTTGCACAGCCCCACGCTGTCCCCGTGTCTGTGCGGTGCTACGGGACAGGCAGAAAACTGCCTGCGTGGAAGTCTCTCTGAACCCCGCCGGTGACCTGGCCTTGCTGGGTGCCACCGGAGATTTGTGAGCCACTGACATGGCAATGACTTCTAGACCATCCAGGCCTTCCTCTGCGCCTCCTCTGCCCCGAAATGTTGTTGGTGGCAGCATAACGCATGTCGTGCTACCGCACCTCCAGAAGGGGAAGGTTTGTATCCAAAGGCAACAGTTAACTCCGAGCATCCTGTATCGGTGCTCCACAACCTCCTTTTCACCGCCCTTCACAGCCAAGTGCTGTTAATAAGCTGGCGAGCCCGCCTGCAGCAGATGCTAAGTGAAAATTAAGTCAGCATGCTTCGATTCCCTAAAAGCCATTGCAAAGTTTTCATGATGAGCTGCTAAGCTCCACTGAAACCGGAAAATTCTGAGGCTATTACAACATCAGAAGGGATGTTTGCAGACTCAGGTGCAGACACGTGTGAATTTGCCCTGCCTGTCTCTCCAGATGCGCGCTGCTCCAGAAGATGCTCAGATGTGTGAGCACGGGACTGGCGCCTGAGCCACCAGACCATAGCCATGCACCAAAATGGGCGCCAGCCTGAGCTGTCACCAGCCCCTGTGGCTTGCAGATTGGGTGGAGCTACCATCGCTATGCAGATACACCCCAAAAATATTGTAGCTCAGCTGTGGTTTTTAAAACATTGAAGGGGGGGAAAAAAAGCACATTTCAGTTAAACTACAGAACATTTTTTCTTTCAGTCACTGTAACAGCTGCAAGTGCTTGGGTGGAGGGTGGATGAGGAGCAACACTTCACCAAGTGACTGCACTTGTTTACACACCACAAGAACTCTACAGACTTCATTGGATCTATTCGTTTGGCACTCATAACAAGAGGATGGGTACCCAAGTCCTAATCTTACAGATACCTGCAGGTATGTGAGCATGGATTACTGCTTTACCTCCTTTTTCCCCACGTTCAACTTTGCCTTTTTAACATCACTTTTGCTTGTCATGTAGAAAAAATGTTTGCTTACCATGAAACATAGTCATATTAAGAATACCTGTCATATTAAGAACTGTCAGGAAAGGTAACCTTTGTTATGCAGTGGTTCTAGGAATCAGGCCTTAAACCACAAATACAGCCAGAACTGAGTACACTTTAAAGGTAATTCTTGTCCTGCTTGGGCCATTGAGGGGTGGGGTAAGGAAAGGTTCAACATGGTCAGTATGAATTAGATGCCCTCAAGTGTTCCTTTAAGTGTTGGTTTGGTTTTTTCCCCCTTTTGAAAACCTCTCAGAGAACAAAGTTCTAAGGGAGAGGAAAAGGAAGACTAGAAAAAACACCACACTTTGTTTATGCAATCCTGACAATGGCATAAGTCCATGTGTGAAGAATGAGGGTAGAGGTATTCTACTCTCATATTTTTTTTAAGGACAATACATCCTCTTGTTTTAGACAACAGCTTATACACATATGCAGGCTAGAGGAGCTGCCAGAAGACAGCATCTTTGGGAAACATGGTGCACAGGACAGCATGGGAACCAGGCTTTGCTGTTTCTAAGGATTCAGCACATCAGCTTTCTTGCAGATGGAATAATGAACTACTTTCTCTCTTCAATGCATAAATGGTAATCTCTGCTTCATCCCAAATGACATCTGTAAATAGACAATAATCCGTTTTATTGTCTAAGTGGGACCATCACTTTAAAATAAAAACAACTGAAGTAATTTGAAAATGTACAGTAGTCCCTAGATCTAGAAAACATGCCATCTGGACCGTAAGATTTCAAACAATACAGTTCAGAAAGCACATCTTGAAAGGCATAAGGTGTAAGAATCAATGGGGAAAGAAATTAAGAAGAGCAGGACATTCAGTATTTGTTTGCAGCTGAACATTTACTTCAAGGTTATTTCTTCAAACAATTTGCTAGCTAATAAGTATCAAAATTTCCCACTGTAGTGTCACCTTTGGAGAGAGTTTTCCACCTGCGTGCCCTGCCATTCCCACTCACAGAGCAGCTTGTAACATTCCAAGAACTTCTCACTTGCTCTCTATGCTTTTTTTTTTTTTTCTGTCTTCTCAGTCTGAATGTGCTCACCAGATGCAGTGACAGTTAAACAAAAGCACCATAAAAAAAATAGGCCAAAGAAAGATCTAGCTAAGTGCAGTACTTCCCAGTGGTTTATTTTCTAGTGGGTTATCCTTGCTGGAATGAGTATGTAACAAACTCTGCTAAGCAGTGGAAATTCCAGAGATATATTCATAGCAGAGATACCCAGCTCTATGCAATTCTGGGCAACTCTTGTGCAACAGTCAATCTAAGCATTCACTTGAATAAAGAACAACTAAATGCAGTTGGTGGGTTTTTATGTGTGTGTGTCTCATTTTGCTTGTCATTCATGGACGTTCATAGAAATAAATGTGTGTGCAAGAGAAAAATTGTGATGGCAAGGTTTTGTTGATGTTTGTGAGAAAGCAACAGAAACATTCACATATCATGCTGGAAATTAATTTTAAGCTCAAGAGTTATCCATCCAAGACCAAGCACCCATATTGTCTGGGAATGAACCTTTTTGCGGACTCAAGAAACAAACCTTCTTGGTTCTTGGGGGAAATTATTTGGAAACAATTCATAGTCTGGAAGATATGTACCCATCTGAACCATTTACCGAACCCTTGAGAATAACCAACTCATCCTTAACTGTATTCTTCATCGCTAATTTTGAGCAATGCTGGGGTTGGGTTGTGAAGAGTATCTGCCTGGAGGACTTCTGGCAGCAGATAATGCATGTGAAGAGAGGACGAAGCGGAAGGATGCCCCCAACCTTCCCATTCACTGAAAAATCTGAGTAGGGGCAGTATCACCAGCCATGCCCCCCCAAAAGGAAAGCCCCGAAGGTGTGGTCAGATCAGTTATGTGATGGGGGAAACAGACTGGAGACCACAAAAGAAAGAAAAGCTGAACTTCCAAGTGGAACAGGTAGGAGCTGTCATGTAACTTCTTTTCTGTGAGGTCTGTCACTTATCCAAGGCTCAGAAGTATCTCTGTTACACTCCCATGGATGTATTTAACAGCAGCTCTGCAGAACTGCCAAATCATATGATGAAACTACAGAAAACACAATCTAAGGGAATAAATCTCACATCACTTCAAGCTGCATTTAAGGCTCTTTCCCTCCTCCCCTCCCCTTCTAGAATGGTTCTGTTTGAACACTTGTTTCACACTCTAAAGCCCCAGGATCTTGATATGCCGGGCAGGAACTGATACGCTGTGCATCTGTAAAATGCATGCCTTGAATCCCCTTATTCAAATGGTGGTGTTTCATTAGCAACAGCTTAAAAATTGATTTAAACATTATGTTCATTGCTCACAAACACTTCTCACAAAGCCTTCTGTTCCCATTGAGGCTAAAAAATTCCATTGTATGCGTAATCTTTTATGAGTGCATTCTTTGAATACTTTATTTCTTAGAACTGTAACAGTTCTGTTTATAAAAAGGAATGATACTGATAGCAATGTTAGGAACTTTCAGAAGGGACCACTTAGATCTTTAAATTTCCATATTAGTCCTGTTTCAAGAAAAATACAAAACAAAACAAAGAGCCTCAATTACATAGTTTAAATTCTTTAAGAAACAGCTTCACATGCCAGGCTAAGAGGATAGAAAATGCAATCTTTACCCCCTTGATCAGATCTTGCAGCCTTCTGAGGATGGCTTCACATAGGAGTTTTTAATTTGGCACTGGTTTAGCTACCAAATCAGGTTTTCATGTTGGACTGGGATATTTAGAGAAGATAGCAAGCTGTGGGGTAAGAAGAAGCACAGGGCTAACTGCCAAGTAGCACAGGGAGCAGGGGAGAAAAAAACCCAGGGATCCTGTGTATGTCAGCCAGGTTCTGTGTCCAAGGAGATAGATGGAAGGGTGTGCCCACTGTCCTCTTCTTAATATCCAGATACTTTTTAACATGAGTCGGTGCTACTGAAACAACTGCAGTGCAACACTTCAGGACAGGACCTTGGAGACTAATCTGACCACCTGAGTGCTGTTCAGAAACAATTCACTCTGAATCCCCTCACTTTGAGAACAATAGCTGTGGAAATCTAGCATGCAAGCAGTTGGTCTGAATTACAATTTCTTTTAATTTAGAAGAAACATTCTTCTTTTTAATGAACATCCTGCCTCTCAGTTTAATGAAGAACAGTGATAAATAGGACATTGCTTTAACTGTTACAGTTACCAAATAATCAATCTCAAGGAAGTATTCCCTCAGGGAATATTTCACTCTCTCACAATGCCACATGCTGGAAAAGGCAGTCTGCACTGCCATGGGTGACCCATTTTTGTGGGCTTCACTGTACTGCTGGTAAAGGCTGTAATCTTCTACAAATCTGCTGAGAAATGAGGACACATGGGAGGAAGGGGATAATGCTCTGCTCTATTCTTTCTGCAGAGGTAATTATGCAGTGACTGAAAAGTATTATATCACTGGACAGGTAGACAACTAACTTCAGCATTCAATAACTCAACAGGCAGGTTGAAGAAATAGATCTGACATTCTTCTTTACAAAAAATCTCTTCAGTGCCTTAGTGACTTACTTGTCAGAAGTAAGTGCAGATTTAAGAGTTCTCTTTCCACAGAGGCACTGCACTAGATTAGAAGTAAGGGCATTAAAAGTTTTCAGTGCTCAAAGCTTCTGTTGTTATGGATCAGCACTTCATGGCCAAATTAAGAGATTTCTCTTCTCTGCCTGATCTCCTTCTATAGCTTTTATTATTTTAATACTTTCTTCATGTTTGCTGAGACACTATTTTGAAGGAAAACAGCAAAATATGCTGCCACAGTGAAGCCTTGGAAAGAGTGTGCTGGACAAAAGTATCCCCAGTACCATGAAACATACCATTTGAAGAGCTTTGCTAAAGCTGCTGCATGGACAATACACGGCCCCCTTTTTGCCATAATGTCTAAGTCCCACCGAAGTGAATACATCTTCCATAACAGAAAAATAAGTCCCTTTGACCACTTGGTTCTCTTGATCTGTTTGAGATCCCTCCTTAATCCTCACTCTACTTTCTGTTTTCTTCCCACATCAAGCCAGCCAAAATACGTTTATTAATCATTGCACAGTTAAACACTGATATTTAATGAGATTCCCCCCTGCCTGATTTGAATGCAAGCAGTTACTCTAGAGATCCAGGTGGGACTGAATGCCTTAATTACCTCCTAATCCAATTTAGAAACACCCTGTCTGAATTAGCAGTTGTTGTATGATACATAGGAGTCTTGTGTTAGAGGAAACAACTGAACTGTAGCTCTAACATCAAGGCACAAACTTTTTTATCTAATCTTGGTCTTTGTGATGCCTATAGCTGAGAGAACCTTGCTTTTAATTTGCTGCTCTTCCTCTTGCCATTTTCCTGGTTCTCCTCTTATACTGTTTCTGTAGGAGGAAATCACTCCTTATTCAAAGCTTCTGTTAAGCTTGGTAGCAGCCCAGGTCTGCCCCATTTCCTCCCTTTCACTTTGAGTGCTAGTCGGAATATGAATGTTTAGTTTATTTGCAAAAGCACTTGTTTCTCTTTCCTCACATTAAACTAGTGCAAATAAAAAACATAGCAGAATATATAAAGTACTTAAAATACATGAAGTAGTCCTTTGGCCTCTAGGTGAGGCACAGGTAAGGCCTCAAATGCCATGCATGAATGACATATGAACTTGCTGGAAACAGTCTGGAAGAGAGCAACAAGAGCAAGTGGAGATCTACACAGCAGACCTATGAGGCAAAACCGAGTAAGCTGAAACTGTTTTTTTCAGTGAAGAGAAAACCAAAGTGAGGAGAAACAGCAATATTCCAAAATGTAAAAGGCTGTTGCAGAGTGAAGAGTTTTCCACTGATTTTTATGCTCATTGGAAATAGCATTGGTAGAGGGACAGGCTATTTGTTGAGGGAAGGGAAAGAAGCCATCTGGTTTAGTTGTTTTTCTGTGATTCCACGAGAATTTCTTTCAACCTTGGTGTGTTCTGTCCTTTTCACTACAGACTCTCTCTCACTACACTTAGTGCAGATTCTTTTATTCTGTAGTACCAGTTATCACCATTTTGAAGCATCTGTGTTGCTATACTCAGAGCAGTGAGCCAGCATTTTCCTGGATTACCTTTGATTTTAACGGTAGTTAAACTTTTCCTTCCTGTTCAGACCTCTTCTCCACTCACTCCTTCCTTCCCAATATACTGGCTAGGAGTACTCTTCTGCAAATTGGAAGCCAAATTCCTGTTCAACGAGGGTGATTATTTGAAACACGTTGCTATCCTCACACACGAACCTTTGCATTTAATGTCTACACTATATTCTGCCTGGCGGCCAGCCTGCTGAGCCAGCACTCCTAGAGGTAGCCAGGTTACTGTGCACCATGAGCAACTGTCTTAGGATAGTGCTACACCTTGGAAAAGAAGGTTATTAACTCAGGTTCATCCCTATGGCAATGAAACCATCTGACTTTGAACTGGCTTGAAGAACTGCAAGAGTAAGCTCATTATGGCCCACAATATATCACAGAAAGGTTATCAGAGTTTCAGCACCTTTGCTTCCATTCTTGAGCCACTTCCCTGAATGCTTCTTTTAGAACTTGCAACCTAAGCAGTAAAAATTAATGTTCAGCACTTGCAGTGGCGTGGCACCTGTTACCTGGTGCTCTGAACTGTCACACATGCTGTACAGCGTCTCTGTGCACTGACAGAGCAAATGGTGGCACATAGGAGTCTCTATTAGGGCCACAGACTGATTATTTAGCAGAGCTAGGATTAAAACATACAATTCTCATCTTTACAGGACAGCTTGCACAAAAATGCCCAAAACCTCAATTCCTTAAGATTTCCAAAGAGTCACAAAATATATTTTGTAACTGCAGGTTTTATGGGAGAAGTTAAAATTTTACTTTTATCTTGCTTCTCTGGTTTGTTGTAGAGTTTTTTTTCCAGCCACTTGAAATTCAGGCAGCTATCAGCAATGTCTGAAATGTATTTTAGCAAACAGCTCTTTGCTGTTACTGGGGAGAAAAGCAACCAAGAAAACCAGACATATGATGTCCTTTTGGTGGTAAAGCCTGACTTTATGGTGACAAGGGTGAAAAGGTCTTTCAAGAAGGTGTTCTTTAGCTCAGACGTAATGAGAGGCATGAAAGGTCAGTGAACTGCCAAATACCAGCAGGTCAGGGAACACTGTAAGAAAAAATAAAAACTTGGTTTTAACCCAAGAATTTAATGTTCAAATTGTAATTTAATTTAGAAAGTGAAAATAAATGGGGGAGGAGGAGACAAAGCTCTATTTTGTATTAAATTTATTGAGTTATTTGGAGAGTGCTATCAAAGCAAAATTGCTGCAGTTTCCCAGAACACTGTAGCAACAACGAATGTTTGTATAGGAGAGAAAGCTAACACCAGCAACCCAGTTGGCTGAGAAGAGCAGAAATGACAGATCTACCACATTTTTACCCTTGGAAATCTCGTGCCACCCTTGCACAAGGCATTCCTACCCAGTGAATGTAATCAGGGAGCTGTAACTATTCTGTTATGGCTATTTCTGCATAACTCCCTCCTGTGGACACTCTATTCTGGAACAATTAGTAAGAGTAATTATTTTAAAATGAAGCCGGTTTTATTCCAGAGCACAATGTCCACATGAGGGAGTTACACTGAAATAAAGCTATTTCTGCTGTAGCAATGCTGATCAATTCTCTATGTAAACAAACCCTTTGACACTGATACTAAATTAATGCAGATATCTCTTGAGATTAAAGTTCTGTAGTCCAAGAGAATCAATCTTCCAAGCCTAAGTGTATGGTGTCAAAACAGTGACCCTCAAAGAACCCAGAAACACATGAATTCACTGGTTTATGCTTCATAACTCAAGTTTAGGTTGTGTGAAATATAACCAAAATAACTGTAGTATCAAGCAACTCTCACACACACACATTCACTTCGGAGTGTCTTTGCTACCCCAGGGTATGAGAAAGTTTGATGAGTGACAGGAGGAAAGGTCAACAAAGGATAGGTAAATGCTACATGAAGATGTATTAAAAGTTCAGTAGTTGCTACCCTGTGCTGTAGAGTTGCAAAGGCATAAATTCAATGCCATAACATGTTGCAGTCGTTTCTGATTGCCATAAAATCCTCAGTGTAATCTTGGAGGGAAGTATTGATCCTTTGTTCCTGTATTTCTGCTCATTCTGTAGAATGAGGATGGGGAGAAAGGAAGAACTGTCTCTTCTAGGGAAAACACATTTTCCTCCCAGCTCAGGATAGTACAGCAGCAGTTTCCTAATTCTTTTCATGGAAGCTTGCCCTACCATAAAAAGGACAAAGAGCAGGCTCCAAGACTGTAAATCCTATATGCAACAATGGCATGAAGGAGAGTTTCTCTGGAGCTCTTTTCATGCATTAGACTCCTCCTGAAGGCTTTGTGAGTCCAGAAAGGGAATAGCCTCTGGTTTTTCCTCAAAGGCAGGTCAGCTTTTCATTGTTCACAAACCTGAATCACACTGAAGTGACAGCATTTAGCTTATGAGGAAAATAACCTATTGATAATATTCTTCTTTAGGCATCACCCCACCCTATCAAAAAAAATTAAATAATTAAGAGCTATTTTTTTCTAAGCACATTCAAATGCATAAAGCCCTTTCTGGCAACTTTCCCACCAGATTTAACATCCTACCCACACCCACCTCAGGAGTACAGCTGTTCTAAAAGACTGTAAACTTTTTCTTTAAGAATGAAAAATTTACTTTCTTTCATTCTCAAAAGGGATTTGGTTACCAAAGCTGAACCTTATCAAATGGATTCGTAGCTAAGCAGAGAAGAAAAAATGTTTTCATTCTCTCCATAGCCACAAACTGCAGAAGTCTAGGAAAAGCTGAGGCCCTAAGAGATGAAACTGCAACACAGATGTTTTAGCCAAAGTACATACAGCTGTCTGCAGTTTTCCATTTATAAAATGAGTTTAAATGACAGTTGCAACAAACTCTCACATGCAGGTAAATGGCATTCGGTTTAAAATCACACAGAGTAAAGCATCCAATGTAGTGATATAAGAGATGCAGATTTCTTTTGTACAGATCCATTCCATCAAATTCCTGCAGTTTTTCCCTAGTTTGAAGAAAAGATAGAAACTTATCCTTAGTAACAGAGTGAGGGTATAAAGGATACTTCATTTACAGAAGCTGCAATAGTGTGCTGGTAAGTCTTACTGTTCTTCTCTCATACTGAAAAGACATGTTACAACCACAGGCACTGAGTGAAGCTCTCACTGCAGCCACATGGCCTCATAAGAGATCACCATAAACAGGTTGTGAAATCAAGAGATTTCTATGAAAACACTTGAAAAGTGTTCAAGGGCTGTACATATTAAATCAATCCTGATTTATTCAACAAAGCTGTCAAAATTATTTATACAGTGGAAGATACATACAAGACTATTTGCCAAGACTTTCATCCTTACATAACACAAACATATACACACACTTAAAAACACTACACAGAACTTGTCTACCCCAGTGGGTGCAGATTGACCCAACCTCATTCTGCTTGTACTCTGAAAAGGCGGGACAGAAGCCAGTCCCGGTCTCAAATCCATACACCCTTCAAACACTGTGCTCCGTCTACTGTAATTTTTTTGCCTCTCAAAAAACAAACAAGAAAACCAAAAACCTGTCTACCCCACACCCCCAAAAAATAAAGAATAGCCATCCCTCTGCCTCAACAACCTAAAACAATATAAAGAAAGTAATCTGACTTCTTCTGGTACTGCTGTTCAATAGACCACTTTCTACCCTGTCTCCCAGTAGAGGTGGCATAACAGTTGCAAAGAAAAATAGACCACCAGCTTATAGCCTGTTCTTATATGGGATCTTTGGCTTCTTTTCATTTGACTGTAAGTACAGAATTCCGGTTTTGGTCAGCATTGTTACGCATTTTAATGTATCTAACCTGAAGAATACTGACGGCATGCTTTGGATCATACAGAGAAAGCAGATCAGATGACATATTTCTAACATGCCTCACACACCTGCTCTTGGACTCAGACAGAAAATAAGTTTCTACAAGAGTCTTTGCTCACAGAGATTCTATTTGGCTTCATGTGAGGAAAGGAATGACAACAATCACAATATAAGGAGTGACAATTTCGTGATTGGCTATCTTAAGGCTAACCATAACTACAGTGAATCCTGGTGTAAGTCATTTAATGTCTCATCCCAAAATAAGTTCATTCATTTTGACGGTCCCACTTTGAGACATCTTAGTGTTTGTACCACCAAGAGAAGGAGCATGGATCCTCAAAGGGCAGGTACTCAGGGCTTTGGAATACAAGGCAATGTAAAATTGCTTGCTTTGACACTCAAATATAGGGATTGCCAGAATGCAAAAAAATCTGAAATTTTGAGAATGACAAGCATAAGGTGTTCACCACTGTTAATGCTAATTTTAACTGGAAATGTAACTATACAGTGTTTCTGAATAGAAGTCTGGAAAGCCTGGAACTGAACGTATTGAGCAGGTAGTGGTACAGTCTCTTCGGTGTGTTTTTCCAAACCAGTGAAATAGGGGCAACAATCTTCACATAATGAGTTTAAATTGTTTTAAATTGGAATTAAGATTTTGCCACATTCTCAAAAGATAATGCTACCTGTACAAATTACAGAAAATAATTTTAAATCCCCCAGCCCTTTATTTTATACTGTTCATAATGTGGCTCATAAAATCAAAGTTTATGTTAATTGGCAAATCAGTTCAGTTCCAGCTCAGCAGAAACAGTAGCAAAGACCTTCAGGAACTATAAACATGTTTGAAAGCTGCTTGAATAACTCACAGATTAAATGAATATGCTTTTACCCAAGAAAGAAAAAAATACACGAAGAGAACACCCTGATTACCTTCAGCTTGAGAATCCAGATGACTCTACATGGATATTCAGACTCTTTTAACCTCTGTAATGGTGAGTCCCTGTGTAAGAACATAAGGATGCTGAGGTAAAGTTGACTTCTTCCTGACTGGTACTTGGGTTACCTGGGACTTGGTAATCAAAGTTACTGACCTCAAAGTGTTTTAAATAGTTTGAATATCCTACAAGCAGTGCAATGAAAATCCAGATGTCATAGCGAAAGTAAAAAGATCAGAGTAGGGATTTCAGCCCTTTGAGATGTCAGCCTAAGACTGCTCTTAGGTGGCAGCTGAAGAGATGGAAGTGTAGCTAATGATTTTAATTTCTCATTTTAAAATGTCCAAATCAAAATATCTCAAAACCACCCAGTTCCACCAAATAATAAAGCTTTGTGACCTCTGTGAGAAGCAAACTAAGGTGAAAAGAAGTAAACCCAAAGTGCCTTCTAAAACAACAGATTTGATTTGTTTGATAAATGGTTATGCTTTCTACGTCTCCAGAATGGCTTTCCATGTGTTTCCTTATATGGGCAGATATGATTTCCTCCAAAACTTCATTGCAATGAATATATCCTGCAAGTCAGAAGGAAGAGAAAAAAAAGCCTGCAGATCTTGAAATTTAGGACTCCCACAGCACAAAACAATTGCTATCTTAAATGTGAAGAAACACAGCAGAAAATTGTTCGGTCAAATACAAAATCACTTGCACTGGCAATGGAACCAAGGCAGAGCCAGTATATACCTATAAAAAAATCAAATTGCCCCAAACATGCACTGAAATGTCCTCCAGACCGAACGACAATATTCAATGCATATACTGTATTTTCCATTTCCCTATGCTGTTAAAAAAGATTAACGAATTAAATTGCGGGACAGTCCCTGAAGATAAACAGCAGTACAGATTACAGTGTTTTTAAACGGGAAATAGGAGCATGAATATCATAAAGCAAGGAGGCTCTCCTGACTCCTCTTACAGGCAGACAGTCTTGCCTTTGCCCATGTTCTCTGCATAAACAAAGGTGATCTGATATTTCTGAGTTCAGTTGATCTATTTAATAGAAAATGAAGACAGTTTGCCTTTCTAAAACATTTAACTGTCTAAATTTAAGGCCAAAGAAACCTCTTGGCCTGTGTCTGATGAGAGCTGCAGCCTTTATCTTGCCAGTTTGTTCTTGGTCTGTGCTTGTCAGAAATTAGTGGTTGTGTCTTAGACTTCCAGAGATAAGACACTCAGCTACCTTCTGCAGTGCAGAGTGAAATAATGGTATTATGGGTTTTTCATTGGTTTAGTAGTCAGGATTGAATTTTAAAACTTTTTAACAGTGGCAGAGAATATGTCAAAGGCAGAGGTTTGCTCTAATAAAGTATTTTTTAAAATGCAATCAAATTCTAAGATGATTGACTACAGTGTCCAGAATAGGAAGAAATACACTGTTCTCAGTACAAAGAGAAAACACTGCTAAATAAAAATGCCAGAATCAAATCCTTTCCACTCCGAATGGAGATCAAAGAAAATGTCAGTCCTCTTTATTCAGCGTTTGAGGCTGGCTTGTATTCCTTTCAGACCCTGGTAGCATACTTCCCCCTTGGCAGGGGGTGCCTAGCAGGCAGACCTGGTATGGCTGCTGGCATGAGCAAATGGGCCCTTCAGAGTTTTGGAGGTCATGGCTTTCACACAGCAAGCTCACAAACAGTAAGAACTCCTGGGGTTATTGGTGAACTTCCCTGTGAAAACAGCACATTAGAGAACCCCTGAACAATTGAAAGCAGTCACTGAAGTTGTTGGGCTTTACCAGCCATCCCAAATTAATGGGAATCATTCTACTCCCATCTGCCATCATAGCAAGTTAGAACTTCCGGTGCGATACATAATTTCTAGGACAGATCTTTATCATAACAATTTGCAAGTAGGACTTTCTATCAGAGACTCCAGATACCCCCTGCAAATATGTTCAGTCCTCAACACTCAGCCCTGATACACAGGTGAAGCAACAGAGGCAGAAACAGCCAGGTTATAGCCTGTGTAAAGGAAAGACTTTAGTGAGTACTTTGAGGTGACTGTTAGTGGTAAGATAAGGATTCAGTCTCAAAAACTACTGCACTATGGACCTCCATAAAGGGCATCTGTGTGATCATCTATGATGCTACCGGATCAAGAGCTTAATTTTCAGAGGGTCCCACTACAATCTTTTCCCCACAGACACTGGAAGCTTAGGCTACCTTAACATTTGCCCAGTGATCCTATGAGAAGTATGTGCTTCAATTTTTACGGCACAAGACCTGACCTGCAGAAATGAAAGTTACAATGTTCGTTCAAGGGTCTGAAAGCCACTGAATGTTCCACTTGCACAGATTTCACAGTGACAAGGACACTCAGGTCTTGGCAACAGGTATTGTGCATGTAAAACTATTCCCAGCCATATGGATTTCAATTATAAATGTATTACTTATGAGTTTTTAATTCATTCTTCAAGAAGAAATGTTATCTTCACAAGAAAAATGAAAGAATGAATAGAAGGGAGTTTTGGGAATTGAAACAGAAGCTGCATGCAAAATCAAGCAGGAAAACAGAAGCCAGATATAGAATTTCCTTCTGGGATCATGAACCCTTCTCTAGAATTTGATCCAAGAATCCATATCACCTACATGTCAGTAGGGATCTGCAGATTTGCAGGGATATCAGTGAGAAGTTACACAAATAAAAGGATCTTGCAGGAACAGGCTGGAGGCTAGAAGAGCTCCCATGATACTCATATATCTAATTGAGAACAGCAGATTGGAAGGGACTCTTGGGTCATTGAGTTCAGTCCCTTGTTTTTGTAGGCAACCATGCCATATAATCTTTTTCATATGATGGCTCTGCTTATAATCAATTAGATTTTTTTTGGTTTGGGGGTTGGGCTTTTTTGGTGTTTTTGCTCTTGGTACTCTTAGGGGAGAGCTTCATAGAGTCTCATTTCTTTTAGAATTAGAAACCTTTTCAAATCCAGAATAATTGTACACAAATAGTTTATACCATCTGTTCTTGCGTCAGCATTTCCCCTGTTTAAACAGCACTTTTTCTAATGTAGTTATAGAATACAATCATATCCCTCTTTTTGTTTTGCCTGAACATGCTGGCTAAGCTTCCTTATTCTTCCTTCCAGGATACTTCCAATCCTGGACAATCTGAGCACATTTTTACACCTGCTACTTTTTAAATTAAGATTTCTTAAGCAACAGGATCTGGCTATACTGAGTATTCCTGATTGATGAAAACCATCAGCCATAATGTTTCCCAACAATGTTTTTGGAAATATCTTGAACTGAAGCAGCATGAAGCCCATTTCTGTCAGACATACTAAATGGAAATTTCACAAAAAGTCCCACTGCCTTCAGTGGGTGAGCCATGTCTGCTATTTGTCTTCCAATATCCAAACATCATTTTCCAGTAAAAATATAATTTTTTCCCAACTATTAAAATTTTGGATCACAACAAAAGCTAGCAATATGTATTTGCAAACATTTACGAAATGAAAAGCAGTAGTACTTGTACCAGCATTGGAACGAGATCTTTCTGAGAATGAATGTTAAGTTGACTGAATTCAAAAGCAACAACAGTATTTTCTAATCATTTGAGGAATAAATTATTTGACCAGCATTTGTAACAATATATACAGAATATTTATCACAAATAAGAATTTAAGATCTCCACTGTAGTTCACATGAAGGAATTCAGACTTATCTCACTGCTGGATGCTATAGTTGGCATGAATTCCAAATTTGCAACAGGGTGGAGTATTTGATCAAAAGATCCAGAAATTTTATGTGGGTAGCCAAAGTCAATCTGTTTGGCAAAACATACAGATGATGTTTCTCTCACATTGCTTTGGTATTTTGGAAAAGTTGCAATATCAAAGAAAAAGTTTGTACTCAATGCACTGGAAGCAGTAAGTCATTAAAAAGGTGTTTTCTGAAGGAATAAGTAAGCATAGAAGACGTAGGATTTGAGGCTGCAAATAGTCTTTTTTAGTACACTCAAAGTACAAATTCTGGAAATTCAAAATTGTGCCTCCATCTGCTACACTGCCACTCTTTCAAAAGTGACAGCTGATACTTTGTACTGATTGATACAGCCTGAAGTGATACACACTTCTGATTCTGCTGAAAACTGTGCTCTTTGGAGTAGGTTCTAAACTAAGGTACCTCACTGCACTAATAACACAGGAAAAAGCTAGCAAGCATGCTTAGTATCTTCATATATTACATATATACTGGTTGAGAACAATGGAAGAATAATCCAGCTACAGGATGTTCTAATGATGGACTCTCATTTATGAGTACTTTTCTTTTTCAATGAGCAGCAACCTTCAGTGTTAGAACATGGAGTTAATTGATTTGTAACATTTTTATGGCTGGCTCATGCTTCCTGAGTAATGGCACTAATCATACTGTAAATCAGAACTGGTCCTATACTTACTAGATATGCTTGCAAAAATCTTTGAACACCTTTTAAAGACAGATTCTTAAGATGGAAGTCTCGCCACGTTTCCCTCTTGGACAGTCACTTTATTTAATCAATAGGCAGGATTAAAAACTTCACATTTTCTTCTAAAATCAAGCTGGTATTCGGTATTGGTGCAATTGCTAATGCTAACTAACATTTCTATCAGTCAGGAGGAGTCTCCATTTAACTGGAGTGACACTCTCTTGGTGCTGGAAAAGTGCTGAGGTAAATTAGCTGTCAGGATAAAATAGACGTGTGTTCAAGAAAAACGAGTTCTAATCTTACAACTATGCTTTCACTGCAATTATCATTATTGCAAGACATGAATTTACCAGTATTTCCAGCATGAAAAAGAAAGGATATGTAGACATACGATTATTGTCAAGTATCAGACAATTAACAAAATAGTATCAAGAAACCCATTTTCATGTAATTACTGAAAGTCATGTGGAACTCTCAGTATTTCTGCAACTAAGTCTATTCCTTCTCTAAGGTCTTTATACTAAAGTGTGGGTGAACTGGGAGGATTGGGAAAGTGACAGCCTATTGCCTTTGCCCTGGCTGTTGGTGTACCTCAGCACAGCTTTGATATAAAGCAAGGCAGCTCTAACCCCAGCTTTCAGGCACTGGGCAGGGAAAGCAGAACAAATAGTTTCAGCTTCAGCTTATCCAGGAACTCAAGAGGAATGAGTTATGCTGTCAGTGAAAACTGCTCAAGCCAAACAAATTTCATTTTTCATCTGTATTTGAATGCAGACATGCACAAACTTGGCATACACAAGGCACAGGAAGCGTATGTTATTTCATGAATTTATCGTCAGCAGTAGCAGTGAGATACTCCTAAAAGTAATTTGTGGGTACATTAAATGCACTCCAGCACTTGATCAGAACAGTAATGAAACGTAGAATGATATAAAATCAATCAGTGGTACCCTTCTGCCCCTCCTTGAAGTCTGATTTCAGTGGGATCAGAGTCAAGCCAGTCCATGGCATAGCTGAAATCTGTCGTAAGATTCAGATCTATCTGGACTACTGCTGCATTAGTCATGGATCTCTCTGGCCTCCCTTCTTTCCTCCTCTTCTGTGCCCACCCTGTCAGAGCTTGTGTTACTGTTCCAAAAGTGCTCCTGCTCTAAAAAATGACCTCTGAGGTCTGTTTGCTTTTCCACAGGCATGGCTCTTACTGCAGTCAAATCCTCCAAATCCAGTAGAACAGAACTGAATCTCTGAGAAGCCAAAGAATACTCCTGAAATTCCATGGTTCCCTGAAGCAAGCACCAGAGCCCAGCAAAGAAAAATTTCTCTCCCCAAAAGAACTGGCAAAGGAAGGGAGACCTAAATACCACAAATGGTCAGAAGACTCAAATCTGTACTACTTGTACTATGGGAAGGAGGAGGAGAAAGAGGAGCAAACTACTTCCTAGCATGACAGGATGATTAGAGGTATGCAGCAAGGTGAAGGGAGGGCTTGATGCTCAGATAGGTGAATAAGCTCTGATTAGAACACTTGGATGTACAGTCCAAGGAAGTCTGAGTGTGTCTGTCCACTTGTATGTACATCTGTCTGAAGTCACCTCAGTTTAGCACAGCTATCCAGTGGAAACTGTGCTGCACTGCAGCAATAAACAAACAAAGCCCCTGAGCGTTCCAGTGACTTGGGCCAACTGTGCCAGTCCCAACCCAGACATAAATAGGCTGATTTTGCATGGGAGGCGGTGCATCAATTTTGTACATTAACAGGTCATATCTCACACTTCACATGGCTGTAAGATAATGTTATTAATTTCTTTAGGGTGCTATGTTATTTGATTTAAGAAAAAATGCATTTTGATTCTATTTATATAATGTTTGCTTGCTGGTACACTGAGAAGCTTTAAGCAAAGAATCAAATTATTCTCACACCAAAAACAATGAACTAGGATGTCTTTTTTGATGAAAATGATCTCTTGTTGCCAAATGCTTCACATTTGAAGTAATGGCTTAAATCTTGGCCATGCTTCCTAGGTAAGTCTTTTCTCATAACCCCTTCAAACAGTATTTTCAAGCAGTCCTTTTACCATATTAAAACTTCACATGTAGTTGTGAGACCATATGTTTGATTTTGAGTTATGGACAAACTAGAGCATAAACAGAGCCACAGAATTCAAGGTCTCATTCTCAACTTCTAAAACTCATTGTGTAGATGCATTTGAATACAGGGGTTTGGTTTGGCCCCCCTTTGATTTTTTCTTAAATCAATTGTCTTGTTTTATTTTAAAGGTACTTTGCTACTTTTATTTTTGTAGGCACAGGGTAAAGCAAAAAGGAAATCAAATACTGTCAGAAATAATGAGGGATGCAATTCAATGCTGTCATGAGGAAAAAAAAAGTTTCAGGCTTTCTCCTTCCTTTCATATTTAAACTGAAAATACCTTTTAGTTGGATAATTTGCCTACTGTCAGTGACCAGAAGCACCTGAGTACTGCATGCAATAAAATAATGAATGTAAAGCTGACTTCCATGCAAAATAACCAGCAAAACCCATATTCCACTTTAGCTCTTAAAACAGGACTTATGTAAAATTCAAAGGGTACATCAGTTTGTGGGAGTATTTCAATAGCTGTCTACTTCCTTTAAAAATCCAGGGGACAAAAAAATCAAAATACTATTTAATTCCTTTCCCATTTATACTTTAACCACCATATTACTTCAACTTCTGAGAGACAGCACACAGCCAAGCTGGAGTCTGCAACTGTAGGTAGCACCACTGCAGTAATAAAAGCATAGTGTATCATAGAAATATTAACCTGAGAGATCATTGTATCAGGAAGCTCACATACAGATCTAGGAACTCCTGATCAAGGCTGTACAGATACATTTTGCAGTTGCTGACAATTAAAAAGAAGTTACAGCACAACAATCTAAAACAAAGCATGTCTTCAATTTTTAGCAAATCAAAAGGGATGATGTGTTTAATTTATTTTTGTTGCATTTATTTTCACTTAATTTATTTTCAGAACAATGGTTTCAAAAACATACTTCCAAATATTTAGTGGGTTTCTTTTCCTATCTGAAAAGCTTTGTTTCAAAGCGTTTCAAATACAAAACTCCAGAAATAAAAGGCTATTTATTTTCACCAGAAAACCTTACCTATACTGGAATATATTAATGAAATGCTTGCTTTCACAGTTTTTGTGAGAAAGTTCTGACCAAGACATTTTTTCAGTTCTGTTTCATTTTCACTTACTCCTTTCTGTAGATGCACAGTATCAAAACGTCAATATTTAGGTCCACAAGCCATTCAAGAATGCCAAGATGAAAGGATTCCACTCTATAACTTGACGAGTCACTTGCCTCTCCCAAACTTCTATTTAATGGGGCAAATATTTGCTCTCTTGCATCACACACAGAGTTTGAATAGGCACTTTGGGTCTGCCGAGCCAGACTGAGAAGTGGAAACCTGTCAGAGAAGTTAGATAGAACCATAGGATAGAATCACAGAAACATTTACGTTGGAAAGACCCTTAAGATCATTGAGTCCAACTGTTAACCAGTACTGTGATGCCTTTGGCAGATTTCAAAAGCTCTGCTCCAAGAGAAAGCATACAATGATGGAGAAATTTTGAAAGACAACAAGAATTAGGTTCCTGTGTGTCACTTATGCATGTAAAGAAACTGCTTCATTCACACCATGCCCTGCTGCATTTCTAATACTGGGGTGAAACAGCTAATGGCACAACTCTATCTGTAACTGCAACCTCACAACAAAAATGAAATGTAGTCATACTCATTGTTACCACATGCCTTTTACTTTCTTGGACAGAACTGTCTAACACAAAAAAATTTATTAGTTTCAATTAGCTGCTGCATCTCTCCATGGCTACGAGCATTTAGCTGACTGTACACCACAGCTTTATCTTCAGCTTCACTCATCCAACAGACACTGGAGTGAAAAATACTGCTTACTTTTGCTCTAACTGGCATGACCCCTACCTTCAAAGTAGATATTTAAAAATGTTTTGTCCTCCCCCTTCAACGAAGAGACAATCCATTACAGTGTGGGCTCTGTAAATGTTACTCAGCAAAACCAAGGTGATAGATTGCTTTATTTAGGTAGGATTTTTTAAATAATTAACTGGTTTTGGAGCACCAACACCACTGACTTTCACTGGGATTTAGACAAAAAGGCATTTGGGGGGAATTCCACGACTGCTTTTTTTTCTGCTATGCTACAGAGTAATTTTGAATCTTTTGGAGGAGGAAGGAGAAATGTGGGCATTCAAGAAAACAAACAAACAAACAAGAACAAAAGTCTCAGGAGATTTTTAAAGAAAGCAAGCTGCTTTTGGAATAGCTATTCTGAACAATTACTTATTTGAAAGTTTTTTAATACCATATTCAAAAGTTATCATTTAAATGTCTCCTTCCAGTTCTAAGAGAACAAAAGCCTGCATCACAACACCCACCAAAATAAGTCTGCCAGAGATGGCAGGGATTGCATGAGCTGCAGATATTTTCCCTTCCTGGCAAGGTGGTTGCACAATTCCAAGAATGTGTGCGGAGAGCATTTCTTCCAGTGTCTGCCTCCTTGCTGGAAGAAAACTCCCAATGCTCTACCCCGGCTGGTTCTCCTGCAGCATGGTGCTCCAGTGATGCCTTACAACTGCAGAAAGATCCCCAGGGAAGATGCTCAGATCTGTGAAATATATCATCATGCCTCCCTCAGTTTGTTATCTGTTTTCAGGGAAGTGACAGGCCCTGATCTACTTTATGAATCAATTAAAAGAAAAAAAAAAATCAAAACCACCACACAATAAAAAACCTAACCAAAAAAACAACCAAACAAAAAAACCCTTCCAACAAACTTAGAAATGAATCCCACTCTATCACTTGTCTATGTTCTGTGAGGTTTTGAGGCATTTTGCAAGTTACTGTCATCATATGGCTGGCCTAGGCACAGAAAAAACAACCCCACTTCTGGCTTGTTTAATTTCTTTGTTAAAAAGGAAAAGATATTTATGCCCAAATGAGGACATTGCTGAATCCAAAGATAAAATCTGTAGGAAATTTAAATGGAAAGTAGCATGTGTCTATCAGAAAATGAATAATTTGTAATAAATTTTGTTGTCAGGAGCTCAGGCAAACACCCATATTATACATTTTAGTAGAACACTATTTAAACATGGAAGAAATTACTCTAAGCCACAATGTATGTGCACCCCTTCTTAAATAATGGATTCTCCCTTGTAATCAGCAGGTTTAAGTCCTCTCTACCCCATTCAAACTTTCATTAATCGAGTCTACTGATGGCTTATATAAGTGAGAAAAGTTGTGTGAGGGCCACATGGCTCATTTCCACATTTTACGCCTTACACATGCACCAGTCTGACACTGTACTGATGCTGCTGAACATTTACTTGTGCAGTTCCTCCAAACAGCCTGCTCTGACAGACAGCAGGCTTTGGCCATCTTCCCCTCCACAAGTGGGAAAGGGATACAGATGTCGTTCCTACAAAGCTACAAGGTCATATGAAATCTAAACCTGGAAGGCAAAGAGAATCCAAGCAATGAAATCTCGTGTCCACTTGGATCTCCAAAAAACAAAGTTTCTATGTCAGATTCAGCAACTGATCAAAAGAATGGGTTTTTTTTTGTTTTTAAGGTTAACATTGCTGATATACAGAGACTACACACAGTCCAGTGACATGCAACTTCATCCAGTATTTTGTGAAGAGAAATCTAAATGTTGGCTCTCTTCTTATTTCAATCAGTAGCTAACAACAAGTTCTTTCTTTTCTGTCTAACCAGATCCTTCCCTTCGTCCTTCCCCCAACTGCAAGAAAACAGTGGCTGGGACGTGGGTGTTTTATTTCATTCTGTAGCAAATCTCTAAAGGAGTGCAATCACTGTGCTCTTAGGTATTTAGATTAATAAATCTGTCAAGATTTTTAAATTCCCAGGGGATGGTTTTTTTCATATTACTATTTTTTTTGTACAAGGCAAAGAACAAAGAGGACTTCATCTAGCTTAAGGAACATAGGCGTTATTGTAAAAGAAAAAAACCCAAACATAAATCTCACCTTTGCCACTGGCACATGTCTGTACTGAGGATACAACTATTGTGGAAGCTGATGAAATAAGCAACAGCTGCAACCTCTGCCCACAGAGGGCTTCGAATCTGACACTTGTGACAGACAGCCAGTGATCAAAATAATGGAATGAAAGGGTTACACCACCCTATATTGTTTACTGGACCAGCTGCTGTTCCCATGTAAGTAAACAGCAGTGGGGCCAGCAAGCCCTGAACTGTGCCACTTCCTTCCACCAGAGACCTTGGGAAGGGGTTCTGCTAATGGTGACGGGATGGAGCACTGCTAGAATATGGCTGGGAACAAGTCTGACATATCACTGAGCTCTTTCCATCTGGTATTTCCTTCATACTGGATGTATACATCTAGACAGAAGAAAAATCTATAGCAGCCATACAAAAATCAGAATCTGTTTTTAACACATAATTATTATTAACATAATATGTTTTTAACACATAATTATTAGTCCTAAGTGCTAAATCAACATCATTACATACAACTCCATTTTTATCACACAACAGATACCCTTTCAGAATTTGTTTTTTAAGAAACATTTTTTTTGCCTTAAGTTCTTGTGTTTGGTTTGTAGCCAGAGGAAATTATTTTGGGAAAGTGTAAGGCCACTTGGACAAGAGATCCCTGGGAAAGTGGACTGAAAAAAAAAAAAAGGGGCTGTCACTCATCACTTCAGAAAAAAGATTGCTTTCCCTCACTCTTTTCTTGCTTACAAGCATATCTTCAAAATCTGTGTTAGAATAAAAATTCTACAAATTACCTTTTTTATTATGTAAGAATGCACAGGATTTTCTCTCATAAGAAAAAGTACAACTTTTGGAGATGATCAACAAACAACCCCTACTACAATTTATCCATCATGGAGAGTTTAACACCTACCTACCATGTCACTCCTGTATATATAATTTGGAATTAACATCACAGCTATTTTCACTCACAGAGGGTTTATTATGCATGGGAACAGCCTACATTAATATCCAGCTATCAAGACAACAGAAACCTCCCAGAGAAAAGCCCTCTTCCACATCCACTGCAATATTGCAATTCTATCACACAAGACAAAGAAATTCCACAATCTGTGCAACCCATTTTACAGAAAGGGGGCAAAAGAAATCACATCTCTGAAAAGTATTTTCATTTCCTCAGACTAACCACACATGCCTTCTATCACCTCTCTGCCCCTAGCACATGTAGCACAGAGTTTCAGCTACAGTCAACACAGTGTAATTCAAATTTACCTTGACTGAGCCAGATATCAGCTTTCAAGAACCATCTAAAGACTTAAGTGCCATTCAATCCTCTCCAGGTTTTTATAAACACTGGGCCTGGAAAATCTTCCTTTATGGGCTATTTTAGACCAAGAAGGAAAAGAATGCAGAGTATTTCTATTTCTTACCCAGAAGACACAGAGTGCCTAGTTAGTCTTTCTGCAAGAAGGGTCAGCTTGATGCCTTTGCTTGGTGGCATCTCTGGCATTCAGACACAAGGAAAAAGGTCATCTTTTCCCTCTAGCCATTTCCAACAATTTGTTGTGTTGGGGCTAGGAAATTGTAGCTCAGTGTAGACAAGGGCATCAGGCTCTCAGAGGTTTAAATAGAGATGGAATCTCTGACATGGAAGGGATTTCAGTGCAGGCAAGGAAGGATGAAGGCATAAGATCGATACAGGCATACGAACATCTTAATCTTTCTACAGTTTTTCCTGCACACGTGAAAAGGATAAAACAAATAACATTTCCAAGTGCCCTAAGGTGGTTCCCTAGTGACAGGCCTACCTCCTCCAACAGTCAAGGGTCTCACAGCCAAACTGGACAAGCTGGGAAACGCTGCCCTGTAATCCCCAGAACCCAGCAACTGGGACACGTGGTTATGCCCAGAGCAAGGCCCACTGAGAAGCCAGAGTAGACTCAGAGAAGTGTAAAACACTATTTATTTTGTAACTGTGCCACAACATTACATCATCCCCCTTATTAAAATCTTATATTGCCCTTAAATGTAATTTTCTTACATGCTCAGTAATGCTTTCTTACACTGCTTCAGGCTCAGCAGTGAGCATTCATATCTAGGTGTACCTGCACTGCAAATAGAAACTCTGCAAATACCCCCAGATGTACAGAAGTTCAAGTATTTCTCTCTCTTCTGAATACTCACTGGTTTAACTATATTTTCAGTGACATTTTCACTATTGTAATGATTCCATAAACACATTTTTAGGATTCTTGCCAGGGCTTTTCTTACACTAAGTGCTTACATGTGTATATTTTTGTGCATGCTTGTTTTTATAATAAACTTTCCAGTATACTATTCTTTCTGACTGCCTGATGGTCAGGAATGACTGTCCTGCACTGAGTTTTTTTTCTCTACGAGGCTTTTCAGCAACACAAAAAATTATATCCAGATGAATTAATTGACTCAGCATTTGTTTTGTCAGCTTCTTCCCTACCTTAATCAGGCCTCTATACACATCACTGTGCACAAATATAAACTCCAGGTGTAAGTCAGAGTACATGTCACAGGCCACTTCACAAGCCTGCAATTATGGATGGAGCAGGTACCCTGCACTTTGCCTCCCAGACCAGAATACTTCACCCAGAGAGCAATGGATATTGGGTGAGGCCCACAAATTATTATCTGGAGAAAATGACAGCCAAGAAGGGTTACAGTAGTGGCCCATAAAACCATGACTGTTACAGGGAAATTATGATAGCTCTTCATTGTCTCTTCCACACAAGAATTATAGGGCAAACTTGTTGTTAAAATTCAAATTCTTTGGGTGGCTCTGGCAGCAATAAGAAAATAAGCATCAGTTTTAAGTGAACAAAAAATTGAATTGCAGATACAACTGGAAGTTCAAATATATTTGAAAATAACCTAAGTTTGAACAGGGGTTGAGATGGATTATCTAAAGAAATGTCTAAATTTATGGCATAAACAAAGGTGCAAAAAGTTTTAGTTTTTAAAAAAATGTTTCTCTTGCCAATGTTTGATTGGCAACAGACAAACCATGAGACAGTTCAATTAAACAAAAAATGTCCAACTTATCTTGTACTGCTAAGACATCTCCACAAGCAGTCACACACATGCACACAGTAACTCTGAACCACAGCAGTTTATAATTTACTTTATTCTACAAATTAAGAGAGTATTGGATGGTGACTCAGCAACAAATATAGGGTTTTGTAAAAATTTTTTATAATTGTTTACTTCTGATACTGGCTCTGATTCCCCATTTTATACCTGTATGCCTCATAATTAGGATATTAATGTGAAAAGCCTGGTTTTGCAGTACCCCACTCATCTACTGGAAGTCTTCATATTAGCTAAGACCCAGGACTTGCACACCAAGCCTGCTTTCTTCTCTTGCTAAAAGCAGCAATGTGCCATCACTGGAATCAAACTTATTATCTAGATGGTTAATAAATTTCTCTCCTAACATCTATGTTATTAATTTACCAGGATAGTAATCTGATTTGTTGGAGGGGTGAAATCACTTCAGGAAGAAGAAGGAAATGGAAAGGTAGGGGAAAGTGTCATTTAGAAATTGTAGCCTTTTTTTTTTTCTTTTCATCCTAGTATTATGGGATTTATCTGATTTCTGTGATATTGAAAGATAATGTGAAGTGGCATAATGTTTCTATAATATATTAAAATATAATTTGGAAAAGACCTTCAGCATATATTTTCTTTTTCCAAGAACCACATTACTCTTTATTGACAGCTCTACCAACTGGCATAAACTGGAAACAAGGGGCAACTGGAAACATACAGAAACATATAGAAATAGATAGACACGGGAGACAGCAGAAAACAACCACACATTTTAAAATGAAATTAATGTGAGAAGAAATAATATGAAACATGAGGATTGAATACATGGGAAAACCTGGAAATATTAATGCTGAATGATTTAGAAGGAAAAAAAAATACTGAGAGTGGCTGGATAGTTCATAGGAATAACTTAGACCCTTTTAGTTCAGAATTGATCCCTGAACAGATCAGCATTCAAAATTATTTAAGTAACTTTTTATGTATGTTCCACTTTATAGACTGCACACAAAATTTTCATAACCACAATGGCCCTGAGTACATACTCCCCAAAGCATGCAATGTCATTTAGAGTGTTTGATACTGATTCTCACACTGGGTAACTCCCAGTGCAACACAGAAGTCTCTAAAGTTGACTGTACAAATGTTCCAACACAAACAGACTAGTTGGGATCCTTCTGCAAACAAACAATTTACATGACATCAAACTCTGCTTTTTGTTAATCCAAATTTTGACCTCTTGTTCATTTGCCTTTTCCTCTTTGTAATGTGGTTTTACGTACTTCTGAAGGCTTTTAGTGTCCCCCCTAAATTCTCTCTTTCAACCAAACTACTCAAGCTCTCCTACATTCCTCATAGGTAAGAAGTCACAGAGCTCTGATTATTCTTCTTGCTGTATTCTAAATCCTCTTCCCCTGTAGAATCATATCTTTAGAAGCTGGGTGCCTGAAGTGGGCCCTTGTCAGCTCTGTGGAGAATAGTTTCTTATGCAGAATGACACCTTTTTGCAGAAAGCATCATGTTTTAAAAGTACTGTGTGTTATGTGAACAAACAAATGCAAACAGAGAAAAGGTGGCACCCCAAATACTCAGATGGTAAAAGCCAGAATTGGTCTTTTTTGGTTTAAATAAACTAATTTTCTGTCTCTGGATATCCATAATCTTATGCTTTAATTTTGTTCCAGCTGTATTGGTAAGCACCAACTGAATGACAATGAATAATCAATCAACAAGAATGCACTGAACCATTTCACTGCTGCACACATATCAGTGCATGCTGGTTACATTGGAAGTTTTTGAGTAAAAATTAAAATACTCCACCTAAGGAACAGCAGGGTCATTAATAGTTGGGGAGGTAAATTAAGAGCTATAAGCCACCTCTGTAATGACTCACTATTTTGCATCAACCCAGTATAAGCACAGCTACATATATATATATATATATATATATATATATATACACACACATATATATATATGCATGCATACATAAAAACCTCCACAATCCCCAATGCTAAATCAAATAATTACATAGAAACAACACTCAAAACCTATGTTCATTCTTATCAAAAGGTCACAGATTCTTTCCTCATATATAGTATAATTTATTCTCAGTTGTCTTAGGAATGTGGAAAATACTATGACATGAAATGTTATTTGGGAGCATTAAGAAAGTTAAATGTTTATATTCAGTAAACGCCCTGATCCTTCTTCTGTAGCCAGTGTGCACAGTGCATATATTTTAAAATGACAGATTTAAATATAACTGCATTCCCATTTTACTTACTAGCCAATCTACAGACTGTGACTGGTTCCCAACTCTCATTTTTAAGTAAATAAATTAATACATATGCTGGAAGTTCCTCTACCAGACAGTCACGCTTGGATTACACTGTTCCCTTGCCTAAAGATCCCAAGTTCAGTCAAAAAAGGAAAAAAAAAATCTCTTGAGGATCCTCCTATTTCCCTCTTCTCAGAAGTCTGGAAAAAAATATGCTGAAGGAACATGAGCTCAGATTTGTACATGAGGCCTTATTTTTTGATTGACAATGAATATTATATAGGTATGTTAATGTTACGGTTTTTTGGCAGAATTTCTACAGAACCTAAATATTATACAAAAATTCTGCCTGAAACACTTCTACTTGAGCAAATATATTTGGACTGCGCAGTGCCTTTCCAAAATTTGCCCTTCTAGTATTTTTTAGGGAGTTTTTTTAATGTAAGAGATCAATAAATTTGTTAGCAAAGTTTACCAAAATTTTAGCAACTTCAACAATGGGACTATGACCCATCGTAGGGATCTTATTTACAAAAATAACCCCCAACAAAAAAGAGCACAAAGTTCTCCCTAATAAGAAAAGAAATTAATAAGACATCTCTGAAGTAAAGCCATATTTGAATCCTCAAGCTGCAATTTTGGAAAGTTGTAAACTCTTAAAAAAAAATTATGAAAAAAACCACAGGATCAGCAAATTTCTGGAGCGTTATCTGACGTTGGCTCTGTCTTGTCTCCCTCTGTGGATTATTCCATAGTCAGAAGCTTTGATCAAGTCCACCTCTTCGCTAGTTCTCATGAACTTCACCCTGAAATTTGCTGTTCCAGAATCATAAAGTTGGCCTACAGAGACACAGCTTGGAAAGACCTGATGGAAACTGGTCCTCATGAACTGAACACCATGAAAAAATAAATGAAATCACTTTTTGCTCTTACCACACTGTGGTTTTTGCTGTTACTGTACTAGTTCACCACCTGCAGTATAGAGGGAAGAAAAAAATAAAATGTTTTTTACTGGGCAGAGGAAGTGAGTTTAAGAATCAGAGTGTAAGCCAAAAAGTGGTAAGAAACTTTAAAACAATTTTAAGCAAATTGTGACAAACCTAGACTACATTAAAAAAAGAGTGCATTACATAGCCTCCAAGTTGCCTGCAACTTCATCCCAGTTCGATTTCTGTTGTTTACCATAATTAAAGAAACACTAAAAACTTTCCTTTGCTTCAGGCAACATGACTGTGTTTTCAAAATACATCCAAGTGTACCCTCAGTCAGTTCACAGACAACACCAAGTCAGTGAGTGTTGATCTGCTGGAGGGTAAGAAGGCTCTGCAGAGGGATTTGGATAGGCTGGATTGATTGGCTGAGACCAGTTGTATGGGGTTCAATAAGGTGAAGTTCCAGGTCCTGCACCTGGGTCAGAACAACCCCATGCTACAGACTGGGAGAAGGGTGGCTGGGAAGCTGCCCAGAGGAAAAGAACCTGGGGGTGCTGGTCAACAACAGCTGAACATGAGCCAGGGTGTGCTCAGGTGGCCAAGAAGGGCAATGGCATCCTGGCCTGGATCAGGAATAGTGTGGCCAGCAGGACCAGGGTAGTGATTGTCCCTCTGTGCTTGGCACTGGTGAGGCCACACCTCAAGTTCTGTGTCCAGTTCTGGGTCCCTAAATTCAGGAAGGATGCTGAGGTGCTGGAGCATATCCAGAGAAGGACAACAGAGCTGAGGAAGAGTCTGGAGAACAAGCCTTACGAGGAGTGGCTGAGGGAACTGGGGGTGTTTAGTCTGGAGAAAAGGAGGCTCAGCAGGACCTTATCACTCTCAACAACTGCCTGAAAGAAGGGTGTAGTGAGGTAGGGGTCGGTCTTTTCTCTCAGGTAACTAGTGATAGGATCAAAGGAAATGGCCTTAAATTGTGCCTTAAATGTGTTTAGATCGGTTATGAGGAAAAAAAATCTTCATGGAAAGGATTGTCATGCCCTGGAACAGGCTGCCCAGGGAAGAGGCTGAGTTGCCATCCGTGAAGGTACTTAAAAGATGTGCAGATGTGGCACCTGGGCACAGGGTTTAGTGGTGGGCTTGGCAGTGCTGGGGTACTGGTTGGACTTGATGACCTCAGAGGTCTTTTCAAACCTAAGCCATTCTGTGATTCTGTGTTCTTCCACCAGTTCGCCTTACCTTTGAGATGCCAACAGAAGAAGAGCTCAGCACATGACTGTGTCGTGATTTTCTTTCTTCTGTAATACTACGCAAACAAATTAATATGAAAATGTTCTTAAAGAAAAATTATGGAAAAAACCAGCTGATAGTTCCAAATCATTAACAAAGTACATATAACAATGTCCTCCTCATCCAAAACTACTCGTCATAACAGCCTGAGAAAGAATGCAGTCATAGTATTTCCTCCAGCACCAGAGAAGTAGAGAGAATCCTATGAGAAAGTTATTTCCAGCATCTCTGACTTCCACTGACTATCCAAACCAAAAAGTGAAAAAGGACTTACCCCAGAGTTTCTCTGGAATGGATATCTGGTTAGACAACATTTTATGAGGCAAAATTGTGATAAACCATGGCACAGACATGCAGGATAGCACATTTGTCAGCATTTTACACCAAATTTCTCTTCACTGAGTGGTTCTTTGTTCAGAGCTACCTCAGCTTTGCTGCATGGTAAGAATATGCAGAGTTGTCAAGCAGCAGCTGACTTGCCAAACAAACTACTTCCTTCTACAGTCAACTGTGTACATCCAGTTCATATCTGAAGATCTCTGGGAGGAATTACTCTGGAACTGTTGCTGGGAAGCCTAATGGAGCTACAGAGAACTGACTCCGTCAATTTAGAAAAACAGAAAAAACCACAACACACGAAAACCCAACCAAAAATATACAAATAAAAAGCTTCTTTAATTCACATAAACTTCATCTGATGTCTATGGGACAAAATGATTTTGGCTTAGAGCTTATTCAAATGTTAACAGTAACATACAAACATTTAACTGCTTGAAAAGAAGTAACACTTGTTCACTCCATCCAGTCCAACATAAATAGAAATAAATGCTTTAGGATATGAAGGGCCTTTGCATTTGGATGGAGTAGAAAGGCTTTCACACAACACACTATGCTGAGAGCTAAAGCTTCAGTAGTTCAGCCTGCCTTTTCTTGTTGCAAGTGTATGAATGACAGATGCTAGAAGAGTCCTTGTACTTTGGTAAAATAAACAACCCTGAACTGAGCATTCACAGAAATAAAACAATGTCAAGTTATCTACACTTTAAAAAATTTATAACACTGAGTTCTGACATGGAGATGGGACTACAAGCAGTTTGATAAAGAGTCTTAAAGTATTCTAGTGCAAAGAGACACATTGTTAGAATAGCATAAGTCTATGTATCTCCCATAGGAGAATGTAGGGTCTGTACTAGATGCATTACTCTCCCTCTCTGGCAGTGGAAGCACACTGCTATTAAAAAGATAAGATAATTATGGATGCCTCACCCCCCCGACATTAATATAATTGGTCCGCAGTAGGAGAAAAATTCTGTGAAAGAACATGAAATGTTCTTTCCTCTTACCAAAGTTCCTCTTAATATCTAGGCAAAAGGGGGATTGGAGATGAGGAAAACTGGAAAATCCTTTCTGCAGGTTCATTGCTTGGTTGCCACTGAAGTCTCTCGAAGAGACGAACACAAGTGAAAAACAAGCTTACTAGCACCATCTTAAATGCAAAAGGTCTTGGTTAAGCAAGTGGTGAACTTATTGTCCTGTCATTGGTCTAACATTACTGAAGGCATTAATTAAGGCTACCTAAAGCTTTGGATAGATTAAATAAAAATAGTAAATACTGATCTGACTCCACCTACATGAACAGTATGAGAATGTATTCATTATGCAAAATGAGACAAGTTTATAAAACCAAAGAAATTGTTATGAACTTAAAGAGTTGTCTGAATTTCTACAGTTAGGAAAAGGCCTTTGTCCAGAATATAATACATAGAAATGACCATTTTCTATTAATTGTTTCAAGGTAATGTTTTGAATGTTCACAAGAAAAGAGGGGTTTTTTCCAGATGAAATGCCATGGCAAAAGACGAGATCAAAGTATCAATTTGGGAATACATGTAGAAATGCTGATGTGTCATGAAGCATTCATTTTTTATTCCTTTTCTCCTCCTGGTGAACATGGTGGCAAGCAAATTTCTTACTCAGTAATAAACCAACACTTCGAAAAATCTTAAGAGTGCTGAAATTTATGTGGGTGTTGTATCTGTTCACCAGCAATGTCAGAGGAACTTTTCATCCATATCAGAACTTCTTTTCATGTAGCTGCTGCCCAGCAGCAATGATTTCAGTGGCTTCCTGTGAAAGATCAGAGACACAAGCTGGACAGAGCACTCATGTCTTCATCATCTTGCTAATATGAACTCAGAGGACTTGTTTCCAGAGCTGACTGCTCTTTTAGAAGTTCACTAAAGTACTTCGTTCTTAAATAAAAGGGGGGGTGGGAGGGCAGGAAGAAAACTAAAGTAGGGGAAAAAAACCCTGTGTTAGTCCTTCACTTACATGAACTTAGCCTATGGTTCTTGGGAACAAGTTAACATTGTTTAATGTCTCTAAAAGAGAGCAATGGAAACACTGAACCAAAATCAGTAACTTGCAACTTAACTGATTGCAACTTAATATATAATAAAAATAACGGAACTGGTGAAAGATTTGCAAATGTCATTGAGCTGACAGGCTCTCTGCTAAGCACTCCAAAGGCCATGCTCTGATCTATTACAGCAAAGGAAGAAGACTGAAATAGAATGAAGGATTGAAAAGCAACTCTACCAGAATCTGTGAGCATTGCCAACCATGTCTCTGCTCAAGCTCCTATTTTTCCACAGGACAACTGAGAGCAGAAGCTGGCCTGCTTCCTTCACACCACACTCTCAGGAGTTAGAATAAAAAGTACTGTGTTTCCCCCAACACTAAAATTTGATGCAATTTGAAGAAAATTAGGGCTGTTGCTATAAGATCTATTTTTGCCAGTGACTAAATATGCAATGAAACTATGTTTTTCCCAGTCCTGAAGAAAAAAATGGTTATGATGTTTGGAATTAAATTGCTATGGTTTAGTGATTTTCTCATATTAGGCAGTTTGAGCATTAATGAATATGAAAAATTTAATTCTGTCTCTATACGGCTTTTTTTTTGTGCAGAAGGGAAAATAATTTATTAATGATGTAACTAGGATATCAAAATAGTGTATTATTTCAAAATTCAGTAATTGTGTAGTCACAAAGTGAGCAATATCTGTGAGATAAGGCATAAGACCCATGTGGTAGAGATGGATTAGAAAACATGAACATTTTTATTCAAGTTCTGCTTGACTCCCTTTTTAACTTCAGTGTCACTGAGCCAAGTATTTCCTTTGATCATAAATATATTTTCCCAAGGATGCTATATTTCATTTGAAACAGGGCACAAATTATCTTTCTAAAATAATAAAAAAACCCAAACCCTATACAATCTTTTGGCAGAAAGTTTTAAAAGAACATATATTACAGACAAAATGTGTGCCACTTGGCTTCATTAAATAAAATTTCAGGAAGCTTATTTAAAAGAAAAATACTCAAAATGCACACACAGGATGCATAACACTGCCACCAAGCACATTCTGGTGGAACTGAAGACAAGTCTTATTTAATCCCCAATCATGTGTTAAAGGTTATGACTTCCGTGTTTTATCTTGTTACTTCTCAGGAATGGACAAACCCTAGATTTGAATACAGGGACAATTTATGCTTTGCTCATCCTCTGGGCCAGTGTCCCAGTCTCTGAACTGACACACATCTAATCTGAACTCTTGTACAATATCACCTGAGTGGAAACTTGCTCAGTGTCTTTGTACAGCAGCATAATTAGGAATCTTAGAAGATCTTTAATTGAATCAATCCCTGCTTGAAGAAGGGTCAGTCATGAAGCCACACCAGGCTGCTCAAGGTTTATCCACTTGGCTCTTGAAAGCCTCCAAAGATGGAGCCTGCACAGCTTCACCAACAACCAGTTCCACTGTCTGATTGCTTTTAAAGGGAAGAAGCTTTTCCTTGTATCCAGACACACCCTCCTTTCTTTCATCTTAGGCCTGCTGTCAATTGTCCTTCCACCACCATGAAGAGCCTGTCTCCACCTTCTTAATAACCTCCCCATGGGTACTGGAGGCTGCTGCTTGACAGACCCCCAAACCCAACTGTTGCCAGGCTGGATGAGCCCCATTCCTGCAGCCTTGCTTCCAAGAGCACGTGCAGCAGCCCCGGAGATGACGTCAGTGGCCCCCCACTTACCCTGACCCAGTTCACTGGCATCTTCCTTGCACCAGGAGGATCAACACTGGACCTGATCTTCTAAAAATGGCCTAGTAAGTGCTGAGTAGAGGGGGATAATCGCTTTCCCAAGCTACCAGCTGTGCTCCTGTTATTACAGTCCAAGATAATGTTGTCCTTCTTCGCTGCCACAAACTGGCTCACATTCAGTTTGCTGTCTAGCAAGACTCTCCCAGTTTTAGCAGAATTGCTTCCCCAGTCAGTGAGCTCACAGCTTTTCTGTGTTCAATTTGGCCAATGCTGTATCATACACCTTCCAGAAAAACTGCCAGTCTTTAAGTTAACGCTGCAAAGAATTGCTCCATTAAAAAAATATGCTATCTTTATTTTCCGTTTTGGTATGGCAAGCATCAACATCAGCTAGAGAATCCCAGTGGAAATTCCAGAGCTGACACACAGACAAAGGAATTTAGTAAATATAGGAGATAAATGATGCATTCGTAGGCTGGATTGATTGAACTGATACTAACAGCTTTGGGCTGTATTCCCTTTTCACTGGTGGACATAACAGAAGACATCCAAAATGGCATTAGTTACAGCTACAGTATGGTCTGTATCAATTCTTTTCTCTTTCTTTTTTCAATTCTGCCTCTATCAGATTATGTGCTAAAGAATGAACCTTGTAATACTAGAGTAAACACTGTTTGAGGTAGACATGTGCTTCCTCCACACGCAGCCAGGCCCTGGGTGTATGCTCATCTACAATGCAAGATCTGCATTTTCAGAATGTATCCTGATTCTGTATCCTACACTGGATGGCATACAGTGGTTTTGTAGCCAGACCATCCAACGGGCACTCATCTACAGATAAAAATCTGAAAGGCAATATCAGACAGATTCTCAGTATCATGCAGAGAAAACTTTTGAGAACTGTTCACTCTCTCCCATTACTGTCTCCTCTAAGTATATGAATCTACTGTTAAAATAAAAACCACCAGCCAACAATACTCTATAAAAACTGCAATACTGTCACATTTAATTCTTTAAAAGGCAAACTTGCTGGAAAGACTTTGAATAAAACTTACAATGATGGGAAGCATGACAGAGGACAGAACGTTGCCTGAAACCACAGGTTAATAAAATACACCACTGGTGAAATGGAGACATTGTGTGTGTCTGTGGTCCTACAGTCCCACAGTCAAATAAGATGCAAAGAAGAATATATTTACATGAAGGTTGCATAGGGTAACAGAAATTTAGGCTGTTCAGAAAAAATGTTTTTATATTAACAACCATCAAAACAAAACTCTGAAATGTTTTCCTCTTCCCTGAATCACAAATTTTTTACATTTACAGCTGAAATTTGGAAGTTTTAACTTTTACCTCACAAGTTGCTATTGCCTATGTTATCTCACTTTATATTAGGAGGTCTCCTAATACTTTTTTGGGTTGTGTTTAAAAACAACGTTGACACCTTGATCTTGATAGCTTATCTTCTGCCATCACCATGTTATCCAACTGTTTGGGGACCCTCCTCCTCTGATAATATTGTCAAGCAGCAAGTAGCCACCTACCCGAGCTACTGCTGTGATGCTACATAAATGGCCATTTATTTCCAAAGGTTCAACCTCCCAATCTACCCATGGTGATTCTTTCCACTGCCAACACACTAGGCCACATTATTTCAGCTCTGTCACATTCAGGGCAAACTGAGAGTAATCAATTCCTTTATGGAACAAATGCAGGAATTTTGGCTCATCTCCTTTTAAAAGACCTAGAGTGAAATGCATGTCAGTTGTACAGCTATAGTTTTAACCCGTCTCTTAAGGATGATATTAACAATTGCTCTTTGCCATACATTTTGTATGCCAGAACTAATTTTACTTCATAGAAGACTCTATTACTAAACAAATTTATTAGAAGACACATTGAAAAGAAAATGTGCAGTGTTCTCAAAAGTGTGATAAAACCATCTAACCAAGTTTGAGTACTTCATTAATTCCCTTTCTAACAGTTCTGTTCTACACTATGGGTATAGCCCTACCATCAAGTAAAGCAAGTACCTGATACAGATTTTGGAAAGGACAGGCCACCTCAAACAATTCTTTGAAGCTCATGGCAAACCAATCCAGATATACTGAAGCAAGAATGAAGCAAGAGGGCTAGAGCACTGAAGGATCTTCTTGAAAAAGTATTTATTTTTAAAAGGCAGCTGGAAACTGAATGTTTGGACATCACTCCTGGTCATAGGAACATGACAACCTTTCTTGCCATGTGTCCACATTGAATTTACTGTCCAGCCTTGCAGTGTGCCCTGAAATCTAGTTGATCATATGATGACCTAATTCAAATTTCTCACGGATATTTTGGTGAAGTTTCATCTACTACAAGTCTCATTACAGAAGATAAGTGTTGCAGGGACCAGAAACCCACAGGCCCTGGGACAGGGCAACCATGGCTGTGTATACAGACTGGGGAACAAGAAGCTGGAAAGCAGCCCTGTGGAAAGGGATCCCTGGGGTCCTGGTCAATGGAAAGCTGAACCTGAGTCAGCAGTGCCCTGGCAGCCAGGAGGGCCAACCCTGTCCTGGGGGCATCAGGCACAGCATCGCCAGCCGGGCAAGGGAGGGGATTGTCCTGCTCTGCTCTGCACTGGGGCGGCCTCACCTCGAGTGCTGGGGGCAGCTTTGGGTGCCACAATATCAGAAGGATATAAAGCTGTTAGAGAGCTTCCAGAGGAGGGTAATGAAGCGGTGAAGGGCCTTGAGGGGAAGCCGTATGAGGAGCAGCTGAGGTCACTTGGTCTGTTCAGCCTGGAGAAGACCGAGGGGAGTTTTCTCACGACGGCAAGTGCAGGGGAAGGAACTGGTCTCTTCTCTGTGGTGACCAGTGACAGGGCCTGAGGGAACAGCCTGAAGTTGTGTCAGGGGAGGTTCCGGTTGGGTATTAGGAAAAGGTTCTTCACCCAGAGGGTTGTTGGGCACTGGAACAGGCTCCGCAAGGAGTGGTCACAGCACCAAGCCTGCCAGAGCTAAAGGAGTGTGTGGACAATGCTCTCAGGTACACGGTGTGACTCTTGGGAGTGTGGGGCCAGGAGTAGGTCTTTGATGATCCTTGTGTGTCCCTTCCAACTCAGAGAATTAATATTAATAATTCTATGAAGTCTCTGCATAATGTTGTAACCTCATCAGGTAATCCTCCATATAATTGCATCATGATGGTGCTTTAATAATCATTAATATAGGTCTAATACTTTCTATCCACGTTACGTGTTGGTAGGTCTATTAAACACTTGTAAAGTGCTTTAAGAGTTCCCAAAGGAAGGAGATAAGGAAAACTTCTTTAATTATCTCTTCTAGAAGTATTAAAAGGTAAGGCTATCCTTGAGTCTGCAGTACAGTACGACACGTGATCAGTGCACACAACCCATGGAGTAGGGAAGAGTACTGACTCACTTCTGAGAATTGAAGTGGTGCTTAGCACCTGCAGCTTATGGTCAGGAGTTAAAAAAACAAACAAGAATATATCAACATACAGCTAGTCCTTTACATTTAAACTTTTCTTCCCAAGAAAATAAAAAAGAGAACTTGATCTCTTGAAGGTATGGAGTTTATAGAAGTATGCACTGATTTTTAGAAGGGGCCTACAGAAAGCTGAGCAATTTTGAGAGAGCAGAGCAGTTTAATCATCACATAAGGACATGGGTACCTATTTACTCTCTAATTTCTGAAAATTCTCAACCTAGATTTGTCCAAGTACAAAATCATCTGATTATTTAGATGCTAGCTGAGTAGAATTCCGCTTTATGTACATCATTTAGTCAGTTGAACCACTACCAGGTGCCATAACTGAACTAATTACATAAGCTTATTGCAGTGAGTGGTACCCTTTCTTTCCCTATTCCCATGTTTTAATTACTTCTTGTAGCCTTCCTAAAAGCATGCTGTAATCTCTTCACAGCAGAAACTCATTCCTTAATGAGAACTGTAAAAATACTTTGGGTGCTGCAGAAATAACAAAATAACATGAATTCTTTTCCCAATTAGTTGCAATAATGTAGAAAATGCCCTAGCGAACAGCAAATCAATACCTGTGAGAAATACTAGCAATTCAACCAATCCTTTTCAGCTTGATGATTCCAAATCGCAGAGGCTACATCACCACGGTTATGCAGCTTCTTTTGTTACATAACACTGTCATCCAAGTTGATGGGTGCTTGACTTGTAAGCCTTTTTCTAAAAAGACAGGACCAAATCAAGTCGTATGTAACTAAGAATATTCTGATCAACTCACTCAGTACTGCTTTTTTTAATTAAAAAAAAAAAAAGTATAACTCCTTAACCAGTTATCAGTTTGGCCCTTTTGTGAAAGATGCAGTAGATACCATATCTCATCTCCACAAGCTCTGCAACAAACTCAGTTATCTCAACTCTGTAACTAAGATACTCATTCATTTTTCTGCCTGGTCCTTCCCAGATTTTAAGTCAGGATGCACTTCTAGAATCTCCCTTAATTGCACACTACTGCTCCCCCCTTCCTGTTCTATCTTTCCAGCTTTCTCCACTCACTACATGTTCCAATATGACACAGGATTTACTCGTGTATTATGGAAAATAATGCAGGCCCAGATGCCTCATGCAGAAAGATGTGGAAATAGAGAATTAGTGTATTTGAGATGGGTACAACTGTTGCACCTGCAGGAGCCAGTGTCTGGAATTTGTGCCATCAACTCTTCTGAGTGGAAAGCAATGAATGAGTTAAACTGAACAATGAATGATTTTACACAGAAACCACCAGGAATGCATATTCCTACTGGTTTGTCTTTTTGGCTACATTTGCCTTTTGAGAATACCAGTTGGGAAAATTGTTTAGAACTCAAACACAGTGAACAATAAAACTGCTCTGAACTAAACTGCTAGAAAGTCAGTGTGTAGATGGAACATGTTACAGCTGTGTCAAGAAAAAGCTGTGTGGCTCAGCAAAAAAGAAACTTAGGAGGGTTCCGGAGCTGAGATGCAGTAGACATTTGGAATATAAAGGAAGTTCAACCCCTGAGAAAACAGACAACTTCAAAGATCAAGGGGCTGATTCTTCATAGCTATGCCTTTTAACACTGACCTTTCTGATAAAGACTTTGCATTAGTATCTCACTGCTACAAAAATCCTTCCAAAGGACAAAGTGAGACCTAGTAGCATTGTAACTACAACTGGAATAATTCAGAGATTCAGAATTAGAAAAATAAATACAGTAGAAAATCTTTAGCTAACTACAGATTTACAGAAGAAAAACAACCCAACCAGCAAATAAATCCAACACTATTTCTCATGTAAATGCCATCCAGCTTGCTTTTCCTCCCTCTGTCTGTCCCCAAAGAGCAAAAACCTACTCTACAATGCCTTCTGAAGGCTGTCTGCCTGCTATCCTCACTGCCCACCTACCGTAGGGAGCAGCTCCTCCCACCTGCACATAAAAGCCAAGTGCATGCTACCAGCAGCAGATCAGAGCACTTTCTCAGTCCTCCACTGTTTTGAGCCAGTGATCTTCTCTCCTTGGATCTTGTGTACTCAAGGTAAGATTACTGCTACTTCAGGTTTCTGTTCTAACCAGCTATTGTGAGGAAGTCTTAATGTGAACTCTAGCACTGCCTTGCTGGGTGGTGCTGGCTCCCCCCCGCCTTTTTTTTTTTTTCAGATGTAGTGTCATCTGACATTTAAGTTAGTAACAGTCTGTTGTTTTAGCAATGAAATAAAAACAGATCTCACTGGGAAACACTGTGGCTGGGAAAAGGTCTTCTCTCCCTTTCTGATTGATTTTGAAGAGATTAGTATATCCAGACCAATTATAACAATTTATTATCCCTCTTAATAGTCTCCTTCTCAGTCCAGTCAAAGTTATCAAAAAAATATCACTGTAAAGCTTCCTTAAATTCTGTTTGAGAAAAAGACAATGCTTAGTGCTAATTTAAGGAAGGAGCTGGGTTTTATTGCTAATACCATTTACTAGCCAGGTTGAGACAATCATGGGACTGAAGTGCATCTTCACAGGTTTCATTGCCTTTAAAAAAAGTGTGATGGAACTTAAGCCCTCACAGAAGCACAGTAATAAGACTGATGGAATTCATTATCTGGTACCAAATATGCTTAAAGTACGTATTTTACAAGCAAACTTCTGTTCACACAGACCTTGTGTCTCTATGAAACTTTTAGATCAGCTTGTTTATATTTTATCTACAGTTTTCCTAGATAGGCATTTCTAGCATTAGAGGAAGGAATAGTTAAGTGCCTCAGAGACAGCTACTGAACAGTTAAAACATTTAAAAGTGGTTTCAAAACTGTATTAGCATTCCCATCTGTGCATCTATCCATCCTCACAGAGATGAATCTATTACTGACCAGTAGCAGTTTCTTACGTTGTGTGAGTCAGTGCACTTTTAACACACAGTCAGTCACCTGTTTAAAGAAATTCCACCACAGAAATCCTAATCCTAGAATGCCTCTCTCCAGTGCTCAGAGAGGAAGGAAAGCATGAGCTACCAAAAGCAAGCAGTTAACACTGTAAATACATAATACATTCTTCAGTTAAATAGTGATATTCTCTTCTTAATGTCTAATTGCCTTTTTTGGTCTTTAAAAATACAAAGTCTTCTCTAAAAAAGAATTACGTCCACATCTAACTGTACTCAAATTAGCTGCAATATTTTAAGCTATAGCACTGTATAACAGCAGAACTCCGCTCAAAGTAGCCTTTTCTGCATACTGTATCTAAGATTTTTTTCTGTGTTTTATATGCTATCTATTCTAACTAGTGGGGAAAGGAAAACATTGCCTTCAGCTACTTGCCTACAAGATTACATAAGTATCTTTAAAAAAACCCAAACAACAAAAATCCAAAACCCAAATAAATTGAACTATTCAAAAAACAAAGTACAGTGCTTTCTATAGCAAACTTACAGTCAAGCTGTTTTTACATCCAGGTAGTTCATATCAATTGCCCATGGAAGACAGGAATAGAGCCCAATGGTTTTCCTCATAACTGGCACTAACTCTGACCTAAAAAATTTTATTTCTTAGTTAACATCTGATTTTTACAGCAAACCTCCCCTTTCCAAAAACACCCGTTCCAAAACACAGATATGTGATTATAAGTTCAATGCATACAGAATTTAGGTCTACAGTGCGGCAGTAAAATCTCATTTGTTCACACAGAACTTTACTCTGTCGGATAAATCAAGAATTTTAATAGAAAAGATTTCGTGGGGAAAAAAATAAATAATGCATTTGCCACAGGAAATGTGTATATAACAAAATACCTTTTATTAAAGCCTGCTGTGAAACGTAATGTTTTGGCATTTGAAAAATGGATTGCAGGACGTATTAAGAAAACTCTATTCAAAGGAATTAATCTAATTTAGAGCAGAATCTCCTCTGAGCAATTTCTCTCTTAGGCTGAGTAGATAATTCAGCTTAGCATCACTTTGCAGCAGGGGATGAAGGGAAACTGCACCCAGCAGGTCTCCAAGAGAACTCAGATGACAAGGAAGGCATTTATTGAGCTCTGTGCTGATCTGAAACTCCTTTTTACAAGATCAAAGCACACTGATATTAAAATAAAAATACTGCAATTTAAAAGTAATGCTGCAGCCTGAATTAAAGGAAGAAAAGGGGACTCACTGGGAGAACAAGGAATTCAGAATTTTTGAGTAATGATCATAACATTTAAGAATTATAAAGATAAAGAGACTATATTAATTTTTTCAGCCACAGACCAGTTAAGTGTTAAGCAGGGATGCTAAGCCACTTTTCCTGGCAGTTATGCTTAGGTTTTTTAGGTGTTTATTTAGGGCAGTAATATCTACTTAAGCCACTAGTGTAACTCCCAGTGCTGTCTAAAGTGCTAGACTAGATACATAGAAACAGAGGATAAACATATCGCTGTCTGCTTATCTATGCATAGTTCTGCCACTACCACTGCTTGTGAGAAATTCTTACCTACAGGAATTTGTTTTCACACCTCTCTGTAGGGTGAGATTATGCTCTCTCCTGGCCATGCTGTCACTAAATATATAAAATATTTTACTCATGGTCACAGTGAAAATTCATGGTAGTGTCAGATTTAGCTCCTCTGGTTTCCAGGCCAGCACTTTAATCCCATACTTCATTTTGTATTCAGCCTTATGAAGTCCACCCCTTTGTAGCTGCTCTGTCTTTGCATGACTTTTTAGGGCTGAACATTCCAGTGACAAATCTTGAGAAAGGGCATTTACTCCTAATACTTTCAAACTTCTGAGACCCTTTACAAACACCTTAACAGGATTTACAAATAAATTGTTCTTGGATGGAGTAAATAAACAATTGAACAAATAAACAAATGCTCATCTCTTTCTTACACTCTGTGGTTAAAGGAGACCAACCCACTCTTGGCAGGCTGAGGAAGCAGAGATCCACTGCTATGGACCAGAAATTATGGGCAACATCTGACTGATCTGATTTTTGTAAGCTGTGGGTTCTTTCCTTCTACAGGGAGATAATTCTTAATTTTCACTACTGTCATATTTCTAAAAGAGCAATGGTTCAGTGGAGGTGGTGTAGTGAGGAACAAGACAAGACAAAAACATTAGGGGTGGTTTGTTCTTCCTGTTAAAAAAACAGCAAACAGCTGTACTTAACTGTACAAAGGTTTCTTATTTTTGCCACTTACACTTTCTAGAGTTTTGTGTAAGTGTTGTTGCCTTTTTTGTGGCTTTCCCTGTGCAAACAGAAATCCCAGCGAAAGTTGTGGAGCTGTATATGTTCAAAAAGATAACGATGAGTCCTGGTTCTGAAGCCTTTTGTGGGTCTTGAGCAATAAGTGTGCCTATTCTCTGTACTTACCAGTAAACAACTATGCTTGCTCTCCCTGCACTCCTGAAATGTTGGATGTGTTTCTGTAATTGTCTTGATGTGTAATGAATTTAATGTCTCATAATTGCACTGCAGGGAATTAATACCACTATTCAGTCTCGGGACATTTTTAGGTGATTAGAACTTCATGCAAGTCCATATTTTATAGCAAAAGCAAGATCAATATAAGTTTGTTGCTTCCTGAATGGCAGGTAAAACTGTTGAGGGGTGACATTAAATGGACCCTTTTCAAAAGGAGTGAGAATCAGTGCCCTCTCTTGGTTTGAAAAAAAACACAGAAAGCAGCCCTATGAGAGTGTTTATCAGTTCCCTCTGCTGGCTACAAAGCCCAGGCCAGATGAGCAGCTGTGTTTGCGGAGGCGAAGGTCTGAGGTTCTATTCCCAGTGCGGGGAGCCTGTGGTTAACTGATGACTGTGGTGTCTGTGCACGTCTGTGGACATCATTCATAATGGGGTCTCATCAACAACCACACTGAGTTCAACATGAGGGCAGTCAAAAATAATACGGACTTCCTGGTAGGTAAGAAACTTCCCACTTTGGATTTGAGAAGCATGCTAGCAGCTATGCCATTCATAATTCTACACAGTTAGAGATTTGTTCTGTTCTGCATCATATGCACACCTTGCTGTTTCCACCTCTTCAGGAAAAGTGTGTGTGTGTGTTCATTGCACTCAGTTTAGAGATATCTGGGCAGTTAGTGCAAATATTCTTGGCAATCCTGAAGTGTAACACTTCAGAATGTCAGCTTCTGTGAACTTCACATTTGCAAGTAAGAAGTAAAGAGTACCAAAAAGAACACTCCAACCTTCAAAAAAAAACCAAAGCAAAACGAACAGAAAACCCCACCACAGAACAAGTTAGAAAAGGAACGTCTTTTTCTATTCATTTCCATTCGTGTAGGAAAAGGCCTATGTAACCTGGTTATACAACTGGAGAAACAGGTCATACAATTTATGCAGTCACTTTGAAATAAAGCTGAGATGAAAAAAAAAACCGTACTGCAAACTTAAGAAAGAGTTTTTGTTTTAAATAAATATCCACAGCACTAAAAATCACAAACTCCTGGATCAGCTATGCCAGTTTACTTCAGCTCCTAGGAATCTATCATGGCAACATATAGGATACATAAAACCTACCCCATTAAAGGGAGAATGAGTCAAAACTAACAGCTTGACATAGTAGATATCAAAGGTATATTAAAAGCCAGAACTTTGAAACATCTGCACCACATGTTTCCTGCTAACTAAAAAAGCAACCACTCTTTCCAGACCAACATAATGCAGCATTCTTCACTCTGAAAGTAAGAAGTTGACAGTAGCACACTGTGGATTTGCATAGGGAACTTCAAGCAAAGCATTTGACCATTTTTGCAACTGAAAATTCTGGAGAGCTGAACAAGTTTCTAACAAAACCCACTCTTAATTATATGAAGCAACAACACATGTATGTAATACATACTCTCTGAAATGGAGGTGCTTACTTTGCCTCTCTCTTACTTGACATAGTTTTCAAAGGGACAGAATGGAAGGTGGCACAACCCCAGGGACACACAAACCAAAGATAATCAGTTTACCACTAAAGAAATCTAGCTGTCAAGTCTGCTTATGCCAGCATATAACTCACCTCTGTTCTGCCCTTCCGTTCTTCCCACCACACATAGAGTTCCAGTGAATGCATAGTATCAGAAAAAGAGTCTTTATATAGCTTGGAGACCAGAAATTCTCTTTCAGCTTGCCTTAAAGAAAAGCAGCAACAACAACAAAAAAAAACAAAAAACAACAACAACAACAACAAAAAAAACCACACCAAAAAACCAAGGGTTCGGGTATTTCCCAGTATTTCTTTTTAAATGAAGTAGGTGATCTTAGTTGAACTCTCAGTTGGATGGATATTAATGCAAAACACACAGCTGGGACACTTGTTGGCAAATCTCAGCAAAAAGTCAAGAGGTAGCTGCTTTAGGTCAAAGCTGAGCAATAAAAGCAGGCGTGCGAGGAAAGTTTATGTTGCCAGCACTGATAGATCTGTCACCTTCACTATAGATAAAAAGCAAATAAGCGAAGAGTAGTTAAGGAAGTGCATCTCACAAGCACTAACATTCACACAAAACATATTTTAGAAAATGAAAGGGAAAAAAAGACAGTGTTCAGTACTTATTTCCTTTCAGTCAGTGGCTTGAATTGAATTTACCGTAGTAGCACATCACATTGTTTGCTGCAGAAAAATGCAAAGCTTAGGCCTTTAGGAGTAAGTCTCTTGTGCTTTACTGGTTCCAAAAATGTCAGTGCTTGTCAAAGTGTTTTTGAAATAAAACCAAAACCACGTTAATAAAATGAACTTTCCAAGACAATGCTGGCCAAAACTGATTCTTAGATTTCTTTTCAGTAATAAACTGCCTCTGTGGTTGCTGAATTGATAGGGAGAAGGATTTAAAGGATCAAAGCCAAGTTCTGGTTAACTCAGGGTAAAAAAAAGAAAAGAACATTGAAACAGAACACAAGCCCTCCAATGAATGGACAGACTTTTGCTGAAGGTGGGCAGAGCTTAGCAAAATCCAGATGTGCTTTCAAAAAAGGCTATAATCATTATTAGGCTCTAATTGAAGATTTTCCAGGACTGCAATATTTGTTGTGGGTACACCTTGTGACATGCTGCCGTAGGTTGCTGGACAAGCCTCAGTACTTTAATGTGCAATTCACCGGGTAAGCGTTAGTTCAGAAGAGCTACCCTGCCTATTTATTAAGTAGCAATTCCCTAAGTGAATTAACCACTGGAAGGATTCTGTCCCATCTTATCCCAGCCTTATGGATGAATAGCTCAAAAAATACACTGCAGTGAAGGCTGAAGGCATTCATGACGAACTGAGCTCCTGCTGTGCACACAAGCTGCATGCAAAGCCAGGCAGTGAGATCTCCAGACTGTCTTGTTCTATGTTCATATAGGTGCAAAGGCAGCAGCAGTTTCTGTCTTCCACAGAAGAAAGTGGTGCCATAGTTGGACATTCTCTCTCTGTAACAGGAATTCCTGCTCTCCTCCAGTTCAGCCACCCTACCTAAATTTAGGAGTTCTATGCAGTCCAGTCCAAGCTGCCACTGCAAGGATGTTTTTTTTTTTTTTAGTTTTTATGCTTAGGAACTCCTGCAGACTAGACTATTATTATTTTTCAGTATCTGAGCATAACTTATTACATAAGGAAACATGGAAAACATTTTAGGATTGTTCCCTAAGCTTGCATTACTAGTCTCAGTTAAAAACATTGTTCATACAGAAAACTCTATGTGTAACATTCAGTCCTCGTACCTGATTAAAGAGTAATTTGCAGGAGTGGTTTTTTTTTTTACATTTATGCACTGGTATAGAATTATCAGATGGCTTTTAAATTGTAGGTTAAAGGAAATCCATTTGTCTCAGCTATGTTTTGTAATGTCACCTTCATTCCATTTTCATTTTGATTGCTCTTAAGCAACTAGCTGCAAATACTCAGCGTCTAAAATCCAAGCAGTGGTGGCTAGTTCTGGCATGTGATTCTTTTGGATTATTTCTGTTCCACAGTCAGGACAAGACAGCTCTCCGATTCAAATTTCAAGCACAAAAACTGCCTTTCACTGAGTTTAGAATTCACTTACAATGAATATTTCATATTATTCTTCGAAATACCCTATTTTCAACATCACATCTCTCACTCCTATGCTAAACACTGTCAAGAACTCAATACAGAAGGACTGACAGGCAAAATAAATTCAATCTGTGACTGCTCAAAGACATTTTCTCTGCTACATGTGCTTCGAACTATTAACTGCTTATCTCATGAAAACAAGTACCTCAAAAATAAGCAAACAGAAACCTATTATATTTTCAATGCTCCATTTGTCAAGCTCGTTTCAAGAGCTGGAATTTTAGCTTGATGTACATTCACAACATACACACAGCCTTATCCTTCAAAATAATGACTGCATCTGAGACCGAGAGCTGCTCCTGCAATTCTCCCCAAACCTGAAGCTGACTGAGGAAGTAACATGGGACTTTGTGGGGGCACTCAGCATGACAGACCTCAGCTCAGGGTGCAACCCTTCCTTCCTGGCTTCTCCTTCTCTGCCACCAGAGATGATGAGAAATATTTTTGCCCTCTCAACTGCTTCTAAGTTGAGGCTTCGGGAAAACACAAAATGTTGTACCTAATGCCCAAAAGCTTTCGAGATAGCAGGGGCTTGTGTCTGCATTCTGTAAATTCTGCATTCTTTGTGTCCACTATCAGTGGGCATCCTTCTTCCCAAGCTTTGTTAACCTCCCCCCAGCTCTAAGATCACAGAAGCATGTCAAGGCCTAAACCTAAACATCAAGGCCTAAACCTTAACAAGGCCAACAATTCTACCAATTGTTGGTAATTAGATTTCTATCCCCTGGACATCACTTAGAGCTTACTTCTTAGCTGCTCTCTGTTTCGTGGATTAAATCTCCCTTCTTGTTGATCAAGCTTGAAAGTATACAAAGATCAAACATTAAAGAGCATCCTTTCTTGGGAAAATATTACATATTCCACGTTTTGCAACAAGCGGATTGCATTTAGCGACAATGGAGTTGTAATGGCGTTGTAGTGTCCTCTAAAACAAAGCCAAACCGCAGGGCACCCTGAGGGCTCCACCCTGCTCCACGGCCATTACCTGCCAGTAACACGGTCCTGAGGAAAGCTGCCATGGCCCAGCGGCGTGGTGACAGCTCCTCCTCACCAGGCTGTGGTGACATCTCACCCTCACCAGGCTGTGGTGACATCTCACCCTCACCAGGCTGTGGTGACATCTCACCCTCACCAGGCTGTGGTGACATCTCACCCTCACCAGGCTGTGGTGACATCTTGCCCTCACCAGGCTGTGGCGAGGGAAGTGCCAGCCCAAGCATGGCCCCGGCTCGGGGCCCCTCGTCAGTCAGGCTGGGCCCCCCTCGCCTCATGTGGTGGTTGTGGTTCCCTCACATTCTGATGTCAGAGCCGTTTCTGCACGGGGCAGTCAGAAAATTCATTTACAACCTGCGCCTCCCATTCCCAAAGGAGAGGCAAGGGTTGAGGAGAGCAGAAACTCCCCACAGCCCAGTCAGCTGAGGAACATTTACGGAAACACAATGCATTTGAGGTTTCTTGGGTTTCAGAGATATAGCCTGGGGGCTCTGCTTCTGCGTGCCAGCCCTCGGTGCCCCTTGGAGAAGGATCTGGGCAGCATTAGCTCGCACAGATGCCGACAGTGCTGGAAGGCCAAAAATGAGGGAGGCTGAAGGGGGGGGGGCTCCACTCTCAGCTGGAAAGAAAATGTCACATCATGTGAGGGGCGGCTGCTCAGAAAGAGAAGGAAGGCTGCTCCAGCACACACTACAGGAGGTTCAGGACCTTTCAGATTTCCACATCTGGAGGCAAAACTGAAGCCACTGTGAGTTTTAAAAAAGGAGAAAGGAGGAAAAAAAGGAGAAAGGAGAAAGGGGAGGAAAAAAGGTCCATTTTGAAGTTAATGTTCTTGGGTCTTAAAATCCAAAAACCCACCTGCAAAAGATACAACTGTATGTGGTTATCTAGTATAGGAAGAGTAACCAGTCCCGTAGAGTTAAAATTCTAAACCCTCAAAACTCCCCCCAGAAATACCAAATACTTGGGTGGGATGTGAGGAAAGAAATATCATGTGAGGAAAGAAAATTATAAAACTACTGTACTCAACAGGCAGGGAGTTCAGAGGGCAAACAGCTGAACGGAACAGCTTCATCATTTCTTAACAATGTATTCTCCTGGCCCCACTTTGTTCAGCACAAGGGTTTTTAAGGCTGAGTCCTTTTGATCTGTATGTTACACCCCCTAGCATGGTGAAGCCCTGAATCGTGATCAAGGGCTTGAGACACAGAGCGGCAGCTCCTGAACTTGAAGGCTTGTAAATTATACACAGAGCAAAGCTGACTCCTGGACTCTTGCTCCAGTCACTTTAACACACTCCTGTTTATGCAGATGATTGGTATGTCTGGAAAGATACTATGCTACAAATGCTTCACCTCCCTCTTCTGGCTGCAGAAGCATCCAAGAACCTCACACACAGCAGGTTAATAAATTTATCCTTACAAGAACCCTGGCAACATCACTCTCATTTTAGAGGAAATTGAGGCACAGAGAAAGTTGCTAGTGTAGCATTTCCAGAGATTGCTCCTGGCCAGATTCTCAAGTGTCTTCCCATCATCATGGGAGCGAGATGGAGAGTTTGATTCCCATCCGGGCACCTCAATGAGAACCAGATTCTCATGAGTGATCAGCACCCAGTAGCTCTCACAGTGACACTTGCAGCCAGATTTTCTAAGAATTTCCTTTGATCATCTAGGCCACTGCCTCGGTGGAGGCAGAAAGCTTTTGAAAAATCTGATCCCATTTGTGGGTGCTGAGCACTTCTCAAAATTCTTGCTTAAGTGACCTGGCCAAGGATGCAGACTAAAATCTGAGCAGAACCCACTTTGCCTAATCCCTAGGCCAGTGATTTAACCACAAGTGTATTCTTCCATCTTCAGCAGAGAAAGAATAGACACTAGTTGGGGCAGCAATCAAAATGCCAAACAGCCGCCAGTATCCATGCCTGCCAAGAAAAATGCCCGGATACTTGTGGGCAAACCAGACAGCCACATTTTGGTACTTTCCTGAGAAAGAATTATTTCTAGTAGCAGCGCCAGAGTCTGGCAACCTGATTTATGCTCTTTCCAGATGTATCTCTTTCTTTCTGGGCTAAAACTTTCGTGAACATGCCCCCAAAACAGGCACACCCTCCCCACTCTTCAGAAAAACAGCAGCTATCCAAACACTGTCCTGTCTCCATTATTCGTAGAGAGCCAGGCACGCTTGGGCAAGACAACACTATTCTGTGTAACGATTAAGAAGCAGCGGTCATGTCAGTGAAGATTCTTGTTTTCATTGAATATTTCATTCATTTTTGAACATAAGCAACCACTTAGCCGCAGTTGTGCTAGATGCAGAGGAGGAAACACATGCTATTCTTGGCCGGACTTTACCTCAGTGGGAAGCAGCAGCGTCCTTAAAGCAGCCTCTGTACACGGCATGATTTAACTACATTTATGATTGTCCTGAACCTCAGGCAAGGACCTGAGTACCTGAAAGTGTAAATGTGTGCAAAACCCCCAAGCCCCAGCCTGGATCCTCTATTTTATGCTCTGTTTGTGTGAGGTCCATTTGCAAATGGCAGTTTCCAAAGCCATGAGCTAAAGGCTAACTTAAAAATTCTTCTTCAAACTGACTATATTCATTCAGCTGCCAGTTGAGATGCTGCTCTCTGTGTCACTCAGCAGCAGCTTGTCAGACTGTCTGTCACAGGACTGCATGTCAGAATCCAGCTTTCATTAAGTGCTCTCTGTTTCACCTCTGTCCCCAGCTTTCAGACCACCTCCCAAGTAAGTATCTGACCAGTTTGGCAATACAAAGATAAGGCACGCAGTCACTAGTGTGTTTTAAGGGAGCATAGATATTGCATGGTAACTATTGAATGAAAATGTTTACAGAAAAATAGTTTTGTAAAACAGCTCAGACTAAGCTGTTGCTGAATGTTGAGCTCAAGCTGTATAAGCCAAAAAACGCAGCTGTATCTTTTCTAGCTACAGCTAAAACCAGCAAAGTGTACTGGAAAAACCTTTGGGGGGAAGGGAGATACTCTCCTGACAGAGGATTACATCTAGAAGCAAGTGTGAACATTTTTCTGCTCTGTTGGTTCTATACCTGCAATAGCACACAACACAAGTGATGACTGTGGTTGTACTTTGATTGGTGAATGGCTGCTTCTTTTTCGGACATCTGCTGCAGCAATTATTGTAACAACAAATCTTGACAGAAGCTGGACTTCAGAGCACTGCCGCAGTCTAATAATACAGCCACAGCTTTACAAACAGAACAAATGAGGCAGGAAGGGATGAGCTCCTGAAGCACATTTATGCAGGCAGTTAACCGCACATACTTTGATGTACCTTGTGACCTAAAATGTTAGAGGGACTATCAGTGGAGGAACTTGGATTATGATTAGTTATTTTGTGGGCCTTATGGTTGTGTTAGTAAATTTCTCACTACAACTTTTCACTTTTTCCATCTTGCAGATTTTTGTTTATTTTAAATTCTCTTGTTCTGTCCAAGAGAAACCAAGGCATTTCAGTGTAAAAGCTAGGGTCAACTGAGGGCCCAGGTCAAGAAGTCTGTCTTGGGTGTCACCTCCTGTAAATTCAAAATCTAGCAACAGTTCAAAGAAAGATCTTCGTTCAGAGAGCATTGAGGTAATCATGACACAGCTTGCTGGTAAAGGACTGGGAGATGCGACGCTGGAGCAGAGGTACCAGAAAGGGCCCATGAAAAAGGCTGGGAGGTTTGACAGTCCAGCCTGATGTGCCTTTGGAGCAACAGCAAACAGGCATTCCAGTGGTGACAGGAAGGGTGCTGACAGTAATCAAGGTTGATATGCAGAAGATGGACTCTTCCGTGCAACTGGCTTACTCTAGAGTCCAGGTCTTGGGACAGTGGGGCTGTTCCATTTTCCTTTTAGAGCTAGATATATCAGCACTGACTTTTTCTCCTGGTCTTAAATGTAATTTGTGGCTTATGTCTTTTGTATTAACAAGGTAGCACAGGGACTTAAAGGTAGGATAATCAACTACAGATAACTGGTCTCATTGACTGTGTTTCTGTCAAAATTTGTCAAGAAATGCACTCCAAGAAATGGGAGACATTTCCTTTTACGACCAATGTATGCATTTCCACTAGGAAGCTGTAGCTTTGAATTGACATTTTCTGAGAAAATGTTTTGCTTAGAAATTCCTGCTTATTCCTTTGGGAAATAATTGGAATTACTTATTAAATATAATCACTTAGAATTGGAAGAAAATCCACTGTCAGGAGAGAACAGTCAGCATTTCCCAAATTATTATTCTTTCTGTGCTGTGCAAACGATCACTTGAAATCACTGCCTGACACAGGTCTTGTAAGAACCTGAGTCCCATTTTTAACCCAGACAAGTGTTAGAGAAAACTGTACTTCTGGAAACTGCACAAGGCAGCCTTCCTAAACTGGGTAGTTTTCCAGCTTTTACAGATCCACCCATGACAAAGCAAAAACCCTCCTGACTGAATTTACACAGCTAAATAAATAACTTTCTAAGTGTTTAAATATCATTGTGAAAGTAAAAAGATGAAATGTGCTGTATATCATCTCTACAAAAGCAGAAGTAGTTATATTATAAATAAACAGAGTTTGCTTGGTATTAGGGACATAGGAAATTCCATTCAAGAACAGACAAATGGCACATCTTGTCTGGTATCCTGCATCTGGCACAGGCCTATAACAGATGCTTAAAATACTTGGCTCCCTTGGTCCCTCAATCTCCCCTGTTGCACCTGCCACCACTATTATAAATCACAGTTTTCCTAACCTCTGGTGAAAGTCCCTTCCCTGCTCACTTGCGTAACGCGGGAGGTGGAAGCGAGGGCCAAGGGAATACATATTTGCCCTGTGTGATCCTTACCACACTGCTTGGTACCGAGTTTGCCCAAACTGTGGTTCTGACTGCTGCAGCACATGTAAGGCATTGCTGCCTGTGTTGCCCATGTAGCCAAACAAAGCAGCACAGGTGAGGACTGTGCTTGGCTCCAGGGAAAGGGGGGAGTGAACCCCTTCTCACCCTTGTTTGCACACACGAGCACAGCTACCACTGGCCTGTTACCAATCAGCTGCTCTCTTTCTGTCAAGGCACTGCCTCCTAATTGCACCCTACTGCTCAATGACATTTATATTCTGGTGTTGCTTTCTTAGTGACTTTGAAAGTTTTAACACATGATGACTGAAAATTAAATGAGTTTATTGTCTCTCAGAGTTCACCTTTGTCCTTATTCCGAAGGTTATCAAAACATGGTTCATCTACCCAGCGGGCCACTTAATGCAGGTTCCCCTCTTTAGCTGGCTGGTGCTTCTGGCCATTGTCACCAGTGTGATATGCCTGCATCCAACAGAACTGACTGTGACTTCTCCCTTATTAGAAATGTTACTTGCCACAGACGATCTCCTTCATGACCAACATTAAATTCAATGTTACAGTTTGTTAAAGGCCTCTAAAATGGACAAATGAAAAACCAAAACATTGCCATTTTGAAAGTTAAAGTTTAAACCCCCCTTTCTATTAATTGCATTAAAGCCTCCCCGTATTCCCCTGTGAAATATAATAGTATTTTTAAAAGGCTAAAGAGAACTTATGACTATAGGTAAAGCAACCAGCCAGGCAAAAAAAAAAATTGCATTTGAAGGAAAAAAATTGTGTTCCTCAATTTGAGCATGCTGTCTCTACAGTTGCTAAACACTGCTTTTAGAGACTGACCTAATAAACCTTTATATATTAATAAAGGAAAACTGAATCCTGATGGGTGTGCATAGGCTGTTGGATACAGTTTGATATGTCAGCTTTTTCCATGCTCAAGGATTTTCAGATTTTGGTTCCATCCTACTGAATATAACTGAATATAACATTCAGTGTCAAAGGTCTGAATCTAGAGCAGACCTTTGACCTAGCTACCCCAAATTTTGTATCTACAAAGGACAAGACTGGGCCACATCAATCTGCTTGAATGAGTGAACACATTAAAGCTGCCACAGTACCTAGAAGTTTGCATCCTTTAACATATTCCAAATCGATATTACATTCAGTGAGGCTCAGTATTAACAGGAGCTCTGTGACTTTCTGTACTTCTTTCCTGTTTCACAAAAGCAATGACTTTCAGAATATTCATTTCAGTCAGGAACAGTCGTAGAGGTTTTTCAAGGCAGACAAATGAGTCAGCCACTTGTTCCAAATAAATGGAAATGGTTTTCCAAGTTTCCTAGACAGCTTTAAAAACTACATACAGCAATTCAGCTGCTTAGTCTATTATGTTCTACATCTCACATTTAAGAGGGCATAAAATCACGTGCTTTTTATTCCAGATATAAGTTGTTTTGTCCACAGCAGTCCATAGCCATCTCATTTTGTCTCTGCTGTTAACATGTATGCTGGCCACCTTACTTGTGCCATTCCCAAGAACACAAGTAGCACTCTTCAGAGTAAAGAGCAACTGCTGAGGTTCCCAGACTGCCATGGATGTCCTAAATAATAGTGAACCAAATTTCTTAATGTCTGTGATTGCATTTGCCCAGTTGTTTAAGGAGGATGTTAATATTTTGCTTTCTGAGGAGAAATGTTGTAAACCTCAATTAATATATCCATTACAAAAAGGGCATGAATTACAACTTTAACTGTGCAGTAAAACAGAACATCTGCGTGAATAAATAATTATAAGGAGATATATAAAACTATAAAAATAACTTCTTTACTGCAAACCTTGCCTTAACAAGAAACATAACTCCTTCCTCCCTCAAGAAATCTGAATACACTGACTCATGTCTTTGTTTAAGTGTCATGGTAAATTTGTTCTTTTATAACATGTAGTAGTTTAGCTTTGAACTTCTGAGTTTTGGAAAAGGCAGAGCGGAAAAATGTTTTCATGGGAGAGGAGTGTGCATTCCAGAGCTGTCGACTGTTACTCGTTTATGAGGCAGGGGAAAAACTACTTTGGTTTTAGGCTTTGGTTGATGCAATTTGTTGTCTGGTATTTTATGATAAACCAGAGTTTACATGGTACCTTGAAGTATTTCAGTTTTCTCTCTCATCTTTCTGGCTTTTGCTTGTTCAAAATTCTGACCAAGCTTGAAACTGACTGCTCTTGAGAAGAGAAAAATCAGCTGTGTACAACTAGAAATAATGATCCTTTGTAATATACAAAGTAGTCCAGTGAGAAAATAACAAATAGTTTTCTGTGAATTACAGAGCTGCACCAAAGCATAGTGGAGGAATGCAGACAATACTACTCATAAAAATAGTACAAACCAAAATGTGAGCCTTTCATGGTGTCTTTGTAACCTGAGCAACAGTTTTAAACGCAATTTTCCTGGGCTGTTTCATGTTTATTTCATGTATTAATGTCTCCTTACATCAAAAAATATTAAAATAGAAAAATAAAATAAACTCTCTGTAGCTTATTTATTCAAGTAAAGTATAAAGTATCTTTTTGCTCTCCTGCCTTTTTGAAGGCTATTAACATACATTCTTACTTCTTTCTCTTTCTAGAAAAGAAAATGCAGATTGTCAGAATCCTTCAAATTTGATACTCGGCATTGTTACGATCTCTTCATTACTGGATGTTGAGCCTGGATATCAGAATTGGTATAGTGAAGTACTCTCCTATTAAATTGAGGTAATTTTCTGCCATAATTAATGAAGAAGTCTAATGCTGAAACAATGCAATTAATACGTCCCGAGAAAAAATATTGCCATTGGAAAGGATCTATCTTGTCAAAAATCTTCACAGACAAAGGGTAGAAACTACATGAGAATGCTAACCCCTAGCTAGAGATTAGAACTTCTCCATTCACAAAGGCAGAAGATGTCAGGGTATTATTCTGAGAGAGGGAGGCTTTGCCGAGGACATCAACTTCTTTTTGGACACAAACTGAGATCAGTTTCTGCTTAGTGGGATGGGCTTCCCTACAGTGGCCTACTTCATAAACATGGCTCACTCAGCAGGAAAACAGCCTTTCTGAAAGCCCACCAGTCACTGGTGAACCGTGTCACGTCTTCCCTCAAGAAAGGGACTGCACACAGCACAGGGCTGATGCAGGCACAGTGTGTTACAGGAACGTGTAGCTTAGGATGCAGACAGGAAAGCACTCAGCTGCAGAATTAAGTCAAAAAATACAAACTAAGCAGGTGGCTCTGAGGCTCACCCAGAAGAATGCAGAGATGTAATTAACTTCAGAACTAAGTTATGCAAAAAAGATTTTCAGAAAGTATCTCTTCCTTTCCTGGCATATCAATAATCAATCAGTTTTCTGTCCATTGCCCTAATAGCATTGCACAACATTCATGGTATATTAACATGAATCCTAAAGATTTAAATGGGTTGTCATAAAATCACCACTTCAGATAAAAAGAAACAAAATGCAGAGATAGGAGCACAGGAAGATCAGCTAGAGGATAGATATATTCTTATATCCAACAAAGCTGCCACAGGCTCCACATTTGCTTTCAAAGTAATGAAATTCCATTACAAAACAGTAACCAACACGGAGGTCATTTAAAGCCTGCCTGTTAAACAAATGATACTCCAATATTATTTTTTTTCCCAAGGCTTCATATTTCTTACATATTTTCAGCAATTTTTGTCCTATCCATCTCCTAAGCCAGCACTTTGGACCACTGAGAAGTTGTTTGCCTAAAGCAAGAACTCTGACTTCAGTAACTTTCTGTTATTAATATTCCTTAAGTTACATTCCAGCTTCCAATCAAGGTTTGCTGCAACAGTTTCTCTTTTGATGTGAGTCCACTGTACAGTACCTTGGATCTCACCTAGAATGCACACCATGTCATGTGGACAGTAAGAAACAATATAGCTCAACTTTCCCAAAGTAGGTTGAGTCAGGAGTTTTAAGGATAATAAAAACCATATTTTTACCAGCGAGCAGAGCCAGTAAGTCATTGAAGCTATACAAATATATTCATATCCATATCCACAGTGCACTTCATAAGAAAAAGAATCTCACACCCAGGAACACAAAAATTCAGAACACTGAATAATTGTGGAACCAAAAAATGGAAGAATACAGTGGCTTTGCATGAGAAGTGCATCATAAAGGGATTCCAGTAAAACAAGGTGAATCTTCAGACTTTGTATAAACTTTTTTTATGCCTTTCTTAGCAGCCATTGGAGAACTTGAGGGATTTTGCATAGAGCAGTATTAATTACAGAAGTATTTATTACTTGTATTCTTCAGGTGACACTTACGTATGAATTGATATACAAATACATGCAAGTATGAAAGTGCATATATGTTTTCAGCAAAGTCTGTCGCTAAATATTTAGGACCACCTGACAGTCTTTGGTAATGTCAATAGATAGGTGCCAGTCAATTTGATATTTTATGTCAGCAGGTTATTCTGCATGTGAGAATACATCTGTGTAAAGGCAAGAGTATATTTCTTATAGATGTTATTTATGTGCGAGTCTTTACAGGACTTGCGTCTAGACCAAATCTGAATTTAGGCTGCTGTCACTGACAGCAAAATATACATCTTTGTTCAGTTTCTTCCATGTTTATTTTTATTTTAAATACTGGCTTTCTTTTTACTGCTAACTACAAAGGCTGATTTATCAATATAAGTGGAAGTTACCTGAACAGCAGCCAACATAGAACAGAGTCAATAGCAACAATTCATGGCCTTCTTCAGATTGTTGTGGTTTTTTTAATGCTCAGAGCCCATAGAGGCAAGAAACTATTTCCCATACTGTGAGATGGAAATATTGCTCACCCCTTTGCAGAATACAAAGAAGAGAAATGAAATTTAAGTGATTTAGTCAAAACTAAACACTTTCCTCATCGCAGAAAGGCAGTACTGCCCAATTCAGCCAAATTGTGGCTACCTGAAAAAGGGAAGAATTTGATCACCTATGCCTGAAATCACACATTTTTAAATTGTTCTAACCACAGTGTAGGCACAGCTTAACAGAATGATTTCACCATGCAGAGTTATTTCCCACGTTCCTTTGTTACTCCAGTAATGTGAAAAAATTCAGGAACTGGAAAGTCATATGATCCATAGAAAAGAGAATATTGTGGTTTCTAAGAAAAATATTTATTACCAAGCAAGCTATTTTGATTTATTAAATGATAGCTTCCCATCATAGTGTTTTTTGATACAGTGCTTGAAACCACAATGATTTTACAAAGCCAGCACCTTATTTGTTTAAAGGCACTCACTTGTGTTTTTCTTAATAGAGGTATCAGTTCATGACAATGCCAAGTTCATAGAAGCTGGTCCAGGAATAAATTCTTGAAAAATTATTTTTTTCCTAGAGTGTCCATTAAGCCAGGGCAGGCACTGTGTCCCACTGCTGGTCTTCTAACACTAGATTTATAGGATGTTATAATTAACAACAGGTGATGGGCAGCACTACATGCACAGCAAGCAAAGTGAAAAGACTGGCAGCTCAAGAGCCACTTGTGAATCATCAAAGCTTTTCCCTGGATAAACTCAGTAGTAAACCTGATAGGCTTTCTGGCAATTTTTGGGGTTGGGTTCTTTCTGTTTGGTTTGGTTTGGTTGCTTGGGTTGTTCTTTTATTCCACCACCACCCTTGATCCTTTTTCATACCAAAGATTAGGGACCATCTGTCTGTTTTTACAGTTGTGTAGCTTTTCCACTTCTGTGTTTACTATCTATAAAATGAGACAAACTATGCTTCCCTACTCACAGAGGACTTGTTGGAGGATTACAAACAAGCCTACAGAAAATTTTGAAACTATGCAGATTTCTAAGAGACACTTGCGTCTGTATTATTCCAGCTCTCTCAAACTTGCATTCTATACAAGTAACAGAAAGAAAAAAAGGTTCAAAACACGTACACCCGCCACTCCAATTTTAAGAAAAGCAGTTCTTCAGCTTAGGACTAAAAAGAAGGGACAAAGATACTGAAACACGTGAATTGGCAAAACAAAAATACATCCAAATGAGTTTTTCTTTGCATAGCTAAACAAATACCTTTTTTTCCTTCAGTTGTGAGAATATAAGCAAGGCAAGGTATATTGGGAAAGGCAATGACTTTGTTTAACCAAGTGAAGAAGAACCAATACATCTAACCTTTAAGAATAATTCTCAGTGTACTGTCCTGATGTAATCATGGTATTCATGAGTTAGTTACATGTTGTAACATATTGATTATAACAAAGGAGCACCTTATTTTAATTGAAAAACCACATCTGTTTTGGATAACCTACCACATATTCTTGTGAACATTAGTAAATACTTTAAATGCACTAACTGGTAGAAAGATATCAAAAGAAATATTTAAAAAGAAAAAATATTTAAAAGAAGAAATATTTTAAAAGAAAAAAATCACTATTCATACTGTAGAAAGGATTGGAGATTTTTCATGGATTTCACGCTCTTGACAATATTCCACGAGTTCCTCTACAAATAACTCTTAGATATTAAATTAATTTACACTGAAGCACTTCTAGTGTGTTTCTTCCCTACTTTCATCCTCCCCACCTCAAAATACACTTGAATCAGTAACCTTAAAGCTCTTAGCACTACTATATTAGAGAGCAATTACTGTTATTCTAGATTTATGTTGCCAGGTTGCCAACAGGAACACATGGTGCAGTGGTGAATTTATCCTGCTTGCTGCAGAGTTTGCACTTCATTAAAATTCACATAGCAGTGCTTATCTATAGCTGAGAGACAATGTGGCCCAGGGGAACACTTGTTATTCTGGGTAATTAATCAGAGGTGATGGGAAATTTTTCTTAGTGTTCTTGATAATCTCTAGGGCATCATCCAACCGTGAAATTTTGGCCTTACTGAAATGGAAAGCAAGTTTCATCAGTAACTAGAACAGGCCAAGACATGTCTCACAAAGCACTTCACGACCTGGTGTCATCTGGCAAAGTTTCTCAGTACCGTCTTTTTTCAGAGCTGGAGCAGCAGGTCATTTCTATTGAATATTTCACATGCATACATTAAAAGTCCTTTCTTTTGGCAATCATAAGCATATTTTAAGAAAGGTTCTGCACATTCTTTAGGGTAAATACCTTTTTAAAGGGCTTGAATCTAAACTCAAATAAAGCCTCTTAGCTCAATGAAATTGCAATCACATCCTCAATAAGAAATTCCTGGTTTTGCATGGGCAGGGAGAAAATACATAAGACTGTCAAAATGGTTGAAGATTCAAGCACATAGCTTGAAACAGCCTGAAAACTTCCCCTTTCTAGAGTGAGGCTAGCCTCAAAGATAATTTTTTTAATAGAAAAAGAAGAATCACTTCCTCTATCACATATTCAAACTTAAATTTGTGCTACTGAAAAAATAATACCTTAAAAAAACCCCAAAACCCAAACCCAAACCAATAGCATTTTATTGTTATGGTTGCTAGGCACAAGTTTTCAAATTCATTTACTTTGAGACCAAACAGAATTGAGTTGTTCTTACTGAAGTGCTTCAGGATAGCTAAACATCTACTGCACAAAAGTAGTAGGAAGTTTAAAAAGACTGAAAATATTTTCAGTTCAAAAGAAGAATCTTCCCCAGCCCAAAGGACTATCCCAACATCAGTCAGGTCTCTTAGAAAAAGCTCAGTAATTTAGACAAGTGTTAGACAGAGCTGAAACTGACTCAGCAATTTTATTTCCCTTTAGCTCTTCCAGGTAAAACTTTATTATTACTGACTGTAAATGATGAATTAAGATTTATTTCACTTTTTTATCAACTATTCATTAGTTTAGCCATTCTTGTCCTAAACCCAAGATTTTTTTCCAGCTGTAACTATTTAAAACAACATTATTTCAAGAGTTACAGTATATACAAAATAATTGAGTAATGAACAGTTATGGCATATGGGACAGGAATTTACAAGCTAAATTTAAATTGACTGATATTTCATTTAAGTGTTGCTGCAACATAGAGAACTGCTGAACAGGTGTTAATGGACAGGTTTATCGACACTCACAAAGAGAGCTGCAAGCTTCCTATTCCTTTTTTTGACTGACCCCTGGCTCACAGTAAATTTGTTCTGGTTAAGAACATGCTGTGTTACTGCTGGATGCTCTCATTCTGAGTGTGTTGTACTAATTTCACTGTGGCAGGAGCTAAATGAAAGACCATATTCTCAAATTACTAAACAGCATCACAAATTCTAGCTTGGACATTCCAAAATAATTTCTTATTGTGATGACTAATACAAGTTCTCCATAATAGATTCACAAAGGGATTAACAATTTTATGATTTTAGCAAAAGTAACTGGCTCTCAGCATTAACTGCAGCCTTGAAAGTCTATCCTAAACAAGTCATTGTAATGCCTTGGATCCAAAAGACAATCAGTTCTCTTCTTTACAGGTAGATACGTTGATGGATGTAGCTTCTTGATACTATCTCTTCTAAAAGAAAGTTAATGCTGGTGTTTTGGTTTTAGAATGAGCTGTATCTTATTGATTGAGTAAATTATGAAACAAGACATTTCTGGGGTCAAGTTACCATGTGTGCCAAGTGCAGGACCTGGGTGCAAGATGTGTAGCCACAATCTCGAGGCACATAACTTTCCCTGAATACTTCACTGATCAGCAGCAAGGCCACCTGCTCCTTGTGTAAGTCTGAGTACAATTTTTATTTGTGTGCCTTGGTTCCTTTGTGTGAAAACACACTGGTGATACATGCCTTAATATAGGAGTTAGGATGATAAACTGGCTACTGCTTATGAAGTAATGACATGTTGAAGACTGCTTAGCTCTTTGAACTCAAGGATAGAGCTATACGAATTCTGTCTTAAATAACTTACAATCTTGCTGTTTAACTGTAAGAGACATCCACATTGCTTATCTAATCTGTGTATGTGTCCTGAGATCCTGATTCAGCTGTCTCAGTCTGTGGAATGGCTGTAGTTAAAGCAATGTAATACTTTTCACACTGAGGACAGAATTAAGTCTCTCCCTGATACTTCATTTAATATTTATGCAAGCGTACACGTGCCTATGGATAAAATTTTCTTGATGGGGAAGTAAAATCAAAAGTCACATAGAAACAATACAAATTACACTGTATTTGGGCTAGAAAAATAAGGGAAATGTAAGATGAAGGCTCTTTACAGAAATAAATCACCTGAAACCTTTAGGTTGAACAGCACAACGAAACCCAGAAAATTGCCAATTCAGCAAAAATATCCTTTATGCTTCTGTTCCCTTATTAAATGAATGAATACTACCAAGCCTGCTAGAGACATATAGGTGGGTGTATGCTTGTCAGGCTGACTAACATCCATATAAATACTGGGACACTTGCTGTCATTGTATCAGGAAAAATTTGTGGTAGCGGGAGAACGAAGGAAATTACATCAAGTCTCTTCAAAGATCATCATGCAAACTTTACAGGTTTCCTTGCACAGAATTACTCATACCACCCCACCAAACAGCTGAGCAGGACTACCCCCAAAACTCTGCAAATATACACTGTAGAAACAAGCTGTATCTATACATATCTGCCTGAGCTTAGTACTACACCTAGCTACAAATTTGGAAAGTAGGTTACAGAATATGCTGACCCTCAAACCTGATGGATTAAAAGAAATAATTATTAATATGATTTCTTTCAAAATAAGTAATTCCCAGCTTACAATATTTTGGAAATTAGTGAGAAAAAGAACAGCTAAAGAGATCTGGATTATTCATCGACTTAGGCAAGATGGAAAATAATTAGATCATCCATCCCATTTTCCGGCCAATGCAGTGTTGTTCCCTGCAGTACATTTTCTAATGCTTAGTTTTCGAAGCCCCTTGAGAAGGGAGATTCCAGCATTTCCTTTAGACACATACTGGCACATTTTGTCAGGCAGGTTTATCCTCCCTGTCTTCAATCAAGCATTTCCTGTCTCTTCTTATTCCATCTTCCACTCAAGAGTTCTTCCTCCTCCTTAGTGCCAGGGCCTTTCAGGAATCCAGAAGGGACACTCTGCCTACAGGAACAGATATTCCCAGAATAGGATATTCCAAAGCAGGAATAGGAAAAGGAATAGAAAATACAGCAGGAATAGGAATAGGAAACGTATAGCAGACAATTTTAGGAGAACATTCTAGTAGGCTCCTTTTATTGACTGGTCCTTGTGTGCTAGCTTGGCAGGATGCATCTGAAGGGTACTTAACCACCTCGGAACATTTCCAGTTCTTCAGTATGAACTTAGGGGAGAGTATCTATTAAAACCAAAGGTTGACTGCCCCAGATCAGGATAGGAGGACTGCTGAATGAACATCCTGCAGTGAAAAATAAGTACTATGTCACTAGTGATTTGTCCCTTTACATATGTGGACATAAGAAAGAGGCCTGAGGAATACAGAAAAATATGGAGAAAAATACTGGCCCAGTGGTGACTGAATACAAACCCATCTGCACTGGATGGCTGTGCTCAGAGTATCACATACAGGTACAATATTCACACTCATGCTACAGACACAGTAGCCCACAGCAACTCATTCCAAGCAGTTCTGTTATTGACACAGTAGTTGTGGGAAAAGATTTATTTCCACTCAGCAGGCTGTGCGCAGACTCAGCATCGTGAAATCCTGACGCGTGTTTGTGAAGAGATCCCTCTGTAATTCCTGCAAAAGCTGGTGGTTCCTAAGGAACCACGGGCCAAGTATGGCCTAAGGGTTTTAGACATCTGAAGAGTCATGTCAAGACAGGAATTTAAGTGTGGTTTGCTGAGTGGAAGTGTTAAGCTTGTCAGATTGAGTAATACAGCATTTCAACCTGAGCAGTCCAAGTCTGCTACCTTGATGACTACATTGTACAACAGGTCATGATAAATATCATTCTTGGACTAGAGGTTTAGCTTTGTCTTGAAAGAGCCTTGCCAGAGTACTCAGGGATATTTTCTTAGAACAACAACAAATGTTAAATATCTTTTTGTTCTTCAGATTTGAGCAGGTGGACTTCGTAGTCATTGGTCTTGCAAAACAGTTTGCAGCAGGGAAGGATTAAGTTTCCATTACCTAACTCAAAAGACTGGCCAAATATAAAACAAAAATGATGAAAGAATTTGGTTTTAATTTGTTCTGTGTCTTTGAAGGGATAGAAATATTCTTGGATGTGTCCTTTGTTTTGACACATTTATGCCGATTACAAATGGAAGAGCAAAGTTGGAGTATTATTTCCTACAAACTGTCTCAGCCCCACTTTGTTCTAGTGTCTCTGACAGAATCCCTTTGACAGTTCTCTTCTAATGTAATTGTTCTTGAAGGTGTTTAAAGCATCCAAAAGAGAAAAGGAAATAGTTTTACAAGTAATTTGTGAAAATCTGGAAAGGATCTAGAACTTGTAACTTATACAAGGCAATGTAATTTTAATAAATCTTTTGCTACTCTTTTAGAAAAAAAAGGTAGAGCCAGAAAAGGTGCATCAGGACCTTACCTCAATTAAAATTCAGAGAGCTAAATCAGTGTCTTCCTTTTCTTTTATGTTTTACTGAAACTGTGTTGGGTGCTGCTTACTTCAGCAGCATTAATTTCAGGAGTGAAAGTTAATTAGGAGAAAGACAAGCAAACCCGGAGTGAAAAAAAACCATGCTAAAAGTTAGATGTTTATAGTGAGTAGAAAAATATATATTTGTTACTTCAAAAAGAGGGAAAAAATAATGTAGAGTATTTTGCAGTGCTGAATTATTATTAATTCGCAACACAGTAATCACTGGTCCCACCAGCACACAATGCTTCCTGCTTCAGTGATGCACTCCCTGGGAAGGGACAGTGAAGCTCCATTGGGCAAATCTGTGCTGCTTCATTTGGTGGTAAATTTAGGTTTTCAATTAATTCCTTCCTAGTAAACTGTACAAAGGCAGTTCCCGGGAAAGCAATGGAAAACTTGTCCCATTTGAGTGGGCAAGCTTCATCCATGCCACAGAATGTTTCTGACAGCAAATGATAAGGTATCCTAAACTGCATTTGAATCTGCACCCTGACAGGAGGTGAAGTAAAGAACAACCATCCACTTGTGGTGAAGGTTATGTTTATGGATAGGACTGCAGCTTGGGCAAGCCTCCTCCTGTTAGCGCTCGAGGCAGTAGCTTCAGGGCAAAGACAGTACAGTAACACTGCAAAGACTAAGATCAACTCGATATTCATGATGAGATTAAAAGAAAAAATACTTTTTATTGAATCAACAGTCACAGCAACTGCGAAAAAGAAAAAAAAGAACACCCTCTTCCTTAGAGCTATGCATGGAAGTTACTGTCTGTAGTACTTCCAGCTATTCAACCAAATGCACAGTCAGTCATAAAACTTACTGAAAGAAGCATAGTTCCCCTGAAGAGTCAGAGGGGAGAGAAATCAGATTCACAGGCTTTTTCTCCTATATAAGCATGAGAACAATCATGTATTTGTGAGCACTTGTGCAAGGCGCATAAAATTGAAAGGAGGAGCAATTTTAGACACTTGTACTATTTCCACTCCCACCCACAAAAAGGAAAAGCTGCTTTTTTCCTAATTCACAGGAATCAAAGAACTTGTGTGTCTGCTCATTTAGGAATTTACCATCAGAAAAACAAACAAAAAAGCAAAATCCAAAAGCCCAAACACCCCACAAAAAAACCCCAGACAGCACACATCCCCAAACACACCACAATCAGTTTGATAGGTAGGTATAAAACAGATACGTGGGTGAGCAATGTAACGCTGGTTAAAGCTATTTGATTTGCACCCTAGCGAAACAGATGAAGTCTGTTTAATGAGCCATCATCTTTTAGAACACAGGAAGAACATTTTCTTGAGGTACATTTCCTCTTTTCCTCTTATTATTCTGATTCCACAGCTTGAGCTACTACTTTGATAAAAGCAGAGGAAAAAAGCTTTCTAAGTCCAAATTCCCTTGAGTGAGCACATCAAGAATCTTCACAAATACTTTGCAGCAGCTTCCAAGCTCAGTGATGGCATTGCCTTGAAACAGTCCAGTGAAGAGATGAAATCAAGTAAATACAACAAACTGTAATGTGTTTATAGTATTTTTGTCACATCTAAAATAACTTCTTTTTAACACAATTATATTGTTCCTGGAAAGACTCACTGCAGAGACAGATCACAAGCTGGTTCATTCCCTTTTCCTGCAAAAGAATCTTTGTTCACCAGACAGAATTCTTGTAAGGCAAGTGACTTCTAACTCAGTTGTGGGCAGCTTCATGACTCTCTATCACTACATGTGCATGAACCACCTTCTTTAATAAGCCTTGGGGCTTTTACTTTCAACAGAGCAATTGAAAACCTCTGTGGCTAAGCAGTTGTCACTATGGGTCTTCCAACAGACACCAGCTTGACATAAACCATTTCCATTTATGTTTCAGCTGATATTCCATGCCATTTATTTCATGGATGTTGCCTCATCCCAGCTCCTTTAGCTGCTCTGCATCATGGAACCCAACCCACTGGAAGTGCAATTTGTGGCAAGCAGTAGAGGCCATGAAAGCTGATGAAAAGCTCACTGCTGTTTGTGCTGTCCATTGCAGCACCAGCTCGGCCTGCAGAGCTTGGTCAGGTATTTTAGCAATGCCACAAAAACCACAGCCCTCCCAGCTCTGCACACAGCTGCACAAACCACTGCCACTCTTTGGGTGTGAACGATTGCTGACAGCACCTAGCCGTGAGGAGCAGAGGGCACATTTTGATTGTGGAGGTCACAGTCAAGTCCTCTAAGGAAAAATTCCAGTGACTTTAGCTCCCACACAAAGCAAACATACTGGCTAATAACACTTGGTCTCCCTTCTCTGTCAGATATGACACTTAAGCTCTGCCAGCCACCTCAGAGTTGCTAAAATAAATATGCAGTGCTACTAGCAGGTACTGTTTCCACTTGTTTCACCCCCCATTCATGCTGTCAAGTTTCTCTAAAAGAAAAAGAAACCCTGGGTTTTTTTTGACAGGGAAGGAAGGCCTCAACTTTGTATCTGCTTTCTTTAAATTACCAAAGCTTACACGTTATGTAGTAATATTCGTCCAGTGAGTTTGACACAAGTGACAGTATTTAATTTAATACAATCCGTCTATACAGAATAATTTGCCCAGACAGCAGTGTGCTAGTTTGCATGATGTTCAGACTCCCTCTTTGTGTTGTCCATGCTACACAAACAGTACACTCAAATCAGGAAGATGTATTATGTCAGATACACTGCTTTCTCTTCTTTATTTTGAGACGCAAATTCTCTAAAAAACTTAAGAAATAAAAACATACAGACCTGAACTCCAAGCCTGTTCTCACACAATTGTTGTCTCTCTTTCTTTCCTTCCTTTTAAACTATTTTGGTTTTATCCCATGATTTCATCCAAGTTTTACAGTTGTTGTATTTTGGAGATAGGACATATGGTTTCTTAAAGCAGTTTCCCACTTCCATGGCAAGGTCTCTTGAATATTTCAAATTAAGTGTTTCTGTTAAGCTGTATGTAAATTTGCATGTGATACTTCACATTTGTTTTATTGGTTTCATAGGGGAACTCAGATTCTGCTTTTCTTATGAATATCTAATAGAAAGATTCCAAGGCAAAAACACAGCTAAAGCAGCAGTGAGGATGCTTTAGTATTTTGTAATTTATTTCTGCAGTTAATTCCTTAGCTGATTCATCTGATCTCTGACTGATTTCACATGTCACTGGACTTGCCAACATATTTTTGCTCTGAGCCGCTTCTTAGCCAGACCAAAAAAAAAAGTATCCTCAGAAAGGAAACAAACCTGTCTTTCTACCTCTGCTGCTAAATACAAGACAGGGCAGGAAATAATTATGAGAGACAACAGAAAGAGTAAAAGTACTTCCTGTGCATAAGCACACACGTACTCTATTCCATGAGGGAGTTGATTTAATGCATAAAATTCTAGGAAATATTTCAAACCCAACAATACTTGACTGTTCAGTCCTGGATCAATACTTCTTTATGCACTTTAAATGTATAATAAGAAAGCAACCTCTGAGCTAAAGGGCTTTATATTCCAAGCTAGATCCTCTAGTCTTCCATCAGATGCCAATGGGATTCACAAACCTGTCAATCTACCCCTCAAAGTGAAAAAAATTCTGCATTTAAACCAAAATATCCTGTTACACGATACTCAGGTAATATCCTATTATAAATGTAGCCAAAATGTCCTGCTACAACAAGTGCTCCCTGACAGAAGTGCCCCTCTTAATAGTGTGACAGGGACAGATTATACAACAGTTTTCACATCATTTGTTGGGACACCATTCACCATTTTCTGTGGATATGAAACTTAAAAAACCTTAGCATTTATTTATTTACACCCAGACTTCAGTGCGCTAAATGAAACAGACTGGTTTATTGGCATCAATAAGATCTTAAATTTATTATAGGATGAGTCTATGGTAAGTTCATATGCTAACTCAGTTAGGTGTTTACATGGGGTCTTTGCACAATGTTTATGAGATGAAGTTTGAAGTAAAACCCAGACATGTTCTGTTTCTGTTTTGTACCACAAAGATTGCAGTGCAGCTAGGAAACATACTTCAGTGAGTCACATCTTGGAAAAGAAAAAGATAAATGGCTAAAAATGCAATAATAGTAGGATATCTGGAAATAAACACTAACTGAGCTAGCAGACTTTTTTGTAGTCCTTCTCGCAATCACTTCTAGTCCATGTTCAGGATGTTTCTTCTGCTATGCAACTTAAAAAGAAGGGAGACAATCACTTCTCTTGACGACACTGCATCTTTAAGAAGGGCAAAAAGCAACAGAATTGGTGTTGCTGTCCTGTATTCAGCTGAATAAGGCTGTAGAGGTTTAGACTCCAGGTATTTGCCTTTGCAGCATCTAGCTTATCAACAACCCTTAATGTTTAACTTCATTTCAGATCTCAGAGTTCCTTGCTAACATAATTAGCCAGTGCTTTAGTCTTGCAAAGACACGCAGCATTATGCAAGCTCCCCTGTCACAAAGCAGGAATTGAAAGCCGGAATTGCATATGCACTTAGAGCAGCAGAAATGGAGAGGCCAAGCAGCAAAAACCTACAGAGGTTTTATTTGCACATGGGTATTCTTTACACACTTACACACAAACATCAAAGGAAAAAGGAGAAAAGGTTGCAGTATGTCATGAAATACAATTAATTTGTCAAAATTAAGGCCCTTGCAATTCTAACTGTTCACTCCATCCCTGCTTTTTGGCCGGGGTAGGAACTGTGTAGAACACAGTCCAGTTCCTCTGTAAAGCAGAGGAGCTGAGTAGGTTCTACAAGTAACTTTCTGGCAGTGTTTGGCTCCCAATGTCTCTTCTTCACCTAAATACATTCCAACAGTTGAAAGATTTTGAGTTAGGCCTACACTCTTTGTCACTGCCTTACTCATCTCCTCTGCCTCAAAGCAGGGCTTTCTTACATTGCAGAGGTTGAATCAGAAACAGGACAAAAGTAATCTTTAACCTGAAGCAACCTCTTTTTAAAATGTATTACTAGAACAGCTGCTTGCTGCATGCATTGCATTTGCAAGCACATACTGTCACCTTTTCCAAGTCACTAGGAATATATTTTGAAGCAGAAGAAAAGGGAAAAAATATCCAACAAGTCATCTGATTTATTGCAGTAACCCTCATATACATGCAGTGTTAAAGTGATCATATGGTTGGCTGTAGAAATGCTATGTAATTCAGTTCAGTGGAAAGGTTTAAAGGATTAAGTGATGCACATATGCTTTTGTAATTACATCAATATGTTAAAAAACCCAGTTTTTTTAAAAAGTGCTAAATCACTGTATAGGATATGCAAGCTAAACCAAGAGCCTACTTTGGAGAGAACAGTGAAAAGATATATTTGCCAAGTTAGATAGCAAAATTTTGGCACCTCTGAAGACCTGGAATATGTCTACATGTAGGTGTGATTCAAAACAGTATACACACATTTCCAACAGCAAGATCTGCAATTCCTCACCATCCTACCAAAAATGCTGAAGGATTCTGATAGTCTGTGTAGTACCTTGGCTGAGCCTGCGTGTTCCCTGGTGCCAAATGCCATTCTGCGTGGTTATAGACTCCTGCATGAATAGCAGGCCCAAGAAGTCCCTAATGCTGTGTTATTCGTGAGAAGTAAAGCATGGGGGCTTACCTTTCTTTTTATTGGTTTGTTTGGGCTTGGGTTTTTTTGTTTGTTTTTCTAAAAAGCAGTGCTTATTATCTAGAATGATGTTTCCTGGTCTATCCATCTATTCCTCCCCTGAACAACTTTTGAGATTGCTGGGCAATTTGAAACTCATCCTGAAAGATGTCTAAAAGAAAACTGTATCCTTGCACAAGTTCCTGAAAGTCAGTGGGTGAGCAGTGGGTAGAGACACAACTTGGCATCTTCACAGACGGAAAGGCAGACAAGATTCATCTGTTAGTCATTCAGTTTGGCCTCAGGAAAGCAAAGAATGCAAATCCAGGAGAAATCAAAATTCATTGGTTTTGCTGCTCACATAGCAACTTGGAAAATCCAAATCTTGCTATCTTGGGTGATACATAAACAAACCATTAGGGATCTAATCCTGCTTCCTCAACTATTGATTGCGGTTAGGAGGGAACATCAGTAGAAATACAGTGAGACAATACAGTTTAGGAACTCACTCTTGTATTCCACTCCAACACCAAATCTTCCAAACATCAGCCTGTTGGTTGGGTTCTTTTGTGCTGTGTTTGTTTGTTTTAAAGTATCACAGGACAGTTACATGTTCCAGAAGAATGGATTTTTCTTTAGGGAATATCTGCTTGATGGGACTATTCCTCAAGGACCCAGTTTAGACTAATGATACTAAATAGCAATGATAAACACATAATTCTGTTTTAGCAAGCATTCTGCTTCAGGGTGATCTGCATGGCAAAAACCCAGAATACATTACAACATTTTTCATTGGCTTAACTTGTCATGTAAAATCAGGCTAGGACTCCCTTGTAGGCTAACTCGGACCACAGCTCTTGGGGTGGCATCTAACAGTAATTTCCATTAACAAAGCAGATATTTCCCTGGTTAGGCTGTAGACTGAGCAAAGGAGAGATAGGGATAGGCTGGTCTTAAAAGAAAAAAATGCTAGGAATAATCCATTATGAAAAAGCAGACAGGAATACGAGTTTCTATCCCATTTTGAAACTACCTTTTGCTAACATCAAAAAATGGATTCTTTTTTGAGTTTGAGCATGATGGAAGAATTTACCAACTCCAGTCCATTAGTTAACCTAGTTTTGACTTGGGTTCCATGTTTCCTTGAATAAAAAGTTACAATGATCTGCCATAGCTTGTGTCCTGTGGGGAAGTGCTCAAAACCGCTTACGTGATCTGAATGTTTACTTCCAAAACTTTTTCTATAGGTCTCTTAGATACTGTGTAAACCCTATGACAAAATATGAATCCTGATCATAAAAAATCTTAGCCAGAAAAAGATGAAATATGTTTTTTTTGCTTCATTTGTACTAAAGTGTTATCTACTACTCTTAACCAAATGTTTGCAATCAGTTTGTAATCAGAATTTTATTTAAGTAGATTCAGACTTTAGCATCTGATGTTTGATGTTGAAAATATAAGCTGTCCTTAGGGCACACATATATTTCAAATATATTTTCTTCTTGACTCAGTCAGGGAATGCTCAGCCTCACATTTTAAGGGACAGAAGTTGCCATTACAGGTTTAACACCTGCTTTCAGATGGATTCAGCTGGAACTGGCTGCTAAAAAGAAAATGCCCAACAAACACACTTGTCATTTAGAACTTGGGCAAAGAAGCCTAAGTGTCCAGATGAACATTTCTGGATTTTTTTTTCCTACTGCTAGTGTTTGTTCAGAGAGACAGGCCTACCAGGGTAGCCAAAAAAGACAGGCTTACCAGGGTGGCTGAGTGAAAAAATACGTTGCCATGTTAAGAATACCACTGACCATGGCACAGCCAACATACACAGCAGACTCTTGCTATTAGGCTGAAATAGCCACATTTCTGTCTAGCTTTCCTTCCCATGTACTGCCTGCATCCAGCATCCTGCCTCAGTGGCATATGTGTCCTACTGAATCGATTAGGAGGAATGGTAATTATTCAGATCCTCTTAATTATTTATTCTTCTGCAGTGCACATATTAGTGCCTGGTCCTTCCACTGCTCACTCATCTTCAGCAGTGAGATTCAGCTAGTTTTCCAGATGCAAATTCTTTTGAATATTGTGCTCATCCCATGACAAATCAGGGACACACATTACCAGGGTACCAGACCAATGGAAGATGAACACAGAATTTGTGGAAGGAGAACAGCCTGATGTTCTACCTTTTTAAAAACAGAAGGAGCCCTTTCCACTGCTCATTTATCTTTCCTTATGCACAACCTTCCATTTAGCAACACATCTAGAGGACAATTTAAAGCACTTCAATTTAAACCATTTAAAGCACTGTAATGAACCAGATGACAGAAAAACAGAGCAACCATCATTCTGATCTATGCATGTCCCACAGGATGCAAAACAGATGCCAGTGTCCAGCAAGAGGACTGTGTACTAAGTTTGCTTGAAAGAAAATGTGAAGGAATTGTTGCACTGTTGAAAAAAAAAAAAACAACCAAACAAACCTTGCCTGAGAAGAGCTGTACACATAGTGGAAACCTTAAAGCTTATCATGTATTCTGCTATATTTACTACTATTGAAATACAAGATTCTGTGTTTTAGTTTTTTTATCTAGTCCTATTCATAATCTTAAACATTAAGTAAAATGAATTAGTAACAGAACACCTTATAAAATAGTAAAACATCCTTTAAATTGTTAAAGTCTACAAATTTGGAAATAGACAGTAAAACACCAGAGAATTTAGTCAGACTGCAGTAAAGAGAGAAAGTGGTCATCAGCCTGTCATAAGCAGTATTGCCTCTTACAGCAATAAATGGCTTTTCTTTTAACACTCTGTCAGAGTCCCTTCTCTCTTACCTTTGTGGCTTAGAATCTTATCAGCATCCACTGCAGGCATATTTCAAGCTTCACAGTTTTCAAACATTTGCATTAAGTCCTTAAACTTTTACTAAAATATGGAAACCATCCACATAAGGGCCCAGTTTAACACTTTGCCTTCAGATAACACTCCTACTTTCTTGAAAACAGGGCTTTGCTTAAGGTGAGTCAAGCATAGACACCGTTCACAATATCCACAATATCTGGTGCTTTCCCGCTGGAGATTATTTAGAATGAAAAATAGAAACAGGAACTATGCTCTTTAAACTAACTCTTTACAAACAAAACCATCATAATTATAAATGCCTTATTTCCTCATCACAGTATTATTTTGTTATCAAACTCAACATGATAAAAGGAAGGAGCTGGGTGGCATCAAATCAAGGCATTTCAGGAGCCTTTGGTGCAACATGGTGCTTCAGTGTTTTGTAAATCCACCTCTATAGTCCAGAAAAACATGGGAAACACCAGATAGATTACTTTGCCTATAGACAGGTAGAAGACATCCCCTCAGAGGAGAAACATAAGATACTTTCCCTCCCAGGCCTGGGAAGAGACAGACATAACAAGTAAGCACAATAGGCTTAGCTCCCTGTGCTCCATCTTCTACAGTCACCTGCTGAGGTGGCCCTGGTAGTGTTTGAGGTTGATATGTCATTAAAATTATAAATCTGTTGCTAGTTTTCAAAAGTATTTTTTAACCTGTTCAAAATCTACTACATTTGAGTTACATTTAATTCATGTTTTTCAGGGTTATTTCAAGCCTTCCTGAAATATGAGGCTCACAAGCAGATTTACCAAATAAGATGTAAACTTCTAATATAATCCCTCCCATTTCAGGAGACCTAACCAATAGCTTTATAACATCTCTGCCTTCATTTTATTAACAGATACAGGATGGAGAAAATGTCTGCATGTATGTATAGAGAATAGGGAAGTTGGCAAATTAATTCAGAAATGGTTAAATGCTCATCCTACCTTCCCTCCTTCCTCTCCACCCTCCCAAAAAAGTACAAAACCAAACCACAGCACTTTTTAGAGGCCAAAAGACTGAAAATCATTCCTCAGTTAGTGTTATTTTTTCAAAGTGTGCTATGGCAGATTATGTTACCAGCATGAATTCTAAAAACCATTTATATATGTATATATATATAAAAATATGCACACTCATTATTACTTTTCCCCCAAAAGAATGACACTTAAACAACAAATATAAACCCACCTCAAAAGCCTTAGCATTTTACTCTGGTTCAGAAATGCATCTTTCCATTTTCACTGTCTCCTTAAGTGTGGCAGAGAAAAACAAATAAGAGTATTAAAAAAATACAGCAGGAATCAAGAGCACTTACCACTCGGAAGAAGGAGGTGTAGCAAACTGCAGCCAGCTCCAAAATGGCCCCGCTAGGGCTGTAGCTTCTTGGCTCTAACAATAATGAGGAGAAAGCCACAAAAGAAGCACAGTGGGGAGAAAAAAGTTCTTGTTGCAGTCTTGCCAATTTTCAGATACGGTATTTTTCATTAAGAGCTAGATGTCCTCAAGAGACTATATGATTTTTGCATTTAGAAAAAAAACCCCAAAGAAGCCAGATCTTTTTGATTAAAACATATTTACATAGAAATGCAAGCACAAAGTATCAGAACAATCCTCCTGCATCCAGCTTCTGAAGCACTCTAAGGACAGGGAGGTGGCAATAACACACCATAGAAAATGAGCTGTGGGTTAAGTGAGACCAGGTGTACCTCAGTACCAAGGTTCTGTTTGCACTGAAGGAGTTAACAAGTGTTTTCTATCATCACAATTCTACTAGTTGCTTCCTGCATCTTATTTTTTCATGGTCTGCTCTTGTTATTTATTCAGTATCAAGAATATTTTTTGGTGTTTTTCAAATGTTGTACAAGGTCCAAGTCATTAAATATATTTAAAGCTAGTTAATAACTAAACAAGCTTCTATAAGCTCCTGGAAAGTAGCTGAAAATTATCTCTTAAGATGAAACTGAGTAAATTTAGGCCTAATTTCATGCAGGAGTCAGGACACTTGCAAATAGAGAAGTGGCTGGTAGACAGCTAGGAAATTAACTTCCAGTGCTTTGGCTAATTTGTGATATCTGCCCATACATAAGCACTGTAATAAACATAAGATGATTTCTCTCTCAGCAAAAATAAGGAATCATTACCTCTGATTTTTGAAAGACAGGAGTAGATAAATATATTAGCAGGGGCAGTGTGGGGAAGAAAAATCTCAGGTTATCTTACAAAAAGTTGTTCATTTGCCTGTTAGAGAATAAAATGAGGCTTAACAGCAACATGCATACTTCTGACTGAAACTGTAACCCTAAAACCACCACAGAGCTGCCACCTAAGCATGGGGGGGACCTAAACTTCAAAGATGTCTTACTTCTAGAACTTTCTTCTGTGATGGGGCAACTTGACTGGAAGAACATGAAAGACAAAGAAATTTATTAGGAGACTAGTGATGCTTGAAGTTTGAAGTTCAATGAAAATAAGAACATACGAAAATAAGGATCTGTGTCTCAAGAAAGGCTTATTCCTACTTTGTGACTTTGAGAGGATGTTCCTTTCATGTAACACAAGACAATTTTGCAGGAAGATATAAAAAAAGGAAATCAAAACTTGTCAGAGAAGTGAAGCAAACTTTGAAATCTGAATGAAATAATATTTTTCAATGAACATTTCCCCATCCTTACACTCCTATGCAAAGAACATGCTTGAATCTGGAAGTTAATCACTTATACGAACTCTACTTCACATTTCTCACATTGAACCTGACCTCTGGTGGCTTCAGACATGAAATCGGAAGTCGGCCCTCCCTTTCACTGAGCCACACTTCTTTCAGAATGACTCAACCGCAAAGTTTGTTACTTAATTCTGTTCCATAAAACAGTTAATCCAGACCTGACCTCTGTACATCCTACTTCTGGCACAGTTTGATTGGTGACGAGCTGATCCCATGCACATATGGCTGGCTAGTAGTGATTTGCTTTAGGTTTCCATGGAATCAGCGTAGACAGGAGGGATTTTTTTTTTCCCTTATTATCCAGTCAAGGAAGAGTAAGGTGAAAAAATCAAATAACTCTCACGTTGATCCCTGCACCAACCTCATTTGCACAATAGTTATGGTCCTAAAACAATAACTTTTCCAAGTCAGCAGGCTTAAGGCAAGGGCACTGCCAGTCACTCCTTCTGCCAAGAGAAATTCATGTCCTCGTGCAGGAACTCATTCCTGATCATCAGTACCTACAATTTCCTCTGAAGAAAGTCAGAATGAAAAATACCTGCAAGACAAACTAGCCTTATGCATACATAATATGTCGATAAAGGATTACTGTTCTCATCATTGTAACAGATCATTAGTATTCCCTAAATATTCACCTTATTTGTATGCATATGATAGAAGCTCTGTAGCTCAGTGCTGTAACACCTAGTCCCTAACCCCAACACAAAAATACTGAGTGCCTGGACTAAGGTGCTTAAATCTGTGCTTAGCCACAAAATGCTGAGCACAACAAATAATTCTCCAAGTCTTTAGACAAAGTTTTGATGCTCAGCACCTCTGAAAAGAAGCCAGGCTTCAGGCAGTGACATTTGGAAAATGTTGGCCAAAGCTCCTTGGTTAAGCTCTACATATCTTGTTAAAGGATTTTGTAAACATGAAGCAAACAAGCAATCATTGTGTGGGCTGAAGGCAGCAGTGCTTGAGATACACACAAAGGAGCATTTTGATTAGAAGGATGTGATACCAATTCAACATTAGCTTGAGGTGGCTGAGAGGAGTCCACCTGATGACTGATAAATGCAAGGCACATAGACCTGAAGTTTCTTATTTCTGTTTGTCAGTTTTTAAGAATCGCAAGTTTTGTTTTCCCCATTCCATGGATTAAACATGCAAAGTCCTTTATACCATACCTGAGGGCTCAAATAAGGCTTTGCCCTTATGATAGGCAGCACTGTGATTTATGGAAGAATTTTTGGAAGATTTGTTAAAAAAGCAAAAGGCCCAGACATTCTAACTGTACCCTATTTACCTCATAGTTGACCCTTTTCTTTCTCTGTTGCAGCAAATGCTTCTTTCCTTCTAAAGTTTTTAGGGATTTTTCTGGCAAAAGCAGAGATACCCCTTTACACATCATAGCATTCACCAGTTTTTTAACTCAGGACAATATGGCTAATTGCCATAACTCATGGCCACCTGCCACCATCTTGGTAACAGTGATAACAAAACTGATTGCATTTGTTAAAGACAGACTTGTGTTTACAGAGTTTCTTAGCAATCTTTTATTTAGGTTCATTTCAGCTCTCAAATTGTAACTTATTTTTCATTTGAACAATCACTGATAATTTATAAAACTGATTTCAATTTTTGTTCTTGCAATCAGTCGTCCAGTTTGTGGGCACATATTTAGCTGCTTCAAATTCCACACACATCAGATGACTGGAACACACATTCAAAGCAAAGAGTGATTTTAGATATCTGGCTTTCCAAATGCCCAGCTGGAGACATCACAACAAGGCCAGTCTTAACCAAGCATGGACCACCCACTTCTGAGAACAAGATTGCCTCAAAGTGTCTCAAACTGAAGATCAGACACTTTTTAAAACTTAGGCATATTGTCATCATTTGTATCAGGTATAATACTAGAGTTACTATTTTTTAAAAAAGTAAGGAAAGTGAGACATAAATGTTCACTTTAAATGTTGCTTTTTAAAAACAGGTGCAATTTTCTTTTTGTGACAGCATCATTGATTGCTCTGGAAGTTTCAGCACTTTAGAGGCACGAATAAAATACGACTGAAATCTTAATCAGAAAAAACCCTTTTCTTTTTGCTGGTAGTTTGAGCTGGAGAAAAAGGAATAGAAGAAATCTATAACATATGAGCAAAATTATCTCTAAATTGAGTGTTTAAAAATATTTCCATCAGGCATCAGTAGATGGGTCTTTAAATGAAAGCCAAGTATTACAATGGCATCTATTCTAGGTCTTGCATTCCAAGAGAGAAAATATGAGCCAGATAAGTTAGTCTGTGTTGACATGTAAAGTACATCACTTCCATTAGAAGGGCTGTTGTGGATCTAAATGACCCAAAAGATGCTCTGTGGCTCAACTGAATACCAGAGAACAGAAGCGTAAATGATTTTGGACATGGGTAATTCAATTGTAGTTCTTGCACTTCTGAATCAGCCTGTATGTAAACTTCTACCAGACAGAAAGCACCTGGGAAATCTCTGCTAAGAGGGCTTGATTCTTTGACAGCTTTGGATGACAGCCGACATAAACAGAGACTCAAGAAAGAGAGACATTGTCCTGTTTTTTCACTACAGCGTTGTTTTTAAGATCGCCTCCAAAAGCCCAAATTTACAATTAGAGAGCCTTCTCTGCAAGGGCAGCATGTAATTACATGCTTAGGGTTTTCAATATATGCTTGATATTTTCAGCACTCTTCACTCCAACTCATGCTGGTTTTCTTTCAGTGCTTATACCTCATTCTCCCCTGAAACCTCTAAAACTGAAATTTTTGCACACACAAAAGCTTCACTTCTTAGTTAACTTCATGTATGACATCACTTCCTTTTGTTGTTTATAAGCAAGAAGATTGTTCAGAAACATCCTAGATTTGTGTAATCTAAATGAATTGAAAGAAATAATTTAATCTTTATTTAGACAAAATAATGAGAAAATCAACAAGATGTCAAATCGAGACTGATTTCAGTAGTAATGACAGTAACTAATTAACTTCATTCTGCTTGACAATGCTGTTTACATTTTCCTGGCTCTCCTTAAAGTCAATTATTTCAAAACTCAAGGGATTTCTCTTATGCACATCTGCAAATTCAATGTCAGATCCAGATTCGCATTTTGGTGGTGAATCAAGCTGGCCTCAGTTCACCCAATGAGAGCCCAGTTTTTACCAGACAAACAAATTGAGGTGACTTAATACTTGTGGGGTTTAACTGACATATTTACTTGCTTTTGCCATCCTTTTTTCACTTCTAATGAATCAAACATATTACTCCACACTGTTGATAAATTGAAGATGATAGGAGAGAACAGATGAGATAGACATTAACAACTTTAAACAAAAGACGCCCAACTTAACTCACTAATATCTCACATCACCAGCCTTCAAAGGGAGGGTTACATTTTTTTAAAGAATTGAGAAAAATAACTAAGGTTTAAGAATTTTTATTCTCTAAATTTAAACTATATTAATGGGAAATTAGGCATGCTAGAAATATTCTGTATTACTGCACCTTCAAAATTATATGTCTTTGTAGAATACATACACTTAGTGACACAGATTATGTGTATGTATTCTCTTTATATAAATGTTGGTAATGAAAGACTGATCAGCATGTCAACAGATAAGGAATTTACTCAAATTCTTGGAAAATGAACAAGCTGAGACCTGTTCGCATGTATACGAATCTGATATGTACACGCAGTTGTTTAACTACATTGCAAACAGAAAGTCTGAGTCTGCTTTTTAGTGCAGATACCAAAAAAAAGACAATTTGTTACTCAGTGTCTAGTTGTGACCTAAGCCAAGTTGACATTGACATGAATTGGACTTCTTCCACCAACGGGAATGAAACTTGGCTGCTAACATCTTTGTGCAAAGAGATACGTGACTCTACACAGAGCTCAGCAACAAGTCATGAGACCTAAGGCCTGGCACTGCCAGTGACTTGCTGGGAACCTTCAGGCAAGCGATTCTTTCCATTTTCCTTTGTTTTCCTAACTCGAAGTTGGTAGTAACAAAACTTATTCATACTTATCCTAGAAAGTCTTGTGGCTGTAAGTTGTCTTCAGGTCTAACCAGCATTACTACAAAACTGGCAGTGTTAGGCACTTCATTTTGTTGAGAGCAGAGACATCACTTCATTTTCTCCAATTGTGCTCCCAAAGGAAGCAATACCCCCTCCCAGCTGTTTTTAAACCCTGACTGAAAACCAACAGTCTACCTGCTAATGGTGTTTTCAGTGGGCTATTTACACTTTCACATACATTTGTTGCTATACTTTTGGTTCACAGGCTTTTCCACCAAGTGGGAATGAGATTGGTCTGCTCATACCAGCAGTATCAATTTGCTGCTGAGCAATAGCAATTCATGAGACCTGAAGAGTGATCTTGCGCCTGTTGCTCACATTGACTTGTACTGATCACTCCCGAGTTCTTTCATGAGAGGCACTAACATTAATTAATAATCAAAGACTTGCTCGGGCTCAGAGAAATGACAGTGCCCATGTGTAAGCCAAATCGGGATAATCTCCTCATGTTACTCTCAGTTTTCTGCTGTAAAGAGAGACTTACTTAAAATATTGTAGAATACTTTCTTGGTCATGTAGAGCAGAGTTTTCCACTGATATCATTTGATGCAGTGAAAAAAGTCAGAGGACCAGTTTAAACTGAATCACAGGCATTTCTGCTGAGAAAGCAACAGCTGCCTCAAAGACGTTGAACAATGAGGTCTGCTTTGAAGAGCTAATGCAAGTTTATTTGCTCTGCAACAGAGCAAACCTTCAGTTCTGTTTTTTTTTAAACATTCTTTCAATAGTTTAGCCTGGGTTTTGCACAACCTTTGCAGAATTAAGCACTCTAGCAGACCGCTGCCAACAAGGGTTGCTTAATTCCTCAGTAAAGGGGGAGTCTTGTTATTTAAATAAAGTAGCTACTGTAGTAGATTTGCAGATATGTTAAGAGTATTACAGGATCTAGAGGTAGATTTAGGAAGAAAATACTATAAAGCAGGAAAAAATTAAACAGAGTACTTATTGAAACTTGAAAGACATTATGACATGTGATGTGATTGCATCAGATAGAAGCAGGTGGAACTGTGTTACCTGTACATGGAGTGTAATGCATGTTGCAAAGTGAGACTTGATTATAGTTACACATCCCTTAAAAACACGGCCACCTTTTAAATCTACCACTGCCAATTACATTGGAGGAAGAAAACAGAAGCCACAGGGTTCTTCTGTCTGCAAACCACCATATTATGTTTTCCTAAGGACCAGTATGTTACCCACAATTTTTTGTCTGAAACCGGACTGGTGAATTCATCGGCCACAGATTCGCTGTGATAGGACAGCAGCTACTGCATTACCAGAGGAACCACAGCAACACAGACTATTTAGTCTAATGCCTTTGCTGTGGTGATAGGGTCTCTTTGCAACAGCCATTCTGGAAAAAATGCCCAGAGGCAACTCAGTTTCCATTCTTCAAGTGAACTTCATTCTGCTTTACTCACCAAAATGGAAGTAGTGTGTGCTATGGTATCGCCTGGTCACTGTGAGTTCCTCCAAATCCAGGATTTTAGTAAAAGTAAGCAGACCCTGTAGTTTTTCCAGCATCTCTCTATCTCACCCAGAAAGACAGAGATGACCCAAAGGCCACAGACATGCACAAAAGGTAGCGACAGCTTTAACTGAGTCCTGAAGCACCAGGAGGGGGAATCCTTGCTGCTGACCCTTTCACAGGAAAGGAGTTGCATGACTATTCCACTGGAACCTTTCACGCTTGCATTCTCGAGTGTAGATAATTATATTTTTTTTACTGTGTAAGTTATACTACACCAAAGCAACCAGAGAGTCTTCTGCAAGTAGGAACAGCTCAATGGTGCTTTCTTATTGGTTTTCTTCCCTGGCCCATGGTACTTTACAGCAGATGGATTGCCTGTTGCTGTAGGTTGATGGCTGACTGTGCCTACTTTGAAACAAGGTGTCAGGCACTTGTCCAGGATTTGCATAAAAACCTCACATAAAATCACACGTCTGTGTGTTTAGCTAGTGATATATACACTGGAAAGACACAACCAGTCTAAATTTTTTCAGCTTGTGAAAGGTCTGTCAGACCAACCTCTTGAAAAAGCACTCTGGGATTTTATTGGAAAAAATTACTTCAAGAGAAACATTCTCCCAGCATTCTCAAAAACCTATATGCAAACTTGCTCCCTTTAGAGAATAAACAAGTGTTTTTGCAGACTCAGCTGCAGAGGTTTTATTGGCAGGTTATTAAAAGCTGCAATTTTTTTTTAATATAGTTTCAAGAAAAAAATTTAGACACTTATGGGAGACTGACAATACTGAAATACAGAGGAAGAAAGAGACACTTGGTAAAATACATGATCAAAAACCAGAGCTGGTTCTCCTCAGAGCTCGCTTTGCCTAAATTATTAATGATCTCCATAGAAGCCCATGGATTTGCATAAATGTAAAGAGGAGTCAGTCAATGTATTTGCTGCACAAAGTGAATGCACAGGAGTTCTTTCCTTTCCCCATATTCTTGGACGACGTTTTGCTACTAGAAATTACAAACAAACTAAGCATTGAAAAGTGCTTTTCCGCAACACCACTGAATGGTCTGGTTTATGACTTTCATTTGGGATGGTAACAAACTCTAGAATCAATCAGTTTTTAATGTAAGGTGTGATACATCTTTTTTTCTCTATTAGATACTTATTACACTAATTATATTCCTTTGGTATCTCAGTGTCCCCATTATTTGACACTATGGATATCTGCCTGTGTATAAATATTTCACGAACTACCCATAAGCTTGTAGATACACATATAAATCATTAACAATTGTAAGAAAAATTCTGGCATGTTTCAAGTCAATGGCAAAACTTTCCTTGACTTCAGCAAGGATCAGATTTTGCCTCTTCCCCCTTTGCAATGTCTCTAGCAGGAGTCATTGCCCTTTTAATGCCAGCTGTCAGCAGGTGTCTTTGCTAGAAGTTCCAAATAACAGCATTTGCCTTATTATCCAGCATATTAAAACTGTATTTTCTGCTGGCTCACACTGAGCTTTCAGTCCGAGGTGGAGGTTGTGACATCTGCTCAAATGAGATTGCACACTGCTGGAATGAATTCCCAGATCATTCCTTAGTGAATTTGGAGCTAACAGAATCATAAACTGAAGTTTATTTGTATTCTGTATGGCCAAAGAGTGGCAATAAAGCCTTAGGATGGTTGGATCTTCCAAAGCACCCTGCCAGTTAGAACTGTTGTTTGTACCCTTGACCTCATTTGACCAACGGTCCAATGCTGCGTTGCATCCAGTAGGTTTCTGTGCTGGCATGTGGCAAACACGTGAGCAAATCATCTGGGTATAGAAATAATAATAATATTAGCAAATATCTTGGATCTCTAGCGCAGCTTTCAGTCCAAGAGCTTTAAATAACTACACATGTTAATTAATCTCTTCCAGCTTCCACAATGAGGTGGGTAAATGTTAATATAATCATTCTGTAGATGGGAAGACAGCTCAGAGCTGTTACATGACCTGCCTGCTGGCTGATATGAGGGAGGGATTCTGAGGGAGGTGGACCCTGCATCTAACAAGGCTGTTTCTTGTGTGCTCTCAAGCAAAGTCAGCTGAAGATAAGTTGACAACATATCTCTACATATTCTGCCCAATTTAACCCTGTCTTTTGCCGGTCTCAGAACAGGATCTACCATGTAGGTGATACGTGGCTTCTTAGAAACCACATTTCATATCCTCTGCTGGAGATACTTATGTTCAGTGAACTGGTGGCCTCTGCAAGAATCCATACCTCTAATTAATGGAGAACTCATCTTTGGGGGAAAAGTAACCCACAGGGATATCTTTCTATCTTTCTTTGAAGAAGAGCTCATTTTAGGAGAATGAAATGCTCACTTTCTCTTGTGATTTTGGGGAATTGGAGCATATCTGATTTTCCCCATCCTTTGTCAGTGTCATCCCGTATCATCAGATATTTTTACACTTCTTTCCCCAATAAAAATTCACCTGAAAATAGTGATGTAAAAATAGGACGTTAATAGCTGTGCAATTCTGTTGCTAGTTTTGATCTCTAACACAGCTATATCTATCAGTCAGATACAAATTTGACCCATCTTCCTTCATCAGACCTCATCCTATTCAAGTCCAGTTTTAAATTAAAATAACCGTATCCTTTGTTTTACTGTGTTCATAACCAAATATGGTTATCTGCTAAACCTGCCAGCAATCCTGCTAAGATCTGAAGTATCTTTTTAATGTTTGCCAGACCTAAAACTTATCCCAGTCAGCCTTGTACTATTATTGCCTAAGAAACTAAAGGCATTAACCAGCTGCTGGGGAACGTAAGTAATTTCATGGTTTTGTTTGCATTTGTCAGTTTTTGAGGGAAGAAATGGCTGGTATTTTTCCAGTTTCCAAAAGCTGAAGATTCCATTTACCTCTGTGCTTCCATATAGGTTTAGATTACCACTTCTGAAGATGGAATCTGAGGTCATCCCACATGAAATCAGTAATGATATGTAGGTCCCTAGGAAATATTTAAGTCCCAAGGAAATTCAAGGCCAGGTTGGATGGGGCTCTGAGCGCCTTGGTCTAGTTGAAGGTGTCCTTGCCCACAGCAGGGGTGTTGGAACCAGATGATCTTCAAGGTCCCCTTCCAACCCAAACCATTCTAAGATTCTATGATCCCCATGTGTCTATGACTTGGACAGCAGTGAAGGTATTTAAGTCTGTTAAATTCTCCACACTTTAAGTCATGGAAACAGATGACAGTTTTATTTTTCACCACATGTAACACAGAAATTATCTTTGGGTAAGGTTATATCCATGTTGGAAGTTACAAGTTTATAGATAGATCACTTTGACTGTCATGTCACTCTGTTATCCAGAAGAAGGGTGGAAGTTATCTATAAAATGGTTTTATAGCTGTTGTAGCATATGACTTGAAATTAGTTCAGGTTAAAATACCAAGGATAAAAGAAAGAGGACTTAACTCTTGGAGGGTTCTCCCATATGCATGCAAATTTGATTTTAGTACTAATTGCAGTTTGAACTCTAGAACAGAGAAGTTATATGCCACGTTCAGAGGGCTACAATATGGCGAACAGTTTAGATTTAGCCACTCCATCCCACTCCATCAAAATCCTACTTGCCACCTCTTGAAAAGACAGATATGAGACTCAATTATACATTTATGAAAAAGTAAAATTAATGAACTAATATCATTTTGAATTTGTTCTTAATTAATCTAAAGTGATACACATCTGATTCATACTTTAAAAGACTGTTCCCATTCTGTTGGCCAGAATGCTGTCAGCATCTTACAATCCATCTTTATTCAAGATCTGTATTTTCTACACATCTTCTTAAATTCAGAAGTGTTAAAACTGTGATTAGAAACATTCTATCACCAAAATCTTTCTGTTAACTCAGAAGAGGTATCTTATCTTTAGAATTAGCATTAGTAAATCTTTTTATTCTCAGGGATTCATCAAAGCCCGGACTTCTGTGGCTTTTTATAGCTGAAATATTTACAGAATCTCTGCTTAGTTACACTTCCATCCAAATGTTCTTTCTGTTGCTGTCTGTAGGACTTCAGCTAAGTCAAAGTACTTACTTTATTTTGCAGTGCTTGTGCTATTTCGTACTGTATATATTTGAGAAAATTTTTTAATGTCCCATGGCAGGGGGGGTGGAACTAGAGGTTCTTTAGGGTCCCTTCCAACCCAAATAGTTCTATGTTTAATTAATGTTGTCATTCTTATCAGCCCAATACTTATATATATTCAATGGCATTTGCCATGTTTATTGCATGACTCATGCCTGACATCTGAGCACCACTGCTGCCTTGTCACACAACTCACCTTACAGCTGCTGTCTCTTCAAAGATCTTAATCTGCATAGCAGTACAGCTGAGACTCTAATACAGTCACATGTGTAAATACCACCTATGTAAATGCATCTAGCGATGAAACTTCGGAGCAGAAATTCCAGGCATGATAGAAACACAGTATGTACTGTAAGTTTTAATTAGCAAAGTACACTCATAAGAGAAAAATAATTCAGTGCTTGGAAAAGTAGAGGCTCTGCTTTTTGGGGGCAGGGAGTCAAGGGGTAGGGGAACACGCAGGATCTGGCTGAGTTCACAGGACATATCCCAAGTGCAAGGCAGTTCAAGAGGTGGGATGTGTCATAATTCCTTCAAACACATAAGCAGTGCTTGTGCTGCTGGTTCTGGATAAGGCTCCATATTCCTATAGAAAGGAAGGCTGACCCACTAAAGCCCTGACACGGGGAATACCCCCATCCTATGCATCTCTTACCCTCCTGACCAACCTTGGGGAGAGGACCTAGCCTCATTCCAGCTACAAAATGGGAGTAGTATCTCTTCCCTATCTCACAAGGTACTGTGAAGATAAATATGTGAATATTTAGGTAGTACTGTAAAGATGACCAAATAAGCCACTGGCATGAGCTTACTGGGTACTATATTAGCATGGAGAGGAATTCTCCTTTTTGCCTGTAATGGGAAACTCCTAAAATCTTGCCTTAAAAGGAACAGACAACAAACAGCATGAATCCCTAAGGGGAATGAAGAGGAGGTCATACTTTACAGTCCACGTAGGCATTTTACTTCCAAGGGGAGCATTTTGAACATATTTTCTGTACTTTTTCCTCTGTAAACCTGAAAGCATTTTCCTCTGTGATGAAACGTTCAAATATAACATTTCTCCTTTTTGATAAATAATAGTAGACCATGTTTCTTTTCATTTCCTCCTCCCAATCCGGGTATAAAACATGTCTGTCTGAGTTATGTTTAATTGCTTTGATTTTATTTAAGAGGAAAAGTATGGTGAAAAAAGAAAACCACCCATACTTTCCTGCCATTGGTATTTTGCTCTCTGCTAAGTATGGGGGCATCTCCACCTCTTCAGCATAAGCCCCTATTCAGTGAAGTATCTAATCATGTACGCAACTCAACATCTAATGCTTGCTCTCAAAAATAAATGAGATGCCTGTTTAATTACTTCATCAGTTTAGCACTCTGGAGACTTGAACAGAAAAGTTTTGCCTTTTCTTTATGATGTGAGATTCTATAATGCCAATGTAGAAAGTGTTTGGCAATTTCATCTCCTTTAAGCTTTTTCAATTTGCAAAAAGTCAAAGGTGTAGAGTGTTCTATATTCAGCTATCTGGGAATCAGCAATGAAAGAAAGAATTTTCTTCTGTTTGCTTGTTTCTGCCCATGCTCAGTATGCAGATTCTCTGCCCTGATATAATTCACGTGGATTACATTTATGGGGTTTAGAATAATTCCTTCAAATATACACTACAAAAGTTAGCACAGTCCTTATGGCTCTCCTTAACTTTTAGAGAGAAATTACATAAAAGGATGTGGTGTGGGTCATGGAGTTTAGCCAAACAAATCAACAAAGCAGCAAGAATTGCCTGGTGCCAGTCAGGGTAAGGAACACCACCTATACCTGTGGTAAACAGAGCACATTTGTCATTGCATGATATATTAGCAAACTAGGTGTTCTAACTTTTTATTAGATTATTTAAAAAAATGTGCACTTCATTTTTCCTTATGAGACTAAGCTGATAAAAATTCCAGGATGGATAAATAATTGATTTGTTGAGATTGGCAGCAGTAAGGAACTGGAAAGTTTACATTTGTTTTTTTTTTTCTTCCTTTCTTTCCTTTTTTTTTTTTTAAGAGGCACACATAAATAACCTGACTGAATTACACCATGTCCTTTATACCTACTGTTTCCTTTTACAAGTACCTCTCCCAGAAACAGCTAGTCTTGGCTGCACTAGAAAATCCTTCTATGTGTTAGTTAGAATCAGGAAGAATTTCAAGACAGAAGTTCAGTAGTCCTAGCAGAGTTTGGATTTCATCACAAATTTGAATTTCTGTCCAAGTTCACGGTGTAGAAACATACCAGAGAGAAATATGCAGTGATACATAACTCTGTCCTGAAGACCTGGCAAAATTTCTGTCTGGACCAATAATACCTCCTTATAATCTTCTTGGCCCTCGCAGGCCTAGTCCTTAATTGCAGTTCACCGTGCTCCAACAAACCTTTTCTGGGGAGGTGGTTTTGCAGGAATTGCTTTGGCTGAAACGCCTGAGAAGCTTATCACAGTTATAAGCCACTATTAACAAGAAACACATCTTGTGATAGTTCCAGTATCACTAAAGAAATGGAGTACCATTACCCCATGTGCTTATGTCTGCCACAAGGCATGGATCTCACACTTTGCCTGGCAAGCAAAAACTAAATTATTGAATTTTCATGGACTAAACAAAGTACAACAACTATACCTATTTGCAAACAAGCTGTAATCACACCCCATTAGCCTCTGATAGCCTAATCATGAGGAATCAAGTTACTGATGCTTGATGGATTATAGAAAATGTGGTTTATACCTATAGAACAAGTCCAAAGTATTGCATAAACTAAGAAGGTAGAAAAATTCCTCAGGCATGATGAGGCAAATTAAAAATGGAGAAAAAGGAGAACTTTCTTTTATTGGCTTAAGGGAACACCTTTACAGCTAGATACTGAAAGCATTGTGCTGGTTCCTAATTAGTCAGACATGTATTTCTCTGAATAAAGTCCACAGGAATTATCTGGTCAAGATCACCCATTTGGTTCTTAAATTTTCACCATTAGTCCATAAAGTGTCTGTTCACTTTCCATGTCTCCTACACAGCATGAAAAAGTGGCATAAAAGCAGCCCAACCCAGCATGGTATGCACTGAACAGCTACTTTTGTTATCATACAAGGAAAGGACAGATTTTGGTGGGGAGTGGGTATGAACAGGGCCCCTGCTAATAACTAGAAGAGCAAACAAGTGGTGTTAAGCAGAGCTAATACTTATCTACCTAATTCACTCTCATGATGAGAAACACAGCTCAACTTCAATCCTAAAGAGTAACTGTTGGACTTCACAGCACACATACAACCACGCTGAAGTTATCATAAATGGCAAAATACAGGTCTCCACGTGGATGCCTAGATCCTTCCCCACTGTTTGTTGGAGTGGGGCCTGGCAGGCCGAAGTGTCTGCCAGATTCATATTGAAGCCCCTGTGGTGCAGCCAGGGAAGCTGGAAACTCTCATAGTGCATAGACCTCCCTCAAGGACTCTGCCTGCCTCCATCAGGTACCAAAAAAAGCACACCCTTTCCCAAGACCTGAGGGTGCTGACACGCTCATGAAGGATGTTTACTGTCTTGCTGACTTGAGCTCTTCATTGGATACCGGGTCAAGGAGAGGGAATGAAAGAAGAGAATACTCCTAGGAAACAGAATACCTTGTTCACCTAACAGTGAGCCAGATTATAGATAATATTACCTGATCACATCAGATGGAGCAAGTAATGTTTCTTCTTAAGTCCAATAATGAGTGGTAACCTACTGAGAGTGTACCCAGTGCAACTGATCCTAATTACTGTCCTCTAAATAGGAAGCAAGATTATGCCTTGTATCCAGACTAAGTTAGCCACACGTACTGAAATAGAAAATTACCTGTAAAAGGCAGTCAGAATGATTCCTTTCAAACACAGTATCCACGTTGGCTGCCAATAATTATTTGTCCCGGTTTGAGACAAATTCTGAGGAATGTCCGAAATGAACATCCTCTGACAGGAGGCAGGGTACAGCCACCCCTTCCCCACCAGGTTTGGGAAGAAATTCCTCGGCGGAAAGTGAAAAAGGAAAAAAAAAAAAACCTGTTTATTTATTTAACAAGTAAAGTGCACACAGGCACAGAAAACAAAAAAAAAAAAAAAAAAAAAAAAGAAGAATGCTAAATAATAAAACCTCTCACTGTGGAGAGAACCTGGGCAGATTTCAGAGTCCCTTGTGGGTGTGGCTTTTTCCTCTCCAGAGCTGGAGCTTGGCGTGGGCCCCTCTGGGCCTCGGTGGAAAGGCCTCCCAGTGAATCTGGTGTTCTGAACAGTTGCGGAAGAAAAGAAGAAGCCCAAGTCCCAGGGCTCTGTACTTTAGCTAACAAACAAGAAACTAGATAAAAAGCAAAAGGAATGTAACTCTTCCCTGCTGCAGAAGCGGAGCCACCGGGCAGGAGAAGCCATAGAGCCTGTGTTTTGAACACAGAGCCAAAGGAATTCCACCGGCTCTCCCCCCTCTCTGTTAAAGGTACAGAAAGGTACAGGGTTCATGTCTGGCATAGGGCAGACTATAGAGAATACAGTATCATACAGTCACCCCAGGACAGACAGAAAACACAACATTTTTTAAGCAGCACAGAAATCCCATAAAGCTAGCAGGAGTACTATCTGAATGATTGTGAATTTACTACAATGGAAAAACCAAAATAGGCAAGAGGATGTCATGACATCCCTTCTGTTATTACTCTCAGTCACTGGTAGAAACTTGACACACCATTTCTGAAGCAACTGTAACAAACTCCTTTTTTTTTTTTTTTTTTTTTTTTGTATGTGTCTGTGAAGGAGCATAAAAATGCTTTTACCTTGGTGGTGCTTAAAGTTTTGGTTATGATTCAAGCATTATATTGAGAGTAATTGCAACATTATGTGCTGCCAGCATTTGCAGTACAAAACTCTGTGTCTTTCTCACACTTTATTTAAAAAAGAACATTTTGCACCTCAATAGCTAGTTGTGGTTTTGGATCATAAGGCACTAAGGGTTTTCATCTGTTCTGATTCCCACCCCTTCCATCTCATTTTTCTCATGGCTTAGAACAAAATATTAGTGTGACTCATCCGTCATAAGTAATTTTCATATCCTCTACCTTCTATTTTGGTGTGTGATTAGACAAAATCTGTAGTTATGTAAAAGTATTTGTGAATTTTTTATAATGGAAGATATGAATCACAGGTACTTTAAGCAAAAAAAGAGAACAATGTCAGGACAAAGCGAATTATAAATGAAAGCAACATATATATAATAATAAATACTTTAAAACATGCTACTTCAATTTACTATTTCTAAATATTAAATCTTACAGCTGTCATCTCTGGAACACTGGAAAAGGAAATAATAAAAGGGAAAAAAATAGAGTTTATGGACTGTCTTATCCAAAGCAAGCCCCAATTTTGATACCAAAACATTTACAAGGACACTAATTATACTTGGAAAGCTGGAATTCAGAATTGCAAATGTCAGCTCCAGGATGTTAATGTTTTCTGGTACAGTTTAGGAAATCCTATGTAGCATGCTACTTTCAAAAAATGCAATTATGTTTATACATTCCTGTGACTTTTCTCCAGATCAACCTTCTATCCTGCAGTAGTACCTTCTCACAAAAAACCCTTAAAAATTCCCTAGAAAACAGAACAATCAATCAGTACAGAAGTGATTTTGCTACAGAGGCATTTCCAACATTTGATCAGATTCTTCTTTTCTCCCTCAAATAACAGACTGAAATATTTTACTAAGTGGATCAAGTCAGTGCAAGCTTCATTCCATGAAAGTCATTTGTATTTGGGCTGAATACTGAATCAGCAGGACTTAAGTTATCTGCTTAAAATAGAAGTTATATTTCTGTGACTACTTAAATTAACTAGCGATCGTGATGTTTCTCTGCTAAGAGAGAGAATACAGTGATTTTGAGATCTGCCTTTCTGCTTTTGTCTTTCTGCACTTGAATTGCAAACTCAGAACGTTTTCTACACCCAGCTAATACCTGCAGGCAGCAGAGTAAAAGGGAGAGAAGAGTGCAAGCCACCTCACTATATTTGAAGATTCAGTAAACATAAAATAACTTCTCTCCTCTCCTTTCAGATACAATTTTGCAAAAAGTAATTCTTAAAAGCAGACCAATGGAAGGAAACTTATCAATCAGGAAATTCAATGCTGAAATGTTCTCTTAGGAATTATTTCTTTCATTCTCCCCTCTCTCATATTCCCTCCCTCCCTCCCTCCCTTCCTTCTCCAAGAAGCCTTCTAGGGAGTTATTTTCTCCATAGCAAAAAAAAGACTTTTGTTGCTTCAAGTTGCTCAGCATCATGGCTTGTACTTGGGACTTCTCCAAATAGTCCCAATATATATATCAGGATCTGCATGTAACTAAATAACATGTGATTGAAGACAGGGATTGTATCAGTAGGAAATCTTCCAAGAGATTATTTTTTCAGGTTAAAAACCCAATTGTTGCACCATCATTAAATTTTCAGTTCTGAAAGTAGTAAAGTGGAAGAATGCACATCAAGTGGTTGGTCTCAGGACATGAAGAGCTGGATCATCATCATCATCATGATAATAATAATAGATGAATGTGAAAGAAAGTATCTCAAAGTGGCCAAGAGTTCCCCTAAGAATAATCAGTGGGAGCCTGTTGAGTGATCTACTAGAGCTGGAATTTGTCTTTTTATTTGTTAGACTGTGTAGCAAAACCAAAGTCTCAGCTGAGGGCATCCTTGGAGCAGACAAGGCAAGCAGGGGTAGCAGTGGTGGTGTGGGATGGGGAAAGACATGGGAGTGAAAGGTGGGGATTGAGTGGCCTCTGTGTGGAGAGGTTTAAAGGGGACAGGGCACTTTTTCTGCTCATGAAGTTGTTTCTCTTCCTTGTGACCTCTTCTTTTCCTTCCTTTCTCTCCTCCTCAGAGACCGTCCCTTTATTTCCATTGTTTCCAACATCACCATCTACACATTTTTCTGTTCTTGACTGTTAAGGATGGGTCAGTCCTGGTTTGGATGGACAGGAACTAGGCCAGGACCAGGGCAGAAAGGCAGAGAAATCCTGCTGCAGATCAAAGGACAGATGTGACTGCTGCTGCTAAACCGGGGCCCTCTGGTACACACTGGCACTCCTTTACCCTCTCCCTAATCCCGCAAAGGCAGTAACAGCAGCATGGATGGTACAAACAGGAGGCAGGAATGAGCTGTTTGGCTGAAATGCCTAATCCCTCTCTCCTCAGTCACAGGCAAAGTAGCTGCCATCCCCTTCAGTCTGGCAGATCTCCATTTTTCTAAGTATACAAAGCTACTTGTGACTTGGTGACTTCCCCTCACTCACACAAGAAGCTGAGCCAAATCCCCAAACCTAAATACCTGCAAGCTGCAGAGAAGTTTGTATCCCAAGCTGAACTGCGGGGCACAGAGACATCTCTAAAAGTTCTGATAGGGTGTAGATGTGTTCTGAATTACTGCCTCATTCTTTGAAGGAGAAGGCCTGTTTGGCAGGATAAACAACGAAAACCTGCTCTTCAGAAAACCAGGAAGCAAATGGCAATGAAGTTGTGGATACTGCATTGGCAGTTGCTGCTCTTCAGGCTTTAGTGTCCTCTCAGAAAGGTGCCAAATACACATTTTTTTGTACAGCTCCAATGAATTGGATGAAATCAACTGCAAATAATCCACAGTACTAGGATGTTATCTCCTATTGGTTCCCCAGGTGATCACGTATCTCCTAAACTGCACCACAAACTCATCAGAGATCTGCTTGCAAGAGATGGATGGAGTCAGGAGAAAATCACCAGATTATCTATCAAAGCAAGTGTGGATTGGAGACCAAATTTGGTATTGCCAGAAAACTTAGCCTGCTATCATTAAAGAGATTTTTAAAAATAAATTTTACATCAGAGGCCAGAAAGCTCTGTCATCATTAATCTAATCCATAGTCTAAGACAAAGGGCCTGGAAAGGAGCCAGTTTCTTTCTGAAAGGGGTTTGGGCTTTGAGAGGAAGCCATGCATACCTGGCTGCCATGATGCAGCAGCTCTCAGAGCCTATGCTGGGACTAGGTGGGCAGCTGGAGTCACCTAAGGGAGAAACAGATTCCAGCCAGCAATCAGAAACTCAAGGGCTGGATGGCAACAGTGTACCCCAGAGGTACTGGGGTGAGGTCTGGATATCTCCCTTCTGGCAGAAAACATTCCTCTCTCAAGAAAATTCAAGCTTCTTTTGTTAAAATGCATTGTTTTGAGAAAAACAACTAACTCTTGTCAGATTTGAGAGACCTTACAACAGCCCTGGTGTGGCATTCAGATGAAATAGGGTAGTTGGGCACATTTCAAATGGACTTGAATAAATCTGAGGTAAAACAGTCAAGCGGGTTTCCCTTGTGAAATCAGTACTCCTCCCTTTTCAAATGCCTCCTGCCCCTGGGGTTTGCATGGTCTCGTGGTGGCCAGGCCACCCAGGGCAGAGCTGCCTGGGGCCCACTGGGTGCTGGGGTACAGGGCACTGCTGCAGTGCAGCCTTGCAGAGGTTGGGAGCCACTGCTCTTGAGTTTGCATTTTGCCCTAGCTGGTTAAATGCTAGTAGTAAATGGAGAGATACTTTTGGGTATGTTTGGCTCCTTGGAGTTACTCTGACTGCTAGAAAACCAGGGGCTCTGGAGAGCAAAAACACAGGCAAGGAAGATCTTAGGCCAAATACATCAATTTTCAACCACAAAGCATATCAGCTATTGAAGAGCAATCACCCTGCTTATCAATGAGCTGGGTTTCAGGAGCCCATGGCTCCATGTAGGACGGATGCTGAGCAGCAAGTGCAGCATATGGTGAGCAGCTGAGGGCAGGGCCTGTGCAGAGAGGTACGGGACCCTCCCCAGCTCTGATCCAGCGCAGCACCCAAGCATATGCTCAGTCCAGCTGGAGCACACTCATCCAGAATTCTCCATCCACAACTAAACCCTAAACATCTTGGTGGCAGCTGAACCCACCAAATCACAGACTCTTCCCAGCCATGTCAGTGGGATTTGTGTCAGGCGAAGCACATAGGACGTGGTAGCAGCTGTGTGAGAATGATCAGACTATAAAAGAGAAAAGCAGATTTTATTTTATGTAGGACACTAGCATTGTCTGTGGCTCCCCTTGTTAGTATCCTCACATTATGAGTGCAGTAATGCCCGGGACTTTGGTAGTTCCAAGCACAATGCCTCTTGGGAACTAATTATTTTATTTATGTGTTGCATGAAAGGGTTTGTATGCACATTTTCATGGGCACGACACACATGGAGAAATATGAGATTAGGTAAAAGTTTTTCATCTGTATTTCAGACTGATAATTTTATACCTTGTAATCTGAAAAAGTTATGCAGTGTCTCTGTAGAAGGGTGGGAACAAGGCTCAAGGCACTTTTGAAATCCAAACCCATATTTTGATTTACAGCATAATTATTACAGGATTGCCAACAAAAACACCAAACACTAGGATTTTTGGTCCATATTCAAACTGCTACATCAGTTTTCACAAGCACTGAATAACTAAAAAGGCTACTCAAAGTGAATGAGTTGCTAGGTTTTCATACTTCTGAACAGTAGACCTTGAATAAGAAGCTGGAATATGGAATTAAAAGACTATGCTAAGCCACTACGTTTGAAAAGTTTGAAAATTTTGACTAATATTTCTTAATATTTCGGGGGGGGGGGGTCAGGGGGGGAAGGATAGTGTGCTCATACATTTCTTATAAGCCTTCTTTTCCCCCTAGGGACCAACTTAAAATCAACTAAGTAACACCAGGCCTAACACAATCAGAAAATCTAGGTCTCTTAGAGTGAAAAGGAACCAACCTGTCCTTCTTCTGCCCTGTCCTGAAATCTTAATGTAAGTATATTCAGCTTTGCAATCCTAAGTGAGTTCTATGTAATACCAAAAACAAAGCACAAAGGCTTAAAACTGAAGTTGTCTTAAAGCCATCACCTACACAGGATTTGATAAGTTGTTCAAGTGTTTGCTATACACCAAAGCTTTTGAATTTTGAGTGGAAAATTATGTGGCACATAAATTTTGGTAATCATCCTCAGCAGCACTTTTTTATCTTTTAGATAAAACAATCTATCCTTTCAGTCATTCTCCATTGTTTGATATGTAGCTTTGGCATTTTGTGTTTATAAAAAGAAGCTTGGTTTAAATCTATTTGTGTGGTTGGAAAAGAGTCAGGGCAGGTTTCATTAAAAAGGATATGTCAAAAACCATTTTATCCTGGGAATAGAGTGAACCACGGTATTGATGTGCTTTTGATCCCCAAAATGCATGTGTACACGTGTCCACTTCCATATGTATGCACATGCTAAATTAAACAGCAGTAACATTCATTGAGAAATCCATACTTAATACAATGTTTAGTTTAGCTCAATAACGGGAAGAATATGTTAAACATCATTCTGAGCCTTAATGGAAAAGTTTCTGACAACGAGACATTAGCTCATACTGTCCACAGTCATCTTATGCCTATGAGTATTGTTTGTTATCAAGTGTGACTTTTGGAAGAAAAAATGCATTATTGCTTAACAAGTTGCATTGCAGTAGTGTCCTACACTCTGTTTTGGTTTCTAGAAAGCTAATTAAAAGAATCCACATGGTAAGAATTAATCATGTAAATCCCTCAGACTTTCTGGACATCTTTTAAGGAGGATGAGTGCCACATTCAATAGCATTTCTCGCTTGTGGAGAAGTCATGCACAATTTGTCTGAGATGAAAAAACAGCAGTCACACAAACGTGACTCCACAGTGTGGCTGTAGAGCACCAGCCCTGGCAACAACCCCGCTCTGGGAACCCACTGGAGTTCACTGGGGTGATTCCCACTGGGGAGCACTGAACTATGAACCCAGTGGGGCGGACTCGTGCAGTGACAGGATTTTAGGATCTGGCCACTCCACGTCCGGAGCTGTCCCTGGTAACTGTTTCGCCCAGCATCAGCTGCTGTGACCTACCCTACATCGGGTGCTAGAAAAGTCTAACAAGAAAAAAAAAGAAACAAAAAGAGGAAAAAAAATGCGAAAGGCTCCAGCCCACAAACTACGCAGAGAGAATAAAACGCTTCCCAGCTAGTACTTACATTCTCCCAGAGCATCCATAAAGTTTTAGGGCCCATCCACTTAACAAAACATCCATCCAAGAATGGCTGTGGACTTTGATAATTCAGCTGTGAAGTTTCTGTAGCAGTTGATGAAAAGACTGTATAACAACTCTCCTCTTTTCATTAGTAATTTCTTCAAACCTTTTGATAAATATCTTCTGGTGTTAGATAATAATATAGATCACTGTTAAAAAAGTATTACATGGTTTTTGTTAGTATTTTAGAATCCTTTACTACAACAGGTGAAACAGTAATATGAGCTGTTAAATATAGCTTCTATACAGAAAAAAACTACAGTTAAGCTAAGCATTACAAATTAGCACCCACTAATTTTCATGAATGGCAAAGTTGCTTTGAGAAAAACACTGTCCTCAACAATTCACAGATATCAAGGAACAGAGAATTAAGGGGAAAGCAAACTTTAAAAGAGGTTTAAAGTTCTGGAAAATATTGTTATTTCCTTTTTTTCTTTTAATCTGTTCCAGTGAATGTAGAAGAATTTCAGCAAAACATTCAGATTTGGATAGAAATATACCTCAAATGAAAAGGAAACAAAGCCCTCTATCTGTAGCAAGAATACAGAAAATTTTCAGACTTGAGCATCAACTGGCAGATAGACTTGAAAGGCATTTGGGTCAAATAGAAGTCCCGAGCTGCTACCAAAATCAACAGTCTAATTGTCTCAGCTGAAACTGGGGCTTAGCTGTTGGGTTTCCTGTAACTAAATCTTGCCGCAAACAGCTCTGCTAAGTTTTTCCTCCAATAATAAAATAAAATAGAGCAAAATTAAGACAAACACAAGAGACAATGAAGATGAGTATGTAGTTCCCAACATAAGGAGGGGAGCAGACGTTAGAGGAAACTTGTGAAGATATCAAAATAGTTCTTGTCAGTTCTAAATGGTTGACATGACAGTTTTTTAAAAACAAACAATCAAACATCTGAAAGTAATTGGTAGACTAAGGGATTTATTTTATTTAAGCAATAAAGTATTTTAAAAATGTACTTAGAATGTCTAGCTTGCTTCAAATTGCTTTGGTTTTCTACACAGTGTCATTGTATTCACTACCCACCCAAAAGTGGTATTTTAATAATATTTTTAAATTGAAAAACAACAACTGAAATGAAGAAAGCAAAACTATTCAGAAAGGTTACCAGAATGCACAGTTTAACTTCAGACACCTTCTAATCTGATCAGGAAGCAGAATGAAAAAAAAAAAAAAAAAGCTGAATTCAGAGGCAGTGAGTCAGGTGATAAAGTTATACAATTTTATGTGAATTTACTGAGGTCGTATCTCAAAATCCAAAGCAAACCTAAGCGACTGAAAGTAATGTTTCAGTTTATAGAGTCTGATATTTTTTCTGTCTACCCTTTTTCCGGTTGAACTGCCTTTTATGCCTCTCAGTGTATAAACTTCTTGAACATAGGCATCTCCTGTGTCCTCAGTTTCCTCCTCATTTTCTTGTGCTTTATGTGCCTTCATTCAATCCCTGCTTATCTGATAGTACGGATTGTTTTACTGGTCTGCCTTTTCCCTGTCTGACTTGGGGAGCTGGAAATACTGGATGACTTTTAGAGGAACCTAAACCTCAAATTACTCAAGTATTTATGGAAATGTTACCTAACATTTCCAGGACCATTTATTTTAAATAGGAGTCAGTTGCTGGCCTCCTTTACTCACTCATGAAAACCTAGCTTCAGACTCCTCTCAGCAGCTTTGGATGGGAGGAAATTAAAGGAGAATTACAAAAGAAAAATCTTTTCTAAACATAGCAGTGTTATTCAATAGCTTAGAAATTGACTTTTCTTTTCCTGTTGGTGAATGTGGTTCCTTTAACTAATCCAAGCATTATTGTGAATAAACCCAATGGTTGCTTTTGTCTGTGTTTTGAAGAAGAGGGGCTTGTTTAGGGCTTTAGCAGCAGTAATTGACACAGAAAGCTCCACTACAGAAGAACACATAGAAAGAACAAGATGAACTTGCCTCCACAAATCATTAGAATTGGGGATATTGTATAGATACCTCCTGTTTGCTGTTAGTAACCAGGATGACAAGTTTATGATCCCAGGCTGTGCAAAGCAGAGATCCAAGGAACCTGCTGCTCTTTAAATTCTCTGCTTCCGAGTCCCTTACTCCCCATACCAGCTCACATGAAAAGAACTTGAAGCCAGTAGGCAGCAGTTTTTTATACTGATAACAGGAAGTTTGTGGAAGACTGGAACAATGTGCCTCTCTGATTTGGGAAACAGTTACACCAAAGAATAAGCCTTCTTATGGGTTTTGCATTATGCATAAATCCTCCTGTTTATATGCTAAAGCAAATGGTTTATTAACAGGTAGCTCACTAAAATAACATATAGAGCATAGAGCTGCCATCATCACTTTGCGAATGTTTTCCACACATTTTCCATAGCTTTCACATTCAGGGAAAAGTAGCTCTAAGTGAAAAGTCTTCTTTCAAAAGCCTCATTAGCATAATGTATCAATGAAATGATGCCATGTGGACCCAGTTTCTTTTGGTAAATGATGCCATGTGGACCCAGTTTCTTTCTATGCAGAAGTCTCTCAGGAAATGTCTCATTTTAAGACAGTTTTCTAGACCCTAAAGTGTTCAGACACAACTCTATTAATGCCTTTGCCTTGTAAAGTTCAAGGAATGCTACCACAATGTGAAATGAAATTTGAAATACAGTCAGAATAATTGCCCATCTAATACCAAGAGTTCAGCTAAAACATTTGTTATATAATTCAACCTTATATTTAGTTTCAAAGGAGTTTTATGTAGCTGTTGGGTTTATTTAAGTAACTGATTAAGACTGTCCTGTTTTAACTGGCAAAGTTATGCAAATAGCAACAAATATTACAGTTCACAGTAGTCTTCCATAGGAACAATTTCACAGTCACAAAATGGTTGAGGTTTAAAAGCACCTCTGGAAGTTACCTTGTCCAACCCCCCAGCTCAAGCAGGGACATCTAGACTGGTTGCCCAGGACCAGTCCAGAAAGCTTTTGAACTACTTTCAAGGATGAGACTCCACAACCTCCCTGGAAACCAATGCCAGCGTTCAGTCACCCTCACTTCTCTATTCCCTCTACTGACTCTCACAATTTCTACTTTATACATCTGAAATCTCCCCTGCACTTGTTCTCTGCAACAGTCTAGCTCATCATTTACAAGGGTGGATGAATGTTGTAGCACAAGGCTGAAATCAGGGATATTTCATTGCAGAAGGCGATGCAGTTCTTTACTGAATATATTTTTGGACCATTCGTTGGTAGTCACTTGTGTATTCCTGTGTAAATGGAAGATGGTGTAAATGAAGTCAGCTGTGCAGCAGCAAGGATTCAGGACACAACTTGGGAATGTGAGCTGTGCCAGCTGATGGCAAAGCTAAGACTTTCTATAGAACATTTCCTTTGAGTGCAAACAGCATATTTCATGCTACTTTGCTTGCATTACAGCTATTTTTAAGCAATCCATAGAATGGAGACTAAGTATTTTGAACGTGTGAAAGGTCTGGTATGTGCTCAGGTCCCCCCTCCTGTGCAGTGTTTGTGAAGCTGTCCCTTGATAAATGACAAACTGAAAAGGCAAAGAAAAGGCATCAGCACGGAGCCTGTGCTGACAGCGTAAATAGCAGTTTGAGTTTAGCACACAAAGTTCACAGTTTGCAGTGAAAGGTCATAAGGATTTCAAGCATTTTTGGTATTTTGTCTCTGCTGTCTGCACAATATCAAGCAAATAAAAACCCCTGATAGACAGCTTCCAATTCTGTATACTTGGCATCCCTGCTCAGCCTGAAGGAACACGGGAAGCTCTGTCTTTGGCATTCTACAATTATTTGAGGACACGCCATCCTAACAAAGCTTTAACACTTACTCAGACCCAACTTTAGATGTGATGTTTTATAAGCTAAAAGGCTTGCCCAGCTCTGTTAAACCCAGTGGCCTGCAGTATTTTTTGCTAAAAATTTAGCATGATGAGGAAGAGTTATATAATATGTTAACTCTCAGCACGTTATGTTTGTTCTTTCCCAACCAGTGTACAGTTACATTAAAATGTATCAAATACTTTCATGAGAAATCTCCTACAATCTGCAGTTGAACCGAATGAGACTTGGAGGAGTCTGACTTTTTATTATTATTTTTATTATAGTTTTTGCCTGCATTGAGTTCATTCCCTCCTCTGGATATTATTAACATTTCCTTTAGGAAAGGTTTAGCTCTGGCCCGTGAAGCACTGACAGTGGCATTTTTATTTCCCAAACTCAATAAAATATATACAAAGTGGAAATTGTTTTCCTGGAGGTATGTAACCTCAGAAATCTAAAGAAGAGTTATATTACCTATGTGCCTCAGATGTGACTGCACCCTCTTCTTTTTAGGAAATCACTACTTGCAGTATTCAGGTCTGTACTGTGTAAGTGAAAAAAAAATCTTCTGTATTACTCTTGTCTTTGAGTGTATCTCTCCTGGACTCAGAATATTCAGAGATATCTTAGGAGTGTGAATAGAATTAAATAGTAAAAATAGGACAGTAAGTCCTATTTTTTATAACAGAGCCAGGTGTTGGCTGAATTTTTTGCAAAGTGCACTCTTTTAATCTTCCAAGTAGGCTTTTTCTTTGTGTTCCTAACTTCACAACCTCTGGCATATCTCAGCATGATCATACATGAGGAGTTTGTTGTGCACACTGTGAGTGCCAAACACTCAAGCCCATGTTGTGACTACAGGTGCTGAACATGCCTGTTCATCCACAGGCATACCTGACAATGTCATGAGGGATCTATTTCCAATCTCAGATGCTCGCATACTTTGCACACCTTGTCTTTCAGGCTCAGGGAGAATACCCATTCCAGTCGCTGTGCCATGTATTCCTTCATATCCTTCTTGAGACACATATTTTTGTACCTTGAGATACTAGTTTCTTTACTGTACCTAAAACCTGCTGTCCTTTGTACCTAGATTAGAAGTACAGTTACCTGCACAGGTAACAAGTGGTTGTGAAGAGCTGAAGATTTAAGGTCTTGCCAGACAGTCCTCCTTTGACTTCCCTCTCCTTTTAATTTCCACTCCCCCCTCACTTTTTACCTAGATATGGATGATTTTTCTCTGAGATTCAGTAGTGCTGAGTGGAGCAGAAAAGATGCCTGAATGTAGATGTTACCTCCTCCTACCGTGGCCAGATGTGGAATACAAGCACCATTTCACACTGTGATTAAACTCAGCCAGGAATGCATATGACCCCTACACGGGAGTTATAATGCATAGGAACTGCAGATACACTCAAACTTTGTAACCTTTCTTCCCTAAATATAGAATGGTTAAGATCAAAGGGCTGATGCTTACCATTGTCTACTCACAAGCAGAAGAATCTGCAGATTTTGCTGTGCTCAGAGCAAAGCACACTCCAACATGATACAGTTCCATGATAGCTAGAAAACAAAGCTTTTTGACAAATGAGTGAGAGTCTGAAAAGTTAAACACAGTTTAAAAGACAGGGAGCCAGAAAAGACTAAAAGGAAAGGTATTTGTTAATGCTCAGTTTTTATCACATTTGCCCTGGCCAACAAAAGGAATACGCTGCTAGTAATGAGCTCTCTGTAGGTGATCGAAATACCTGCAAGAAAGGAAGACTCTCCTCATTCAAAGGCACAGGAAAACACTGTGTCTTAAAATACGATTTTACCTTTACCAGAAAAATCTTTCATTTATCACTGAAGGCAGTGTAACACAGCCGTGCACCAGCCAACACGGGCCCTAGTACCTATATAAAGGACAGTTATGTGAGTGTGTTTTTATTATTTTGCTTTTCTTCTTTTAAGTGCAAGAGGAGTGTTAGACCTGTGTCTGTGCTGAGCGGATGGCTCACGCCACCTACAGGGCAGCTTCAGTACCGAGACGTGTCCGCTCCCAAGGACCGCCTGTGAAAACTCAATGGAATTTCCATCCTGATCAAAAATTGCTGCAACAGACATTTGAACTGGCTATAACACCTGTCAGTATTTAAATACATATACACAGATAAGAAATATTTGGTCTTCAGATGCTACACCATTTGGCATTCAGTGTGCTTGATTTTATAAATATACTTGTTGGCAATCCATTTATTATCATCGTTACAAATAAGGATACAAAACCATCTAATTCTCCTTTGTTGCTGCCACAAATTAGTTATGGTGACTGTATCTGGAATTAGAAAAATTATACAAGATGGGTTTTAAATGCCAAACCAAATAAAGACTCCAGTAGGGAATCCAATAAAACTCCAAAGCTTACAAAGCTGCAACTGCTCCTAAGAGCTGACCATCCCTGAACTGCCCTATGCAGTGTTTGCATTCAGCCGAGAAGAATCCCAGTGTGCAGCTTTGGTGCCAAAGAGGAAAATGTCTTGGATTATAGCTGTAGAAATAGTACCCTTTCCTTAGGAATAATACCATTTTCTTTACAGAACCATGCAAGTACCAGCCTTCCCACTGCTTTCAGAGGCTCATTTCCATCACCCATTGCAGCTCTTTCTTCACTCATTAGCACTACCTAGTCCTTATAGGTCACCTCCAAAAGCAGGTCACAGCGTGAGCTGCTGAGCTTGAAGGTGGGGCCACTGGTGGTGGTAGGAGACCTTCCCCCAGCCCCCAAGAGCAAAGGGCTAATCCTCTGGGACAGCAGCCCCAGGCTGGCTTGCTTTGCCACCCTGGGAGAGAGTGGAGGTGGAGGAACAAGAAACCGAATAGGTGAAGATACAACAATGGCAGCATCCCTTCCCCACCCAGCCGGAGCACTGGAAACAGCCAGTGGCAGGAGGCCAGTGCATGCCAAAGACATGGCCTCCCCATGCATTTCACCCAAATCATGCCCTGATTTGTCTTGTCTTCCTTCAGCAAACTGGGCTGTTTACAACATGACAAGGATTTACATGATTAAAGCAAAAAATTATTCCAGACCGTATTACACTCTTTTCTCCTTTTTAATGTACTGATCTGCACCAGGCCATTGTGATTTTTGGTCAGTGCTGCTTTACCCTCTTCACCTCCTTTTCCCCAAGACTTTAGCAGTCTCAGTGTATGCCATATTGGAAAGCTGGCAGTAAGGAAGGCTCCCCTCCTGTTTCTCAGATTAATTAGCTACAAACATGAAGCACTTGTTCTGTTCAGCCATGTTATCCCAATTTTACACATGGACAATGCCATTGACGCAGTGGAGGATTCTTTTAAACTACACTACTCAGAGATGAGCATCAGGGCCTAAACTTTACTCCTCTCTCACAAAGTGTAGAGTTTTTACACAGCTTCCTTACAGTAAGACCTGTCATCTTCCTGACAAATGTCTTTTCAGGAAACCACTCCTTTGCATCTCACTGTCCTGAAGAGAATGTGAAGAAATGTGTCTGCTCATCAAGACTGACTTGTGGTCTCTGTGTGGCTTTATTTGAAGTCAGAGGTTCAGAGACACCTGTAAACAGTCAACTGCAGGGACTGGAAACTGTGGGAAACAATGCAGTGCATAAAAGAGCTTATGGCCACTTACTGCCACACTTACAGTAAATTCATTTGGAAAAAGTGTAAGCCCATCTTTCCTTAGTTTTCTTGGGGCAGCATCTCATAGGAGATGGGAACAGTATTTCACAATTATTATTTTCTAACCCACTCCCCTCCAGCACTGTAGGAAGAAAGAATATCTGACGAGAATTGTAAACATTCAGCATGTGTCTGTTTCACCATTCTGAATCAGAGCACCAGCCCCACATTCAGAGATAAAAACTGTGGGAGGCTGTGTTTTATCTCAGTAAAAAGCATTGGCTTTTCTGAACATTGACACCTCAACTCATTTATAATGTGCATCCCTTGGCAGCATGCAGCAGAACAAGGTCATAGAAATGCATTTTAAAAGTGGTAACCTTCAAATTGGGTTTTTCTTGACAAGCATCTATATTATGATTACAATGGCACCACTGCATTTCTTTGCAAGACAATTCAATTTAGGATTATTACTTTTAGTCGGCAAGGCTTCATCACCAAGAGTGAACAACACTGAACTATGAGTAAGTTTAAAGCATCTTAGTAATGAGTTTAATACATTTGGAAGGCCTGGAACCTCCCATGCTTTTTTTGCACTAATTTTCTGTGGTTGGACAAAGATCAAGCGCAGTTGTGTAGCCAGCACACAATATGCATGATCACTTTGGTTAAATTATAAAAAAGGCTAACATCTAACTTGTCCATGTCATGTTATTTGGCAAAATAATGATGTAATTAAACGGGTTTAAGTACCAAAAACATATGTATCCATTTACATATAAACTTCTTTTCCTCCCTATTTACAAAATAATGCTTTTGTTAGAGAACAAAATTCAATGAGCTTCATATGTAACTGGTAGAATTCGGCAGCTCAATTATTTCTTCATCACAATGGCAAGAGAAACTTCAGCACACAAATAATCTAGCAGATTTATAGACCTGATTGCAGCACTGACACTTGGCCTCCAGAGCTCCCAAGCAGGCTAACGAGGAGTAGCCTTTTCCACAGGTATGGAGTGGGTTTGCTAGTGGCATCAGCTAACCCATGGTGAAGGCTATGAGTAGGAACATTTACAGCCCTACTTCCAGCTAAACTAAGAAATCTTTGAAGTATGATACATTGATTTCATGAGTGTTTAAAGAAAACTTCTTCAGGAAATGGGATCCACATGCATGTTTTCTTGGGAGTTCCTTGTAAAACAATAGTCAAGTCTGAACATAAGTATGTATTTTTAATGTGATAGGTTTACATTACAGGTTCTTTCCTCATTCTCCTACTGCCTGTAGGTCTGTACATCAACAGAGACATCCAAAGTCTGCTTTCATTTAATTAAATGGGATCTTTGTCGCCAGTTGAAAAAAAAAAAAAAATCAGATATGTGAAATAATGTCTGTTCTCATGACATTTTCAGCCCAATTTCCAGGAAGACTTTGGGATAGTTTTGAATAGATGAAAAGAATGATAAGAAAAACATTTCCTTAAAAGAAAATAATTAAAGGAAAGCAACACTCCCACTTATCCTCCAACTCTTCCATCTTTGGAAAATTTCCTTTTAGCTCAGAGGGGCTAGGCTAGTGAAGCTGCTCATCTGGGACATCCCATTAAATGTTGTAACTAGCAAGATAAGCTGCAGTAAAACAGACTCAGTAACAATCACTGTTGTCCACTTCAAACCAGATACATTTAACCACTCTGATAATTTCTACAGCAGAATACCAATATCAATAAATTTAAGCACATGCCGAAGTTAGGACTCAGTGATACTGGTTTTTCTGTAAATAGGACCTCCACTACAGTCAAAATGCTTCTATGACTGAGAACAGAATCTGCGCCAGTAGCGGATACCTGTTTGCTTAGCTGCACAATGGCTGGCCAGGATTTGGGTATTTTTAAGTTAATATAAACCAGAGTGATTCTAATTTTACTGCCTGAAAATGGTAATTTCATAGATCTAAACTGACATTTGTTCCTTGCCAAAATATTTTGCACTGGCACTTACTGTTGGAAAGACCAGTTTTTTCCTACTGCCAAGAACTGAGTAAAAGTCAGCCAAATTATTCAGTTCTTAATTGAGCAAAATTCTCATTGTAGTTTTGCTCGATTAGGAAAAACAGGCTACAGTCTACTGCATGGATAACTGTCTGGGTATGTATAAGTTGCGATTAATTTTAAAATATTTAACAACTAGTAAATTTTATACAAGTTACAGTTCTCATTGAAAATAATTAGGTTATCTACATATGTCAAACTGCCTGTTTGCACAAGTGACCAGTTCTCCAACTGCTGAATTTCACAAGCTTCCAACGTTGCTAATTGTTACATGAAGTAATTAATTGAATTACTTGAGAAAAATCTATTCCAGATCATGTAGTGTACCCAGTTACTGAACTCTAGGAAATATACTTTTTACTGTACAAAATAGATATTCACCATTATAATCAATAGACAGGAACTGACAGGACACAAGTTTCTCAAAGTTACGGTCTCTACTGCATGTAGTTTTCCATCGCGTCTGTTCAGATTTCTGCATTTTATCTGTGTCAGTGATCCTCCCAAGGAGAATTACCAGACCTTCATAGTCAGGAGGTTTCATAAAGTATTAAACTTCAGCAATCATTTTTTGCCTGAGGCAGACAAGGGAAAACAAGCCAGGAAATTCTTCAACAATATTGTGTTAATAATTTTGCATTTCCAAATGAAAAGTAAGTCTTCTCTTCCATAACAGTTATCACTGGGCTATGAAAGCCACAGCAGTGTTGTATGGTCACAACACACTGATGAATTCAAGTGCACGAAAACACAAATCTCTCCCCTTCCTCTGGATAACTTGTCATGGCTTAGTCCTCTGAACACAAGTTCATTTCAGGTGTCACATCTAATCAAGATGAGGACTTCATTCCAAACCAAAGACATAATGGCATGTAATCCTTATTACAGTAGCAAAAAAAAAAGTAAATAATTTTCAATAGACCACTGTAAGAGACTGCTTTATTTGGGGAATAAACATTAAGTACAAGAAAGGCTAAAACAAGATATAGCTATTAGTCATAGAAAGAAGAGAGAGAAGTAAGAAGGAATTCAGGAAGAGGGGAGGCAGGAGTAGAATTTAGCAGCAGTTCTCAAAGGTGATTTATGAGATTTGTACATATATTAGGAGATAATCCAGCCTAGAGCCTGAAAAGACAAAAAACCCAAAACTGACAAAAAATTAAATATACCAAGTTGAGGGGTTTTTTCAGCTTCTTAGTGATTTTGATTACTGGTATTGTCTTTTAGGTTGACAAGGAGGGTGATAATTTATTTCTATAGACACTATTTGAAACTAATCCATTTAAAGGTAATGACATTGTCATGTGCCAGCAGTTTGTACATTCTGCCCTGTGTGCCTTAAAAGAAGAGATGAAAACTCTTTGTAAGTTTGCTTTCCTTCCCCACACTGCATATTCCTTTCAAAAAGCTGTAATGAGAACAGTATCTAATGAAAGAGCGAACACGAACACTGTACACTCCCAGAGATTATAAAAGCTTTTAGATTTTTGTCCAGTACAATCACTGCTGATTTATTATTGAAGCTTAAATCGGTGACAATGGAAGAAATTGGATTGCCTCTCAGTTCCAAGCAGAGAGTTAAATCTCCGGTATCTCAGTTAATTCCTTCACACATTCCCCTCCATTCCAGACCCAGCTCTCCTCCCTGCATTTTTTCCTTTGCCTGCCATGAAGCTGCTGTGCTCTGGGGTCCCCTCAGCCAGCAGTGTGAAACAGTTACGTCGCCACAAGCTACTCATATAGATGCAGAAATACCAGCAAAGCTGACTTGGGGTTTTGATTTCTTTATTTGAATTCTTACTGATTGTTTCATTTGTGTGCATACTCTCAGGTGTGCATGCTTGCACTGTCCCAGCACTCTCCCAGCTGCTGCTTTGGCTGCTTCTCAGCTACAACCACCTTGTCATTTAGTGTCGCTTTAGCAGCAAAGTCTTCCTGCTCTAATCACAGCCCCAGTTGCACCCTGCATCCAGTACTGGCACTTGTCCAAGGGTCTCACAAAGCTGCAAACACACCTTTGAAAACACTAGCCCCTGCGTGACTTTACTAATACAAATTGTGAGTACAGCCCTCTAAGGACCTCATTCCTGCAGGATCTAATCAGCCTTACTATTTGACTTACTGAGAATTTTGCAATAATTTTCAGGCAATACTGCTCAAACGTAAGAAAAAACCCTCTCACTCTGATCCTGCGGGCTATAATTACATACTCCAGAATATCTCTTTCATTAGCATAGTTAAACATCCACAAAGCAGATCAGAAGTATTTCTGTCCAGAACACATGATTTCTGCTAACATCTGAAAATCTGAGCATGTTTCTTGACTAAAGGAAAAATTAACTTGGAATTAATGTAGGTGCCCCATCTCAAGAGTCAAACAAAACACACAAATGAAAATAATTTTAAGCATTGCTGATAGCCATCCTGTTGTATGAAACATAACTCCATTTCCCTTGCTAGAGAAGTACCAGCCTAGTGGATTTATTTTTGAATTTGGTTGAGCCATGGCATGTAGGTAGCCATAAACCTTTGGTTCAGATATCCAACAATAAGAATCTGGTGGACAAGGCTTGCAAGGAAGGATATGACATCATTTAAGTGCATTGATTTTTCTAATGACAGATTTTGTGGAATTAGTCATTGTTGATCTAACTGCATCATCCTGGGAATATCTAGCACATGCTTTAACTATGCCTTTGCACAGATACACAAATAATTTTTTAAAATACTTACCTGCTTAAAAAATCTAGATTTTGAAACAAAGAAAGGAGGATGGGGCAAGGAATGAAGGCCTTAGCTGATTGACAATACAGGATATAAAACCTTTCAGGTCCTAATCCGTGAGGGGATGTTTGCATCTGGCTCCATAATGGAGTCCACATGCCTGAATTAGATGCCGGGACTCCATGCATGTGTGTAAGTGGAGTTAAGTGCCTCGGAGGGGGATTCACAAAAGCCACTGTTTGGAGAGCTTCCTAAGCCAGCCAAATAGGGAAAGCTGAAGATTGCAGTTCACCCGAAATCCTGACTCTCTCCTGGGTTTAAGTGCCTTCTGGTGAATGAAGTAGACAGGCACAAGTCCCTCCACTCTGGGCTCATAGCTCACAATCCTCTTTTGAAAGCAGGTGCCAAATTTTTCTGTCGAACTCTGAGCAGTCGTCAGCAGCTCAAGCACAGTCTTATTTGGGCGGAGGAACACAGGTCTAGTTCCTTCCTTTAGCAAAAAGCACTTCTGAAGTTTGCATTCTCTCCCTCCTGGGCATGCCTGAGCCAGCAGGCTACAGGCATCAGCTCCCAAGAGATGGGTAAGAGATGGCACAGGTCACAGCAGACCCAAGAAGCCATACGGAGGAGGGAAAGCAACGAGAGACTTTGTCTGAAAGCCTGGGAGGTGTCCACAGGCAAAGCGAGCCTCAAGTCCACACCTGCACTAAGAAAGGCTTGTGCACTGGGACAAGGTGTCTTTGAGGAGGATTTCAGTGGTCTGACAGTCAGGCAACAGCTTATCAGTCCCTGATCAGGGGCTTGGATTTCAGCTGGGGATTGAAGTGTTTTAACTTCTGCTCCAATCCTGTATTCTCCTGTACTTCCAGCCCCAGCTCTGCCTCGTAGTGCTGCAGGAAGCTGAAGAGAGGCTGGCGTCCACCTTTGATCCAGTTGAGCAGCTGGGTAGCTCATGTTTGTCAGCCTGTCCCTTCATCCTGGCTGCAGGATGGAAGAAACGCAAGTGCCGGCTCCTGCGGCAGATATTTTATAACTGTTAGTCTGCAGAGCCGAGCACTGACCAGCTTTCCAGCCTGTGCATCTGCTAGTCTCAGTCATCATGGGCCCAAATGGCTGCACGGAACACGTTTTCCTTGAGTACAGTTGACAGACTGAGTGACTGATGGTATTTGCTCTTCAGGGCTTGGCTTTGCTTTCCTTTGGCCTTGGTTGGGTTGTTCCAAGGTGACAGATGTGGTAATTTCAAGTCCTTTAAACCACAGCACCTTGGATTGCATATAGGAAATTAACTCCACTCATGACATTTTTGCAGTTTACATGACTATAAATTCTCCTAGATCCAGGATAAGTGTGTGTGAGTGGGGTGGGGAGGGTCTTTTGTGTGGGTGTGGGTGTGTACGCTTCAGAAGCATCCTTTTTTTTGCTGTGCTTTTCAGAGGCAGGGCAAACTCCTGCTGTAAGTACTCCCTGAATCAAAGCTACAGGGAGTATTTCACAACTGAGATTGGAAGTTTTTTTGGTTGTGTACTGCTACCCTTATTTCTGCACTTGCAGAGTGGGAAGTGGGTGGTATCTGTGTAGGCCTGTACACGTAACACTTGTTAACAAGTAACAGCGACTTCAAGCTTTGTCTTTGCCCCTCCACTGATGTGTGCTTTTGTGCTGAAGCAGACTTGAGTAAGATGCATTTCTTACCAGCTGTACAAGAGGAAAAGACAGGTGGTCTTTAGGAACCGATCTGTTCCTGCATGACACAGGGATGTGTGTGTGCAGTTCAGCCATGGTGGTAGCATAGAGGATTTTCGGTGATTTTCAGTGGCGTTTTGCAAGCATCTCCCAGATGATGAAGACCTACACTGGTAGATCCAGTGTCTACCATCTAGCAACTTCCACCTTCGGGTCTGCCCACAGGTGTGACCTAGAGCACAAGGGGGCTTTCATAAAAATTGCAAGCCCAGTTTTGAAACCATTTTAACTGAGTGTTTAGCTGTAGTTATTGTCATCTTAGTCTTTATCAAGAAGAATAGCATAGAAATAAAATAATTTACCCATTTAGGAAATATGTTTGCAAGATCAGATCGTCTTGAATTTTGTGAATGGAGTGTCAGGTCATGATTAGCATATCCTAACAAATATGATGATACCTGCAATATTCGATAATAAAACAGGAAAAGAATTATTGCTAAATAATTTTAAAGCATGCTCCTGATTTCTCTCTGGGTGGAGTAGTATAATATGTTTAACCTTCGAAGGCAAGATTATTTCTTCCACTGTTTGAGCAAAGGTAGGAAAAGTATGCAGAGGGCAGGAATTTTTTTAATGGCAAATAACCTTCCAAAAAAAATTGTCTGAGAGGAAGTTTTTTCAAGAAAAATATTTTACAGACATTTGTTACTGTTTTCATATCTCCCTTGGACTGCTACTTTGGGTTTCTGGTAAATGGCAGAGTTAGAGCACAGCAAATAAAAATAAGGGAGAGAGAAGCTGCTCTTTCTCTTGACAGGCTCATCAAAGCACAGTGAACGGAAATATTGTAAATGGTAACAATTCGTCTCCAAAATAAAGCCTCCAAAGCCTTTTGCTTTTATTTAAAAAAAAAAAGTAATGAAACAGCATGATTGCAAGAGCCAAGAAAACACATTTTGTACGCCATCAAAGTGAGAAAAGGAACAGAAATGCTGTGCTGTGCCAGTTTCAGACAGAGGCAATCAAGCAAATTTTCTGGCAAGAATTCAATGCGCAAGGCCACAGGATTGTAACAGGAGTCACAGAGAACAATAAATTTTTTCAAATTAAGATCAGACCAAGTTCTTCAGAAGTCCCACACAAATTTCTTGCTTTGTAGTGCAAGAACTCACTGGACTGTTAAAGTAACTTCTGCTCAAATTGCAAGGGCTGGAGTATGATCACTACCAAGTATGATCACTACAAGAAATAAAATTTCTTTATAACCAAAAGACTGCAATCAAAGAACCTGGGCACCCAGAATTAGGCTCTCTTTCTTAACGAGATTTCATGATCTTGATTTCTTTATAGGGGGTAATGGCTCCCTGTAAAGCATTTAAATTTAATCAGTTTGCATACAGTGCTAAAAAGAGCTAGAAAGTTCTAAACCTCAGAGGTCCTGCTTCATCGTGATAATAAAAAGGCTAAAACTTACCCCTTTTCAAAGAGCCATCCCTCCTGCCTGCCTCAGGCACCCTGGAGCTGCCAGGAGCCCTCCACTCCCAAAATGTCCCACAGCAGAGCACTGGCGAGACCAGGTGTGGGCGGAGACAGACACCTGCCTTTTCCAAAGCTGTGGCTGTGTTCTGTCCACCCAGGACACAGTGCAGCCTTTTCATCCCCAAAAAGAAGACATGGTGACAGCGACCATGGTGTGGCAGGACGTCACACCACAGCGGGGTGTTGTCAGTGGCCCACAGGCCATGCAGGGCAGGTCAGACCCCAAGTGGCACCAGCAACTGAAACAGTACTTGCTACAGCCTCAGGATCAAGAGAAGCCCAAGAGCAGCTTCTGGCCACTTCTCCCTTGTGTCCTTAGGTTTGGCACCAAGTGTACCTTAGGCTGAGAAGTGCAGCCTACATGAATATTACAACTGCAGGCAGCTGTACTGCTTTACATAACACTTAAAAATAAAGAAGACAGACTACCTTCCCTACAACACTTGCAACAGTCACTGTCATTATCAAGAACACTTCTATAATCAGGATTTTTCTTTCCACTGCCATCTTTTGGGAAGTGTTTAAGAAAAATACATACTCTAGCACCTCATTGTGTCTTGCAGTTGTCAATGAAGGGAATTTCTGCATGCACATCTACACTTTCCTAAAGGTATTGAGATCTGCTAACTCATAGAATGCTCCTTCTCTAAGCAATCCTCCCAGACAGAAGACAGAAAATCGTAAACCATGCCATATTAGAATAAAATATATATAGGCAGATTTAAGACTCGGTGCACCTTCACAAAGCTGACTTTTTTTTCTGCTTTTAGTACAATAATTTAATTAATCAAACGAGGAACTAAGAGTTCTCTAACCAGTAGAACTGGTAGATATCCTTCAGAATAACATTCTGCCATTTATGCATATTTGGGCAAGAATTCAGGATATACTTAAGTTTTAATTGTCACAGAAAGAGACAGCCTTCTTCTCTCACTTCCGTCTACTCCCAAACATCTGATGAGAGGAAGCATTCCACTGACTAACAAGTTTAACACTGAGCTGTGCAGATTATTCACTTGTCATTTAGAGCCAATTGCTAGCATGTGGCTTGTTCACAAAGCTGTAGCTGGCTGACCCAAGAGGTAGTGAAATGGAAACTTTTTACACGTCTACCCGTGAGTATAATTCATAGCAGCACTGCTAGAGGCACCACTTTGGGTAGAACCAGTAAAATGCTGCGATACTCTTAGCAAACGATTGTACCATAATAACACACAAACAATTGTACCATGAAAAATTGAGAGACTTCTACTGCAGGCAGCCAGCACAACCTATCCCAGGGCAGAGCAAGGCCAAGAATGATGAGTAACAGCTGAGAAGGGATGTTTTTTTCCAAAACAAACCTGCAGTTCCCTGTTCACACTGCTGTGGAACCAGCAATCACCATAGCTCATTATCAGCACTTCAAGGTTCATCCTACTGGATCACACACTTCAGTATGAAGCGCATCACCACTTGTCTTTGCGTTATTTTGGGCTCAGTGGACTGGCAGTAGATGTGAAGCATTCCCACCAGAACAATCCCCAAATGAACAACACCCCTAGGAAATGGTTGCTTGACTATAAAAGCACTTCCATGAAAACCAACCTCCCTTCCCGTGTGTCGCGCATGGCAAACCCATTCCATCTGATAAGGTGAATTCCTTGGACAGTGTCAGTGGCTGTGGCCCGCGGGGAGCTCCTTCTGCAGCGCTCGGTAGCACCAGCCCTGCAGAGAAGGAGCTCTCAGCACAGTTCCCACGTTGAACAAACAGTCTGTGCTCGGACACATCGGCGGCCAGTCCCAGGCTCCACGCCAGCAGCGCGATTCCGTGCTGATAAGCGGGGAGGCAGCTCTGCACTTTGATCACTTTGTGTGCTCCACATTACTGGGTCTGGGTTTGTGTGCCACACGCTGCCGACCGCTGAATGGGGATCTAGTGGCAGTCATTTAAGTGTCTCCATCAAATCTGCCTGCCACCAAGACGGCAGGCAAATTGCCCAGAAGGGAGCATTAGGCAGAGGATTCGAGTGTATGCCGTATGGCAAAGAACAGGAAAACGTATTCAAAGGCAGGTATTTGCTAAATCCTACCTATAATTAATTCTAATCCCTTTAATTAAATTCGCATGCTTTTCTGCAAACATTCCCCCACGCTGGTCCTCCCTCTCGAGCCCGAGGTCAGGCACTGATTCGTGCAAACGAGTACACGCCACCAGTCAAAAGAGCTGCATCCCTGGGGACTGCGGTCACCCGGCCCACGGTGCCCAACTTACTGATCCTTGTCACGGCTCCCTGCCATCTGACTCCAAGTAGCTTTCAGGCATTTTCCAGCAAACAGCATCTGGGCCAGATCCTCAAAGACATGCAAAAGATGAATCCGCCTGGAAATCAATTACCAGCACCAAGCAATCTTAATATCATCATAAATTGTGAGCTTCCTGTTTGTGCTGAGTCAGCAGAGCCCTGTGCGTGGGAGTTGGGGTTGTGGTGGTGCCAATCTCATCATGCCCAGATCTGCAAAGAGATGAGGAGATGCCTGCCTGAGTCCACATAGGTAGGATCACAGCACACTGGGCATGGGGAGAAGGCTAGAGGGAACATAATATGTCTGCGTGGGCTAAAATCTCCTTCTCATTGTGGCTGCTCCCACTGCCAGGGTGTGTTTTCACACACAGGCACACATAAATACCTGCACACAAGCAACAGATACAGGCCCACATGGAGATATAGTCTGTCCCAAAGTAAGAAACTGGGGAAGCCCAAGGGTGCCATTTTTATACAGAGAGCTTGGTGATCATCCAGAGTGAGCACGCACATGAATGTGTTTGCAGATAAACTGGAGCAGAGGCAAGTGCTTTGTTTTTGGAAATGCATTTTTAAATGGATAAACAGAGACCTCCCCAGGCATTGCAAGAAAAGATCACATAATTACCACAAAAGCCAAAGATAGCTTATGGATGACCGGTGGTTTTTAAGACAAAGCCATTTATTTAGATGTTATCACACTTCTCTAAGGAAGAAACTCTAGGCACCATTTTGAATTTTAAAAAACCTAGAAACAAGCATCTGCCACGTGTTGAATATTCCCCATTAGCAGCAGGTTTATGCATGCATGCATTTTAAAATGTTTATTATGACAATACTTGCTATGACTGCCTTAGATTTAGTAAATACCACATGATAATCAGACACAGTTGTTAGACCTTGAGCAAAATATGATTTAATTTATTTTTAACATACTGAACAATAGCTGTTTCTTGGTAATCTAAACTGAACACAGACACTTGAGACTACTTTGTTTCCTTGGAGGGGACAGTGAAAAGGAGGGAGGAGAAAAAAATAAACCTGATCTCTGTGGGAGAGTTTCACAAGAAACAAAAAGGCAGGATTACATTTACCATAAATCCTACTTTCCTCCCCACTGAATGCACAGGCCCTTATGACACTGTACCAAGGTAAATTCTTCACCTACTCAAGGAACAGGTATTGCCTTCAGTGAAGCTTTAGGCACTGTTACAAGCAAAATGGTGCAGGACCCCAAACCTGCTGGGGTGTAGATCAACCATCTCATGCCAACAGCATGCCTGGGTCCTCGCACAGGGGCTGTGCTCTCCTTTACTGTCCTCCTGCTCTTCACTGCTGACAAAAAAATTAAATCAGTGTAACTACTGTTAATTTGGGTTACAAAACAGGTTAGCTTTCAGAGGAAATCCATGTCAAGGTATATATTTGGTTGCCTTCACTCCCTGCTTTTATGTGGAATATGACTGAATTTGCAAAAAGAAACCCCCTACATTGTGTTTAATTAGTTTGCTGGCAAATTTGAAAACATCTGTCCAAATGATGTAAAGACTGGTTTGGCACAAAAAGACAGAAGAGTGGTAATGTGTGCATTAAATGGCTCTAAGCTCTTAAGCTTGTACAAAATTATTTGGCATGCAGAAGATTTTGGGTTTTTACTGTCCCTGAAAACCACAGATTCCCACTAAAGTTCAGTCTCTGTATAGTACAGAGTATCCTCAGTTCTCTTCAGAAAGTACTCACTGACTGACAGGTTAGTCCTCAAAGGAGTTAATGATCCAGAGATGAATTTTAGCAGTGATGAAGTTATGAAATAGTGTCTTTGAAAACGGTGGACAACGATGTGCTGGTAAATTCACTGCTCAAGTCCCTTACACTTCACAGCACCAGTGCTGAGAACAACAATCAACATTGGCTTGATTTTCACATCTTAAAACACCCCACCCTTGAAATCACCACAGCATTGGATAGGAATAGCTTAGTTCACTACAGGAACTAAGGCCTTGATAGCTGCTTTTCTTTTGTGCTGAGAATTCTTCCAAAAAAGGGAGCTGGGTAACATAATTAGTTTACAAATGCCCCACACTCTGCAATGCAGTGGGGCTGCTCCTTATGCACCTTAACACTCTGATTGCCATTTCCATTGCATTATATTGCTCCCACATGTCTCTGTATGACAGAGACTTTAGTGAGGTTTATAATGTTCCTGTGGGATTGGATCTCCTGTCCCCAAACAGCAGAGCCATCCCTGGATACACCATTGCAGATAGTTGGCAATAGGATCTGTTATCAAGGTCACCCCAGAAGTCACCCTAACCACTTCTGATCTCAAGACAAAAACACCCTGGAAGATTTAGCTTTTTATCATCTGTTTTTTTAGTAGCATTCTTCTGGGAACAAAATCTCCAGAGTCACTAGGATTTTTATTTTGCAGCAGTCCTTTTCCATGTGGAAACCAGAGCACTAGCAAGTCCATCCCCCCAGTGCATTGGGGAACTGGTCCCTGCAGCTTCAGGCAGCCGCTGTGGAAGGGACCACAGGGAAAAGACTTCAGGTCACTGAGATCTACTCATGCCTTATGCTTATTTGGGAAATACAGCAATACAAAACCAAGGGGTGGTAAATTAAGCCTGTGGGGGTTGTCTCTGGCTGAGTGTCTTAGAGGTTCCGAGACAACCCAACGTTGATTGCAGAGTGATGGCTTTCCTGTAAGGACCAATAAATCAAGGTCTAGTTTCCACTCTTTGCAAGATCACCTATGATTTCAAGTCCCAAGTGGATGGGCATCACTCTTTCCATACATTCTTTACATAATTAGGCTAAACCAGCCATTATTTCTTCACACCAATTTAAGAATTATGACTGCTGGTACATTTTGTTTTGTCTCCTGTTTCTGCTGACAAACTCAAATAGCCAGAGGAAGGTCCTTTCTAGTTTTCTCAGGAGGACAGCTCTACCAAAGAGATTATTGAGAAATGTTCTCACTCAAGCTTTGCCTGTAAAAATGTGTTTTTCCAGGGACACTCTCTCACCCACAGAGACAACCAGATGCCTTCACACACAAGCAGCTGATGGTTTAGGATAATGTTCCTTCACCCTCAACTGTCTTGTCCCATCCTAGGTAAAGCAAAATGTTTGTTGTGGCTTAATCGCAATGACTGGTGCAAATGACACGTCACATGGTGGGAAGGCTCAGTTGCTCCTCTCCTCCATCTTCCTTCCAATATCCAAAGTTATGGTAAAACTTTGCTTTCTCCAAGCCCTTGGCTTCCCTAAAGGTGCACACATGCACTTACTTACCTGCCACAAATACACAGACACATTTCTATTGCTTTGTGCCAAAATCCTGGCAAATCCCAATCCAAAGACAAATTATTGCTCCACCAAGTCACCTTTGAAAGCATGTCAGATCGCATTACATAAATGGGTTTGGAGGTGATCCCTAAATTGCTGGGATTTGGGTGAAGGGGGTGGGAAGTCTTACACTTTGGCTGCATCTTTAACACAGATTTTTCTCCTCCTCACTCTATCTTCCTTGAGTTCTGTCACCACTGGGAAAAAATCTCCTTTTGCTGTTCAGAAGCTCTGGAGGACCTGTCCAATATTTAGGATCTATAGGCTTCTTTTAAAAACCAAGAGCAAGATTTTTCAGTAGCTTTTAGGCATTTAAAGATGCTGGTGGTTTCCTAGTGAGGTCTTTGAACTAGAGCTGTGCACCGAGGCAGAAACAAACTGCAAGGCAGAAAAAATACACCTTCAGCTTCTCTCAGCACATAAATAACTTTTTAGAGAAGCTGAGTACGATGAGATAGGCAATGAGCAGAAACACTAAAGATCGCCGGTATCCCTCATGCTTCCGGGCAGGCTTTCCCTGTAGTGATGGTATCTGACAGCAATAATCCAGCAGCAGCACACATGACTCTACCACATCTCTCATCAAGACTAATTTTGTCTGACCCCTCCTTCCTCTGGGAGCAGGGGAAGACGAGCTGTGCAGATGGTACCAAACACAGGCTGCATTTCCAGTACCTGCAGATCCCAAGCCCCAGACAGCTCACAAGGCCACAGGGGACACACTGACCTCCTCCCACAAAGATGTCAGCCAAGTCCCATCTAGCCCAAGGTTGTTCAGTAAATAAACCCCCACCTTCCACCTCAGCTAGTCACAGGCACCAGCCCCAGCCAAAATCAATAGAGAGAAGCAATCCGTCATTTCCAGGCCACACTGGTTAGGTTATGGATGAGTCAAAAAACACTACAGGAAACACAGATGTGGTGAGATCACCTCCTTCTCTGGAGCCTTCCTATCTCTACAAGTCTTGCCTGATCTCCCTCAAACTTTCCATGTGCGCACACAAAACCATCTCGTGTGCCACGTGGTCGTGCCTGTTCCAGTGCAGGTGCATTGCGTGACACTTGGCAGGGCCAGGCCAGCCTGGCACAGCAGCAGGAGGCTGAGTTCACCCTGAGCTGCAGGCAGGCTGGTGTCTCCCCATAGGAAATTCTTTTCAATTATTTCAAATACCTCCCACTTACACACAAAGCCCATGTTTTGTAATAAAAACAAGGAGAAAATCTCATCCTAAGGAATTTTACCTATTTCCCCCTCTACTTATTCCACTGAAGTTATCTTTTTTAAAAAAACAATCCCCCCCAAACTGGCCACCAGAACAACAAAGTAGCCAAGAAGCTAATTTAATAACCTCATTCTTCAAGATCCACCTTGCCCTTCATACTAGTAGGTTTCAGAAACAGTCCTGTATCATCCAGTATCTCATAATTTTTTTTAAAGGTTTCACTGCATTTCTCCCTTCATATAGATAATGCTTTTCCTTTGAGAGAGATGCAAAGAATACTGCAAATGTTCTAGTGACTGGGATTTTCCCTGCAAACTAAGGCAGGCATTACCCTATTCAGGTCTTACCCTATTGAGCTACAGAGAGGCAAAGGTGTTTCAAGTTACTCATTCTGTACAGAAAGGAGCAGGAAGGCCAAGAAAGACAAGAAGGGGGACTTCTTGTCTAGCCCCCCCCCCCCCAAAAAAAAAAAACAACCAAAAAAAGAAAAGGTTGCTTAGGGTCCATGTGCCGAGATGAAGCTGAAGTGGGTCAGTTCAGTCACCACACCCCAGCTGAGCCACAGTAACTGATCATGAACAGGCTGTCCTCCCACTCCAAAGCTCACCACTGAGCTTCAAGCAGAAATACCACGTCCCAAGGCCCTAATCCTTTAGCTCACAGCAGCACAGCCAGCTGTGGGCTAAAAGCCACATTAAACTCACTGGAGGAGAAGCATTTGCTGAAATGCTTTGCTCAACAAGCGACTGCTTGGACTTTAGCTACACTTGCAAACTCCTGTACATCTTGGCTCCGGTTCTCTTTGCCACATGGCAGCTGGTTACGTCCATGAATTCCTGGGAGGGAAAGTGACTGTAGAAACTCAGCTGTGCAACATATGCTCCATCTAGTGTTGATTCACTGTATTTCATTTTCTTAAAAGGTTTGATTTGCTGGTAACACGTATTTCCATCTTCTCTGTCCTTCATATGTCTATGTATGATCATTATTGAAAATAATAATCTCCTGCTTGTTGTTTCAACTACGCCATTTTGATCCAGCCGCCACTTACACCTTCAGTAATGAGTATGCACCAATTTCCACTTAGAGATTAAATCTAATAGAGCAAAATTAACGGAAAATGTTTTAAAAGAGCAGCAAGCATTTCCCCAGCTGCTTTGCTAATGCAAAGTGAATGGGAAACTTCAAGCAGGAGCAAAACCTAAAGCCTAGAGGACACACAGGGGAAAGTTTCCCCCCATAAAAGATGCTTCCCAGACATGGGGGCACATTTTTGAGCCCCTCTGCCACAGACTGAAGTGCTTTTTTGTCCTCTACATCGAGCCAGGCTGCTGGGAAGGACAGGAAAATAAACGAGTGGCTCAAAGCCCTTGCTGCCTCCTCAGGCCATCCTCATCACACCAGAGCACAGCAGCTGCTGGGAGCAAGTCCCAACAAGCACTTTGGCAAAGCTCTGGAGCATGCATGACGTGGAAGCACACAGAGAATGCACAAACGACCTGGAAATGCACTCAGGTTGGGCGCAAGGCATCTTTGCATAGTAGAAAAACAGGGACAGTGGCAACAGCCATCAGGCCTGGCAACTGCCATATGTATTTAAAAAGGGTAGGACCTGAATGCCAGATTTGGTTGTGGGGCAAAATACTCCAACACACAGAGTCTCTTTTTACCACATGCTGTCCCCTAATTTGCACTACTTGAGGGAGTTCCCGGTTCCTAATTTGCTGCTCAGCTGATGGTAATGCCCTTAACTGCAAAAAGAAAATCCAACAGCAGATAGGACAAGAAGTCCCAAGCTAACATTTTGATTAGGAAGTAAAAGAAAAAAAGCCCAACCCTGTTCTGTTGTGTTAGCAGGACTGGTGAGGTGCTGGGATGGGCTGCCTTGAGACAGGCCAGGATCTGCAGTGGGGGAGACCTCTAGAAAACAGTTGAACACTCCCAGAGAAAGGCTTGGGTTGGCTGATCCTACCGGAAGCAGTGGTGGCCCAAACAGGCCCACTTCTTCTGGGCAGAGGCCAAAAGGATCCCAGCCCAGCTAAGATGAGAGCTGGCAAGGAGCTGTGATAGAAACAGACGGTCCTTGGACGCTCGCAGCCATGGCGCACAATCGCAGGCACAGATTGAAGCTGCAGAAACAGAGCTTTCATTGCTGTGGAAAGCAGAAAGAGCACTGACAATACAGCTTCCTGGGCAGAAAGCATTTAAGAGAGCCCCACATCCCCTGCCTGCTCTTCCCCTGTGCCAGAGCTTGCAGCAGAGCTCCCCAAAGCTGTGCTGTGGCACTGACACAGGTGAGAAAGCAGCAAACTCAGAGCAGGTCCCTGTGTGGAGAAACCACAGAGGGCACCTCTGGGGAAGCATAAAACTAAATACAAGAAGGGCATTTGCTGTAATAGTACTGGCTTGAGTAGAGCCTCCAGTAAACCAGATACAGGCATGCTGCAGGATGTCATCCAGGGCAGCATACAAACCAGGGCCAGAGATTTAGGGCCAGTTTGCTGCAGAAAATGAGAGAAGCTTGCCCTAATGGGAAATGCACAACATGAAAAAAACTGTGTGCAACTGTGTGTTTTGTGGTGCTTTTCACAGGTGATGGCCACGCTGCTCTTCCCTCTGCAGCTGCTGGCAGTGGCTGTCACTGTTTACCTAGAGCTGGTGAGGTCTGCTCAAGGTGGTGCCTACTATGGAATCAAGCAGCTGCCACCTCAGGTGCCCCAGTACCAACCCCTCGGACAACAAGTACCTCACATTCCGCTGGGCAAAGAAGGCATCCCGATGCAGCATCTGGGCAAGGAGATACCCCACATGCAGTATGGGAAGGAGTACCCCCATCTGCCTCAGTACAGGAAGGAGGTCCCACAGATGCCCATGCTTGGCAAGGATATGGCTCCCAAGAAAGAGAAAGGTAGGTCAGCATGTCCCTCTCCACTCCTGCATGGTCCCATCTGGTGTGCCAGAGCACTGTTTGCCATGGGGAAATTGAACACTGGAGCAGGCTGCTGCAGGCTGGGCACAGCACCCTCGTCCCCACAGGACTGGCCAGGCTGGTACCTGGCCACAGGTGGACAAAACAGGTTCATGGGAGCTGTGGGGCAGCTCAGGGTCACCAGCACAAGACCACAGTCATCCTCTGGGCTGCTGCACAGCCTCTGAGCAGCCCTACCTGCAACGAGCCTTCAGCACACAGGGCTGGCCCCAGGTTTGCTCAGATGCTTGTTCAATGCTAGGAAAAACCTTGTCATCCCACCTGCTTGCAGAAAACCCTCTGATGGGGCTTCAAATGATGGCCCAGGGTCCTGTCTGGATCTGCTCCCACTCTCACTGCAACAACCAGACATACGAGCTAAGAGCCCCAAGATTTGAATTTATGGGAACATCACCATTTTGTCTGAATTCGTCCAGACCCTGTGATTTAGAGGTTTGCAGATAAAAACATACAATTGCTCTTCTAACCCTGGAGTCCTCTTTCTGTAGGTTATTTATGGGTGTTACAGAGGCATTGAAAGTACAGAGGATGAATGCACAAGTCTGCACGTACAAGCACTTTCCCCATTCAGTAAAGGAAGTCTGGACAGTATTAAGATATTTAAGAAAACAAGAAAAAAGTCCGAAATACAAAGGGTGACCAGGAACACCCAGTGTCATAAAATCTTTGTGAGGACCACCACCGTCTGTGGGACTGCAGACAAGCTGGTTAACTTTGACTTACTGAGGCTTCAGCTAACCACAGCCTCTACTGACTTCAGATGGAAATGGAAGATTTCAGGGCCTATTTTTGGAGTGTCTGAACAAGCACCATTGGCTGTAGTAAAATCAACCTATCCCGTGAGCAAGGATTTTCGACGTGCATAAAACACAACATATGCAGAGAGGGAGGGTTTCCACCTCCCAAAGAACAGTTAATTCTCTTGTCCTGAAACCTCATCTCCTGTCCTTCCCCAAATCTCTCACTTCTTTACCCATTTTAGAGCTGGAAAAGAGTTTCCACTTAACCCAAAAAGCCTGCAGCTTGAAAAGCAACCAACCCCAGCAGCAAATTCCCCACCCTGACCTGCAACGATAACTGGTCACATAACACAAAAACACGGGTATGGACAATACAAACATTTTGCAGTGTTTACAAGAGCCATAACTAGACGTGGCTGTGCCAAAAGAGCAATGCTGATTAAAGCTGTAGGTTTCCAGTAATACTTTAATGGCTTCCAAAGCCTTGAGGAAAATACAGACATACCTATGTATAAACTTCTTACCAATACATTGATCTTGCTCATTTAAGCCCCTCCAGAAAAAGCGCTTTTATGCCAGGACTCCTCCCACAGCACGACAGCACTGAGTTTCCTGCAAAAACTCTGAAAGGTAGATTGATCTACAGCAACATGGGACAAAATGCAGATTTTGCTTTAAGATTGTATAGGTAGAAAACACCAGCAAAGTGCAAATGGTTTTTACATATGATGCACAGCAATTATTTTGTGGAAACAGAAGCATGCATGGAAGTTTGGAGTATGCAAAACAGTAGTAACATCCTCTCCATTCTCGACACCAATCTGTAATTCACTAGCTGTCTCTGTCTACCACAAAACCATGAGGCATCATAAAAAGCATGGCTTTTTGAAACATGTGATTGTAATCATCTTTTATCTCTCTCTCCCCCCTCTTTCTTTTTCTTTTCTTCCCAACCCAGAAATTCCCATGCGCAGTCTGAGGGGTGAGCAAGGCCCCCCTGGTGAGCCTGGACCAAGAGGGCCACCAGGGCCACCAGGATTACCAGGTCATGGTGTGCCAGGAGCCAAAGGAAAACCAGGCCCACAAGGATACCCAGGAATTGGAAAGCCGGGTTTGCCAGGGATGCCAGGAAAACCAGGGGTCATGGGGCCCCCAGGGCCAAGAGGGGAGATGGGGCCCAAGGGGGAGATTGGGCCCATGGGGATACCCGGACCGCAAGGACCACCAGGGCCTCATGGGCTTCCTGGCATAGGGAAGGCGGGTCCTCCAGGGCTGCAGGGACAGCCAGGGCCAAAGGGTGAGCCTGGGATGAAGGGGCCACCAGGAATCCCTGGAATCCCAGGGCCAAAAGGGGAGAAGGGGGTTGGGATCCCGGGTTTGCCAGGTCTGAAGGGTCCACCTGGGCTGCCTGGTCCCCCTGGTCCCGTGGGGCTGCCGGGGGTCGGCAAACCAGGCATGGTTGGCTTCCCTGGCCCACAGGGACCCCTGGGCAAACCTGGACCCCCAGGAGAGTTAGGGCTCCAGGGGCCTCCAGGGGCCCCCGGGATCCAAGGCCCTCCCGGCCCACCTGGCATTGGCAAACCAGGCCAGGATGGCATACCTGGCCAGCCGGGCTTCCCGGGTGGCAAAGGGGAGCAGGGATTGCCAGGCCTGCCCGGGCCCCCTGGTCTCCCTGGAGTCGGGAAGCCAGGCTTCCCTGGGCCCAAAGGGGAGCGAGGTGTGGGTGGTCTGCCTGGCCCCCTGGGGCCAAAGGGGGAGAAGGGGCATGCGGGGCCACCTGGCATGGGAGGGCCACCAGGGGAGCCAGGCCAGCCAGGACTGCCAGGCATCATGGGCCCTCCAGGGGCTGCTGGTTTCCCAGGACCTAAAGGAGAGGGGGGTGCTGTAGGGCCACCAGGACCAGTCGGCCCCAAGGGAGAACCTGGCCTGCAGGGTTTTCCAGGAAAGCCAGGCTTTCCCGGGGAAGTGGGTGGCCCTGGGCTGCGGGGGCTGCCAGGCCCCACAGGACCCAAAGGAGAAGCCGGACACAAAGGCTTGCCGGGGCTGCCGGGTGTCCCAGGGCTTGTGGGGCCAAAGGGTGAGCCCGGGCTCCCCGGTGCTCAGGGGCTTCAGGGCCCCTCGGGCATCCCAGGCATCGCGGGACCCAGTGGTCCCATCGGCCCCCCCGGGCTGCCAGGGGCGAAGGGCGAGCCAGGCATGCCCGGGCCCCCTGGCTTCCCTGGGGTAGGCAAACCTGGTGCTGCAGGGCTGCAGGGACCCCCGGGAAAACCTGGGGCGCTCGGTCCGCCGGGTCAGCCAGGGCTCCAGGGGCCACCGGGCCCCCCCGGGCCCCCAGGTCCACCAGTCGTCATCCCACCCACTCCACCAGCCGTGGGACAGTACCTGCCTGAGGTGGGGCCAGGGATCGAGGGCTTGAAGCCCCCCTACGGCTACAAGGGCAAGAAAGGCAAGGCTGGTGGCATTGTCTACGAGATGCCCGCATTCACAGCAGAGCTCCTCACCCCCTTCCCCCGCGTCGGGGTGCCCGTGAAGTTCGACAAGCTCCTGTACAACGGCCGGCAGAACTACAACCCCCAGACGGGGATCTTCACCTGCGAGATCCCCGGCGTCTACTACTTCGCCTACCACGTCCACTGTAAAGGCGCCAACGTGTGGGTGGCCCTGTACAAGAACAACGAGCCGCTCATGTACACCTACGACGAGTACAAGAAGGGCTTCCTGGACCAGGCTTCAGGCAGTGCCGTGGTGCAGCTGATGCATGGAGACAAGGTTTACGTTCAGATGCCATCCGAGCAGGCAGCAGGACTCTATGCCGGGCAGTACGTTCATTCGTCTTTTTCAGGATATTTATTGTATCCCATGTAAAACAAAACAAACAGACACACACACACACACACAAAATCAAAACCTTTCTCCTGTGCTTCAGTCTTTTATACCACAGAAGATGCATTTTATGACCATTTTGGACCATCTTGTACAAAATCAAAGAAATAAATACGAAGTTTAACATTATGCACAGCTAGTTATAAAAAAAAAAGGTGTGGCAAACATATCTAAAGATGTGTATCAGGTTCATAAACAGTTGTTTTGCACCCAAGGGGGACATATTAGCTGTACATTATATATTTCTGCAATGCCATGCTTACTTTAATTTCATTCACAGTAATTCAGTACTAAAGCTCAAATCAGTGTATGTCACTCACTCCTGTTGCATTGATCATAGCTGTAAGATGAAAAACAGTGACTTAAACCAGAGTAGGTCAGTCTCTAATTATATTAAAAAATTTGAGTGGCTTATTTGACTAGGTGGGGGGTTTCTAGGGTTTCTGACAGCAGGTCTGCCTGACAAGCAAAGGTTCTCTTAGCTGGAGATCTGTACTTCCCTTCCCCCGTATAAAAAATAATCCTGCAGGTGTGCTTTTTTTTCCTGAACAATTTATTTATGATGGAAGAAGAATCCTGATGGCGTACCTATTCCCCCTAAGCCTTCTCCAGCAGTCATTGGACCTAAAATGTCACCACTGACTCCAGCAGGCACTGGTTTCACCTCCTAATGCCACAGCACTTGAGAAGTCTCCATCTCTATTCACACAGCTCAAGTAGATGAGGTAAATTCCCCATTTGCTTTGTGCCATGCCATTGAGACGTTCTGGCCAACACATGGCAATACTTCAGGGTGGCATAAATTTGCTTGGATTTCTGTGCTTGTACCAAGAACCCATTTGGCTTGTCAGAAGAGACACCTATTCTGCCACTCAGCAAAAGCTGAATCAGTTTGCTCTTCAATGACTAGGCACAGCAGAAGTAGCTCTGTTTGCTTAACTGATTTGTTGCTTGAGATCAACCAGAAACTTTACCAGCAATACTGATCATGCAAATTTATCCGAGGAACTTGGTTCTATCTAAAAGCTGACTTCCAATCCTTATTTATATGTTACCAGTTGTCAAGGAGAACCTGCAGGCCTCAATACTTTTCCGTACTTGAGGACAGCGACTTCAGTGCCCGAAGTCTCTGTCTGCTCATCAATGGTGCTAATCTCACCTCAACAAGTGTTCTGTTTCCAAGGGGCAGTGGACCTTGCTGTGGTTCCCTGTACGGTGCTGCACATCACACACTGCTGCGCTAGTTCAAAGAGTTAAGTGCTCATCACTTCTTCGATGTCTTTAGCTACCGCTACTGCTTTTGATTCAAAAATGAACTAGATTTTTCATGCAGAACTAAGATTGGATTTAACTGGCATTACCATTATTTAAATGCAGAGTTTAATGCAGTCTAACATTGACTAAGGACTCCAGTGATATAATGTGGTGCTTTATCTCAGAAATTTTATGGAACGGTGGCAGGAATGGACGGACAGTTTACCAGACACTGGTGACTTCAGTATGTTCCCAGAATATATGAGATATGTCAAAAGCAAATAATTTTGTATTTAAAATTTTTGTACTGATTTGAAAAAAATATCTTATTAAATATCTTTAAAAATAAAACCAGAAAACCAATTCTGTTTTCATTCAGGACTATCAGAAGGAACATTGAACAGGCTGAATTCATGTATCAGCCCACAAGGGCTCTCTGAAACCACTGACAGCCTCATGTAGGGGAGCAAAAATTAGTAAGAGACACCCCCTTTTCTCTAGTTCCCATCTCCTAGCAATACATGCTCTAAGCCACTGAGGGAACACATCCCGTTTGGTGGGAGGGCACAGCAGGGTCTGGGGGAACACAAAGAGGGAAGGGCTCCCTCAGGCAGTCGGCGGGACAGGTACTGCTCAGCATGAGCCCACGTGGGAGTGCAGCTGAAGAAAGGCAGAGGGGCAGCCAAGCAATCAGCCACAGAGGCTGCTTCTAAGGGCTTGTGTCGCCTGAAAAGGCGGAACTGCCCACGATGAGAGATGCTCACCACACCGCTGGCTCTCCTGATGTGGCTTCCCCACCTCACCTCAAAGACCAGCATTTCCTCCAGCTGGTGAACTCCTCAACTTGCCACACTGAAAGGAATGCACTGAATACCTACTGTGCCAGGGAACTGTTATCTAAATCTCCCTTGGACTCCCTGAAGCCCTCAGCATCTCATTTTTACTGCACAAAGAGAAAGAGAAAACAAATAATGAGCAAAGTACTGCAATCAGCACCTCTCAGTTTCCATCTAAAGCCATTTTCACTTTCTGAAATTTTTTATCACACACGATCTTCTTCGTTCTACATCTCTTATTTTACCATTCCCCTTACAGTCCACAATAAGACAAGCAAGATTCAAAAAACAATAAAAACTTCAAATCACAAGGATGCTGCTCTTGATCTTACAAAAAAAACCATGTCCCAGCTCTGGTTGTACTCAGCCTGGAGTGAGATCTCCACCCACAGTAAAACTCAGCCCACCTGGGTTCAAGAACTTTCAGCTGTTTGCTCTATGAAGCACTGAAGTTTGTTCCAAAACTTCATATTGTATCTGACATCACCATGTACTTTACACAGCAGTAGTAATGGCCCTGGGCATACCCACACACCCGCACTCACACACACAGAGCACTGCCCTTGCAAAAATAAGTCTGAGGGCACTGTCTTTAACAGTTTATTCACAGGAAACAGTTTATTCACTCCTTCCATTTGTAGCATTCAAAATTTCACTTGAAACAACTCTTAAGAATTCTTCAAAATACAGGTGGCACTTTAAAGGCACATAAAACTTAAGACAAATGGCAAATAAAATAAGCATTTCCCAATACCAAAAACATATGCTGAGCTTTGTATGTTCTTAAAAATCAGAGTCCACTTGAAAGTGAAGGCATTTATGCTACCTCCCAGGGCATTGTTAAAAAGGAAAGTATGGCATTGGAAACAAGAAGTACCACATGCTAATTAAACACCAAAGTTGTGATTCTGTATTATTATCATCTATATAATCACTGGAAATGTCATTTAGTAGCATATTTTAGGCACTCTTAGATTCATATTTAGTGCAATAGTCTGTGACTTCCCTTAATTATTACAGCAGAGGAAAAAACAGTTTCCTAACAGAAAACAAAGAAACCTCCTGAAAGTCTGAGCCAAACAGAGCTTTCAGCCAACATGTGTCAGTCATCCTGCCTGTTCTGTGCATAGTTTGAGATCTTAGAGCTGGGTCTTTCTGACAGTGCGGCATTCTGAGATGGGTGGCAGATAAAATGCAAAAGCACCTTTTCTGTAAGATGATGCTGTCTAGAAATTCGGCAGGCTGCTAGATAACAGGAGAAAGTAAGAAAGGAGGAAAATATCCAGCTTCAGATAGAAAAATGATGGGAGACACTGGGGACCTACACAGTTACACCATTATCACACACAGAAATAAAGCTGGCAGCACCCTGGGATTCAAGACTAGCAGCTTCACTCCCGATGTGATAAAAAAAACCTGGAGAGCTTTTAAGGGGAAGTTTCAGTGCAGAGGTTTCATTTTCAGGAATGGCAAAAAGGGAAAAACAAAGTCTTAATAGCAGCGCACTCTCAGAAACGATCTAAATATTTGGTGTTAGCATTATTGTTTTATTCTGAAAGCCCCAAGTCTTTGGTACTGCAAACACCTGTGAAAACGTGTGCCCAGACAGAAGAGACACTGATCTGTGAGCAGTGCTGAGAAACACACCACACATGGGTGTTCCTGCCTGAAGGAAGTCAGTGCCAAAGCAAGACCTGTCCTCGAGGCAGAGTAGCAGCAATGACGTGCGTGAAGCAGGTGGTGGAACAGGGCTGGTGTACATGGGATCCTACAAAACATCTTGTGGGGAGAAAAATTCATTACTTGGCTCACTGCTTATTATTGAGGAGAAAAACTACTGGCCTGCAAGCTGGGCTTTCAAAAAAAAAACCCCAAAAAACCAAAACTGAATACCCCATGGTTTATCGGCAGCATCAGCTCTTGGCTTAGTCCCAAGGGAACAGGTTTCGTTCAAAACATTTCCCAGTCAACCTGGAACAGTAACTGTGAGGGACTCAATATCTCTGCCAGGAGCACAGAAGTGGGGGAAAAATATCCCTGGAAATACTGCTTAATTTGAAAACTAAGTCAGTCATACAAATGGGGAGGCTTATTAAGAAATAAAAAGGAACAGCTGATATGGATAAATGCTTGTAGAGAGCATATTAAATTAAAAACATTACTTAAAAAAAATATTTTGGGGAGGCCAAAAAGCTGATGTGGCAAAAATAAAATAGACTAAAGGGATTTTTTTTTTTAAAGTACAGAGAGTTTGTGAGACACCATTTGTTTGCCATGAAGCTTTTTTTTTCTTTTCAATTATTTTGTTTGTTCTGCTACAGCTAGAATCCAAATCCCATCCTCCAACAAAAAGCAGAAAGCCTGCTAGAAAAATTAGGAGAAGGAATCAGTTTAGATTAGTGGGAAAAGCATCTCTGGAGATGAAATAAAGTGGAGAAAATCGCATCTTCAAAAGCAGAGCTCCCTACTCACTTCCTGCAACTGGAGACAGGGGTGGAGAAACACAGGGATGCAGCCTGCACCATCACAAGAACTCTCTTCACAGAGTCTGGAGCAAATTCAGCAGCTACCCTGGAAAAATGTCCTCCTGGACAGCATACTGCAAGATGTTACATGGATGCAGCTGGATTGTGGCAGCAGCCATTGGGAGAGTCAGGGGCCCCAGCTCTGGAAGCAGCTGTGGATTGTGAGGGTGAAGGGGCAGCCCCCCACTTCTGCCAGCCTCGGCTCTCAACACAGTCTAAGATCTACCAGTGGCTCCTCTGCAACAAGAGCTTGGAGAACACTGCTATGTCTGCAAAAAGCCTTGCCACAACAGCTTTTTCAGGTGGAATTACTGTTGTCAGGAGTTTAAATCACTGTAGGTCTGGGGCTGCAGAATCACATACAAACCTTTTTAATTAACTGAAGTAACCAGGAGAAAGAAATGCTGGCAGAGACAAAGACAGTACTGTCACTATCTTCTTATGTGAAGCCCCACCTGTTTGGATTCAGATTTTCAAGCAAAGACGTCTTCAAAGTCCCAGGAAAAAATAAATACAAAAAAGTAAGAGCCAGCTGGTGAAGAAATTGTGGTTTCCTCATTTCCACCACGAACCACCTGTTCCAGTCCCCCAGGACCTCCCACGCACTCCCCTCTCCTCCACACTCCCACCTTCCACGCTGCACACAGGTCTGCAGCTGCACCCAAGGGACACGCAGCTGACAAGACACCATGGCAGAGCCTGTCCCTTGCTGGGACACACCTGCATCCTTCCGCACCCCATGCCACAGATTTTTCTGACATCTGGAGTTATTTCAGGTATGTCCAACTTGCTTGAAATAGACCAAAGCTCAGGAATCCCTGGGTGAAAACACAAGCCTCCTCCCCTTCAGCTGTGGCACCTCTCCAAATCATACTGCCCTCCCTAATTCCCAAATGGCAGAGCCAAGGAGCTAAAGATGGAAATGAGCACTATGGGAAGGTGGTTGTGGTTTTGGTTTGGTTTTTTTTTTAAACACCTACTGCACCCCACAAGGTGACTCTTTGGTTGCTTCAATGGTTATTCCTCTACATTGCTGCAGCAAAAAAAAAAATTGTGTTCAGTACTCTCGCAATCCTCAGCTTCTATAAGTAACAAATACCATGGTTTGTGTTCATACTGCAATTGTTTACATTACTCCTAAACATACTCCTATATAATTTTATTTAAAAGCAACAAAGATATTTCTACCAACTTCAAAGATTTTTTTTTTAAGTGGACTTCTTTGTACTTTCTCTTCAGGTATGATTGATAAAGATAATCACAAAATCTTCCAGCAATTCTGCTATAATTAAAATAAAAACTTTATCTACGTGCCCTGTGAGAGAACTAGAACAGCATATTGTTGTTGACAGTTGTCAAGTGCCTTCACAGGCAAATTTAATTTATTCACAGGCTTGTCAGAGACAAACCAATAGAGGAAACATAAACATCCCTTTAAATGTTTCAATTAAAATCTCGAGTAAGTTCCCACTCCTAAATTATTTAGTTCAGCCACACACTTTAAACTTGAATGTCAAGACAGAAGAGGTAAACAGATGCCGAACGATAATTCAGCTGAGGTACATCCTGGATATTCCCCACCACAATCTACTGCCGAAGATGGGAGTATTCCTTGCTTGCATTGATGCATTACAGCATCTGAGGAAGGAGACTGTCCTCGTTTGGGAAAGACCACCTCAATTTTTGAGGAGCAAACAAAATAACACATGAGATCCTGTCCTGAAGAACTAGGACTCCAACAAGCATTGACTCTAAACTCAGGCATGAACATCTCTATCCCAGCTCATGCTTCTGTTGTGGTCTAGGGGCTGACACGTAGGTAGTTCAGACAACTCTTCAGTCTTCATATTCCTTCTTTTTTAAGTCAAGCAACTGTAAAATTTACTGGATGCACAGCACAGGGAGTGTGATTTTTCCATAAAATGGAATACAACATAAGCATTGTCAACACCAACACCAACATCTCCACAAATCAGACAAAGGAGGCAGAGTAGTAGTTTGCCTTTGGAAAAGGCAGACAGAAGTTCAGAGCTGATGGTCAGTGCAGAAGCTGTGGCTGCTTGGCTGAAGGTGGACATCCTCTCCTCAGGAGTATGGCAGAACAAAACCTGTACAGTCTGTATGTTCCCCGTCCTCCAAAACACACAGTAATGATTTAGATGCATAGTTTTAAAGCCGTTTTCATACAACAAGACAGTCACAACTTTACCATCCATCTACTGATTAAACACTGGTCATCTCAGTCTCATGACAGTGGAACTCTTTTGGAGGACAATATCAGAAACAAAGGTATTCCAGAGAATTAATAATTTGGAAAGAGTTCTCACTGATAAGTAAGCGATGTGCATCACATTTTTATGTATCCCTGATACTTTCAGCTGAAAGTTTCATGGTTTTCCCACTATTAAATAGCTTCACAGAAATTCAGTTAACTCTGTTTGCAACAGTCCATTACCCTCAGGCTCAGAAGCTTTTGCCTTGGTGAGGTTTCTGGGCTCTTTTTAAACAGTAAACAGTTATGCTGCACTTAAAAAATAAAAATGTCATACAAAAAATAAAAATTTTTCAGATCTTGAAAATAGTGATTGTTCTTTGTATTTTCCATTCAGCTTTCACGTCAAATTGACCACAAAGTTCTTGTCTATAAGCTTCTTCAAAAATTTCTGCTCGGCGGTGATGTTGTGATATTCATTCTAAAGAGATGTGAGGGAATAATAAAATAAATTATAAAATCAAATTATAACCAGCAGCATCCCTTGGCTATTCCTTTCTATTACCTGTGATACTTGGAAGATGCTAAGAACAGGAAAGGTCTGGGGAAAAGACTTCTTAGCAAAGGCTGAGCCCAGTTTCCCAAGAAACAGGTTGCTCAAAACTAGATTAGGTATTTCCGTAAGGACACAACGAAAAAGGATGATCCTTCGGTGGTAAGAATGGGTGAGATGTGGTCTCACAGAAGTCCTTCCATTATTAAGCCTCCCAACTCCTCACCCTGCTTATTCAGAACAACTACTGTGTAACCACATTTACAGCACAAGCAGTCAGAAAACAAGTAATTCTCAAAGCTCAGTGCAGGTTCTTCAAAAGCACATCAGGCAGTTGTAGTTCAGATGCATCCTGCCAAATAGTTTCAGCAAGCCCAAACCAACCCATCTTCTGTGCTGTATCCAGATCCTGGATACACAAGAGACCACTAAGCTTAGTGGAGGGCAGCACAAGGAAAGTAAATTTACTTAAGACACTGAATCCCATAAATTAAAATGAATATAATACAAATACTGCATAGAATATTATACATATGTAGGATGGTATTTACAATTTAATGTCACTAAAAATCTAACGGGAACATTTTTGTTTAGTAGTTTGTTCTTTCGAAGTTTCAAGATTTTAGGAAACTTATGGATATCTATTCAACTAATGATCAACCTTATTCAAACAGTGTATATTGTAAAAAAGCACCTGCAGAGAGGAACCTCTAAAGGAAGGCAAGTTCAGTGTCAGAGGAAAATTATCTGAGAACTGCAGGCATCTAGGAGCTCTGAAAGAAACATGAGAGGCTCCTATGGGCATTGTCTCTACCCCTCCTCTTCAGCAAAGGGAAGAAGAGGAAAATTGTACCCGTATGTTCTGGACAAATGGAAAAGAAAACTTCACACTGAGGTGAAGGGCTGAGATGGGGTTGCTTGGAACACAGAGCTGAAGGCAACTGAATACAAGAGCAGAGACATGAAAGAAAACAGAGGTATGGCCATAGCAAAGCAGCAGGGAGGAGAATGTTTGCCAGCCTGATGTTTGCCAGCCTCCTGCTGCTCCCTCTCCTGCTGAGTTGTGGCTTCCCCCTCCTGGAAGCAGTTCCTTCTCTTCCTACCTTCCTCCAAGACCTGCTTTCCTTTTCTACTTTCAGTTTCCAAAATTCAGTTCTTTTCCTATGCAAGACCTATACAAGTTCATAGGCCTTAACTCCTACCATTACCCTTTGCTCTTCTTTCTGTCTTTTAAGCAGTCTGACAGCTGTGACATACGGTACAAGCAGGCGCCAAGGAAAAAGAGAACATGAACAGAAACACCACCACTTGTGTGCTGACAGTGCTAACAAAGACATCTCTAGGACAAGAGCTGTACAGCCTAAGGAAAACACCAACTAAGCAAAACACAACACACAAATGGACATGTCATGCAGACACTGCAGAATATGGTATAGCACAAGGGACACAAATATCAGTATCTACATTTTTCAGAAGCAGAGAGGAAGAGATTCAAGCAACATTAACCCACAAGCAGCTGAACGAGGCTAAGGTGGGAGGCCCTTCTGACCTGCAGTCCATACTTTTATCTATATTGAATTGCCTTCCCCAGTTACCAGCTCTACTTCCCTCAGCACAAACAACTGTTAGTTACCTGCATCATCTGAGACATGGTTTCATTGCCATAGTAGTGCAAAGAACTATTTCTGTCAGTGAAGTCGTACTTGAAGCCTGCCAGGTGGACTTCATGGCATATGTGAAATGCCAGTGTAATGGCAATTAGCCCAGTTGTTGGATGCTTGGGTTTCTACAACAAAACAAAAAGAGAACACACGCATAAATACCTGGAAGCTTGATGGGAACACTGAACTTAAGAACAAAGACAAGGGAAATCAGATCAGGCAGCCCGGGTCTTCTACAGATGTTTGGTTTCAGTTTCATGCCCTCCTGTCTCTAAAGGAACAAGGTACTGCCCCCGCAGGTTTCCCATGACCAGGGTGTCTGTCATGTCAGCCTTCCCTGCGATTCCTCGGTTTCTAGAGAGGGCTGAGCCCACAGTGCAGCCCTTCCCTCCAAACAGGCATCAGGAAGGTCTCCCCATTGCTCTGCTCAGCTACTTTCATGAAACAGGTTATGCTTCACTACACTGGAAAACAATTTACAACCCCCTCAAATTTGACTGAATTACAAGTTGTGTTCAGAAGTTTCTAGATGATGGAGACCCAGATGAACAGAACATGATATGCTCCCGAATTTTCATAGCACCAAACTAAAAAAGCATGAATGCTAGCACTACACAGATTTGACTGAATTTACGTTTTTTCAAAGCAGGGAAATTCCAGAAGAATTTTGCTTTACACCTTCCCCCGCTATCCCCATTAGAAGAAATAAAACTGTAAATAAAATTATTTCTCCCTACAGTAAGTTCAGAAGTAAATGCAATGTAAAATAAAGAGCATGGCATAAATAGGTTTTAAACGTGCCAATTAATAGCACCTAACCCAAAGTCAGAATTTCTCACAAAAGCACAAAAGAACTCAATGCAACCATCTGCCCTATCTTGTGCTCAGATACGTGACTTCTTTTGTAGCAGCAGAGGCTAATATGATCTGGGGAAGGAAACAAGGCAAGCTTTATTAGAGAGGGATGAACTCTTTCACTGGACCAAGATGAAGCTAAGGTGAAAAAGTGTCTCCAGAAATGGACAAAACTTTCAGGCACCAATGCCTTTTTTTGATAAAATAACACGAGCTATATATGCTCTCAGTAGCTGCAGTCAAACCTCCAGTTGAGCACAAAATCATGGGCTTTTTTTAACTCTGACCCAAGGCTCAGTTTGTCTCTGAAAAAGAAGCAGACAAACCAGTACCAGACAACTCTGTACATAAAAACGCAGATGCGCCCTCTGTATTTCTTTGTATCATATGACAACACAAAAATCCCCAGGAAGAAGTTACTATTCTCAGTTCTTTTAAGCCTAACTGAAGTCACAGATTTGAACTATCACCTTTTACGGAGAAATTTCTGGTACCTTTATGTAACTCCTGGACTACTCCAGAAATAGTATCTGCTTAAAATGTGCACTATGCCCAGAGCTCCTGCTAGTTAGCAAAATAACTTTCTGCCCTAGGGGTCCAACATCATAAACTTAGTGGTGACTCTGTTGCAACATCCATACTAAACAGGACTCCAAAACTATGGCAGGAATGCTACATGTCAGGATTAATGCTACTTGGAAATATCAGGAATATCACAGGTTGTAACTAGCTCTGTTCACCTTTCTCTATCATAAAATTCACCTAAAAAGAATATAATTAAAAATCGAGTACTTTCAAAAGGTACTATCATGAAATATCCAGATATCCTTGGCCAGTAATTAAATTTTTTCAGCCTATTTAATGGAAATGGGCATAGCCCTGGAATAACTCCACAACACTTTCTGAGTTTAGTGGTGCTGGAGCAACACATCTGATTTTATTCTTGGTTCTACTAAAAATCAGAAATGCTTGCTGGTTATGCACTAATGTGCACACTGAGAACATGAGACTGGTTTAATGGAAAAGGCAGGGACAGCAGGGAAAGCAACAGTGGTCACTGGCATCTCCCACAGGCCAAGGTGGCTGAAGCACAGGATAGTGAAGGCAGCACCAGCCCTGCCCAGGGACGAGCAATGGTACAGAGGGCTCCAATGTGAGACTTTCCTGCCCATGGGAATCCCTGTGGTGTGACCTGCAGCTTAACCAAGCTGTGCCAGGGCCACTGCAGATGTGCAGGCTCTCACTGCAGATGTGCAGGCTCTCACTGCAGACGTGCAGGCTCCCAGCCACAGCCCACCTCCGAGATGGGAGGAAAAGGGAGGAAGAGCATGCTTGAGATTGATCATTGCTGCGCAGGGATGAGGGACTGCAAAACCCCTTGCATGAAGTAAGTAGGATATGGAGGGAGCAGAAGGGGGCTCCAGGCATGGTCACACTCTAACCCCTGCTCTGTGCAGGGGCACCCAAAGGCAGAAGGAACAAAGGGTGACCAACGGGCCTGTGACTCCATACCAGCTGACACCACACACATCTCTGACTCACTGACAGCACTGCTTTTAACCTCTACTCTCACTGACAGGGCAGCCCTGGAAGAGTCAGGAGGCATTTCTGGACCTATGGAGGCCATGCACATTCTGTGGCCATTTAGGAGATTAGTTAAGCATCCAATTACTATGCTGCTTTCTTCCCACCCTTAGCTGAAAAGCTGAAATGCCACAGAGCCCCAAGCAAGCATATAGCCAAAATGGCTATTCCAGTCTGAGAGTTAATAAGGGAGAAAAAAGCCACTATTCGGCCGAGAAAAGAGAAAGAAATTTTAGGAAGAGGTACAGAACCTACCCCTCCCCACACACACCAAAAAAAATCCACTCCCTCAAATATTAGAAAGAGTAAACCAGAAAAAAGTTGTGGCAGATACTCCACAGTGACAGCCTGTCAGACATTTCCACACGTGTCAGTTAGGTGTTGATGAAGTGGGGATGTGACCCCAGTAAACTGTACCTGTGCTAAGCAGCACATGCTTGATCCTGACTGCACGAGGGAATTCTCCAGCTTGAAGCTTTACCTTTCATCAAGAACATTTTTCAGTCAGGAACTGACAGTTAAAATATATTTTAATGTCCAAATTGCTGGTTAGCTCATTACAATGCTTGGGATCAAACCAGTAAGCACAGTGATGCTGCCAGACATTCATCACTAGCACAGGGCTGGAATATCCTCTATGTTCCCTAGTCATTCCCTGGCCCGTGGAATTGCAGCAGTGTCAGAATTACAAGTTTGCTGGAGTTTTGGGGAGGTTTGTTTGTTGCGTGTGGGGTTATTTTTGGTGTTTTGATTTTTGGGGGAGGTTTCATTGCTTGTTTGGGGTTTTCTGTCTGTTGTTGTTTTGTGTGCCTTGGTTTGTTTTTTTTTTTTTAATAAACACTGTAAAACACCAAACATTCAATAGTTCAAAACTCTGTATTACTTCTAGAAGCTCTTTGGATCTGTCATGTTGCATTACCTGCCCATCTTTCCCAGTTTTGTAAAAGACATTCTGTCTGTCTGGAAAGCAGTCTCATTTCATACCAATTACAGAATCCATAAAAAGGTATTTTTGGCACATGAGGCTAGCCACTCTCTTTCTGGATTCCATTTTCTCATCTTTTTAGGCACCATCTAAATGGCAAACTACTTTAATGTGAACCTAAAAGGTTTTCCACATTACAGTCTACTGTCATGAAGATATAATTGCCTCTAAATACACATTTGGTTGCACAAAACTAGAAGGCACAAACAAGAAAGCATACCTCCTTCTTAGGAAACCTTGTTGGGAAATGAAGCCACTCATAAGCAGTTTTCCTGGTGATGCTGGGATCAAGAATCCTGATTTGACTCGATTTGTAGATCATATTCAGAGCCGGTTTCTTCCAAAAGCCCTTTGCACTCTGTAACAGGCAAGTAAATATGCATTTTTGACAGCTGTAAACAGTTTAATTCAGTTTTGGAGCAACTCTAACCAGAGTGAACTCCAAGGGCATGAGGTTAAAGAAGAAGAGTGATGAAACCTCCCTAAGTTCAAAAACACCTGCTCCTGCAACAGGATAACCCACTGTGGCAGCAGTGGCCAGCTGGCTGGAAAACAGCTTTGCAGAAAGGTCCCTGATGGATAACGTACCAACAATATGCCCTGGAGGCAATAAATGCTCCCTATGTGCTGGCCACATGAGCATGAGCATAGACAACAGGCAGACAGAAGTTACCATTCTCAAGCACTTTGCCCTTCTGCAGTCCCACAAATCCTACGCTGGGCTTCCCTCTGCACAAGAGAGTGTGTCAAACAGCAGAAGGTCGCTACAACAGCCAACGGGCCAGAGCTCACAGCAAACAAAAAGGGTCTGAGGAGGCTGGGTTTGTTCAGCCCATCTTCAACTATCTGGAAGGGGTTTAGAAAGATGAGAGATCAGACTCTTCTCAGAGGCACACAGTGAGAGGAGAAAGAGAAATTCTCTCCTGTGACAGTGCTGAAGCACTGAAAGAGGGTTTGTAGAAATATCCTTGGAAAGACACAAAATTTACCTGGACAATGCCCTGAGAACCCGGCTTTAAACTTGGCCCTGAATGAAGAAGATTCAAAAAGATTTTGGACTTAAGACCTCCTGAGAGAGATCACTTTCAACATTATTCTGCAATTCCTCCAAGTGCACAGGGTAAAATCTGAAAAATGTCTGGAGCATGCATGTTAAAGTATCAAACAACACTAGGGAGAGGACAAAAATGTATTTCCCAGAGGTAAACTGCTTTGTGGTGAGGAACTAACCAAATATGTGCATTAGAAAGAAAACAAAGCATTTTTGGAAAAGGGATATTAAATAAACTGAGTAGGAGGAGATCCAGTGCTCCTCTCAGCTAGGAGCACTACTGTTAAAAGCAAACACGTATTTCACATGAGAGATGTGTGGCAAGATGAGCCAAGGTGCAAGAATAATTGAACTCACTATTTTCTGACCACCTAGTATCTCCCAAAGCCACTTCAAATCCCGTGGCTTGAAGACGATGAGAACAACAGTGGTATTAGGGTCGTAGTGGATGGGATCTGAGAAGATGGATTCCGGGTAAGAAAGGCGGAAAGTAGTCCTTCTCCCAACATCCTCTTCGTACCCTATCACCGGGCCATTATTCATTCTGCAGAGGACAGAGGCACAGAGACATCAGCAACTGCCCTGCCCATGTTCCTACTGTGCAGCGGCTGCCACACGCATTATTAGTCTGCGGGACAGACACTGTGTCTGGGTACAGCAAAGCTTAGCAGGCCAGCATTTACTTATCACATTACATAGCAGATGAGCAATTATCAGGTGCACTCACCCTCTAAACTCAGAGGGATCAAGCACATATGGGAACTCTGCCAAGGTGGTTTAGAATACAATCACATAATTGCTTACCGTGTGTCACTTGAGCAGAAAGCAAGCCTTCTGATTTGGCTCCAACACAGAAACTAGAGAAGGGCAGAGAGAGTACCTGCCTTGGACAATTACCAGTTGCTCCACGTACACAAAATGAAAAGGAGATAGCATTTACCTTATTATGACATCGTATGAGTCAATTTTCTCCCCTAATGTCTTATTTCGAAGTACTCCTCCATTACCGACCACGACACACCGTCGACAGGCAATGCTGTGGAACAAAGAGAAGTTTTAATATTCTTGACTTCCCTGGCTTCATATTGTTAATGATACTTCTGCATGTTAACTGTCTTGTTTTCTAAGTGAGGTCCTGTTTCTTTTACAGCCCTTGGCCCCTACAAAGCAGGGGAAAAAAAAAAGAAAAAGAAGCGTTGTTTCAGGGACTGACTAAGTCAGTAACTGGCTTCTCTCATGTGAAACTGTTTTTACACATCTCCTTTTTCTAGTGGTTTGGTGTTTAAGATCACCTAGCCAGATGGTGATACAAATGCCATTGGATAAATTGTTTTCCACAGTCCTTCAAACTTGTCCCAGTCTGGAGGAACCAGCCAGGACAAAGCATGTCTGGAAAAGCTAACTCAATATTAAGGTGCTTCTGCAATATTGTACAACTCCACATCTCCAACACAAGCTAAAGCAGCAAGATTTATGTTCACAATTCACCTTACAGGCCTATTAACTGATCATGTGAAAAACCTTAGCCCATGACACGACAGCTCTTCAAATGAATATGGTGTGGATTTTTCCTCCCTCTATTTAAAAGGTGCTGTCTAAACACGTTTAAACAAGTGACATGCATGCTGTCATGATGTAACAAGATGGATTCCTTGATTAAAAGTTGCATTCTCAGATGACCAGATTCAAATTAGCACCACTAGGTATATAAAATATCATGTGCTAAAAAGTAAGATCTTGTACTACATCAAATCAAAACAGTAATTTCAAATTTACAATACATTCAGAGATAAAAAGCATGCAAGAAAGGTATTATGGAGATGCTAAAATTATGAAAGTAAATTCTCAGGGTAAGATTTCCAAAGTTATCACAGGTTTTCTCAATGCTATTTTGCTCTCTACTGTCTTGTTTCAATGTTAGTAAAATGTGTTAAATAAAAAAAGAAAGGGGGGGCTCACAAATAGGCTTGCTGGGTTTTTACTCGAGTAATTTTGCCTTTTTAGGGAAGGTTTAAATCAAACATGTAAGACTGTAAACTCCTCCTTTCAGAGTAAGCACATCATTTTTTTGTTATAAAAACGTCTCTCTGTTTAGAGCAAAAGCCATTCAATTTGGCTGCAGCAGGAACAATGAGAAATTAAAAATGTTGGTATTTTCTTCAGACACAAGCAGGCTCACAGTTCACTGAGGATGAGTCACCTCACAGTAACACCCCACTCCCTTGGTTCTTTCTTCAAGTAAGAAAAAGGCTCTATGCCACTTCTTGCTCTACCTTCAGGACACCAAAATTGTGTCCCAAAAACCACTATAACCTGTACTGAATTCCCAGCATGGCACTTTATGCAGACTAATTAATGTCTTTCTCCTCAAACAGTCCAACCTGTTTTTTCAGCTGAGAGTTATTATTCAACATCCATGAAAACAGCCAGTTCCAGCCAAGACTGAGCGACATCTTAAAGTACAAAGCAGTTCCCTGCATTTCCTACAGAATTAACAACATCTGCAGAGATAGTTGCCTTTAAATATATATGTGTATATGCATACACACACACACACACACACACACATATATATATAGTGCTCTAAATGCAGCTTTCGGGGTTGGGTGACATGAAACAAGCTGGCACACCTTTCCCTACTGTTTCCTGAGCAGCTTAGTAGAAGGCAAGCATTCATAAAAAGACTTCCAGCTAATACCATAAATCATGTGACTTGGTATCTTGGAAATCAGAGGGGGGAAAACCTGTTACACCATCCTGTCCTCAGTATACTCATTCCCTCTACACCCCTAAACCCTTTCCCTCTCTACCCCTCTTGCTCATTCATTTTCCATTTAATTTTTCTACCTGGTTTGAAAGTATCTTAAGAAAGCAGGCTGATGCACATATGCCTCTTACAGTTTACAGCAGGAGTAAGAAAACAGAAGTTGCCCTTTTCCTGAATTATACCTTGTTACTTACAGCTATAGCTTAGAACTCAAAGTAAGGAAGGAAAAAGGAAAACTGGATGAAAAAATGTGATCAGTAAGTGATGAAGGTGGAGTGAGGGAGAGGGGAAAAAAGCACAAGATTAGCATACGGTTGTATCATGTCCCTGGCATTTACTTTGAGGAGGCACTGCTTTTTCTGTTCCATGTAGATGAACTTACAGTAATTCCTTATTATATACCTTTCAGCTTTTCTAAAAGGTGATTTAAGACACTTCTTCACGAAGGTAACCTCTAGCAATTGAAATAACGCCTTCCACTCTAACATACAACTAAGAACTTTCTCCTCTCTGTAGTCATGATGCAGCAGGACACACACGGCAGGGAGGGCAAAATAAAACAAGACTTTAGAGCTGAGCAACTGAGGTTTGCTCAGCTACAGAAGTTGGGTCGCTGTTCTCAAGTCAAATCCAAGCTGTTTTTTCTTACTGATGAATAGAAACCAGATTTTGCTTATGACTAAAAGCTGACTAATACTACTTGGACAGACAACAGAGTGAAATTTGAAGTTTGATTAAGTTTTTGAATTACAATGCCCTTCATAACATGAATACTCAAAACCAAAGTTATCAGCTGCCATCAGATACCCAATAAAGAATCTAACATTAGTATTTCAACTTCTGAAATGGATAAAGTCAACAAGTAGATCAAATATTTCTGAAGAAGTGTACGTGAGTATAGTCAAACAAATTAAAACAACCAGCTTTTAATCTCTGTCAGGCTCAAAGTGGGCTGGCTCAAACAGGAAGTCTGGCACAAATGTGCTGTTTATGAACTGCCTCCTCCCCTTCCCCTTCCAGTATTCAAATGTCCTCAGTTATGATCCTAAATCTAAGTCCACAGTAGTACAGAGTCCACTAACAAAAATAAGCAGGGAGGGGAACTGTTTATGTAAAAAAACAACACAGTATCATAGAAAACTAACATATGACATAGAGATAAAAATATGTAGCTAGGCTGAACTGCATTTAAAGATTCTTAAGTTAAATAAACTGATCTGTACTTACTACAGATCACAGAAGTCAACATACCAATTTTCAGCAGACTGTTACTCCCAGATATTTTACCAACCTCACTGCTTTAAATTTCCTTTTCATAATGTTTTCAAATTAAACAACCCCAAACACTCACCCTTTCTCCAAGTAAATAAAATGACAAGAAGAGAAATTATTTCATATATCCTTAAACAAGATCAGGTGTGCTACAAGCAAAATGTAACAGATTGCAGTGTCCAGACATTCAGCTTACGATCAGCAGCACAGTATTGACGCCAGTGAAAAATATTAAGACCTTGGCCTAACAATAGCTGTAGGAAAGGTTTGAGTGACAAAAGGATTGCCTTTATGTGTCAGAGATCTACTAAGAGTATAAATGGATCCCAATGCAAACACCATGGTAACTGATCTCCAGTGTCTGCAGGCAGTACTCAAACCATTGCTCCATTCAGGTGGTGTACAAGATCCTCAACCTCAAGGCCAGGCATTGGCTTATGTATTTTGTTTATATGGTGAAATACTAAAAGAAACATTTTCCTAGTCTATAAAAGAAAAATATTGCTAAATGGAAATGTAGCCTTTAGAGGTCAAAAGGTTTGCATCCTCCACATTCCACTGAAATTCTGTTTCAGAGGAAAAAGAAAAAAAAGATCTCAACTTCAGCTCCTTTAACACACACCCCCCCCATAGCCAGTTGAAGAATGCAAATTATTTCCTTAGAGGTTATGTGGTGAAAGGAGGATGCAGAGGTCACATTTTGTTGACTCAGGATTGTGCAAATGCATTTGTAAGAATTGTTGAGCTCAGAATCCTTAGAGTACTCAGTGAGGAACTGAAATCACAACTGAACTGAAGTCAGTGACACTGTTCATTTCCAAACTCTTTGGGAGAGCTAGACCTTTACACAGTGAGAACTCGACCTAAGTTTGGAACATGACACTGTTTGGAAAAAAAACCTTTGTAGTTCACTCTGTACAGATTTACCTAAGTTGTACACAAATACAGCTACATAAGCACCATGGGCTTTGTGCTTATCTAGCCTAATACTTGTCTGCCTTAAAAAACGTTTATAGGGGAAATCTATTCAGCCAAGAAGGCTGAATCGGACAACAGCATTACAGAGCTGCCTAATAATTCTGCATTACTGGAAAATGTTGTTAGGATTAATTCCCAAAGCGTTTCACTGTTAAAAGCCACTGTATCTCAGTGAAATATATGTATAAAAACTCTTCCCTACTACAGTGATTCATGCCCTAAGAGTTCTGTACACAAAACCTGATGGACCTAGAAAGAATATATTGTATGAAGTCATTGTATTTTTGATTTGTTTATACTGCCTATTAAATAGTAACAGCTCTCATTTTGCTTCTTCAGTGCCACTGAAGCGTATTACTTTTAATAAAATGAGGCTTACTTCCCAGAACTACTAACCATATCTACATCTCAGACACTACATTCAAAGGATAAATACCAATTTCCTTATTTATCACCTACAGGACAGGCACTTCCATTTAAAAGGTCCAAACATCTCTGCTTTACAGCACAATGACAGCGCTGAACTTACGGTTTCAGGGAATTTCTAACACAACATTTGGCACTGTCCTTCTCCAGAAAAAAGAGCAGCTTCTGTCAGCCAATTCTGTATAAACTTACCCCATTATCACACTCTTGATACAAAATACGGAGTTTTAATTTTTTCCTTTTTTTTTTTTTTTTTTTTTTAAGACTAAACTTGAACATCCTAGAAACAGACTAAACACAGAGAAAGGAAGGAGTACAGTAGGGGAAAAAGAACCCACAACTCAGTATTAAAACAAATTCTTAGGTTTGAACATATTCCACCCAAGTTTAATTAAAATGTGATCCTGACATTTGGCTTCAAGCAGCAAACTTGTATGATCTCTGTAATTAAAAAACAGAAACAAGTACAGCCAACCTCATTTGCATTCAACTCTATTAAGAAGTCTGTATATTAACATGGTAGCTGTCAGGTTGTCAGCCCATTTCCTAGACTGCAAATCTAAGGAGTCACCTGCATCACTTCGTAAACACAGGACTTTAGTCTACTTGCCAACCCTACTACACTACCTCAAAAAAACCCCAACCAAAGCCAAACAAAAAACAAGACACGCAAACACAAAGACCCTCCAAAACAAAACCAAACCAAACCAAACCAAACCTCCTGGCAGATGTGGCTTCCAACAAGAGATTTAATGTAATTGATCTAATTTAATCTATCTAATCCGTGGGAAGCAAGTTACCTAAGGCATGCTCCCTTCCATGCCACACCCTTCTTACTCGCCAAAGGACAGCCAGCCTTTCCTGTCTTCCTTGATCTCCCTCATCCACGAGGAGAGGAAGTTGAACGTACATAGGAACAAAGGTGTGCAGCAGCCAGCAGATGCAGAGGCACAGGGATATGCCCAAGATTTGTTCTGCATAGGAGACCTTGGTTTGCACCTGCTTATCTCAAATATTCCCCATCTTACACTGAGTTTGCAAGAGGAGATCACATTCAATCTGAGTGTAAAAGATACTACAGGAAGATGGGACTGCATTCAGCTGGCAAATTTCTAACACACTTCTAAAAGGATATCTCTAAGTGGAAGCTCCCTCAGAGAATAATTTTTCTTGCACGCTGGTGCTCCGTAAGTGTAAAACCAAGCCTACTTAAACCTTGCAATCAGCTACACACTGCTCGGACCCCGCCAATCTGATCCGTGTCCTGACTAACTTGAGTGTATTCAGGATAATCCAGCAGACATTCCTTTTCAGGTAAGTACAAATATTAAAAATGCAACTAGCAGAAACAGCAGCAAATAAACCATCTCACCTGTCTTCTTCATTGGAAAGGCCACAGTTCTGCAGTCTCGAAAGCGCTAAACGAAAAAATTGCTCTAGAAAGAAAATATAAACAAGATTAATAAAAACATCCAGTATTTGCCAATACAAAAGTAAGTGTGTCACCCTGACAACAGTATTTTTACACACAGTAGTTTATATGCACTGTGCATAAAAGCCTCCAAGTAAGAACACTCAGAATTCAGGGCCACAGATCAACTAATGATGCTGAAGAAATTCAGATTTATCAGAGCTCCTCTCTGAGTTTTTTCTGCCTCAAAATAGAAAACAGCCTGAGATTTGTATTAAAAAAAAAACCAACAAAACTTAGTTACAGTAAGTAAGAACTGGAAGAATTTTCAAGACCTACATCCTAACTGACTTTGTTTTTTCTTCTACTCACCTTCAGCTGACACAAGAGGGTTCCTACATAGCCAGGGACAGTAACAGCATTACGGATCTTGGGAGAAGACATCAATCCAGCCTGTGACAAAGCTGGACAGAGGCACATTCCCAGCCCAACCCTGGTGGACAGGCTCCTGCTGGACACTCAATTTGCCTCGGAGGAGAAATCAACTCATTCCCAAATGTAGTTTTCCTCAATGTAACCCCAAAAGTGCAGGAAAATGCACCATCCCTGTTACCACTGATGGAGGGCAAATCAGAAGTCTAAAGGCCAGACTAGGAAGATGCACTGTTCAGTGTTAAAAACTCTGAAATTGGGACTTCACAACGCTTTCCAAAAGGGTGGCTAAAGCCCTTAGGGTGTTTGGCCCTATTTACTCTGCCCTGACCAACACTGGCAGTGGCAACGAGCCAGCAAACCCTTTGCACAGGTCCAGCAACCAGGCAGTGTCATCAATTCCCCCCTGCAGTTCCTGTGACACCTTCCCTGGCAGGAGGAGCCCGCTCAGTGTCGTGCTTTAGCCCCAGATGGCAAATAAGTGCCACACAGCCACTCACTCTCCGCCCCTTGACAGGGAGGAGAAGCAGAAAAAGGTAAAATTTGCATGGAAAAGGAAAGAAAGAGGGGAATAAAATCCAAGAGATTCAGGTGGCTTTACAAGCCATTTAGGTATTTCTGTTTAAAATAAGGTACATGGGAAACACAAACCTGCTCTCTTTATTCCGTAAGGTAGTTCAAACTTATTGCTCCCTTGGAACTCTGCCACTCTGATAAAATCATTAGCACACAGGAACGGGTATATTTTGTCAACACTGATGAAGGAAAAAAGGAAGAAGTTTCAAAAATCCAAATGATATACCTGCATAAGCCAGTAAGTCATGCAACTGCTTCGTAAAAAGCTCTTTTTATCCTACTATTACAATTTTTATCATATTATCATCCATTTTTAAAAGAAGAAAATCCATGAACACAGGGAAAGCAAGCAGATGATGGAAGAGGGGAAGACCTTGTAACAGAAAATACAGGCAAAGAGTGAGGCAAAAAGACTTGTCTATTAGTGCAATTTATATAGACTTATTAGAATTGTCATTACAATTGTGTGACTGAAAGCTTACACCACAAGACCACATATTTAAGAGAATACATAACCCAGGAAGACAGTGAATAACTTCAGGTTTGAAAAGTACATTATACAGGTAGCAAGGAAAGTTAAGAGTTATTATTGTACATGGCAACTTAATAAACAAGAACAGGATTTGAAGCAAGGTGTTTTAAGTCGAAAATACCATCTCCTGATTTGAGCTGCTCTCCTATTCCAAACAAATGGCACTATATGACTGTGTTGACATCAGTAAGTTGTTGGGGGCAACACAGGTATATCCATGCAGCAAAAAAGTATGGAGTTCTGATGTCCACACTACATGCATCTTGGGTATTTTATATTCTGGACTGACCCTAGTAGGGTCCCACCCCTAAGCAGCTGCAGCACATGGGCTGTGCTCCTGCAGTGCATCTTCTGGCTTAAGCAATGTCTGAAAGAATCCCAGTGTATTCGCACCAGGGCCACCCTGGGATGAGAAGCACGGCATGTGGGGATCACAAGGTGGTTTGCCTCAAAAGCACATTCTTCCTGCAAACTAGAACATGATGGCATGATCCCTTTTAAGTGTCAAGCTAAAAAGGTCACTTCTTTTGTCAAAAAACAGGAAGCACAGAAAAGGGATCTCTCATAGCAGGGAAGGGACTCTTACTGCCTTAGTGCCAAGTCCAGGAAAATGAGTGAACAGCAGACACAAACATGTCACATGCTACCATGCCCTTGGCTTCACCTTTGAATTAACTATGCACACACTCAGTGTACTCGCTGACTTTGTCATGATCCTGCATATTAGGTCTTAGATTAAAATGTTAACACAGAAGTATACAGTCACCAGAAAACCTAATGTTAATCATAAAACGCCCCAGTCAGCACATGCCTTGCTTGTTAAGAATATTAATAGCTGTTAAGAAAACCTTCTCTTTCAGTTTCCCAAATCAAATCCCTCATTCTTTAAGCTCTATGTATTCAGAACATACTAACAGTAAAAAGGGAAAAAACCCCAAACAACAAGACACTACAGCCCACACACCGAGAAATGTGCAATAGCTTAACTAAGCAAGACCAGCTAGCTTTGAGACATGATGCACTAAATACCCACATTAAATTTATTACCTTGCTTTGCTGTTCAGAAGCAGCTGGTAAGCTTAGACATAATAAATAATTTACCTACTGAGAAGAGATTCTTAATTCTAGCTCTTCCAGCTCTAGTTCCTTTCAAATAAATAATTCTGTGAGGTTAGAAATCCTTTCAACCTCCCCAGGCTATAACCAAAGTGCACAGAACAGATCTTCAGCTCATGCAAACTGTCTCTATAAAGAAGCTACACAAAGGTGTGAGACTCTGTCCTAGCTGTGCATGTACTTTCTTCTTGCTGTGTACCTCTGAGTCCACTCCTGCCCCTTTGCTGAACACCAGAGCTACCCTGCTGCACCCAACACACAGACAGCTTGGGCACAATCCATGGGCAAGGGAATCAGGACCACCTCACTGGACCAAGAGCTAACCAAAACTCAAAGACTACAAGTCTGCTTTGGGTGGCACAGAGTTAATATGCTTCCACGTGCTTTAAAAACCTGCAACAGCACTAAAATTATAGCCATGCTTTTTAATATACAAAAAGTACCAGGGGAAAAAAAGAAGCCATGGTGTCTCTGTGGAGAGGTTTAAGACTTCTTCAGCCAGGACCTGGCCTAATCTTTCCAAGCTTTCTCAGGGTGCTACCCAACATTTGCTTCAAAATGTGTAAATAGCCCAGTTCTACCTCAATCAGCCCAGCCTTTCCTTCCCCTCCCTGCCCCCCAACTCCCACAGAAGACCCACCCCAGTAAAGATTCAAATGCTGGTTTCAGGAGACAAGTGTCCAACGCATTCCTCCTCTCCACAGCTGTAGGTGGCAGCCTGCAAAAAAAGAATTTCAAATAAATAGCAAAACCAGGAATGGGTAGCATAAACAAGGTAGGGACACTTGGACAAATCAATCAGTAAAAGCTGATTACTGAGTTAAGATCACACCAATATTTCATTACTCCCTGCCTCTGTGTTACAAAGATGAAACTTTCTTATTGCAGCACAATTACTTTTACTAGTAAAGGCTTGTATCTCTCACTGCTGCTCCAAGGGGGCTGTGACCTCCCTTGCTCAGCAAGTATCAACGCAGGCTTAATCAGAAGTGAGAACTCAGGCCCACCTCCAGAAAAGCAAGACTCCTGGGCCCAATCACCCCTGCAGCCATTCCACATGGCATCCCCATCGCTCTCAGGGAGGAGACAAGAGTCTTGTTTGGAGAAGGAAATAGGGCACTTTAAGGAAAATGAGATTCTTTGGGGATAAGTCATTCCTCTCATAATAAGGCTAAGACTTGCACTTCTAAGCACATCCCCGACTTGGGAGATTTAGCCCAATTAATCACAAATATGAAGCCCAGAAGGAAAGGTAAAGTTCAGTGCGAGCAACACGTGCCTCTGGGTTGCATTAAAAACAGAAGAATGAAATCACCACATTAGAACCACAAGCCAAAGAGACCATTAAGGTTAATTGATTTTTGGAACCTCAAGTTGTTATGTGAGTACTGACACTGAGAAAGCACCCTGTGAAATCTGTCAGCTCGCCACCTTGTTGCTTTCCAGAATCAGCCTCACAGATGGCATTTTGCAGGACAGCTTCAGAGAGAAGAGAGGTCTGCTTTCAAGTTTCAGCATAGGTGCTCATTAGTCCCACAAATCTAAGGAAGTCACAAGCACAAGAGCTGCCTATACATGCACTTGAACATGGCAAGTGAAACACACCTCTGGTTTAGTAAGTTTTAAGCACTGAAGTTGCCCTCCAAGCTGTGCTAACTTTATTCAGGTATAACTCAGAATTGCATGGATTTGAAAATTTTAAGCCAATGTCCTTCCAACAATTCACTGCTTGTTACAGACAGTTATTGGAAATGGCCATAAACATTAAACAAACACTGGAAACATGACATGGACAAATTCCTTTCTGACAGACAGCTTACCACTGTGTTCGTAACAGGAACAGCCACTGGACACAGTTGTACAATTGAACAGGGAGCCTATGGACAAAGGCTACAGATTTTAGCCTCAATCCCTCCCACCTGTCCAAAAACAAAACAAAACAAACCAACCCCATCACAAAAATACTCAACTGCTGAACTTACTGATTGTAACTGATTGTAACTCCACTAGTCACATAGGAAGGAGAAGCCCTCACAGAGGAAGTCTGTCCATAAAAGCTAATCCTGCAAAAAGGGAAATGTCACACAACATTGTGGTTTTCTGTAAAGACAAACCACAACAGAAAGCTATTTGTATCATTTGCATACTATAAACAACAAGATAAAAGGAGCACATTAACCACTACTTTTAAAAACTATCACTTATCTTCATAATGCTCTGGTCAGTCCTGGTCACAGCTGTGCGAAGACCAATGGAAACTCAACTTCTTCAAGTAAGTGCCCTGAATTTTAGGTCCCAAGCCACTTGTCCTGTGAGCCTGGAGACAGTGAAGGCTCACTGCCCTCAAGGGCTGCTGCTAGGCCTCAACAAATTTCAGCTTTTCAAAAGGTGTTCCCTGCACCTGCAGTTATTCCCATGTGTGGAGAAGGCCTCTCTCACGTCACTTATCAGACATTTAATGGAACAACTAACACTAAACCCACATGGGGTGGAGGGAGATGTGGACACCTAATTTCTGCATTTCATGTATCTCCTCACCTGAACTGAGGTCCTGACCTCTACATACAACCAGGCTCAAATTAATTACTATGTTTGAAAGTGACACAAGAGAACAGGTGACAGGACAGAACGATCATAGTGATTCCCTCAGAGTACCAACAAACCCCAACCACAAAACACACACACAGAGTAGTAATCACTTATGATGATTACTAGTAAACACTTATGGAGCAACACAAGAACTCAGAGCCACATCTCTCATACAGCCAATGAGGTGCCTGCACTCTAAATGAACGAACCATCACCATACCAGTAGAGGTTATTTCTCCACAGATTTCCATGCAGGATACCATACATAACAGCAGCAGCCAGGATAAAAACCAGGAGAATTCGTTTCATGACTGATAAACCTGAAATACAAGAAAAACAAAACAAGAAACTGAAATGCAAGATGAATTAATACATGAACTTTTTCTAAAGCATCTGGAAAACTACACAAGAAAAGTTATTGTTATTACAGCCATTCTCTACCACCACAAGTCTGGCAGGTGATCACTTTGGATTCTCACACAAAGACCCAGTGTCAGGAGATGAATGCTGCTTTGCACTTACCATGCGTGTGTACTCTGCACAGAAGCACGGGTTCATTCTAGGTTCTCTCTGAAGACATCTCAGAGTAGAACTCTCTTCTGTCCACAGGCAGCCCAAAGAAACCAGCTGGCCTTTATAGGTACCTGTGCTTCTCCTGTTCCTTGTGCCACACACTATCAGTTTCCATAATTACACAGTTAAACAAGCACTGGCACAGCGCAGGACGCAGATAGGCTGATGCTGATGAAACAGAACAGGGTATGAGCTGTCACAAATTTCTACTAATTTTTTTAGGATTGCTGAATGTTCTTAAAAGTCCAGTTTTGACATTTAAAGATGCACTGAAACTATTTGCTTATGCCTGCACACTCTTCAGCTCCTGACACAAGCCAAACTTCATTGCTCAAGCAACAGAAAAATGTTATTTTCACACATTACAAAGTGAGGAAGAAAAGTTAAGACCCCATCTGTTGAACTTGTGAAGCTATAGAAAAACATCAGAGAAAGTGTTCATTTTTCAAATAGAGTTTGCACCTCATTGCACAGTCTAGTGAAAGAAAAACAGAGAAATATCAGGAACTCACGTATCTGGCAAGACAGACTGAAGGAAAATCAAGTCCTGTATTGCTCACATCTTACACAGTGAGCAGCCTTTTCAGTAGCTATGAATGAACTGTTGTTGGTTAATCTTGTGAAAGTCCAAAATAGCCATTCCAGCCACATGTTACTGTGGAAATTTACTTGAGAGGTACAGCCTTCTAGTATTTCACTTCTCCCCCATCATGGGAAGCAGGGTCAAAGCACACAATGCATATATACACCTACTTGCCTATCTGTATTTTAAAGTGAACTGAACAAACAGCTGTCCAGCAAAACAAGCCATATCCAAACATACTACTTCATTTTCCAAGAGGAGAATCTTGGCCTCTATGGCTTGTTTTTATACCTTTTTAATTTTCTTTTTTTTAAAGTCGATGTTGCTTTTTAGTCTTTAGAGTTGCTGTTACTTTAACCAGCTCTAAGGCAAGAAAACTCAAGGTGGCTATAGTCCAAGTGATTTACAGCAATATGCTTTATGCTAGTAATATCCTAATAACTCATTTTGAAGGCCAAGAAACTACTAGAGAGCCATTTTATTATTAGAAATTGAAAACCAAATTGCTGCCACTCACACTTCTTCACTCCTGAAGAAGTACCCAACAGTGTCACCACTACTTGAGTGCAACAACCCACTACTTCCTTATTCTTTTCCACTCATATCTTTCACCAGAATTTAATTGTAGCATTAGAGTGGTTTTAAAACAGTATCTACCAGTAACAAAGTCATGCAATGAACCAGGTAGAATCTATCAACCTGAAGTATCCTACAGGCTATCCTGCTCTGTTTTGGAAGAAATACTTCATAAGCTGCAGCTGTTGCAATTCCAATCTTTCAACCCTCTTTGGGAAGTAGCACTGCCTCCCTTCAGCTCCAATTCCCCTGACTCTACTTGAAGGGTCACTGCAACTTAGTCTAGACAGTCACTCCCAACTTCTAGAGCAATCTCTAAGTTTTTGCAGTAATTCAGTGAGAGTCTTTCCCTTAAACTGCAAAAATAGAGGAAAACTCACCTACTGGGCTCAGTCAAGTGTCATTAACAGCAACTGGCTCATAATCTGGAGTGCCATCACAAGACACATACAGGACAACGGAGGGATCAGGCCCAGCAGCATAGGTTTATGAAAGGCAGGTCCAGCTTGACCAGCCTGATCTCCTTGTATGACAGGGTGCCCTACACAGAGGATGAGGGAAAAGCTGTGTATGGTATGTTGTATACAGAGTCCTTAGTAAAGCCTTAGACAGTATTTCCCACAGCATTCTCCTGGAGAAACTGGCTGCTCGTGGTTTGGATGGGTGTGCTCTCCACTGGGTAAAACGCTGGCTGGCTGAGCCCAAGCAGGGTAGGGAACAAAGTTAAATCCAACTGGCAGCCAGTCAGTAGTGGGGTTCCCAGGCCTCAGCCTTAATGAATATTTTTAAAGAAAAGATATGGTCTGGACAAGGGGATTGAGTGCACATTGTCAGTTTGCAGGTAACACCAAGTTGAGTGGGAATGCTGATCTGCTGGAGGGCAGGAAGGCTCTGCAGAAGGATCTGGACAGGCTGGATCAATGTGCCAAGGCCAGGTGGAGGAGGTTTAACAAGGCCAAGTTGAACCCCTCTGTCTGGGTCACAACAACCTCATTCAGCACCACAGGCTGGGGGCAGAGTGGCTAGAAAGCTGCCTGGCAGAAAAGAACCTGGGAGTGCTGGTCAGCATTGGAAGAACATGAACCAGTGTGTGCCCACATGACCAAGAAAGCCAATGGCATCCTGGCCTGGATCAGCAAGAGTGTGGCCAGCGAAATGAGGGAAGAGATCACTCCTCTGTTCTCAGGAGTAGTGAGGTTGCACCTTGAACCCTGTGCTCAGTTTTGGGCCCTGGAGAAGACAGAGACTGAGATGCTGGAGCGAGTCCAGAGAAGGGCAAAGCTGGTGAAGTGTCTGGAAAAGCAGCAGCTCAGTGGAGACCTTATCACGCTCCACATTACCTGAAATGAAGTTGTAGCAAGGTGGGGGTCGGTCTCTTCTCCCAGGCAACAAGTGACAGGACAAGAGGAAACAGCCAACAGCCTCAAGCTGCAACAAGGGATGTTTAGGTTAGGTATTAGGAAAAAAATTTTCTGAAAGGGTTGTCAAGTACTGGAACGGAACAGTCTGCCCAGGGAAGTGGTTGAGTCACCATCTCTGAAGGTATTTAAAAGATGTCTAATGTGGCACTTGAGGACAATGTTTGAGTGGTGGATCTGGCAGTGCAGGGCTAATGGTTGGACTCCATGATCTTTTCCAAACTAAGAGATGCTCTTACTTACTTGAAAAACACACTGCATTCTGTAGCAGTTTCTCCCTTTCACTATTAGTATTTTTTACCCCCTCCTGCTTTGAAAAGGTTTGCCAAAACATCCCACTAAAGTGAAACATCCCACTGAAGTGTTTATCTTTACTCCCTAATTCAATCAATGCAAACTTCAGTTAAACAGAACATAACAAACCAGCTCTTCAGATAAAGTAGCTAAATTAGTGACTGATTAAATTGCTGATTTTGCTGACTTCCATGTAAGAAAACCTTGCTGAAGAGTCAGACCAAGCTACAAAACAGAGAAAAGACAAGACAAAGAAAAGCAGCGCATAAAGGATCTACTAAAACCCAAAAACATTATTCATAACAGTACTATTCACAGAAGAGAAAAAAAACCTGTTCTACTTGCAAAGTATTTGCAAAGATATTCATACAGTCTGGAAAAAAAAATCATTGAAACAAGAGAACAGAAGTCAGCATCATTCTTCAAACAGGATCATAAGAGACCTGTAACAACTTCCAGTGTTTTATGTAGGACACTCAGCCTGGCACACATGTGATAATGGGTCCACCCCATCTCCAAACAACCCATCATTAAGAGCGTACCTAACTTGGCCTTTAGAAACATAAAATGGTCTTTAATTATGTGTCTTCTCACCATCCCATCCCCCAGTGCCTGGCTTCATTCCGTGTTTGAGAGAAAGTACTGTAGCCAAGAAAGTCTTCACTAAGAAGAATGTCTTTCTTAGTCTGGTTTAGTAAACAGAACCATTGCCTTGTTTACAGAAGAAATTATTCTGGGTGCATTTTTAATGGTGACAGCATCTTCCAGCTCTTCCTTCCTATTTTAAAACAGCTGAGCATTGTAGAAAGTTAATCAAAGGAAAACAAACTCCTACTATGCAAATATTGCACTAGAAAATTCCCACAGTAAGAGATGCAAAAAAATAGGGAATTGAGAAGGCATAGTTCAGGTGGAAAACAGCAGTTCCATTCTAGTTTATTTACTTCAACACAAGAGCCAGCATATTGATTTAAGCCCATCAACCCAAGTGACAGAGGCCATGGTTCCCTCCTCCCTTAGGTCAATGTTAGTGAGAGTTAAGCAAAACAAGGAAGACAAACTGGAACGCAATTATTCAGTTTCCTCCACTTTCTTAAAGTCCTACAGTGATCTACACAATGAAAGGAACAAGGAACCCAGTATGACCGTGCCTTATGATCATGGTGACAGCTGGTCAATTTTCTGACAGCAAGCAATGGGATGCATAAGTGCTGCAAAAAACTGATGGGCATTTTTTAACAGTAATCTAAGCTAACTTCTGTGGGTCACCTTCCTACCTCTCCCAGAGAAGAGAGTTACAATTACAGAATTAGACAAGATTGACTCTGTTATGGTACTAAGAAGACCTGAGAGATCAGCCTGCATCTCCTATTGACAGACAGATGCCCCTAAGCTCCCATGAACCCACCAGAAAGACTCATTTGGGTATATGATCTATTAACTATGTAAGACCTGAGGCTAATATTTTCTTCCCTTGGTGGAAGCAGGGAACCCCCATCCTTGACAGAGGCACGATCATTCCTTACAATTAGTCTTTATTCTAGTACAGTGTGGTATAAGCCACTATCCCAGAGCCTCTGTTTATCTTCCAACTTACACATTCAGTTGATGCAGTCCTGCCACAGAATAAACCCTGCAGGAATCTACAGCTGTTGGACTGAGCAATCAAATGACCACACTATCATCATCTTTCCTTCATGATGCTTGTAAGCCTTCCTTCTTTTCTTCCTTAAAAATTAGTAGTGTTAATAGCACAATGCAGGAAGCTTTTGCATGCGTCCTACTTATTTTGTGAAGTACCTTTCACTACTACTGAAGCAGAGTTAATAAATATTTAACTATAAAGTGGTTACTACTAAATTAAATACTACGCAGCTTAAAACAGTCTCATCTCCATAAACTGTCACAAGACGATGTAAGTTCTTTGCTGCTGCCATTAAGTGACAGCCTGAAAATTTCAGCTCATTGAGACCTCAGATTCCTATCCCTTGTAGTTGTGGGGGAGGAAGTGAACTTGAAAATATGCTTTGAGCAGACCTTGAAATTTAAAGGGACAGCAGAAAAAGCACGTAAAAGCCTAATAAAGGTTTAAAAAGAAACATCAGGATTTTTAAGATTTAGTCAATATTTTGTGGGTTTACGCTTGTGACCACCAGTCCTGCAGCACTGCTTCCTTTTGGTCAGGATGTAGCATGTGCCTGGTGAAACAACCATGCAGCAAGACGGTAATTGAGGAAGAAGTTCTCACATCATCATCTTTCTCAAGCTGTCAAAGTGTGAGCACGTTATGGCACAAATATGTAGTATTTCTTCTGCCTAACCTAAATACTATTCACCATTCACTTTTCCAGTTCTTGCTTTAAGTATGTGCATTATTTCATTGTTCATTAATTCTCCCCCTCTTCAGGAAGGGAATGCTGCAGAGAGACTACATCAAAGCGCTGCTGCACAGTCTAAGAGGTACTGAAGTGGCTGAGTCGTCTAACACCATCCCTCATTCCCATGCACCTGAAATTCTCATCATTTCCAATGTTCTTTTCGATTTTAGTTTAAGAAACTTTTGTCCTCAGAAATATTGTTTAAGCGAGAGGTATTGGGTTATCCTTGCAAAATGGCTCAGAATTAAAACTAATTTTCTAACTCTCCAACAACTTGGACTTGGTTTTGAAGTTGTATATTTAACATCATCAGAATTGGAAAAGATTCTTGTTAACCTCTCCTGCCCCACACCAAACCAAAGCAGTTATTCCTGTTCCTGAAAACCTGTACACATCATGACACTAAAAAAACCTAAGGTTTTACTGTATCAAAATGTCACTAAGATCTTCCAGCATCACACCACACATATACATAGCTGCTGCTAAAGCTATTCCCTGCACTGGAAGATAAGACACTTTCTGCCCTTATCTCTTCCAACAACATGGGTATAAGCAGTAGAGGAACAACTTGCTGACTGCGACAACTGATGCCTTCTTCCTCTCCAAGAGCACACCAAACTACCCATTTCACTTCCATAGTATGCAGGTAATTGGAAAAAAAAAAAATATTGTCTTTCCCCAAACACAACTTCTCTCTGTTAAAGAAAGTTTCCAGTGTTTCCCCTATCATTTCCTCTTTGTCCAAATACAGCAAGCCTGAAAAGAAACAGCAAGATAATCTTTTCTCCAAGTACCCAACAGCAAGCAATGATGTCCAGTAGATATGATATCACAGCAGCAGAGGTGCTCAATAGATTTAGCCAATCTTTGCTCTTTATCAGCTCCTACAGCCAGAACTGTAGCCTCTGTTGACATTAATTTACTGTGGAGACAGAGACTAGAGCTGTGCCCATCTTTAACCTTGTGCAGTATTTCAGGACAGGCTGCAATAGATAGGTTTTAGGGCCTAAGTGCTTGTCTCCCTTCCCTTCACCATCCTGCTAATGGTGAAACATATTCTGTACCCCAAGAGACAGCAATACATTTATTACTTTGTGGACAATTCAGGATTCCTTTATTCCATTTCTGTCTTTCAATAATGGACACTGGTATTTCGTTCTTCAGTGCATAACTGCCCGTTGGGCCAAGGAAAAGGAAAAAGCGACTTAATTGGTATTTTTCACTTATGATCACTATTTCAGTTTGCTTTTGTACCGAGTCTACAAGACCTCTGCATCACTTTCCCTCTTGTATGGCACTGCAGATGTATTTACAATCTCAGCAACTCTTCCCACACAAGCATATCCTTTGGCTAAAGGATACTGATGAAGATTTCAAGTACAGTTCAATCTACTGTACTTTCATCTCCTCTAATACTAATTTACCTAGACAGCGTATCTGGTGGAAGAGGAAGGTTAGCTCCCTTCCCAAAGGCTGCAGGCAGGCCCAGGAACAAACACAGCTCGTCTCTGTGTTTTGGGCACAACAGACAATACAGCACCCACAGCTCTCCAAACCTTGTCTCCAGCCCCACATATTCTGACCTCATCAGATCAAACAAGATTGAAAAAACACAAGCTTGTAGCCTTCCAAGACAACATGTCATCAACACAGATGGCAAAAGCTGCAAAAGGCCTGCATGTCCTGATTTACAGTCTCATCACCATGCTCAGACTCCCTTGTTCTTACTGCACTAGATAAGGTATCATCTGTTCAGTGGTGTAACTCCCTTTTCACTCCTGTTCCCTCCCTCTGCCTGAGAACCTAGAAGCTTTTATATGTACCCCACAGTGGGGGCAGAATCAGAAAGAAATTAGAGGCTGCACGCACTCATCAGCCTGTTTCTTGGAGAGCAAAATGGCACATGGACAAGCCTAAGTCAAGTTACAAGCTTTTTAAAACTTACTGAAACAGGCCCCAGTTTGGGTGCAAAAAAAACCAAAAAAAGCTGTGATCCTGTTCTCTGAGGTACCACAATCAATTAAGTGCACTGTTTCACAGAGATATCACTTTTGGGCCTACTGATGCAAAATTTCACATCACTTCTAACTGACATGAAATACCAGCTCCACAGATGAAAAACAGAAGCACAAAGTATCAACCAGTGAGTGCATCCTGCCAGAAAATCCGGGTGAGCAAAACACAAGGGAGCACGGGCATTAGGTACCACTGAAACGGCCCTTGAGGAAGAGCAGTATTGAGTGAACTGTCGGAGGCTGAGTTCTTCAGCCCTGCTGAGAGGCAGAACATGTCACCTCCAGCTTGGGGCTATCACAGGGTTGCTATGCCACCCTTGAGATCCAAGCTAGTATTTTGGCTGATTAGCACAGCGCAATGTGGATCCCTGGCACCAGCTCAAGGTGACAGCAGGCTCCATGGCATGGTGCAGACACACAATTAAAACTGCAAGCACAAAAAAGAGATAACTGGATTGGTATTTTTCATCTGGTAAGTGCTGTTTTTAATTATTTTTCCCCTCCAAGATAGAAAACAATATTCTTTCATGTTGCAAGATGGCTTAGGACTCATTCCAATAATGGACACACAGTTAAACACTGCTAACTTAAGCTTAAAAGTCAGCCCTGGATAGACCCAAATCCAACTTGTGCCTTTGAGGGGAAGGAGAGTAATAACTACTGGATTCTTATCTAACTGGTGCTTTTTAAGTATCACAGACTTCCAGAAACATTGCCTATAATTACAATCAAGAGCAAAGTCCACAGCCTCATCTTGCCTGCTTTTGTGCCTTGAGATGAGGGAGAACAAGAAAGAAGGAACAGACATTTCCATACGCTTTCCCTGTCCTGACCACCTACAGCCCTCCCATCAACACACTTCACTTCTTTTCCCTCCTTCTTCCTCCTGTGTACTTGGAACACAGACGAGCCGTTTCTGTCATGGCCAGCAGCCACAGAGAAACAGGGGAGTACACAAACAATTATTTGGGGTTTGGTCAAAAGCTAACCTCTGCATGCAAAGTCAAACACAAGTATGAGCTGGAGCACAGACAGCTCTGCTTCCTCAACTCCCAAAGCTTTAACCAAGCGTAACAAATCCAGCTCTAACTGTATCTTAAAAAAATATATATCAAACCCCCACACGCAGTCAGTAATACAACCTTAGCTGACAGAATATTTCCTAGCCCTCTTACATTCTCCCAGATTAACCTTTAAAGCTTTAGCCAGCCTAAGCTAGGTTGCTATTTATATATTACACATCATAGGTGTCTGTATAATACATGAAAGAACAAAGGCAGAGAATGGGTGCTATAAATCCATGCAGCTCCTCCTGCAAGATGTGGTGACGGCACTGTTCCTTCCCAGTCTCTTTCCCTTTTTCCTTCAGCTCTTTTTCCAGAAGGGACTGGAATATAAACAAGCCATGCAATATGTTCTGGGGGTCAGAGTTCAGGTCATTTTCTTCTCATACTTTGACTTGTACAACTGAAAGGTTTCAGTCAACTTGAGCTGCTCTTCCTGCAAGGAATAGAGCATTGCAATTTTGAGTTGTTTTGCTTCTTCACCTCCTTTTAAGAAAACCAAGACCACACAAATACTACACAACGCTTGAAAAAGCAGAAGATTATTAATAGAAAGATATGCAACCCAGTACTACATCAGTTACTCATTCACACCACTGTTCTTTGTCCACAAGTGCCTGCGGAATCAAAGGATTGAGGTCAAACAAGCAATCCTTCTTAGGTTTCCCAGAGAGGAAAAAAAATGGAAAAAAGTGGAAGGAGAAATGGCTGGAAAAAGGTGAATTAGTCAGGTTTCAAAACAGTTCAGTTACATACCATATCCGGCTCGCCATTTTTCCTCCAGGAACTATGATCAATCTAAACAAATAAAGGTCCAACCAGAAAATTTGATCTATATTTATTATATGTGCACACTCACTACAGCATTAAGTTCACCTTAAAACAAGGCACACTTTGTTTTCTGACAATGCCTAGGATATCCAAAACACCCTGGCTGACTTGGAGCTAGTGATTTAACCACAGCTCTCACTAAAACAGCTTGAATTATAAAACTAAATCTACCAGTCAGGGGCGGGGGGGGGGGGGGAATATCATCACTAGGTTAAAATAAATCCCCCTCCCAAAATCCAAGAAAGCAAAACACATACAAAAAACACAACCCCAAAGCCCACTCACAAGCAAAATTAAGGCTCTCAAGGACAGAGGGAACAACATGGTGGGCTTTTTGTTGCCTTTTTTCCCCGAAGGATAACAGAGGGCCGATTTACTAGCTTCACCACCAGCACCTGAAGAATTAAATGCTCCCCATCTACACTGACAATAAATCCCAAGTAGATCAGACTATTTTCTCACCTCACTTTAAGAGTATAAATCCTGATCCATACTGGTGTCAGAATCTGCCCCTATATAGAAACAGGTGCTTTTTGTATGACTAGTTTTCACAGTAACATTTGTAAACCCCAGTCATGATAAATTTCAAATGCACTAAGACTACCATCATCAGATGGCACAGCTTTTTACTGTAATTTTTATTGTCCATATTTTACCATATTTTAGAAAGGAACAGGTTACATTACACTGGTTTGTGTTGATTAAGACGTCCAGAAAATAGGTGTTAACATGCACCTGGCCAGCATACAAAACTGAACAGTTAAATCTTCATTTAAATAACATGCCAAGTATTTCTGTAGTCAGAGCCCCAAACACACTATGTTTCTTCATTTTTGCTGTGTTGTTCCTTGTGCTGCCTCAACTGCCAAAAAAGGAAAAAACCCCCCAAAAAACCAGAACCTCCCCCTCCCCCTGCAAAAAACCCTAAATCCCCAGCTGTTTGTGATGCAATTTACCCCAATAGCAAATCCTGCAAGTCAATCTGCTGCAATGCATCTGTGCAGACGAGAGCTCTGGGATTCTCAGGAATGCAGCAAAACAAGTAAGTGAAAAGTGTAAAGCTAAATTAATTCAGGGAGGGAAGAAAATGGAGATAAGTGGTAGCACTTACCCCACACTACTACAAAATCCTGGAAGCTTCTCACAGCAGGGATCCTGCCAGCTCAGGAGAAATCTGCAGGACACCAGCAGTTTGAGCAGCTTCTCTGATAACGTTAATGCCTTACATTTCCCAGTGCTCCCAATGAATGCATTCATGTTGCCTTTGGATCATGATAATTAATCAGAACACAAAACTTCAGTGCTAACTACCATCAGAAAACTAATCCCAAACTGACAATGCCAAACTGGAAAAGCTTGAATATTGTAAACATTAAGACTATTTTCACAAGCCTTCTTTATACACAGCTTTGTTTTCTTAGCACTAAAGCTCAAATACATTATTTACAATAACAACAAAACCACCCGTAAGAAAAGCTCTAATGAGCAGCTTCATAATCGTGAAAATACTTTGTGGACATAGAATGTTACAGAACTCACAAAGAACTGTTGTACAGTTTGCATCAGAGCCTGTATCTGATCCCCTAAAGGCTTTTAATGCTTTGTTTTGTTTCTTAAATGTGAAAGCAAAAACTACCACATAGAATGTACCATCAGTGTATATCCTGAGGACTGAGAAGCTACAAGATACACAGCACTGTAGAAAAATGTAGTCCTGTAAAACATTTAACAGTGTAAAGTCCTGGCATCTTGTCTGAATGGGAAAGGTTACCGGTGAGTCTACTTGCATTAAACGTAAAAAAAAATAAAAAAAGACAAATTGTTCGTAAGGTAGTGAGCTTCCCAAGCAGAACAAAGATGAAAATGTATCTGAGTTCAGCATTTAGAGTATCAGTTATTGCGTTTCCTTAAACAAAACTGGAATCAAATTCATAATAAAAACAAAGAACAAAGGAGCAGGCTAAACAACATAAAACCAGAACTGGAATTCTTCACAGAGCAACTGTTAGTTGCTGTTAACAGAATTCAGCTCCTTGCAGAAAAGTGCGCACGTGTCCATTTACGTACTTCTGTGTATTCAGAGCAACAAAATGGTACTAGAATAGTCTGTATTGCAGTGAGAACTTTTAATGGGCATCCATCTTATAGTGCAGTTCAAAGTCCTGAATTATGCACTTCAGTTTTCCTACCTATACAAGAGGAAAGCTAATTATATCTGATGGTAATCTTCAACTGCCATCTGTCTCGGAGGAAAGCTGCCTACATTAGTCACTACAGCATGCTGGGAAAGCTTATATGTTTTTCTCAGTGCTACACAGAGACACCCATTTAGAGGACTTTCAGACCTCAATCCTCACTCACTGAAGTTTAAACACAACCCATTTCCTCCCCAAAACTGAAAACTGATGTATTGCTTCCTTTTCTCTTTTTTTTTTTTTTTCCCATTGAAAAAGACAGTCACGCCGAAAACTGAAGGGAATCAAAGGTGCCTGTCACCCCACCCACGCATCTTCTTTGCCGGTCTCGAGAGCAAGGAGGCACAAAGGCAGCCAGGCAGGAAACTGAGGGCAGGCTGCACACACAGCCTGGTCTCTGCTAGAGCAATGGCTTCACACCGTACCTTCTCCTGGATATCACAGCTCCCTCTGCCAGTTTGTTTTGCTCTTTTACAATCCAAGTCTGGTTTGCTGTAGGTGAAACAGCATCTGTTTTTGCTGTTCAATTCTGTTTCACCAGTCCTTAAATGCAAAATGAAGACGAGTATCTTCAGGACTGTAGTATCTTTAAACAGATTAACTATCCTCCCTTACCTGATCTTTTCTGAGCATTGGACATGCTCAGGGCTGCATGTGAGACCATCTCCTCTGATGACAAGCGAGTAAAAGTCTGGAAAGACAGTGCTCACCTCCCTGTGAGATCACATCAGGGCAATAGATTTCGTGGCACAGATCTGCTCTCCCATAACCACACTGGCCCATGCTGCACCAGAGATAAAACATAAAGTCTAGTATGTCCTTCAGCATAAAACCTGAAGTCCTCTAGAGCAAAATACACTGCACCTGCTGTGTTGCCTACTGACATCTTTTCTTGCTACCCTGACCACGCTAAATACAGCTCAGCCTCCAGCATCACCATGTCCTATCAGATTGCTGTTCATGCCAAAGCCGATGCAGAACTCCATTAGAGCATGAAATGCATACAGTAAAAGGCTTTTTGTTCTGTTCTATCGCATGTGTTCTCAGCATGAAATGAGATTTATGCAACCATACCCTGTATGTGTGCATGCATGCCCTTTCCTTCCTTCCCTATAGAACTTTTGAACCCCTTTGGCTGATTTCAGTCAAATGTGAGAGATTAGGAACTTAATGTGTTTGAGACCTGCACAAGTTTTGCAAAAATAAACACCCAGCTGAGTAGAACAAAGAAACTCTATACATTCATTTTTCATTAAGCATCAGAAAGTACATACAACAAAAAGAGATCAAAAATCTGGTTTCATTGTATCTTGTCACACAACTGTGTGGTAGAGCCTCCAGCCACTGAGGAAAAAAAGTGCTCAAATTTTGAAATGCCTTGCACAAACATGTAAGTGTCCAAATTTTCCAAAAGAGTTGTATGAAGTTCAACATTTTAGGTATCTTTTTCAACCACTTAACAGGTAGTGTTTGCTGACTTCAGTCACCCAGCTTCAAAAAGGCACTTGAACACTAACCAGTATTTATTATAGGTAATGTTCTCTGTGAAAACTGAAGAATGAGCTATTTTATTTCACTTTACATTTCTTTCTGCAAAGCTCCGAACAACATCTTCAATTTAGGTTAGAAATCTTCAACACAAAACCTACAGCTGCAGGCTAAGCCATCTAAGAACCAATGTCCCAAGCTGAAAACAAATTATAGTGCGCCATTAGCACAGAAGAATGAAAATAACTATTCCATTTAAACTGTTTCAATTAAAATGAAGTAGCAGTATTTCCTTAACATGTACTGCAGGAAAAGGCAGTCACTCTTGAGAAACTGTACAAATGGTATGTACACTAACCAGCATTTTAATCATCTGGCTACTCAAAAGCCAGTTTACACACCTGACCTGTGCTCCACAGCACAAGGTGAGCAATGAAGGCACAAGAAACACTCTTGTGTCAGACCAGTCCAGCTAGCCCAGTTCTGTCTCCAGCAGTGACAGCAGGAGATGATTATTTAGGGACAGCATTTCATGGACATTCTGTGTTTCATTCCCCTTGTCCACACGTTCCCGCACATCTCAACTTTCTGAGAATGGAAAATTAAAACTGCCATGCGTCGTTATAAAACTGGGATGGGGTGAAGGACAGGCTTAGAGAGCACTTCAGTTTCTCAGCTGAGACAAGTGTCATCCTGCCTTATTAAAAACTGAAAAGTATTTGGGAAAGCAAAGCTAGCCGTAGTTGTAACAGTTTCCTTCAGGGGGGGAAACAAAAAAATCAAACCCAGGCTTCTGTCAGACATAAAATGAGAAGGCAATAACTCGTCTACAGAAGGGGCATGATCCAAACTAGCTACCACACGCCAGCAAGCCTTGTGCACATTCAGCAATCTGGACAAATCCTAACTTGTTTCCATGCTTCACCTAGTGGATTTAATATTATGGCTCCGTTTAATCTTGTGCAAATGTTGTGTTCAAACAAACCTTACAACCTATCTCCCATCTACACCACTAACCTCCTCCTGGTCTCAGTCCCACATATCAACTTCAGACTACCCAAAGCACTGCAGAGATAGAGATGATGTTTCCTGGGTGCTCAGATGTGACAGTGGTGGATGATAGACACTGGCAGGTTCCATAGCTTCAAAGAACCAGGAAACTCTTCAAAGAAACCTATTTTAAATGCCAAATGATGAACAAGGTTTCATTCAGCAACAGCTCCTGGGCAGCAAACATATTCCTGTCTCTTCACTGCAGTGAGAAAAACCCACAGGTTCTTCCCTTGCATTATGCTTGGGTGCTTGTATGCCCCTGTTACCAAACAGGTCATTTCCCCCCCACACATCACTGTGTCGGCAAAAAACTGTCAGCACCCACCTCCATAAATTACCTGCCCAGGAGGGAGCTATGGTAACCTACAATTACATGAGAGAAAAAAAAAAATATATGGCAAGACCACAACTTCGATTTCTTTCTTACCCTAAGAAAAGGAGTTCTCCTCTCATTCCACGTGATGCAATTTATATTTTATACATACACACACACATTCTGTATTGATTATTAAATGGCCATCACATTTCCTATGCCTACCTCTGCTAAGGCTCTAGATAAGCTCATGCCCCTCACACCATTCTCATTTCACTGCTGGCCTCAGGACTCTGAGGAGCAGGGAAAACAAGCAGTGTCTGGATACCATTGCAATGCAAATGTCAGTCTGCAGATCCAGTCTAACAAAGAACTTTTCTAGCTCTGCAGCAGCTGATCCTTATTTGTCTCTGAGCTGTGATCACAACAAGGGCTAAAAACTTCTTTTAAAAGAAGTGAGTTGAAGAGTCTGTGGAAATCTAAGACTGCTAACCACACACCTCATTAATCTAAGTTTCCTACTGGGTAGTGGCCCAAAAGAAAGCAATACTGCAGCTTGTGAAATGGAAACTTGCACTGTAAATCAACAGATGTTAAGAGCTTCAGTGATTAAGACAGACCTTCATTTCACTCCTGCCTGCTCTTAAAACCAGTTCCTAGATTACTCCATGCCAGCCCTCGTAACAGGAGGGAGGATCAACTGGCTCTGTAGGTTTTCCAGCCTTCCCTTCCCAGTCATAGCAAGTGGAGGGTATTCGACTTTTTTACCTCACTCTTCCTGGCTCCCCATTTACACCTAGAATGTAAAAAACAGCTCTGGCACACCATACTCCCATTTTAGTGTTGCTGCCAGGGTTGGGAGCAGAGGTAACCAAACAGCTCCACACAAACTTTGGGTATTATCTGGGGACACTCATAATTTGCTCCCTCTGTGACAGTGCTGTAAAGAGTCTTCCACATGGTATACCAAGGCTGCACTTTTGCCTTTGAGAGCAAAGAACAACCAATCTGGAAGGCTGAAGAGCTAATCCACCTGAGCAAAATGAACTTAAAAAGGACATGGTATTTTAGAATGATAGGTACAGAACACAGCAAGAAGCACTGCTGCAGAGTATTTAATCACATTCTGTACCTGCATTTTCTCAGTCCATTCTTCAAAAGGTGGTGACACTGCATGTGACCCACATGATCCCTATTTTTCCTTCACAGCCCACACTAGCTAAGACTGCTCATCACTTTTCAACCTTTCTGTACAAATATCTGCTACTGATATCAGTGATTAATACACTAAACTGCAAAGTGAGAGCTGTTAAAAGGTGATTTCTAAAGAAAACAACAGCTTGCATACCCTGTTTTCCTGCAGACATCAATACACATCAAATCAAGAAAACCTGAGATTTTAGGCTCTTCTGTAGAAGGAGGATAAAAGAAAGATTTAATGCTTTAAGAAATTCACACAACCAATAATACGTAGCTTTATTTTCATTTCCCTTGAAGGCTGTGAATAGATACAGAAGCAACCGTATGTCCCACAGCAGAAACAGAAGAAACTGGATTAAAGGGGAAGTTCAGGGGGGTTTTATTCTGCTACAAAGCTGCAGTATTTTGAGTCAATAGACAGTAAAAAATAGACTCTGAAAAAGGAAAAAATTCTGTATACTCAGTTACCCCATATTATTTATTAGCTTTTCTATGAGGCTAGAGAAATTCATGAATGAATTATTCAAATGAATGACAAATTACATGTCATAAGCTTGAAAAACTAAACTCCTCAACACAGTGCACACTTGAACTGATTTAGTTAACGCACTGCAAACATCTATAGGGAAAGTTTTCCATAAAAAAAAAATGTATTTCAAGTAGTCTTCAGCCCATTCCTAAAATGCATTTAACTACGGAGCCATAGCAAAGTACCTCACATCATACACAACGCAAAAATCACCATTTATGTTTGTAAGTAAAATAATCTTAATGTTAATGTACAAAGACAAACAAAGCAAGATCCTGTGCTACAGTTCAAGCAATACTGTGGAGGAAAAAAACCAACACCCAAACAAAACCAAGAGCCTTTCCTCAAAAGCCCCTTTGAGTCAATGGTACAGACAACCTCACAGAGACTCATGGTGGTCTCACAAGCTTTATCTTCAAATGCTTCATTTGATTGCATCCTCTTCTAGGCCAATGTACTTGAATCAACACCCAGGAGCATATGAAGCAACACACAAGAAGAAAACATAAACCTACTTTGGCTGATTTGTGGTTAAGTTTTCCAAACCTGCGTTGGGAAGACAAACCAAATCTTTACCAAGAGACGCTAATCACAGCATGCCCAGAAACTAACAAAGAGAACAAGCCCAAGATGAAAGTGCTAATGGCACAACGAAGCTATCATAACAGCTTCTATGCAAAAATAAACACCTAAGGAAGCAAGCAATCACTGAAAATCTTCTAAGACTGCCTCTGCTTGTAAGCTATCAAAGTCTCGAGAAGGAGGTGAAGGAGAAGCATCTCAAGCACTTCCTGCTGCAAAGGAGGCCCGTCACCACATCACCTGCTGTACTTCCCTCCTCAGTGAGGCAACCTCCCCGTGTAATTGCTAAAGCCATTATTTAGCAGCACACAGAGTACATACCAACATATCTTGTCAATCACCTTGGTCTAGCCAAAACACTGTAACTCATCTATTTCCCCACCTCTTTATAACTTAGGACTCAGGTACTGGTGATCTTTCTGTCAGCTTTCAGGTTTTAGTGTCCCTACTGAACACTCTGCAGCTGCTCCCGTGGGCATATCCCCAACTGGTAACTCCTTCCACAGAGAACTTTTCCTCCTACCTTTGAACAGGGACAGATAAGGACACTAGGCAACTCATGAGCCTCAGGGGATGATTCATACATCCCACAAAGCAGAAGTCTTCTAAAGCCAATATGACCCTTAGGGAGATCTGAGACTTCACCACCTTTAATTCTGCTACTTTAATAACAGCCATAAGCCTGAAGAGTAACTTAATGGACTGCTTCAGTTCAGCAGACACAGATGAGCTAAAGAAGCAGGTATGCATCAAGCTGGGGAAAAAAGGTAAGTACGTTTATTTAAGTCAAATAAAAACCAAAGATCCAGCTGGTGTAATCTTACATGTGGAAGGAAACTTACTTTAGTTTCAAAAATATCACTTCTGAGACCTAGTCAGACAAGAGCACTGCATGTCGATGGGTAGGAAACCCAGTTCCATGCACATTTCCTTTTCCTTCAACACCTCTCCGAATTTAGTTCGGTTTAGGAGTGACCAGTCTAGTACCATGGCAGTCTCCACAACACAGATTTTACATACATTTTTTATCTGTAACACTTTCACACGCTTCAGCTGAAAACGGAAGTGTTTCAGCAGGTTAAAACAAGTGATCTCATCCCACCACCAAGTTCATTCTTTCCTTAATAATTCTGCAACCACACTACATGATGAACAACTCAGTAAAACGTGCGTGAAGAGACAAAAATTGAAGAAAGCTGGATAGAAAGTTTCAGCTAGGTAACAACACAACAGACACAAATCTCAGTAGATCAGCCGCTCAATCTCCCTGGAAATTTTAACTTGGGAAAGGACAGCAGGACTGATCTCACAGCTTGCTCTAACTAAAATAGAAACACCACCCCCACTGCCAAATAATAATCCAGGTAGTTAACAACAAAAAAAGAAAAGGCAGCGGACATAAAACTTCCAGCGTTTCTTCCTTTCCTAAAATGCAAATAAGGGATTTGCATAGCTTAAGGCAGAGTCTACCCACTGAGCCATTGTTCCTTCCCTGGAGCCTTCGGCATTTGAAAGGGGCAGTTCCCTTTCGGTACCCTGGCTAGAAGCAATCCCTTATCCAAACCTGCCTGACCGGCAGCCATGGCAAAACGGTGGGATTTCTCGACCCAAGGAATTTAGCAGAAGCCACGAACCTCCACTCTTATTTTACTTACGAGCCGCCGTCGGCTCCGCCGGGAGGGTCCCCCTGCGCGGGGCTGTCCTGCCCGCATAAGCCCACCCTCCCCCAGCCGTGCTCTGCCCACCCCCGGAGCACCGGGCCCCGCCACCCCCTATCCCCCGCTCCCGCGCTCTCCTCCCGCCGGCGCGCCCGCCGCGACTCACCGCCTGCGGGGGGCCCCGGCCGGCGAGCGGGGCTGCTCCGGGAAGCCCGGGGGAGGCGGGAGGCTCCCGCGCCCACCAGGAGCAGCCAGGGATATTCGGGCGGCCCCTTCCGTCCCTGACGGCCGCCCCGGAGCCGCCTACCTGTGTGTGCGGAGTAGCCCGGCCGCCCGCTGGACCCTCCCGCGCTCCCCGCCGGGGGCAACACCCGACCCCGCATGCGGAGCCGGGCAACGCCTCAGCCCGGCCTCTCTCCCGGTCCCCAGCGCCAGCCGCCGGCCTGCGGCATCAGGCGCATCCAAGCGCCGCCGGGAAGGCGGGGGGCGGCGGCACTTCGGTTTCTGTCGGGCTCATCCCCACCGGGAACCAGCTCCTGGCTACGCCGCCGTGTTAAGATTTTTTTCCCGTAAAGTTCCCAGGAATCTGTGGGAAAGGTCTGGGACGTCTCATCTCACCAGCTCTCAAAACCGATTAGAATTGTGCTCTCTTAAAAGGAGGCTTGTAGAGGCAGAGTCCATCCCGCTGGAAATTCAGTTTAATTCCTTGAATGCTTTCACCGAGGAACACGCTGATGTATTGAAATAGCCAACTGTGCCTTTCAATACGCAGTAATTTACATTGAATAATAACAACGTTGTTGGCAGCTGCTGCCATCAGCATCCACCTGAAGGAGATTTTAATATTGAAGGCATGCATACAGACTCTAAATGAGCTTAAAGCTAGAAGCTTTCCCGTCTGAAATGACGCAAGAAGATCAAGGAACGGTTAAGGTTGGAAAACACCCCGAGATCCGTCGTGCCCAGCCGTGGAACGTCTCCCGACAATCGTCACATGTCCCGCGGCAGAGACGCCGGCAAACTCGGGAAGAAGCACTTCCAGCGCACCCAGTCCCATGGGTTCAGACACCATTCACAAGATCCTCTCAGCCTGTGCAAGGGTTTAAAGCTATACTTGACAAAGCAGGGGTGTTCACTTACCGGTTGTCAACAGAGCAGCCTTTTTTATGTTTAAATCATCTCAGAGAAGAGGACAGAACTCGTTGCGTCTGCTCAGGGCCGCCCAGGCTGTTGCTGCAGCCTCTGGCAATTCCAGCCCGGTTCCCGCATGGTGGTGCTTACGACAGGGTTCAAGAGGAGGGCTTGTTCAGCTGAGCCCCATCTGCAAGAGAAAACGTAGGAGGAAGCACGTTGTCTGTTTAGACAGAAATGTTGTTTAGCGCAAGCCTGCTGAAATTCCTCCTCCATTTATATCAAAGCCTACCAGGGGGAGGAGAGACTCACGTAAAGAAAGATAAAGCAGTGATACGTCTTCCCCGCAGCAGTGAGCCTGTCTTTTCTGACCGATTTCCCTGCGAAGCTGCAAACGCTCTTCTTCCTTCTCCTCCCCCTCCTCGGGCCGGCGGCAGGAGCCTTTCCCCCGCCCCGACAGCCCGAGAGGGGGTGGGAGACCTGCGCTGCGGGGGGCAGCGAACCACCCCCAGCCTCCAGGAGTTACCATCTAACTAAGAAACTAATCGTCACCGTGTGTGTGTGTGGAGGGGGGTTGGTGGTGTGAGCCAAGTAATCTGAAAGCCTCTGCACTAAGTTCAGGGGCAAGGATTCTCCCTCCCCGAGTACCTTCGCCGCTTACCACGAAACCCCAGGGCAAACCCTTCAGGGGAAGAACTGCCCCCTGAAGAGCTGCTGCCGGGAGCAAAATGAAACCCCACCGAACGCAGGCGGGAGTCATTGGGCTCCTGGAAAATCTTCTCTCGGTACCTCAGCACCCAAGCGTTTGAGGCTAGATTTTGCTATTTCAAAAGAAAGTTAATAAATAATTCTGCCTCTGATAAAGAAGGTGAAAAAATGAGTTTGTTTGGAATCCTGTGCTGCATCAATGCTGTATTTTTCCCAGAGGAGTGTATCATGCTAGAAGAAATCTGAGGGGTTGTTAATAATTTAGTTGTCCTCTCCTGTTTCTATCTTTATGATCCTGACCACTTCCAATCTGAAAATTTTCTATATGATGTTTCAGTGACCTCACAGTATGTTTTTAGCATTGTATCAGAACAAGACGCTTCCTTGATTGGAAAAGCAGCTCCTGTTTTTTGATGGCTGTCTCTGGGAATGACCAGAGGTGGATTCTGTACTCAGCAGCAGTTTTCTACAGCCTATGTGTACACGTAATAAAAATAACAGACCAAAAGCTGGGAAATTTTGTCTATTCTTCAGGGACTATCCCAATCTTTAGCCTGCTGAGATGACTTTCAATGTGTTCTGGGCTGGGAACCAAAGTTCAGTCCTCTGTAATTTGTCTTCCCTTGAGCTGAAAATACCTTAGTACTTTCCCCCCTCTCCCAAGAGGTTCCTCAGGTCTACACCCTTCACATCCTGCCCTTGACAAAACCAAGCTTCTTCCAAGTATATAGCTAAATTATGTGCCTTCTAAAGTTAGTTTATTTAACTCTGTTATATCTTTTTCCCATTAGCTGTCAGCTCTTACCCTTACCCTTCAATTCACCTAGGTCATAGACACACACAGACAATTAAAAAAAACCATTAAGGTTGCACAACAAAGGAGTCAGAAGTTAGGATATACTAGAAGACGGATTTTGTGACTTCATGTCAGTCCCCTTGTTCATATGTTTCACGACAGTCTTAAATTATGTAGTCCAGTATTATTTTGTTCTGGCCTTGCTTTATTTTGCAAAGCCTTGTCTTTGTTCAGGATACAGGATGGACTCTCAGGATGTGCCAGATTTTTGCAGAACAAGATGTTGGGACTATTCACCACAGAAGAGTGTAGGAAACCTTGAGGAAATGGATGCTATTCCTGCCTCTGTTCTGGACAGGATGTGTGTGCTGCAGCTGCATCTTTTGTGCATGAGTTCATGGGCGTGAGCTAGTTTCACACTGGCTAAGGTGGGTAGTGGTAACAGTCAAGCAGGGATCTCTGGGCAGGCTGAAGGGCACAGGAGGAAGAACACAAACATACTGTGGCCAGGACTGAGCCATGGCTCAGAGGCCAGCTCAGGTTATTGGTGCACCTCTGAAGTGAGTTAGACACATGCAATGTTCATTCCTGTGGTGGTGCCATGTGGAGACTTAGAAGTCATTTGATTTTACAGTTGGCTGCAAGTTAAGTGCTTTCCAATTTTCTCGGAGTCTTGCACAAGGCATCTAATTCTAGGAAGGGCTGTGCATTCACAATAGCAGCCCAAAATCCAGAGGAGATAGAGTTTGCTCACAGTTTTATTCCCTTCCATTTAAGGCAGTGTGTGTAAGAAATACAAAGAATTGCACCTAAGGTAGCTTTATACACCTTTATCTGGAGTAAACTGCAGTACATTTATCAAGTAATATAATAATCTAATTTGCAGCAACGTAATTTCACTTTGGTTTCTTCTGGCAACTGTAGCTGTCCCACACCAGCAACAGAATGAAAGCTGGTGTTTATTGTCATCTAAATCTGTTGAATTTAAATTCAAGGATTCAAATGGCAATCCGAACAATTAATATAGTGCAAAAAAAGTTTGGTTCCTAGTTGTTTTCCAAATAATCTGCACAAGCAGGAAGTTAGCAACTAATTTGCAGCCTAATGAATTTGTTGGGCACAAAGTACAAGGAAAAGATAAGGAATCATTGGGATATAGTCTATTGCAAACAAATTATTTGACAACAATAAGAATCTTTCAAAATGCTTTTGAAATAGATGACTAGCAGAAAGTCAAATGAATGCTCCTGCAAACAAATAACAATGCATGAGACCAAAAAGTCAACAGATTTGCTCTTTCAGTTGAAAATCAAGACTCAAACTGAAAATCAAGACACAAACCTCTTCCTAAACCAAACATTAAAGCAATAACTAAAATCTGAATGAAATGTAGTCATATTTTAGTTCCAGGAGAAACCATGTACCTGCTGAGCCATTACTAAACTAAGAAAATGTTGTGGCCTCTATCCCAGCTTGGAAAATCAGAGAAAAATAAAGAGGAAAATTACAGGAAATGGAAGGGGAAACTGTAGAACATGGGAAAATCAAAACTGGAGAGAACAAGGAATAAAGAGAATGGAAAGTTGCAGCATCACAAAAGTGATTTCCCCATCAATCCAGTAAGAAAGATGACTAACCAAGCTGTGTGTAGGCAATGCACCATATCTATCATACACTTCTGGTCTTACTACTGAAATGCAACAAAACTGTCACCCTTCATTAATTACTCTGGGAGATGAATGCATTTATAGAAATACAGACTGTCACAACATCCTTGTGGGTCCCTTCCAACTCAGAATATTCTGTGATTCTGGGATCCCTTCTCCACCCATCTTCTAGCTTTACTACCTACCACCACAGGCTGATCTTAATCTTTATGTCACACCATGAGAACTGCCCTGAGTCCCACACACGCCCAAATCTCTGCTATTGAGTTCCAAAACCTGTCTCAGCACAACTCTGTTTTATACGGATTCTCTCAGTCCCCTTGCCCAGGTGCTCGGGGCTGCCCCCACGTGCTCTTCACTGCACTTACAGTTCCAGTTGTAGCAAGCACCAGTCCTTACATAGCTTTAGTCACCAATCTGTGGTTGCATGATATTTCTTTCAGAGACTTTGTCAGGAGACAACTTGCTGAAGCCTGTCCCAGGAGCTTTAAAAAATCTGCTTAGTGGTTGTAGCACATCTCATCAGAACCCACAGTATTTGTCATGAGCTCACAGCATTCAACCCCCACCTAGTTTGAGGTCACTTTTTCAAGACCTGGTCAACCAAATAACTACATCAGGCTGTAACTGCTTTTTTAGTCCCCAGGGCCTGCCTTTTCTGGGAATTGCAAAGTGCTTTCTTCTGCCCTGGGCTGTGTAGTGCTCCGCTACTCAATCTGGGAGACAGGACACCAGCAAACAAAACATGATGGCAGGAAATGTCATGGAGATAACCAAGGTAGGCTGAGACAGCCTCCCTTTATTTTTACTCCAGTAAAATGCAATCTGGAGTGGTGAGCACATTAGGAAGTGCTATTTGCCAACCAAAGTGAAGCTCTTAATGCATGTGTTTATACACAAGCATCTACAAACCCATAAAGAAATACATTATCTAATAGGCATTAGGCATTCTTTTGCTTCATTAGGCATATGCAGAGGAAGAAATAGGTCAAAGCACATCCACTTGCATTGCAAACAAAACAGTGGGAAGGAAAAGGGAAAAGGGTTTGAAAAATTACAGAAAATGTGTCCTGAGCAGCTTGTGGTTTTCACCAGGTCAAGAGCAATATTAAACTTCAGGTTTCACCCTACCAATTGTTCTCTTGTTTCCATTTAATTACACTGTTATATGGAACTAAAGTTCTCCACCTGTCCCTTCATCCTCCCAATGGATGGCAGCATACTGTGTGACTCCACCTCTATGTATTTTCAAGGATAACCTTGAATACTGAACCTTGATACTGAAGCTTCCTAGCACTGAAAGCAGCAAAGCAGGCAAGAGCTGCTGCTTCCTCCCCTGGCAGGAGACAAACTTCTCAAGATCCAGTTCTCCTACCCATCTGCCTGGGACATGGCAGTCTCCTCCCTGTAGCTCGCAGGCATGCAGTGGACTGCTGTTCCCAGAGGATGTCAGCTGTAGCACCTGGCACAAGGGAAATCTGGGAAAAGGAAAGGTGGGGTGATGCGCAGTAGGGAGTAACCAGCTGAGGGGCGTGGCAGGGCGGTGGGAGACCCTTATTTGCAGTCTGCTGCTAGATCACAGCCCCAGTGCCAAATGCAGGAGGGCTCTGAGCTTAGAGAGAACAAGAAGTTCTTGATCCTGTGGCTCTGGGTCCCTACCCACTTGGCCTGCATGCTTGGATGACTGACATAAGCTGCTTTTGGAAGATGAAATACTTGCCCTTTTATGATAGCTCTGTCAATCCTACAGTACCATGCCAGGACCCACTCTACTTGTATCCTTTCCAAGGAGAGGCCTGCATGTAAGATGCCTTTGCCATTTAAAGCACTGCTTAATGCCATTTCTTTCTCTGTGCATTTTATAAAAAAGACTTCCCTGTTTTTCCTGCTGGCTCCCCATAGCATAGCTTCTGATTCTGGCCTGCAGACCCCCAAGTTTTTGTCCTGTCCTGCTGGCTTCACCTGTACAGCCAAGTCATTATTAGAAGTGCTCAGGCAGCTACTGCAGATCTCAGATATGTAACCTTTCCACTTCAAACTTTTGGCCCACTTCTTTGGCCAGTGTTAACTGGCCTGGATTTCTTTACTGGTTTGCTGCCAAAAATCTGGGAACAGGTGCACAGTTTTTCTGCCAGGTACTCTTCAGACTGGGTCTTTACTTGAAAATATGATGTAGCAAGTCAGTACACAAAACAGGGCTATAAAAGCAATACAAATAGCTATAGTTAGATTCCAGGGAGAAGGAGGGTGAGAAGTTAGGTGAGCCACTGTAAGTCAGAAATGTTATGACAAACTGCTAGAAGCCTTGTCATATGTGAATGCTTTTTCAATAAGACACAGACATAGGCTGAGAAGAAGAGTGCTTTGCATGTTTCTTACTTTTAAGACTTCAAGTTGCACTCAAAGTCTTGGATATAGGCAAAATGTGGGAAATTTTTAAATGCATTTCTTTCCATGACTGACTTATCCGCTTACAACTCCTGCCAGGTAATGCCCATGGCTAGTCAGCAAATGGTCACTTGTCACAGGTTGGAAGGATCAGTAGGAACCCACACAAAACTGGGCTGGTGGCACAGGAGATAGAATCCTCCCCTCATGGCACTCCAAGCTGAAAATAAAATTCTATGTCAGAAAAGGCTGGTTGGTCTTTGTAACTCAGGAGAAAAATAGCTCATGGATCAGACTTCTCTTTTTTACTGCTCTGCTCCTGTTCCAAATGGAAGCTAGACCTGACCCACATAAATATGATCAGCAGGCCAATATCCAAGCCATGTGCAATCTTAGTACAATACTCCTTCTATTTCAATGTTTAGCCATTTCATCCATGCAAGTGGAAAACATCGAATGATCTTTGCAATTTATTAAAAGCCATCTGTCAGTTAACTCACCATCATTTAATTCATCATAAAATTCCCCATTGTACAGAAACAGGAAGCTCCACTTCCAGCAGCCCAAGCCACCTGCTCACAGCCTCTGTTTTTTGGAGAGTGGTTGTTTTTGATTTGGACACATCATTGAAACCTGGCCTTTCTTGTCTGCAGCTAAAATATAATGGTGCAAGAAGAGGTTTGTCACTGAAATGTTATTATAGAAACACTACTGGGAATTGTGCCATGACCAACTTTAACTTCCCAGATACTATTTGGGAAACAAATGCTTCTAATAATAAACTTGGGCCCAGCTAGTCATGTGTGTGATAGCTGCCAGACTCCTTCTCAGTAGTCACTGAGACAAGAAGAGACAACCTCAAATTAGGAAGTAATGAAGACAGTAAAAGAGAACCAGTCATAGAAAACTGCATTGGGCTGAGTACTCAGCAACTGTTTACATTTCCATGGACAGAATAACAACCATAAGCAAAGGGCAAATGGTCAAATTAAGGAAACTCACTAGCAAATTTACCTAGACTGAAGAGCTGGAAGACTTGACTGTGGAGGGAGATTGGAATTTATCAAAATAATTTATCAAAGATACAAAAACCGTCCCAATGTATATATTCCTGGCAAGAAAAAAATCTTATTGGGAAACACTTTAGACCTGAATAAATGGGGAAAAAAAACCCTAAAAACACTTCAGAGAGGTTCTTAGGAGTCAGAAATAGTAAACAATCCTGGTCAACAAAGATAGCTGTTGGGTAGAGACGCATAGGATTAAGGCCACTTTTGCCAAAAGTCGAATGAGCTGGAACATGCAAAACATGATTGAAGTAAACAAGAAATAAATCTTCAACCACTCACAGAAAAGGAGAACATGCCTTGGATAGTATTTCCCTCGTAGAGGCAGGGAAGCAGTAATGCAAGTGTACAAAACTCTCTGTGGCGCTTCCCCCAGAACACAGTGTAAGATTTGTGCTCTCACACTTAAGAAGAAAGCAGTTCTGGAGAAGATGCAGAGAAGAGTTACATCGAGAATGGACAGTCTGTCTGGTTAGAGCAGCTAAACAATGCTGGCAGGAGAACAAGGGGATACAAACTGACTGTGAATTTAACAAATCCCTTGCCATAGCAGAAACCTGCATACTTGTTGGTACCCTTGCCATGCTTTCTGCCCCTCTGTCTGTGGCACATTATCCTTTGGCTCTTCGGCCTTTCCCTACAACCCTCAAGTTTGTTGTAAAGCACTTGAAAAGACCCTTGGCACAACATAAATTGGTGGGGTGTGAAGGAAATGTTTTATGGACATTTTTGAACAACAAACTCCCTGTGCAAAGTTGCATGGCCATGCCTCATAGGGTGGGATTCACCCCATAAAATTGGCATCATTTAAAGCCAAATGCATTTCACCTTTCTCCTTCTTCCCTTAAAAGCATGGAAGGCCTAAGTCAGAATACTCACAAATACACACACAAATAAGAGCTTTTTGTAACTGGACACTGCCTGTAGTAACCCAGCTGATAAAAGGCTGCAAACTCACACCTTCTCTTACAGAAGTAAAACCAGAATTAAGTAGCTTTCAGTTATATTACTCTCGCCCTGGCACAGCAGATGTTTGCATCATTACTTGTGCTTTTGAGCTGGTTGTTGAACTTGGTATTGACCATGTGGAAGTATCTTATCTCCAGCAAGTACAAGTGAAGCCCAGCTGTCACTGCAACAGAAGTGAAAACCAGGCACTGTCCTTCTATTATTCACAGCTAAAAGCAGAATCCACCTCATTGCCTATTTTCACAAGCACTTTTTTTTCTTCTGAAGATTCTTCAGGTTTTGTTTAGTTCTGTTTCTTTTCTTCTTTTCCATTTTAGTAATTGGGAAGTTCAGTTTTCTTTTCACTTTCCTATGCATCTGCTCTGAACCAGAGCAGATTCTTGCTCTGCAGGCATATAGGAAGAAGGAAAAGGTAATTACAGAATTAAATTACCTGTGACAAATGGCTTCACTTTGCCAGTTTATGCAAGTTGTCCCATGAGCTAGACCAATTTGGGTAGCACAATATTTGGGATGGTCAGAAGTCTCTATTTAAATCAACTCTAATGTACATATGTGATAGTTATTTCAAAATAATTCCACCTAAATAAATAGCTCTGTAGGAGCTTGGTGGGAGCTGCCAGGAATTAGCCTTGTACCCCCACAGCAAACAAAGACAACCTTGGTGGATGGTTGCCAGTAAGATTTGCTTATATATACTTAGAGCTGAATTGATAAACCAGAGAATGCTTTATAAAGTGACTACCTTTAGGTGATAGAAAGTTTAATCCAAAATCAACAGTAGAGTTCACATCCCACAAGTAGATATGTTCTTGTAACTCTCATCATGTTGAAGGGTCATCACCATAAACATGACAATTACCACTGTGCCACTGTTGCTGGCAAGAAATCACAATTGGTGATTTACAATAGAGCATAACAGAGATTATGATAGAGAAATTTAAGAGCAGAATCTGAATCATTGATGCTGCAAGTCAGGAGGTCCACTTTATTGGAGAGAAGGATCCTGTGACCTTTGCAGAAGAATGAAGTAGCACAGGTTGCAAACAGTTGCAGAAGTTCCATGCCTTTCATTTTTTGAGAGAAGCAGAGATTATCTTTGCAGCAGTCATACCAAGGATTAAAGACTTATTTTCAGAAAGAAGAGGACTCATAAGACTTTACCTTGTCCAGGCCAAGCTTTTTTGCCTTTACTCTTTCCCATGTTTCCAGTTTTCTACTCCAACAGCCTGTTCTTCTTCTGTTTATCCAGTGCTGTATCTGTTTGTGAACAGTGTTTCAGCATAGTAGGTAACACAGCCTGCTTTCTGAACAGGTTTTCTCCCATCTAAATGCCTGCAAAGTGGATGATTACTAAAACCTTCATACCAAATTAACTATCACTTGCTGCTAGAACTTGCCTGATTATTTTAGATTATCCTAAGATTTATCAAAATGTCTTTCAGTGTTAAGCAGCTTCTGCAAAGTGAATGCAAGTGCATGATGTCATGTGCCATTCTAAGTGGAACCTTACTGGTTTTTACAAACAACAAAGGTGATTTGTTTGGCCTCTTCAAAACACATGTTCAGTCATGTCTTGAACCAAGACACCAAACTGCTCCCACATAAATGATGACATACATCTTGATTTTTCAGGCCAGTAGGCAAAGACAGAGGAAGAATACAAGGCTATATGAAGGGACAGAAAAAGGGTGACTTAAGAAAACCTCCAAATTGTTGAAAAGGGGTTGGTTTGGTTTTTTAAAAACTGCACAGTTTTAGTTAATTTTTTCAACAAACATTACCTTCTTTTTGACAATAATTTCTATGTCCAAAGTGTCTGGAAAAAGACAGTTTGAGGCAACACTGCAGTTCAGTTCAGACACATCATGATTCAGATCAGTCCTCAGTTGCTGCGATCAGTGTGTCCTGTGGACAACTGTCAGCTGACTCTGACAGCATTTCAGATCTTAGGAATAAGAAGATCAGGGCAAACTGTAGCTGAAAAACTAAGGAAGGCAATCCATTTAGTTTTAAGCTGGTACGGATGTGATGTCACTGTGAGACACCAAGAGGCAGAAATTCTGTGAGAAGACTCAGCTGCATCTGACTCTGCAGCCAGTCACTGCTGCCAGTGTTCCCTGGGATGTTCAGCTAGTGTTATGCAGACTGCTTGCTTTTCCTCATCTACTGTTATAGTTGTTAGTGAACTTTTCATTAATACATTTTAAATCAAAATCAAGGGGCACTTTTCCCTTGGGATTCTGCTTAAACTCCTGCTGATTTACTCATTAAGATCCTCGTAAGTTCCACAGATAGACTTTGGGGAGTGCTTCCAGTGTCCAGAGGCCTGCAGTCAGCCTCTTTAGCAGATTTTGTTTTCTTTCAAAGTCAGGAATATTTGGAATCCTACAGATCCTGGCAGCCCTCTGAGGAAGGACTGTCCAGGATTTTAAGATTCCTTGCCCCCAACAGTCTAGAAATCAAAGAATCTCAGATGTTCCACTTCCTCTCCTGCCATCCCACTGCATGGGCTGAAAGGGAAAGAACAAATAAGCCCCAGCTTCTATGGCAAACCCACAGGCTTTTGAAATTGGAAGACCACATTTTCTTAATCTTCCCCAGTCCTAATTTGTTGGAATCAGCAAGCCAACATTTTTCAGATTGCTGTTCTGTGGAGAGCTTAGCAATTATCTTTCATTGCAGTTTGGAATTAAAATAGAAATGTCAATTTTCAGAGTCATCTGTGATGGGAATTGACTGTTCTCTCTTCCTGCCTCTGGTTTGGGAAGCGTCAGAATTGTGTCTTTGGAAAGACAGACAGGAAAATACAAGCCTGAAGAAGAGGTAATTAATAATTGTCTGCAGATATTGCAGTGGCTAGTTTAAAGAGGAAAAGCATCTTATTAATTTAAAATTTGATTTTAAAAATATGCATTTCCAAAAACATATGCCATGAGAATAGAAGATATTTAAAGGAAAAAAAATATTAAAACTACATACAACTACAACTAAAAAATCACATGGAGATTTGCAAAACTGTATCTAGTATGACCACTGGTACAGGTAGTTTCACCTTACTACTTTAGCACTTTTTTAGGGGTCAGTTTTATTGAGAATGTTGGAGTTTCAATGTTTGGCTGTTGAGCTGATTAGACTGAGCAAAACCAGCTTTTCCTAAACAACAGGAGGAAAAAAAATATATAAAACAACAACCCACACATACCTCTGACTAGGATAGAACTTCTTAAACTCAAATACCATAAACTGGAATTCAACAGAGGTGTAATCAGATTAGTTACTCTACCAGCATCTTTAAGATAAAGTGTATCTACAGTCCTCAGAGGCAGTAAAGAGACAGCCAAGCTGATTTAAATACTGTACAAACAAACAAAATGCAGACTTGACCATCCTTGTATTGGTCCAAACCAATTCTACTCCCATGTATGTGTTTAAATTCTATACTATGGACTTTAAGAAACCTTTTTTTTCTTGCAAAGCAAAAAAATTAAGGATGAAAGATGCCCCACTCTGGAGTAAGGAGACACTTATTTGATCAGTATGTTCGATAGTTATGCCAGCAGAAAAGGAACAGACATTGCAAATACCAATGTAAAGAGAAATAAACCACCACTGGACTTTTCTTCCCCACCCTAGTTTGTAAAGCAATTCTTATTGTTACTGGTTCTTACTTTCAGCTAAAGGAGCTGCTTTTTCAACAAAATTGGTACAGGTTTCTTTGCAGGTTTCACCTATGCAGGATGGTGAGACTCACACTTACCTGGGTTGATTAGTGTGCTTCATCAACTATGGGGATAAATGGCCATGATACAGGAGTGTTAAAATGACAAAACAAAACAAACCCCAAACTTATTCATACATACAATACAATTTTTCTGCTATTTATTTGTATGCATGGAGTCTCAGCTGCATCTGATGGTTTATCTTGCTACACGTTTTGTTACAAAACACAGTATGGTCAATTGTCAGTAACAAATCTGCCAAAAATTTATTATGTAAAAAGCAAGACCCAAACCTAATTATCAGAAGTAATAGCACAGTTTTAGACTACTGGAGTATGTTTGATAAGTTTGTCTGTTTGTTCTGTATTTCTGTTGCGTATAAGCAAATCTTGATTCTGTAAACTTGCTAATTTGTAATTGCTTGCAGTAATTACTTGTAATTAATTGCAGCAATTTTGTAGGAAAATTTACAGGTGAATTTGCAGCATCTTCATTCAAAATTCATTTTAGTTGACTCATATGAATGTAATCACGAAAAAAAATTAATAACAACAAACCAAGGGAAGCAAGCTCAGTATTTAGTTACAGCTTTGCTCAAAAATGGACCATGACTGTTTAGAATACTGTGGCATTTGCAAAGAGAGTTCACTTCAGATAGTATGAGAAATGTTTTGTGGTGTGCAGGTAGGCATGGATACTGCTGGAGTGGGGAGGTGCCAAGTACCAAGAGGGAGTTCACCAGTGAAACTTGGAAATAGGAAAGGACGTGACTCAGATTTTCAAGAGCTGCCAAACATTTGTAGAAAAGCATTGCTAGGGTGACCTACCAAGAATTTGTCACATTCCCTTAAGTCCTGAGAAGGAAATCACTGAAATACACTGTTAATGTAAATAGCTACAAAACCAGTTCAGGTTTTCACTGTTTGAGTTACTCAATGAGCGTAAAGTTGCACTAATGATCCCTACAAATGAAAAGACCTTCAAAAAACAAGAGCGCTCTGGTCTGTGCCACTTGACCCAGCTGGCTGCTAATACCAACAGTGAGAGCCCATAAACACCATCTCCAGAACACCTTTTCAGCTCTTAGAGTCTTTCTTGTCAGGTGTCCCCACACACACCTCAAGAAAGGAGGAACTGCAATGAACTGAAAAGAAAAAATTTAAAAAGAAAGGCAGATAGCTTGTTTCTTTCTTGTTGCCGTGGTGCACTGGCTGGCCAGCACAGCCTCACAACCCAGGTATTTCTGTTTGAGCTTGGATCTCCCAGCAATGCCCACAGCAGATGGCTGATCAACACTGCTGAATAGCCAAGGTTTAAAGGAAGTAACGGAGGCAAAACTTAATAATCCTGGGTATTAACATTCACCCACGGAGCGGAAGTTCTGAAGGTTTCTGCCCAGGAAGTGGCCACCTTTAAGAAAGAGCTAAGTTATCTGGAAAAGCCTTAAGCTCTTCTTGATCTGTCTCATCTACTGGATCATGCTTTAGCTCTCTGTAATAAAACCACAAGACACAATCATGGGACACAGTCAAATACACACTTAAGGAACCATACACATACACTCATTATTCCCTCTCCTCCCTTCATTATGGCCATTTTGGGTTTTAAATCAGATGTCTTGGTTAAGGTACAGCTGGTATGCCACAAATTCCTTAGCAGTTGAAGATAAAATGAACAGAGAAGTCTAGTAAAGCTATTCTAGCTATTCCACAAACGAAAAGCTACACTCACTATGCACCAATTTGTTCAAATTTGTGATTTCTGTATTTACTCATACATGAGCTGCAATCTACCTCTTATGTTGGACAACTATTTTCTATGTGGATGCCTTTTCAGTAGTCTTGTTCTCTTTCATATTTTCTTGCCAAGCTCCCTCCTTTCTTTTCTACACTAAAGCATGCCCATTCCCCTGCTTTAGTTTTTCTCCTCAAGTATCTTATCCTTTAGTATCCTCTTTTTTTCTCCTCCTTATGAAAAGAGTAATATGTGCACAAAAGGCTTCTCTCCTTCTTCAGTCTTCTTTTCACCCCCCACATCCCTGATTTCTGTCCAGCTCTTCAGCCACTTGGACGGAGACTCCCCTGATCCCAGGATCTGCCCTCCAAAAAAAGCCCATGGATACAAAAGAGAAAAATACCCCAAAGAATTCTGAAAATGCTTTTGTTGTTTGGTACAGAATCTGTGAGCCTGATATAAACCACTGAAAGCTTCCTGAAAGCCACTGAAGCACTTACTCTGAATTAGACTAAAAGGTAGATTTTACAAAGGGGAACAAAGTAAGAAGGCTTCTATAGATCAGCTCTTCTGTGAGTCAGCAAGCAGAAAGCTTGGGTTGCTGCACCCCTCTGTAAACAGTTCTTGCTGGAAGGAGGATGGGGGTTGGGGGTGGAAAAGGAAAAAACTTACTTTGAGGTAGCTAGGTGTTCCCAAAGCCAATGACTGAGAAGATCTGTCTTTGCACAATTGTCCTAATCCATTGTTGGTTTTGCTGGCACTCTTTCCATCTTGATCAATGTAACTTTCTTCAAGGCCTAAATAGGAAAATATTAATTCTTTATGCATTTATTTACCTTCAGAATCTCAACAATGATCCTTATGTTCATAGAAGAGGACAGCTGGCCAAGCTTTTTGTCTAATCATTCACATTTTTTACTCTGACCTGGTTGTACTGATTTAGCTAAAGTAGACTGACAATCTGAAATTAAATTAACAACAAACGATAGACTGAATTAGCTTCAACTGTTGATGACTTAGGAAAAATGCTCACAAACAGTACATGCACTGATTAAAATAAATTGAGTCAAACTAATGCAACTGTCTTGATCATCTTCCTCTTGGTTTCTCAATCCTGCATTATTTAAGAAGGGCCATGACATAGGCTTTTTCCTGGAAAAATGCAGATAAAACAATTGCCTTAGAAGACTTTTCTAATTAGAGTGCACGTGGTGGTCATCTGAAAAAAGATCACAAGGTGGAATGAAAATAGATAGAAGGCATAAAAACTGCTATACTTAAAGCGTAACACTGCTTGGTAAAGCCTGATTTTGTGGCATTTCATTGATTGGGTTATGCACTTGCTGCACTATGTCAGCCAGACTGCTGGTGAAAATATTTAATGATGTTTCCTCCCGATCTAGACACTTTCCAGCCTGTCTGCATCAATAAAAACTGAATAATGGCAGAGCTAGAAGAAGGACAGCTAGGTGAGGTTAACGTGTCTGGGTTAAAGTCGTTTTCTACTTGAGACCTCACGGTATTGTAATAAACACACATGCAACAAAAATAAATACATAGTTCTACACAGTTTCTCTATCACACCATGTGGTTTCACATTTTGCCATATATTATGCCATGGCCATATGCATGCAGCAGTACATACCAAAAAACCTGGGTTAGTGTACACTAATGAGATACCTGATCTGGTAGGAGAGTAGAAAGAACAGAGTGAACAGAGGTGGGCTGAAGGAAAAACACAGCAATAGGAGGAGACACAGGAAAGGAAGAAAAATATGATAGGAGGAAAATGTGCATGAACTGAAGATGTATTAGAAGAATAAGACTGAATTAAGAGAAAAAAACCAGTAAGGTACCCCAGAATCTCTTCAATAACAATAGTTGAATGACTATGAAAATAATAAACACATCACCCAAATGATTACTAGGGCTGGAACTGTCAGTCCAATTTGCAGACCTATACAATTCACTTTTCACTCGTGAAAACTTTACCTGGGATACAGGCTGCTTTCTGCTGGCATTTGAAACATCATGGCTACCTGGTGCTTTCTGTTGCAGGGAACATGATGCCACATGGGCTCCGCAGCCCATAAGGTCCCTACATCACTGCAGATTGTTTATGGGATCTGACATTATACAGCAATGCATGGGCCAAGATTAGGGTATGTCTTAGAGCATACACATTCCCAGGCTTAGACCTGAATTCTGCTGTCCAAAAAGGAGAACTGAGCCCTCTGTATCTGAACACTTTCAGAAACAGACACAGACTGGTTATGAAATAGCCACACTGGCTCAAGAATAGAACAGCCACCCCTCTGTCTCTTTTCTCCCTCATACATGTTTTGTGGCATGAATAAACTGTGAAAAGTGGCCAGAACATCTTAAATTCTAATCCTTGCCTTGCTGGGGGCTCTGGTGTGACCTCAAGAATGTTATGTCATCCTGACTTCAAGTTTCCCCATCCTTAAAACTAGCCTGCTCTATCTTGTTAGCAGTTTTTCTCAGTGCTGTTGCTTTCCTTTTGTTCATAAGGAATGAAAGGAATTTAGATTCCTTAACATACCCTTCAAAAAAACCCCACCCCAAAACCCCTCACCCAAACCCCAAGGGTGATCTTAACTCAGGTTAAGACAGCCATCAGGCCGGTGTAGCTTGGGTTGGCTACAGTAGTTAAAGTTTATAGACAAGATCATAGTTGAACAAAAGAGGCTTATCCCAAGTTCTATCTGTAATTGCTGTCTTCATTGTTATTGCAGGTAAATGCAAAGTAAGTTCATCACATGCCACTTTCTGATGTACAAATGTACGTTTTATCTTTTGGACAATGATAAAATAATGATGTATGCATACAACTTTAACTTTATATGGAGAAATAAAATATATTAGTCCAATTAATTTAGTATTCTGATTTGGTTTAACCTGCATACTGGAGAATGGAAATAAAGCACAGATGCAGTCAGGATACTCCTTCCTTATACACATAAGGCTCACATGGCTCCAAGTCCTGACCTTAAACTCAGGACTTAGGTGCTTTGGAGTATGTGGCCATTGTCATGACTGGTTGTAGACCTGCTGGGAGGTCCACATGTGCTCCTGCCAGCTCCCTCGGCAAGGCTCAGTGGAGAGGAAATGCTGACAGAGGTTTTGCATTTTACCATTTAGGCATGTGTGGCTTTTAGGATACAGCAAGGGCACCAAGGAGATTTTTGAACCAATTCACTCAGACCCCATTTTTACTACCATGAATTTTGCTGCTCAACAGAGGATAAGCCACCAAGAGCAGATAAAAAAGAGGATGTTTATACACTGTACTTCCTTATGGTTCTCAGCAACATTCACTTTTAATCTTTTAGAGACATGAGAGTGCCTGAATCATGGCTGGTATTTTTCAAGTGCTGCTTTGACACACATGTGGCCCTGCAAAGAAACCTGGGCGTTTCCTGAAGGAAGCATTCATTCACACACAAGCATGCTGCTCTAAGAAGTGTTTTATCCCCACATCCTGCAAAATATGATCTCCCTATGGCTATAGAGAAGACTCATTATCATTCCTTGAGATTACAGCAACAAAAGGGTCCATTCATATTCTTAGGAAGAATTACTAGAAATACCATCTTTCACTGGTGCTGAAAAGCAATTTAAAAGGACAATAATGCTACTCCACGTTGCTAAATAGTGTAATATCTGCTTTTCTGTCTGAAGGCTAACTCATGCAATCACATGTCTACACATAACCTTCAGCTGCCTTGATAAAACTAGTCTTTCATCAGCCTGGTTAAAGATCTAAAGCTGAAAAGTCTGACCCCCCAGGCAAGATGGCAAATAGAGAAGAACCCTAAGTTATTATGTATTTTAAATAAATCTTGTGACTTTGAGTGATCTTTGAATGATCTTTAAATGGATGGCTTGGGCAATGTTGCATCTCCTAACCATTCCTTAAACTCTGCTGATAATCTCAGTGCCCAAATACAAATTTTACAGACAATCTCATTTTAAAAGAATTGTGTGGAAAAAATTGTACCTTCCAGCATGTTTACATTGGACCTGGCAATAGGAGGCCTAATTTCCAGTTGCACACTGCAGAGTTGTAAATGCCATTTCAGCAAACAAAACAGCAGACACTGCATCAAGTATCTTCTCTCCATCTCATACTTTTTATTTTACTTTGTGGGGAAGTGCTGTATATAGAACTGAATAACTAGTGCAATGGATCGCCTGCTACTCAAATGATGAAGGCTGAGGTCTAGAGACTCTGGATTTCTACATTCAGTTCTGCAAGATTTGAAAATTATGAACTCAGAAGCAGCCAAACCATATTCCTTAGTTATGACTACTGTTAATATCTAGTGTATTACATAGCTCATAAGACACTCGGATCCAGACCCCTATATTACACACTGCATAAATGCAGAACAGGAAGCCTGGTGAGTCCCCAGGGTGCTTACTGCTGAATGACTCAAACAGTCATTTTTGGATACTTAGCTGGCAACACATTCTGCCAGTTTTCAGAAGTCCCAAGGGGAAGTAGCTCTCAGCAGTAAGAACCAGGGCTGCAGGTCCTCAGCATCTTTCAATATGAGACTTAAGAAGTGAACACATTCTAAAATCCCATGGCCAGTGTTTCTGGTTGGCAATTATTTTTTAAAGGCATATGGTCTGACAACATGAATCCAAGTTGTTTTAACAGGGCCTAGCAAATGTCCCAGATATTGAAGCTTGCAGCATTAGCAAACATTTTGAAAATGTTGGTAGTTGTCCTTGTACTCATCAGAATGTAATGTGAAACAGAACTCACCTACATTCTCCAAAAGGTTCATTAATCACTGCTCAGTCTTTACAGTTAATATGATTGGACCAACATGCCTTAAGAACACTAATAAAAAAAAATATGAATGACAAATTTCTTCTCAACTAAAGCACCCCATATCCTATCCAGGCTGTTATAATGAAACAGCAGCAAACATGAAAAATACAACAAACAAACAAACCAGAAAAGCAGCGTGAGTCCCAAACTGCTGCTATTTATTTTCATGCCAGCACTAAGCAGTGCAACCATATGCTAAAAGTTGGGGGGTGAAGGCTTTTTACCAAACCTCCACAACATAATGTAAGAAGCAGAGAGTTTCATGACAGAGTCACTTCTTAATGGGAAGATAGGTGATTACCACAATTTCCCAAGGGCTATAACATACATCAATAAACCTTGCAAAAAAAAATTTTTGGGCTCCACTCTCCCTGGATCCTGCCATGCTAAGTCTGAAGCCTACTGGAGGCTTTGGATTCAGTTGTTGAATTTGTGTTCTTTTCCTTTTTTCTTTCTTTCATTTGGGAATCCAAGCCTATCTGAGATTGTGTTCCAGTTAATTTTGTTTCATTTTTTTGTCTCTACACAGAAAAGAGGCCACGATTTCTTGTTCAAATGCTGGGTAGTTTGCTTCTGATTACTGTGAAGCTAATTATTCAGCATGGTTAGCCTCAGATATCCCATGCACTCAACTATTTCTGCATTTTAATCGCTCACATTACAATGCCAAGGTAACACGGTTTGCAGCACAGGCACATGAAATGGCTGTTTCTGCAGTCGATGCTCCTTCACAGGCGCTCGGCAAACATGGCAGTTACAGAACTGGAGTTTCCATGATGACTTGCCAGAGAGCCTTTGAAATGTATCTTTTTCAGTAGATGTACATGACTTGCTTTTATATTGGTTAAGATTCAAGGTTTTGAAAACAGAGGTCACAGAGCAAAATAACTGCTGTGTGAAATTAGCTGAACACGCTGTCACTCGGCTACATGTATTTTTGACAATGACAAGTTGGAAACCTCAATGTGCTTCTCTCTCAGTGCTACTGCCTTACCCCTTCTCCTTAACACTAATGAGTTACCCTGTGGTATTGTTTTAACAAAAGGTCAAGTTGATCTTCAAAAGGAAGAAACAATGTCACTAGGTATACAGTTAACAAGAAAAATATATCTTATGATTTCCTTTGATGAAATTAACTAGTGATTTATGATATAAAAGGAAGAGAAACTTATATTTAGAAAGCAGTGCTGCTATTTTTTTTTGGCAACTTTAGTGTTGCCAGCAACATTTTCTTGAATACATGCCTGGCTTCCCCTGAAAAATGTGTGATGGGTTTGACAAGCTTCATGCCTATAAAGCTTTCCAGAATCTGTATCTACCTTTTTCACAAGAGAGGCAGAGTGTGCATTGCTCCTCCACATATTTGATCCGCCACCTTCCTTCTAGTTTCAGCATTCTTTCAAACCCTTTCATCTGAACAGAGCTGTAAAAAAGAATAAAAATACCAAGGTAGATGCTGTGTCATGGTTATGTTCAGCAAAACTGGAGCACCAAGTGTAAAATGTGTCCTATTTGCCATTTTTGGCTGCAATTATGCATGTGATGCAGGATGTGGCTTCTAACATATCTGGTGCAAATTCGACAGCTTGTGTAGGTCTTCCTGGTAAGGTAAGACATGCAGCTGCAGGTGATCCCCAGCTGCAGATATTAATATCCCTTAGAACAAGAAAAAACAAGAAAGATAAGCATGAAAGCAAACCCTAGGTCAACACTTCTTCCTCTCCACCCTTTCCTGCCACCACAAAAAAGTGCAACTGTCTGATATGGATGACAAAAGTGTTTTTCAGCCACTCCATTTTTGACAGAAAGTAACACTGACTTTGTGACATTCATGCCTGAGTTAGTATATTTCTGAAGTAGGAGGCACCAGCAAAGTACAGCACCACCCATGAAGACTTCTTAGCATTGGTGCAGCAATAAAATACTGGTACCAGCTTTATGTAACTACATCACATTTTGTTTACATCATCATAACATCAATGGACCTGGATGGGGTAGGCACTGTGAAAAATCTGGAGACTGAAGCTGATACTCCTCTTATGTTAAAATAATAGCCAATAAAGTGACATCTATACACCTTTGTATTCTGTAAGATGTGCATTTTGGGTAAGGTACAGCTGGAATTTCTAAATTAACCTCTAGCTGATCTTAAGGACAGTTCTTTAATAAAGCCAGAGGAAAATAATACAAATAGAGTAGTAAAACTCAAATTTATTACTAAATAGATCATTGGTGGTTTTGTCTCTTGCAGAAACAACTGGAGAATTGCCTAGAAGGGATGAGAATGTCAGACACTTCTCTGCTGGCCCTGGAAAGCAGCTGTGTGGGACAGAGAAAATCACAAAATCATAGAATGGTTTGGGTTGGAAGGGACCTTAAAAGGTCATCTACTTCTAAAATCCCTGCCATGGGCAGGGACACCTTCTACTAGACCAGGTTGCTCAAAGCCAAGAATAAGGCATCTACATATTCTCTAGGTAACCCGTTCCACAGTTTCCAAAAGAAGGAAAATGTGTCAAAATCAACATGTCTGATGTAAGATGAAAATTTTCCAGTATCAACTAACTAGAAAAAGTTTCTAATTTGTCCTTTTCCCTAGTGGGGAGCTTATACCCATGCCAGTACCCTAGTATAACAATTTTATCAAAAATGGCCAAAAGCTCAGTCTCTAAAGACAAATGGGAATTCACCTTGACAAATAAAGCAAGTCTTGAGTTCCACGTAATTCATGCCTCAAAGGAGGCTTGACATATATTCAAGACTTTACAATTCTCCAACTCTCTCTTCTTGGAATTCCTTGTATAGTCAAGGATTTAGTTTACAAAAGTATCAACACCTTCTTATGGTAAATTCAACAAAACAAGCAATCTTTGGACTTGGCCTTGGTTGTATCAGAGTGAATGTGAAACAATCTTGCTGTATTCTGCAAGTTCCTTCCAATCAACAGAAAAAATAGAGTCAGGCTCTGGAGCTCAGGACCCAGCCTGAGCTGGAAATGGGACAGATAAATACTTTTAGCTCAAAAGAACAGCTTAATATACTGGCAATTCAATCACCTTCACTTAGTTGTCATCAGGCACCAAACGGTGGGTACTGGAACAGATTGCTGTAAGACACTTATGAGAAATTGCCCTTTTAATTTGTTTTATTTTGAAAGTTATAGTCCATACTGACAGGCCATTTTGCTCCTGCAGAAGCATAGAGCAGGGGCATTGCTTTTATTGTGAACCTTCTTTTTTCTCTTTCTGGCAAGCATCCTAGATTTCGTAATATAATATTCCTGCCAAAAGCACTGGAAACATTTGAAAGGATCCTCATGGGATTGAGGACAAACTGTGGATTACATTCCTGGCATTGTACTACACTGGAAGGCATAATTTTTCATGCTATCCCTGAATATTTGCAAGCTAACCAAATAAGAGCACAGCAGAATTAAGAGTAATTTGATGTTGTTTTACTCTTTCATCTCAAACCATCCCAATTATCTAATGCCCTTCTGCTCTTCATCTAGGGCATGCGTTTAGGTGAAGCAGATGTGTTTATGCAGATTAACCTTGCATATTAACAAAGTGAGAGCAGGTTGTGGTGTGACTGAGGACATGACTTCCACCTTTTTTTTCTGCACACTAGAAAATGTGTACTCAGCCATGAATCCCGCTCCTGCTTCCCAGATGTTGGGGGTCAGTGACATAAGGACAGCCACAGTGAATCAGACCAAACCTATAAAAAGCCAGGCTCCTTCCTCTGACAGTGGCCAGTAATGGGTACTTTGGGAAAGAGTAAAAAAAATGGGGCAGGATTGACTCTTCTTCTAATACACCCCAGTGAGACCTGCTAATTTGCTGTTCAGGGACAGCCAGAGCCAGAAGCTCATTTTGCATCTGTGCACTTAAAAGCATTTCTGTGATTTTCTTAGTTCCTTTTTAAAGCTCATTTTCAGCCCTGGTCCCTGTAACATCCTGTGCCTCTCAGTCTCAGTTTATTTCCATTGTGCTATGTAAAAAGAACTGGCTTTTGCTTGGTTTAAGCCTGCTCCTGGTAATTTCCGTAGGCACTCTGACTTCTTTTTCTGTGCTAGAATAATCCCCTCCCTAATCACCCACAAACCATATGCTGAATACCAGGTCAGCAGCAGCAGAACCACTATCAGCAGTGTGTGTCCCACAATCCTCTGTGGGACAGGGGCTTGATTTACAAGTAGGAAAGGAGATATAGAGACAAAACAAGGAACTTAAAGATAAAACATACATTTTATCTTTTGCCATCGCCATACCCACAATACGGAGAAAACTTTCAGAAAAAGAATTGCATTGACTCTCAACAGTTTCTGAACTCACTAAATAACAACCAAACCCTTCAGGGATCCAGTAGGTCTCCCTTTCAGAATAAGCCCAAGGTTTTGTACTTTAAACAAAGAAATTGCTCAAACTAATGAGTGACAGCTGTTAAGAGTTCACCTTCCAGTACTTCCAGAAGGGCTGGAAAACATGCTAGTGGAAAACATTTCTCAAGATCCAAAGACCTCAGCATTAAACAAATCAATCAAATATATCAAACTGTTCAATGCAAGCTGTATCCTGCTACCTGAATTTATGGAGAACTTGTCAAAAATTATACAAAAAAAGTATACAGCAAGCATTAAAACATACAGAACTCTGAGTGGTTAAGTAATTTGTCTTTTACAAGTGTAACTGAAATAACTAAGATTCAGATTACATTGACTTCAAATTAGCAAGAAATCAGTCAGTTTAAAAATTACAAGAATTAAAGAACCTTGCCCATTTTCTGTATTGTGACATTATTCTTCAAGAAAGGTTTCTTCTCTCTAGAATGCTCTTGCTTTCATGAAGCCCTCAAAGTCATTCAGTAGTAATATCACTATAATCCTGTGACAAAGCTGCCAGGAAAATGTAACAGGAATGAGTCAATATGTTTTAGAACAGTATCTTCCACAATTCCACAGTCTAACAAAGCATATTAACACTGATATATGGTTTGAATTAGCTAGAGAAATAGTTACAGCACTATTAAAAATAACCCACTTTTCTGTTACATTGGACAGTTCAAATAATGCTCTACAAGCTTACAGGACATGATGCGCGGTTCTGAGATAGCTGAATATTGTATGTGCAATATCTCTTCTTATAGCTGAATTTAACGAAACAGATCACAGTGATAGAGAAGGGTCACACTGATACCAGGGTGAGGCAATGGAACAACTATTCAGCTAGTGCACCATGCCTGTACCCTCCATGTTCCACAGTTAACACATGAAGCCCTTTACCTGTTTAAGATACAGACTGTAAAAACTAATGGATTAAAGTCCACTTTAAAATCTAGTTTTTTACTGTGCAACTCATCTTTATCACCTAAGAGACAGCCTACCTTAAGAATCAACAGAAGCAGGTAGGGCCCCACGTTCCATGGTTTTCACATGGCCCCTTGTTTTAAAATAAAATCATCTTCTTACTTCTTCTTTTGGTAGGTGAAAAGAGAATTTCTCCAAGGCCTCTTATTAAGAAATTTAGAGGGAGATATTGGTTCTCCAGGAAGAAGGCACCATGCTCCTGTGACAGGTCATATCCTACATTAGTGGAGAATGAGGAAGTCCAGAAAAGAGAAAACGTTTGAAACTTGCGGGAGAGGAAAAGTTGCAGGATTGTTACCCAAGAATGAGTAGAAAGCAGTTCTCTCATGAAAAGTAGTTCTCAGGAGAGCAACTGTAATGACTTGTGTTACCAGAAGACACTGGATCCCGGGGGAAAACCAGTGATGGGCATGTGACCGTCTTGCCAGGGGTTTTCAAGGCAGTTTTGAAGAACTGGGGAAGGAAGGCATCGGGACAGGGCTCTAGGGGTTTTTATGCTGAAAAAGAATGAAACAGAACAAGTACCCAGAAGGGGGAGATAATGCAGTGCTAAGATCCTGTGTTGTCTAGGACACTCCATTTCATTTAAAAGCTGAAAAGACAATGAAATCCCACGGAACTCATGACAAGGCAGGCCCTGGAAAGAAGGCCAATTTTTAGAAATAAACAAAAAAAAAGGAAGTCTAATGCTGAGATGGTGCAGGTGCCCTGCAACATCCTACACCTAATCAGCATTTTTGAGATATCTGGTAGGGAGTTGTACAGAGTAAGTTCTTGATAGGCTCTACTATCAGTTAGAATTTGACTCTATGGTTTTCAATACACTGACTCAAATTCATTTCAGTCCTTGCAACTCACACTACCCAACAGGGCTCCCTTGCAGGACTTCAGCCCACTTTGGAAAGCTAACTTTTAATTACTTTTTAGTAGTGTCCAAACGAACTGTCCCAACTTTTCCCCAGAAGCTTCTGCTCCCTGCCTCTGCTTCTGCTCTCCTCCAAGTACCCCCATCTGTAGGGGGTTTGCTCCACTTCTCCACTCTAGCCCAGTCCCTAGCACTCTGCCTAGACTTGTCTCTGCAGTCCTCAGACTCGATCTCTGGTGTGATATTTCCACTTTGGTGACTTTGCCCTGTCCACAGGCCTAAACCAGTGTGAAGTGAAAGATTAGAAAATTCAGGCAATGAAGGAAGTGAAAGCTGTGATTCAATAGAGGGTGATTCATTTTAGGCAAGACTGCAATCTGAGTGCTGACAAGATTTTTACCATCTGGCCTTTTAAGGTGCTTCTTTTCAAACCAGACACAAGAACAGGCAGTAACAAAACACTCTTCTTTGTCTTTTAGACTTTTGAGAGAAGAAAAACTGCTGAAGGCAGTGAGTTAATTTAGGAATTCACTAGCCTGCTGATGAAGTTTCAGGTTGAGAAACACATACATTTTCATAGGTAAGCAACGTGTTCCTGACACATCCTTTGCGTGAGGGGACAGTGGTCACCATACAAGGAGCTAAAGGGTTAAGATTCTCCACCCTGGTGCAGAGATGGGCCTGATGGCATGGATAGGAAAAACTCTTCACTGTCTCTTCAGATATTCAAGAATGAGCCATCAATGATGCTAAGAGGAGCTATGTTCTAGGCAAGCTCTACAGACCACAATGCTCCTTGCCTGAGGATTTTCTAGCTGCAGAAAATTCTCAAGAGAGACTGAAAAAGCATTTAGAAGAGAGACCTGTTGACAGTCACTAACTACATCAATCACACCAGTTTCAGGAAATCCCTAAAGTGAAAACACACATAGTCTGGGAACATATCTGGCTGGAGTATTGTGCCTTATTCTTCTACTTGCCTGGCATATTGCTTTTGGATTTGGCTTGCTTTTAGTCAGGTCAGATAGTTAGATCTGGTAATTGAGTAATGGCCATGGCAAAACCTGTAGTTATAACTTCTATGGACTAACAGCATGAGGAAGGAGTTATCTCTTACTTGACAGCAAATAATGGACTAAGCAGGCTTTATTGGTAGTTTTCTGGAGGCGATGGAAGAAAAACAGCTTATCTTCTTGTCCATAAAATTCCTTACCTTATCCCTGCAGTACATTGTAAAGGCCAGATAAAGATAGTGCATTAAGCCTACAGTTCTACCAGAGGGTAAATGAGTCCCACCACACCAGGTTAAAAATGCCTGAGCCAGGGGCCATCATAAGTGCCAAACTGCCAGCTTCAGAACGACCACAGAAGCCCTCCTGTGTACTGCCCACAAGTCTTAACATTGGTCGCCTTCCCTGTCAGCAAGGGTGAGCATAGCACCTTTTCCCATGGAAATTGCTTTTCTGTCCTAAAGCCCTGTAGTGGGTTGAACCTGAGTTGATGGACAGTCTTTTAGACTAATGACGCTTCTCACAGTTTACATATTTAAACTGCACGGAAAGGCGGGAATTGCGTTTTGTCCCAGCTCGCCTGCTGGAAGGTGGAGGGGGCCTCGGAGCCGGGCCGGGGCCCCTACCCTCCTCCCCTTTTCCCAACGCCGCGGCACAGACCCTGGGCCACTGGGGGGAGGAAATATCCCAGAGCCGCAGGCAGCTAAAACCAGCCATGGAGTGCCACGCAGCTAAAACCAGCCATGGAGTGCCACACAGCTAAACCCATCCGGCGCGGCTTCTGGGGACAGGCGGGTCCCTCTCCTCTCCACACGCAGAGCCGGCAGAGCCAGTGGGAGCCAGCGTAGCCTCCTGTCTGCAGCCAGCACACTTCGTGCTGAACTGAAGAAGACACCACGCAGCCAGCAGCACAGAGGGAGCGAGGCTTTCTCCACCGTAAAGCCTGAACAAGAACACCCTTCAGCATGGCGGCGTCAGAGCCAGAGAGAAAGTGAGTCCCGTGGGACGGAGCTGAGCATGGCGACGGGAGAAAAGAGGGCGGTGCCGCGATTCTCGCGCGTAGCTTAAAAAACTTCTTGCATGCCGTGGTAAGGAACTGTAATACCACAAACTGTTTGTCTCTTTAATCCATTTGAAGTACATGGGGGGACGAAAAATTCACATGTGGCCCATGAAAATTGTGAAGAGTGCCTACGCCAGGCAATATAGAAGCAGTGAGAGGCTTTTAGAGACTTGTGGCGAAGAAAGCCTTTGTGTTCAGGCCAAAATAACTCATCCTTAAAAAGATTAATAACCTCATGTAATAGCCTATGTTTGGCAGTGTGAAAGAACTGCGAGATTTTCATGGAAGAGATGTTTTACACCACAGCAGATTGTTTCTTTCCGGGCGGGTCTGCTGTTGGTGGCAGTTTGGGAACCACGTGCAGCTGAAGAAAACCCTTTTTTTCCTTAAGCATATGAAAGAGACTTATCAAGAACTGCAACACTGACTAAAATCCCATGTTCTGTTACCCTTTGTGTGAGTTGGGTAAAAGGAGGAAAGGGGGAGGAGGTTTGCTTTAATTTCTTGTTATTTCTCTTTACTTTTAATACTATTAGTAATAAAACTCTTTCTTTGTACTGCAACTGTTTAAATTTTGTGCCTGCTTTGCTTTCTGCTAATTCTTATCTCACAGAAGGAAAATAAGTAAGTAATGGATATTTTAAACCAAACCACTGCGCTTAATTGGTGTTTCCGCCCGGGTTCCGAACTGAACCCGCTACAAGCCCCCTTTTGATTCTCAACATATGCATCACAACCCTCCCTGCCTCTAGTCTTCCTGATAATCCTGTGGTGGGTGGTGGCACCAATACAGCCACTTTCTTCTGAAGATTTCTATCTCAATAACTGTAATTATTTTTTTAAGAACCCTGCAGAATACTGTATGATGTTCATTTATATGTATCTTACAGAAATCTGATGGGCAAGTGCAGTTTGAGAGGTTTTCTCATTCAAAAATCTTGAAAACTGCAGCAAGGTCTACAAAAGAAATTTATAAAGTATTGGTATGAATATGGTTTAGTCCAGTGGATTAAAGATGAACTAGAACCTACTGACATAGCTTTCATTGTGCCCCCTCACCTTACACCAGAAAAGGTTATGGACACACAAAATACTAAAGGCAGCTCTTTTAATTCAAGTTGCTGACGTTACCACAGAGAAAAGTTTTAGCATCTCTCTTGCAAGAGTGAGAAAGGTCTCATTTTACGCCATAATGAAATGTGTTGTACTTTCTGACACCCTTAGAATCAAGGCTTCTTGATGGGCATACTGAACTTAGGGGAGAATAAGCACATGATTTTAAATCTACAAATTTGAAGTTCACTTCTGTAGTTGTACAATAGTTTTTCAAAGACTATATCTCCAGCTCCATAGAGCTGCCCAGACAGTAAAGAAATTTCAATTACATTACCGCAATGTATGTCTGTTACTCAGAAATAGGTGCAGACACAAGTCTCTTAAGACTTGTGACCTAACTCAGCTAGTCCTTTAGCTTAATCATAAAAAATGTACCTATTACTCCAGGGAGGACAGAGGGGTATGTATTTTGGCTTCTGGATGGCCTTTCATAACAGTAAACATTACATTTAGTGTGTATAAGCATCTATAGCGGCTGCAAAAAAAAAATTAATTGTAACACTAGGGCAGGGGAGTGATCACCTTGGATCTCAGTACAAGAAAAGAATTCTTGCCAACAGATCACTTCTGCTCCTTCTTTTCCTTTCCTTGGAAACCTGGGAGAGAGGTCATGCTTTGGCTTTTTAGCCAGGATGAAGTCACATATGCAATAGCTATGGTTGGGGAAAATTCCTAATGTTTTGTGAAGATGGTGCCATGTGACTGAAAATCTGAAGGCAGAGCTCAAGGAAGGGCACAGAGGAAGTGGGAAAACAATGGATCTCATCACAGGGAAGATGAAGTACCTGACCTGGAGTGCTGGTACATTTCCAGAGGAGACTGCACGCAAGCACATTTTGGGGCCTGTTAGTGCAAACCTCTATATCTCACTTTTTCACTTCTCTTTTATTAACTATGCAAAGGTGATCGGCCAACAGTGGAAGAAAGTTATGTCATGGTTTAGTATAGTTTGGGTTTTTAGTAAAGAGGGCTTCAGCCACAGAAGTGATTCTCTTGCAAATAGGTGCTTACAGCTTTCTCTATGACTCGACAGAACCAATCAACTGGCTAGTTTGAATATTGGCAACTTTTTAAAGCCACTTAAGAAGCTTGACACGCCTCTGTGATCCACATTTAAGAACAAACAGAGCCCGGGAAAGCCTCTCTTGCTTCCGGCTTTCGGACAGGTAACTGGGGACTCGCAGCGCGGCCAGTGGGGCCAGGCTGGGCCCTGCTCGGCCTGGGCCGGGCCGGGAGACAGCCATCCTGGAGCCATGCAGCCCTGCTCCACCCGCAGCCCTGCTCCATGCAGGTGGCCCTGTGGCGCGGCTCGGTCAGGCCCCCCAGTGCGGTCGAAAATTCATCTGAGGCCGCTGCCTGACAAAGACCATGTGACCAACAGCGAGAGGTGAATTCCAGCTGCAAGGCCCGGGTGAGATGAACCTTTTTAGCGTTTTAAGTTCCTTCCAGAACAGATGAAGCCTCCAGATATCAATCCTCTCCCGAGTCAGAGGAAGAGGGAAGGTGAAGGCAAGTGAAGAAAACACCATAATGTCACCAAAGTCAGTGAAGAACGAAGAGCTGAAACCCTGAGGGAGGAGAAAGAGGAGATGGTTCAAGCTTAGAAGCTGAAATTCTGTTGTAAAGCTATGGTGATGGACTATGATACATCAGAGTACCCATTATAATTTCATGAAGCATGGGGGGGGGGTGGAGCGTTCAAATTGGCAATTGTGAGCAAAAGTACCTGTGCTGAAATAAGCAAATGTTGAAGTAGCTGTGATTTGATGGTAAGCTTGGACAGAGAGAGATGAAAGTGATGAAGAGCCTTGCTCCCAGGGAAGAAGACCTCTGTTCCTAGAGATGAAGATGCTCCCAGAGATAGGTGAAGAGAACCTTTGCTTCTGAACAGCTCATCCTTAAAATGGTACCCCAGTAGCTCAAGATTGGACCCTCGAAAGCAGTTGTGGGAAAGCTGTAAGTCGAGGGAAGGGACTCTCACATGCAAGCAGAGAACCATCCCGGGCGGCTGTCTCACTGTGATACTGAGAGAACTGTTTCTTGTGGAGATGTGTCCTCTCCATAGCATGAGCAAGAGAGACTCCTCTCCCTAAGTGAACTGAAAAAGATTATTATAGAGGTGGTAAACTGACTGAAAATCTCAAGGGTTGTCTTTACGTTGTCAGTGGGACAAGAGAGAAAGGTGGGGGGAGGAAAGTGTTCTGAAGGTTTAGTCTGACTTTTTTCCTTTCTTTTAGGTCTGTTAAGAAACTTCTTTATATTCTCTTTGATTTTCTCCTAATTCATATCTCACAGAAGGAAAAAAAAAGTAAGTAATGGATATTTTGAACCAAACCAGCACACTTAATCGGTGTTTCCACCTGGTTTATGAAGTGAACCTGCTACAAGCTTTTAGTAAGGCACTGCATAACTCCTCTTACCTTCCAGGAAGTAGCTTGAAGGAATTCCAGCAGCTTCCTGTTCTGTAGTTATCCTTTCCTTCCTTCATACACCAAGGGGAATCAATCCTGCATTAAAAAAAAGCAAAGAAAAAAAGGAGGATTCCTATGAATCTGCCATCCAGACAAATTACTGAGATGACAGATGCAGAAGGAAAGGTTTTCATCCTCCTTTTATTACCTTCACATTGCCTACTGTTCAGCTCAGTCACCAAAGCTTTCACTTCTCTCTCACTTTATCATACTGAGATAATAAGTTAATTCAACTTGTACTGTCATGCAAAACCTTTGAGATGACCTCTGTTAAACAAGAGTACTTGTCTAACTGCAAGCCCTCAAAATCTTTTTGAAGTCACAATCAATGCTTTGTATGATAAACTGGATGAAAATGGCTCTTTTAGCTTCAGAAGTAAAAGAAATGCCAACTTGATGGGGAGTTTTTCTGTTCTCAACACATCTTTTTCTTCCTATTTTCTGATAAGCAACTGTATTCATTTAGTATTCAAAATAAAAGTGTCAAACAGTCTCAGTGAAAGCATGTGCCTGTCTCAGTCTGAATCAGACCTGACCATGCTTTGCTACTGTAGAACATGCAGTGTCTCTTGTTCTTTTGTTAGTATCATTTTTGTCCATAAATCCTCATTTGAAAAAAAGAAAAAATCAAACCAAGGTAGACAGCACATAAAATCAAGCAGCAGCAGAGAAGCTTCAGAGCTCTCTTCAAAGTATAGGAAAAACAACAAAAAAGAAGAAACGAAATTAAAAGTATTCTTCATAGGAGGTCACCTTACATAAAACTGTAGATAGAAGTCCAGTTCTTTAAATCTACTTGAAATCACTGTAGCCCTATAACCTTCTTTAGAATCACACTCACTTGCACCAGTAGAGGTTTTGGCTACAAAGCAATTCTAAATGGCTTTGCTGTCACTGAAAACAAAACCTACCACAAGACTCTCACTACACAACACATAAAGGTATGACAATGGATGACACACTAAGAGACACAATATTCCAAGTCATTTCACCATGCACATTTTTAGTCAGACTTTTAAAACTGACACGGAGATTTCAAGGGAGGTCAAGACCTTGGAATTTCACCTAGCCCTCTAAAAAACCACAAGGTACATTTCCTCAGATTAAGTTCTTGTTCAGGTAAATGCAAGACCAATTCCAGGTTTTCCTTTTGGCCCTAAGCTAAACTCTGAGTGCCTTTTTCCTCTTCCATTAGTATTTCCACAGAAAGGCCCACCTTACACACCACCACTGTGCACTGAAAATGCAGCTCAAAATGTGAGCTGTCATTTTCTTGCCTCATATCTCTGCTGAGCATCTCACACACATCAGTACTTGGCTGATGTTTCAGCCTTAACATGCTGCCAGAGAGGAGGTCCTCACAAGGAGCTAACGTGAGAGGATTCAGCACAGAAACAGTCTAAGTGTTTTACACTCTGTCACTCCTCCTCACCACCAACAGAGGGTGGAGCCTGACCAGGCATCCAGCCTGAGAAATCCCAGTCTGTAAAGCAGTCATACTTCCAAACTTCAGCAGCAAGAGCAAGACATTGACCTGGCAATGTGGTTGCAGCAAAGAAAATTCTCAACAGATTCTTCCTGGTGGGGGTGGTGGAGTGCTGAGGCAGGAGCCCAGGCAAAACGAGGAATGAGGTTTTCTAACTGCAGCTGGACAAGGAAGGCCTTGCACAACCTCATCCAGGCTGGGAACGGTGAACCCCTGGGGTTGGACTAGAGACCTCCAGAGGTCCCATCCAGCTGAACTACCAGATGTTATCAATCAAAGATTGCATTCAACCTAGTACAGAAAAAAAACCCACCAACACATTAAATCATCATGAAGGTATTTTACATATCTTGGCCCTGTTACAGTGGGGATTCTGTAACACGATGTATCAAACAAGGAGGCCGTGGAAAAGAAATAGATATGGAACGATTCTTGGTAGATGTTTCAGAGATGTTTATTTCTCCAGCCGCATGGCCGGGCTCTGCCGAGGAACTGTCAGTGTCACAGGACCCCAGGGTCCTTGCCCGTGCAGGGGAACACAAACCAAACAATGGGAACGAGGCTGACCAGGGGTAGGGAAACCCCGTGTTTCCCGCCCCAGGGCCCCTCTCCCAGGGCTACATGGCGGGGGGAGGGACCCCGACATGGCCCCAATATTTATTTGTTTTTAATAGTGTCTAAAAAAAAAACATTCAAAGAGCAGAGCTTTACTATAGTAAATAGCTTGGAAGGGCACTACCATCTTAGGGGTTTTGACTGCTCTATCAGCTCTTTCCACAGTTCTTTATCCAGGGCTGGAAGTGATAGCTCAGTTTTTTCTCAAATCGTATCTACTGGATTTATCTAAACGTTTTCATGATAAACAGTATGCACTGTGCTGTTCCAAGCTATTTACAAGCCCCAGATCGCTCTTAACACATTCCTGCCTTCAGTCCTACCTCCAGTGAGTCGGCTTTCCGGGCTCATCAGGGATCCCCTTCTCCAGCTGATGGCAGAAGAGAGCCGAGCTCAGAAGAGACGAGCTCAGACATCTTCCGTTCCTCGTTGCAGAGCTTCAGCAGCTTCACAGCATCTTCTGCTGCCAAAGAACAGAATCAGATCAGAAATGAGAACATGAACTGTGCCTTCAAGCAAACGTTATCACTTTATACACACAGACACTCCCCCCCTCAAAATACCCTGCAGTGAAAAGAAGCAGATAATGAAGCTCAGATCTATAATAATGATTAATCTCCACACTTTCCACAGAGCCATCCTTGAAACTGATCTGTGCTTGGGTACTACAGGTACAAATCAGTCCTGAAATACCAGATCATCGTTTCCAAGGAACAGTCCCATACCAAAGTGCAGTCTTAGCAGGGCTGAGCCATTTTGGTGCTATGCAGTACCTTTCAACATCTGGCTCTACACAGACCTTCTCTTTATTATTCTGAATTCTTATTTTCACCGAATCACATCTGGGTAGGTTGGAAGGGACCACAGTGGATCATCTGCTCCAACCTCCCTGCTCAAGCAGGGCCATCCCAGAGTACATGGCACAGGATTGTGTCCAGATGGTTCTCCAGTGAGGGTGACTCCACATTTTCTCTGGGCATCCTGTTCCAGTGCTTGCTCACAGTAAAGAAATTCTTCCTCCTGTTCAGGTGGAACTTCTTGTGCATCAGTTTCTACTCGATGCCTTCTTGTTCCATTGCTTGGTACCACTGAGCAGAGCCTGGATCCATTCTCCTGACACCCTCCCTTCAGTTATTCGTAGACACTGATGAGGTTCCCTCTCAGCCATCTCTTCTCCAGACTGAACAGGCCCAGCTCCCTCAGTCTTTCCTCATAAGAGAGATACTCCAGTCCCCATATCACTTTTGTCACCTTGCTTCTCCAGCGGGTGTCAGGGTAGTTAAAGTCCCCCGCCAGACCCAGGGCCTGTGACTGTGAGGCTGCTTCAAGCTGCCTGTAGAAGGCCTTGTCCACTTTCTCCTGCTTGGGTGGCCTGTAGCAGACACCCACATCAGTGTCACCCTTACTAGTCTGCCCTTTAATCCTAACCCCTAAGCTCCTGACTTGCTTGTTGTCCACCCAAAGACAGAGCTCGGTACATTCCAAGTGTGTCTCTCACAGAGGGCAACTCCACCACCGTACCCCCCTGGTCTGTCTATCCTAATGTAGCCCTTCATGACAACACTGCAGTCATTCAAGCTATCCCACCACATCTCTGTAATTGCAATAAGATCAAAGCCCTTTGACTGCACACATCTCTAGTTCCTCCATTTTATTAGGAAAGAAAATGTGCTTCAGCTTTAGAAAGAACAAAGGATGAATAAGCGTGTGCCCTCTGAGGTCCATAGGAAATATTCCTATTGCACTAAACTGGTGGTGCCACAAACTAGTCAGGTTCTAAAAGCTCATTACTGTGAGTACAAAACCAGAAATGCCATACACAGGAGGACAATCCCACATGGTTCACAGGACAGCTCAGTAAAATACAACTTTACCCCTATTCCAGTGAACCCTGGCCCTGTACAAGCCATTACTCACATGACGACCCTGCAGCCCCACGTAGCTCCATCAACAATACCAGGTTACTTGTAAGCAGTATGCAGAGATGTTTTACAGGCACAAGGACAGTACAGCCCCCTCTCCCAAAGCCACACCAGGCGAGGTGTGGCACCTGAGTGCTGCATCCATCATGGCACCCACATGCAACAGAGAGCCAAGATCCAGGGGCACCAAGATGGGAGAGTTATGGGATGCTTGCACTCTTTCACAGCACCCAGTGTGGATCGGCTTTCTTATACAGACATGTACAAGCCAGCTGTGTGCCAATGGCCTCCTGTTTAGAAATAGTGTGGCCAGCAGGACTAGGGAAGTGATTCTTGCTCTGTACTCAGCACTGGTGAGGCCACACCTGAAATACTGTGTCCAGTTCCAGGCTCCTCATTTCAGGAAGGACATTGAGGTACCGGAGCAGATCCAAAGAAGAGCAATGGAGCTGGTGAAGGGTCTGGAGCACAAGTCTTATGAAGAGCTGCTGAGGGAGCTGAGGTTGTTCAGCCTGAAGAAAAGGAGGCTCAGGGGTTACCTTATCACTCTCTACAACTACCTAATAGGAGGTTGTAGCTAGGTGGGGATTACTCTATTCCAGGCAACCAGTGACATGATGAGAGGACATAGCCTTAAGCTGTACCAGGGGAGGTTTAGGTTGACATTAGGAAGAATTTCTTCACAGAAACGGTGATTAGACATTGGATTAGAACGCCCAGGGAGGTAGTGGAGTCACCGTCCCTGGAGATGTTTGAAGAAAGACTGGACGTGGCAGTCAGTGCCATGGTCTAGCTAACAATGTAGTGACAGATGACAGACCGGACTGAACGATGTCAGCGGTGCTTTCCCACCTAATCGATTCCGTGTGCTGACACACGTTCATACCCGGCGCGGCCCCCGCCCCGCCCCGGCTCCGCCCCGCCCCGCCCCGGCTCCGCCCCACCGGCACTGCGGCGCCGGTGCCGGTCATGGCGGCGGCAGCGCGCCTGTTCCGCGGGGCCGCCCGCGGTCCGCCCGCCCTCGCCTTTGCCCGGGCGCTGGGCTCCGCGCCGTCGGGGCCGGCGGGCCGGGGGGCGCGGCGGGCCGCGCTGGCGGCCGCGGGGACGCTGGGCGGGCTGGGGCTGGGGCTGGCGCTGGGGCTGTGGCGGCGGCAAGCCGCGCTGGCGGCGGCCCGGGAGGACGAGGAGGAGAAGGAGCTGCGGCAGCGGTTCATGGCGCCGCCGGTGAGCGGGCTGCGGGAGCTGCGGCGGCGGCGGCGGGAGCTGCGGAGCCGCATGGAGCTGCTCATCATGGAGACGCAGGCGGAGGTGTGTCGCGCCCTGACCGCCTTGGACCCCGGCGCCTCCTTCGCCGTTGACAGCTGGGAAAGGAAGGAAGGTACGGGGGAGCCGCGGGGGAGACCGCGGACACCGGCACCCCGGGCTCGGTCACCCTTCGGTGACCCTGACCTGGAGCCTGGCGTTGGCAGGCGGAGGCGGCATCAGCTGCGTGCTGCAGGATGGCGAGGTCTTCGAGAAGGCGGGTGTGAACGTGTCCGTCGTGTCCGGGCTCCTGTCCGAGGAGGCAGCGCGGCAGATGCGGAGCAGGGGGAAATCCTTGAAGGCCAAGGACGGTAAGGAGTCCAGGGGGCAGTTGGGATAGGGAACCGGAACGTGTTCACCTGAGTATTCCCATGCAGGTACTCTGAAAAGCAACCTGGCATTTGAGCAGAACATGAGGAAGGCCAGACTGATTAAAGCTCAAAGGTTTTCATTTGTATCAGTGATTTCTAATCAGTAAGCCTGACAGGTGGACTGTCATATCCCTAAAAAGCCAGGTTCCGGAGTACTTCTCCCTCTGTCTTGCTGCTATAAGGAGTGTATTGTAGGCACCGGTGGTTTCTCAATAATGACGCTGTAGCTCAACAGTGAAACAGTGCAGGAATAATGTACCAAAGAGGTGGAGAAGACCAATACCACCTGAAGGCTAAAGAGGACTCAATGCACGTTGGTGTAGCAAAGGGTAACTGTGAGGACTGGGGGTGGCAGAAAGCCTTAGCAGTGCCTTATGTTTTAAGTAGTCTTCATTTAGTGGGTTCTCCAAAGTATTGTCACATTTTAGAACAGATACCAAAGAAGGAGTTTAATTAAGTGCACAGAAGTGTATGGATGAGAAGTAAATTGCCCACTGATTAATAATTATGGCAACCCAACATGAGACATTTTCCTGTTGTGGTTTGGAGCCTAAGGGAAAATAGTGATGTTCCTTAACTGGTAACAAGTGAAGTTTATTGAAAAACTGAAGGGCTTTCTCTGTGCATCTTTTTATCTAGGGAAGCTGCCTTTTTGCGCCATGGGTGTGAGCTCTGTTATCCATCCAAAGAACCCTCATGTTCCAACCATGCACTTCAACTACAGATACTTTGAAATTGAAGAAGCAGATGGTAAGGATTATAATCCAGTGAGGAATGTATGAAATGTGTGACTCTGCACAAAAGAAGTGAATGCATGGCTGGGGTAAGAGATCGAGAACCAGTGCAGGTTTGCTCCCAGCTGCGCCAAGAGTCACCAGCCCATCTTGTGAAACTGCCATCCTGTAGTCAGGATCAGTGGTCCAAAATGGTTTTCACTCCTTTGAAGTTTGTTTCGTCTTTACCTGAAGTCGCTTATCATCATGCTACCTTATAGTCAAATCTTTCACTGTTGAAGTTTAGGGACACCACTGAAAAATGATTTTGTTTTGTATTGTAAAAGTAGTTGTTAGTTCTTGATGAACCACTAGCAACATGTTGCTGTTCTGAAGTTTGAAAGAAAAATGTTGCTGTTTACTTCTGCTATAGGAACTAAACAGTGGTGGTTTGGTGGTGGAACTGACCTCACTCCAACTTACCTGAATGAAGAGGATGCCGTTCATTTCCACAAGACTTTGAAAGAAGCCTGTGACAAGCATGATCCAAAGCTGTATCCCAAGTACAAGAAATGGTATGTGGGGGGAGATGTGCTTGGGGGGAGCAGAAAGCAGCACTGGATGTTGGCAGTTAAATGTATGCTAGGAACTGTAGGTTCTGCTGCCTTTTGAAAAGTATCAGAAAGCCCCTAATGAAAATCAGAAGTGTACTGGGCCAAAATGTTGTCTGAAGAAGTACCTTATTTACAGAATCCTGGATTTTTCAAATCAGATGGCTGACAACTAGGATCGTAAGTCTATAGCCCAAAGAAAAACCAAGCTGACTCTTCAAGATTTTGTTGCAGTATGCAGCTTAAAATTCCTTTTAGTCCCTTGTGTTAAACTAGGACAAGACTTCTGCCTCCTGCACTTGCACAAATTCTGTTTACAGTGACCTCATGGTAAATGTGCATGATTCAGTATGAGCTCTTGGCCCATCAGTGCAGTTCTGAAAAATCCCACTTTTGTTTTTCTGCCTTCAGTCTGGCCTTCACAGACTTTTTTTTTTCTTTTTTTTTTTCCTAGTTTCCAGTAAGTAAAGGACCATGTCCTTAATGTAGAATCTTCATCATTTGATGAAGCTGTGTTTTTTTTCCCTGGTGACACATTCACTGGGAATTCAACAGCTTCTTTTCTAAGATGCAAACTTTGAATGTTCTTTTTGAGCTGAGAGATACAAGTGATGGGATCCTCCACTATTAAGTGGGAACTTGCTGCTCTGTGTGTGATAATCCTATCTGCCACAAGCTGTGCATGCAGGAAGGTGGGGGTACCCTTTTGTAAGCTACTAGCTCTTGTCTGAGGACAGGAGATAAAGTGGGTGTTATAGTTTGGGTGGCAACCACTTAGTAGAGAGACACATCTTAGAGCCTTGAGATTACAGTCTTGTTCTCTGAGGATTTTTTGCATGGTAGTTTAGAGAATCTGCCTTAATGGTCAGGTTCTTTGCAGTCTAAGTTGGCTAGCAATGCCAGCTGCAGGGAGTAGGAGACTTTTTCCCACTTTTCTAAAAGATAAAAGTTATTACATTTACCACATTGTCTACCTGATCTAGGTTTAAGATTTTTGTCAGGCTTATTCTCTTTTAATGTTTCTGACTCAGCATTTTTTCCTAACTCTTCCTGCTATCACAACATAAAAACCACTGATCATCCCAGTGAATAAAAAAATAGCATAGGTTATCTGTTCCATCTCCATGTCTCCTTTGTTACAGCCATGCCATATATAATGCTTGAGAATGATTGTGGATATATGGAAAAGTGGTCCTGTATGGAAAACTAGTCCTAAAGGAAAGCAAGGTTTTCTTGATGTTGATGGTTTCTGCTTCCTATTTCCCTTTGCTTTCTCCTCCATGTGAAGACTTGCATGCCCAAGCAAGGAATTATAAGCAAGATAGGGTTAAGTCGGTTAAGTTAGGTGATTTCACAACTAAATATTCCCCATAAATACAAAAGAGATTAATTGCTTTCCTATAGTAGGATAAGCTGCCCTTACTCATATACTTACTTTACTTACTTACATATACTTACTCATACCCTTACTTTATAAACTTAAACATGAGTCATGAAAAGCCACTGCTATAATGACTCCATCTTCCAAGTTTTAACTGTTAAAAAGCCTTTTTTCAAGAAAGGGTACTGTGACAGTTGCTTTCTTATCTGGTCTTGGCACCTTAGATTACTTTTGTTTTGATGAAGAAAATTCTTTTACTTGAGTGGCAAAGAGAATAAAGTGATTCTTTTTCAAGTTTGAGTTCATATGAAAGCTGTCCAAATAATTTGGGAAGTACCTATAATGCTGGGAATTAAATCTATCAAGAGCCCTTAGTTTTGAAAGTTTTGAAATCAGATGTCCCTGTTCTGAGTAGGTAGAGGATGTGGACTGGATTGATCCACATGGACGCATGCATCTGCCATGGTGTTCAGCAGCTGTGTGGTGATGTGTAGCTTCACAGAGACCATTTAATCAGAGCTTTTACTGCAAGTGACACGGGAGTGCTTTCCAGGTGGTGCTGCACCATCCTGGTTCTCCGAGGTCAGTGAAGCAGTGGGGCACCCAGCCCTGCAGGAACTGATTTGTGGTCGGTATTTCACATGCAGCTGTTTGGAGTTCTCTTCTTTCTTTGAATGCTGTGGACCATATTAGTAATCATCTGATGCTGCTTCTAGGTGTGATGACTACTTCTATATCAAGCACCGTGGTGAGCGAAGAGGGATTGGAGGCATATTCTTTGACGATATGGACTCTCCCTCCAAGGAGGAAGTATTCCAGTTTGTAAAGAGTTGTGCCAAAGCTGTTGTGCCTTGTTACATTCCCATTGTGAAAAAGCACTGCCATGACTCCTTCACACCAGAGGAAAAGCTATGGCAACAGCTTCGGAGAGGACGGTGAGTACTGAAGGAACAAAAGTATCCATAGGAGGTGGACTGTGCTGGCAAGAAAAAAATTTGAGCTAGTTCTTAATGGTTACAGGTTTATGTCCTGTTGTATGGCCAAAAAAGCTCACCAAGAGTTTCAGTATTTTTGTACATAGAACTAATTCTGAAATCCAACGCTAGATTGCTGAAGAGGGTGCAAAGAAGGCATTTCCCACTCTCCCATGTTGCAACACAAACAACCCAAACAAAACGCCACAGTTTCTTTCCAACTCTGTCAAAAATCAAGAGAAGCTTCTGCTGTGTAACAGGCGAAGGGGTTTGGGTGTGCTTGGTGTCCTGAATCCTGCCCTCTCCTGCAGCCCAGAGATACTGGATATAGGGCTGCCCTGTCACATGAGGAGCTAAGGGTGAGGGAATGGTACTTCCTATTCAGTAATAAAGCAACACCCCACAAAGTCAGGAAATGACTGTACTTGAGTACTTTCAGCTCCTTACGTACATATTTATTCCATCTGATCTTGGCACTGAAATTCCTGTAAAGGAATTAAGGATTCCTGTGAACGAATACAGAGGATTGGATTTTTTTATTATCTGGCATGGTCCAAGGTTACTGTAAAAGACTTTGGAGGATGCTGGTTAATGTGACCAACTGTTAATGCTGCAAAAGCTTAAGTACATTGGTCAGTACAGTTGTACTCTGTTCTCCACGTCCTGTGATTGTGGGAGCATATGGAGAAATGAGATTACATGTGCTTTGTGCTTAACTAGAGTCTTTAGTTTCTGCCTGTATTGCAGAGAAATCTGTGAGACTGGCATGGAAAAGTGTAAGCACTCAAGTTCAGATCACTGGCCTGCAGCCATTGGTCAGATAAGCAAGCGTCCTTGATTTGGTGGGACTGTTCCTAGGACCACTGGGCTTTCAGGATCCAGTCTGTTGATGGGATTTAGCAAACAGCAAAGTTTAAAAGGGGGAGGAGCTTTTCTAAGTTGCAGCCAGGACCAGCTCTTGAGGCCTGCCTATTTCCCTGGGTCTGTTCACAGGTTATTGGGCTATGTAAAGCTTTCCATTTCTGCAAATGGATAAGAGCTTTTCCCTTCCTGTATCTTTAAGTGCAAACACCTCTGTACTGGCTATTAAGATAATCCCTGATGAATTGTCACAGTTCTGTTCCTATGCTGGGAACAGAAAATGGTGTATTTCATCACTTACAGGTCCCAGCCAGCACTCTGAAGCTATCTGACTTCTGCTGCTTTCCAGATCTCCCCAAGAAACAGAAAATACTTTCCTGACCTTGCTGTTTATGTGTCCTTCAGCACGGAGGACTGCACAGTAGAATTTTTCCTCTGGTTATTTTCAGTACCTTTAAGGCCCTTCTTTATGTCTGACACCCCCACAAAGAAGAGAATAACCAAGGTAAATGTGGTGTCAACCTTGCCAGCAGGGCTGAGGCCTGGGAAAAGTACAGTACAGCATAGGAGCCTGCAGAATGCTCTCCTTTGAACAGTTTGCCTGCTCCAGTCTCTTAGCTGAGGTCACTTCTTCCTGAGCTCTGTGGATTGACAAGGTCATATCTGCACTCCTATGCAGAGGATGCTAAAGAACAGTTGACCCCAACACAGCAGAAAGACAGACTGATTTTTTTTTTTGAGGTCTGCCAGTTGAAGAAAACACTACCAACTTCTGCTAATTAGCTTGGTTTTTTTCTGTTGCATCTCTTCATTCCCATAGGTATGTAGAGTTCAACTTGGTTTATGACAGAGGTACAAAGTTTGGCCTCCTGACACCAGGATCAAGAATCGAAAGCATTCTTATGTCTTTGCCACTGACTGCAAGGTAAGGGTGTAGTTATGTGGGGTTGCAGTAGGCACTGTTCTTAGTAAATTACTTCATAGCATTAAATCAAAGGTCTCTCCTGGTGTCCAGTCTCTTAACAGTGGCAAGTTCATGCCTGATACAAGAACTGGACATGTAAAGTTCTCTATTCTGCAAATGCAGATGCTTCTCTGGTCTGCTGCACTCACCTAGTTGCCAGTAGTGTGGCATAGAGATTTTCTGGCCAAAAAACCTATGGTTTTTGTGCTTAGTTCCTCTTGATAGATTTCTTCTCCTCGCTTCATGGGTTTTTGTTTAGTAGCTCTTAGAAACCATGAGAGTTTCTGGCAGTCCTGATAAATGTGTGGCAAGGGGGTCCACAGTTTAACTCTGTGTTGTGTGAAAAAGTGCTTTTTGTTTTCTACTTGAACCTGATGACTTCATCTGACTTTTCACTGAGTAACATGATTTTCTTCCTGTTCATTTTCTCCATAACAGTTTTTATTTTACAGGCTTCTGGGGTTTTTTCATTGTCTATTTTCCAGGCTGACAAGTCCTGCTCTGTTTTTTTTTTTTTTGTGCAGTTGTTGTTTCATACTTGGGCCACTTTCTCTAGGCTTAAGTTTTCTGTGCCCTTTCTGAACTGGGGATAAGGAATAGACAATGTAAGCTGCATATTTGTATCCAAGATGCAGATGTGCCGCTGACTTATACAGTGGCATAATGATTTAATTCATTTTTCTTTCATAATCCTAATATTCTGTTTGCTGGTTTTGACTGCTGTTCAGCATTGAGCTGGCTTTTTCATACAACTGTTAAAATGGTCTTTCCTGGGCAATAAAATCTAACTCAATCTGTGTGCACATTTTTTCTGTGTCCATCACTTCCCATCAATCAACAGTGAATTTCACCTGCCATTTTACTGCTCAGTTGCTTGGCTCAATACTGTTTTTAACTGCCCTTTTAGGTTTTAACCCATCTTGCTTACTCTTGCAACACCAGCAAACTCTGTCATTTATTGTTTATTCCCACTTTCAGGTTGCTTTTGGGTATGCTGAGTAGTACAGACCCTACCATGAATTCCATAAAGTTCACTAGTGACCTCCCTCTGCTAGGAAAACTGTCTGCTACCCCGTAACCATGAAGGCAGTGCTGTTCTCACCATATACGTTCATCCCACTGACAACACCAGATGTGTCCCTGACGTGGTGGTGTAGCATGCTCCTGTGTTTTGATTTCATTTCTGGGCTTGTCTGGGTTTGCTCTTTTTTATCAATGTAACTAGCTCACTTCACAGCATATGGGTCATTCCTAGGGGAAAAATGGAAAAAGAATGTACCCATCTCTCAGTGACTGCTGACACTTTCCTTTCTCTGTTGTGCCTCTTTCAATTGCCTTTTCAATGAAAAAAAGGGATCTTTCATCACCTTTAAAACCAAGATTCAACAAAGACTTGTAGAGCTTCTAGTTCAGATTCTGGGAAAAGGTCTTGTGTCCTCACTGTCAGAATTCTGTGGGTTCCTTTTCTTATTCATCTTCCTTGTGATACTACTGTGTCACAAGAGACTGCTAAAAGATTTTGCAAATAAACCTGCATTCTTTGTGGGGAACAGGGCACTGCTCTTTCCTTTTTCCTTGTCCTTCCAGCCTTTTCAGAAGTTGGTAAAAGATGAAGCTAATGTTGCTCCCCTCTCCTCCGGTGGCGCTGTTATTTGTGTTTACTGAACAAATGAACTTGTGATTTGTAACCATATCTGTTATCTGAGCCAAGATATCAACTTGTGTACATAGCTTTGCATCCTTAGAAAAGGCAACTCCAGTCCAAACAGAGCCTGGTGCAGAAGAAGGGGCTGCCAGCTGGACTGAGTGAGTTTCCCCTCTCCTTGCAGGTGGGAGTACATGCACACCCCACCGGAGAGCTCCAAAGAAGCAGAAATCCTGGAGGTTCTGCGAAATCCCAAAGACTGGGTGCACTGACACGGATCATGAAGAAGATGGATTGCTTGCACTGAGCCATTCTGAGAGTACAGGAATGCCTGCAAACCAGCCCATTCAAACTGCTGTTCTGTGGTGTTTCAGTGCGTCTATTTATACTCTTACCTCGTGCCTTAATTATGTGGTAGACTTGTTAGAACTTGCAAATGTGTGAACTCATTCTTTTAGATTGATGGGCTAATGTTGTCACCCCCTGTTGCTGCTGCCTTGTGAAGGACTGGTGAAGGCCTCACAGGGCTACTACTCTGCATGCTTTAGAACTTCTTCAGCTGATTGGTTGACTGCAAAATTGCAAACTACTGTGATGTGTTCAGGGAAATGAAACCATTATCTGTGCCTAAATAGCACTGCTTACCCTTATAAAACGTTGGGATGCTTAAAAATGTTTTTTAAAAGAATAAAGGGAATATTTGATATGATTTAAACCCTAATCTGTCCTTTTGGGAAGCTGTGGAAAAGGTGGTACTTAATCACATGTATTTTGGTGTTGTCCTATTAATTGTAGAGGGAGGAAATGGTTTAAGATGTGCAGCATGACTTGGCTGATCAGTATCTGGGAGAATGTGGGTTGAGGTCCCACTCTTACCGCATGAGAACAGAAAGGTGGCTGTCTGTTTGAGGAGAAAATCAGCATTGAGCATCTGTGCTGCAATCGTGACAGCAGAACAGAGCTGCTCCAGCCAGCTCCATTGCCAAAGAAGTCAGTGGTGGATCAGGACGCTGCTGGGCGTCCTGACCTAAGGCATCCACCTATCCCTTCACGCTGCTCCCAGCTTTGGACTGATTGTCGTGTCTCCCAGCACGAACTTCGCTGAGGATGAGGACCCGATAGGGAAAAACAAGTGGGCGGCGGGTTCCATCTCCCCGTCTCGAGAGAAAAAAAAGCACCAACTCCGCCTCCCCGTCGGGGAATCGAACCCCGGTCTCCCGCGTGACAGGCGGGGATACTAACCACTATACTAACGAGGAGTGGGATGAATGACTCGTGTCTCGCCGCCGCCACGTGGTAGCACCTCACCTGCCGCGGGTTCCCGGCGTGCGGGTGGCGGCTGGCCTGGCCCTGTGCCCGGGCAGGACGAGGAGACGCGCCGGCCCAGCTCGCTCTCGCTGTCCGCCCATGACGGCCTACGTCAAGCTTCCTGCTGCGGGGTACCGCGTTCCTTTCCGTGTTACCACTCCGCCCCTATAACAAAATAAAGTGATATTCTGCTAAATCAGCGATCTCCTCGCCTCCAAGGGGAAAAAAAACCCACCGACCCGGCCCGTACGGGGATCGAACCCGCGACCTTGGCGTTATTAGCACCACGCTCTAACCAACTGAGCTAACCGGCCAACTCACGCACGCCCTTCCAAGTACAAGCAGCTGAGGCAGTTCCAGGACCCGAGGGCAAATCTGCAGCAATACCGCGATGGCTCTTCCTAGACACTGCCTCGGCTGGTTTCACGCAGCCGTGGCAGAGCAGCAAGGGCACTAACCGGGATAACAAGCACTCCTAAAATATTGAGACTCTCAAACCTTTCGTTTTTCTCTTCCTGCTCCCTCCTCCGGTGTGCGGGCAGCAGTTACCGACGGCGCGGAGCGGTTCGGCAGGGCTGCACCGTGCACACGGACGCGGACCTCCCGGCGGGGCACCAGCCCCGCCGAAACGCTCCGCCACGCTTCGGAGGAATCGTTCTCGACGCTTCCCTCTCTCCCTTCTTCCGGCCACGCAGCGGACGGGGTGTGGCGGGAGGTATAAAAGGCATTGCCGCCTCCCCGTCGGGGAATCGAACCCCGGTCTCCCGCGTGACAGGCGGGGATACTCACCACTATACTAACGAGGAGCGAGGCGAGAGCGCCGCCCCCCACGGCGACCCCCAAGAGCCACCTGTGGGACCCCCGCCTGCCCCTAGTGCTGCTGCTGCTCCCGGCGCTGGGACACAGGAAAGGGAACCCTTCCCCTGGTGATAGGTCATTTGGATCATTTGTGAAATCAAGGCGTTGATTAAAAAATGCAGAAAATATTCCAGAATTGAATACTTCTGAGTCAGTGAAAAAGTTGTAGAGGAAGAGGACATCATGAAATTCCCAGCCCTTCCCTTCACAAGCCGTCAGTATGAGTGCTAAGTTGAGCTCCTCTCCTTTGTTGTTTCATTTGCCACTAACACGACCTATCATCAAATACATCAACAGAAAACATACCAGGAAGCCAAAAATAAGGTAATATCTGCATAGAGGAGCATATATAACTGTATCATGACAATACAAGAGCTTCCTCAAACCCGGGCAACATTTACCGCAGACATTCCCAGACGCCGCAGAATGCTGCCGCTAAAGCAATGACCGATACAGAGTGTGAGGAGACAGTCACAGATCACGTGTAAGAAAATACGGAGTTAGGAAGGAAAAAGACAGGAGACATCTGATTGTAAAAGAGCAGAAAAACTCACATGGGCATGAAGAAGAAAGGAGAAGAAAGCCCCACAATAAAGAATTCTAAACAGAAAAAGCATCATTTACCAGTGACATGTTGAGCCTTAAAAAAAAGCGGGCTGTTCACAGAAAATAATTATTTGATTAGCTGCAGAACTGGAAGAATCTGCAAAAAGACATATACCTAAAAAAGCAACCCTGACACGGTCTAAATTCAACAGGGGCTGTTTTCCTTTCCATAGGCAGCACCCTTCAATCACTAATACTGTGGGACGCCAAGACTGGAGGTATTCCTTCATCAAAGAGACCACAGTCCTCAGGAAGTCGATCGAAAGATTCCAGGAAACAGGACTGAAGCAACACAATCACTCCAGAGGGGAAATGAAACGTGCCTGTTTTAAGCGGAATAGGGATTTTAAACTCTGTCTCATGCTTTCTCAAAAACACACTTCTAATGGATTTTGTTAGAATTTTAAAGTCAAGAAACGTCACGACAAAGACAACAGTCAGAGCAGAGAGAGACTGTAAAGTCACTTTGTGTTTCTGCTGTTTTGAGTAGACCTCATCTCACTGTAAAATAATTTCAGAGCCACTGGGATAAGACCTTTTCCAGAGCAGGAGATTGCTCGGTAAAGAAAGAACAACAGTGAATTTGTGTTACAGGAGCCAGAAGCTATGATGCAACTGCAATGAAACGCAGTGTCTTTCTGCAAGGCAAGGGCTTGCAGCCCTAACTCGGTATTATTACCAACCCTGATACTTTTTTGGGGTTTTTTTAAGGTTATCTCTAATTTATTGATCACTCAGTCCTTTAAAATACCATTTTGTAAGAAAATTATTGAATACTATTTCACTATTTTAAAAATGCAAGAAGCACAGTTGGTTTTGCTCCTATAATATATAGCTATTGTGTCATTACAGTTCAAAATACATTTCCAAATACATTTCCCAGTCTTTCAGGATAAGAAGGATGCCTAGGGAGAGATTTATCTTATTTTTTCTTTCTGGAGTAAGAAATAAGTAATTGTTTTCTCAACTGTTGCATCAGGAATGTACAAGTGAAAGGTGGTGAATTTTTGATGACAGATGTTTCTTTAAATGCAGTATTTACAACTAAATGTTTGAAACACGTGTTTCCTTTTGCCTTCCCCAATGAGTCAAATTTAATACCTTTAACATCTTTCCTTGCCCAGGAAAAACAACTGAGAGGAAAGTTAATGTCTTTACAAACAATTCGATGGGTGAAGGTATGGGTGTTAATGTCTTTGAAATTGGCCTTAATGTCGCTACTAACTTTGGGCAGCAGGTTTGTTGCAGAGCCCACACAGCTTGGCTCCTGAAACCCACAAGGGTCTGCACAAGCCTGAGTTTCTGAGCTTTGGGGTAAAACAGTAGGTTCGAGGGGGGAATATGTGATAGGCGGTTCGGGAAGGCTGTACCTTCCTGGTACCTCAGACAATGGGGAAAGGAAGAGGGCAACATGCGGCCGGGAGTTTGGGATAAAAGGAGGCTGCGCCCTCCAAAACTTCGAGAGGGAAGATTTTGTGGGGTGGACTCTCTCTCTTTATTTGAATAAAGTTGCAGGACTCCTCTGTCTCCTTTTTGGACATAAACCTGTGGCGTTTGTGGATTTTCCTGACACAACTGTTCCAAGAAAACCAATATAACTTAACTTTGTAATATCACATAAGGAGAAGAACTTGTCCAGGAATGAGGAAAGGGTAAGATGACACTTTCTCTGTCTCAGTTATGGTACATTGTGGGTAAGTGATCATGTCCATATAAATAATTTTTGAACTTCAGTTTAGCCAAGAACTCTTCTACCATATAATGGTTTTAATTAACTTTCTAATTAATTGTTTTTAATTAATCCGAAGCAGTCTACTAGTCATAAACAGTATGATTTTCCACTTTAACCAGAAAGTAGCGAAGTTTTTTTTTTTTACAGACTCCTATCGTTAGAACAGGTTGGAAAAATCACTGACACTTTTAAGTTTTGCTAAACGAACCCTGATGAGCTTCAGTGAAGAAAGCCTGGGGGAGAGAGGTATTGCTGAAAACTGGACACCCGGAATGGAGAATTTATAGCCTCCAAGGACATGTTGCAGAAACCAGAAGATAAAGAAGAAACTAACAAAGACAATTCAGCCTTTGTGCTAGAAACTCCTTATCAGGGAAAAACGTAATAAAAAGACTGAAAAGGTGCATCATGAGAAATCAATAACCAACAGGATATAGAACACTGATTAATGAAGAGAATGATACAGTTTATAACCAATGGACATTCATTTCTTCGTTTTATAAAAATGTATAAATAAGTGAAAAGTTTTTAAAGTGGCCCTGCATCTAGGCAGAGCTATCCCCACGCACCCCAGTGCTGTCAATAAAGCAATGCCTACTTTCTAAAACTAAAAAATAGTGCTTGATTTATCCCGACGTTTTCGGCAACAGGTGGAGCAAAACGACACACGTACATGCGAGAAACTGGTTACGAACGTGTCCTAAAAACGCCAGCTCCTAATGACACCTTTCTAGAGGTTCCTGATTTCCCTCCCCCCCCGACTCTGTAACGCTACAGGAAATTTATTTTAAATTATTCCTCCCCTCCTTCCCCCTCCGTTTTTGTTACTTTATGGGAAATCGATTACACAGTGCTGCCTTTTTAGCAAGAAAAACGCCACTAACTCCCCTTGGGAGACTACATGGAAGTTCTGAACGTAAACCACCCAGCAAACCACGCCTCTCGTGGATTACCAGATGGCAGACAACAGGTCGATGGATTTGGGGGCCAGGGGGTGGGTTTCCCTCTTAGCCACACCCTTCAAATCCGCTCCGTGAGGCGGGACTCACCGCAAACCTCGTCTTCGAGCTCAGCGGAAGGCAAACGCAGGGGTCGCGGGCCGCAGGTAGCCATGAAACCTCGGTGGGGTCTCCCTTCGTGCCGGCTCGGGCACGGCAGCACGGGCGGCTCCCGGAGGGCGTTCGGGCCGCCGCAATTTCCCTCAGGCGGTTCCCGCCTTCGGGGCCGCCACCGGGCGAGAGGCTTGCAGCGCGCTCCTCGTTAGTATAGTGGTGAGTATCCCCGCCTGTCACGCGGGAGACCGGGGTTCGATTCCCCGACGGGGAGGCGGCGATGCCGTTTTGCCGCGCCGTCGCCGCTTTACTTTTCCCCGGTGAGGTTCCCATCGATCGCCTTCCTACCGGGAACACGGCTGCAGGAGTGCGCCGAAGAGAGCGAATGGCGTCCGCGGCGGTGGCGCCGGGCGTAGAGCGGCCGTGATCGTATAGTGGTCAGTACTCTGCGTTGTGGCCGCAGCAACCTCGGTTCGAATCCGAGTCACGGCAAGAACATTTTTTTCTGTTTTGTTTTTTTTTCCCTCTTCCTGCCGCCGTCGCTGCCTGCGAGCGCCTTAGCCGGGACGGCGCGAGACGACTCCGGTCCTCCCGGCCCCGGCTGCGGGGTGGTTGCGCCCGGGACCCGGCCTTGCGCGGGAGTTGTTTGAGACAGAGAACGCTATAACGGCAAGAAAAAAATAAACGCAAAAAACTCCTCCAAAAAAAAACACTACCAAAAAAAAAAAAAAAAAATCACCACCCAAAAAACAGCAACTGGCCCGTACGGGGATCGAACCCGCGACCTTGGCGTTATTAGCACCACGCTCTAACCAACTGAGCTAACCGGCCCGCCATGCACGCGCTCCCACGGGGTCCGTCGACAGCCTATCAGCTGCCTCGCCCCGTCCCCGCTCGCGGCGCCTCGGCCGCCGCTCTGGGGACCCGCGCGCATTTCCCGCCGCCCCTCGGCCTGGGCGGCGCCGAACTGGGAAAGCGCGAGGGGGAAACGGCTGGAAAAGGTGAGGGAGGCGGAGCCGCCGCCTAGGCGGGGAAATGCGGCATACCAAAATGTGCACATATCCGGTAGTCGTGGCCGAGTGGTTAAGGCGATGGACTAGAAATCCATTGGGATCCTCCCGCGCAGGTTCGAATCCTGCCGACTACGAGCAGATCCTTTTCCTCCTCCTGAGTATTCCCTCCCTCTCCAGTGTCCGAAGTCCGCTCACTGTCTGCCTGTTTTTTTTCTTTTTGACACAACAGAAATTGTCACCAGTAATAAATAAGGAAAATGAGGAAATTAGGAGCCACTCCCCGAGAGCGCCAGCTCGGAGCGGAGACCCTCCAGTAGGGAGGGGTTGCCCCCGGGAGGGCCCCCGCCTTTTTGGGCAGGGCGAGGCGGGGCTCCCCCCGGCCCACCCGGCGCCGTGGCTTAGCTGGTTAAAGCGCCTGTCTAGTAAACAGGAGATCCTGGGTTCGAATCCCAGCGGTGCCTGCGCTATTCCCGGCCTTCCCGTAGATCCATTTTGGAGGAGGCGCCGCTGGCCCTCCCGCCTCCGCTCAGCTCTTCTCGTACCCGCTGCCCGTATCGTGTCTGTCTGAGTAGCGGGAGCCGATCGTTTTCGTCATTTGCCCCGCAGAGGCTGAAGGGTCCCCATGGTTTCAGCTGCCGCCCCTTCGGAGGGCGTCTTCTGGCGCCGATGTGGTCTCGGCCCGTCGTCGTTTCGGACAGGAAATCGGGCTGTGCCCGCCCGCGGGGACCGCCCGTGACAGGTCAGCCTTGGGCAACACCTTTCATTCAGCCCCTCGCTTCCGCACGCCCGGCTGGACACCCTCCCCGCCCGAGGAACAGCCCCGGCTGATGAAATCGGAGCCCCAGCGGCAGCAGCAGCATTTGCGCGGCTCTGTAGGCGAGCGTGGTAAGGTGTGGGCGCCTGCAAAAGGGCGGGGCTATGTCCCCTTGTGCTGATCGGACCCAAGGAAGGCGGGGGAGAAGCCGCAGCAGCGGCCCCCAAAACCAGCGGGTAGAGCTTCAAAAGAGAAGTGGCCCGTACGGGGATCGAACCCGCGACCTTGGCGTTATTAGCACCACGCTCTAACCAACTGAGCTAACCGGCCGCTGTATGGCAAGGCCCTCGAGCCTTGCATATGTCTGACTTTGGCCAGGGCGGTGCTGACCACGATTCGCGCGGCCCACGCGGCGCCGGTCCGGTCCGAGCCGATCCGCGAGGCCTCGCCCGCGCCGAACGGCAGCGCAAACGCGTGGGCCCCGCTCATGGCCCCGGCACGCTTCCCTCCTCCACTCGCCCACCCACGGCGGCCCCTGCGCGCCCACCCGCGTTTGGCGGGCGCACGAGGTAAAACCACCGCACGGGGCGCAGGCGAAAAAGAAGAAAAAAGGTATGTCAGGAGTGGGATTCGAACCCACGCCTCCAGGGGAGACTGCGACCTGAACGCAGCGCCTTAGACCGCTCGGCCATCCTGACCGCTGAGCAAGCGTCCCGGCCGGCCCCATTCGGCTCCGCGGCAGCCCGGAGCGCCCTGGCTCTAGCCCGCGAACAGAAAGGAGAGTGGTACCGGGGCAGGACAGCGGCCCAGCTGCCCCTTACAGCCTCCAGGCACTGGGTAAACGCCCCCGACAGACGTGCCTGAAACACCGCTTAGCAGCAGGAACCGCTGTTCTGTCACAGCCTCAGCGACCGTAGGTCAAGGCTATTCTCAGCCCTCCACCAGAGACCCAAGAATTTTGTGTTGCAAAGACCTGCTTACACCTGGACTGACAGTATTTAGAGTTTTGCTCAGTTCTGCGGATAACTGTGCAAACTGAAGTAACACCACTTATTTATTATTCCTTTAAAATAATTTGACTTTGAATGCCATTCACAGCACACTGTAGCAGTAATTTTGCCAGTTAATGAGATGGCATCTAGAGGTAGATGCTAGACCTTCAGAATTTCCTCAAAACTAATACTCAGGAAAAAAACCCCACAACAATTAGGAACTCAGGTTCTGTTTCATAGAAATATAACAGAAATCTACTTCCCTGCTTCAGTATGGATTTTGAGCAGGTATAAAAATGGTTCTTCACTTAAACAGAAAAAGTCCTCAAGAACAAAGGAGAAAGTGAAGTATTCTTTTAAGTCCTTCCTTACTTTTGTTACTTAAAATTCTAAAGTTTATATAGTTTTCTTATAGCATCGTGCTCAATTTTTTTTCTTCCTTCATGCCCATCCAACCTCACCACTCAACCTCTGAACTTTCCCGCCTCATGTCTGTCTCCCTTGCTCTTGTTTCACTTATGCCAGTGCATCTCCTGTCCTGAAAAGGAAAGTCTTCTAACTAGAAGGCATTCATACAAACAAGAAACAAGCACACTTTTGTTGCAAAACAATAAGCTTAACTTATAACTGTATTAATCTTTGGATACACGATCAAACATCAGTATTGAAACAAATTCTGGAAGTTGATAACTTTCCAGAACAGTTATAAAAATGTAGTTGTTTGTTCAAAATAAGTGACCACCTCAAAACAGAAGTCTTATGTTGAAGGCTGCACAGTTACTTGTAGGTATAAATTACTTTCTGTTGGGTATTGCAAAAGATAATTAGATGCCAAAGAGAATTTTGAGGTCAGCCAGAGTGAGCTTCGTGAAGGTCTCTCCTTTGCCTGACAGAACCTGCTGGGCAAGACCTTTCTTCCTCTTCTGGAGTTGCAGGATCTTTTCTTCTACTGTTCCTTCACAGACAAACCTAAAAAGAAAAAATTAAAATCAAAAGACAAAAAGCCCCACCATCTCAAGTGCGACGAAAAAGTGTCAGTGTTATAAAAACACTTCCCCAGTAAATTCTGAAAGATTCATCTTACTTAGAAATTAATAATTAGCAAATTATGTGACTGACAAAACACACCTCTGAACAGAAACCAGCTGTCCTCATATCCAACTATGACAACATTTCAAATTTAAGTCTGATGCACTTCAGGACTCAAATCTGGTCATCTAAAGTAACAGTAATTCTGTGACAAAATCCTGTAAAGAATGATTGCTTGTTAACTGATGGGCACTTATTATACCAAAAACACTGTACCCAAAATAGCATTTTAGATTCCAGTCTTTGAATTTGCATTTATAGTAACTAAGTTAAATCTTTTAGTACTTAGTTACAGATGTTTTTTCTAAAAGTCAACTTTCCCACTTATTAGAACTCCACTCAATTAAGAGAGATGGTTTGGTGCCCAAACTGTTCTAAGGAATGAACAGGACATTGCCACTAATCCACAGGCTGAAAAACAAGAAACCCCTGCTAGCTGTCAGGACAGCAACATGCACACAAGTGCCACACAGAACACATGAGAACGTTTTTATCTCAGTGCCCAAAGCTCAATGCCACTGTCAGACCTTGTGTCTAGCTCTAAGTAGAGCAACCAAGGACTCGTCTCACTGACTCAAGCCAGACAGTATGTAAGGAGCAGCTCCTCATTCTAAGTAAAATGCTGACCTGTGTATCACAACATCCTTCTGCTGCCCCACACGGTAAATGCGGTCACATGCCTGGTCCTCCAGAGCAGGATTCCTGCAAGGTAAAAAGAAAAAAAAAATAGTTGCCTCATTTTCCTGCCTCCAGGGAATTCTGTTTTCTTCCTCTGTAGAACTAAAACTGCTCCCAGACTACCTTAGGTTTACCAGCTTGATGACCAGCATTCACCCTGACTGCATTTCCCTTTGCCCTAGGTAGAAGTATTCTACAACTCCACACAAAGCCAACTGCATGTCTGAGACCACCGGTCCATGTAGCCCCAAGTCTGGCCAACAGCTGGTACTCAGAGAAAGCTGAGTAGCTGGTGAGGAAAGAGAATGAAGCAGAAAGGCAAACCCCAGTGAAAGAGGCCATCACTCCAGAATATTTACAGAAGAAATGGGTCCATTTGACAAAATACTAGGAATACTTGTTGGTGACCAACTTCCATATTGTAGAAGCATCTCCTGAATGCTGCTACTCAGCAGCTGGTTTTGTATGAGGCTCATTAGGTTGCTTTTTAAGTTCTCATGAGTAATATTTAGTTGAAAAATTTTGAGACAACATAAATATCAGCAGCTGGCACACACTGTTTTCATATGTAAAACCCAAAGGTACTCTAGCTATGCCCAGTTACTGGCTATGCTCAACACAATCGATTTGTTTCAAGCCAAACTGCCTGTAGGCATTACTGCACCATATCCATTACTGCAAGAAATTAAGCCAGGGACTGCCAAGTCCCCAGTAGCCTTTTGTGATACAGAGCTGTGTACCTGTGCTTCTTTGCATTGCTGTTATGCTCTATTTTTTCTTGCCCCTACAGCACTGTATTTCATGGCACTGAGCACTGGACTGACAAATCAGTCTTGGTTGGAGACTGTAGTAAAAACACTTTTCCACAACTAACCATTTGCCCCTACTATAAGCTAAACACTTCCCTCCTAACCCAGTTGCATCAGACATCACAATACAAGCAATGAGAAAGCAACCAGCATGCCCTAAATATCCTCTCCAAGATGGAATTTGTATTTCTCTTTACCAGTGCATGTCAAGGAGAAAGAGATGGTTTCCTCCAGTCAAGTTCAGGCCAACGCCTCCAGCCAGCAACGAGACCAACATTACCTTCAAAGGCCAAAGGAGAGTTAAGGAACCAGTTTACAGTCATGAAGTCAGACATCACAGCTGCTCATAGCAGCACTAGGGACTGTCTCCCTGCCCTGACTGCATACCTGAGGCCCTTTGGGATTGTTATTGAACTCTTCTACCACATCCATCCTCTGTTTGGGATTGACAGAACCGTCCACTGTGGCATATTTCAGCCCCAGGCGCTGCAGGTGCACAGCCACAACTTTGAGCATGCTCGTCCACTGAGAGACAACCACGCTGGAGGAGAGAACAGGGAGTTCACAACCAGCTCTCTGTGTACTGGAACAGTTTGGTCATTGCAGTGTCTCACCCAAGGGGCTACAACAATTCAGGCACCCTTCCCCACTGCAAACTGGAGCCCCTTCCCAATTCAGAAAGAGAGGCACCTGTAGGTGCCGTGGTAGAACCTGCTGTGGAAGGCTAATACCCAATAAACCTCACATAAATTTAATTTAATCTGTAACTTTCACCTCTGTTTTTGGATTTTACATTTCCACCTCCCAACCACAAATCTGAGTCACATCACTGAGCTTTTTCTGCAAAATGTAAAAATCAACAGCAACACCAAATTTAGATTCCCCATAGCCTCTCACTCCCCAATTTCTTGGACTAAACAGTTTGTGAGGCAATAATTTGTTTAATAGTGTCTTGAAAGGGAACAAAAGCAATGTTGGTTCTCCCATTATGAAGGGAATGCCTTTTTGGAAAAGGCTGGAAAAAAGCTTTCTACAAGTCTTCTGATCAATGCATTCCTTTATCTCTAACAGGTTCAGTTTTAATCTCTGCTTTAGTCCTCCATTTTTTTTGGGTTGTGGGGTGGGCAAATATTTCTCATCACAACCAAATTATCCCCAATCCTGTTTCTGGAGAATAGTCTTCCTGGGCCTCAAGGCCTGAGATTTCTCACACATTCCCTTATGTTTACACTTACCTGTATCCTAAACTCCCTTCTTTTATCTTAGACTTTTTTTTTTCCTCAACACTTGTGTTCAACTACTGCAGTACTGTCACCATTTTATCATACCGTGAGTTTTGTATTAAATTATTTTATTTTAAACTATTTCTGCTGTTGTCAAGAAACAGTGTGCTTCTCTCCATCACTATGTCTAAAGAAAAGGACACACTTGCCAACCTTTTCTGTGGCTCTGAGTGACTCTGAATAGCTTTCAATTCGGCCAAGAGTTGAGCTATCTGCAGGAAAAAAAAATCCAAAACATTAGTCTGTTTGCTCTCATAATCCAGCTCATGCTTGCATGTTCTTAATTAAAGTAGAAAGTGATTAAAACAGCTTTTCAACTGGAATTTCTTTTGTGCTTAGAGTCTGAAGAGATTTTAATAGTCATTGTTAAGAATACTACCACAGAAAACAGGGTCAGGACATCAAATCATACAAGCCTGTCTTACAGATTCCAACCTTCCTATAAGAAGTTACTGCAACCTCTCCTCTTGTTGCCATCCCTTTTTCCTAGCTCTTCACAAACACCATGGTCTCACATGCAAGCTCTTCTGAACTTCTGTGAATCTGTTGTTTAAGATTTTCACTGACAGTTTTTCAGCAGTCACATTTTCACAACTTTATTAGAAGTACCCCATAACACCTGAGTAGTTGGAGCCTTCCCAGAAGGAGTTCAGCAGGCTATCAACCTACTCATCTGATTTCATCTAAATTGGACACATAGCCTGATCTGCAATTACCAAGGTGTGACAATTCATGAGCCACTTAAGAGGCAAAATGCTAAAATCCAAGCTTCTCAAGGAAGGTAAGAATGCCACAACCAGAATACCTTGGTGCTCTCCCTGGTGATATCAAAGATATCTGTTTGAAAAGCTGTGCCATTGAGGTAGACTGTTGATTTGGAATCAGAAGTCTGGAGCTCAGAGAGTGTCAAAGCACCAAGTTGTTCTTCAATGGAGAGTGCAAGGCCTTCACTGTTCAAATTAACTTGATCCAGAGCCTGTGGAAAGAAAGCAATATAATAAGGGATCACAGCCAAACCTGAGATCAAATTCAGTGCTGATCCAGCCAGCACCATACCTGCTGAGGACACCAGCTTTGAAGGATACTATGCAATATGAAGACAGAACAATTAAGAAACACTACTGGATCGGACAACAGTCCCTTTGGACCTTTATTCTGCCCCCAAAGGGGCAGTGTATGGAAAGCATGTGATCTTAGCCATTTCCTGTGGTCCAGTCTCCTCAGACCGCCCCCAGCATTTAACAACTGCAGGATTACAGATGTTAGAACATAAATTCCTGCCTGTTCCCCTAATAGCTGAACTTCTCCACAGCTGCTTTATGTGACAGAGCCAAGAACTCCTGAAAGATCAGTCTCCTTCAGGCAAGGCAACCTCAAAGCACTTAGAGAGCTCTCCAACACACAAGCCCTTGAAACAGGCTACACTTGTGCACTTTTCAAGGCTAGGTTAAGATTAAGACTTCCTTACCATTAAAATTCTAGTTCCCTTTTTATCTGAATAAAGGTATTTCTAGAGACACAGCTGCCCATGTAAGTCATGCTGGGGAACTCTTCGGTAAAAGGTAAGCCCATCTAAAACATCTTGGGCTTTAAAACACAGAGTCCTAAAATTGACTCTGTTCATATTCCCATAGCTAAGAGGAGCAGAGGTGTTACCAAGTCTGTTAACTTACATAAACACTTATAAAATCCCCACAAAACCCCTCACACCACTACAACATAATGCAATTACCACTTTCAGTAAGGAGAGATGGCAGCAGCACTGACGGAGCCTCAAGAGCATGGACAAGACATGGACAGTACTTGAGACCTGGGAGGCACTTTCTGAGCCTGCTGGAAATTCCTTTTGACTGACTCCAAACTCTTGTGCAACTGTCAAGGAAGGAAGACAAAACATCAAGAGCTCTTGGAGACATTTCCAAGCACTGTCCATCCACTTTCAGGAAGAGGTTCATGAAGAGGAGTCAAGAGTCAACAGGCAAGCAAATACCTGATTTAACATAGGAACCCATCTACCCCCACTTTAATCAAAAAAAGAAGAAAAAAACAGCAACAGGACAAGTCAGAGTATCATCTACCATACACTAATACTGACATCTATTCTCTGAGCAATTGGACCTTTATTTCAAAGGAAATTTTAGTCCCAGGAAGGTTAAGGTATTTTCCCAGAGCTAAAACAATGAGAACACACTTCTAGAATATTAAGATATGACTCTTTGTAACATCAGGGGAGCATTTTCCAAAGAAATTCTAAGTCCTGACCCCGGGTCTGTTCCCCCTTCTGAACTGTGCATTAAGAGCCACTTTTGCAAATGTTTTCCGGGGAGGGTGTGCTCAAACCTTTCTCGAAGGGGTTACCACCATCATACTCTCTGTCTTCATTTTTCTGCTCTTGTCTCTTTAGGTAGGATTGTAGTGTTGACCTGGAAAAACAAGACAAAGACACTGGGATTCACAGCAAGAAAAAAGGCAAGAGGGACCCGAGCTTAGCAAGCTGATGATGCATTAAGGTAAGGAAGGTTTCATTAATCATTCAGTCACAAAATGATCACAAAAAACCACTCCGTTTTGTTTAACTTGAGTATGATCAAAACCAAAGATGCATTTTGGAAATCACAAGAGGAAGCAAGTCTGCTTTTTGAGTATGAGAACACCTTTAAATGTATATTTAAAAGGAAGGAAAAGTCTTTACAGTGACACTGCTGAAAGAGCCTAGGAGAACACAAAGTGATGCTGGCTTGCATTACAGCTATCTGGAGAGGCCAGCATAATTTCTAATTGTACGAGAATCACAGAGCAAAGATGATAATTCTCTCCTTTACAAGTACTCACACATCATCATTTAAGAACTGCTTGTTGCAATTCCAAGTCTTTGGAGTCTTGAAATCAGTGAGATTAAGTGTAAGGCTAGAATACAAAGCTCATACAAGGCATAAATATATGGGAGAAAAGAAATTAATCAGTTTTGTCTAATACCAGAACAAGCAATGTATTTTCAAGCACACTAGACAGATCAATCAGAAGGGGAAAAAACTAACAGGAGTTTGTCCAAAAGCTCCTCTCATCTGAAGTGAATTTCTCTTCTGATTTCCCTATCAAAAAGAAACAAACCCAAAAAATACCATATCCCTACCCACATTCATACCTGGATCTTGCAAAGAGCACATTGTACACAGACTGCTCTTCTGCTGTAAGTTTTAACTGATGCAGCTGTGTGTTGCGCTGGGGCAGAGATACCTGAAGTGAAAATTCACAGGATCAGACGTAGTGCAAAAATCTTACAGACCATCACCAACACCAGCAATCCAAGATTTAACACAGTACTCTTAAGTCTCAGAAGACAGCTGTCTGTTCACTAAAGCCATGTGTATTAATGTAACTATGACACAACACAGACACTCACGGAACTCCAAGGAGCCTGGTTAACGCTCAAGATAAAACCTTTATTCCAACTCATCCAGTAACAGGAGGCAGGAGCTACTAAGTATGAACTGCTTGACAGCTACCACAGAGGGATTAATTTTTGTGTTGCTAAAGTAGCTTATTTCCCCACTCAAAATCAGACAGTACACCAAAACTAAACATTTTAAAGGCTTAAGACACACCTATGACCTAATACTCCGTTTAAGGGACTGTTTGTAAAAAGCAATGCAGAAAGCCAATGCTACAGCACACACCAGGTCTATTTGACATGTGGCAGCTTGGGTTCTCAGACATCTAAGCTAGTCCAGTGATCTAGACTAACTTTCCACTAAGCGGCCATCTACATGCAATTACTTGACATATTTTTGTCTGTATGTGATTTATGACTGAAAGGTTTCATTATTCTCCTTAATTCTGCTTTCTGGGTAAGCAACAAAAGCATCCCACAGGCATTTGCTCCTCTTGCTCAAGAGAGTGCAACAGACAGGAAACCCCACCCATTAACAAATTTATGCATGTAAATAACTGTCCGCTGCAAGGAAAACAATGGAATGATGGCAATAGTTGTCAAGGGTGAAGTTCTTACCAAGGGCTTGCCAGCTGAATCCAGCTGGTCCTTCCTTCTCTGCAATAACAGGCTCCTGGTTAAGAGGCTTAGCCTCTCTCCCCCCTTCCTTGTGTTGTTATCTACCTGGTACTTCCACACTTTGTACTCATCAAAAGGAGAGCAACGTAGAAACCTATGACAGGAAGGAAGGAGACTTCATACCAAGGGAAGAAGAGTTCTTCAGTTACTCTGGAGTGCCCAGACCCAAATTCCTTGCTATTCCTTGCTACCAAAACAAACCATTTCCAAATGCCCTAACTGCATCACCAAGGAGCAGCAAAACATTTCCAGTGTAATGGTGGTGATAACTTGTTTGCTCAGATGTCTTTCCATCACTAATACTATAAGCACCTCTTTCTGATTCATCATCTCCTCTTAGCCCGTAATGTTTCAAGCATCACCAGCAAACAAAGGACATCAAGCTGCAGGCACTTGCCAAAAAGCATATTCATCTGTCAAACTTCTTACTTGACAATTAATTTCAATTATCCAAAATTAATTTCAAATGCAAGTTCTCTCTGGTTCTCCAACACCATTTGTAGTCTTCCCCCCCCTCAGCAATGAGGAGCACCTGTTCATCATTGTTCAGAGAATCCAAAGTTTTCACCCTTTCGTTCAATGCCCTTGCAGCACAACACTCTGAGAAGGTCCTCCCAGGCTGCCCTGCTAACAACGGGGATTAACTCATAAAACCTCTGTTCATTAAAATTGGTTTTGTGCATACTCATCCTGAAGTCATAAGAGATACAAAGTAATTTGCCCTTTGTCCTCCATGGAGGTAGAAAAGCTACAAGCAACAGCAGACACATGGCCAGCCTTGTGCAATGCCTCAACCACAGCCTTTGCAATCCAGTACCAAGTGTTAATATAACTAATCTCACACCTATCTTAGAGACATCTCAAACTTAGAAACTACTTTAGCACTTCATCAGAGAAGAATTACTAGGACTGGATCCCTGTCCATGTGGTCACGTGCAACCAGCTCACCTCAGGAGAGAGTACATGTCCAGCAAGTTGTTCTGTATCGGCGTCCCAGTGACAGCCCATCTGGCACTAGCTCGCAGTTTGCACACGGCTATAGAGGTTTGAACCCTTGGGTTCTTAATATTGTGAGCTTCATCCAATATAATTCGAGCCCAAGCTACCCTGAGCAGAGGGGAACAGGGAGATGATCCACTCTGAAAGAAAAAGCAGACTATAACCTGGATCAAAACCTTGCTAGGCTCTCCAAGGAGCCACAAGCAAACACATTTTTCCAGCAAGGAGCCTTTTCCTGATGTTAGTCAGTAGCAATTTGTGCTCTTACAGTCTGTCTTGGTTTGAAAGACAGCCCCAACACTGTCATGTAAGAAATGGTCTCAAAAAATCATCTCTTTAAAGCTTCCATGTTTAAAGTTTATAAGCTGAAAACTGCAAAGTATTTGCCTGATCTTAATAACAATTTCTAGTATTTTGCTCATTTTCTTGCTTTTAACGTTTTATCATATAATGTTCTTACTACAAGAGGTGTTTCATATCAGTTACATTTTGCTATGCTGAGATGAAGGACCACATATAATTATTCTGATCTCTCAAAAATGTTATAGAAACCACCTCTAAGTTTCAGGAAATTCCAAGTCCTGTTTTCTGCAACAGCTTTATCTAGAGCTGTGCACAGAGGTAGGAGACAGCAATATCCACACCAGCATGGGACTTCATCTACACTGTGCAGTCATTTCAGTCAGCACTCAGCAATCACTTCATTATTTTCATAGCCCAGCCAGCGCACTGCTGTTTCTTCAAGGCAGCATCGAAGTTGCCTCAGTCTCAATTCAGACTGACCCAGAGCCTGAGCACAACAGGTTTCTGGCAGTTTGGAGGGACATTAGTGCTTCAAGCAACAAAGAACATCAAACAGGAGATTCTACTGCTCCTTCACCTCAAAAAGAGAACAAGATTCACCACTGCATTCTTAAAATTACTTTTTTAGACATTTCAACTGTATTCAATGTAGCATATTCTATAATTCTACAGAACAGATATATTGTGAATTTATCTATTCTTGCTGCACTTCACAACACTTTCTCTCATCACTTTGCTTTTATAAAAACAATCAACAGGGGCTTATGAAAAAAAAATCAAGCTGTTGCTCACTGTAGCACATATAAGGTGCTACTTGAAACAACAATGGTTTGCAACACCTCAGAATAAAACCTTAAGGCAATTCCCTATCGACATTATGGCTTCTCACCCCCACATCATGGTCCTGAGCAGGAATTCCCCCTCCTCTTTGCTTGTGGGAACTTCCTTGGAGAGAAGGCTGTAGGTTGTGACAACAACATCATATCCAGAAAGCCTGCGTAAAGGGAAAGCAGTAATCAGGAGCAAGAACACATAAGGAATTCATTTTGCAAGACAGACTAAATGCATGCTGAAGAATGCATTTAAGAACAACACAGCTCTATAGGAGCTGAAATGCTGACTTTTACAGAAAACTGAGCTTCATTGCAGTCGAACAGGAAAGTTGCATCGTCCCCGTTTTATGGATACTGGAAGTAGACACAGCAAGCTCAAGATGACAGTAAAAGCCCATTGTCCAGAATGCACGCCACATGGGATGCACCCTACTTAGAGCCTGACACCCAGGAATATTGCTTAGCATGGCCTGAAGAGGTCTAGAAAATATTCTGATCTATACATACAGCTGATAAAAAAATACAACTATAAAGCACAAGCATGGAAGAAACTGCCACTGACAATCTTCGCATGCAAGAGGTATTTTAGAGAATATACACCTTTTTTTTGCTATCAGAAGCAGCAAAAGCCTCCACCAGAACCACTGAGCGTGGGCACAGGCCAGTAAATGTTTTACTAAATACACCTTGACACCACACATCAGCCTGACTTTCTGGATCTTCCACATTTCAATACTTCACATTCTTCCATCATTTTACAGCCACTGAATTTCAACTTTGATAAACACAATCTCTTGCTAGCACTTTGCTTTTCTTAGTCATATTTATGGTTTAGCACTTACACCTCTGCATGCTTATCTCGATTTGGCCCGTGGTACAAATAGATCCTCAGTTTGCCAAAGGCCACACGTCTCTCAATCTCTTTCTTCCAGTGATGGATCAAGGATGCAGGACAAATGACTAAAGTGCAACTAGAAGGGATAACAGTGGACTCTAAAAGAAAATATTGCAGACAGGTTTCAATGTCTTCACATTAGATTAGAACAATGACAGAATTTTTGGAAATTCACAACTGAGAAGAGTGTCCAACCAGTTCCATGAGGATACAGTACGGACTGTGGACACAGAAGCAACACTCTTAAAAAGCACTAGCATCCCCAATGTCTGTGGACAAGATAAAAGTAATCATTGGGGGAGCGTTGGAAAGAAAAAAGATCAGTCACAGGGAGGTGAATAGTAAATATTTTAAGTCCTTATGAAAACCATGCATAGGTTTTAAAAGCTATGAAACCTTTTGCAAACTCAGCATATGTTGGCTTTAACTGTTTCAGGAAAACAGTAAAAAAAAAAAAAATCCCCAAATAATATAAAGTAATGAGTTGGAAAATCCTACACATCCAATGGAAGACAAAAATGACCCTGATCAAGAGAAAGGCCATGCAAGGAAGCACAGTAAAATTTAGCCAAATGAAAGTTTCCTGCAGAAGGAAAGTGAGCACAGATACAGTGTGTTGTTCTACGACCCATTAACCTATAATGCTTTAGGCATTTCAAATGGCACTTCATCATAATGTATGTGCTGTAGGATGGCAACAACTCTGTACCATTTTTGGATAGCCATATTTCTAATGTCTCCTTCTTTTTCTCTGTCTTCAGCTGCTTCTGGGCCAGAATGAGAGCAATCATCGTTAGAGTCTTCCCCAAGCCCATGTCATCCGCTGCAAAAAGACACACACCAGTTATCACCTGCAGAAATGAGCCCCCTTAGCTGAGATCTACACTGAGGGAAATACTACAACAGAAAGTGCCCTGGGGAACGCAGCAAAATAAAAATACACAGATGAAAATTTCAGGGTATGGTTTAGTAATTGGTTAATACCTGTAGTTGGTAAAAGGGCATAGAAAACAAGACCTTTTGACATGCCTACAAAATAACCAGCAATTGGCCTCCAACTAAGTTACATGCAAAACTTTGCTGCCATAGATCCCACAAAATCCACTTTCCCGTTCTGTTGCTCACCCAGAATTCCTCCACACGGCCTCTGACTCTCCCTCCACAGGAGCCATGCAAGCGCCTGTTTCTGGTGCTGCAGCAGTGGAACCTGAGGGGGTGAGACAGAGGATTTGAAGGAAACACCTGGCAAAATTTAGACACTTCTGCTTCCTGTTCCAATTATCCTGTTCAAATGTTTTACTACAATCCTACTAAAAGGAGTTTACCTACCTGTTCTTTTTTCCACATGGATTGCAATACCTAAGGTAGGCAACTCCTGAAGACAGGAGGTCAGCAGTACCATAGATGAGTCTTCCCAATGCCTCATGCACAAACCAGCTTAGTGCCTCACAGTGCTCTGAGAGAGCAGATAACAACAGCTCGTTCAGCTGGAAAGTCCACCCCAGACTACCTTGCTTACAACACCTATCACTGTCAAGGAAAGGGATTGAGAACACTTCCCCTTTTCTCACTGAATCTAAGACCCTGACAGACTCTTAGAACAGGAAGAGGGACTACATACTACCACCATAGGACATTTAGTGGCCTTCCCCATCATTGAAAAGGTCCCAAGACAATGTGACAAGTGACAACATATATGCATCTACACACCATCTTGTGGAGGCATGTGCCTTCCAATACCTCGCATATAACCTCAAACATGAGTTCTGCATCACCTCACAGATAGAGAGCTGCTCTTGGCAGATCAGAACTGACTACTCTGGAGTCCATCACACTGCATGAACTCAATCACCTGCAACACTTTTTTGAAAGATTATTTCTTACAGCTCACCAGGAAGAATGAAAAATGAGGTTCTCAGACTGTTCCTCACACCTCTGTTCTGCCCATCATGTACAAACAACATCGATGGAATGTAATTAGAGTATCTGCTTCCATTAGGATGCAAAGTATGTCAAAGTGGGAAGGAAGGAATGCTCTAGGGTACTACTCAGAGGTTATGATTCACTCATCAGCATAACAGCTTCCATCCTTGCCAACCCACCTTCAGTCCAGAGGGATCTTCAGCTGCTGTCTCCTCTGTTGGACAGGATTCTAGAGATTTATGAAGATGATTAATAGCCTCAAATGTGGCCCTGTGTACAGCCCTGATTCGGTCTTCTGTCATTCTTCCCCCATACAGATTCTGCACACCAACACTCACTGCAAAGATAGAGTATCAGAGATGTGTTTACAAAGCTAACTTTCCGAGCAGATCTTTCACCTCAGAGATTGACTTCAGTGGCTGCAGATGCCTGAGGGACAGTATGCAGCTCGCAGTAACAAAAAAGGTTTAGTACTCTCACATATATCCACAAGTTGCAGGATTATTTCAGAAATAGTACTCAACAGTGTTCTCTGTAATGACAGAGTCTTTCTATACTTACTTCCAAACCTTTGGCCACTGGAACCCAAAGCAGCAGCAGCCAAGGGGTGACTGTGTGAGCCTGCAGAGGCCTTTGCTGAAGAATCCTGGAGCGGGAGTGGTGCTATCAGCTTTGTACCACCTGGCCTGCCAGCTGGGTTAGACAAAGGTTCTTCATGGTGGCAGCTGCTGCTCATGCTGTCCTGCCCTTAAGGAGAAAGGAAGCACAGGCTGAAAAGGTTGCACCGTGAACCTCAGAGCCTTGCTCTACAGCCCAGAGAAGAGCCTTCATTTTGCCCAACAGTCTGCTTGCAAAATACTGTGAAGTGGTGACACCAATTTAATAGCAGGTTAGCACATCACCTGAGCCACTACAACATGTGCTCTTGGCCTGCTGCTGTGACAGGCAACGTGTCCAGCTCCAGTATGTGGTTTATAGCCACACACTGAACTCTGCAACTGTGATCAGAGCAGTGCAAAAAGGTCAGTTTTGCACACTGTTCCCAGACAATTTATTAATCTTGAAGATATCTCTCCTGTCAATATTTTGAACACAAAAACTATTGAAACATCCAAGAACAAATGGGCCAAGAGCTCATGAGCTTTTCTCTCTCAGGAATAGCACACTGGAAGCTGCTCATTTTGAATCTGGTAACTGGAATATTCAATCACAACAACATGCCTAAACAGCACAGTTCCATCCTGCAACAGAGGGAGTTAACACTTCACTGGCATGTTCTCATGGAGATACCCGTCTCAGTCATGTAGCCAAAGCTGGAAACCTAGATCCTAATGGTGGGAGGAAACTCCCTTGGGAAGCCACCACATTTCACAGGAAACTTTTGAGTTGTTCCATTCATCTGCTCCCAGACACGTATTTTGCAATTTACACTTTCCATCTTCAGTAAATCTCAACAAACATTTTATAGACCACAGGCCATATATAAGTTTATGCTGTATTTCCTCCATATTAACAACTATTTTTAAGACAAATTGTTTTGTAAACTTCTGGAGGCAAAAAAACCAATTATCCCTACCTTTTTCACTAGTATCTGCTGTTGAAATGTTAAGAGCACTGAGTGCAGCTTCCAAATCCTGCACTTGCTTTAATAACCGTTCCCCTTTATCTGGCAGCAGCTGAATGTTCACTGTAGCCAATGTACTCTGCAAACACGAAAAAAAACCAAAACCTGAGTGTGGTTACCAAGCTCTCTGCCAACACAGAACAATCTGGTCAGAAGTCTAAGCAGAACTAATCTTATCTCATTTTGATTTGTATTTTGATACTGTTCTGTAATCTCCAAAAGCTTTCAAGTGTCATTCAGTACAATTAAACGGTCTTTTAGCAGAAAATAAACTAACCATTAGTGTTCTTCAGAAAAGATGGAAGGACACAGGGACTCCTTTTTATGAAACAGGTAGTCAAGTGACTTGGACAATCCTGACCTCTCTCAAAGCACCCAACATTTAACCTACTTGAACAAACAACACTTCTGACTTTATTTTGAGGTTCTTTTCTGAACTCTAGGCAAACAGAGAGGTTCACAGTAAAAACTGTAGAACATAGTGATTGGCAATTATTTAAAAAAAAAAAAAAAAAAAAGCAAACAGGTAGTTAAGTTTACTTCATCCTAGTGTGAACTTTCATAGCTAGATCACTCCTACTGCACAAGGCCAAGAGAGGCTACCAGAAACAGCCATGTTACTTACAAAAGTTAAGCTGGCTGTGCACTATCCCATCTTATGCAAATTACTTTCAGGGTAAAAGACAAGACACAACCTCAGGTGGGCATCCCCAAATGCAGAAGGCTGTATTACCTTATAGGTAATTGTTTTGTATCTGCTTAATACAACCAGTCTGTACATAGGCTGAATTCCCTCTCGCACATCTTCCTACACCACATTTTGAGTTTGTGCTGCGAAGAGGTACCATATTCTGATGCCTGTCATGAGTAAGGGAAGTGACTCTGAAAACAATAACACCCTCCCCACCCCCCAAAATAGGTGCAATAAATGACCTTTTTCTGTTTCAGCTGGACTACAAGATGGTTATGAAGCATTTCAGGGTCCTTGGGTCCTTCCATGTGACATGATGCTCCTGCTCCTGGCAAAGATGTCCCCTGCACACTCTTTCCTGAAGGAATCTCAACTGATTTCTCAGGTTTACTTTTACCTGAGGAGGAACAGCCAAATTGTACTTCATCACTGTCACTGCCAGAAGCTTCCCCAGGAGACCCTGGTCCAAGCTGTGCCTTGGGCAGCTCTGCCTGTGCACCTCCCCTCAGGGCAGCACACTTCGATGCTGACTGTGCCCCTGAGGGGGAAAGGGCATCTTCTTTAGACACCAGTTTAATTCCACCATTCTTCTGACCAGTGCAATCTTTCTCTCTTGTTTCCTTATCCCCACAACTTTTTAAGCTTTTGTCTCCAAGCTGCTCCTCCACTGGAGGCTTGGTACTTGTACTTTGCTTTCCAAGACTTAGTGGCAAGAGTTTTGATCTCACGCCTGGCTCCTTGTCCACATGCTCAGAAGGCTTATTGGATTCCCTGCCACTGCCACCATATTTCTCTTCCTCTGAAAGCATATTTTTCCCTTTCCTGGTCTCAGAAAGGCCAAGTTTAGATTCAGACACTGTAGTCTCCTGAAATTCTGAGTCACTTTTACTTCCTGTGGATGGTTTCTTTTTATTTTTGAGTTCTTCTAGAGGTTCTGTCTCTGTGGAGGAATCAGAGGTTGATTTCTTTTCTTTATGTGACACCAACACTCTCTCATTCTCTGCTTTAACTCCTTTTGCTTTACTTTCCTCTCCATTTCCTTGATTCATCTGTTTCCAGGATGATGGTGCACAATTCTTGTCCAGCACTTTGAATGGATTTCTTTGGCTAGTGGGATTGAAGAAAGGTGCTGTGCTGGGCTGGGATTCCACGGCTTTTGACGCTTTGGTAGCTTTTGGATCCTGTAATTTATACAAGGGAATAAATGCTAACATATAAGTTATTAAAGCCTGTTAACTACACACACAACCTGATCACCTCAAACAAGACTTCATTCTCTACCAAGATCATCTTTCCTATCATTCTAACACAATCAGGATAAACGTTTCATTAGAAATCCAAAACAAAACTGCTGGTTTTCTACTTCCTTTGCCATTCCCATTGTTTTTTGGGATCAAGTCCCAACACCACAATCTCTAGAAAAGAGGACAGCCAGGAATCAAATCCAAGTTCCTTCTAAGACTGAAGAATAGTGAGTACTTCACACAACCTAAGAGAAAGAGAAGTCTCATCTAGAGAACAGCAGGCCTCGTACACTTTTCAGTTAGCAGACAGAAAATCGCCCACTAAGTACTTTCAGAGGTGACTACTGTATATGGAATGAAAAATCATGCTGGAATGAGGTGACACTACAATACAAAGGAAACACTCATACCTGCCATGGGACGCTTCCACACCATTTCTTCCCATTCAGCTTACTTTTAAGGCACCGGTAAAACAACCTACCAAGGATTAAAACAAGATTTCAACCCCAGGAGCCAGTAAAGAAGCTCTAAGCACTCTTTAAAAAGTATTTTGCACCAAAAAGCATCACAGACAAGTTCTGTTCATCTTTACATTCAGACCTTTGCATAACAAAAGGCCATGAACATGGGCAACAGAGAGCAGTGTTCTCTGGATAAAGATTCCTAGGCTTTGGGGTTTTTTTTTTTTTCATTTTAGCTATAGAAGAGTAACTGCTCAAGCAAAAATACCATCTACGTTTAGAGCCTTAGAAGCATCTTATGATTTCAAGGTGTAAGGAAACAACTCTTCTTTTAGCTACACTGCACAGACCACCTCATCTTTACAGCAACTCAGGGACAGAAATACTTTGGATGTGATTTCTTTTTCAAACTAGCAGCCAACCAGAACTGCTGCAAGTACTTTATCAGAAGTAACACTGGTGAATTTGATGCTAAGTTTGGATGAACGCAGCCACAGAGCCCTGTTAAATTCTGTTAAAAACAAACATTATCTGATGACCCAGGTTTATACTATTGGATATAACTGCTAATAAAAGTGGCAAACATTTGGAAACAGGGTAAATGAAGGCCTCAGGGCTCGACGACCCCTTTCAATTTTAGAAGGAAACTGCAAGTCAGTCACCATAAAACAATTCCAAACATTTCAACATGCACATTAAACCCCCATTTCCACTTTGAATGGCTGGCAGTTCAACTCTCACTTCTCATAAATAATAGAGAGAGCTAAGATCCTCCTGATCCTAAGAATGACGATCTTTATTTCAAATAGGCAGCATACTACAAAGTAAGTCTTCAAATATACCATAAAAATGAGATACTCTAATAATAGCCCTCCTTTCCCCACAGGACACATGTACAGCCTAGGTGGATGTTAAATCCTCATTTCAGAAAAACTGCCAAATCACAGGATTCAAGTTTTCTGACCAGTAACTGCAAAAACGAAAGGACCATTAGTCAGAAGCACTTTGAGAAGATTATTTTAAGAACTAAACATAGGATAAAGAAGGAAGAAGGAACATAGGTTTTACCCTAAAACCATAGGTTTTAAGGCAGACACACGGGTTTAAAAAATTTGAGGAACTTACTGGTATTCCTCTCTGTCCGGCTGCTGAACCAGGACTTGCAGCTCCACCACGCACCCCTCATGGATCAAGCAGTGAGAAGCAGGAACCCTGAAAGGAGGAAAGGAGAAGCGGAATAATAGAGACAAGACGAGCTGCCCAGGAAACTGCCACGGCAAAACAATCACTTGCGACAAAACAAAGATTACGTAAGAAAACAGGTTTGAGGCTGCTGACACAGCAGTGAACTTCCCTCAGGACAGGCACGTGTGTTCCCTGTCCCACAGTCCCCCTCCTGCCGCCCCCTGCCCTGCACCTACGGCGCCGGGAGGACGAAGCCGCAGGCAGCGGGGCCCTGCGTCCCGCACACGTAGAAGCTCTTCCCTTTGTTGGGGCCATCGCGGACGCCCGTTTTCAGCAAGCAGAGGGACCCTGCGGAGCGGAGAAAAGCAGAACTGGTCAGTCCGAGACCCCCACACCAAACCCCGCCGGGGCCCCCCGGGCCACCCCTCACCGTGCTCGGCGCACGGAACAGCCTCCATGGCCGGGCAGCCCTTTGAAGCGGCCAATGCCGCCCGGCCGGCGCGGCACAGCCAATCACCGCGGCGCTGCGCTGCGCGCGCCCCGATCCCCGCCCGCCCCGCGCCCTCCGGGCCGCGAACAAGCGCGAGGGAGACGCTAACGGGGCGTGGCCACTCCATGAGGGGCGCGGGCGGGGCGTGGCCGTGGGCAAGGGCCCCGGGCAAGGGCCCCGCCTCGGGATCACACCCGGCACGGCCGCGCTCCCAAAGCCGGCCCGGTGCGCAGGGAGGAGCCGTGCTCCACCCAGGACACCTCCCCGTCCTGGAAACGGCTCCAGCTGCCGCGGCTAACAGGTCCATCCTGCCAGCTGGACATACGTTTGAAAGTAAAATATTCAAACATTAATTTAAGTTGAAATAATAGTACAAACAAACATCAGGAACTGAGGATAAGTTGTTTTTTCTCTCTTCTGTATTTAAGATGGGAAATACAGTTTTACAAAATGTGTGCATTTCTCAATTACCGCTTTTGTTAACGACAACTCAAGTGAGAGAACAACTCCGGTAATAACAGAGTTATGGAAGGGTTATAAGGTGTGTACAAAAATACGAATAACATTAGCGATATTAACTCTGGCAGCCAAATTCAGCCACGGTGTAAACTCTTGCAACCCCCCTGACCTGCCTGAAGGCTGTATTTGTCTCAGAACCTGTGTGAAAAACGTGTTTTTTACACAATACTATCGCTTTTGTGCTTTCACACGTGCCTTGGAATTTTTTCTCCTACACAAAAGAGCGTTTTGGGCCAGCACCGACTCCTCCACGATGCATTCATACTTGCACGTGCCCTTCTGACATTCAGCAACGACTCTGCTCAACTTGTTCCGAAGCAGGAATATGGAATAAAAGGGATGCAGACAAAATACTTCCAGGCAAGTGTATAGCTTAAGGAGTGTTCAGTACTACAAGCAACTGTGATTGTAATGTTAATGACAGCAATAATGACCTCGATGCAGGGTGTTTCCCGGCAAATACTGGGATTTTTGGTTCTTTTTTTCCTAAGGTGTGCCCACAGATGCAAATTTCTCTAACACATAAGAAGTAAAAAACGCAGGAGTTCGAACCTCACTATTATTAATTGGTTTATTCCTGCATTATGCTAGGAGCCATCTTACTGGAGCTTAAGTGTTCTTGCTCTAACAGCCTGTTCTTAAATCAGCAAACCATGTACTGAATTTTAAGCATGCAGTTATATTTTACATGGGAACGCAGTGGGATTCAGGCTAGTTCAGAAAGTCAAGTTGCTTTGTCCAGAGATGGACATAAGCTTGTGCTGAAATACATCTCTGAGTTGGGAACACAGACAAATAGGATGTCTAAATACAGTACTGGACCGAGGCTCTGCCTCACAACACTTCGCTTCTGTGCCTCTGAACAAGTAACACAAAGACAAAACAAGTATACGCCTCGTTTTTGCCCAGATGGAAACATCCTGCTCCTGATTTCCAAACAACCTGCAGCAAAACCTCATACAAAGAAAGCACTTCTGGGGAAAGGTAGAGGCACAGAGGAGCAGACAGAGTAAACAAATGCAAATTCTTGGTCCTTAAGTCCATTTGCTACTGACACCCACCCCCAAGGAATTATCCTGCTCACATGTCTTCCTCTCTTTGAAATACGAAGTAAGGCAGGGCTGTAACCCACCAAAGTAAGGAAGGGGATAGCCCAGGAAGGCACAGAAAGGTTCCTCAAGCTGAACATACTCATATGATCCACCTCATCCCTCTTTTCCTTACAAACCTTCCCACCTTTACAGCTTGTTTCACCGCCAGCAGCTTGGCTGTGCCGAGTTCCCCTTCTTTGGCAAGGAGGACTCATCAGCCCTCTGACAAAGGCCTAACAAGGTAATGTCTGTACAGTGCTTAAGAACATGCAAAGTGCAGTGTAAGTGCCAAATGTTCTTATTTTTGAGATTACTGAATTAATACTCCAAAGAAATAGAAGCACTGAGGTAACTACAGCTTAAATACTACATTCCCTCAGGATTTAAAAAAAACAACTTTCTTCTCTCTAGAAGATGAATCCTGAATATGAAGTGGTAATATCTTACTTATGTTCTCTTAAGCTTAGCACGGCCACTCAGTGCCCTTTTAATAACAGCAAAACCAGGGACATGAGCTGAAGTTCTCAGAGAAACTAAGAATTCTGCACTAATGATTTCCTCAAATCCCATCTCTATGCTGTTCCCAGCCCAGGTCTGCTTCTAGCCATTACACCCAGAGGAGCTGGAGTCCTGTGCTGCCAAGCAAAGCAGAGTCCAGTATCAGATCTGGCATTCTGAACAGAAATAAATATCCCCCAGCAAAGGTAAGTAGGACCATAATCCGCACGAGCTCTCTGAAAAGTTCAGGTTTTGCCCTTAGTGAAGTCCTTGTTCCTCAGCTGGGAGTCTCTGACAGTAAGGCTTTATCCAATGCACAGGCTCATATCAGAGCACTCCAGCTATCAAGTACCAACTGATTATCCTGGTGGTCAGAAGAAGATGGATGCAACAAAGAATTAAACACTGCACATACGTTTTCTGTTTTGTTCCTGTATCAGCTTTGGCCAATAATGGACCCAAGATTTAACTGACTAATGATCTGGTCAATGAAACCAACCCCTGCATTCCTATGCACTGTGTGATAATGACATGGCAGAAGACTCAAAGAGCACCCTAAGCAGTAAACAAACACTGCTGCAAAATGCTGATGCAAGTACCAGAATTCAGCTGTTTCCATGTGTTGAAAAAACATTGGAAACATCCCGACACGGTATCCTGGTTCTGGTGAAACACTAACAGCTGCAGTAGGCCCCGCTTAGTGGTTTCGTTCTGTTTTCTTACTCCAGTGCTTGTGTCAAATGTTCCCTTCATCGATGCTCTGCAACTTCAGTCTTTGGCTGGCATGGGGCCTGGCACCACGCCGCGTGTTCCCACTGCTTCCTGCCAGAGTCCGCAAGGGGAACAGGGCTCCTGGTAAAGCATCTTCCCCAAACAGGCTGAGTTTCGCATCAGCTTCAATAGCTCTGGCCAGACTGGCTGCGTAACTGTCCAGAGATTTATGGACTTCAGCTTTTACATGAAGAACAGAATTCTTTGCAGCTTCTGAAAAAAAAAAAGATAACAGTTGATGAGCATGACTGTGCAAATGCTTGAAAACTAATATAGATCCTGTTGTAAAGGCATGATCATGCTCTCTGCAAAATAACTACCCAACAGAGCACATTTACCAACAATATTCAGGCTTCCTACACCATTCTGTGGCCACAAAGCTTCAGAGTGGGATAATCTGCATTGATGCAGTCGTTTTTGTAGCATTTGTATACCTCTCTACCCACCAACATGTTGAACAACACAAGAGTTCATCCCAAATGTAACTCTTCAGTGAGGCTGCTGAAATAATTTAAAGCCCCAGGGATCCTGAAAACCCTGAGACTCACCAGGGAGAACTGCTAAACCTTTGGGGACCTGAGCACTAAGATTTCCCTCTTTCACTCAGACAAGAAATTATATGTCTGCTCATATGTAATCACTCAGAAAGATAGTGGGAAATGTATGCTAATGTATTTGTACAAGGGAATATTCATTTCATGCTGGGAAGAGGACAAAAGGGAATTTTGCCAAGATCTTTATAAATTCCATTGAAAGAGTTTTCTCATTATTTCAGGTTTTATTATTACTTGATTCTTAAAGGCATTCTGCTATTCTATTATATTCTGTTTTCATACTGTCCACAATCATATATTGTTTAGAAAATTCAGTTGTTATTATCGAGTCTTCTATTGAAATTATTGTAACTATCAGCCTAAATTAATGTTCCAACATTTTACAGATGGTCACAGCAACACTCTGGCAGCCCAGAACCAAAAAGCAAGTTGACTGAAGAAAGTGCATGTGGTTCATCCGTTTTCACCCATACCTGCTGAGGAACACACCCAGTAAAGTGAAGTGGAATTTAAGTAAATAAAAGTAAACTAAACAGAATAAAATTATATTCAGTTCATTCAAGTCTGTAAATGGAAGAATTTCAAGTCTGTAAGTGACAAAGTTGAGAAGAGACAGCAAGTGAGAAACACAGGGATAATGCAATCAAAATATGAGGGCAGGAAAATATATGCCCTGAGAAACAAAACAGACTGTAACAGCCACCAAGATGAGTGGAGTTGCAGAGAGGATACCGCTGTGCAATATAATTTTTATATATTGCAGGGAATCCCAGCTTCTAACTCTTGTCCTTGCTTGCTGCTCCTTGAGATCTGGAAGAAAGACCTGATTTTGCTTTCTGTTGTAGCTGCATGAATGATCAGGTCTGTTAAGGCAAACAGTGGTCAGATACTTTTCAAGACAATTCTCAAGGTCCTGGAAGGCTTCCTGAGCCTACAATATAGTTGACTCTGAGCATTTTCATACTTACTCCTACACTCACCTTTAATTTGCTCTACTTCATCTTCAAACGTCACTGAACTCCTCCTTCGAGGGGGACAGACGCAGTGTGGGGCGAGAGGGCCATCTGAGCTATAATCTTCAAGAAGCATTGTATCTGTTCCTGAAAAGAGCAAGAGTCCTCAAGTAAAACAGTAAGACTGGGATACAATATGGTGGCAAAAAATTTTCAGCAGTTCCTTCAGAAGATGTCTAAACCCAGCTTTTGTGAGTAAATTTCAGCTCAAATTAAACACTGCATGGAAAAAGAATGAGGTCCGTTTTCATTCAAAGGATTGGGAAACCTTCTCATTAGAGACTGGGCATTGCAGGCCCCAGGATCATGTACTGCATGCAGCAGGTAACACTGAAGAGGGACTAAGGCTTCCTTCTGCTCTTCAGTAACTCACAGTAAAAGCATCCAAGTGAAATAGTATTTCACAGTGGATCACTATATATCCATTCCCAGACTATGGACTGTGCTCCCTCCTTAACCAACAGAGGTACTTCTAACAGCATTTGGTGTCTCTTTAGTTTTGTTCATTTGTTTAAATTGCTTTCACAAGATGGTAACACCACATCCTCTTCACTGAGGCAGGTTTACCAGGAGGCTACTCTCCTTTATCACATACAGCTGCAGAATATCCACAACAGGCATAAAGCTACCACCACAAAACAACTACCAAAAATAAATCCCAGCTCCACAGACTTCCTTTACAATTGTAGAAAACAACTCCCTTACACCAAGCAACCTTTTAAAGATCCCCCTCTGGTGTCTCTAAAGCAGAAATACTCTCTAAAATAACTACTGTAGTTAAGGACTGGTAGCTGAGTTAACTGCCAGAAAAATCTAGTGACAGATCTGGACAGAAAATTACCATCAGAACTCTTTTTTTGTTTTCCAAACCATCTTCAGTTGAGAGATCTTAAGTAGTAATGAAATCATAAGCTGAAACCATCCCAAGTGTTTATGTTTACACTGCAGGATGAACAAGACAAAGTCTCTTACAGAATAGGAAACAAGCACATTCTTCACAGCACTTTGTTGCTCTGTTCCTTGTGGATACAGAGAAAGTCTCTAAACAACAGAAACTGAAGAAGGGCACAAAAGCAGTGCATCTTGTTCCCAGGACACATTACCAAGGGAGGGTCATCATCCAGTAAGCAGCATTTTGCAAGTAAATCTATCAAGAGCAAGGGAGGAAAAAAGCAACTGCAGTTTTGTTGTAACAGCTGGAACAGATGCTTCATGTCATTCGTCCACCAGGAGACATCTGTGGGTGTAAATACGGACTGTCCATGAGAGTGCTGCCAAGTGCAAACTTCTGTCCAAGTAGGGAGCAAGAGACTTGCAGTTACCTGAATCCTGTGAGCAGCTGAAACCCGTGTCTCCTGTGCTGCTGCTGTTTCCCAGTGGCCTCCCACCCGCCATGAGGGCAGTAAGGTGAGGAGATAGTCCCAAATCTGCAAGAAAATTTTGCTTTTGTTACACAGTGAATGGTTAAGGAATTTGCAAGAGTAAACTTCTCTTCCAGTAATACCACTCCACTGCCTTATTTATTATTCTGCATATAAAACTTACCTTGCTGATGCAGAGAGCACAGTATCAGGACTTCTGGACTTTACATCTAAGAAATCCAGTCAGCAGCTCTCAGGTTCGGAAAGGCAAATCTACTTTCTCCCTGCAACATGTCCCTCCCACTCTTTTGCAACTGTGTGTGTTTTATCAGCCAGACAAGTTGAGCACCAAGCAAATGCTCTCACATGGATGGGGAGATTTGCCAGGCATCTTCTAGACAGAGAATAACCTGGTAGCCACTGGCAGCTGTGACAGGCCATTAGTGTGGGAAGAAGCTTATGAGCAAGGCTGAGGCACAGAGATGCCCAACTTCTTTCAAATTTCCAAAACAAGAAGGGAGGAGATCCTGGGATTTTTACAAAGGTGCTGTCTTTGGATCCCACCTTGAAATTTTGTTGTGGGTTTGTTGGGGGTCTTTTTCCCCTCCCTATCAGCCTCCAGCTAATACATCTGATAAGAAGCTGACAGCTTCAAGTTTATCACTTGGAAAGAGAAAGAAATTTCCTTTCTTTTCCCTCCCCACCTCAGTTTCCAATGTATTAATCCATACATTTCTTGGATACAGACTTGCCAAAGCTCCTGCAGCTTGTGATGTGGCTACAGCTCCATAACTCTTATTTACATGACAGTCTCTTGCAGTGTTCCCAGGCTGCAGAAAAGATAACGAATGCCTTGCTGCTCTCATCTTCCTTCTGCATTTTAGATCATCCTTCCCAATTAAATAATTTCAGTTTTTGCCTCTGCATTAAATATCCCTTGAAGATATTCTGTTTTCGGAAGCTTCTGATTAGGACCAGGGAAATTATTAAAAATCTGATTGTCATTGCTTTGCTACTTAAAAAAATTCCAAACCACCAAACTGAGCAACTGGAGGTCTCAGTCTGCAACATGGGGAGACACCAAATAGTTCTATGGTTTTACACGGTTTTACTTTGTTTATGATCTTTTCTTCACAACCATTAAGCCTAAAAACTGAACTTGCAGAAGCAGTTACACTGGTGGAACCTTACTGGATTTCAGAGAGTTGCAGCATAAGGCCATTAATCAAAGAAAAAGTGCTGCAAAAAGTACTGTCGGTAGAGCTCAAATCTGGGCAACACAAAATGGAAGGCACACAAAAGGAAATGCTAAGAAAGAACAAAATAAATTATTTTTATTAACCTCATCACTATGTCTTCTCTGCCTGAGAAAGTTTTATTATAGAAGGAGAAAGATGTTAACTGCAAGAAAATGGAAAAATTCTCCATTCAAATGTCTATAACCTGACTGATAAAAGACTTCGGAAAACTCCAGAAACATTCAACTTTCGTTACAGAGCCCTGAAACATGCCAAACATAGGCAGACAGGAAGCCTTGCTCTTAGTAGTATTAAGGAAGTATCTTTTGCAGGTAAATCTTACCTGTGATCCTGTTGGAAATGCTGAATAGCCTCGATGTCCTGTGCCGCTGAACAAAGGACTCACGGTAATACCGATCCCCAAAGCACATTCCCAGGAGTTCCTTGCGCACTGTCTTGTTCCACAGCCCATAAATTAGCGGATGGCAAATGGCACTGGAAAAGGACAGCCATGTAGCCAATGTCTCCAAAGCAGGGGAAATACTGTTTTTCCCCCAAAGTGCCTCTGATGTAATTACCACCATGTAAGGCCCCCACGTAATGACGAAAGCCCCGATGACAACCAAGATGGTTATGAAAGCTTTGCACTGATTGGCTGAGTAAACAACCCCTTGGAAAGCGTTCCTTCGGCTGCCAGAGGAGGACGTGGAGGTGCTGGAGTTCTTCCTCCCGTTCCTCTGCGAGTCCTCCTCCACAATGACAATGCTCCCACAGTGGATTTTGCGGGCCTTAATCCTTGCCACGCGGAATATGAATCCATAGCAGATCATCATGACCACGAAGGGCAGTAGCGCACACCAGATCTGCCAAAAGGCCGTGTAGGCAGCCTCCTTGTGCCAGGCTGCCACACACATCCACTTGAATTGGTCAAACTCCAAAGAGGACCAGCCAAAAAGAGGAGGGAGGCAGCCAATAAGGGAATGCAGCCACACGTACACAAGAGCTACCACTGCTCTGTTGCCCGTTATCTTCATCGGATAAACCATTGGGTACAGCACAGCGTAGTACCTGGGGGACAAGAAAAGAAGTAGTCCACAGGAGCATATAAGACATACAATAAAGAAAAGAACATGCTTTAATGATGTTGATATCTAGTTCTTTTTTCTTCAAACAAGCTCAGAAACTCTCTTTCTAGAAACAGTTACATACAGGCATCACTGCAGTCAAGACTATCAAACTTGGATGAAGGCACTCATGCAACCATTACATCTGTTCCTACATGTGAGTGTATGCTTAGGGTATAATCTGGAATTTTAAGTCACTATTTCATGTTTATCGAATAGTATGTTATTATACCATCAAGAGCTTTAAAAAACTCTAGATGCATCTCTGCATTTTGTGTTATTAATGACATCACTTTCTCTTGCTCCACATCAAAATTTCACAAGGGGCTGGAGGAAAAATGTCACTCCAGCAGTACACCATGTTCCCCTCTGCAGTGCTTCTCAACTCTTATGCACAGCCAGTGAGTTACTCTACGAGATGAGCACATAATTTGTTGCCATTCATTACCAAAGAGCAGCTTACCGGTCTACAGCTATGAGTCCCAGAGTGAGCATGCTGGCTGAGCTGATCAGCATGTAGAGCAGGGCTGAGAAATTGCACCAAACAACCCCGAAGATCCATTCTCGCCTGATGGAGCTGGTGACAACAAAAGGCAGCACCAGCACAGAGAGTAGGAAGTTGGAAAGGGTCAGGCTGAACACAAACTTGTTGCTCAAGGTGAGAAGGTACGACTTCCGATACAGGGTGACGACAATCACCAGGTTGCCCAAACAGATGAAGATGGCAATGACGATTATAGCAATGGACTCAGTTACTCTGACTGCCCCATCTTCCTCTGTGGTCAGGTTCCTCAGGCCCTTCCCATTGCTGAGGGAGGAATTGCTGGTCATGGTCAGAGTGTGCAGATCTGGAGCAGCCAAGACATGCTGAGCAGCTAGAAGCAGAACAACGCTCAGAAACATTCAGGTAATAGTTCTTCAAACTCTTTTCAATGACTGGAGGCCCTTTTGCCTTTGTTAAAATTTACCTGTAGTATGTGGGAAACCATTTTAGATGGGCAAGTGAAGGGGCAGTAAATTGCCTATGGTCACACCAAAGATGACAACACCAAGCCTGAAACAGGGAAGACAAGAAGTGGTGAAGGGGGGGAATAAGAAAGAAAATAAGCACTTTTTACTTCAAAAATTTCTAAGGATCTTACTTGTTTCTAAATTCTACTTACCAGCTCCTTCATCTAGGCTGTGAAGAAACAAGAATGCCACTATCAGTCTTTGTTTCTCTTACTTTAAAGAAAGTCACTTAAAAAAAAAAAATCTGCCTGTTTATCCTGATTGTTACCTTGTATTCTGCCTATGCAGCATTTGCTGGTGGTCTATGGATGCCTGGCTAGTCATACCCTGCTGACTGTTTCGTAACAGCTGCTAAGTAACATTCAAAGACTCAGGGACCACTTCATGTACTCTCCCAACATCATTTCTCCACGTTCATAATCACCTTAGCTACAGTGCTGATTGTATTTTATTGCCTATACCAAAGAACTGGGGGAATTGGCTTTCTGTACGAGGTCTGAAAGACACTTCCTCGCATTAAGATGAGGTCCATGCTATAGAAATGCTTGAGAACTTTTAATCCTTGACTTCTCAGTGTTAGCATCCATCCCACTGATTCACAACCTCATCTTGTGAAACCTTGTTATTTCTCCCAATTCCTTAGCAATTCGTCTTTTCCCTGCTGCCTCCAAATGACATTCACTACCCACTTTATTCAGTTCTTCAACCATCTACAGCACAGCATAGTGAACAAACAAACAAAACCAAAAAATGCAAATATGCAGACCAAAAAAGTAAAAGAGTCTACCAATTAATATAAGTTGATTTTAGCATTACTTGGAAGTAAGAGACTCAGGAAAGTTATCTCAGCTAATTCTGCAGCTATGCCAGACATTGGTCCCAGACAGACGGGAGTACTCACAGAAACACTTCCATCTGTGCGGCTGCTGTGGCATTAGGCAGCAGTGTCAGCCTGGAAAGACGCCTTTTTTCCATTTTTATCTGTACTTTCCTAAGAACATAATTAAAGACATTACTGGGCCATGCTCTGTAAAAGCGTAACTTAGCTCTTCCCTAGCCTCTGACTGAGGATGTTTGCAAAAACACTTCCCCTCGAGTTTCTTTCTCTCTCAGCATGCCTGCACCACATCTGTGTGCCTTTCCAACACTTTTTGGCCGGAGCGGGTTTTGGAAACGCAGCTTCCATCGCGGCCGCTCCCCTGCGATAGCGATGCCCGGGGGCACCTGGCGCTCCCCGTCCCCTCACGGCCCTGCTGCACCCTGGGGGCGAAAGCGGCCTCTGGCAGAGGTGGCCCTCCCGGGGCAGGGCAACCTGGGGCGGGGACAGCACCGCATCCCATCCCATCCCATCCCGTCCCATCCCATCCCGTCCCATCCCTGCCGCGGGCAGCGCGGCCAGGATTCCCGCACTCACAGAGCGGGTAGGACCGAGTTGGAAATACGGTGGGGAAGGGGGGTTTCGCCATTTTACCCCGCGCTCCCTCCGGCAGCGAACAAAGGGCTGGAACAGGGTCCTCCGCCCCGGGCATCCATCGCCTCCCCCCACCCGCCGGCGGCGAGCGGGTCCCGCCGCCGCTCCCGCCGCCTCTACGCCCGTCCCGGCTCCGCACTCACCGCCCACGGCCGCCGGAGCGGGACGTTCCTGGCTGAGGCGGCCGGGACCCCCCTGCACCGCCGCGGCCCCAGCCTCCCCCGCCATGGCCACGGCCCCGTGCCTGCCCCTCCCGCCGTCCCGCCCCGCCGCCTCAGCCAGCCGCGCCCCCTCCCCGCCCGCCATGTTCTCCGCGGCCGCCCCGGGGTGGTCCGCGCACTTCCCGGGAGCCCAGTTCAAAGGAGCGGGGTACATAATTTACATGGATGAGGTAAAGTCACTTGCTCCGGCTCGTAGTACCAGGCAGTCGCAGAGCCTAAGTGCCAAGACTTCCTAGACCCCAAAACACTATTAAAAGTATCACAGAGAAGATTCGGGGGAGTTTTTCCCACACACAGGCTTGAAGCAACACATCGGATATAGGTGTCAGTATAAAGGGCACAGTATAAAGGGTGAACGATAATTAAATGCCGTGCTTGTGCATCCCTAGTTCCTGGCTTTCCCTGGGGGGAAAGAGCGCAGAGGTGACTGCCCTGATGTGAGCTGTTCTGTGTTTTGATTGCACTGGGTAGTTTTTAATGCTGCGAACATCAGTTTCCTGTGGCTGCTGTCTCAGTTTGCTCCAATGCTCCAACAGCAGGAGCTGGACTGTGTGTCTTGCTCCTGTGCCAAGGGAAGTCCATAAGGAGTTAGTCTGCCCTTTCGATGACACAGAAAAGCAAGACAAGCACCCACCCATCACTGCTGGAATACTAAGCTAATGTATCATTTTCAACCAGTTCTATTGATGCTTTTCTACAGGACTTTTTTAAACTTATCACACCATTGCACTTTGACATTTTAAAAAGAGCATCTTTGGACAGCATTCAAAAATATATCGAATCAGCACAGGCGATTCCACAATGAGCAAAAACTGATGCACAGAAGTTCAACTTAAATGTGATGAAGAACATCATCTTGTCCAACGTCTTGTGCAAGTGACTGTGCACTGGTTGCCCAGAGAGGTTGTGCAGTCTCCCTTGCTGGAGATATTCCAGACCCGTCTAGATACAATCCCATGCCATGGGCTCTGGAATGACCCTGCCTGAACAGGGAAGTTGGACCAGATGATCCATTGTGCCCCCTTCCAACCTTGCCCAGCTGTGATTTTGTGTGCACGTGTGTGTACTGTCTAACACAGCTCAGGGCACCTGTGTGATGAAGCCAGGTAATGCTTGCTGCAACTGTGAGTGTGGCCATGGAGATGGCCCAGGGCCACCAGAGGCTTCTGAGCTTCCCATGACTGCTCCTACCCAGCCACCCACTGCTCTTGGCAAGGTACTTATGGGGAAGTAGCTGGAGGCACAAGCACTTGTGGGGTACACAAACATTTTCTGCTGGCTTCTGCAGCCCAGCTTCCCTGGAACAAGGGCTTGGGTGAGCTTGCTGGCTCTTCATACTGGGCAGAGGAGATTGGAGAGCCCACTCTCCCCATGGTAGCTCCGGCAGCACAGAGAAGTGTGGATCCCCACCCCTCACCCACCTGCTGCCACACATCACCTCACAGAATCACAGTAGGGTAGGCTGGAAGGGGCCACAGTGGGTTATCTGGTCCAACCTCCCTGCTCAAGCAGGGTCATTCCAGAGCCCATGCCACAGGACTGTGTCTAGACAGGTCTGGAATATCTCCAGTGAGGGAGACACCACAACTTCTCTGGGCAACCTGTTCCAGTGCACGGTCACCTGCGCAGTAAAGAAGTTCTTCCTTATGTTCAGGTGGAATTTCCTGTGCATCAGTTTCTGCCCGTTGCCTCTTGTCCTATTGCTTGGCACCACCGAGAAGAGCCTGGATCCATACTCTTGGAATTCCCTCTTTAGATATTTGTACACATTGATGAGGGCCCCTGTCAGCCACCACTTCTCAAGGCTGAACAGGCCCAGCTCCCGCAGCCCTTCCACCAAAGGGAGATGCCCCAGTCATTTTCGTTGCCCTCCGCTGGACCCGCTCCCGGAGCTCCAGGTCTCCCCTGCCCTGAGGAGCCCAGAATTACACAGAGCACTGCCGATGTGCCTCACTAGGGCTCAGCAAAGGGGCAGAACCTCCTCCCTCCTCTGCTGGCAACGCTCTTCCGGATGCATCCCAGGATTCCGCTGCCGCCGGGGCTCCGCGCCGCGCGCGCCCCTGGAAGCGGAAACGCCAGGAGGCGGCGGTTCCGGGGGCGCCGCCGCTGCCGTGAGGGCTGTGCGGGAGGAGAGGGGAGGAGAGGGGCTCCGCCGCCTCCGCCGCCGCCCCTTCCGCCACCTCCTGCCTTCTCCTCGGCGGAGAGGAGGCCGCCATGCACCCCGTTTTCCCAGAGCAGTCGGCGCGACTTCACCTTCGGGCCGTGGAAGCTGAGCGCCGCCCGGACGCACATCATGAAGTCGGCGCAGGCCGAGAGGTGGGGCGGGCTCCGGGCCGGGGGCGCAGGGAGGCACAGCACGGGACGGTGTCCCCGCTGCTCGGGGGCCACCGCGGGGCTGCGGCCTCGGCCCTCACAGCGAGGGGCGGGAGGTGTCGGGTGGCCTTGCGAAAGAAACACAGAGCGCTCCTAGGCTGGGGGAGACGCTGTTCGGCCCAGTTACGGGGGTCACTGGGGTTTTTCCTTCTCTTCAAGCTTGATTCTCTGGCTGGAGAAACTGGGGTGATTGGGTTTGCAGGAAATTTCCAAAATTAGTTAAAAATCAGTTAAAAAATCAGTTAAAATCAGTTTAAATTTGTTTTGTTTTGTTTTAATGATTGCAGAAGGCAGCCTACAAGAAAGACGAAGAGGGACTTTTTACAGGGACATGTAGTACTAGGACAAGAGGGAATGGATTCGAACTGAAAGAGAGGAGATGTAGTTTGGATCCTAGGAAGAAATTCCTGACTGTGAGGATGATGAGTCACTGGAACGGGTTGCCCAGAGAAGCTGTAAGTGCTCCATCCCTGGAGATGTTCAAGGCCAGGTTAGATGGGGCTTTGGGCAACCTGCTCTAGTGGAGATGTCCTTGCCCATGGCAAAGGGGTTGGAACTTGACCTTTAAGGTTTTTTCCAACTCAAACCATTCTGCAATAGTGTGATTATAATGGTTTTGGATCTCTGGACCTCTGTGAACTGAGACCTACTAACCAGAAGCCTCATTTTTTTAATTAGTTTTGAAAAAGGATCTTTTAAATGTCTTATACCATGTCTTGGTAACAGCTATTTTAAGATAATGGTTTTCATTAAAAAGTTATATTTTGCTGTCTTCTTGTAGTAATTTCCAGTCCAGTCAAGCCATTGGGGGAAATGTTCCTGTATCAGCATCAAGTACTTAAGTCAGATTTGCTAATGTGGAACAGTTCAGCCGTGCCATAACTGACCTTAGTGGCAGATGAATTTGGCAGATATTTCTTGGCTTCATTTTCTGGAATAAATTTCAGCATATGTAGGAATCTCATTAGTCTTTTTAAATGTACTTTCGTTTATCTTGGTTTTACTTTTTCTGAGGCCAGTGAGGCATTCTCTGGGAGGAAGTGGCTGGTCCTGGCTTGGATGGGTGTGCTACTTGCTGGGTACAACACTGGCTGGATGGCTGAGCTCAAAGAGCGCTGGTGAATGGAGTTACATCCAGCTGGAGGCCTGTCAGCAGTGGTGTTCCCCTGGGCTCAGTATTGGGGCCAGTCCTGTTCAATATCTTTATTGATGATCTGGACAAGGTGCTTGAGTGCGCCCTCAGTAAGTTCACAGATGACCCCAAGTCAGGTGGGAGTGCTAATTTGCTGGAGGGTAGGAAGCCTCAGCAGAGGAGTCTGGACATGTTGGATTGTTGTGCTGAGGCCAATTGTAGGAGGTGCAACAAGGTCACAGCAACCCATTTTGTCTTTTTTATTGCTTAGGGAGCATAACTAGTATCTATAGGAATTTTATTTCTGCAAAATATATGTTGCAAAAATCCCTCAGCAACCTGTGTGGAAAGGGGAAGGATTAAATGTGCCATAGCCAAGAACTCTTTTCTGTGTGGGAGTTGGTTTTTGCAGGTCAGGACTTCCTACACTTGATGAAATGGAAAAGTCCATAATGTTACTCTGCCTTCTCTGGGAAAAATGTAGGATCTTATTCTCCAAGTCTATGAATTTGCTATTTTTATTTTAGTTAGGTTAATGTATTGTTCTTTTGTATGGAGGGTTACGGAAATAACCACTTTTGTTCAGAAATGCCTTACTATCAATGAGAACATTATGATTAGGACGCTCTTCTTCTTCCCCTCCTTCAAATTAGTGTATTTCCTAAAGCTTTCTTCTCTCCAGATGTCACGTGTCCTTTTTGATCTTGATAAGTCAAGTAGGTAGGGAGGAAAAGAAGTATAGGAAACCTTTTGGAAATGAAGGTCAGAGGATATATCCAGTGTTGGGGTTTGTGTCTATTTATACATAGTATATATATATATGCACATAAGTTTAAGTAAGTGTACAGACTGATGTAAAACAAAACGTGAAATAGGATGCTTTGGGATCTTCTGCAGGGATGGTGCTTACTTGGTTTATGCAGTACCTTGTTCAGTTGGGTCTGTGGCTTTGGCTGTGGCTTTCCTGCTTAAAGTTATGAATACCAGTACGTGTCTTTGACCAGCTTGAAAGCCTAGTAGAGCACAGTAGTGTCTTCTGCACTTTTTACATACTCTGCCAGGGTTGTTTTAAGTATCTTTTTTATAGGCTTCTAAATTTGGAGGTATGGACCACTGTGCAGTGAATTTAAACTTGCTGATGACGAGTCCTTGTTCCTAAAAGTTTTTTGAGCACCTTCCGAAGTTGGTCCATGGACCATCCAAGGATTTGCTAGCACAGGTTGGAAATTGCTTCTACATGCTTCTCAAGTATTTTTTTGATTCCTCATATGTGAGACTTTTCTATGAGCCTGATGGAGAAGGAGTGTTTTAGAAATGCTTTTGTGGTGGAAAAGTCACTTCGGATCAATGACTCCGCATTTTAGGTGAAATGAATTAACCTGGGAAAACAACAAAGTCTTGCAGAACATATTGATGATGTGTCTTCTAAATTATCATGGTCTAAAGAATCCTTGTTCCAAAACAAGGACTGCTTTGACCGAGCTATAGCTGACTCATGTCTCTTTTGTTTTTCTGTGCAGGTTGGCTGATGAATTACACATGCCTTCCCTGCCAGAGATGATGTTTGGAGACAATGTCCTAAGAATACAGCATGACCATGGTTTTGGAATAGAGTTCAATGCTACAGATGCTTTAAAATGTGTCAATAATTGTCAAGGTATGATCAAAGTCGCTTGTGCAGAGGAGTGGCAAGAGAGCAGGTACAGTATTTTATCACCAGTGGGCAAGTACTGGTGTGTTGTATATGAAACCATCATACAGTAGTTAAAGGAGCAAACTGAACTCTTGAAGAGCAGGTTGCATTTGGTTCTACCCTAGATACAGCATGTGATCACAGAAGTCACTTCACTTTTCTTTGCTGTCATCATCCTTTGTTAAATTGGGTCAGCTGTATTTTTCAGCTGTATCTTGGCTTTCTTAAAGTAAACTTCAAGTTTAACCTGACTTAATGCTGTTCCTGTTTATTCAAACTCACAGGGCCTTGAGCATTACAAGATTGTATTGTGTGGTGTTGCAAAGTGCTGTACATGTTCAAAATCTTAGCCTTAGGAATAAAGCAGAACAATTACCATGCATGAGAACTAATTATAATGCTTAGTATTTGCCAAATTGGATTAGTTGTAGAGCACCTGGAAATAAAGCCCAGAGAGAAAGCAAAGTTGTCATGAAAACTAAGGCAAATTGCAGTGTTAATGATTGCTGTGTGTTGTCAACAGATCACTTTCTGCCTACTTAAAGAAAAATTGATCTTGAAATACAAATTTTTCAACTGTATTGCATGAAAATCTTTATTTTGAGTCATAGAACTGAGATAGTGTTACATTGAGAATTCTTATAACTGTTTTCAATAACTGTTGTTATGGAAACAGATGTTGTGAAACCATGATTGTAGCGCTTGTCTTGACATTGTAATTGTAGCGCAGACAATGCTGCTGGTTTTCTTTAGGAACAGTGTGGGAATTCTAATGCTCAGTCTTACGTGAGGTTGTAGTTTTTTGGGAATTATTACAAGGCAATTACTACAAAGCTGTTTTTCACTTTTTGAGGAGTGAGACTGAGCACACTAAGGAAGTTGTCAAGCCATATGACTGGACTTACACAACAGACTACAAAGGAACTTTGCTGGGAGATACTGCAACATTAAAGGTAATAATTTTCTTCTCGTTAATTGCTGACTGCATCTGGCTTCAGTCAAACTTTTTTTTTAAAGCTGTCATTTACCTTTCAGTAGGTTTCTGTAGAATCTTTTGTGCTTCATAACTTCTGATTTCTCATGTCTCTCAGCATTTTATCCTAATCAAATCATGGCTTATTTTAATAACAGGGTGGGCAGTGTCTTAAAGTGTTTTAGGATTAAAGCACATGGGAGTCCTCAACTCTTGCTGGGGGCCCCTCTGGAACCCCGAGCTCCTCACATACAGCAGAACTGTCAGCTGTGTCATTCTGTAGTACCTTCATGCTCTGCTGCTTGCATGTTTGTCTGCTTTCTGACCTGACTGCTTTCAATGGCCTTATGTTTTTCTGCAACAGTAACTCAGTAACTCCTCATATTTAAACTCACAGGCCCTCCCATGTCTTTACTTACTTGAAAATAAGACCGAAGTTCCCAGCTTCTCTTTACTGCATACAGGTTGCTTGCTACTAAGCAGATAATTTGTATTGATTGGCTAGACTCGCTTTAGTTAGAGATCATTTGAGTTGTGCTGGAATTAAAAGTACAGCATAGAAATAAACAGTATTGGTCCGTAGTCTTTGGGGACCAGGGGTCTATGGAGACCATGAGATGGAAAACATACAAGTACTTTATTTCCATGGGAAGGCTTTACTAGAATCCTTTGCAAGGTGTGTAGTGGGCTAGGGATGCTAAATGCATGGAAATCTGTTTATAAACCTGAACTTCTCATACGTATGTTAAACACAATGCATCTTCAGATGTTTTGAAAGAAAGATTTGAAAGAAAGTGAGCAGAATTGTTTGCAGCTGAAACCCTACTGAGCCTGTACGCAGAGAGAAGTTTATTCAGAATTTTCCACTCTTAGTTTTTGCTTTGGCTTGATATTTATTTCCAAGGAGAAACTCTTGGAAACTTTGATTTTAACTTTTTCTCTTAGAAATTTGGGGTGTCTGATGCTTAGTGCCCTAAAAGTTTTTTCCTTTCTAAAACTCTGGAATTCAAAATATCAGGACAAACTTTATGTAGTTTGGCAAAAAATTAATATGCTAACTCTTCTTAATCTTTTTCTTTAGGTTGTTCCTACAACAGAACACATAAATACCGAGAAATTGAAAGCCAGGGAACAAATTATGTTTTTTGAAGAAGTACTCCTGTTTGAAGATGAACTCCATGATCATGGAGTATCAAGTTTGAGTGTGAAAGTAGTGAGTATTGGGAGGTGTATAAAACATACCTAGGGACTCAGTTGGCTGATAAATGCAAAACACAGCTGCATTTTGCATGTTGTTCCTTCTGGGATTTAAATTTCAAAGCACAAAGTTCTTCATCCTTGCTCTTAGAAATATGATCTTACTGGAAACAATGTTGACTTGAAACCTTTGTCATCTGTCCTTACTCCAGGGGACAAACTTTTGCTCCAGGATCTTTTCCCTCCTTTTGCATCCTGCCTAATAGTCCTTTGAGACACTGTCTGCCCCGCTGTCCAGCCATAGCTGTAGCAAATCAACAGCCCAAATTCTGACTTCATTCTTGAAAACTTCTCATATGGTCTTCCATTGTGAATATCTGATGTAGAAAAGTACATGCTTAAAGTAAACCTTTGTCATGTGGTGAATGGACTATCTTTATTTTTGCAGAGAGTTATGCCTTCCAGCTTTTTTGTGCTGCTGAGGTTCTTCTTGCGAGTGGATGGGGTGCTCATCAGGATGAATGATACGAGGCTTCATCATGAGGTAAACCCTTACTTTCCATCATAACTATTTTATAGAGATTCCCTTGCCATTTTACTTTCAGTGACCTGATATTCCTCTAATTTAATACTGATTTTGGGGGCATAAGAACTTCCAAGTGTATTTTATTATTGTGGTGGTAGCGAACTAGCAACCAAGTGCTGGATGCCATGGTATGTGAGCAGAGTAGGCTATCCCTCATGGGATGTAATCATTTAAATACATTTGTCAGACACAGATTAGAGAAGGAAGTACAAGAGGAAAAAGAGGCAACAGTAAAGAGTTCAATACTGGCATGTCTCCAAGTATGTTATTTTTGTCTTATCTAATAGAATTAGACTGCAAGTGTAACTTGCAAATAACTGTCCCTAGTACATTGAGATCTGGTATCTCATGAATAATACAGGATATTAAGATTCGTGTTTTGGTAATCCTGTGTAGATGTGTAGTAGTTCTAGCTGTGTAAAGATCAATGAGCATATTCAGTCACAGAATTTTTTTTGATGCATGCACACAGAAAGGTGGCTTTTGGAAAAAAGAACATTGGTATTATCTGTCTTCATGAATTTGAATGTACATTTCTTCTCCTAGGTGAAAATATGTGGTCAACCAAATTCCAGTGCTTACTAAATTCAATGTATTTAAAATGCTTAGTTTGTACTGATACCAAATGATCACTTTTTTCCATTAGGCTGACAAGACCTACATGTTGCGAGAATACACATCCAGAGAAAGCAAAATATCAAGTTTAAAGGTATAGCATTTTTTAAACTCACTTTCTTTTTCTTCTGTTTTTTTTTTTTGTTTTATGGTCAGCATAGAAAATACTGTGACCCTAAGTCATTCTTTGTAAGATTTTGAATTAATACAGAAGAAAATTCTTTCTGCTTATGCAGCATTTGTTTTGATGATTTTAGGGCAGATTGGCATTTTGTGAATGCTCAGATCACATGACAAGATACGGGATTAGGTCACTTTTTCTACTTTTGAGTTAATAAAATGTTTTTATTATTTTATTTTTTCATGAACCGTTCAGCCGCAAAATCAGGTACTCCATGTCCCAGGAAGTTAAATTTCATGGCTGGTTGTGTGCTTCCAAGCAGTATTAGGGGTTAAGATCTGTTTGGTAATAGACTCTTCCAGTTTTTTTCAAATATTTGAGGTTAATAGGTCACCTTAAAACTCTAGTAATGGCTCAGAGTAATTTGTGGCACATTCGGAGTTGCAGCTGTTGATTTTTATTCTTCAGCCAACACCTGAACTTTCATTTTATTGTACCTTTCCTTCTCCCTTATTTTTCCTTTGCCTCTGGAAAGTAGCTAGTGTGTTACTGACCTGCCAAGGGAATACATTTTCTCTTGTGAGGAAAGGGGCACTGTATCATTTCTTAACCATATGTGATCCCTATAAACAAAACTAAATCCAGACATGAGCTTTTTGATAGTTTTGTAATTTTTGAAATATAAATCAATGATCTAGGTTTTACTTCACCTTATGTTTAAAAATCTGTGCTGTTAGATCATTTTTCCTGGCTGTTGTTACAGAGCGGAAATGCGCGTGGCTTTCAGCTTCTGTAGGTAAAGCAAAAAAGATTCCTGCTTCACTGAGGTTTGAAATAATTAAAACAGTGGTATGGTTCCTTATGTGGTGTAGAGGTAGCCAAATTAGAGGTTGCATTTGAATAGCTCTGGTTGAACTTAAAGAATGTTGTTAGAAATTTGAAGGTTATTTCATCAGTACAGATTTTTATTTCCCATCAAATGTCTTGTATGTATATGGGAAAGTGGTCTACAGGGATCTCCAGAGTAAAATACTGGTTAACATAATGAAACCACCTTATTTCTTAAAATATGAAATTAAAATCCAAGGAGTTTTAGTATTTCATATAAAAGTCTGTGGTGGACTTCATAAAAACTAAGATACATGTTGAGATTGAGCAATTGATAATTGTTCAGTCTGAGCAACACCAGTGAATACATTGCAGTGGTGGCTAGAAGAGATGGAATTCTTCATGGCCATCCTAGTCTCATCTGGAACTAGAACCTTAAAAAGACTGTTCCATTCACATTTAAAATATATTTTTTAAAAACATTGTAGGTGCTTATGGATATCTCTGACTTCCTTGCACTTTTATAATCTGCTGCTTAAAAATGTTAAATACTTTTCCTTGGCCTATTGATCCACATAAGGAATAAGACTGTCCATTTGAAGTTATAAGGTAAATTTTAATAATCATACCTGATTCCAGATGTTTACATCCAGTAAATTATAGATTAATTGTCTGTAAAAGTTTGGGGTTGGAATACTTTTTTTTTTTATCCCCGCTTTTCTTTCACTTGTTTCACGTAAAATTTTTGCTTTTTAGAACGTTCCACCTTCCCTGTTCACGGAACCTAATGAGATCTCTCAGTATCTACCCATAAAGGAGACAATCTGTGAAAAACTAGAATTCCCAGAGGAGCTGGAGCCTAAACCAGAAACATCACTGGAAATCACATGTTCTAAGTCTAAATAAATGTGACTTTATATGGACTTGAAGTAGACTGGAGATAATGTGATCACGTAATTGTTGGCATGGGGGGTGTTTCACTACTAGTGGAATGAAGAATTTGGCTAATTTTTCTGTAGCCTTGAGAGAAAACATTTCAAGCAGGTTTTGCTAATGGTGTTTTTTGTTAGTTTTTTTTTTTAACCTGTATCTGGAGTTGATGATAGATTGGTGGGGAGTTACAGTTTTCAACAGCATTGGAGAAATGACTGTTGGGAGTTTGCATTCTGTTTAGTTCACCAAGCAGGCAGGAGTATTGTCTGGACCCCCCTCCACTAACACTTATATGAAGATTTTGTTATTGCTGCTTCAGATACTAAGAGACTACAGGAGTTGTAAAACTAGCATGATTTTATTTTTATTGAGAAATAATCCACAGTAAAAAAAAAAGGTAAAAATTCCTTTGCATTTATTTTGAACTGTCACTCCTAAACTACCCATTTTGCTTGGCTTCCCCTGCTGTGAGCTGATAACCAACGAAGTTACTTTTTGTGGTCTCTGATCCAGAATCTCACCTAAGAATATTCATTTCATCTGAGGATAGGCTTAAAGTGTAGGGGAAAAAAAAAATGCATTTATTCGACACTAGGTAAAGGTAAAATTATTTGTGAAGCATTAACTCCAGAGCAGGAGAAAAGCTGGAGGTTAACAGAGTAACTGGGAAGTCTCTTCACAAACGCTGGTTTGACCCCTTGTCAGCTGGAGTTCTCTGGGCAGTTGTGGGACTCTCGCTTGGGGTCCCTGTGCTGCTCCAGTCACGTACTGTGCTGGGAAGGCATTGCCCTGCACTGGCCTTCCTTTGAATGTTCCAAGTGTGATGGTTCTACTGCCCTGACAGCCAAATTGCCAAACTGCAGTGGGGCGTAAGGCTGGGGAAGTCTGATCCCTGAAGGATGCTGGTATTTGCAGTTTGAGAAAGGAGATCCTGTATGGCCTTAAAAGGATGCTAATGTATTCCAGATACATAATTTCGGTTTATTTTAAAATTCTTTTTAAGTTCTGATATTAATAGATGTGTGATCACTTGTATAGTCATGGTTTCAACACTCTGTAGATTAAACTTAAATATTGGTATTGCTTTTGGAAATCCTACAGTATATTACTGGTTTGGTGTAAGAATGGGGCAGCTGAGCAGACTTGTCTGGGTTTACTGCTGACACTCAGTACAGGAAGCAAGTAACTGCAGCAAAAAGCAGGCCTTGAGGTGTAAAGTGCTTGCAGATAAGAACATGTACACATTCTGATGTCTTGGGGTTTTTGTTTAAAAATCTTCATATTCTACACTGCATGGCTTACTAGAAGCAACCCACCACAAAACCCAGTATTTAACCAGATCTTTTGTGAAGTGGTTTTCATATAGAGAAGACCCTGAGGTTTTTAGGGGAAAAAAAAGTCTACTGCCATCTAAGTGACTGTTTCCTTAGTAAAACAAGTAACACGCTTCACTTTTATTTGAGGCAGCCTGGTCTAGTGAATTCAGCATCAGGTGGAAAGGCAGGAACTAGCTGCAGGTTTTCCTGTGTCACTGGTTAACCATGGAGAGGTCATTTCTCTGTGCCTCTGTTCCATGTATGTAAAAATGAGAGTTAATATATGCCTACCTCACAGAGGGACTGTGAGGATTAGTTTGTACAAAGTTATTGGTTAGAGTATTTTTTTTCTGAATACACCTTCAGCCTTATCTTTGGAATCCTTTGGAAAGGATTACTGCAAAAAAAATCTTACGATCCATAGGATGAGTAAAGAGAACTGAAATGAAACAATTTCTGAAAGAAGTTATCAGCCATGATAATTATCAGACATGATCTGGCTGAAGGAATTTATGGCCACTTTGAAATAGAAATGAGGTCCTCTGTGTTCCCCATTACAGTCCTAAACTTTGTTGGCTTTTTTTCATCTTGTTGCACTTGTTTCCTAAAGATTTTCGTGTCAGGATGAAGAAGGGGACTGCAAATGAATGCAGCATGGAAGAGATGAAAGTCCATTTGGTAATAGAAGATTATTTGGGTCCACTCCAGTGATAGAGGGAAATGAGGGAAGAGTGAAAAGGAAGGGAACAGCGAATGGGGATGAAGAGAGATTTTTCTGGTAGAAGTAAATCATGACACTTCTTTTACTGTAAGCACATATTAGTTTACATGCCTTAAAGCTTATAAAAACACACTTTAAAGCTGGTGTGACTGAGAGCAGATCTCATTTAGTGCTGGCATGAAGGAAACTGTATCTGCATTTGTTAATTCAAACTGTGGTTTGGGCTTGGTCGGTGATGCTAACATTAAACTCCTTTGGGCTGAAGTAGAGTGTGGGGGAAAGCCACAGAGTGGAGAGGGAGCAGTGGGAAAGGCACTCTGCATGTTTAGCTTATACTGTGTATTTTCTCTTGTCCATTAGACATCCTAATTTGTGACCTGTTGGTAAAGTTCTATGGAATGGACTTGTATCCTGACTCTATAGATACGTGCTCTCCATCTGTTCTAAAGGGTGATGTGCATTTCAGTGGAACACACGTGTTGGGGAAATCACAAGAACACATTTAGGAAGTTACACTTACAACAAGTTCAAAATTGGAGCACTTTGTGACTTTCTTACACCACGCAGATTACCAAGAAGCAACAGTATAAACTGGCATACAGCAAGCTCTCTGGCACAAAATTTCCACAGAAAGTACCACTTTGAATAAATAACTTTAGGGGGGAGGGAGTGGGGTGATTCTCCAGCTGTTTTGTGTCGAGTTTAATGTGGCAGTTTATATTGTTCCTTATATGTTGCTGAATAAAATGTACCAAACATTTTATAGTTCTGTTTTTAACTGAGCGAAATAAACTGAAATAACTTACTTGTGATTCTGAATTTTGCTTGCTAGCAGGACATTGCATCCACATTACCTTTGTCTGGCAGGAGACTGCTCTGGCTCATTACGAAAATAAAGTGAGACTCTTTCAAAGCGCGAGAAGAGCCACAGTTGTGGGATTAAAATGAAACCTCTCTGACTATAAAATGCGTTTTGCTACTGCCAAGTAATGGATTCCAAAGTGCTGGGAGGCGATAGGATCCATCCACATCCGGACTACATCCCCCGGCAGCCTGCGCGCCGCCCCGCCGGCCTTTCCCCCACCTGCGGCGCGCAGGTGGGCGCGGCGCCTGCCGGGGCTGGTAGTCCCTGGGGAGGGGAGGGAAGAGCGGGGAAGGGAAGGGCAGGGCGCTCCGGCCGGCCGGGCGGGGTGTGGAGCCATGGACAAGCTGAAGCGGGTGCTGAGCGGCCGCGACGCGGAGGAGCCGAGCGGCCTGGCTGAGGTAGCGCGGCGCTGCCGCTCCTGCCTCGCTCCGGGGCGGGGGGACCCGGGCACCCCTTCCCGGTGTGTTCGGCGAGGTGGCGGAGCAGCCACCGCGAAGAAGTCGCCGGTGGCGTGGGCGGGCGGTCCCGCGTGGGCTCCGCCAGTGCTCCCCCGCGCGTCCCGGTGCCTGGGCATCCCCCGCTTCCCGCGGGACACGTAGGGAGGGTGCCTGAACAGGACACGGCGCAGCATCTGAGAGGAAGTTTTCGCGCTTGGTAGGAGGCAAGAGCTACAAGTAAACAAGTTTCGCTTTTGTTTTCCTCGTTTCCAGGTTATCGATTCGACTTCGTTAGGTTGGGGCACCCGAGTGAAAGGCTTCATTGCGTGTTTTGCGATTGGATGCCTGTGCTCGATCTTGGTAAGGACTTTTTTCAGATCTCCCCAATATCTGAGTGTCAGGAGCCCAGATAATTACAGCCTTGCTCTGTGCTGTTGCTTGATTTTTCCGAGTCTCTGCGGAGACGTCTGACTGTTCCAGTTATACGCAATACGCTGACTCTTAACAAGAATGCCAATAAATGCGATTTACTTTTGTATGTGTGATTCTGCAGTTTGGCTTTAAGTTTTCCTAAGATTTCTTTTGTGATGTGACACTTCGTGGAGATATATATATATATAGTTTATATATATATTGTTTCAATTTAAAGCCTGTTAATTTTTCCCTCCTTTCTCTCTAAACGTTCCTTTTTAGGGTAGTTGTCTGCTATGGATACCAAAGAAAGGGCTGGTACTCTTTGCAGTTTTTTATACTCTGGGGAATATTGCATCTATTGGGAGGTAACAATCTTTATATATCATTTCCCTAATACAGATGAGAAACAAAAGCAGAATGATAGTGCATAAGTGGTAGAAACTCTTGCATTTGCAAGAGAAGATATGCTTTTGTAGATAATTTTCTTGTTGAATTTTACACAATAGCATTTCCTCAGTAGTGCTCTGAAATAGTAAAGAACATTTTAATTTTGTGTGCTGTTATTAGTAATGCATTCAAGGTAAATGTTGCTCGTCAGTAAACAAGAATCAAACTCGTGCTTTAAACATTGAGGTTTTTTGATTTTGTTGGTTCCTCCTCCCCAAGATAAAAATAATTCTTCACCATTTTGCATTTGGAAGTGTTCTCTGTGTGTTGGTGAATATATTTGGGGCAGTCTGTCTGTCAGGGCAAGCATATGTGGTAGGACTTCATGGCCATTGAGGTTCCTGAAGCAAAGCCCTACATGCTCTGCGACAGGCCCAACTTTCTGTGATTGTGGAAACTTAGCATGATGTTAGAAAGCATAAATACTGGAATTTGAAGTAATATGCTAATAAGGTAGAATAATATAGTATATGGGGCAGAAATATCACTTTAGATAAAATTTTCACCTTGTATAATTCATCCAGTATCAATCACCAGGGCTCTAAATGAGGCTGCAGGTCTGGTAAGGGATCAGAGAATGGATCCAGGCCTGAAAACAGCCCTTTATGTAGAGGAATTGAGCTGGATTACCTGGCAATTCATGCAGATCCTCTGTGGATGGTGTTCTTGAAATGCAGATTTAAAAAGCATTTTTGAAAAGCAGGTTAGAAAAGCATCTGTCAAGGATGATCTGATTGGAGCTGACCTTGCCTTGTGCTTCTAACTTGATAGCTCTGCTCTGCTTATGTTAATTTTAACTGAACAAGTGTGAATAAAATTGTAAATACCTTGCACAAAGAAAAGGGGGAATGAATTTTGTCTCATTGTATAATCCCATTTCTTTTGTTGTGCAGCACTGATTGCCATAACAACACAGTGTACTTGTGCCCCTATGGCAGCAGACAATTTCATCTTACCGAGTTTCACTTTTACCTCTCTCATTTCCGTGTTCATCTTGACTTGTTTTTCACAGCACTATGTTTCTTATGGGACCAATGAAACAATTGAAGCGGATGTTTGAGCCTACACGTTTGATTGCTACTATTGTTATGCTAGTAAGTATCCAAGGAGTAGCTTTTAACTCACACAAACCAGGGAACAATTTTCATTGTGAAGTCCTTTCATATCCAGTGATCCAGCTATGTCTCAGGATGTGTCTGGGGGTGGTTTTTTGGTTCATCTTTTCTTAAAATACCAAACACTGCACATCTGCTGTAGTGGAAAGGTAAGCGTAGCACCAGAAAAGCACCTCTTTGTTAGGCAAGACTGAGCTGAAGCCAGGTTGTTTTGCTAAATGAGCATTAAGGGTCTGTGGCTGGTCTGTGTGAACCATGCACATGCTTTTTTTAGGGTGCTTGAGGTCACAACATCGTATTTATGTGTTGCCTAAGAAATGAACGATGGGAAACTAGTTTTCTAAAAGTTGTCCTATGGATGTTGCTAGATATGTTATTTTGCATAATTTTGTCTTTTTATATTCTGTCTGATGGCCTTGAAAGAGCTGTGTAGGTATTTCTACCTTGATAAAATCATCTCTTTGTGACAAAGCAGCTGGGGAAACTCTGTGCCTTGGTCACCTTGCATTAGGGATCATCCCAGCTGGTTGATAGCTTCAGGTTTTGAAACTTGTATGACAGAATGAAATTGAAAATTCAGCATTCAGTGGGGTCACTATTGGAATTATTTTATTCTCAGAAGATGGAAATTATAGCAACCCTTGTGCTGTGTGTGTTTCTGTGTCTGAAAGTTGCTGCTAAGTTTCAGACTGACTCTTCTTTAAAGTGCATGGGTTTTTTTGATTCTGCAACTTTCCCATTTTCTCCTGGCAAGTCAAAAACATGAAAGGTGGTTTAACTTGCATGAAACTCCTGTGTCCAGTCTGAATGTCTTCAGAGTGTTTGCTTGGCATCAGCACTTCCTAATTTCTCTTTACACATCCAGAGGTGCTGCAGAGCTTGAGAAATTGACTGTGTATGCTTGCAGATCCAAGCAAGAAGCTACTGTATGGTGTATCTGTGTTTGTATGCATTCAGGATACCCGGAGTCAGGAGAATTCCTGGAATGTTGTTCACTGGGATAAAGCCAGTCATTAGATGTATGATGCAGTATTTAGACCAATATACAAACCACCACCTTAAAACTAATGGAAGAACTGCATTTATTGTCAGGACTCCTGGTTGAGCTCAACTGTGTGACTTCTTTGGCAATGCATGTCTCAGCGTCTGAATATACAGTACTGTATTTTTTTTTCCATTCTAGCAGAAAAATACACATTATAAGCTCCAGTAGCACAATGGTCCATGTGTATCTAAAGGCTGTTAGATGTTGATAAAGCAACATGAATTATCAGCCTCTATCATAGATAAATGAGCAGTCATGTCTTAAACTGAAAATTAAAACTAATGGGAGGCTTCTCTTAAAAGTGAGGGTTAAAGCAGAAAAATAATCCACAATATCCTACTACCCCCCAAGATTTTACCTGTAGTAAAGAAAGAAAGACACAGTGCAACTCTGAAAACAGAAAAAGTGCTGGGTTAAATGACTGTGCCTTACTTGAATATGTACACAGGAGAGCTACTGAGCAATAGCCCAAAGTTCTTGAAAGTGTAGCATAGTTTTAATTGGTGAGCTTTTAAGTAATGGCATAACTTCAACCCCAGGGTAACCATGTAATCATCAGGAACTGTGCAGGAGCAGAAGGACTAAGACTGGTAACTGAAAAGTATTTGAAAAGTCTTACTTATGCAAAATGATGAAATGTGGTGTGTGCCTATGACACCAAGAAGTGTGTGGGATGGAGTAGTGACCTGCAAAAGAACTGCAGGAATCTCTTCCTCTTGTTCCTTTGCAGCCGTAAAATCATTTTCTGGGGATACCAGGCTGATACTTCCTCATTGCTTTAATTCACTTCAAAAGTGTAATAGCAAGAACATTTTAAATACAAGGAGCTCTTACAATGCAGGATTGAATAAAACTGTGAAATGATGTAATTCATTTCTGTCTCTGTGAAGGACCCCATTACAGCGTTGCAATGTCTATAGAAGCTGGAGTTGTTTCTATTTTTAATTTAAATAATTTGTTTTCTTCTAGTTGTGCCTCATACTAACACTGTGTTCTGCTTTCTGGGTGAGTACTGGAGTCCCGTATGTTTATCTAACTGGAGCTAATATAACTGGAGTATATTTTAAAAGTAAGATTCTTACACTGTTTTCTCTGCTGTGTTTCTTCCTCTCTCCTCTCCCCTCCAGTGGCGTAAGGCGGGACTCGCGCTGCTTTTCTGCATCTTACAGTTTTTTGCCATGGCATGGTGAGTGATTTCCTTTCTACACACTCCACTTTCTGTTGCACCTGACATCAGTAGCTGAATTGTGAGTGGATTTTGACCTGGAGTTAGAGGGAAGGAAAATTTTTACCTTGTCAATCCCTTAGATTCAAGACAATGCATCAGTGAGGAGCTGACCTGTTCCCAATTCTTGGTCTCTCACACCACTGCAGAGGCTTTGGAGGCAGAGCTCAGGGCTCCATTTCTAGAGGAAGTTCCTTTGGTTTCTCTGAGCTTGAACTGAACTTGTTTTTTTTCTTTCCCCTTTAAATCAATTCATTGCCTACTATCTGGGATTCCTCTTTTACACTCTCCTGAATTTGTCTTGTTCAGAGACCCAGTTACGCCAATCAAATTGTTAATGTTCTTCATGTTAACATATGGCCTGTGCAAGGTCACCAAAGGAGTGTACAAACTGATATGGATACCTAGCCAGCCCTCAGCAGTAATCTTGCCTACCTGTAGGTGTTGGAGCATGAAGAATACCAGATGCAGGAGAGCTGTGTTTAAAATGCTTTCACAACATCCCCCTCTATTTGGCCATAGTGTTTCATACCCTGGCTGGGCTAAGATGGCTTGCAAGGATACTCCTTCCTGTTACTCACAAACTCAAAGCTTCATTTTGGTTGTGTAACTTGCAGTTTAGCGTATCAGAGGGGTTGCTCTTGTTTGTGACTCTAATAAAATCTGACATGAAAAGTAACTTTCAAATTTTTCTTCCTAGGTACAGCATTTCCTTCATACCATATGCAAGGTAAACTTTCCTACTCTCTTACTCTTTGTAATTTTGAGGTTTAATCATACAGAAGGTTAGTTTAGAGAGCCATTGTAATGTGTGGCTTTAGAAGGTTTTCCATGGTGCAGGAAATACAAGTAGTTAAATCTGAAAATGAAAATAAGCATCTTCTCTAGTGGGAGAACACAAATGAAAAAAACAAGAGGGCTTCCCTAGAGATATGTAAGCCTGCTGACCAAATGCTGAGCATAAGGCTTGCCTTTGGAATGCCTAAGTGTTGTCCAAAATGCTGCTAGACAAGTGTATTCTTCTGTGTCGCTTTTGTCCTGTTCTCCCCTGTGAGCCCTGTTCTGTGTGAGCACACAGTTCTCTCTCCTGCCCCATCGCCCCACCCTTCTCCAGTGCACTGCCTCAGTGCAGCCTTGCAGGTGCCACCTCCACAGCAGGTGAGCACTGAGCAGACCTGCTTGTCTCTAAGGCATTTGTGTAGTCATGCAAATCATACTAATGCAATTAATACATGGTCAGCTGATCTCTACAGTCCTCAGTGTCAGTGTGATAGCAGCATGGAATGCCTCTTATCAAATAACATAACTGAGGTGAGTCTGACTCTTTTTCTTTCTCCTGCCTGTAGGGATGCTGTGAAGAAATGTGTTTCAGTCTGTCTGTCCTAACAGGAATTCTGGATGCCTCACAAAGTTCTAGGAAGCTCTAGGTAGAACTGTGTTGAGATCACTGTGTTGTGTAGTTTCCTACTTCTGTCTTGAACATGTGCCTTTCAGCTGCTTGTTAGAAGCTCCTTGTGTTACACCCAGCGTCTGCAATTGCTTGGGTTGGTAAGCAATGGTGTCTGTGGGACAGGGGGCTTGTGATCAAATGAAATTCAGTCTGGCAGAAGAACTGGGCAGAGATCCACAGTTTGTTATGGTAATTCTTGCATGAATTTGTGCATTTGGTTTCGCAAAAGTTTCAAAGTAATACGTGAAGTGTGTAAAATGAAGACCTTGGCTCTGATGGGACTGTGCCAGTTCTAGAGTTGAAAATTGATTTCTTACCAACAACTTGGGATTTTTTTAAATAGCCTTATGTCACTTAATCTTTGCACTGTTTGCCTTGGATAATGGAATATTGGTATTCTTTCTTTTCTTGTCTCTCTTGCAAAATCTTAGGTTTTATGAGACTTCTAAAGGATGTAATTTGAAAGTCAAACACTGTTGTGGACTAACCATGAGATGTTTGCATCTGTAATGAAGTATTTAATTCTCAGTCTATACTGATAGTGTTTCCTTAAACAAGGAAAGGGACATTTTCCTCTGTAAAAACTTGTTGTTGTAGGAAAAGCACTTGTAAAATAAGGTTCATTGATGTTTTCAGCCACCAGGAACCTGAGTTCTTCTCCTTGCTTACAGCTCATGGTTACAAAGTAGGAAGCTGACATTTTTCACATGAAGTGAGGTGCTTCTCTTCTCCTCCAGCTGTAGCATGAGAACAATGCAAAGGGCATGGTAGGCAAGCAATAAAGGAATTTATGTATATCCTTTCTTAAAGGACAAACTGTCATAAGGTGGAAGTGAGCTATTGTTTTAAGCAGCCTGGGTCAGGGAGAAGACATTTTCTTCTGAACTTGTAAATAAGTTAAAACTCTAACATTTCTCTTTGTTTCTTTGTAAGTGGAATCAGTTTTGTTTCTGGTAAAACTCTTGCACACCCCAGTGAATTTCTCTGCACAGAGGAGAAAGCACAATATTCTATTGCCTGTCGTAGCAAGGAGAGTTTGTAGCAATCCTGCTGCCAGCTCCAGGCAAATGCTGAGCCATCAGTATCCAAATTCCAAGGCCACTCTGCGCTCTCTTTATCTTCTGAGCTACATATAATCTTTTACTCCCACAGCATTGCAGTGGTCAGTTTCATATCTGAGCACAGATTCCTGCTTTTGCTGTGTGAGGTACTGTTTAACTGCTTTCCCCTTTCCTTTTACCAAACTGTCTTGCTGGATGATGATTATCCAGTGCATTCTAGTGGGAACTGAAGCATCTCTTCCTCAGTCTACCAAGAGTTTAGTTGTTTAAGAACATTGGTTTTGCATGGCAAGTGTATCCCTGACTTGTACCACAAAGATTTTAATGTAGGAAAAACTTAGATCTATTTGGCAGTACAGTATAAGCTCACAGTGAAGGCAAATAGTTCTGTGGCTTCCAGAAAGTTAATAAGAATTTAGTTAATCCAAAATTTTTAATTGAAGTGTCCTGATAATTTATAAAGCTCAGTACCATCCAGCTGTTAGGATCCTCTAAAAAAAAATTAAAGATTCCCTTTTGCAGATGGTATGAAAGGGAGATTTTGACGAGTGTTCTGTGGATTCCAGGTGTCCAGAATTACTGTTGCAAAGACATTTGAATGGAAAATCCCACCTTGGAAAGATGGCACTGATGGTGGGATGAATCAATTATACAGGTTCAAGTGCTATGTCCTGGTGCTTTTTTTATCTCCCCGGATTTAGAAGCTAGTGTTGAAATAACTACATTGACTATTGCTCTTCTTGAAAAGAATTGGTTAAATGCCCAAGAGAGACTGGGAATTAAAGAAAACTGATACTTCTTTTCCCTGGCTGATCTAAGACAAGTGTCCAAAGTGATGTATGTCTTTTTTATCAGGGAGTAAGTTCAAAACCTAATTTACATCTGTCAAAGGACCTAAGCTAGTCTCTTCTTAGGACTTTGATAATGTTTACAGAATTCCTTTGTATAGGGGAAATTGAAAGGCTACCCTAATGCCTTTTAAATTCCAATAGTCCTTTAATTTTAACATCTCTGAATGACCCTGGAAAAGCTACAAGTACAGTATACATTGTTTCTCCTTCCCCTCTCCAGCAAGGTTATGTTAACCCTGATCATCATTCCAGGTTCAGCAGCCAAGATAATGGAATTTGACTTCTGGGGTTCTTTTTTTGGTTACTTCAGATTAGGAGGAGTAAAAGCCTTTTGCTTATTCCTTGGCTAGCTTGGGCAGGATTCTGGTAGACTGTCTGGCAGTTCTTCTGGAAGAACAATAGAATGGGGTATGTTGAATGTTAGTTTTTCAACTTGCAGAGTAGCTAACTAGAACCTTTTAGCTGGCTCTTGTGAGTACAGCCACGCAGAAGTAGGAAATTTATGAAACTACCAATAGATAGCACATAAATGATTATTTTCCTTTCCCCCTCTCTTACCAGTTTCAGACTGTAATTCCAGATTCACAGCCTTTTATTCAGTAAGAGAGAACAAATCTTCATTTGACTGCACAGCACATGAGGCTAAGAAATTGTGCCCTTACAGGAAGGGAAGCCAAGGGGAGATGGCAAGGACACAAGGATCACCAGAGTGCCACTGGGGTTTATGTTGCCCTTTGGTGTTGTATTCTGTTCCTGGGGACATCAGACAGTAGGAGAGATTTGCCTTATTCTTGCCAACATGTGAAACATACTCAGGGTTTGTCGCTTCATCTACAAGCAGTTTTGGTTTAAAATAGCTCTCCCAGAACAAAACTCTTTAGATTCTTACTTTTAAGTAGTTGTGTTGAGGCTGTTGCCAAGTTTAACAGCAAAAGAGATTTCCACTTTGTTGAATACTTTATTTTATATGATTTTTACATAACCAGGGAGTAAACTATATGAATATTCCTTCTTGAGTAGTTTTCAGTCTGAATTAGATTATACCATTTTACTTTTTTTTTTGGTCATTAAACCTACTTTGTGTTACATTTTGATATCATCAGCTTTGGTTATGTGCTTGGCAGGAGGCACGGTGAGCATTTCTGAAGCTTTCTGTCTCACTGTCCTTCAGGGCAGGAATGTTTGCTGTGTGCGCTCTGCTGCGAATAGAGAGTTTGTGGTTTAAATCACAAAGCTCCTTGCTTCCCAAAGTCCTTGCTCAGTTACCTACAGCACTTACCTCAAGGCTGAATTCCCTAAGGAAACTTGTTTGATGTTGGGTGCCCATCTCAGTAGGATTTGGTGTTCTATCAGGAAGTGCTTTTTGCCCAGCCTCACTGTTGACCAACTTGTCCACTTTTTTTACTTTTTGCAGTACAGATAACATAACCTCAGCCAAGCAGCCTTAGTGTGCAGTTCTAGCAGGAAATTTGTATGTCCTGGATCACCTGACTTTCCAGCTATAGTAGAAGTGGAAATGGGGAGGGTGGTAGTCATGTATTCCCAAAGTACTGGGACTCTATGCATTGAAATGTGGGATTTTTTTTTTCACTACTTCAAGGTTTTGCTCTGTTTTATGTGATGAAGTCCGTTATGAATACTGGTACTATCTGAAATGATTCTACACTGATGATGCTAACAATTTGATCTCATTTAGTATTTACAGTAATAAGATTGTTCATGAGCTGTTACAAAAACCAAGGACGAATTTTCTGCCACAAGTTGAAATTCTTTTCAGAAACCACGTTTTAAAAAGGAAAGCGTGTTGGGCTCTGTGTGTGCCTCCGACTTTCTGAGAACGGCTCTTGCTTCGTTTTGGTCCTTAATCATGTTCATGAAAGTGAGATCACTGTGCTATTGTACACTGAGGAGGAGGAGGATATTTAAACATATTTGTCTTAAATACTGATGTTTACAACCATGGCAAATACTGACCATTTTGGAGAGAAAGCACAGAAATGGTTTATCCTCTTAAAACCACGTGCCTCGCTGTAATGTGAGCACTAAATTTTTGAACGGCTGTGGAATCGTTTTGTAAAATAAAAACCAGACTCAGAAATTCTCTGCAATGTTTTGTACTGTTACTGATTCTGTTTGCTGATGTGCTTTTTCTATGTATTTACACTGTTTGATTTCTACTTTGATAAATATTCTTTTTTCTGACTTACAACTTTTTCTCTAATGAAGTGAAACCTTTACAAGTGCTGTTTTTTTCCTTCAATAAAGTTATCCCTGCATTAAATGAATGGTTCTTATGGTTAATATTCTTAATGTACTTACAGCTTTTTTAATGATGCTGATTCTCCAGATGATGCTGAAGTTGCTGTGGGAGGTTTGTTTTCTTCTGTGTATTTGTTTTTCTTTAAAGTTATTGTCCTGTCCTCACTTCCTTTGCTGTGCACACAACATGTACTGCTGGGGGGAGTCCTTGTGTCACCAGTCTTTTGCAGCAGCTTCACCCAGCAGTCGCAGGCACCTAGACAACTCGTTGGCATGACTGGAGTTAAGGTGAGGATAATGCTTTTGTTGCTTCATATTTATTTACCTCAAGAGTCAATATAGACATGCCAACAAGCTATCCTTAGTCCATGCTACAGAGAAAGTAATGCCTGGTGCTATTCTGTCAGCAGAGATACCAGGAAGCAACATGCTTCTGAAATCAACATGCTCTGAGTGCTGATGTACACTCAATAAAATGTAAATGAAGCAAAATATCAATGATTTATGAATGTGTGTTAAAAATAAATAGAGGCAATTATTTTAATTTTTTTTAACTTTCAAAAAGCTGGTCTGTTTAAGTGTGTGCCTAATATGAATCCAAAGAGTTGCTGTGGTTTAATATTCCTTGGCAGCATATCAAGCTGTGTGTGCATCAGGCTGTTCAGGGTTTGTTACACTTTCTCCTAATTGACAGGCAGGTGGTTTTTTTTCCTGTCTGCAAGGGTGGTGGTGAGACTTGTGTGCTATGGGAGACTGCATTATGTTTTCAATTACCTTTCTTTTCTTGTTTTTTTGATTGCAAGCTCTGTCTTGCAGCTGACTCAACTGAAATTTCTATCCTACAGGAAACTCCAAAGTTGTGTTTGGAATACAAGCAGCAGCCTGTCTTTTGTAGTATAGAAACCTAGGGGTTTGCATTTTATCTTTTTGAAAAGGGTAGAGTGTCCCAGGAGTGTCAGGAAAGCTGGATACATCTGTGTCATATCAAGACAACTGTGATTCCTCAAAGGGCAATAAATCCTTTCCATGTCTAATAGTTTAGAGGTATTTTGCTTGCCTAACAACCTCCTGCATAACAACAAAGCTGTTGAACTTTGCCACTTCATTCTCATGCTGACATCTTAATACCTGAATGGTTAAAAAAGAAGTGAAATCTTCATTTGGAATCCCTAAACAGTGATCAGCTGCTGTAAAATGCATTCTGTTGATGAATGACTTTGCTCCTTAGAAATGCTTTGAAAGGCTTGTGCTACAGCATCTACTCCCTGAATCCCATTACCTTGCATTCAAAGTTACCAGCATTCAAATTCAGTGACAAGGCTCTTGGGAAGCTGCTGTAATGTCTGCCCCTTTCCTTTCTCCTTCCCCAGTGTCTGATTTGCAAGAGAAGGTTGCAAATTTCATGGATGTGAGCGATTCAAAGATGGGGGTTGATAGGAATTTCTATCCCTTGCTTGTACCTTTCCTACTAAGCTCAGCCTTGGTTGCAATACATGTGGGGGTACAGGCTTGTAACTGCCCAGCTGAAAATTCCTAAAGAGAAAAAATTCTGATTTTCTCACTTTTCAGAAAAAAGCTGCTGATGAATTAGAGATGGAATAGTCTATCTCAGCTGCCAATCTTTGGGATTTCTATTTTAAGTTAGCCTGGTTGAAACCCTTTTAAGTTTCTCTTGCGTTCCCTTGTGGCATCTCTAAGAGAAGTTATTCCCAAGAATTCGTGCTTTCAAACCTCTGTGGGAATAAGTGTGGAGCAACATGGGTGTAGTGTAAAAATGGTACAATGAAAGTATCATGTAGTCAGCGTGATTTCATTGCAGCTCTGAAGGGCTGTCATGCCCTGAAAGCTGGGGAAGTACTGAAAGCTGGAGAGGGGCTTTATACAAGGGCACATAGTCAGAGGACAAGGGTGGATGGCTTCAAACTGAAGAGGGGAAGTTTGAATTAAAGATTAGGAAGAAATCCTTTACTGTGCGAGTACTGAGGCACTGGCACAGGTTGCCCAGAGATGCTCTTGATGCCCCATCCTTGGAAGTGTTCAAGGCCAGGCTGGATGGGGCTCTGAGCAACCTGGACTAGCAGAAGGTGTCCCTGCCCATGGGAGGGGGGCTGGAACGAGATGATCTTGAAGGTCCCTTCCAACCCAAACCATTCTCTGGTACAATATGTGGTGTGAAAACAAAATATTTTGTTTTCACAGGCATGTACTCCTGTGGTTTCTGGTTGTGTGTAACAGGATGTGTGAGGCTCACTGCTTTTGAGAGAATCAACTGCTTCATAGGAGTTACACTTGAAACTTGTTAACCCTCGTAGTTAGCAGAAAGCTTTAACCTACACATCCAGGTCAAAAGTGCATGTTTCCCAATAAACACTCAATGTATTACTTTTGTTCTGAGATGTTGTAAGTAGAACTTAAAGCTTTGTTTAGAATCTCCTACTTTTTTTTTATAATTTTCTGATCTTAAAGATGGGGACAGTAATAGTTTCTTCCTCTAGGTGACAATTCATGTCTAAAGACATCACTGAAGATTTTCAAGTAGAAAAAAATGAATTAGGGAAAAGTATAATTATTGTTTAAAATAAACTAAGTTACATTTATCACTAGCCTGACTACATATATTTGGTTTGCTGTCAACGTTTTGGTGAGGGGGCTACAGGGGTGGCTTCCCTGAGAAGCTGCCAGAAGCTTCCCATATGTTAACAGAGCCAAGGCCAGCCAACTCCAAGATGAACCCACTGCTGGCCAAGGCTGAGCCCACCAGCAACTGTGGTAGTGCCTCTGGGGTAATGTATTTGAGGAGAAAAAAAACCTTGCACTAATGCAGCCAAAGAGGTGGGACAGAATTTGTGAGAGGAACAGCTCTGCGGGCACCAAGGTCAGTGGAGAAGGAGGGGCAGGAGGTGCTCCAGGTGCCAGAGCAGACATTCCCCTGCCACTTGTGGAGCTGACCATGGTGAGGCAGCTCTGCCCCTGCAGCCCGTGGGGGTGCAGAGACCCACCTGCAGCTGGTGCAGGACCCCATGCCAGAGCAGATGGATGCCCATAGGAGGGTGTGACTTTTTGGGAAGCCCAAGCTGGAGCAGACTCCTGGACAGAGGAGTCCACAATGGAGCAGGTTTGCTGGTGGGACTTGTGACCCTGCAGAGGACCCACACTGGAGCAGCCTGTTCCTGAAGGATTGCAGCCCATGGAAATGACCCACACTAGAGCAGTATGTGAAAAACTGCAGGCTGGGGCAAGGACTGGTGGAGAAATTCATAGAGGACTGCTTTCCATGGGAGGGGTCCTATGCTGGAGCAGGGGAAGAGTGTGAGGAGCCCTTCCCCTGAGAAGGTCGCTGGCAGGGAGGAAGAAGAGAAAATCAGGAGGGAAGTTAGGCCTGGGAAGAAATGAGAGGTGGAGGAAAGATGTTTTAACATTTGGTTTTATTTCTTATTAGCTTACTCAGTTTTGATTGGTAATAAATTAAACTAATTTCCCCAAGTCAAGCTTGTTTTGCCCATGATGGTAACTCGTGAGTGATCTCTCCCTGTCCTTATTTCAACCCATGAGCCTGAGGAGGGGAGAGACAGAGCAGCTTTGGTGGGTACCTGACACCCATCCGGGGTCAACCCATCACGCTACGTTAGGTTTTTTCTTTGGGTTTGTTTTCTTTTTTTTCCTTCTCTTTTTAAAAAGCAGAAAGACTGCTGTGGAAAGCCTTCCCTGCTCTCTGGGCTCGGAATTAATCTCAGTTATAACACCAGACAGGGAGGTACCACTTGAACAAGCTGCCTGCCTTGCTGCTAAAAACATACCCGATGGAAGTTACTGGCACTGTCCCCTCACCCTGACATTAATGCAAAGGCTAATCTTCTTTAAGTCTCTTCTAGCCTAGCAATCTCTTAAGGGGCTGAATACGTGATTAAAAAACAGAAGGAAAGCAGCTGTCTTTTTATCCTTTCTTAATTATTCCGTGGTAGCTGATAGGTGTTGATTTCCTGGGAGTGTCATGGTGATGGAGGTTACATTTCCCTGTGTTGTTGGGACTCAGTGTTCAGAGCGGGGTTAGTTGAATGCTGCAGTGGGAGCTTTGGAGATGGAAAGAGTGAGTCTTACTTTCTGCAATTTCATCTGATGATGAAGGGCTGCCTTCTATTTGGAAACATGCAGCTAAAGGCCAAAAAACAGCTATCCAATGTCAAGGCAAGAAAGGGCTCTTTAATTACCTTTTTTCTTGTTTGGGTTATTTTTTTCTTTCTTTCTGTGTACCCCACCAGCTGGTGGCCGGGAGCATTTAAGAACAAGCTTAATTAGAAAGTCAAAAATAACCCCTAGCTTTTTCCTGCTGTAGCTTGGGGAGTAAAATCCGGTAAGTATTGCAGGATTGTTCTGACTGTTCTTTCACTGCTCTCCCCAGTCCTCATTGCTTCATTTAAAATATGAGTTACTAAATTCTTATTAGTAAATTGGAGATTATTGTGTTGTGCTTGCATTTTGAGCTAGTTCTGACTGGCTATGAGCCACAAGGAGTCTGATCCCTGCTTGAAAGTACCCAGCTGGGTTTCAGGGAAAGATTACACCATTGTGGGTTTTGTAGGGGCATTTTCTGTTCCTTCTGCTGCCCCTGCTGATTTGCTTGTCTAATTAAATGGATGACAAGTGCAAGAAGGGCAGTGAACAGTCTTCTGTCCTGTGTGTGTCCCACTTGCAGTGACACTGGCCATGAGTCATCAGGAGTACCTACTGTACTCCTCTGTAAGTCCAGCTACCTTTTCTTCAAATGTCAGGTTCAAGGAGCTTTAACTTCCAGCCCAAGAAATAACCCACATCTGAGAATGGATTGTTCTGGGTGTCCTGGCAATACCTACAGCCAGTGGCATTAATCTGTTTGTGCCTCAGTTTCAGCACCTGTAGACTTGGAAAAATTAATCTTGCAAGAAAGTAGGAGAAAGAAGGGTTGTTTGGAAAGCATTCCAAGTTGTTATTTAGGTGAACGGAGGGACAAAAGATTAGAGGATGTCTCTTACTTCTCCTAAAACAGGCTAAATGTTCAAAATAAATTTCCACACATAATATTTTTGTTAAATGAAAAGCCAACAATAAACAAATAACTGTGACTCTGAATCTATCCGGTTTCTGTTCTGCAGCCCTCTCCTATGGAAGCTGTGTGACACAGACACAGTGCACAACTCAAGGAAGCCTGATTGATGGAATCTGGATGTGTATTTTAAAGCAAAATCTCAGGTCCAAGTACATTCAGCTGATCATGTGCTTGCATGCATGCAAACTTGTTATTCCTTAGGCTAATTCTTTTTGGTTGGAAAGATTTGTCAGTGATGAACTGTGCCTTCCTGCTACATACATCACAAATTGCTCTCAGGCTGAACTCTTAGAGCTGAAACACCCTTCCCCATGCTGAAAATAGTAATTGGGCTGTTCCCACTAACCAACCACAGGTAACTACTCTCATTTTGGAAAATGTTGTGGTTTCAGGCATCCTGAGCCATGGTAACATAGTTACTAAAATTCAAACTGTTTGAAAGTCAGGTATTTTACGTTGTTAGATTTGTGGTTTATTTTTTCCTCTGGACACTAGGCTTTCAAGCATCAGGCACCTTGTATGAGTGATAACCGTAAGCACACAAGTGTTACCTACTTCTGGGATCTGAAAGGGTGTTTTATTGCTGTGCAGGACACAAGTTCCAGTATGACACTCCAAAGTAAACACATTCATGCTTCTCCCTTAGGGATGCTAGTAGAAAATCCAGTTTTATTGACTCTCTTCCCAACCTATTACTGGAACAGGTCATTATCCACTCCCTCCATACACCCTTCCTTCTCTACAGCTCAGTCCCAGGAGTGCTTTGGGCAAGCAGTGCACTCCAAGCAGGACCTCCCTTTCTCTTGCTTTGTGGCAGCCTCCATTTCCAATCCATCTTTGCTGAGCATATTCTCTACCTCTAGTGATGCACCAGTGTCTGCTGGTGAGAGTTTCACTTCCTTGTTTGGAAACCCTTCTACCAACGGGAACTGTTGTTACTTTTGTGCATGCTTTCTGTTTCTTTTAAGTTCTAAGCATCTTGAGGAAGGTAGATTGGATCTGATTTTTGGAGGCTATAATCCAGTATCACTCCACTTGAAGACCTGTAGGAGAGACGGGCAGTGAGTACTTCTGAAAGGCCAGGCTTCTCTTTTTATTTGTCTATTGAAAGAACTGTGTGTAACTACTGGCATATTATTACTTTTATGATATGTTGTCTCTTTACTTGCCTCAACTTTGAATCTCCTGATTTCTGAGCAACTATATCTTAAAAAGCTGGATGGAAAGAGGGCTTCAGCTAAAAAAAATCCCAAAATAACATGTATCTGTTTTAGAACTGACTGAAAACCTGAAGATATGGAATTGAAATACACAGCACTTCAACCAGCTCCAATTTCTCTGTCTATTTGCATTTGTAATGTAATAAAATTAAACACTGTCTCATATAGTATCCTATGCATTTCCTATGCCATTTGAGCACGTGCAGGGAAAAACTACAGTAGTAGCTTCTCTCTCTTCTGAGTATTTGGAAAGGGGAACCCAAACATAAACATATTCCCTTTACACCAGCATACTTAAGATGCAATTATTTTTCCAAATGTAAAGTGGTACCCTTCGAGGTATCTAATTATCCTATAGATTTTAAAGTACATTCTTTAGTTGTTCAGCAGTGAGAGTGGGCTGTTTATCATCTAGAAGTTGCTATTTGACACCTGCTAATGTAACTCACAACCTGAGTTTACTTATAAAATAATCTAAGTACTTTTGTTATGAGTTGACAATTAAAAAAGAAGAGGGGGAAGAGGTGTCAGAGTGTGAAGTTTGAAAGGAGCATAGAATCATAGGATGATTTGGGTTGGAAGAGTGCCAATAAGGTGCTGTCAAGCTCTGGCCATTGCTGTTTAGGTGGATGGTAACTCTCAGGTTTTTTTGTTTAGCCTTGATCAGTGATGGATTTAACTTAAATTCTGTTTTATAAAGTCTGCCATACTCTTTCTTGTCTGTAAAAATCCCAGCAGTGATCCACCAAGTCATTTTGTCTTTCTAAAAGAGACAGAAACACAGAAATTCAATAGGGACTATTGAATTGAAAGACTGCAAAGTTCCCAATAAGCAGACAGAAAATGTATTTCTCTAAAAGTGACCTCTAGCACTACATTTTCATAATCAAGACCCTGAGTATCTCATGTCCAACAGACCAGAATTTTCGAAGACACTATCAGAGATGGATGTATCAGGAGAAGTTAGGGGCTCAAACACTTGTTATATACCAAAGCCCAGTGTTTACAGGTCACTGTTGTTCATGGGGTCCTCACTTAACCCTCCAGCAGGGGACTGAAGCCACATTTCTCATACCCTTGGCTGAATGCTGACATTGTTGGAGTCCTCTGTAAAATGGCAGCTTCTTTGTGGAGGGCATGTGTTGTTGGATTAGGCTTGTCAGAGAAGGTCTCAGCATGAGGTGAGAGGGATGCTGAGGGAGCTTTTGTATGAGATGGACCTTGAGTCGGTCAGCAGTGCCAGGCCTCAGGCGGTTGAGCTGATACCAGCCCCAGAAATGTGCAGTCTGTCTGTGGAAACACAGCCAGAGGGGAGTTCTGCCACCTGTAAGGTGCAGCAGGGATTTTGTGAATGACGGTGGGACCAAGTGATGGACACAATACCCATCAACAGTGGAGTGTAGGGATGCTACCTTCTCCTTGTGCATTGCAACCTCAGTGCAGAAGGGTCTCTTACTATTATATTTTGATTTAGGAACATAGAAGAATGAGGTTAATGCATTTATGCAACATTCCTGGTGAAAATATTTTAAGACAACCTTCTCTATCTTAACTATCTTGACTCTTCCCAGCTCCTTCAGTTAGAGTCCGCACCAGTGTGAATGCAATTTCCATGCATTGTTTCAGTCTGGAAATGAAACAATTTTCATTAATGGAAACCTGGTTCTCAAGCAGAACAATTAGACCCACTTCAGGTTGAAAAAAGATAAAAGCATGCTAATTTGGATGGAGGACTCTTCTTTCAAGGCAGCCAATTGAGTCATCAGCCTGCCACCCACCTGACTGTCTAACAGGTAATTAGGAGGTAGTCCTCTTTTTGTGTGGAGCGTGTGCGTAAACCTCCACACACTGGTGTCACTGCCCATTGGGACATCAGGGGAAAGAGCTAGGCAGTGGCAAAAGAGAGAGGAGAGCACGTTCGCCAGACGGTGCCCAATGATCTGACTTCTTTTTTTATTTAGCTTATTATTTTTGTCTTTTCAACAGCTACCTGAAGTTTCTGACAGTAAAGCCGTCATGGCAGACCTGGGCTGCAAAAAGCCCAGCGACTGCACCGTCTCCAGGCTCCTCAGCGTAGTGGAGAGCGAACTCCGGGCTGGGAGAGACAAAGGCGACCCCACGGAGAAACAGCTCCAGGTTGTCTTGGAGGATGCGACGCTCTGGCAGAGATTCAGGGAAGTCACTAATGAGATGATCGTGACCAAGAATGGCAGGTGAGTGATCTGCACAGTGCTGCGGGCTCAGTGGAGGTGGCAGCCAGGGGGGTTAGACTCTGTGATAATAAACAGTGTGTGCAGACTTGAGGGAACTGCACACCAGAGCTTTTTAGGGGACTGCAGCCTTGCAGTCCACTAAAACCAGCGTATGAACAAGATGGAGTGACCCTGCTTCTTTTTGGTCACTGCCAAACCATTCCTCCTATGAAACATGCTGGAAAAATATATTGACTAACTTGCGATTTCACAAAAAGGCAACTTTTTCAAGGGAATAGATGGTACCTCTCAAAACCTTTGGAATGACTTCTTATGCTAATAATCATCAGCCTATATTAGCAAGTCCTCACCTGTACACTTCAAATTACTGTACAGAAGCAGATTGATGTTGTTATCCCCAGCTGCAGTTCCCAGGTATGAACAGATTGTACGAGCAGTCTGTACCAGAACGGGTGCAATAAAACTGTGCCCTACGTGCTCTGTATGCAGGTACAGTCTGAATTGCATGGTCCCACAGTTGTTGCTGATGCCTTTAGAAACAAGTGTGGAATATTGCTTGATTTACACAGTTTTAGGAGGACAAAATATTGTGGTATAAATGGATCACATGTCTTACTCTTTGGGGAACACAGAAAGGCACAGGAAAAGAGTGAAAAATCTGGCGAGAAGGATGCCAGTTCTGAATCGGGCACTGGCTTGAAGAAGGCTCTCCACAGAGGTTCTGCTCTGAACTGGGCTGACAGCAGAGTCCAGACCATAACAGACAAGCAGCTACCAGAATAAGATTTGCCAGCACAGTGGTACTAAAGTTTTTATTTAATGTATCCTTGCCAGCCCTCTGCTGCGCCCCCCGCGCCCCCCCCCCCCGCTCCCTCAACATGCACACATTTTTTCTGCGAAACCTCTCAGGAGACCCACCCAGGAGACAGGAATTAAGAGATGGAGATAAAGATTTACTCATGTGATGTGACTTTCATTAATTTTGCAGACTTTGATTTAACAGAATTTGTGGATGAAATTACTGCTGACTGCAGCTTGATAAGGGACATAGGTGAAAGCAGTAAAAAGGAAAAATATAGTCTCTTTTGGCTCAGCAAGGTGATTCTGTGGAGAAAACAGTTACCTTCCCAAAGTACCCAGCTCTTGGTGTAACAGTACCTGTTGCCATTCTGATTGCTCCTAATAACCTATACTGATAGAAATCTGCTGCCGAGATTCTCTTTATATCGAGAAGCTCCTTCTGCTTCATTTAAATTGCTTTCAAAACTGCTGTTAGGCTACAGCAGACTTCTAAGTGGACTTTCACTTGGTGTACAGTAGCTTAAACTGGCTCCTTAGCCGCATAAGTGACTAAAAGTGAGGTAAGATGGGTTTGCCTCTAGTTAATTAAATTGGTACAAAGAATCACACCATACCAACAGGTTTTTTTCAGTTTCTTTCCTTGCAGCTAATGAAAATCATGATTTCATGGTGATACTAGTTCTTTCTGAAATGTCAGGGTGAGTGTGTAGATAAAATCTTTTTATAGTGTTGATAAGGGAATCTTTCATTATGTGAATGTGCCCGGGTACTCCTTATTTCATTGTGTAAGCTGCCTGATTTTTTAATTTTAGCTTATACACTCCTTATCAGCCTGATTCTACTTTTCTTATAGCCAATGACATCTCCAGAAATGTCAGTGGGGACAGAAATAAGTTCTTTATGATCAAACAGCAATCTCTAAATAAAAAATTGCAGAAGTATGTCACACAGCCATTTGCATTAATCCTTTTAACATAGTTACTGTAGCATCGGAGATTGTGAAAAAGGATCTCTGCATTTCTGAAAGTATCTTTCATCAAAAAACACATCAGCACACTAAAACAGAGAAAACACAGACGGTGGCCTGCAGCAAAGCACTCTGAACAACTCTATGCTATTCAAAAGGAGACCAACTTGAGACCATTTCCTATGACTGCTGAGTTTTTCTCAGGTTCAGGATTCTTCAGTGCCTGTCTCCAGAGAGATTCTCAGTAGAAAAAATATTGATCTTATTCTGCTTCTGCTAAATAAGTACAACCAGATCATTCTTGCTGAAGGGTAGATGAATGCTTTGAAAACTGTGTTCTACAATGAAAGAGAAGAGCCAGCCTGAACTTTTGTGTGTGAAAACGAAAACAGTTGGTGTGGACAGACACATTATTGGCAAAGCTCAGAAATTAAACAGAAACCTGATACAGTAGCATCCCAGAGAATGAAAGTGTAATTGATTAGTGATCCTCAAGTGTCAAATTCTAGCATGCACAATTCTATCTGCTCTGAGTCATCTCTAATTGGTACCGAGGGTCCCAAAATGTCACAGTTTGATGAACCACCTTCAGTGTTAATATATAGATATGTCTCTGTGGCTGTATCATACTTCATTATGATAATCACCTGGCCTAGCAATATGCCTGGGGGAGATAGATATATTCTGAACAGGATAGACATCATTAAAATTAAATCACGTGCTGTATCACAAAATACGTCCCAATGGGTGCAGCTGATACGGTGGAAACCATCTCCTATTTTACTCAGACTTATTGTATTCAATTGACACTTCAATATCAAATGTACTGTTATCTGACTGAGTAGGTTTTCTCTCTCAGTGTTTATACCATATTAGCTAGGCACTATCCTGAGACTTCGCAATCCCTGTTATTGCCTGGAGACAGGAAGGTGCCACTGTTCCTCTCTGTGTATGGGGAGAATCCATAGGGGATCAGTGCAGGCAGCCATGAGTGGGGCAAAGAAGCCCTTTCCAGGCTTAAACGCTAAAGCAACTTAACTGGTTACTGCACGTTCAAGTTTGATATCAAACATCTTCCCACTCAAGGTCTGTACTGTGGAGTAATTGTAGCAGATTTGCTCTAAATAAATTGAAGAGGCTGAAGTGCTCAGCTATTGCAGCAGTAGAGGTCACGTGTACACCTACCTGATCATTGACACAAACGTTCTGACAAACAAATTTGGAGAAATCACAATTTGCCATGCTAAAAGTCAGATTTTAACAGTAAAGCCACTTAATCAGCAGAACAAGTTAGGTGGTGAGCTTTCCATCATTAGAGTCTGTACAGTCAAAACATGCTGGTCCAAGCGAGGCAGAGATTAACTGGGATTGAAGCCGGGTAACACAGGGAAGTGCTCTAATCTTAGTGCTACAGGAGGTTAAAATTGATGGTGACTGCATTCTCTTCTGGAATTGGTCTTTGGGTCCTTTGGGGATAAACTTGAGTCTCTCAAATAGAAAGGCAGAGCAGCTTGCCTGTATTGTGGGCAGAGGAATTAACAATCTGCGTGTAACACAAACAGCTCTGAGAAATCTAGTGAAATTAAATTTTCATGTGGATTAATTTTCCCCTCTAATTCAATTTCAGCTATGTATCTAAATGTGTTACTTTGAACATCGACTGGGGGAGATGTAAGCATTGGAAAGAGCAATGCATCCATACTTTTTATCACATCCCAGTTTGGTAGCTGGTGCATCCTGATCAGAAAGACATGTGCAGCATATAAATCCTTGACTAAGCATCTATTTAATTAGAAACATCATGGTTCACAGTACCTTGGAGACCAGGGAGGAGTGCTGTTCCTCAGGGGTCAGTACTGGGACTAGAGCTTTTCAATGCCTTTGTTGGTGACAGGGGTACACCCTTCACACCCTTAGGAAGTTTGCCAGCAACCCCCAGCTGTGTTCTGGTTGACAAGTGGAGGGCAGGGATGTCATCTAGAGGGATCTGGACAGGCTTCAGAGCAGGGCCTGTGCAAACCTCATAAAGTGAACTTAAAATACAGGCTGGGTGGAGAACGGGTTCAGAGCAGCCCTGAGAACAAGGACTCAGGAGTGTTGGTGGACAAGAAGCACAACATGAGCCAGCAACGTGCACTGGCAGCCCAGAAAGCCAAATGCATCCTGGGCTGCATCCAAAGCAGAGTGGCCAGCAGGGGAGTGAGGGGATTCTCACCCTCTGCTCCGCTCTGGTGAGACCCACCTGGAGTGCTGCATTCTCCAGCACAGGAAGGACATCAACCCCTTGGAGCAAGTCTGTAGGAAAAGCTGAGATAGTTGCAGCCGTTCAGCCTGGAGAGGAGACTGACCTTATAGCAGCCTCCCAGTACCTAAAGGGGGCTACAAGAGAGCTGGAGAGGAACTTTTTACAAGGGCATGGAGTGATACAAGGGGTGGTGAGGCACTGCCCAGAGAAGTTGTAGATGCCTCATCCCTGGATGTGTTCAAGGCCAGATTAAATGGGGCTTAGAGCAACCTGGTGTAGTGGAAAGTGTTGGGGACACCAATCCAGGGATTGGGACAAGATGATCTTTAAGGTCCCTTCCAACCCAAACCAAATTCTATGGTGTTTTCCTCAATGCTGCACTGACCCTGTATCACCAAGTATTAATATTAGATCAAAAATCTCAAATTTCTCAAATTCTGTCTTTTCCTGTCAGCAGAAGGTGCTGAATGCATACAGCAAAAACTGTTATAGAGGTCTCCAGAAAGGTGAGTGGGATGTCATGGGAGACTAATTGTTAGCAACTTGCATTTGGGTGTCACTAGAGAGTATGACTGCAGGGGCAGAGACTTCCAGTGTCCTTTGAGACAGCCTAGAGTTTCAGCTCCCTTCTTATGTATTTTGGAAGTCTTGTACAGCTACTAAGCCTAGAGAGCTACCTTACCTTAGCCCCATGGCCACGGACCTCAGGCCATTTCTCTGGTGGCTTGGTGTACCCTCTCTGTACCCATAGAGAAAAGGAGCTTGAAGATTCATTGGCCAGTCCATAAGAATGTGGCATGGAGAAACGGCAGCGGCCAGGAGAGGTCAGTATGAGGGTGTCTGGGGCAGGGAGGCCTGTTACTCATGGAAGAAGAATGTAAGAGGTGATATGTAACAGCAATTGCATGTATTCCTTGAAAAGCTACGAAACTTAATGAATAGGATACCTTTTCTGGGAGACCCCTCTGTTCTGCTGTCCACAAATCTGTTAGAGCCCTACTAGCTCTGTTGCTGCAGACTTTCAGGCACTGAGGTGCCAATTCAGAGCTGTGTGGCATCGATCACAAGCACTGGGACACACAGAAAACCACTGAAAATCAAACTGTGAGCTCCTGCAAATCTCCTTTACGAAAGAAAAAAAAAAATAATAGTAAAAGGGGATTGAGAAAAGCTGGCATTAGACCTCTAGGCACAAAAGGAGCAGTTTCCCAAAATTAACAAAGGCAGGGTTTCAGTTTTAAACACATGAGATGGTGGAAGGCTGGATAGAAGTTTAGAGCTTGCATGTAAGATGGAACTAAAAGCAAAAGAACATTGTCAAGCTGGTGAGGTCAGGGAATATGGATGTACGGGACCAAATTACTGGAGGAACTGCCAACTGCAAGGTCTGATGGCAAGAGTGGATGGAAGGAAGGGAGGATGTTTTTTTATACTGAAATAGTCAGTGAGCATCTGGAAACAAACACTGAGGAGAATCTTTCCAGACCAGTTTCCAGTGGTGTCCCCTTTCTTGTTTCCTTGGCCAGGCGGATGTTCCCTGTTTTGAAGATCAGCGTGTCAGGCTTGGATCCAAACGCCATGTACTCCTTCCTGTTGGACTTCGCTCCGACTGATGGCCACCGCTGGAAGTACGTCAATGGAGAATGGGTGCCAGCTGGGAAACCAGAGCCACCGAACCACAGCTGTGTCTACATCCACCCAGACTCTCCCAACTTTGGGGCCCATTGGATGAAAGCTGCCATTTCCTTCAGCAAAGTCAAACTTACCAACAAGCTCAATGGGAGTGGGCAGGTATGGCCTGATGCTTCCACACCACCTCTTGGCTTCAATTGCAAGCACCTACCAATCAAGAAATATCAAGGGTGCATTTATGTAATTATAGAAGCCCTTAAAGGCCTCTTCACCCACAGATGCCAATTATTCTCCGGAGGCCAAATGTAAACAGGGATAAACAGGCCTTAATTGGCACTTTCAGATTTTAATGGACTTCTTGATGTTAAGAGAGACAGAGTGCTGTGGTTTACTTAATCATCAGGGGTCTTTTCAGAGTTGGTCTTGTGTGCTGGGGATTTTTACATAGGACTTCAGAGAAAGGGGGGAAAAATGGTCACGGGTATTAGGTTTTTGTTGTGTTCCCCAATGTTGTGTGGTGTAAGTGGAATGTTGGCAGGAGTCAGATGGCAGAATAAAAGGCTGCTCCTAAATGAAATAATTACTATGTCTGCTTTTGCATCATGATAATTATCAATATTCTATTGAATCAGCTTTGTCCTTTGGAAAGAAACCACATGTACCAGAAATAAGTGACTTTCTCTTTGAACCCCTTAAAAATGAAAACAGGAAAATTAATTTTGTTTCATATTTTATTTTTGATGATGCATCTAAAGGCAGAATGTTGCACAAGACCTTTTGTTCGCCTGTTTGTTTTGTACAAAACTCCTACAATGGATGATACTTGTAAGCCCAGAATCAACTTCTTTCATGTAAATGTTATATGTTGTCAATCTGTTATTTCCATTAGGTTTGTGAGGTACCTCTGTAAGCTTAATACTCTAATGAGGTAGGAAATTATCTCAGGTTTTACAGATTGGAGAACAGGAAGATGATCTGGCTTTTCCTAAGCCTTACATGGAACCAGCACACAAGAATCATTGTAGAGTGTAGAACAGGATCTGAATTTGCAAATGCTTGTCTTGTATCCAGGACCTCAGAAAAGTCAAAAGTCTCAGGAAAATATGCAGAGGGGGGAAAGAAGCTACAGGAAACTTGGAGGGTCAAAGAGTCCCTGGAGAAATGAACAGGGGAACACTGTATATATATATATATATATATATATGATGGAGAGGAAAATAGTAGAAAGCAGGGAAGGAAAAGCCATATGAGAAACAGAACCCAAACCAAAGTCACTAAATAACAAATAACTGAAGCTCCTCTTGTTTTCTGTTGAATCTTGACCACAGTGTTAAAGTAAAGCATGTCCCCACTGTGCTGCAGCTGCCCCTTCTGTGATGGTATTAGAAAGTAATTATGCTAATAGCTGTGTTCTTTCTTTTATATATATATATATATATGTAGGTAGGTATACATCACTTTGCAAAGTACAGATTTTAAAAAAGAATCTTCTTCTTGCACTAGAGACAATTAAACAACCTAATAGACTTCCTGGATCAATGCTATTCACAGCTTTTAGTGCCAGGTTAGATGCTCTGCCAAGGCTTGATTAGATACACTTCATCTTACCCAGAGAGATGACTGGGTGACTGCCTTATCTTCTTCCTGGCACCTTTTCTGTGGGTGACTCTGAATCTTCCGAACAGCAGAAGCAGGACAGGGAGGGCCTCTGAGCTGTTTCAGCAGCCCCTAGTGCCGTGGAAGTCCAGTGGTTTGAGGGCCATAGCTGCTAACACAAATACTCACTGATGCTGCTGCATCCAAAGCCTTAAATACAGTCCAGTGAAGTCTCATTCTGTTCAGCCATGTGGTTATTGCAAGGGAGGAAGAGACCAGCCCTCCTGCTTCAGTAACTGCTGGCTGGGGAGATTCAGCAGCGACACCTGCTCTGTCACAGAGCCAAAGGGTGGCTGTGAGGTACCAGAGTGGCACTGGGGGCTGTCTCTCTGTTTTGTTTCCTGCAGATAATGTTGAACTCCCTGCATAAATATGAGCCCCAGGTACACATAGTTCGTGTGGGAGGCCCTCACCGGATGGTGATGAACTGCTCCTTCCCTGAGACCCAGTTCATAGCTGTGACTGCCTATCAGAATGAAGAGGTAGGAGAGTGCCACACTGTGCTCTGGTCACCACTGATGAGATCTGTTAGAAGCTGATTAACTACAAGACCAGCGTGCCTGTTTCTTGTTTCCCCACCAGTCCCATGCAGTGTGATATTCCATCCAGTCTAATACTCTGTCATTTCTCTGCAGTAGAACACTGACGAACCTAGTGTCTGGTTCCAGTACTAAGCCAGGTTTAGCTTAATATCCTGGCACAGCTGTTCTAGACTGGTCCATCTGTCCTGGCATCCCAATCCTTTACTGGAAAAAAAGCGCCAAACAGCCCTACAGTCAAGCCCAATATCTTCCTCCAGCAATAACTGGTAGTTATAATGATAACCCCGTCTCTCCTTGTTCCCTGTAACACATACAACTGCAGAACAACACAGTACTCCGTGGGAAAATTTCTGCACTTAAGGGATGCTTTGGATTGTAAGAATTGCTAACTCCTGTGCCACATCCCTTAGCTAATGTTGCTGCAGATTTTATTTGTACTTGACAGGAATTCAGTGTTTAAACTCTCTTGAAAGGGTCCATCATTCCACCAGATTTGCCAGACCAGCTCATGCCAGGCTGCCCCAACTGGTGTTTTGCCAGTGGTACTGATCAGTACACAGCAAAGCTGTCTCCTACCCAGCCCTGGAAAACCTCATGTGTGGGGATATATTTTAGGCTAACCCAGGCAGTTCCACTCAGATTGCTCTGGAAGATGTTTTGTCAAGTTTCTGTTTCAAATTGCCTTCACTAACATGCCTTGTTTTCTGTAAACTCAAGATAACAGCTCTCAAAATCAAGTATAATCCCTTTGCCAAAGCCTTCCTGGATGCAAAGGAAAGGTGAGTTTTTTTTTTTGTTGTTTGTTTTGGTTGTTTTTTTTTTTTTTTTTTTTTTTTTTTTTTTTTTTGGATCCAGTAGCTTTTTGCTGCTGATATGGTTAAAACTGTGACATCACCATATGAAAGATAAAAAGATAAATTACATAACTGAAGCTTCTTTCTGCTGTCTTAAATCCAGAGTCACTCCAATGACATTAGTGGGGAGACTATATAATTATTACAGTAGGTGCTCAAGTGGGTGAATATGGTCTTGGAGATCCTAGCACTTATCTCTGTCTACACAGAAAACCTGAAATGAGATGATCTGAACTTCCCCAGTAGTATTATACCCTGCATGTGTTCACGACATCGTACTTGCACTCCAGTGAATCCAGGGAGAAAACATGTTAACTGCAGGTGTCAAAAAGCATAGCTGAAGTGAAATTGCAGTGTAACTGTAGTGTAACTACACTGCTGTTATTAAGCCTGTGTGATAATATATGATGTGTTTAGTAAAGGTAAGACGTCAGAGATGCTCCCATCAGAAACTAATTGTAGTTTGTCCTTCGAAATTTTACTTGCATCACCCATGTTAATGTAGAGTGGCATGCAAACAATGTATTCCAGCCCATAATTTCTAATAAATTTTGTTTGGACCTGCTTTGTCTTCTGACATGTGAAGTGTCCCATGTACCTGCAGGGGAATCTGTATTTCGTTTCATTCCTCTCACCACTTAAGAATCTGCTGTGTCTCGGTATCAGGGTTTCCAGCTGGGGAAGGGGGAGTGCTGCCTTCAGCTTGCCTGCAAGCAAGAATGGTGCCGACTGGTAGATTTAGAATTCCAGGTTCAGCTCCCAAATATGGCACAAACTTAGGAACATTTTTGTTTATGTCATCAAACATAAGCTCCTGCTTCCTTTATGGCAGAATGTAGGAGGGTCTACTGCTGCCTGGCACATGGTTAAAGAAGAGGGATTTCCCTCCTTTTTTATTCACTTCTCCAATTTTTTACTGAGTAGTTCTGGTTATGACTTTTGTAATTTCTCAATGAGAACACTAACTACAAAGTATTTTGCTTTTCAGAAACCATTCTAAGGATGCTCCAGAAACAGTCTCTGAAGGTCAACATATGACATACTCTCACTGTAAGGTTTTTATTCATGTCAGCTGCAAGTTTTGTGAGATATGATGGGTGTTGGGAACCTGGACCTTGCTTAACTGGTTCATACTGATCACTTACTGAGTCCTGAACTGTGCTCATAGAGAGGGTCGCTTTAAAAAACATAAGGAGATTGAAGAGACTTCACAGTATGAAGTAATGTGAGAGGTCCTGCAGAGGCATCATCTTCCTTACAATCCAGATTTTCAATATTAAAAGGAATCTAGAATCAAGATGATATATGACATTTTTAGGGCTTTTTTACCCCTTTTTTAAAAAATTGTGAATATTTTTGTCACCTATAAAATTACCTTACATAGGTAAACAGGTAAAAAAATTAGGGGGAGCATTTGCTTTATTGATAGTTATTCTTTCATTTGTTCTTTAATGTTTGTGACATTTTCTGGTTGCTTTCAGGTCTTGTTTTTAGGGTTGGTGGGTTGGGAGGCAGGTGGAGGGTTGCTATTTTTTTGTCAGTTGTTTCACAAACCAGTATCTTGTAATCTGCTTGGTATTTCGGAGGCACAGCTGATTCTGCAAGGAGGCTGGTTATTTCTTAATTGTATTGTAGCATTTTAACGCAGCAACAGTAATAGCTTTGTTCTCTCTTTTACCTCGAAGGTGGCTGGTTGATTTCCAACCCAGACCCAATGTGTGCCTCGGGAAGCTCGAATTACCAGTACAGTGGACCTTTGCCTCTGCCCGCTCCGCACGCTCCGCACAGCTGCGAGAGATACTCAGCCCTGCGAGGCCATCGGGCTGCTCCATACCCACCCTCCTACATGCAGAGGAATCACTCCCCTACAGGTACTCCTGGAGCACTGCTTTGCTGCTCTGCCTGCCTGCCCCTTCCTTAGGTTAGCACAAACACTGGGGCAAGCAGGAGCTGAGGCTAGGAAAGGGCATGGTGAGTCTCTGTAACCACCTGCACAGAGCCCTTCATGCACCCAGCGTGACTGAGGCAGCAAAACAAAGAGGTACCAAGAGCTGGGTGCACTGTTACTGATAAACCAGAGTGTATGATCTTGCTTTAGCTACAGCTTCCAGTTAAACAAAAAGAGCATTGCAGGTCTTCTTTCAATGTCCTGCCATTATGCAGTTGAGCTCTCAAGTCAAAGCAGCTCTCAAGAATATGGTAGAAGCTGATGTGAGACAAAGGCATTTTGGTATTGCCAGAAAATCTTTAAAGTCCATTTCACTTCCTAGATCTGGGTGCAGAGTCCCAGAAACAGATTCTACTTTGATCAGAAGAAGTTGGTCAGAAAGAAGAATAAGGATAAAGTAATCTGCTTGCTAATTACAATTTAGTAAGAATTCCTGTTTAATGGAAGTATTTATCATAGAATGGTTTGGTTTGAAAGGGACCTTAAAGATAATGTTGTTCCAACACCCATGCCATGGGCAGAGACATCTTCCACTAGACCAGATTGCCCAGAGCCCCATCCAGTCTGGCCTTGAAAATTCCCAGGAATGGGGCAATATTTATAAAATTTTATTAAATATTTTAGCTCAAGTTATAAGGAAATCTATATCAAAACATTGCCTGATATATGTCAAGTAGTAATTAAAAACTTTTAATCAGACTTGCAAAAATGCATACTCTTATATCTGTCATGTTGTACCTTCTCATAAGTCACACCTGGAATTGCAATGGCACCTTGCTACTCTCTTAATGAACACGGGAATTTTGTCCTTTCACCATGCTTGGGAGTTTTGTCCTTTTACCTGTGGTTGGGGACCTCATGATCAGATTGCTGCCTTAAGCCTGCCCGTGTTCTGTTGTCTTAAGGCAATGTCTGCAGTAGTCACTGAGGATTTGTTTATTGCTTTTTTTTTCCTCCCCAAAGTTAATTTGCTGGAGAGCTCCAGCAGTAATCTTCAGGTATTCTCAGGACATGACAGCTGGACTTTGCCATCCTCTCCACACGCTAACTTGCTCTCAGTGCCACATACAAAGGGAGGTGCCAGCCCTGGACCCAGGTAAGGTTACAGGAAAACTGCTGGTATGAGGCATACTGAAGCTTGTAGGACTGCCTTGGTGATTTGTCCTTTGTCCCAAACTTGAATCAGTCTCTAGGATTTGAAATGTGTCCTAAGTGCCCAATTCAAGATTCCTGGGCAGATCTTTCTGACAAGCTAATTGTCTTCTGCTCTTAAATCGATGGGAGCTTCATTTTTATGCCAGCACTGCTGAAAACCAGGATCTTGGAACACCCACAAACAACTCTGGTCTCTACAATCTGTGAGCATTTTAAAACCAAATTACTTTTCTCCATATATTTCTCACTATTATCCTGCATGAAATGAGGATCCTATTCTAGGAGTAGATGGAATTTAGACCTAGAGAATCAATTAATTATCAAATATTTTCCCTTCTTTTCCCCAAATGAATGCAATAACTTCTTCTCTAACTTCTGTGCCAGGAAAATGAGCTGCAATTTCAAATGCACTGTTATCTGGTCTGAGCAGGTTTTCTTCTCAGTGTTTATACCATAGCAGCTAGGTATAAACATATAGGTATAAACATATAGGTATACATGAGACTTTGCAACCTCCCTCTCTAGAAACTCTTTCAACTCATTTCCTGAAATGGGAAGAAGAGAAGTCACAGAGGTACATAAAAAGATCCTTAAATTTTGAAACCTCCGTATACTTGTACATTTCTCTCCATGCCTCCCTCCGAGGTCACCAGGTGTGATGGTTGCTGGTGAATTTTCACTTAAGATCTTCAAGGCTGATCTGGTTTGGTGACTTGATTTGAATAGCTGCCTTTGAACAGATAATGAAATTATATTTCCTGTGGCAAGTCTTATGGGCCAAATGCTAAATTCTGGCAGGGCTAAATGCTTTGAAACAAGTCACTCAATCTGTGCTGCTTTTTTTCCAGCCACTACCCTTGCCTGTGGACAGTGAGCAACAGTGCTGTAAATGTTGTCAACCCAGCAAGTGAGGTGAACAGCAGCCCTCCAAGCATGTTTTTAAGGGGTAATGTTCCCTTACCTGCTGCATCATCAGTGCAAATCCCTCTGCAGGGAATGGTGTCTGGCAGCACGGAAGCACAAGGGGAAGGCGCTCTTGCCAGATTGTCCGACTCCGCGTGGACATCCTCACACTCCTTCTAATGGACAGGCAGCTCCCGAGGGAAGCTCACCCAAACAAGATGGACACAAACAGCAAATGATCCCTGAGGAGTGCAGTGCAGGGCACAAAGTATGCAGGAAAAGGATTTCATCACTTCCCATAATGTACCTGTTGTGTGCCAGTTAAACCAAAATGCAAAGGCTGGAAATATTATAGGAAACAGCTTATTACTGTAACCATTATGCATCATTCAGGATGATGTCCAGAAAGAATCATTTTAGTTAGCTTTGCTTCTATATCACATTAAAAATGGTCAGAGACATGGGACTGAGTGAAGTAGACATGGCAGCTGGATGTTGGCATGTCATTCTAGAAGCTCTTTCTGTAACTAACAGCCAAGTCCAGGGAAAATTGTGAGCAAGTTTGCAACTGGTCATTTGAAGGGACAGCACTGCTTTAAAGGCTTCTGAATCTCTTACATAAAGGTTTTCACAATACCTGAAAGTAAACCCCTCAGGAGATGAATTAGTCTGCCATCCTAATGCCACCTGCATACAGCATTCTCTGTCCCCTTCCCTTCTCCAGCTGCTGTTTGCTGTGTGTGTGCCACGGGGATAGTGGGCATACTCAAGCTGCAAAACTGGCTGCACTGTAGCAGCAGGGTGAAGGGCAGCTAGTTTAGCATTTAGAGTCTGATGTTACAGTCTTTGAAAGTTCCAGTGTTTCCAATATGTGCTATTTTTGAAAGGGTGGAGAGAAAAGAATTATAGAAAAAATATTCAGCTTGCATTTCCACTTTGCTTCAGATATACAGTACAAATAAAATATGAATACGTGGTGTATTATCTCCTCAGTGCCTTTCCAAGGTGTAAACACACACCCAGTCTTTCTCACCTAACAAACTCTGAGCTATTTAAAGCAGCTCTGTCAGAAGCAAGTTGACAGAACAGGAATTTTTGATTCTTTGTCCAGTTAATGGGTGTATGCTCCTGGGCATTGTATTTCATGTCTTCACACCTGTTTCCCCTCTCACTTTGTCTCCTTCAGCTTCCTTTTTCAGGCTACAGCTTTTCCCATCCTGTGTGAGTGTACAGCATTTAGCACAGTGGAGGCCTCATTCTGTTTGGGATTTCTAACCACTACTGTGATGCAAATAACAACAGCCATCCCCCAGTCTTCCTTGTCCTTTCATGTATCTCCTCAGGCAAGCCCTATCAAATTCTCAGAGAAGAGTGCTGCTGTTTGATTTCTATAAAGAAAAAATTGCAATCTAACTCATGTAGATATGTCCTTGTATAATGAAATGCCCAGCAGCAATTCAGGTCTGTTTAGAGTCATGTGCTTTAATAGGGGACAATCCTCAGCATAGAAGGGGATTCTCCAAAGCTCCTGTGAGCTGGTGTCTCTGCTTCTGCTAGATACAGCAACAATCCCTTTGTGAATACTCATTTATTGCATATAGACCCTGGGAGCAATATTTTCTTTTGGGTAGACATTAGAGGCAGCAGCAAGAGACCTCGATTCAGGCTGTCAAATGTGCATGTGTCTGGTGAACTTAGCAAGCTTCTGTTTGGTATTCTATTACCTGGCCCTGAACCATGCCCTTAAGTTGCTCTTAGTGTTAAGCATTTCCATGCCTTCCCCATCTGGCTTTTCAGATTTGCTGCAGGCAAGATCATGTGCCAGAATGTACTCATTAACACTGTTAGTTTTGCTGAGTTGTGCTGCAATCCCCTAAGATCAAGTAATCATGTTGCTTCAGATGTGCATTTTTATTACTAGAGGCATTGGTCAAACAAGAGTTAATAGAGTGCAAAAAGTTCTCCATCCTGCTATCAGTCTAATCCTTGTCAGTCCTGACTGTAAATCTGCCTTCCCACGTTCTGACAAAAGCTTGGTGATGAGTTTCTCAATGTTATGTTTCCCTACCTTGCAGCAAGAAATGTAGGTAGGTGTTTCTCTCAAAAATAACTCTGCTTTACAGATGAGGTTTATTAACTAACTTATGCTACCCTCTTCTGGCTGTTCAGCTCCCCACAGACACACCACACACAGAGTCTACACAAGATGCTAAAAAGCAGGCAGGTGGTGACTTCTCTGTCCAGGACTCGCAATGCTTCCTCCATGGTTAATGAGTTGGATAATTTCTTATCCCATATACTGCATTACAGTAATACAAGAGTGATTATAAGGTGTTACACAAACTGCATTTTTATTACACAAATAAACAATGTAGGGGAACATCTAATTAGCTTTCCTGATAGTCCCATAGGATTGAAAGAATTAGAAAATGATCAAAGTGAACGGGCAAAGTAATTTTTGTTTCTTTTCACTGTAAAAGCAGCCATGATTCATGTCACAGGAAGGGAAAAGTTCTGAGACCTCAGAACTGAGCTAAGTCTTTGTCATTGCAGACAATCTGATTTAGCCCAAGCCTGAGAAATGACACAGAAAGATAAAATTACCCTTGGTTTGCTCACTACTCTTGGCCCCATCTCAGTACAAGCTGCTATTTGTAGCCCAAAGCCCTAGGCTTGAGGACAGCAGGGAGTGGGCTGATCTTGGGTTTTGCATTGGGGAGTCCTGCAAGGAACAGGGAGTTTGACTCGATCCTTATGGGTTCCTTTCAGCTTGAGATCTGTGATTCTGTTCTATGATTCTGGAACTTGGTAAATGGTTTGGGAACTCCTATCTGGTTTGGACAGGTTACTCCTAAGCAGTGGAAGCACTGGAGAAAGCTTTTGCTAACTGTTCACAAGAAAAACTGCTGTTCCAACTTCACAGATCTCCTTTCCCACCACCATGGACTTCCCTACAGCACAGTAAAAGGCTGGGATGCTGTCTGCACTGTTCTCCTGTGGGTGGCAGATTCCCTTAACTGTGATGAAAACGGTTCTCCTCCTAATAAACCATTACTGTGGATTTGGGTTTGCACCGATAGTGTACTTCTTTCTCAGCAGGTTTCTGCTTGCCGTTAAACACCATACAATGATAACTTCTGAATGAGTATTTCATTGGTTGTTGTAAACAGTAACTGAAACGGCAGCATGAAAAGCACAGAGCCCTCTCCCCAGTTTTTATATGCTTTGACAAAATCACTTCCTGACTTTGCGGAAAAGAAATGCACTAAAAGACTGGAATAGCTCTTCTGAGGTCTCCAGGGTAGATGTACTACCTGGTATTATTGATAGTTTGTCATTTTTAACCTAATTTGATCATGGAGCCTACATGGTAGGTTTTTGTCCTGCCAGAAGCAATGTTGGCTGCGTGGCTGGTACCCCTCAGGCCTCTCCCTGGGACAGCCAAGGGGCCAGGGCTTGGGAACACAGCTCCGTGCAAATCTCCATGTTATTAGAGGGAGGAATCCTTTATTTTCAGTTTCTGCAGGGTTTTAGCACTGTACTCAGCTACTAAATGAGAGGCTGAGGGGTGGTTTGTGCAACACTTCATTAAGGTTATTAAAAAAGAAGTGGAGGGAAGTGGCTAATGAAAGCAAAAGAGCTACGAGGTAAAAAACCCTGCAACGTTAGGGCAACCTGGTTGCCTCCGATGCCGCAGGTCCTGCCTCATGGTCTGCAGCTGTCACAGGGCCTCAGCGTCCCTGTCCCGGGAGCTGGGCAGGGTGGCTGGGAGCCTGCCCTTAAATCCTTCCCGGGCGCTCCAGCAACCCCTGGATCGGGGCTTCTCCTCAGCGTTCCCATCCTCTCCCGTGCCGCCTGCCTGCCTCTCCTGCCGGCCTGAGGCAGGTGCCTTTTATCCCAGGCTTTTCCCTCGTGGTTTATTTTCCTGGCACTGGGCCATGGGTCTCCCAGGAAGGCAAGAAATCACCTCTGGCTATGCCCAAGGAAGTGTGGAGCAACTCTTCCTTCAGAGCCCACAGTCCCCCAGACAGCTCCCTTTGTAAGCCCGAATGGAAGGCTGATGCCTGCCGGTCTCTGGGTGCTGTGGTGGGGGTGCTCAGCAGCCCACGGGGCCTCATCCCAAAAAGTCACCTCTCCTGTGAGGAGAGCAGCAGCCAATTCTTTAAGTTGACAAGTTTATTGAATGGGAATAATCAGGGTCTCCATGACAAGTTAGCCAAATCCGCTGACGAAAGGGCCACACTGACTGCCTGACCACCATCAAGCAAAGCAGTCAGAAACCCCAAAATTCCCAGGGTATTCCTTTTTATACCCTCCCCGGAGTACCACCCCTTTCCCCAAGAGTCCTCCCTCTAGAGATGTGTTGATTGGAGGATATTGGCTTGTTGTCTTGGCAATTGGTCCATCCAAATGGGGTGATGCCAGTGCATCAAATGATTGGTTGTTCTTCTTGTCCAATTAAGACCCTTGGTTTATCCCTTTTTCTAGGAGATTCCACTTGTTCCTGTCAATCATTCTCAATTATTCCACCCCTAATGCTAATACCAAGAATGAGCCTGATGCCACCCCCCTCCAGAACCCCACACAACAAACCCCAACAGCATCTCCTATAACATATCCCCAATCAAACATTGTTCCAAACTAACAACAAACCTCAGCCTCCCACCCACTGCAAACATTCAAACCCTCAACTGCTTGGTCCTACGAAAGCCAACCCTCCTTGCTTATTCATAACACCTGTGTTTCACTGGGTCTCTTTGGGAGATGGGCTGCTCCAGCCCATGCACCTCACTCAGGCCAAGGGAAGGGCTTAACATGCAGCTTCGGGTGTTCTCTTCTGTGACTGTGGAGTTTTAAGGGAACTTCCCTATGCTTCCAGATAGGCAGAAAACCAGAGAGCAGATAAACGCCACCTTCCTGAATTCTCCCATACCAGCCCAGATGTTTCTCATGAGCCAGCCAGGGGTGCCCATCAACACAGATGATCATGGCCCCACCAGTTGAAGCTTAACTGCTGCTGTTTGTCTGCCACACTGGGGGCTTGGTTCAGCGCTCGTGTGTAGTTTTAGCGTGAAGCTGGTTCTGGGTTCTCATCCTTAGGCAGATCCTCTGCGCAGCTCACTTGGGTTCTGCATTTCTGTTTGCTCTTAAAATGAGCATGGTAACAACTGCTAATATTGAACCCTTTTTGTATTTTAGCCATATATACTGGTTATACAAGTATGTAGGTTAAAAATAAACATTCTAAATTTAACACACTGGTACAAAAATACATAATGGTTCTACCTAATTGTTGTAGGTATTGTGTGACATAGGCTGGTAGGCCTACAGCAACAATAAATAACACTGCTTACCACAGAGATGCTAATGCTTGCTATGCAGCTTGAAATGGTCTCATTTTAAGAAGTTATCAGAACATAAATTATCAGTGATGTTTATGGTGAGTTGAACGATAGGGTCAGTTTTAAAATGAAGAATTAATGGAACTAGCGGAGGATGTGAATTATCTGGACTGAAACCCTATAGTTTTCATAGAGTCTCTGTAGGACTTGTATAAGTGACTTACAGCCTCATAGGTCAGGTGCCTGAGCATCTTTTTATTGTCTCAGGGGCAGTGTTGCATCAAACATTTCCATTTCTTATCTGAAAACTGGGCATTTTGCCTTCCTCTCAACCTCTGTAGTGAAAGGTCTGTGAGGTAGGAGTTCCTCTTACTGCACATACGTACGACACTGGCAAAATGAGGCCTTGTCCTGCTGGGGCCTTTTGGTGTAATCTTACATGTAAAAATTACATATCCTTGAATGTTTGTATGTGTATGACCAGCAGAGGCAGAATCAGTAGCACTGTGGTCTTAATACTCTCAAATTTCTGAGATGAGCTCTGAACAAGACATCGTTGCTGTTCCAAAGACATGACTCCAAGAAGGAAGCAATGTGTCCAAGTAATCTGCTGTGGTGGATGGTGCCCCAGAAAATGTTTTAGAAATCTGTTTGCCAGGCTGTACATTTGCAGTGAAACAGAGGTAAAACTGTCTTCTGTCGTTCTAGGTTCCATGTAGTTCACCTCACCTTTACTTCTGTGCCAAACCTCAGACTGAGGTCAGATGCAGCCCTGGACCAGGACAGACTGTGGGCTTTGTGGATTGCACAGGGTGTCATCAGCAAGAGTACCAAACACCACGAGGATGGTCAGGTCTGGAGTTCATGTCCCCAGGTCGCTGTAATCTCTGTGGCTGTAGCTGGCATATCACTCCTAGAAAAGGAGTGGAGAGTCAAATTCCACAGGCACAGTGTGCTTGCTGGCTGCTGTAGCCTGTACTTACTGGATTTTACTATTAGATTGCTTTTCAGAGAGGATGTGGTAAAATACAAAATACAAAACTGTAACTTCTGGTGATGAGACATTTACAAAGCACCTAATTTAAAACACAAAAATACCCTGTGTTGTCAGTCCCCTGGATTCACTAATAAGCCTTAGTTGTCCTGACCAGCCTCACCTGGAGCCTCCACCCACACTCCTGGAGCTTATTTAAGCTCAGCCCGAGGGCATTAGGTCCTAGTTGGGATGTTTTAAGGAGTATGCATTCTCACTTTTTTCTTTAGTTGTTGCTTGACTTTCTTGGACCTGATGCCTGCTGGGCTGTTGGTACGATGTGCTTTCCATTTCAGTCCTGCCCCACCTGCTGGGTTCAGCCGTGGTGGGTTTGTGCCCTGCTGCTGAGAGTCCTGCCTGCACTGGGGCAGCCCTTGCCTTCCCATCTTCTGCTTCTCAACAGGTTTGTAGCAGTTTAATTTGTGTCTCACTCTGCTGGTGATTGAGGACTTCAACAGGGCAGTCTTGATCATGTCCTGACCAGTTTCAAATGCATGTGGCTTTGTCTCTGTTATGGGTATGACACTTGAACCTGCAGAAGGGTGACACACTTAAAATGTCCCCGGTCATGAGGTGTTGGCTGAAGGCTTCTGTTGTAGATGCTGCTAAAAGGCCCAAGAGAGGGCCATCCTGGGAAAGTACGATTTTATTGTTCAGCTCTATACTTTGCTTGGTAAAGAGGTTGTTCCTTACTTACATGGTGGCACCTGTGGAGTGTTGGTGCTCTCAGAGCCAGGTCTCCAGAGCAGCACAGGAGAAAGAGATATAAACCTCTTTAGCATCTCTGTGTTGTCTCTACTTGTTTGAACTGTCTGCCTTCTGAAAATGAACTGTCTCTCCATGTATTTCTTCTTTGTTTTCTTGATGTTTTTAGGGGAAACAGTAGGACTTTAAGCCACAAAAGTAATGATAAATAATTGCAGTGTCTTAAACTTGCATTATTGATAATGTGGCAAATTGGGTGTGTATGTAAAGAGGTGAAGAATTTTCATGGCCAATATATGTTGGTGCTATTACTATGAAGTGCTGGTTTTGCCAAAATAAAAATTTTCTCTTTGGAAAAGGTCTGTTTTAATTGATACAATTTAACTGTTTTGGAGAGGTCAAAGTTGCTTAAAATGTTCAGAAGGGGGGGCTGAATGGTACTATTGTAGCTTAAACTGACTCTCAATTTGGAATTCAGAATTGTTATGGCTTAAAAAACTAAACAAGAGAAACTTATTTTAAGTGTACTGAACTCCTTAAATGGAGATCTTTGACACAATTTCTTTCTAGATCTGTCTTATACTCTCTGTCTATTTGGAATATAGAGTCTTCCAGATCATTCTTTTGGGGCAAGAAATACATAAACAAATGTTAGTTCTGCCAGAACTTTATGATCTGGTAAGAATAAAGTAGGATTGTACTTCTAAAGAGTTGGTTATTTTTTCAAATAACTACACACCCTAATTAGGAAGGACAAAAAAATCCATGGATTTTAAGAGTTTTTGGAAGAACTGTTTTAGAAACTACATAGAAGCCATAACTTGAAAGAAAAACTGACATGTATATACACATCTTCAAGTATTTATCCATGAAGTTTCTTCTTTCTTCCAGCAAAGTCAGTGAAAACAGCTTAAAAATTATTAAATAAAGTCATTTTCTATAGAGCTAATCCTTGGTTTGGAAGAAAAAAAACAACCACCAAAACCAACCACCATAAAAAAAATAAACCAACACCAAAAAATCCAAATCAATCCAAAAAGCTTTTGAAAAAAGTCTGCCTTTCTTTTGTTTATATATACACCACTGCAGACAGTTATGACTTTGCTCTTTGGATTCTGTGCCTCTGAATGTGCTACGTTCTTCTATTTGTTAGTTAGTGCAGACTCTGCCTCTTGTCCAGAGGAGTAAGGCATTGTTAAGAGCAGAAATGTGGCAGTTTGACCAAGGTAAGTGCAAGTGTGAAGCCCTGCTCCCTTTGAGGCGATTGTGTAACTTGGCAGAAGGGCCGAGCTGACTGGGGTGTGGGGAGCAGAGAACCAAGTTGTTCTCAGGCAAGCTTTCAGCTACTGTGAAATTCCACTGTGCAGTGGAAAGGGTTCACCAGCTGAGCATTTTTCCTTGGAAACTCTAAAGTCTCCAGGCCAATCAATTGTAGCCCTAGGACAAACTGTGTGCATGTGTGCCTATGGATAATCTGTATGTGTAACCCTTCCTCTAACAGTAGCTGGCAGACAGGAAACTGGACATGCTCTCTCTCTGATGTGTTTGAATGTCCTCAGGTCCTCACTGTCTCCTCCTATAGAAGCTCCTCTCTACCCAAATAAATACCCAGGCAAAAAAATCCGTTTCTATAACATATGCTGGTCAATTGAACTAATTTTGCCCTGAGAAGTCTAGTGTCCAAAAGGGACATGTTGCTTTTTATCTATTCTGTCAGCTTGCAATAAAACGTTTTGTCAAGGTTTGCTCAAATCTTTGATTTGAGTCACCTTGAGATTTTTTTTGTTTGTTTTCTTTTGCTTTTTATACTGCTTATAGCAAGAAATCTAGTTTCTGGAGCCTTTAAATGTGTTCAATAATTTCTCTGTTAGAAAGGTTGATATAAATAGACCATCAGCCTAGGAATGTAGAATGGTCAGGGAGCTCCATGAGCATGATCTATTCCCCTGCCATTGGAAGGAAAACATTCATTTTATAAACTAATTGAGATTTCTTGGAATATTAATTGAGGCTTAAGGCCCAGTAGGCGATGGAGAAAAGGCTGACATTTAGAAAGCTTATTTCTGGTTTAAATGTGTTTATGGCTAATTTATAATTATTAGTTTTTGGACTGGTGCTGTCCTTTTGAGGAAATTATTAATTTCTTCTTTTATTTTTTATGTGGTTTTGGGTTTTTGGCTGGTTTTTTTTTTAACTGCTGTGATTGGCAGCACAAATTGCCTTCTGAAGACAGTTTTACATTGTCTCATTTGGTCTTTCTTCTGCTGAAGGAGGAGATACTTGCTTTTCCCTCCGCTGCACGTTCCTGCTGCTCCCTTTGTCCAGCCTCTCCATGCTGCAGAAGCAGAGTGAGCTCTGTGGACTTGTGATCTCCCTCACTTAAATGCCCGGGGCACCGTGGGACTGGGGCAAGTGGGACTCCTTTCTGATGGGCAGCTGTTGTCAGATCAGATTAAAAGTGTTTTGTAACTGCAATCCCAGCATTAATTTTGCTGCCCAACCAAGAAAAGGATTAGCTTTATTTCGCCCCCTTCTGAATTACTTTGTTTTTCTATTGCTGTGTTCATCCTAGTGCTCTTTTCTGTGCTGACTCAGTTGAAATTCATCCATCCTGAACTTGGTGAGCAGAGCCCTCTGCAGTATTTCAGAGGCATTCTAAGTGGTGTCTTGTATAGTGCCACAAAAACTCCCCTTTTTTTTTCTGGAAATACTTCAGATTCACCCTATGATCATGTTTGCCTCTCTCACAGAAGGTAAGCTTCCATTTTGGGCAGCACTGATGCATGAGGCATGACTTTTATTTACCCTAGCTGCTGAGGGGAACCTATGCAGCTTTTACAGTATTATCTGAACCAGCCTGCTTGCTGCTGTGAGGTTTTGCTAAATTATTGGTGCCTCCAAAAAAGCTGGAGCAGAGAAAAACCTTGAATGAAAGAGCAGATACATTGCTAGCTACAAAGGGTGAAATCCTGGTAGCACGTGCACTGACTTAATAGATGTGCAACAGGAGTCAATAGAGACCTTGTCCTTTCACCCAATGTCTGACTGACTTAATCAGGACCTTACATAAAATCTGATGTCTAACAGTTGAGCAGGTGATTCATCCCTAATTTCAGTATGGAAGTAGGAAAACAGAGGGGGAAGAAAAGGAGTGGGCAGTAGGAAACTCAACCTCCACAGTGTGCTTTATACCTGATGTAATTTCAGCTGGCGACACGAAAGCTTAACCATTGCATCCTATGTTGTAAGGAACCAGGTGATGTGTGAAATCAATTTAACCTGAAGAAAGAAGGGGGGTGCAGTGTCCTGCCCTAAATAACTAATTAAAAGCTATCATCTTGCATCTGACAGCAGTGGCAGCTGCCTAACTGGATATTAAAAATATGCCTGCCAGTCTTTGAAACATACAGGTTTGCATGGTAGTGAGAACTGGTACTTTGGCCTTTGTACAGGATGTTAAAAACCAAGGGCTGATGTCTGAGATAATGTCTGAATGTGTAATGGCTTCTTCCTCTCGCTGCATAAGCTCCGCATCCCCGGCTTCTGACTCATGCTGAGGTCCCAGGTTTTCAGCAGAAAGCCAGCTCATTTCTACACTCCTGCAGAATTCTATCCTGACTTTGCAGAAGCCTTGTTTACAGGATAGCTGTATGTTTTTATTGGTTTTTCCTGGTGTTATTTTCTTTACTCAGGAATGGGTAAAGCTGGTGCACAGGTCAGTGATCAGGAAGTATCATTGCATGGCAATGTAAAATTTGCTCCTCCAGAGCAGAGGACTTTTTGTCTGTGATTGCCTGTTAGTGCCAGGAGCCCAGATGTCTTTCAGAAAGATGAAAGAAAGAAAAATAAGGTGTGGGTGAGGGGGAAGGACCAATTCTGAGCTGAGCCACAGACACCTCAGTGTTTGCGGTGGTGTTTTTTTCCCTGTCTGCCTGGCAGTGAGTTGCCTGCATAGATTTTTTTCTCCCCAGTCCAGCAGATGGTGTTAGATGGCTATTTAATGACTCGCATGGGACGGAAAGATCCTGGTGATAGAGCTGGGAGGATGCAAGAAGAAACAGTTTTGCAGGGATGTTCAGTGAATCTGAAAGCTGTGATAGGCTCCTGTTTTAAGCATCTGTGTGTATGCTTTCAGCTTACTACTACTAGGGGGTGGGGAACTTCAGAGCTGTAGTACTTAATTTAAATTGAGGCTTCTGTGACATCTATCATACTTTTCCCTCTAAGAGTTTAGGTGTGCTTGAGTGCAATGGAACAGAATGGGTGTAGCCAATGGCCCTCACTGAGCACTTTGGGGTTGGGAGGTGTGTAAATTATTTTGGTATTTATTTTTAAATTGGATTTTTCCTTGCATGCACTTTAAATGGAGGAGTGAAGTGGTACAAACTCTCTGCAGTGCATTCCCATGACAAATATTTCCTAAATCCCACTGTCCATATAAAGGAAATAAGTGAGATGGGACGAATAAGATGTGAGCTCAGCAGCTTGTCCACTGTCCAGCCAGGCTAAAACATGACATCAGTTTCACTGCTTTCTGTTAGCTGAGGTGTTGAATGCACTGGGCCTTGATCCTAGAGAACAAGTGTCTGTCCATACTGACCTGGATCTGTTACAGGTGATATTACATAAGGAAACTGATGTGTGTGAAATTTATAAGTACCTCTGGGTAGGGAAAAAAAAAAAAAAAAGTCAGCCTGAATAGATATAGATTAAAAAGGGCTGTAACTTCCTACCATTTAGGAAAGATCTTGGGGGTATTGTGGATATTTCATAGACTGTCTGGTGAGCACACAGCAGTTAAAGAATTGTAGAGAAAGGTAGTCAAACATATGTTCTGCAGCTGTATAAGTCAGTGGTGTAACCCACCTCTTGAATGCTGAAGCCAGTTCTAATAACTGTCTTTAAAAGTTTGTAAAGTTTGTAGAAGAGCAACAAAAAAAGGTGGAATAACTGGTTTGACTCTTCACCCTGGAAGAGAAGGGATTGGGGTAAGATATGGGGGAATGCTATAAATGATGTGCTAAAGATGAACAGGGAAGATTATTGCTATTTATTGAAATGTAGTTGGAGGAAATACCCTAAAACTTTGTGTGGGCTTTTTTTCTGTTTGGAGTTTTTTAAGCCTGCTAGTTCCTGTAGTGCATAACTTGTTTTCACTGATTTTTCTTTCCTTTTTTTTTGTGGAATTTGGAGAAATAAGTGTATCTAAAAAAGGTTGGGCAAATTTAGAAGACCCATTGTTGGCTGTGAAGCATGACTGCAGGTTCTTGCAATGTAAAATGAGAGGGGTCAGCCTGCAAGTTCGCTTTCTAGTCTTTTGGCAAGCATAGTGTTTGCTGGCAATTTCTGATGGGTCACTCTAGGTCTGCTCAGTGGTTATTCTGAGTAGCTTCTGGAAGTGGGGTTACAGACTTTAGAAGTTATTCCTTTCCTGTGAGAGGATGATGCATATTTAAGTGGTGGATTTAAGAGGTGGGGCTTTATAGGTCTGTTACTGTAGGCCTGGAGGTAGCTCCTGCACCCTGTGACTTAGAGCTGCTTATAGACCTCAGTCTGCATCTGCTTCTGCCTTTTAAACAGCCTTCAGCCTGAGCCCTAAGGCTGGGCCAAGGATGCTGATAGGATTCACCTTAACATCAAACAGTTAACAGACTGACACAGAAAATCATCAGCAAAAAAGTCTTGACACGGCAGTCAAGGGAATAATTTATACAATCCCAGGAAATTTGTTTTTATAAAGTGATAGCTTTTAATGGTGGGATAATGTAGTCTACTTTTTAGACTTGTTCCCAAGCTGTCACTAGAAATAGCATGCACTGGGGTATACAAATGTCCTGGGTAGAGGCACAAGAAATTAAAGAAAGGTAGAGTAGCATGACTTGTCTGTTAATAGACTGCAGGACTGCTGGGTTTTGCTAAGATTTTTTTTGGTGGGGGTTTTGTTGTTGGGGTTTTTTTTTTTTAAAGAAGTTATTCCTGTGACAGGACAGGGGGCTGTTTTCTGTCCTGTAAATCCACACCCAGTAATTAGAATAATGTATACTATGGTATTTAATCTTAGAGCATCCTAAAGCAATTTACAGCCTGCCATCCACAAAGAGACCCTTATCAATATCTGATCTGGGAAGCTGCATCATCCCCAAGTGTGACCAGCCCTTTCCTAGCCACAAATCATGTGTCCATTCTGGCCTGCAGAGGGAACCCCCCATCTGCCCCAAACAGAAAAAGACCCTTCAGGAAGCCCTCCTACCTATATTCTGATATTCCTGACCAGCTTGCAGAATCTTTTAGAGGAGGGAGGGCTGTGATCTTGCCTCATGCCCTGAGTTTTCACTGGGAATTTGCTTTCCTCCTTGTCTTTCCTGGTGTTGGATTGCTCAAAGACTTATTAAAAGAAAAAAACATGTCAGGAAAGGCTTCTGGTTAGTGCATCTCAAAGGCCTTGCTGGTTAGAAGGAGAATGTTGTGGTTGGTAGTACTGCCTTGGTATTTGATACATGTGCAATTCTGCATTGCAGATCTGATGTAGATGAGCTGTCTGTGTGTGTGATATACTGTGCTTGGGCATTAAAGCTCCTTAGATTTGCTTAGCTCTTGGTTACTTTTGAAAATTCTCTTAACTGCTTTCATCACTTCTGGTTTATGTCCATAGATGCTATCCTTGGTGGAAATAGACTCATCCTCACATTTGCAGACAATAATTCTCAAGTTAGTGGGGTCTGGTTGGTTTTTTTTTTTCATTCTGCTAATGTCAATTTAGCTTACCAGCTTCTGAGGCAGCTGTATGTGTCCCCATACTGTGTGGGCTGAAGGGGAGCAAAGGCTCTCAAAGTGGCCCTTGGCAGCCAAGAGGGTGCAAGTTCATCAATAACTGTTGCTGTGGTAATGCATCATCACTGTCCCTGGGCTGGGTTTTCACTAAGTGCTAACATTTGAAATTATTAACCTGGACTGGGAGTGGTGGTGCGGGCAGAGAGCTGCAAAATGGGATTAACCACTTAATGTTGAGGTGTGTTAAGCAAAAACATTCAGTCCTTGCCCAGATGGCTCTGAAGATTGGTGAGGGGATAACACAGCTTTTAGTGGGTTTGGGCTCTTTAGTGATCCAGACAAAAAATGTGGGTATACAAGTGCAGTAGTGGATAAGTCCCTAGGCTTTCCTTTGTCTTCATATTCACAGTCTTAGCAAAAAGTCTGAGGGCTGATATGAGAAACTGGCACACTTCAGATGTGTTCAAAATCCTCCTTTCCTTGCCTATGACCACTAACCAAATACTGGTGAGAATCTACAGTCGCATTGTCCACACTGAGGCCAAGTTGTCAAAATCTTTGGGATGGTTTTAGCACAAATCCAGTGATGGTGAAAGACAATAAATGGAAGCATTGCTTAAGAATCTAAGCATCTTCATTTCTTCTCCCAGTTTTGCTTCTTGAAAACAACTTGTTCTATTTTTAGAGGCCATCCACAAAAAACATTTTTAATCTTATATGTATTAATATTCTCTCTGGAGTAGAAGAACAGCATGCATTATTCAAATAGCCGGTATGTTTGTTTGTGTTTTGGTCTTCATTATCAAATCAAATTGAGTGAGATTAATTTAATTGTGTTTACATTCAGTTTTATTTTCTGGTGTGTATGCACTAACTCTGTCCCTAAATAGTCTTCCTGGGATGAAGAAAGGTTTATTTTGTCTTTTTTTCTGGACGTGTTTTTGTTTGTTTGGTCATTTTTTTCCCTTTATATATGAAAAGATGTGTGTTACTTTTATTCATATAGTAGCTCTGAAGATTGAGAGGTCTATTTTTTCTAAAATATCTCCTATTTTCAGAATCAATTAAATCATATATCCTTCTGTTTATATGAAGTACCTTCTTATTTTTTGGCAGTAGCTTTGGATTTCACGGGTTGTGAGCCTGGATTTAAAAAGAAGTCTTTGAATATCCTATCATCTCACTGCTACTTCATCCTTTCTCACACAAAATATGTTTAGCTAATATAAAACATGATGATTTCTTCTGGACTTCTTGATGGTGTTTTAAGATACTTACTCTTGTATTGTACCTGCAGTGTCACATTAATGTATCTTAAATGATCATATTTTGCCTGATGATTTGGTACAGGGCTTTCAGAAGTTCCAGATATGGCAACTGCTATATGCTATTGGATCTTTTTCTGGTTTTATGAGCTGTTGATCTTCTGTGAACTTTGGCACCAGCAGATTTTAATTGAAGAATTTTACATCCCTGCTGTATCTCCTTATGATACACACCTCAAGCTCAAACTAATCTTTTATTTTCCATAGTAAAGCAGTGTTCCTATCTGTTATAGATGATTCAGGCAAAGGGTTGTCCGCCAATGGTGTGAAATAACTGCAGTAACTCAACAGCCTCACAGTGATTTGGTGTCTGAGAAGTGACAGATAGTAGTGCTTCTTTGCAAACATGGGCAGTGTAAGCCTGTGGAACTCCTCTGTGACCATTAGTGAAGAATACATACATTTTGGAGGTGCATTTGGGTCAGCATGTAGCCTCACAACATAGTTCTTAAATTGATTCACTCCATATTTGAGCCAAATGCTGTTCTGGAATGACTGGAACAGGTGGGGATTACCTTTCCTGCAAGTGTGTGATGCAGCCTGCCTGTTCTGAAAAACCTTCTGAACTTTGACCAGGTCAGAAAACCTGCTAATTTGCTTGTGGCTGCTTCAAAGGTAGAGCATCAGCTGAGAGATCTTCTCATGCTGTTGAGGACTGAGTGGAAAGAACTAATAATATTTTTTTCACCTATGCTACAGGAAGCTGAAATATTTCTCCCCACTTTCCTCATGAGAGCCAAAAGGATTCAGCTTCATTCTAGAAATCAGTAAGGTAACAAAGATAAGGAAAGCTTCTCACTGCTGAAACCATGTCCCTGTGCAAGGCTCAGTCTTTGAAACTTCAGCTTTGCAGTCTTCCTTCAGTTCTGCCCTCAGGCCTGGAATTATCTGTCAACATGTTAAGGGAATTTAAACCACAAAATGAAATTCGGGTGAATTGCAAAATGCCTGATGAATTTAGGAAGGGAGCCAGCACTCATTTTGTCTTACTCTGATATCTTACCACAAATGAGAAACTACTGTTGACAGTTAGAATTGGTTCTAGTGTGAGTGGAAAGTCCCATATTCCTCCCTCCTCTCTCTTCCCCCACCAGCTCTGAAAAAGAACAGGACAGCAGCACTCCAATTAGTCTGTTAATCATCAAAAATTTGTGCTGGTCTTCCTGTGAGTCCCTGTTTGGATGTTCAAAGCAACATAAATACACCAGAAAAAAGTGTTTGTACTGAAGATAAAGTTTGTGTGCACAGTAATATTAAAACCATGCCAGTGTGGTCCTGCTGGAAAATTCTTGTTTTTAGGGGAGCCCGATGGCTGTCATACTTCAGAGTTTGATCTGAAAGGTCACACTAGACATACGCTTTGCATGGTCAGCAAAACAATCCAGTGCTTTCATATGAGATCCGAAAAGATCAGAAGCTCATGTTATCTCTTCAGCTCTTTATGCCAAAGTGCTGGACATCAAAGACCAAATAGTTTCATGTTTTACAAGGCTTTCACAATCACTTCTGATTTTTTTTTTTTTTCTATGACCCCCTTACTGAGGGGCTGAAGCATCTGTTGCCATTCCCACTGTCCAATCACTGCTCTAGCTCAGGAATACTCAGCCTTTCCCATATCACAGACATCTTTTCACATGTTCGTCCCAGACCTGCAGGTGCCCATCTGACAGGAACCTTTGGGAACATTTGTCACCTTCGTGGCTTCTCTGCTGTTTGTAGGGCAGGCTTGGGCCATGGCTCTTTATAAAAGTAGTTGCTTTCCTTGACTTCCAACAGTATATTCCTTATGCTCTGCTGCTGGGAGACCTCAGAGCAGATTGGCTGGTTTTTGTTTTGAAACTGTCACTGAGCTTAGGCATAAGATGGCTGGAATGCTTTGCTGAAAGCATTTTCCTGGTGGGATTGCAGAAATTTTAATCCTTCTTGTTGCTGTTCCTTGTCTTGCTGCTCTGTGTGACTTGTTTTCAGAATTTGATTACTGCATGATGCTGGAGAAGGAAAGAAACAGAATGCTGTTCCTGTGAGACTCACAACAGTTAAGAGGGCGTCAGCAAAGAAGTCACAGTCTGCATGGTCAAAACAACAAACTGTTTTGAAGGATGATGGCAAAGGCTGGTTTTGTGTAGAGAAGCCATAGCTTCAAAAGCAATTTTAAATAAATGAGTCATGGTCTTGTTCTTACACAGTGATATGATATTCACACAAAAAACAGAAATTAAAAGAATATGACTGTTCCTCTCCCCCCCCCCCCCCCCCCCAAAAAAAAAAAAAACAAACCAAACCTCAGGAGAACAGTTTACCCCATCTACCCTTTCACAAACAAATGCCTAAACATTGTACCTAAGCTGATGCTTGAAGACTAAGGTCAGTCTGGGAGGTAAACTAAGGCAGTCTGCCCCCTGCTGAAAAGGCATGTATGCCTACTGGATTGCTTCAAAAACTTAAGACGAAAGGGGGGGAGAGGGAGAAAAGGCCTTTCTCTTAGCTTCAAGTTGCCATCAGCCTGCTGCTGTGCTCTGTTAGCCTGTCCTGCTGGTGCAGAAGTTCCTGTTTTAGACTTGCACTTGGGTACAAGTCCTCTCTTTAGTTGATATGCTTGGAAGAAAAGCTGGCATGTAAGTGATTTGTAAGTCATTCAGGCCTTTATGTGCTGATGTGACTTCTCTTCTTCCTGTCTTGGGAACTGAGTCAAAAGAGTTTTTAGAGAGGAAGGCCACGAAATCTGTGTTCTCCATTCAGTCCTTGAATGGCTCTGAAGAGTAGCACCTCAAGCTGATGTAGAGAACACAAATCAGAGCTGTATGGGAGGTTCTAAGGTCTGAAGTTCTAAGGTTCAAGTGTGTCCACGATCTGAGCACACCAGTCAAGGTGTGCATAAATCAGCATGGCAAACATGAGCCTTGTCTCTGCTTGCAGCAGAAATGCTGCCCTGGCTGACTTTCCCTTTTTTTGTCTCACGGGGAGGTTTGCCTTATCAGTAGCTTTCACATTCCTGTAGATAGTCTCAGACAAGTGGATGGCAGGGCCGTTCATTGCACTGACACAACAGCATTAGACTCTTACCAGTAGCCATTTTAATCTGCCTTGGAGAATAAGTTAATTAAAAAAGATGATTTGAAAGCAAAGGGTATCAGACGAACTTTACTGGAAGTATAAAGTGAGCTCTGTGATACCCACAGAGTTGACAAATAGTCAGATTTCCTTGTTTTCAGCAGAGGTAACCTAACATCCACCCAATTTAACCCAGAAGTTTGCTAGAGAAGGGTTAACTGATAGGTGTTGGGACTTGAGTTCTGCTTAGCTACAACCTTCCAAGCTGTCTGCAACCCTGTCTTTGCAGGAAAGAAGTGGTAGTAGGGTATTTCCAAAATGAGCTGCCTTGCCTGGGGTCATTTTGTCAAGGCTGGAGGGGAGAGGCTGGGCGGAGAAGCATTAACGCTGTGGCTGGCTCTTGCATCTGTGCACTGGCCTGTGCCAGCCCTCACTTCAGAGCGTGAGTTTAAATTATGGAGCATCTGACAGCGATGATGAACACTGTAGGTTAGCGTCTGGAAAAGGATATTGTTTTATTTATAGGTATTGGTTAGTGGAAAATGGTAGCGGGGTAGTTTGTTAACCACGCCTGTCTGGAAGCGTTATGAAAGTTGAATCAAACCAAGTGTTTGCTGTCTCTGCCCTTCTGCCTCAACTGTTTCATTTCTCCTTCTGCAAATCCCAGGACTACCACATTCAAAATGCAAATACTCTTTGACAGGAGTTTCTGTGACTTTGTCGCGCTATCTGTGCAGCTCCTGCTTTCAGGGGACCTTCACACAGACAAAATTGATCAGCAGCCGGAGGAGGGAAGCAGCCGTTGCCGCGGCAACCGGTGATGACTCATCCCGGGTAGCAGGCAGCAAAAGCTGTGAGGCTGCAGTAATTTTCCAGATGCTTAATCCAGCTCTAGGGGCTTTTTTTTCCCTCTTGCTGACAGGCAGGAATCTTCCTCTGCCTTTCTGTGCTCACAGACCCACGCAGCCTGCAGCCGTACGTGATCAGAGTAGTCCTTTGTGGTGCTCACCCAGAATGGCGTCACAGAGACGTGTCTGGGCAATGTGGATGAGCTACTCCACCGATTGAACTGTGATTGAACACCGATTTTACCCCCAAAGGTGGTAAAAATAGAACTGCAAGCTGCCTGTCTGCAAAAACACCCTAGTTTGTCATCGGCTGCACTCAATTCCTATCTCCCAACTAACATCACGTTTACTGTAACTACAGCTATGAAATATTAAATCTGTTCATCTTATTTCTTTTCAGTAATGAGGCTGTCCCTGTGCTGCATACAGAATGTGCTAAAAAGAGAAAAGTGAGCTGCGTTCAGCACATGCATTTCCATGAATTAGCTTCTCATTTCTATGACCTACTAATTTTTGTGCACAAATTTCAGTCTGCATGTAATGAAATAGAGCAGTTTAAGAGACTTATCCAGGAAAAGGGCAGTAAAAGGAGCAACACCTTCCATGTTACTCAGGGGCTGCCTACCTTGTGGTTTTCCTGCAATGACTGCATTGTAACGCAGGCCTCGCTCAATTTGGGGCACTTTTATGAATGTCTGAGTAGTTATCTACCTGTTCTGGTGGTGATGTGGAGTTCTTTGTGATTGCCACAGGATGCTGAAGAATCGAAGTGTAACTACATCAAAAGTAGCTTCAGGTTGTGTATGTGGAAGGTACACGTTCCTCCCTGGAGCCAGAGGAGCAATTAGCACAGAATGGTGGTGGAATTCAGTTTCCCTGTTCAAGTGAGTTCATCTACATGTGGGAAAAACAGAGCTGCTCTGCAGCATGTGGAGAGGGAAGAGCTTGTGGGGAAAATAGGAAAAATAGCAATAGATCTCTGTGCTTGATTCAGGTAGGGGACAAAAAGTACTGATGCTGCCAGCTGCTATCTCATGCAGTCCCTGGAAGGCAGATGGCTTTCTGTGGGTGAATCAAGTGAGGCCATCAACTCCTCCTCCCACAGTGCAGCCTTTTGCTTGCAAGTGCTCATTAAAGATTTGTCAGGGTGTGCAGCTGAACCAAGCTGCTGCATTGCTGACAGGCTCTGCAATATGTTGCTGCCTGAAGTTAAAGCGACATACAACCACCAAATGTGTGGGGCATGAGAAAGCTGCATGTGATGTTTGTTTTCTGCTTCTTGTGGTTGTCATCTGCTAATAAGTGCCCATATGACATGAATATGTATTGTCTTGAGTCTTTGTCTCCTGTCAGTAGGTGGAATGTGTGAGCATCTAATGAGCGTGCTGTGGCTGCTCTTCAAGGGAAACCAGTCTGAAAGACCACCAGTGGTGGCTCATCTTATTCTTGTGAGATCCTGAGTTCTTTCTTGGTATGCAGCTGTTCCTAACTGTGACCAGGTCATGGATATCCAGAGTGAGATCTGTTTTATGATCAATGCCTAATACTGCAACTTTGTTCAGGTTAGAGCGTCTGGTTTAGGACACTAACTCTCTTTCACTTCCCATCCTTGCTTGAGAACTAAATATACTATGAAATAGTGATTTTGCTGGAAGGATGTCCTTTCCAGGAGCAGACTGTTTTGGAAATAAAACAAACTGAAAGCCAAATAGGAGACTTTTTATTCATCTCACCCCTCAAGATGGGGAGCATTTGCTACCGGGGCATCATGACATGTAATAAAAATACTGTTGGTCAGAGCTGCAGTTTCAACAGCAATTACTGCAGGCCTGCATAGCTGTGCTAGGTTTATTGTAATGTGTATTATTAATGTATTTTAAGTTAGCACCCAAAGTTTGGCAGTTCTAGCAAAGTCCTTATGTGAAATAATCAAATCATCAATTGCATTAAGCTCATATATACTTTGTGGGTCTCTTTCTGGAAAAGCATGTTTAATGCCGTTACATTCACTATTGATAAGGATATATTGACTTGCTAATGCATTTTGTGATCAGTTAGACTTCAGTAGGTTGCCTGAAATCTCATGGAATGGCATCTGCTATGCTCACTGTAGATAGCAGCATTTGTAATTAGTTGTATGCTGGTTTCTTGGGTAGTTTGTTTGCAGAGGCATATCCTAGACAGAAGCTGGCTAAGGCCACTGTACCCAAGGTACAGTGAAGGTGCCCAAGGACTTGTAGGCCTGTGAAATGATTTAATAAGGGATAGAAGCCTTACTTCTTTACAAGGTAATGATGTATTTCTAGATAGCTTTTTGCTCTTGGAAGACATAATTACTAGTAATTATGTGTTAATTAGTAATTACTATGTGACTGGATAAAACTTTTAATAATCAGGGCAGCCATGGGATGGTAGGAATTGATGCACAAATCATACACTATTAGCCTTGCTGCTTCTCAAAATATGTAAAATTGCATATTTCAAATCTTTCCCCTTCTTGATATTTTCTTTCTGAAGGCCCTTCATTCTTCCAAGTCTACTTCCTGGGTATCCTGCACTACTATGATGTAGAAAGTAGATCCCATCTCCCTTTCAAAGTCATCCAGTGCAGTACTGAATGAAACACAGAAAAACATTGCTGAAGCTGACAAAGACATCTCATCTCTCAAAGGATCCAGCCTGAATGTCAAAATCTGCCCCTGTCATGGACTCCCAGCTGTGCAATGACTTGGCTTCCTGGATTGCAGGAACAAATATGAACAGATTTGGAAATCAAAACAAGCTTTGCAGGTGGTTGAAGTCTCTTTGTGGAGTAAGACGGGTGTGAAGAAGGTGTGTTCAGTGGAGGCACAGAGTGGTAGAGTTCCACATGTGTATGTGTCATTTCTGAGCCAGCTGGCAGCCTGGAGGTGCTGGAGCAGGAGCACCATCCATCACTGCTGTGAGCTGAGCTGCTATCCCACTGAGCCACTCAGCTCTGCAACTACAAAGGGGTGGCACCGCACCTCTGGGAAATCAGTAGCAAAATCAGTATCTGCCCTTGGCTTCCCAAAGCTCCAGGCTCGGTTATCTCTGTGGAAGTGCTGTACAAATGGGTCTTATTTTTGCTTATCTTAAAAGACAGGTGGCTTTATATTAGTTTACAGGAAAGAAATATTCAAGCATTAGGAACAGCGTGAACTAAATCCCAGGTTCTATTATATTTTCATTTGGAGTTTGAAACTGCCTGTTCTCCTAAAAATGTGCTCTCTAAAACCCTCTGATCCAAGTTATTGTTTACAGAAAATAGGAATCTTTTATGTCTTTGGGATATGAGGCTGTGGGGAAACTTAAAAGCCAGGTTTATCATACCTCATTCTGCCCTATACCAACAAGGGAGAGCCAAGCTTGGTTCTCATCAGTGTTTGGCACCTCTGTATGCAAATTCCCAATCAGAAGGCACTTACTGCTAATTCAGTTTTGGCATTTGGATGACTGTCCTTTGAAAACAATATTGTAGGCTGTTGAAGAGGGAGCACAGTCATCCCACTAATGAGATTCATAAATTTGTTTACCTTCATTTTCCTGCGTAATATTTCCTGGTAGTAAGATGTATTACTTTCATAGGTTTGCAGAGCAAGCAATAGAAATCCTTCTTTCTGAAACCTTAAAAGCCACAGCTACTGAGTTTTTGGGAGAGGTGCTAGATCTCCTCAAGTAGGTGCTGTACAGTTTCTGGCATGGCAAGGTCCTCATGGATTTGGCTGCTGCATCACCTCTGAATGGCACCAAGACTCTTCACTTCCTCAAGTGCTAGGAGGTTATGCTCTATTTGCACAATGTCTTCTAGTACCAGGATGATGAGTGAGAAGGGTGGGTCCAGCATTTCTGGACAAAGGCAAAGAAAATGGAAGTCTTGTTGTATTCCTGGGCTCCTTGTTCATGGGATTGATTTTTATCCTTTGTGCTTCTTTAAAGATGCCTACCTCAATGTCCTTTGTCCAGGGATGCATGGAGCTGTCTGTTAGTAAATCTCCTATATAAGAGACAGAGAAGAAGCTGTTTGTAGTCAAGGTCCTGTGATACTAAAGTTTTTGAAGTAATGAAGAAAAAAGAATCTAATGCTCTAGATCACTTGTTATTGCACTCAAATTTAGTCTCTATTTTGTGGGGGGGAGTGAACATGAGTCTGCCTGTGCTTTATACAGGATAGAAACCTCCTTTCTTTGCTTCATGAAACAGTTGCAGTTCAGTCTAGCAGAGCTCTGGCTTATTATATATATATATATATGTATTTTTTTTTAATACTGTGTTCATAGTCAGTTCTATTTATCTCTCCACCATGTGTCCCAAATATCTATGCCACTCCTGGGCACTGATTCAGAGTTGAGTACCATCTCCTATCTTTTGTGTCATTCCCTAAGGTGTGGTGAGATTTCTCTGCAAATCTGTCTCTGAAGTTTGGGCCAAGTCTGCTTTGCCTAGATAAGAACTATCAGTAGTGAACATAGTTGTCTTTAACAGTGAGCAAAGTTATCTTTAGCTTTCTCCCTGTGCCGGCTCCTCGTACATTTTCACCCGTGAGCACTGCAGAATTTTCTCTGCTCAGCAGTGGTGTGTCACCTCTGAGGCTTAACTAGCACCTGCTTGACTGGGTGGTTTGCTGGGCACAGGCTTCAAGTCAGGGAAGAGATTGGGGGATGGGGGGGTGTCTCTTGATTCTTCTCCACCCTCCCTTTTATTTTCTTTTTTCCCCCCATGTCTTCATTATTATGGCATTTTTGTCAGTGCCTCCTTTGGCTTTGCAGGTAAGTTCGCTTACGACCTCTCCTGTGCATCTCTAGTACAGCACAAAGTGATTTGAATGACCTGTCAGTGCAAAGAACTTGGGTGAGGACCACTGTATTTTAATAACAGCCCTTTCTTCTAACCTTTTTAATAGGTCACCTGCATATATAATCTCTCTTGTACATTGTGTAACCAACATCATGTCACTCATTTGTCTGAAGCTTTTGCTGCCAAAGAGTATTTGGCACCTTTTGTTAGCACTACGTTCTCCACAATACCTTCTTTCTTTTAAGCAGCACTTACATTTCCCAGACTAACAGCCACTGCCTTGGGATTCCTGGGAGCATCAGTAGAGACAAAGAATTTTCTTCCCCCACAGAATCCAATTTCTGATTTTTTTTTTCCTTTTCTTTCTTTTTTTCCCCTGTGATGTGCCATTTGAAGACAGTAGATTTAAACACCTTATTTTAGGAGAGGGCAAAAAAAAAGTAGACAAGAGGTTTCCATTTTGCAGCTCTCACCTAATGAAAGGGATGAATATTTTCAAGGATATTATTGTAGAAATAAATTATGTCATAGAAATACACTACACTGTCCTCCTACAAAATCCTTCAATGCTTCCATTTTACTTGGAAGCCAACTGAAGGCTAGAGAGCCTTTTGTTGTCGGGAAGGGAGGGTATTAAAGCAGCCCTTGAAGTCTTTGTTTTCAGTTTAGAGGAGCACAGCCTGAGGCTGCATTCCTCTTTACCTTGGTTTCTTCCCAAATTCTGCAGCCCTTGGCAAACTGGGAAAAGCAGTGCCAGCTCACACAGGAACTTCTCTCTTGCTGAGTAACTGGGGATGAAACTTCCCTATGTACATGATAATTTTGCTAATACCTGAAGGCCACTGTGCTTCAGCTTGTTGGGAGGGTGAGATCATTACACAGGCACTGCTATAACGAAGCATGAGCTTGCTTTATCCTTTACCTTTCCTGATAGAGGTCATCAGCTTAAGTCAACGTTCTTGAGATTGCTATCTATGGCACTTGTAACTCTTGGTCTGGGTTTGGTTTTTTTATTATGACTTTGGAGTGGCAGTTCTTTTTAGTAAGAATTTGTGCCTTTATCTGACATGTTGCCAGTTAAGTATAATAAAAAAAAATAAACAATAGTCTGAAATCACTCTTATTTGAAGAACCAGCACTGCACAGCTTACAGAACTTTCTGCTCTTGCATGGAAGCTTTATATGCATCTAATAGGGCTGGCCAGGATTTTAAGCAATGCTGTTACCACAAAGGTGGAAACATGATGGTTTCCTTCTTGAGCACAGAGAATAACTCATGGGGATTTAAATCTTATTCTGCATGCTGAGGGATGGCAAAATGTTGGGTATTTTTTTGATGATAATCTCTTTATCCCTACACATGTTGCAATTATGGAAAATCATGCACAGAGTGTACTACACAGTATTTCTTCATTTGCTAAAAAAAATTGTGTGACCCTACCCAGAATATGGGCATGCGTGAGCTCAATGAGCCCCCTGTAGGGTAGGGGAGGAAAAGTTCAAGTCAGTTCCTTAAGGAGTAGCAACTGGATGCAGAATGCTCCATTCCTGTACTTGGCAGTGGAGGAAAGCCTATACAGCTACCTGCTTGAGAGGACTGCACCCAAGACTGCTAGAAGAGTTTTGATGGGGTAACAAAAAATAGTTTTTCTGCAGGGCTTTGAGGGTACAGCTTTTCGTGTGATGTACAGGGAGGGTCACAAGCCTAGGCTTTGTTTTGGGCTTGCCCTGCTGCTGTAGCAGTGTGCAGTTCCTGGGAGGGATTCTGGATGATGTGACTAGGAGGTTGTTCAGGTGTTCCTGCTTCCAAGTGGGCGGCCACCTCCAGCCTCCCCTTACAGCTGCCTCTTGCTTGTAAAAAGGTAAAGATCTACTCGAAGTGAGAGGCTTGGAGGCTTCCTAATGGGCACTGAAGCATTTTAACTGATCAGTAGCTTTGGTTCAACCCCCAAGTTTCATCTTGCAGGCTTTCCTGCTGTATACTAAAAGAGTAAGCAAGGCCTTGATACCACTTTCAGTCCCCTTCTGAAAGGTGCTTTTAATTACAAGCTGCCAGAACTTGTAAATTTGGCAGATGTCACCAAGGGCAGACAGTTTCTGGACCCAGGCCACCTAATCACATTCTCACTGCTAACAGAGGGAACCATCAACTCCTATTTTTCTGGTTGTTAAAAATTAATTAGTCTCTCAAATGAAAACCAACTGAATTCACTCTGGGAGTAAAGCATTCAAGGACAGCCCTTGACAAACAATTTCCAGGCTTCAGTTGGAAATGCAAATGGTAGCTAATTCCACTACATTTTCCTGGAGCCCAGAAAAAGAAAGGTGCCGGAAACAGTTGCAACTTAGAAATGTCAGTGAAAAGGGTATTCTTTCTTTATTGTATTATTAATTTGATCACAGGTGTGGGGTTTTGGGTTACTCTCTAACATGGGGGATAGTTAGTATTGACCTTCAGGAAAAAATATTCCAGTATGAGATCCAGCAGTGTTGGGAAGTTTTAAAGTGTTTGATTTTGGAGGTGTTTTAGAGCTATTATACTTACATGTTGGGGATTATCATGGTAAACTTGATCTTGTGTCAGAGAAAACATATAGACCAGATGATCTGGAGAGCTCTCCTTCAGCTATGTTTTTGGAACAGGCAGTCTCTCTTTTTAAGGTAAGTTTGACTGTGATGATGTACTACCATTACTACCTGACAAGCACAGAAATGGCTTTAAATAGCCAGCAGAAGAGAGCTAGGAGGCCTGGGCTCTATTCCTGCTCTCCAAGTTGACTGTGGGCAAATCCTTTTGCTTTCTAAGTAAACCTTCTGCACCTTATCCCCATCCCTCTCTACTATAGATTTATTAGTGTGGGGCTGATTCTCAGCATGTGTTTGCAGAGCATTGAACAGAGCATAGCTCCAGTACTCCTTAGGGCTGCAAAATGATGATAATGTTGATTCCCAGTTTCATTTACAGGTGAGGGAAGAGTAAAAGGCAGAACTTTGAACACTTGAAATGTTGTGTGTTAATAAGCTAGGTCACTATTATTGCTAGCAGGGTGTGATTGAAAACATTGGGAGCTGCTTCTGAGAGCAGGATATGCGTGAAAAGGCGGAGCCAACAAGATGGGCAATACTGCCCTTGTAAAGTGGTGTCATGGTTTAGGAATGGTATTCTCAGTTTAGTACTCCCACTGAAAAAAAATCATGCACTGCTTCCCCCCCTCTGCTCCTCCAATTAGAGGTGCAAAGGGCAAAGTTTACAGGTTGAAATAAGAAAAATTTGCCGTAAGCAGCAATGAGATAAGAAAATGAACAGTAACAGCAACAATATTAATAGCAAAATGTATAAGGAAACAAATGATTGACAAGGAAAAACACCTAATAATAGGCAATGTAGATGGCTCCCTCTACCATCTTTTCTCTACAGGAAAGAACCCTTCATCCCCAGAAGAGTCCCTTTGCCCTGCCCCCTGCAACAGTATGAGGTGGTATAGAATAACCTCCTTGTCCTAACTATGCCCCTTTCTGGCTACTGCAAAAAATTAACTCTGTCCTGTTCAGAACCAGGACAAGTGGATATGTTTTACTGTGTTTCATCCCATGTGGGGGCTAAGAGGTGGTGTAATGCTGGTGAATGGTTAGTAAGTAATCAAGATCTAGAGAATTTCTAAAGTTACTAGGTGGGACTCAGCCTGCTGTTGAGTTGTTATGGGGTTGTGCTTTGTGCCTTTCCTCTGGCCTACTGAATAGATCTGGATTTTCTGTTTTGGTTAAGAGGGGAAATAGTCACTTTGAACTTTGCTTCTGACATTTGTTTAGTGAGGAAAGTAATCATGTAGAGCTTCCTACCCTCCCTATGCTTTTACCCAGTGTTCTACATTTTGCCCTCACGATGAGCAGGTTGGGTAGTGGGGAGGGAGATGGGAACAGAGAACACTTTTCCTTAAAATAGTTCTACTGTTGACACTCCTTGTGTCCTTGTTCCACTGAGCACACATGCATGGAATGCATTCCAGGTGCTATGAACATGGTGTACAATCATATCACAAAATTAGCATCTGAGTAATTTGGGTTCCTTACAACAGCAGTTTCTACTTTATAATACACACCAGCAGGAAGTAGTTCAATGAGTGTTTTCATTTTTGTCACCATAATGCCTGACATTCAATCCCTTGTTAGTTTTCTTTCTATTCCTCACATGTGTCCTGCTGGAGCGATACAGGTCTGCACCTTGCTTCAGTCCTGAAAGTACAAGTGCTGTACAAAGGAGGGGGTAGACTCAAAAAGGTTTCCTTGGTTCTGCCTGCCACTGAGGAGGCTGGAGCAAAAGATCTTATCCGTACAGGGGAAAAACTGGGGTTAATTAGCACTGGTTCCCAAGGAATTAGGTTTGACTATACTGCACAGGGTGGCTGAATACAGCCCAGCAGTGGGAAGCTTTGTTTCTGGCAGCAGGGTGCAAGCCAGAGGCCTGGCTGGGAGAGGGCACAAAATATGGAGGTGCTTGCCTGTTCTCCCTGTAGGTGTTTGGTGTGGCTTTGCCTCCCAGCTCTCTGCTTCCAGCCCTGTTGGGATACCAGCAGCTGCGAGAAAGTTCTTTCCCAGGGGAAGGAGGAGATACTGTTTGTTGCTCTGCTTAGAAACTTCTGCCTGGCTTTTTATTTATATCTATTTGTGTATAAAGTCAAATACCCTAAATAGGCATAGATAAATAAATTCAAGCATATATTAATACATTTTTACTCAAGTACTGCCCTAAAAAGGGGGTAAATTTCTGCACTGGAATATTAACTGGGTTTTATTTGCTCTAAAGTTAAATGAGATCTTTATTCTTACCATGAATGTCATAATTCCTTTTTAGAGAATATTTTCTTCTAAAACCCATTGTGCTATGGAGTCTGAGAACTGAGGCACTTCAGTGAAGTTTTCAGAGGTCTATGAATAATTCTTTTTTGAAGATTACTTAAATCTCTTGGAATATTAATATGCCCCCACCTGGCTTGGATGATGAAAACATTGAGTATATATAGTTGTGGTGTGATTTAATGTTGACATTTTCTTGCAAGACCACTCTTAACTGTGAGTTCTTTAACAATGGTGTAGCTATATTGGGATGCCAGAACATGATAGAGAAGTGGGATGGGACAAGAAGGCTCCTTTTAAAATCAAGGAAGCTCACATAAACCTCATCCACAAATGCCAGTAGATCTGTGCAATTTGACAGATCTTTATTATATGCAATTGAAGACATCCCTTATTTTATCAGTAAGCAACAGTACCCTGTTGATAACACTTCCACTCTTAGTAGTAGTGAGGCTGGTAATTAATAAATCATCAGGTATGAGGCAAACCACAAGAAAAATCTGTAGAAGTCTGTAGAAGAAAAATCTACAGTAAGAAAGACCAAAGTTATTTCTGGTTGTTCATTAAACAGATGGGCTTAAAAATAAAATGAAATGCTCAGCGTGATTGTTAAAAGAGTACAGTCAGAGTGGGACCAGCCAGCTTAGGTATTACAAAGACTCCTGTGTTGATTTTTTGTGACTCAAATATAGCAAAGGCAGGCAGCCATTAGAAAATAGCAGGAATGACTAGGAAAAACCATTTTTAACACTGAGTATTTCTGGAAACTATCTTTCTGTACCTTGGAAGAAGTGAAGACACGTACAAGTTTGCCAGCTATTATCTTGCTACTGCCATCTGGCCACCAACTCCAAGTAACTCTCTGAAATAATGGAATGGTTCCTAGGAAATGATAGCTGTCAGGGAGATCTTGGCTGTAGAACAGATGTGTTACTGCCACTGTTATTGGGTAATTGGGTGTTATCTTTTTCCCTCTGTGACCCTGCAGGAGAGTTCAGAAACTGTGGAAGACAGAGAGAATTAATCTTCTCTTGGTACCTGGGATGGAAGCTACCAACCCCTTCAGTGTAAAAAGCTTTCAAAAAAGTATTATGTTTGATAGAGATGACTTTAAAAATGCAGTCTTTCTACATAAAAAAAACCCTCTAGCAACCTGATGCTTCTGTACCAAGTGTGTTCCTTCTGTGAGCAGAAACCTGGGAGCTTTTTTGTTGTACTTACCTCCTCTGCAAACTCAGGCTCTGGCTCTGTGTGATGTTGAGCCTCATGACAGAAAGGGACATGACTCTGTTCAGTCCACACAAAAAAAAGGGCTGAACTAGTACAAACTCTGCCAGTTAAAGTTTGGTTGGAAAATGTCAAAGGAGCAGTTTCATCTCATAGATTTTATTCCATGTCATTTCATCTCTTCTTCTGTAGCTGGGATAAAAGAATAAAGCTGTTTGATAGTGTCACATGCTCTGTACCGCCTCAAACTGCAGCTGTGCCTAAAACAGGTCTGCTGTTTGAAAAGTCCTTCCTCTCAAAAGATGTTCGCTAAGGATACAATTCCACATATCCTTCATTTAGTGCTGGTGCAACGTAAACAACTTAAAGTCCTGGGGTTCATCTTCCCTCTGCTTTAAACAATCATCAAGTTTGAGTCTGGCACAGTCGAGATCTACCACATCTGAGTCAAAGATGGGAAATGGAGAGAAGAGAAGAATGACAAAGGGCAGGGACAAGCATGGATCTTTTAAGTCAGCTTTGTTATCAGAGAAATAATGGAACAGAGCTTTGATCTCAGAGGGATGTGTAGTCAAAGAAATCAAGACTGGGGTTTGACAAACAAATCTGTTGATGTGGAGCAGATCTATGTGCACTTCTTCAGAGCTGAGTTGCCTGTGTGGTCAATAGGAACAGGAAACAAACTCAGGACAGTCAAACCAACACTTACATTTGCAAGTAACTTTTTTTGAGGGAGAAGGTATAAGAAAAGGCTGTTTTTTGGGGGTAATGTTTTGGTTTGGGTATTTTTTCTTTCACGTTGCTATTTATAATGAAGCTGTGACACCTCACAGTTTCAACATTAATCATTGAACATAAGTATGAATTCAGTGTTTGAGTTCTTATCCCTATCTCACTGTGAAAAACCCAACTCCACAAAACTGGGATTCTGAAAGCTTGCCTACTGCTTTTGGGACATATTCTACCTTGGCTCTGTATGCAGAGCAGACAGATTCTGGGTCCTTCTGAGGAATGAAAGGAGGAGGGGAGGACACTGCAGGCAAGGCTGCATGCTGCTTGTTTTTCCATTGGAAACTTGTGCCTAACTCCAGAATGTATGAGTATGATGTCAGGCTGGGCTTTCTCCTCTACTCCTAATGAATGGGTATAAGATTATCCAAACTTGTTACTACAGCTGTATCCTTTCTAACACCAAATTGTCTATTTTACTTTTCAACTTTTCCCTTGTGTTTACAGCACTTCACTATTTGCGTTTGTGTTGCGGCACTGCGGCAGAAGTGAATTCTTGATCTCACCTCCTGATGGTACAAATGGGCAGCACCATGCTTGGTGAGATCAAGCCACAAACTGTATTGCTGCAGGCATAAATAAACAGAGGTGGGATCAGTGTGGCTGTGCAAGTGGGGTAGAAAAATAAAGTAAATTGAGGCAGAGAAATAAATACGGTTGTTGCTGCAGGAAGATATTTGTGTCTGAAATAAAAAGTGTAAAGAAATGAAGTCTTTGTGGCCCTGTGTTGTAAATTCTTAGCACATCTGGCTGCCTGAGTGTAATTGTCAGTGCTCTGCTGAGAAGATGGGTTAGGTGTCCTAAAATAACTTTTCCCCTGCCTGTCCCCTGCCTGTCCCCATACCAAGATCAAATGTGCCAAAACCTAGACATACATTTGAAGAACCACAATCAGGAAGCTGAGGCAGTCAGCTTTTTTTTTTTTTTTTTGGGTTCTGTGAATTTTTCAAGAAAATGAACGGTTGTGTCCCACCATTTGATCAGTGAAACCCTAATGTGTTCATATAAGTAATCATATTAAGCTGTAAATCCTTCATGTACCAAGTGAAACCCGTTTTCCAAAAGTAATAGCTGTTTACAGAGTAGTCATGACAGGAAAATGGATCCTGGTGTTTTGAAAATGGAAGCTATGGTTCTCTGACTTTATCTGTAATTTCTTTCTTCATCCTCCTTCAATGTAATTTGTTTTTCTACTTTCTAGTGTAGAGTCCTTGATTTTCTTCCCATGGAAACAAAATTTCCAGTACTTGTTTAAGAAATTAGAGAAGCTCTCTTAGTGTGTGCACTTAAAGCTGATCACAAGTATCTATTGGGAAGTATTAGTGTTGGTCTGGCAGATGTAGTTTGTCTCCTGTACTATAGGAGAGATCTTTTTCTAGAAAATCTGGCAGGCATAAGAAGGGCTTTAAGTGGTTTAGTACTTGACAATGTCTTTTCTGAGTAAAAATAGTCTTATTTTAGAAGTGAGCAAACCGGATAGAAGAATATAGGGGGTTGGTAAGTCACTTTGGTTGAGTAGAGAAGCTGAGCAGAGAAGTGTCGCTCATCTGTACATTTTAATTCTCTATTTCCTTGCTTACTGTTCTTTGTGATGGGATGTGCAGTCCAGATTCCTTTTATGTTTATGAAGAAGCAGCTGAGTAAGGTTCACTTTCAAATAGATGATGGTCTGAATTCTCCAGGATAGTCTCTCTTCACTGTTCATACTCTGGCATGCAAGTATTTCCTGGCCTGGTTGATTTCTTCGTGCAAGTAATCTCCAGGCTAGTAGATGACATTCCTTCTGACACTGCTGCTTGCTTGGCACCAAGGAGGGACAGGCTTGAGAGCAGCCTGGGGCTGGAAGAAGGGGAGCTGGTGGGGTGCCCCAGGAACAGCCCTCAACTGGCAAAATGTCGTCTCCACTTACAGCTTATTCTCTTTTTCCGGCTGATGCTGGGACTTTGGTTGAGTTGCAGATCCTTGTTTGCTCTCAATAGGTCAGATCCCAAATGTATCTGCAATAAAACTATTTCCAAACTGGTCCATATATAAATCAGTATGAACTTTGCTACTTGCATGGCCATAGGCTCATTCTTTATAAAAGTAAGAGAAGAGCACACAGGGATCCTTCAGCCTATCTGTGCCTTGCCATTTGCATCTTTGGAAAGGCAATGCTGGTCTGTGAGCATTCCTGACCTTTCAAGTTATTTATGTTCACCCAGAGATGAGGTTTTCCAGGTAACTACCACACTGGAAGCTTCGTAGACATAAAGCATGTGTTCTTGCTATGTTTGAGGAACAGTAAGCATAATGGGGTGGCTGTGTGTGTATGAACGATGACATTGCTCGGGTTCAGACACCAGCAGAGGTCTGGATGTAAGGCATGGAACAAGGGAAGGGTTTGTCGTTCCTGGTGTGGGGGGCATCTCACAGTGGGGAGTCTTAAAGGAGGAATGAGAATGTATTCTTTGGAGCTGCTGTCAAGATCAAATACCTGCTTTGTTTGCTCCTTCTGTAGCTGTAATGAGCTAATAGGTGTGCCTGGGTGGTGAGATAACAAGGCCTTGAAGCAGGATTGGGTTCCCAATGACCACAAGTGTCACTTGGTATTTTGGCTTATCTGATCTCCTGAAAGGATAGCTCCAGCTTTTCTTTGGGCAGCAGGACCTGGATGTTACACAACACTAATTGCACTAAGCAATGAAAATGCTAGTGGCATGCATATCTTAATGGATGTGATTTCCTGCTTTTTATGAAGTTTTTCACACCTAGAAAAATGGTTCTGAGGAATGCTGTCTTGCTTATTAAAGTGTGTTTTCTCATGGAGCAGATAGACAGGTTGTTGAAAGCCCACCAGAATGGTCTCATGGGGAATTTTTCATCCAGCCTTTCTGACTGGGCATTTGTAAGCCTAATTAGAGCAAATAGATGGTAGTAGTGCTTTAATTGTCATGAGGAATAGCTCCATCCCTCTGTGGTAGTGAGGGCTCTGTCAAAGGGATTGTTGACCTGGCAACCTGCTGCTTGAAATGTGGCTTATTTACTTTTAGTTTCCTTTCTGTGGGCTGGCTTTCCTTTCTGTTGCTTGTGTGGGATCCCTGCTCAGTGCCCTCTGAATGCTCAGTCTCTGCAGTCGGCATGCTTTAGAGCCATTGCAAGCTTGCTAGGAGTTTTTGTGGCATTGCTGTCTAGTCTGAAGTGGGCACAAAACATGAATGGAGCTTCATGTTCTCTTTGTACAAGGAAACAAATCTGTTTCTGAGCAGCATCACACTTGGATCTGTTCCTGGAAAGGCACGTGGACTTGTGTGCACTCACTTTCCCAAAACATAAAGAAGTTTACAACATGTAAAAGAAAGATCCTAAGATATTGAAGTACTTCTCAGTCTAATCACCTTGTTTCTGTACAGGTGTCCATTTTATGATGCCATAGAATATGCTAGCCAGCTACACAGGAGTACCTATGGCTTCACAGTTTCACAGCCTGGTAGCTGATGGTCCCCTCTGGCCAGTAGTTTCTGAACTATGTTTGCTCTTCTGTTTGTATTTTTTTATTTTGAGATGTTTGTGAAAGCAGTGAGAGCCTTGATATTTGACTGGCAGTTAGTACATGTTTTACCTTTCCTAACTGAAGGTAATCTTTGCATATAAATGTGGATGTAATTAGACCCTGCTTTGTGGGAGAAAAGCTGATCAAAGAATATTAGAGTGCTGGACTACTTTATTTTTCCTTGGAATGCCAAATGAGGGAATACTGTTCTTTTACAGGCTACAGCTACTTCTTTTGTTTACTTTTGCTATGTTGGTTATGTTTTTAACTAACTGGGATGTGCAGTGAATGAGCTGGGTACTTCTCATACTTAGCTCAAACAAGTGATTAGGCTCTCTAGGGAATTCAACCACGGTAATGAAATTCCATTCCTGCCTGCCTTTCAGGCTGGTGGAAGGGAGGAGGGAAGGTATCTATTCAAGATACTGCAAGGACCTGGTTACTGGGACAATATATTATATTTACCCTCATGACAGCTCTATGTATGTGCTGTGTCCCTTATTTTATGGATGGGAACCTGAAGCATATCAACTGTCACAGTTCCAAAGGAATTCAGAGAGGTTGCTTATGGTTTTGTATGTGTGTTTTTTTCTGTTCTTCACATGCTTTTCTACATTAAAATAACTGAAGTCGATCACTTTGGTCTTGTGGAAATACTGCTGAAAACCTTTCTGTAACTTTAGATATCTGAATGCATTGTGGAAAAATCTCCCAGGAGCAGACTTTCAAAGGTCATGCAGGGAGTTTGTGAATTGAACCTGATTATGAGGGAATGCAGAGCTGAACTTTTGCTACCTTATCGTCTTCCTGCATTTTCATTTTCCAACCCAGGTGCTGTGGTAAGTGCAGAAGGAAAAGGAAGTGGTGAGAAAACAGTTTCAGCAGTGTTTCTGTGGTGGCCAGTGCATCCTGTCCACTGCTTGCCACAGTGCCAGTTTTCTGAGGAAAAGGCACAGTGAGGCATGCTCTCATCAAAAGGAGCCAGGAGCACAGAGCTGTGCTGTAGACAGTGCAGCTCTGCCTCTTCCAAACAAATCAGCCCAGGGTTTGCTGGACCGTGTTATGCCATACAGTTATTGCAGCAGTGCAGCTGTTGGTGCAGAATCCCCAGGGAAGCTGCTGGCCATAAGGAGCCTCCTGAGCACCAGCAAATCCACAGGATACTGACAACAGGGTCACACACTTCATACCTTTTCTAAAACGTAGCGCATAGCTGAGGATGTGTGGATTCCCTCCGACAAAACTATTGCATGGTTACAGCAGAGAGGCAGATTACCTGCAGTTTTCCAGTATCAAAACTGAGTCACTTCCTTGGCCTATTTTAGTGATCGTTTTATGGCTGACCATGGGCAACAGTGTCATCTGGAAATGCAGTGTGGTATAAGCTGTGGTCTTGGTGATGAGGACAGAGGATATGATATCAAGCTAGAAGTAGCAGTAGTTGCTGTAAATACATCTCCTCCTTCACTGAGTGCACTGAAGCTTGTGTTTAACAAGTGGGTATTTACCAGATAGCCCTGCTTATATCCCAGGTTGTGATCCAGGCTAGATGGTAGTGTTGCTTCTTGTTTTACAGCTGACTGTTCAGCACAGTAGTTGCACAGTGCATTAGGTGCCTCAGCCCCTTGTATTGCTCATGGCTGCCTCTTAGTGACTCTACAACCAGCCTTGCATAGGCAACTCCATGCCCTGGCCTTCAGGCTGCCGTGACTGCTTTTGTAGAGCCTCTGGGGCATTATTTCCTTTCCCTTGTTGTTTGTGTTATTCTCATGGCCTTGCACTCACACACTGAAATGACAATCACAGCTGTGAGCATCGCCTGCCGGGCTGCAGCTCTTGCTTTTACATGAGAGGACCCAATGATGTGTGCACAGAACTGGCACACAGCACCTGCCCCTGCTCAGCGTGTGCTCTGATCTTTTCCTGTGGGAAAAGGATGGGGAGAAATGACTTGCTGCACTGGAGGTGTGCCTGGCAAAGATGCTCATTTGGGGACACTATCACTTCTTGTCTTGGATAGCCACTGGAGAGCAGTTTCCCTTCCCTTTCTAGTTCTATCTCTTCTTTTTCTTTTTTTTTTTCCTCCTTTTTTACTCCTAAAAGGAGCTTTCACCGCTACAGTTGATGTATGGCATCAGCTATGGATGCTGCTAACAAATCTTTTGTGAGTACACAAGTTGCACTACTCTTTGTGAGTGTGCTCTAGTCCTGAGCAAGTCAGTCCTTTAATATGACAACAGATTAAATGCATCTGATGTTAAGGGTAGAGGACAAAGGAAATTACCTTTCTGTCTTCCAAGCATGCTTGTATAATAATTAAATAAAATCACTTTAGCTTTGAGTAGTGCTTGAGACTGATTGTGTCCAGACCCAAGGAACTACTGCAGCCTGACATATGCTGAGAAGGACCTGGGCTCTGTATTAGATTAATATTATATGGCAGCTTGTTCAGATAGGCTTTGATAAAGGTTAAAGTGATCTGGACCCTGCTTTCAAGCTGTGTTCCTGGAAGTAAGACAGGAAGCAGCTGTAGAGCTGTCATTTTGCTGATGCAATTCCACATTGACGCAAACTGAAGTTGTAACAATCTCTAAAGAGCTCATCTGTGTCAGGCAGAGAGGGCTTTGTTCTCCACTGGTGCTATTAACCTGAAGAAACAATGGAGTCAGTGTTGCTGGAAATTCTTGTGCTTCCCTATTTCTAGCTGGCTGCGGACAATTGTTTAACTGGTCTTTGCACCTTGCTTGAAAACCCTTTATTCCTATCCTTCTAATTATGCTGTGGCTCTTCTGTTTGTGAGGTAAAAGAGTGAATGACATATGTGAGGAGCCTGCACACTGAAGGCACAGCTGTAGGGGTTTATTCCTGCTTACATTGCCTTCCTGCAGCTTCTGTGTGCCCTGGGTAAAGGCCATGCTGTGGCAGACACCAGCCCATCTGTACCTCTGCTTGCATCTCAGGCACTTGACCTGCAGTGGAGCCTAATATGTCACAGGGAAAGCAGAAGTCTTATCTCAGGTTTGGTTTCTTTCTGCTTTGGTTTCCTCTGACTTCCCAGTGGGAAATGCTTTCTGACTAGTACCTGATCTTATGGTTTGAGGCTGTGAGGATATATGAATGTTTTTGAAGTGTTTAATGATCTCTTGTTTTACATGTAAAGCTTATTTTTATTTCCTTTTTATCTTAGTGCTTACTTTTCCAGGCTGAAAGGAAAGGATTAGTTGGCAAATGTGATATGATAAATCCAGCCTACCTTTGTAGCAGAAGGTCTTGTTGTAAAAGGGTCTGAGGGATGAAGAAGACTCAAAGGATGATGCTTCACAAATATCTGCATTTTCATCAGTAGTGCTAAGTTTTATAAGCTCTAAGGATCCCCTGCAGGTGCATGAATGAGTTTGCATTGCTTCTGTGAACTTGCTCTGGTTGGAATTTGCTTTCAGAGTTATGGCATCACAACTGCAGAGAGAGATATTTAGTAGGTCTTGCTGAAGCAGCTGAATGGACTTCCCCACATTTTGTTATTCAGTGCTGCTTTAACTTAGAGCACACTAATTGCTTAAAACCCCCTGCAATTTAGGAATTGTCTGTATATTCCACAAGATCCATTGACTTATTTAACTGGGTACCTTTCCTTCCTGAGCAAAGCAGTGGGTGTGCTTGTCTTGTACCATACTTTGTGAAGTCATGATGGGAAAGTGAGCTTCTGGGTGTTGTTGTGCCAGTTATAATGACTAACTCTAGGTGTATCAGAGGAAGGTGGCTGCTCATTTTACCCACTTTTACTTTTGTAGCACCTGGACTGTTGAATTAACTCATGCCATGGTAAAGAGAGATCTTCCTCTTCTTTCACTTTCATAATGATTAATTTCTTACCTGGAGAGTGCCCAGAATAGCAATTATGCAGCTGATGTCTTTCTGGTCATTTTGCTATGTGCACCATATGTGCATGTTTTTGTGGGTTGGTTTTTACTTCTGTTTTGGTTTTATGTTTTGTTTTTTGGGGTTTTTTTTAGAGTCTGGTCTATTTGGTTCTGTGACTTTGGAAACCAAGTGTAAAACCACATTTCTTTTTCAAAGGTCTTTGTTTCAGCTTTGTTATGTAGGTTATATCCAGTAAAACAGACTGTCCAGGCAGCAGAGTTGCAGGTTTTGGATGCAGGATCAATTTAGGAAGAAGTTTAAGGTTTTATTCACAAGGCAATGAAATGACCATACACATGCTCTTTAATTAGTCTCAGTGCCATGAGGCAATTGATAATCTCAGTGGAAATTACTGAATGCATAGGCCATTTTGGAAAAACTCTCATGTAATAAGCTGTGGAATGGTGCAGAATTATGCTAACAGAATGAACCTGAAATCGGAATAATTTCTCAGTTACATTGAATCTGTGAACCAGCCAAGTTCAGAATTGACATCAGATAACTGGCTGTTTTACTATGGACGTGGAAGTCTTTTGAATGCCAGAAAGTGCTGTAGAGCTAATTTAATCTAAAGTTACCAAACAAACACATGCACAAAAGAAGAAAAAGCAAACGTTTAAGTCCTGACCTTGTTACGTGTCAGACAAGGGAGCTATTGTGAAAGACTGTATAGAGCAACAGAAGGCAGTGGTTTGCTGGGGGTGGGGAAGGAGAGGTAGCTATAAAATCCCAGCATCCCATGTACAGAGGGGTCTGGTTCCTCTCCTGTGTGCTGTAGTGTTAATGCAGGATGGATGGTATTGTGAGTTCACACTGCTAAGTGGGGCATGAAGCTTTGGAGCTTTTCTGCCCATCTCTAGTGTACAGGCTGCTCTTCTGCATGTCAGCTGAGCATGTACTAAATATCTTAAGAGCAAATCTGACAGAATATAGGAATATTTGTACAAAGTCAAATGCCCACCTAACCTAGTACCCGTTTCTGACAACGAGCAAGAGTGAATTGCAAGGGAAGTACAGGACCACAACTCTATCATGGGTGGAACTTTCCCCCAGGTACAGCTTCAGACCTGGCAATGGATTTTATATATCCCAGTAATCCTCATTTCTTTGAATTTGTCTAATTTCACCTCAAACCCACATGAACTTGTATTGTCCACTGCACCGTGGGGTTGCCAATCTGATGCTGCCACTCTGACCCTGCTTGTACTGTTATAGTTGCTCATCTCTACTGGTATATTCATTGAGCCAGTCCCTTTGGCTTCACTGCAGCTGCTGCTGGATCCAACTGCTGCCTTTATGAGCTGAAGGGAAGACTGGATATGTTAAAACCTCAGCTTTCTCAGGAAACTCGGCTGCATCTTCCCGATAGTGGAGCTGGGGCATCCTGGTGGATCCTGTAACCAAGCCAAGCTGAATCTTGGTCAGACCTGGGCTCCACATTGTTATTCCCAAATTCTGATTCTCCATGGTAAGGTCAACTGTCATTGTGGGATCTTTTTGCTGTTTGGTTTACAGTAATACCAGGAAATCCATCTGAGACACCTCCTCTGCATGGTGGGTCAGCAGTCCCACCCAACATATCTTTCTCTGCCCATCAGAAAGGCCCATACAGTCATGAAGAGCTTAATCTCTTGCTGCAGACCCAGAGCATGAGTTGCAGCATTAGGCTGATCTTGTATCACAGCCACTTGTCACCATTTCTGAATAGGAAAATCAAAGCTGGCGGGATATCACGACAGGATACAGTGCATTCTTGTGTGCTGCTGCCTCTAGACGTAGGTATGACTTGTCTGTTTTAACCTGAAGGAGGGATGTTTACAGTTCAGTTAATTATCTGACTTACAGTAGTGTCTAAAAACTGCAGTGAAGGACTAAAATGCTGTTATGTTGGTTGTTATATATGAGTGAGCACAGCAAACTTTTATGTGTTAAGTGACATTAAGTTTGCCTTTGGCACCTGTTCAAAGCTCTGCTGGTACAGGGCTTGTCACTGGTGCTAATGATTCATTTCTGCTGTCCTGCTAGTATAGAGTTTTCTTTTCAAATTGGTTTTTTTAGGTTACTTACATAAAGTTGTTCTGTGGTCAGAATTGGAACCTGAATTCACACACAGCTGGATCTTTTCCTCTGGTGGAGTTTGTGCCTAGATCATTAGGTAAATTAAACTTCAGGCTGACTTTATGCTGGCAGAACATTGTTATCCAACTTGGTCTTTGTCCAGAGTAGCAGGGGTAATGCACTTTTCCAACAGCTTAAAGTGTATTATCCTCCTATGCTTGCCTGCTATTTCCTCCCTTCCCAGGTGGGAGTAACCTTGTAAGGGACTCTGATTAGCACAGATGGCTGTGTCTCTTGTTGTTCCAGCCCTCCCAGCAGCCTGCTATGATCTCAACAGATGGAGTGGGCTTGGTGCTCCAGTGTTAGGAGCTGCAGAGGACATGTGTATGCTTGGTGGAAGCAGCAGACTGAGTCACCAAATATTTGTGGTGTTCTTCCTGTAGAAAAGATTAATGTTGAGATGAAAAGTGAAGAAAAAATTGCTATGCTGCAGAAGTAACCGTGTTTTCCAGTGTGGAGCTGTTAACTGCTAAACTGTGAAGGCTGATTTGTGAAGAACAATAAAAGGAAGAATTCTGCAGAGCTCAGTTAAATGATGACAACTGTTAGGCCATGACAAAGGCAAGCTGCTATGTAAAGTGGAGCACAAGGACACTGACAAATTCAGGGGGGAAAAAATGAGTGTACAAAATGCTGCCTGAACATGGCAGAAATATTCTGGGCAGTGAGACCTTTCTTCTTCTTCCTAAGGAGAGTGGGAGAGAGCCCCAACACTCTGGATCAATTTGTTTTGTGGTGAATAAAACAGGGGCTACACTGTTAGAACTTGATGGCTGTAGAGGGATGAAGCAAGGAAGGAAATGTGAACCGTTCAGAACTCAGAACTGGCTGTGCAAAGGCAACTTCTTGTTTCTCTGCTTTGGAGCAGGTGTGTGAAGAGCAGCAGGTAGACGCCGAAATTATTTGTCCTAAAGCATCTCCCTCTCTTTTTTTTCTTTCTATGAAATTGGGCTCCTTTGGCTCTTTTGTGAACCTCCTTTTTCTTTCCTTATAGCCTAAGCCAGTTCTGGCTTGTATAACCTGCAGGCTCTTCCTCATTCCTGGAAATGTCTGAGGAGATTAGTATAAACTGGAGCCAGCTGCTCAGGCTTTCTTCAAATGACAGATTTTCTTGGAGTTTTGGAAGGGAAAGCATATGACACAAACTTGGGAAACAAATTCTGGGGATCTAGAGTCAGGTTATGCCATGCCTGTGTCTCTGAGATGGCAAAGACCATAACTCCTTTAGCTCACTTATCACTGCTAGGATATATCTCAGACCACTAGTTCTTTGGAATCAACTCTGTTCCTTCCCACAATTTAATCAGTGCAGTCATACTAATTCACTGAGTGAAACAGGCTTTGCTGCAACAGGTAATTTACCACCCAGGTGAAAATCAGCAGCAATACCAGTTAAGTCAAAAGGTTATAAAATTTGAAAGTGATAGGAAAGTGAAATGAGACACAACCATTTAACAATGAAGTATCTATGATTTTTCAAGTATTTTTTTCCTTCTTGGGAAGCATCTTAGGGCAATACATGATAGATCAAAAAATAACAAAATGCCAGAGGAAAACATGGTAAAATTTTGGAGGATTATGTGCAATTCTCCTCAACACAGGGCAATCTTAATCTCATTCAAACATGTCTTTCAAGTTTGTTTTTTTTTCCATTCCCCTACTGCAGCCCATCACCTAGTTCACATAATGTTGCCTTCTTGATAGTTTGGCTTCTTACTTTTGATTAAACAAAATAGAGGAGAAACCCAGACACATTTCCATGTAACCTTTTGGTCCCTTATTGATTCCTGCCAAGAACATTCAGCTTCCATGCAGAGATATGCAATTAGGTACATTTTAGAACATGTTTTCCTGGGGAGAACAGCAAAGCCAGTGAGTATTACTGAATTCTGATTGTGCCAGTAGAGAAGCAGACCATGTATCCTGTGTGTGGCCTGTGTGAAAATGCAGGAGCTGCTGCACCAACCTCTGTGTCCTATGGGGCCAATGTATATTTTGTAGAAGTAGGGATAAAAATCACTTAAATCACATCTCTGTGTGATGACTCAGGTCGGATTAGTGAATAACATTTCTTTCATACCATCTGTGCAGAGCAGCTTTATTGTCTGAAGTAAGAGAACTGAGAACAAATTAGGATTCTATTGCTGGTGACTCTAGTTAACTTTCTGTTGGTTTTTACAAAGTGAGTGTATGTGTACCACAGTCACATCCCATAACAATAGATTTTTTGGTTTTCTCTTTTCATCTTCCTGGAATCTGTAATGTCTAAGGTTTTCTCCAGTTCCTGCCATTTCATCTGGACTTGGAGCCAGACAAAATGCCACAGTTTTAGCCCGTGGAGGACTTTGAATGTCCTATTGGTGAATTGGGCTTTTTCTTCAATTGTTCTGTCAAATGTTTTTCAAGGTTGCTTGATCTCTTTCTTAGAGCATGCTAGTACTTCATAAGGGAATTGTGCAGATAACAGGTCCTGGGACTGTGTGCACCCCAACTCTTGATAATGCCACAGAACTTTGCAACTGGCCTTTGTCATTTGAGGACAGATGCTGGGTACAAAGTATAGCATTACAAGGCTAAGTAAATATTTGTTTGCAGGAGGTTTCCCAGCCAAACTGGGGCACCTGGAATGTGGTTCTACACAGGGTTCTCATACCCTTCAAGTGTTCAGGTACAACACAATTCACTGTTCACTATCTCTCACATTGCCAATCACTAACCATAGTAAAACTACGAAGCAGCTGTATTTCGGCAGCACTGTTGCTGCTTGTCTATTTATCCAGATGTCCCTGGAGTCAGTTTTGCTGCAGTTACTTATCTAGGATGCCAGACAATGCTGGGAGGGTTTCAAAGATGTGTTAGAGGGGCCAGGAGGCTGGTGTTATCTTGGTTGTCCAGGGGTATCTCTTGTCCTTCATGGACAGCTCCAAGCTTCCAAGAATGTAAGCCCTTATTTCCAGGGCCAGGCTGTACTTTACTTGTTTTACATAAGCATGAACAGTACCAAAGCCTACAGTAAAATTCCACTACTTCCTTACATTGCAGTATATAACATAAACTAATACATGTAATAATAAACTGTTATAGTAAAAAGACTGTTATTATAGTTAGGGAAGGGGATTTTTGTAACAGCGTAACAGTTTAGAATTGTTTTGAAAAAACTTTTCTACTGGACTCTGAGTCTGATTAATTTTTTTATCAATCAGTGTGGCAGATTTTTGTGACTTTAATCCATGATGACAGTATCTGAAGTTCATATTTTTGTACCAGCACTGACCAGAGTGGGTGTTTGTGGTTTTTATAATTATCTTGCTACCTAGCACCTAACATGGTCCTGCCTCTTGTTACCTGGCAGGTAAATGATCTACATCTTTACCTGTGTTTGATGGGTGCTTTTGGGACAAAGCTTTTTCTTGTTCTGTCTTCTTTCAAAGTGCAAGGAAACTCGGGAGGATTTTTCTGTCACTTGCCTGAAGCACCTCTCCAGTAATGGTTTCCTCTTCAGACACTTTCCTATTTTTGTGGTTAATAATGGAGCTTCCGTTCAGTGTTACAAATTAATTATACAGAAGCTCTAAATATTTCAGTCTGTTACTGCTTTGCCGTTGTCTCTTTTGAACCCTCTCTTGAGCTTGCATTGGGGGAGAGAAAAGATGGTTTTTCTCTATCCCTTTGTTTCAGGTATTTGTTTGGTTTGTCACTCATTTGGAGGATTATCACCCATTTGAAAAGTAATCACTCATTTTAATCCCAAAGCTACATAATATAACCTTCATTAGTATTTGTAATCAGAAATATAAACTAATGATTATGAGGATGGAGGGAGTCTTTTGTGCTGAAGTATTAAATTCATGGCACAAAAATTTCCTGAAAGTAGAAATTGTAGGGACCTTATTTCAGATGTAAATCACATATTCTTTGCAATTTTTTGATATGCATTTGCCTGAGAAGCTGTGTGGTTTTGAGTCTTTATAAATTTAAAAGTAGGTTTGTACCAAATGAAAAAGTAGGGTTGTTCAACCACTCTCCAGCTGAGATACAAGGCTGTACTCTGTGTGCTGTATGCCTTCAAACATGGATTACAAGGTGATCACACTTGTTTAGAGCATGATTGCTGTTGGTTGCCATCCCACCACAGTCAATTCTAGCAGTAGTATCTGTGGTTTGGCCATAAATACAGCACACAGTTGTGGAGAAAATGATGTGGAGTTTGTTTTTTGTTTTGTTTCATGTCTTGTTCGTGTGTATCTAAGAAACTGTTCCTTCTCAGTCCCAAGGCAAAGCAAAGTAACAGATAAAGATTTACTGGAATATTTTGAGCACTGCTGATAGAATTTTCTGGCAGTCCATTGAGACAGATATTTGCTATGAGATGTCAAAAACAAGGACACTTACTTAGGGTTCAAGTCTGGGGGCTTTTTCAGAGCCTTAAAGCTGACTTCATAGCTTACTTAGCGACTAGTAAAAACTGAAAGAGCAAATTTAAAATCCGTTCAAAGGCTCAGAAGTCGAGAACAGCTGGCACTTTTTTCTGAATTGTTGCAGTACAAGCTTAATTTGTCCTATGTGCCCTTTTTACCCCCCCTTCTTAGGTCACAGCCTGTAAGAAAGATTCGGCTGCTTGAAGGAATGTGGTTGATTTTTTGTTCAGCTAGTGATGACCAAAGCAGAATGGAAGTGGTTTCTTTCTCTTTGTTGTTCTGTGTCTCCTTTTGGTTAATTAGAGGCTATCACAGCAGAGTTTTGCTCCCATATTGACTGTCCAGGGGCTACAGAGTGATATTTTAAAAAAAATTTCCCATGCTTTTTTTTTTTGCCTGTGCTGACTTTTCCAGTCTTTGCCACATTAAAATTGCTCAGGAGTGTGGTGCAGGACAGCCAAAGCATGTTACAGGCCAGTGGGCCCCCAGCAATGGCACAGATGTGCTTCTTTGCCCCCCACTCTGATGGGGCAGCGCCGAGGAGCTGACTCTGGCCCTTAAAAACCCTTCTCGTTTCAGAGAGATGTGACCACCTGGCATCCAGACGCCTCCCCACCCACGGAAAGTAACTTCCGCCGGATTTAGTACCTTTCCTTGTTGAGTGATTCCCCCTTGGAAACCTCGGGAAAGGTGTTTGTGAGGCGGGGTTAGCAGACACGCTCAGTGGGAGCTCCCTCTCCTGGCCGCGGGCTGGGGCCGGGGCTGTGCCCTGTGCCGGCGGGTCCGCCTGCGGAGCACAACGAGCTGGAATCGGGTGTAACTCAGCGCAGCAGGGCTGGCAGGGGCAGTGCCAAGACTATTGAATCATTAGAGAAACCCCGAGCACCAGGTTCTGCCTTTGCTATACACCAGTAAAAATGCACAGCCACAGGATTTGATTTTCCCTTTCCCGGTGCCTGCTCTTGTGCTTACAACACACTCCCGCAGCTTCCATTCAGCTCGACTTTCTCTGTCCCACATTGCCCAGGCAGTGCCTCGTCTCGTTGCTTTGTGATGAGAAGCATCACGATTTCTGTCTTGTATCCCTTTCTACTTAGAACTAAAGAAAACATCTCTGCCACCTCCCCTCTTCCACACTGGCTATCCAGTCTTGCCTTTCTGGGTTCATTCTGAGCTTTGCACCTGTCATTCTCACAGAGACTTGGTGTCTGTAGAGTGTTCTATGAAACCAAATGGTCTGGGAGCAGACTGAGTTACAGCATCTGTGCTGCTTAACAGGGACTCTCAAGTACAGTAACAGGTACCTGTTAAATTTGTAATGGTTTTGATTCTTGCTGTCTATAACTGCAATCCCTACATTATTTTCAATTATTTGGGAAAGCAAAAGACTTGAGAGATAGCAATGGATTGATTTTGAATATCGTCAAAACAAGTAATTTCCTTACTGATTATCTCTGTTTTAAAATAGAGTGGAGAAAAATAGTTGATGTGAGGGTAGGGATGATAATTTCTGGCAGAAGAATAGAGTGGAATTCTTCTCCAAGTGTAAGTGGAAAAATGGAGCATGTTACTACTTTTGGTGGTCAAGGTAAGTCTGGCCTCAGCTGTTGTGCTGGGCCTTAACCTGTCTGACAGGATAACGGAAGGCTCTCTACCTATTTTGAAAAGCTTCTCTGTGGTTTTGGGCATTGGGTGAGGTGAGTACCAGCTGACATCCTGATGCTGAGAGAATGATATCTCTGGCAAGCAAGATGTGGTAGGGCTACAGTGCTGGACAGTTTTTCTCTGTGGATGGGCTTCTGGAATTATTGTGAAGTATCATGGGGTAATGTAAGGTAGGGTAGCCACAAGAGCCACAAAAACAAGCCACTCTGTGGTTTGATTCTATTTGTTCAGAAAAAGAACTCTGTGGAACTCTGTGGAACTCTGGAGCTCTTTCTTGATGAGTTTGTCATGATACTTGGATGACCTGAAGAAATGACAAGGCATCCTTCAATGCAGTAAAACAACAGATCCTGGATGATACAAGGGGCAGTGCTAAAATAAAGCTGCTCTATCCTACATGATGGTGGGGCTACAAAAGTAGTTTGCTAATCAGATCTGGAAAAAGGCTTCACTCCCTGGTGACAAGTACTGACTGATTAGGGCTTCCTGAGCTTGGGGACTTGGTAAGAAGTAAGTTTCACATGAGAAGAGTGATATGGATGTTTTCATAGCCTCCCTGAGGAAGTCCTGTTTCAAACATGTGACCCACAGCACCATTCACCTGGGAAACAAACTGGAAAGCTGAGGTGTCCTGAGTCAACAGAATGTTGACTCCCACTGATGTCCGGGGTGGCCACCTAAAAACAGAGACTAGACAAAAATAAGACAATAAAGGTACGTATTTGTTTGAAGGGCCTTGAAGGTACACCCTGGGCAGTCAAAAAGGCTACACCCAAGATGGACCCCAGACAGTTTTGTTAGTTTGGTCCATTTGCATATCAGGGTTAATTCTTCAATTACAACCCCAGTTAATGATATAACTACCCCAAGTTTGCCCTCTTCTTTGGAGGCCTTAGTTTACATATTTTGGGACCTGGGACAATCTAGGTGTCCTTGGAGAGACAACCTAGAGAGAATTTGTTATGTCTAACCAGCATGAGAGAACAGGTCACACGAAACTTCAGAATTACACACTAGGCAGTACAGGATTTGAAAAATATTAAAGTTAAAACTTAAGGCATCACCACTTTTGGCTGTGTGTATAGGGTCCATTTAGAGTGGATCAATTTTATACAAGCATATGGGGTTACCCAGGGGAGATGAAAGTAATCCTTAATGTAAAATGTGAATTGTAAGGTAATGCAGTGGATTGTACAACCAGAGTTGTGCCAAAGACGCAGAAGTGCTCTTGGACCACTGCTCTGAGATGCTGAACTGAGAAAGAGAACCAGAAGAGGATAACAAAGGGCTGGGTAGGAGGGGGAGAAACGTGACTTCAAGCCACTTTCGTTGCTTCTGCTGGGTGGCTCATTTAATTAAAGAAGTCTACCACAGATTGTCTTTTCTCAGCCTAAATGTGGGCATTGCTAGCTAAGATCACTGTGTTGTTGGGCTTGCTCCTATCATGGCAGGAAAAGTAGGATGATGCATGAAAAATAACGGTGGTTCCTCACTTCAGTTGTATGTCTGGGAAAATCATGGCTTCCTGTGGCATTTTCCATTTGTTTGTCTCTTGAGATGCCTCTGTTCAGACATGTGATAGCTGGCAAGAAAAGCCTTATCCAGAATCTCACACTATGTCAGCTTTGCACTAAGGTGGTATTTCGTTTCATCTCTCTGGAAATGGATGGAGGATTGCAGAGAAATGACCACCTAATACAGAGCCACATCATCTGGATACCTGCAACCCCAAAATTAATGTCTTTGTGGGTATCAATTCCTGTTTATTCTTTTCAATCCAGTTGATCTAATTAGTCATCCACTGGTCTTACAACTCTCCACAGCAAAGCCAGCAGGATACGCTTCTAATCTTTCATTTTTTCAGTTTTGCATCCCTCTGCATCACGCCACATACTTGAAGCTAGCAGCTCGAATAGTCTTCAACATGAAGCCAAGTTAACTGTGTGCTGACTCTGGAGGATCTGGTCAGCAGAGCAATGTGGGTCTGGTTAGTGGTGCTCTGTATCCCCATTAGCATTGTGGAGAAAGAACAAAAGAGCAAACTAGGGAATTTAGCCAACCATGGTAATTTGTTTAAGTTGGTGAAAGCTGTTGAGGTTTGTTAGACACTCCAGCAGAAATTAAACATCTTGGCAGTGCAGTGAGAGAAGAAATTTGACATGGATAAAGGTACAATATTGCCTATTGGCAAAAGCAATCTAAGTTTCTCTTCACTTGCCTGGGCTCTGAATTTGCAATCTCCTGTGAAGGCAGAACATTCGGATAGATGTTATCACAGATAGCTTAATGAAGCATACAGCCTCAGTTTTAGAAGGGAACTGAGCTGCTTGTGTGTTTGAACAAACAATACAGTAACACAGAGTGAACTCTAATATATGGATATTCTGATAAGAAGTTGATGGAGAGCACACACTGCAAAATTAATGCTGCGATTGCCTGCTGCTGGGAACCAGAGCTCAGTAGGTCAAAAAGAATTATCTACTTGCAGGGATATTGAAAGCACCCCAGGTTAAATGACATGAGAAATACTAAAATGCTGATCCATCTGTATTCTTCAGAGGCATAAGCTAACTCCTCTTTGAAGCATGGAAGAAAGCATTAAGGACATTGGTATTGTTTTTCAGAGGTTTTTGTTTTTTAATGTCTTTCCTTTCAAGTATTTGTACTGACTGCTGCCAGTGGGACAGAACATCAGAATGGACTCAAGTCTGATCCAACTGGAAAAAAAAGTTATATTTCTGTCTCAAAATTACCGTGATACATAGTACAGGGCTCTGTACTATCAGTATCAGTATGTACCAGTAAGCTCTCAGGTATTTGGTCATGCCTCCTTTAAAGAAATGCACTGTCATCTTGTTTTATGCTAGATCTATGAAAGTTTGCGCTGAGTTGGACAATATTTCATTCACCAGGAGACAGCTTCAGAAGTCCAAAAACTCACATGCAAGAGGTGAAGTTCTAAAAGAGTCGGGAAAACTTTGCATTTGACAAGACCAGGCTGGTCTTCTCAGGAGCGATGCACAGCAGCGTATATGAAAAGTATTTTGACCTCTAAAGGTGTGGAGCATAAGGATGTACCAGGAAATACAAGGAGAACCAAGGGCAAGCACTACATTTAGAGGTTGTATAATGCTCTTAACATTTACAGTGAGTGGTTTAAACACATAAAAGTAGGAAATACAAACACTTTTAAAATGTAGTTCTCCTCTTACAAATGCACAGGATAGACTATACTGCCTTTTCGTGAAGTGATCAAATGACACTGGCTTTTAAGTATTTTACTTTTTAATTTGCCTTTTCAGTGCCAGGTTACAACCCAAATGCTTTTTCTTGGAGCTGTATAATTTGGGAGCCATTATTGCACCAGATGGCACAATTTTTTTCCTCAATTTGGCAGTCTGGATTTGTTTGGTTGGTTTTTTGCAAGCATTATTGTGCTGGGAAAAGTGTTGTTGTGGCAATCTAATAGTATTATTCTCCTCCTTATAGGCTATAGCAGTGCAGGAAGAACCAAACTAAATTTCCAGGGAGCACACCTGGTGCCTGGGCATGGCCAGTCCTAGTGCTGCTCCCCATGCATTACGGGGACTGCTGTGTGACCAATTTGCATTGTGGACCCCCGGACATCAAACTGAAGCCAATCATTTCACAAGGGCCCTTGGAGGCTCAAATATTTCCCATCACAGATCTGAGATCTGTTCCTGCAGAGTACCGAGGTGAACATGTCAGGTCTTTTTGCTTTCAGCCTGGAGGTACCAGTGCTGTGCAAGTTTGTGCTGGCTGGGAATTTGAAACACCTTGTGCAATTTCTTCAAAGTTTTCCTGCATTCAGTGGTCTGGCTGGGTACTCAGATGGCTTTACCTCAAAGTTTATGCAAAACACTCTAGGGCAGTATTGTGCAAAAAAAAATCTCATGCTAGGCAGTTCCCAAAGGGGACAGTGGGATATATTGGCTAGTGAGCATTTTCATTGAGGGACACCACTAATGCCTGTGCTGTGTGGTACAGACCTTCTATCCATCCAGTTCCTGAGACACTAATCTGATGTATTTGGTTGTTATTTAGTTATTTTCTTTGAGGAGAGAAAGCATGAAGAAACTTGTTTTCCCAAAGTCTTTTTATGTGCATTAATCACTTTAATTTGCACATTGCATGCCTTCTTAAAAGCAGCTACATGGTATGTTCCTTAAGCCTAGGCCCTCATTTGTTGAGGAAGCAAATCAAAAACTGACTAGATCCTCAGCTGATGAAAAATTGAATTGGAAGCTAGTCAGTTTTTGCCAGCTAAGGGCTTGACTCCTGCTCCTTAAGAGCCTTCTTCCTTTTTTTTTTTTTTTTAGCAATTTTTGTCATGGGAAGCAATTATGGAGTAAAAAATGTAAAGATATCCAAAACTATTTTCATGAGTGACTCTTCCAAAATACAGCTGAAGGAGGAGAAGGAGGCACGGATGGTATTTATATAGGGAAGCAATAAAACTTTGTCATGCAGTTACTGGCTATTTTGCTGTAATAGAGCAAGGACTTTGAAATCTCCTACTGCCATAGAGGAGTTTTGCTCCTCTAGGCAGGAATAGCTGTAGTCTTGTCATAGAGTGAGGGAGACTGTTTTGTCTCAAGCATTCATAGGACAGTCACTGAGTACAGGGTACTCATCGCTGCATTCAAAGCTACCCCTGCTGCAAGCAGTGCCTAGCCCTTAGTGACTCCCTCCAAGCAATTGAATTCTGAGTGGCTGCTATTGTTTTTCAAAAGAACATTTAATTCTTTGAAAATATAATAGCATCAACCTTTATTGATTTGCGGCCTGTGCTCTGCACTTGCAGCAAACTACTGTTTACAGCGGCCTACGCGGTTAACCCACGGGAGTGGAGGTAAAGAGCCACAGCTGTGTCTCTGAGCATAGAAAGGAGGTAAACATGCATTAACCATGTATTTTCTGCTAAGAGTCTTGGAAGTTTAAAGATGAATGGGCTCCAGTCAGGCAATGTGTTGCAATTACACCTCATTGCCACTGAGTCAGTAAGCCCACCTGCTTGCTACTGTGTGTTGATACAACCCAGCACTGTGCTGTACTTCAGGGCTAGACTGAGCAGATGCTGTAGTTACTTGGCTGGTTCCAGCATCACCTATCTTCCTAGCACTGCCATAGGGCACTGGCTCATCTAGAAAATTTCAAGACGCTGATTTCTAGGTTTCATTTCCTTTTTCTATTGTACAACTTGTCATTCAGGCCTGGTACCTCACAAGCTGTCCTAGTGTCCTATGACCAAATGAATGAATTTTCTATTTTCCCCCCTTCCTTTTGCCCTTTGGCTCATAGGGGAAAGAAAAGGCTGGTTTGACAACGGCAGACCTTTGGGGTGAGCTGCTGTGGCCAGTGTAAATGTTTGCCTCCATTACAGATCCTCAGCACAGAGCCAGTCCTGATTATCTTGTGTTTATCATTCCCATTTGTAGAGAGCAAGGAGCCATCCTGCCACAGGTTGTGGAGGCCCCAGAGGAAGGGTCAGGAGCACCTCTTGGCCCGGCTGTAGGGGACCAATGATAACGATGGTGGAAGAACCTTGGTTACTTCTGCCTTTTGTGGGGCTCATCTTTCCAGAGAGACCAGTATTCTTCAATTATAAAATCATTCCCCCAAGTAATGTTTCAGGCTGAGTATCTTGCTGCTTATGCCTTGTGCCTTTTCTGCTGATCAGCAGAGGATTTCAGTTTCTGAAGTTTGTCATTCTCACTACAGTTCACTCAAACTATGACCAGCTCTCTTGGCATCATAGTGATGGAACCCAAAGGCAAATCCATGTGGACTGGCCACTAATGCTCACAGAAGTGTGTTCTTGTAACAGAAGTGGCAGTCCAAGGAGGGTCTGAGTCTCACAAGTGGAAGTATGGGTTGCTAAAGAGCACAGTGGTCTTGTGGCCAGGAAACAGTGTTTCTTCATGGTGTGAAACACGTGGTAAGGTGGGGGAAAATATGTATGTGATGCTGCTTACTTGGAGGGGAAATGTTAGCAGAAGGGAGGGATGAGGTGTATGGGGAAACATCTGTGTGAAGTGCAGTGGTAGGAAAGGGTTTGTGTGCGAGGAGATTCGTGAGTCTGATGCGAGCGTGGGAAAGAGTGGGCTTTGCCGGTGACAGCTTTGGGTGCTTAATAATTCTTTGGCTTGCATAGGAGGGGAAATGCGGAGAAAAGAATGGTATCATAGGGCTCTTCTGAGGTAATAAATAACCTGTGGTTTCAAGAGATTTATCTATAGCTATGGGTGGGCCATCTGAATGGTTAGAGTGAAGAATGTGCCCACGGGTTCAGTTTCCTTCCCTTTCATTAGTGTCTGGAGTTTTTAAGCAGTGGCCTTGGGTTAAGGCATTTCTGGTGAAGGATCATGAAGAGATTAGATACATTGCCTCCAAACCACACACCCTCCTTCCTTAGCGTTTGACCTGTAGAGCATAGTCTCTAGAGTGTGAGGTTTGCAGAGCTTACAGTTCAGCTGCTATGTCTCTTATAGCGGTTATAAGCATTAGAGAGCAAGTCACTCAGATAGTGTTTGAGTTTCTGAATCTTGTGACAGACTGCAGAGAACTCAAACTTTTTGGCTAAAACCCTTCTGATTTTTCTATCTTGCAGAGATTCTTTGTGCGCTATACTTGGTAGGGTTATGTTCTTCCTCTAGGTCAGCTACACCTCACTGAAATTGGAAAATGGTCTGTCAGTTTGATTTACTTCCTTGTTTAGAGATATCTGTTTTACAGTTAATTATGTCATATCCAGACTACAGTTCAAAAGCCAAGTCTGATGCCAACAGTCTTTAAGGGCTACCTAAGGTCATCCTATCCCTGAAACTGCAGGCTGGAAAGCAAGCAGCAAATTTAATTAATGGTAATAACAAGGTTTGTTTCAATTTCTTTATGAAGGAAGGTCCAGGCATAAGTTGCCTGTAAGGTTTTATTTTTAATTGAAAATAAGCACGTAATCTGTGCCTGTTCAGGTTAAATCCAGTAGCTTGCCAAGGAATGGCTTGTTCTTACAAGGCTGTAGGCATACATGTTTACCTGGCACCGTATTCACAGGCATCTGTGCTGCCTGGTGCTCTGTGATATTTACTGCATTGCAGGTCCCCAAAAAACATCCTGTGAAAGTCAGCTTGTAAGCTGATATTTTTCTGATTTCAGGCTGATAGCTCAGCTAAAAGAAACAGGTTTGCACTGAGAGGGGCTTTGACACTCCATGGTGGTGAGCCAAACTCAGGTGTACTGTTTAAGTACAGCTTACGTGACACTGATAGCTTCTGAGCGGGGACTGCCATGACGACCCTTGTCTGCACCTGTGGCCTTCTCTCCCACTAACTTTTCAGCTTCTTGTTCCAAGTAGGTCTGTGACAAGCCCCTCAGCTTTTACCTGGTGTTGCATGCAGACCTTTTCAAAGCAGCAATAAACTTTTCAAAGGGTGATTATGTGGAAGAATGTGCGAGAGTTTTGCATGAGTATGGCGTAGAAGCACGCAGAGGGAATATGTGACAACCCAGCTGCTAACTGTAAATTGTGTGAAAGCAGGACTACAGTGTGATATTGAGACATTGGTACAGGCACTTGCAAGCCCTTATTTCTAAAGCACCTTGCCCGGCTGGGGGGATAAGGGAGTGATTCAAAGTGAAGGTGAAACAAAACTTACCAGATAATAGAGTGCTTTCTGTTTTACTGATTTCTTTATGCTGAGGAACTGGTACCTTCTGCTTCTGTTTCAGGTATAGTTAGTTATGTAAAATTATAGTTATATTGTAAGTGGTTATTATTGCCGGCAGGGAAGGCAAAGGAGCAGATGCAGGCTTTGTTTGCTCTGATTTTGAATTTAAATTTTGGCAAAGGCAATTTTGTTTCCATGACCGGTCATTTCTTTTCCATCTATTTGTTATAAAACCAAAGTCTGTCAGTACAGAAGTTGAAGGAATGGAGTCAAACCAGTGGATGAAAAGCCAAAGAGGATGAGATGAACTAGATACCAGATATACCATCACATCATAATTGATGGAGGATATTTCCTGCCTTGAGATAGAAATGGATTGTGTTTGTTTGTCATATAAAGCACTGTCATCTTCTTAAGGCTAAGGCTGGATAAAAAAGTGTGATTTAGTTCTTCTGAGGAAAAACCTTTCTTCTCTAAGTCCCTAGGCTCTGCTCAGGAAGAAGGAGACCAGCAAAAGAGAAGGAGTAGAAAACCATGCCCAAGTTGGATCTGGAGTCAGTGAAAGAGGATAAATTTAGGACCAATTGTGCTGTCACTTGTGTGCACTTCTTTTTAGGTGAGGAACAGGAGTGGGATAAAGAGTTAGTGGAATGAATACACAATGGTTTTAGGACTAGCAGCAAGCTTTTTAGAGCTTTGCTAGAAATGGCCTGTGTTGAATTTTGACCAGCTAAAATGTTATTAAGCTAGACGTCTGTTCATCTGACTGCATCTTGGAAGTATTTAACTATAAGGTGTATTGTGACTTTACTGCTGGTGCGTTCCCACTGGAAAGGTAAGTGGTTCTCCAAGAACATTTCTGTTTATGGTAATGTGCTCTGCACTGTGGGGAGGTAAAGGAAAGGCACATAATTCACAATATGGATTTGGCTCATTAAGCTGCATTTAGACCCACAATGAATTGTCTCAATTTTGTGCTATCTTAAGAGAGTCTTGTAAGAGATTTTTGCCTTGTTCAATCTTCTCATAGGCTTTTTGATGTACAGCTTATGGGCTGCCTAAGATGTGGTTTTTGTACCTATTTTTGCTCTCTCTGTGAATGCTCAGCTGTGTCTGTTTGGTGCTTCAAGTTTATTTCAATTCAAAGTAATGACTTCAGAGGATATTACCTAGGACCACAGGGGGGTTTGTTGTATTTGAATCAATTGACTTCAGTAACCAGAAGGAGAATAAGTGTGGGGCATAGATCCAGTATAAGAATAGGTATATAAGGTAGTTAATTTCTTTTAGGAAATGCACACTGAGAACTTTCTGCTTCTGGTAAAAAGCTATTTCTTTGAAAGCCCCAATTTGAAAAATTCCTGAGAATATGTCCAAAATTAAACAGGATTTACCCTCTTACACTGAACAGCTCAGCAGCCTGTAATAAAACACAATTCAAATTTGTCCTTTAGGAAAATTCTGTAACTTCAACATGTACAGTATGCCCAAGCACTAGCTTAGAACATCTAACCATGATGCTCAGCTGAACATTGCTGAAAATCTGACCCAGACCTGGGTTATCACCTCACAGGCTCTTCTAAGTCTAGAAAGAAACTTATTTAATTTGTGTTTGCTGAAACAGTTAAAAGGTGAGTTGACTCTGAAGCAGATGCCACATGTCAATGGCAGTTTCTGCAGATGAATAACAAAGCTCTTTAGGAATACTAAAAATAGACATAAACTACAGCTGGGAAGAGTCAATCCCTGGTACCCAATCTATAAATAAGCAAGCTATTGACTAGTATGATAGGTTTATGTCTTTCATGTATTTTAAGCACTTTGGAAAGCAGAGATAACATGATGTGGATGTTAAAATAATGAATTAAGAAGTGAGGACTTCTGACACATGGTTTATGTGACTTGCAGTAGTCACAGCCATAGATTTTTGGAATCTTGCAGAGCAGTGGTACTGTTTTCAACCTTTACCAGTTTCAAAATGTAGTCAAATAAGATGGGTGGGACATTTTAAAATGCAATCCCACCACTAGGTGGGGGGAAATAGTTATCTTGACAGTACTTTAGAGTCCCTCTTATTAGAAAGAAAACAAAAAAAGCTTTACTGGACATGCTTCTTCTATACCCAGTATGCTGCTATTAAGCACAGTTGATCTGACAGTGTGGGTGCCTGCAGACTGAACAGGTCACTTGGACTCTGTATAGGAGACAGAACAATAGACACATCAGCAGTTCATTTTCTCTTTTCCAAAAGTAGATTTCTAAATAGATAGGCAGCTGAATTACATTGTAAAAGTGCTTGTTTTCCCTGTCCTGGACTATAAAGGGATCCTAAGTGGTCCTTCATCTCAGATGGAGGCATTTTCATTGTAGGTGTCAGAAAGTGGATGAAGCAAGCCCCACACCTTTTTTTCACTATTTGCATGTGCTGTCTTTCACAATCTTTCTTTCTGGGAAAGGACTTCTGTCCACTGGACTGAAAGATTAGGAAGGGACCTCATATGCTTTGGTAATCTGAAAGGTTTGGGAGAAGTCTGCTTGCTTTTGTTTCACCATCTGTCTCCTCTAGAACAGAGTGATCTCAGGGGTATGCAGTTTCTTTGCTTGTATCATGGGGATCCCACTGAGGCCAGGGCTCAGGCACACTGCAGGCTGCTTGTTCTGTTTCATCAGTGTCACATATGCTTCAGCTCTCTGGTTATAGCTGAGGGAGACTTAAAGTAATTTCCACACCTACTCCTTTCTCCAAACAGCTTTCACTTTAATTCATGAAAATGTACAAATGCTGGGGGGCCTTAAAGATGGATTTCTAGAGCCAGTGTTCAGTTTTGTAAGACTTATGCCTGTTATGATACTTAAACCAAGGTGAAAATATCCCCTCAGGTAGTTCTTCACCTTTAAACAGCTAATTCTGAAAGACTCAGGGCTCGATTCAGTCCACAGAGAACATTAATAGCAAAATTGTTCTGAGTTTCACAGGCAATGGATAAGGCTCAGGATTGAGTCAACAAATCCAGATGGGTTCCCATATTCAATTTTTCCAGCAAAAGTGCTAGCAATTACAGCTTTGTTGAAAGCTGTTACATTCTAAAAAGCATAAAAATGCTCCCAATCTGCATCTTGCAACGCTGTCCAAGTTGTCTACTTCCTTGATCTTTTTGTTCATGCTAAATTAAAAGGACACAAGTTATTGTGACCTTTCTTCCTACCTTCAGAAGGAGACTTACTTGCAGGTATGTTATATCTGTTCTCATGTAACTTCTAAATTTTGCAGAGGCTTCCTGCTTCCTTTCTAACATGTAAAAATGTGGCTTACTTGTAAGCAGTTCATGGTGAGAAAATTTAAGGGGTACATACCTTTGTATTTAGATATTGTTTTGTATTCAGTAATCTTTTTTTTGTCCTTAGAAGTGATTGGTCCTACAAGCTTTTAGTGAACATCAGTTTAATAGCTATGCATGTCCATACGCACACAAAAAATACATAAAAAATGTTGCTTGGCTCTTACCAAAGTGTTGTTCTTTGGGATGAAGAGAACTTCAAAGGATAGCGCACCTGGAAGAATATGTATTTTTTAAAATTAAGGGAATAAATTGCTTTGTTTAGAAGATATTTGTCTCAATTTGTCCTTTTAAAATGAAAAAACTTAAATCTTTAATTTTGCAAATTTCAAACCAAATTAGTTCTGTTTTCTGAGCACTAAAAAAGCCCATGTCTTTTAATCTAAGTGCATTGTATGATTTTGCAAATATTATTTCTTGTCTTGAAGACTGCAATTCTGGGGAAAATAAGTACTGAAGAGAGCAGAAAAAAAGGAAGGAAAAAACCCCCAGCAGGTCTTGCAATATAATGAACAGTCTAATCAGAAAAGCCACATGCAGGTATAATGGGAAAAGGTAGGGTAGTCACTACAGATACAGCAAAAGCAGGGAATATTTCAGTTGCTAAGGCTGATAACCTTGACTTTTATTGCCATTATAACTGATTTTTTTAATACAACATCCAGTTGAGAACCTGAATTTTCTTTTTGTGATTACAAGTCCAGCTGAGAAGCGTGTAGGACCCTTCCCTTTCCTTCTTGAAACACGAGTTCTGGCTGGATACCATGCAGGAGTATTTTTCCATCACTTTTCCATTCTACTAATGTTTAGAAAACCCTCTCTCTTTCACTAGGAAATACATAAGTTCAACAGGAACCGTGAAAGAAATATGCTTCTGTTTCATAATACGAAGGTTAGTTTTCTACCTTAGCTATGATATAATACTACTTTTAAGCTTTCTATCGTCCATCTCCTAGCCAGGATAAAATTGCTCTTTGAGGTATAAATTCCTTTGTTCTGCTAGGAAGGCTCTGAATGAGGAGAGAGAATGGTTTAGGAGCTGAGCTGATAACCAGGAGAGCTACATTCAGTCCCTTGCACTGTCAACCTCAACAAGTCACTCCTTGGCTTGGGATGAGTGATGCTTTCCCTTGCTGTTTGTCTCGCCTCTGTAGATTGTAGAACATATGGTGCACGAATTGTCTTTCCCTTCATGCCAAGGACACCAGGGACCCAGATTGCAGTGTGGCTTCCAAGATAAGCTATAAACAATAACAGGAAATGAGATTTTTGTCTTGTCTCTGTTTTAGGCAGGCCTCATTAAGAATTTCTTTGTGTTCCTCCACTTAACATGTAAAGATAACCAACTGATTCCAATGGGGAGCTACCCACTGAAAAGGTGAAAGAATCAAAGTCTCAAAGTTTCCTTGCCACAAGAAACTCCTCCACACTTACCCCTGCCCTCCTGCTGCTTTTTCTTGCCGAGAGCGAATTTTGACTTTTATGCCAGCAAAGATGGAGGTACTTCATGGAGAAGAGAGGAGCCAGCCCGTGGGTGTGGTGAGAGTAAAGAAACGGGATGCATAAAGCAGCATAAATGTCAGTACCACGGGGAAGATGCTGAGCAGTGTGGGAACACAAATAGAACAGACAGGAGCTTTGTGTAGATGAGAAGGATTTGGGTAAAGCACGTGTGTGTATTATGCTAATTCTGTACAGGGTGAATTAAGAGCTGCAGAGTCTTGTGGATCATTCTGCTACTGGCAACATAGTAATTCTGAAAATTTCCACAGGAAAATACTATCTTTGAATAAGAAACTGAGATTACCTTTGAGGAAAAACAACCTGAAAAATATAAAGTTATATCAGTGTTTTGAAGGGAAATGATGCGTTTCATTTAGCTTTTTCTTAAGATGCTTTTGTTTATTCCTTGAATAAGAATGAATAAAAAATATATAAAACACAATTCTGTTTTAAATTGAAATGAAACAAAAGTAATTGTTTTACATCAAACCACGAGAGTAAGCATGAAAGGGGATTTTTCATTTCTTGGCTTAACAGTTGTGAATAAAGGGAGGGGATTTCAGCTCATTTTTAACTATAACTAAGTTGTACAGTGCTGTTTAGGCACATGCAATGTTTCTTGACAGTTAAGATAAAAATGTTTTGTTGGGAATGAATAGTTGCAGTGTTACACACTTCTGACTCACTTCTTGGGTAATTGAGGCTTATATGATCTCTCTCCTGCTGGATTTGGAGGCATAAACAAGGTGCAGCGGGACCACCATGTAAACAGCACTGATAGGACACTGGGAAATGGGTGGCCTCGAAGCTGTAAAGAAACCCTTCTGCTTTGTCATCTGACCATACCTGCAGGGCCAGTTGTTGGTATAAAAGAGGTGGCAGCTCCCCAGGGTAAAGAGGCTGCTGTGGGCAGTAAGAGAGCTGCCTGCCTGGCCTGTGCCAAAGCCCTGCCCTAGAGGTGTGAGCCCTGGGGAGCTGTGGCTGGCCCCTCCTCAGATCATAGCCTCTGCCACCCTGCCATCGGCCATGCAGCTGGGGCTTCGTGGCCCACAGCTCTTCAGCCCAGGTTCTTATCTTCCACCATGGTGAGAGCAGCTTGTCCCTGCTGTTTCATCTTTTGGCATCCACATTGACTCAGTGTATGTGGACAACAAGCCTTGAGCTGCTTCTGCTTGGCTGCGCAACAAATGCTCTGAGTCTGCTTCTCACTGCATCAGGCAGTGCTGAAGCATTCATCACCTGCAGCTGCTGATCAAAGAAGAAGGAGATCTTACTGTGAAAATGCTTCTCTACAGATTAAACTGTGCACTGAGTCAAGCTGATTTTTAGCAGGCTGCCACAAATCTATGCATGTCCTTCTCTCTTTAAAACAGGATCTTCAGCTTTCCTTATAAGATAAAAAAACAGAAGAAGGACAAGCCGACAGTAAAAGTAATTCCTTATATGTGTATACTGTTTGCATAAAATACATTCCAGCAATGTTTGCTGTGTCAGCTAGAGTATAGAATTGTTTTTTGAGCTCTGGAAGAGAGTGTTAGCCTAGATGTGTAATGGTTGAAGCAATGGCTCAATTTTTGGTGCACGTCTAACATCAGAATGAATGTCTTTGAGATGTCAGAAAAGAAGCTAATTATGGACATGAGGTTTGAACTGCTACCCTGTTTTGACAAATGGCATGTGTAACTGGAAGCAGAAGACTAACCCATGCACTCTAATCTTGTTAGAAAAAAGGGGCATCTGTCATCAAGTAAATCTCTCCTCTTGCCAAGTGGTTGTTGAAATGAGACTTTTATACTCTAGCATTTGCTGTGCACTGTCTGGAAATAATAATCCAAAGCAAAATGTGTTATTGTCCTGGCATTTTATACATACAGGAAGTATCAGGGAATATATATACTTATATACATAAGTATCAGGGAAAAGAAATTAGAATTGAAAAAGTAGAGCAGCATTTGAAACTCATGATATATTACTTTGATCTTCTGGTGGTCAGGAACAAAGGCCATGTCTCTTAATGTTAAAAACTATCTGGTGTGTACTTGACTAGGAGCCTTTTCACTGGCATCCATACTTCCCTGGCAGTAACAGTAATTTATTTTCTCTCTCAACCAACCCTAGATTGATGCAACAGGCAGTTTATAGACTTTGAGTGGCAGGAAAAAACCATCCTTAAAGTGACATATAAAATTGAAGACTTAGCCTTACTTTTGATCATTTCAATCCACTAATTTCTTCAAAGCTTTGTGTTTGCTGTAATTTTATTTCTTGTCTCTTGTGGTAAGGTCTGATTTGTCTGGTATTTCTTGTTCCTTCTCTTCACACTATGTTTTGGATGTGAGTTAAGCTTGAATCCCTTCTACTTCAAGCTTCTCTCCCTGATGCTCTAGTTAATTCTGTATTAAGCTGAAGCTTGTCCACTTAAAGAAGCCCCTTTTGGAATTGAATGCAACAAGTGCTTTGGATGTTGCAGTCACTTTGTTTGTCAGTGCTTTCTAGAAGATGGCTTAAGCTGAAGCAGAGTACTAGTTAATTTCATATATTTGTTATTGTTCTTGGTTGCATGAAGTTGCCACATGGGGATCTGAGCCTTATTGCATCTTCTCAATATTCAGGAGTAGTTGTGAGAGAGTCCTCAGTCTGATCTATGAATTTAAAGACTGTCTTGAGGTGGTATTTTTGCGATATATCATACCTTCTGGTCAAAAGCACTAGGAAGGAATGGGCTTTTGATGATGTTCCACTGAAATCTAACAGGAAAATTTCTGACTCAAAATTTTTTTTCAGTGGGGGAAAAAAGAGCATTTGTGGCAGTTCTTATGGAATGGCTACTTTTCTCATACTTGTTTGCTTTTCATACAAATTATACATATAATGCTGCTTCTATCTCTGGTTGTATTTATAAGAATGGCCTTTTAAAAACACTGAATACTGACCCAAAAGTCAGGTCTTAAAAGTGTGCCCAGGAACTCAATTTGCAGTTGTTTTTAGGGTGGTGTGATTTTTTGTGGTGGTGTTGTTGTTTTAAATTTTCCCCCCTATCCCTCATGGCTGTAACAAAGGGGTTTGGGGCAGTAGATTCCCATCCTTGTTAATTTATTTCTGTCCCTCTGTGCTTTAGCAGAAAACCTCTGGTAAATCATACCACAGCAATTTGAAATATTACCTTTCCCTTGCTTTTCATCATGCTGTCAGAACACTGAATTTCATGGGCATGTAACAGCCCTGGCAGATACTTGTGTCTCGGCTATCCCAGCTTGGTATATGAGTCTGGCCTATTAATTTGTGTTGTAATGAAAACAGGCCTGTACTGCTTCACTGGGCCGAGAGCTGGAGTGCCAACCAGACAGATGCACCATTCTTAACTGGTATAAAATTGGTGGGATTACAGCAAAAATGGAACAGGTCAACTCTGTTGCTCCTCTCTTGGACTTGGAAGGGTTGAGCAGGCTGAAAGTGAAAACACTGTCAGGTGCTGGGCAGAGTTGGCTTGAATATTTGTGCAGTTTCATGTCAAGAGTAAAATTTTTTGCTCCAGTGTTTGTGTTTCAAAACCTTCACTTTTAATCTGACTAAGGGCTAGAGACTTAAGACAGAATCTTGGAAAAGGTTCGTTCCAAAGTGGAAAAAAAACTACTTAAAAGCAAATAAATATGACACCCCCTGCCCCCCAAGTCTTACTCATGCATTTTCTGATCCTGCTATAAGGCAGAAGACAGTTTGAATAATGTTAACTTTAACTTGTATCATTGTCTATGTATCCCATTTTTCCACAATACTTAAACTAATATCGCTTAAGACTAACCTTAGTTCACTCTGTACTGCCCCCCTGGTCCAAATTCTTTCTGACTTTAGGGAACCAAGGCTTTATTTGTTACCTATACTGCAGTATTAAAGTATTCTGTCCTTCCCCACCAAATAAAGATTTAGGGTTTTTTTTCTGATAAGTCTATAATTTTGTGGTCTTCTGTCATGTTCATATTTCTCTGGAAGTCAGAGGAGCATCTCTGGTGATTGGGGCTCAGAGCCTTTAAAGTTGTTTCTGGGATCTCTGTTCTATAGCTATCTCTGAAGGCTTGAACATGCCCAGATATCCTTTAAGTGTATGCCAAACTTTCGTCAGCCTCAAAAAAGATGCAGAGGTGGATAAAAGAGCTGTTTAACTCGATTTGTTCTGGGAGTCCTGAGGCAGCACTACTTTTTGTAGTCTCAGCTTGCATAAACCTAAAGCTACCAGGAACTACTGAGTGGTTTTGGCACGAATGAAGGAGAGCAAACATGTTTAAATTTACAATTGGCTGGTTGTATCCTCAGCCCTAGGCTTGTTCTTCACCAAGTCAAACATGAAGAACAGAACAAAGGGCTATTGATAGTCCGTGCTCTGCTGGTTTCTCCTGCTGCTGCTTTTTTTGTTTCCATTAACAATTGTAGGAGAGTTCCTTTCAGCTTCTCTGACCACCTCAGAATGGTTTCCTTAGAGATGTTTCAATAATGCAACGACTGCTTTTTGCATACAGAGAATGTTTTATTTTGCTTAATATTTAATATTTATTTAAATATTTTAACTATTTTACTGATTCTATCTGTTCTTCCTTCCCTCTGTAGGATTTCTCAAAGAAAGTAGCAAGCATAGCACTTATTTGGTGAGACTGAACCCAATGTCTGCTTCAGGGATGTGCTCACATGCTCAGTCTTGCATCTGGCTGTACTGAGATAGATGGGTTCACGTTTCATGTAGCTGGCACACACTGCAACTGCTCTTCCAAAAACCCTTGCAAACCATCCTTCCTCTGGGTATTGTGTATGTAGCTTCAAAAACAAATAACCTTGGTACAGCACATGGGCTGCTGCAGCGTTCACTGCTTTTATACAGACAAAGCAATTTACACGTGGCTGAAGTCTGAGACAGGTGCCCAACAGCAGCAGTGACCAGCTTTCAGCCATTCTCTTTAGAGGGCTGGGTTTACCTTTGGCTCACACCTGGCGGTGTGGGTGTCTGTGTCCTTCCCAGCTCACCTGCAAGACCATACTGTCTTGCAGAGAGTTATCTGAGGAGACCTTGCCTTTTGGGACAAGTATTCCTGCAGCACAGAAGTGTCTCGGCCTTTTCCTTTGATGAGAGTTTTAACAGGCACATCCTAATCTCTTAGAGGCAAGAGGGGAAGGCACATTGGGGGCTGGATACAAACAGGACATTGGGGCTCAATCCAGCCACAAGCTGGTTTGGAGAGCATGAGAGGAGCTAAGCACCCCTTTCTGCCCTGTGCTTTGAGCAGAGCTTGTGAGAAGGCTTGAGCTCACACTGTATTTATTTCTTCTCTTCCTTCCTTCTGGCTCATCTGTTCTCTAACACCACACTGCCTCACACAGAAAGCCAGATTGATCTGTGAAGCACAGGGACTCTGGCGAGGGCTGAGCAGCAAACACTAAGAAAGGAACTCAGGGTTTGGCTGGAAGATTTGTTTATATGTTTGCTTTTGCCTTGGGCAAAGCACATTGTGAAAAGAAATGGATCTAAAAATAAGACGGGAGTTTATATGAAATGGAAATAACTAAAAAGGGGGTGACAGGAAAAGCAGCAGAAAATATATAGGGCAGCAGCACTAGCTTGAAACAGAAGGTGTGGTAAATGAAGGTTGGAAAACTAAGGTGAAAGCAATCGAGTCCCCTCTTCCTACATCCTCTTACATGTAGTTCTACACAAGGCTCACCTTGTGTTCACACAAAACACAGCCTGTTCTTGTGGGGTTTTGTGTAGGTGTGAAGATCCACCCTCAGAGCTGCTTGCCACTTAGCTAGCTCTGCTTGAGGGAAGGGACAGTTGCCAGGAGAGAGCTAGGGACAGATAAAAAACTAATAGTGGGCTGCAGACATACTTGCATCATGCCAGCACCAGCAGAGGACAAACTCAGCTCCTGTATGAGAAAATGAGATTGCTCCTCAGAAGATTGAAGATATGCTGGTCTCCAGTATAAGCCAGAAGTTTGGCAAAGGGAAAGTACCAATTTAGTACTGTAACCTTGTGCTGGGTTTTTTTGACACCATTAAAATATCTAAACCCCATTTTAATAGTGGAAAAATATCTGACATTTTAGATAAGATTATAAAAAGTTTCAATGAATATCTGCTGCATCTGGGAGGCTAGGAGGGGCTGACCTTAAGATTTCAAGAGTCTGGAATGAGGAATCTGCTGACAGGGCTTTAAAGTAAGTCACAGAAGAGCAGGCTGTTCTGTGAACCTGAGATAGACTGTCAAAGGAAAACACCCTGGCCTACTCACTGGAAATGTTCAGAATAAAAAGACTGAAAAATCACTGTGCAGTTGAGGAGCCCATTCACCTCCTTCATGGAAAGTTAAGCAGGAAAGTCAGAAATGTGGGGGTCTTCTTTAGCTAAATCTGTATTTCATGACAGACCTATTTTATAGGTACATGCTGTGGGCTGGTTTAGAGTTACCAGGAGGCTGCTGTTCTTTCTGGCATTGTATGGTGGTAAGAATCTCACTCCGTATATGTGAGTGCATATAAAACGTGTCTGTAGCTATTTATATAAAATGAGGAGGAGGATGAAACAGTGGTTATTTCTGAAAACTCCTCTAAAACAAATCATCCATGCTTCTGTCTAGATAGTGTGTATATGTCTGTCTAATACACAATTTATTTCAAAAATAAATTTATTTCTTCAGAAATAGCTGTCATTCTAAAAACACTGCCCTGCTTGAGGATGGAGCTGATGTCTTTTTTTGGAGCCACCATTTATCAATGTTTTGGTTGTAATTTGGTTACGTCATCTGAGACACGATGTTCAGTTACTGAAAGGATAGAGAAGGAGAGGTACTTCAGTGATGCAAGGAATTTTGTTATATACTTGGTAATATTTGTTTGAATTTTTTCATAAGCAACATAGTAGAACTTGCTGTTAAGTAATGCTTAACAGCTTCTGCAAGCTTCCTTTAAGTCATGGATTTCCATTTGGCTTGTCACCTCAGAAACAAAAATGAAAGAAAAAGTGGTTAGCTACCCTTGCCAGAGGCAATCTGCATGTTTAGTCGGTGCAACAATGATGTAATGAAAAAAAGTCAGTTTATAATATTTTTGTGACTTTTTTTTCCCTTTTGAATTTTAAAGCTAAAAAAAATCATTCACATAGATAAAAACTAAGGGATCAGCTTTGAAAAAAACTCCCTTACTGCAAGTTTTGGTGTTCCCTTCTGCATCAGCTCATGCTCCAACTGAGTATTAGACACTACTGAATCAGGACAGTTTTATGACTAATTCACATGGAACCCCTGCATACAGCAGGGGTTCTGCTGTTCTGCATACAGCATTCACTGTCTTTTTGGGAGTGCAATGAACTAAAGCACAAAACAACGGAGAATCAACTCCACTGTCAGTCTCAAGCAGTCCAACTAATTTTGTCTTTCTTCCTAATGTTACACATTTATTCATCACATTTTTTTTCAATTCAGGAAATAAGTCTATTCTGTGATGTGGATGTACCTACAAAATTGTTGGAAAAAATACATAAAACTGGTATGTGGATGGACTGCAGTAAGTTCTTGCATTACAGATTAGAGGTCTCTCCTCATCAGATATTTTCTGGACATGACGGAGGCTCAATGTACATTTAAAGAATCCACTAAATAGTAGGTAAGCAAGTGATAATTTACACTAATTGAAATTCATATGTAGTACCTAGGAGATTTTTAATTAGATCTATTTATATATAAAGAAATAATAAAGACAAGAGCATGGCAGACTGTAGCATTTTCCAAGACTCAGGAATGACTTGGAATGAAGACTTTTGCTCTGTTCTTAGGTCTAACACTTACTAGTAGTTTGACAACAGATGTGGCTCTCAGTTTCTGTGTCAGTTTACTCACTACATGATGATATGTAAGATTTATCAATACCTAGTTGCTGGGGTTATCATAAAGTCTTTAAAAATGTTGATTATGCAGCCAGACACTCAGGTAGGAAAGGCTATCTAAATGTTAGGTTTTTATAGCTTGAGGTAGTGAAACTCAAGGTTATTGACCCTTGGAAATGACAAAATTCAGAAAAAAGAAGGTGTTTGCGCTTGGGAACAGAAAAAAATGCCGAACTTTCTATACAACTGAAAATGTTTTTTTCCATTTGAAAAAAAATGTTCGGACATTTTATTTATTTATTTAAAACATGTACCAGTTTCTCTGGGACTTTATCTCCAGGGATTTTCCATGCTACTGCCAAGAATTGAAGAATGACTGTTGCCCCTCGGTATAGAGAGTGGATTTGGTAAACCATGATCCTGACGCGTTGAGCAAGGATTCTTTGGGCTCCTAAAAAACCCTTGTGTTCCCAGCATACAATTGCTTTGGAGCAGTGCAATGATATCTGCTTCCCTTTGGCTCGGGGACCCCAAGGCTTTCCCAGTCTGAAACTGTGGGCTTTCAAAGTGCACTGCTCCTAGACAATGACAGAACACATGGGCTGTCCTGGGGCCAGGCCACACAGCTTGTGCATGGTCTGCAGATCCAGGTGTACGGATGCTTGGAGGAGTCACCGTTTTCCCTTCTGGCCCCATGGCAGGGGCAGCAGGAGCCCTGAGAAACCAGACTGAAATCACAGCTGTCAGCACTTCTGCTCTCCTTGATAGAGCAAATCCCTCTGCCATCCTAATGCTGCATGGTCTCCTGTTGAAGTCTTGGGACATTCTCAGCTTACAGGAGTTTTGTGGGAGCTTGTTGGAAATCTCAAGGAGTGTCCTGAGGGTTTGTTTGTCCTGGAAGAAGGAACTGGGCCCAGAATCACGACAAGCTCTTGGGAACTGTGACCCTTCTATCTTGACTTTTTGTCTGAGGTGAATCATGCTTTTCTTTGTTAGGAGAGATGTGTCAAGCTGTAAAGAGAGTTTTGGGATGGTGCAGCTTCGAGTCATTGTGCAAATCTCTGTTAGACCGACTTCTAGACAGTTCTGCCAGCAGTGTCCAGCTCAGCAGGCCCTTAGCATTTGTGTCTCCATGCTGAATTGTTGCAGAGTGTTGCTAGAGAACAGTTTCCCAGAGCTCCTGAATTTCAGTGCTCATTAATTCTCTGTGCATTTGTGTTGAAGTAGGAAGCCCCTGCCTTTAGTTCATAAGCCTTACAAATGCTTCCCTTGCTTGGAGATGCTTTGGGTGAAAAATACCCAGGTGACTCAGACAACAGTCCTAGAGGTCTATTGTACCAGAACTCACAGCAACTCATAGCAAACCCATTTGGTCCTAACAAAATTCTTTGATTTACGGTACTCTGCTAAACAATCGATAACAGAAGGATGTGAAGAAAAACACTGACTGACTTGAATAGCAAATGAGAGAACAACAAGCTTATCTTAGCATTGATTACATAAATAAACATGGAGGAGAGGTCTATGTGCCTCTGGCAATCAGCTGAAATGACTATTTCAAGTAAGACCTCTCTGCTCAGTAGAAAGCATCTTATTTACACTGATGCTTGTTGTCTGGCTTAGAAGGGAGAGGGAATTGTTTCCTGATCTGAGCTGGGCAAGCACAGATGGAATTTCCAGCCTTGCATATGGTATCCCACCTTCTCTTCTGTTATAAACATATATTATAATATTGGCTTCTCGCAAAGTATTAAGGTAGATATTATATAATGTTAGAAATGCTTTTTGCTGTGTGGATGTAGTTTTCTCTCGTTTTAGCAAGAATGTTAGCAAGTGTGAGCAAGTAAGATAACCTCCAAGCGAGCAGAGGATGAGGCCCGAGAAGCTGCTAATCAACACTTTGTTCGGGGAACAAAAGGGCCCAAAGGCTGCTCTGCCAGGAGAACGGGCAGCCAGGAGAGTCCGAGAGCCCTTATCACCGCTCTGCCCAGGGGGCAAAGAGGGCAAAGCTGCAATCAGCCCTGACTGTCTGGAGAATTAAGAGATCCACCCTACCATCGACTCTTACCTAGCGGGCCCAACCCCAAGAATCAAAAGAAATAAAACCACAAGGCAGAAGACTACGCATGCTCTAAAAAGGCAGAACCAAGGAGTGGCCATGCAGAACAGCTCCAGGAAAAGTTTTAATATGAATAGAGAACAGACAGTAAAAATGGTATAAAAAAGACTCACCTCGAGCATCAGGTGTGCTCTTGGCAGAGCGCCAAGGCACCCGGCCATTACCTCTTTGCTTTATTTTATGTGTCTCTTATTGTCTTTATATTAAACTCTTTAAATTCTCACAGGAGAGTGAACCTCGTTTTTCACATCCTCTGTGAAAGGGATAAGGGTTGTGAAGATTGCTATAGAAATACTATTGACATCCTTATTGTTCCAGCCTTTGGCTACTTTTCCTGTTATTCTCCAGTTGGTGATCACAGCGGCCATTTCCATGTGAAAAGTAACTTGGTTTTATTGCTGGATATGTGGTATTGAGATGATCTAGACTGAGAGGCCTAGAACCTGATGTCCTCTCCCTACAGAGTTGTTCCAGGCTGAACACCTTCAAAACTAGATTTTCCTCTCAGGATTTACCTCAGTTCTAATGGATACCAGCAGAGGAAGCAAGAAGGGAAGTTAAATGAGATTTTTGTTACCTGAAGTGCAGCTTAGGAAAGCACCCAGAGATTTTTGTTACCTGAAGTGCAGCTTAGGAAAGCACCCAGAGGAAAGCACCCAGAGGAGTTTAGGAAGCACAGGAAAAGCTGAGTGATTGGCATTTGAGTTCATCCAGAGAGTGATTGTGTAGGGAGGCCGGTTTTGAGCCTTAAGTTGAATCTAGGTCTTCCAGTGAGGTCCAAAAGTATTGGCCTGGATAGATGTTCATTGGCTGGCCTAAAGCACTCCCTTCATGTTGAACAGTTTGACAGCTGTTTTCACAACTCCCTGTTGCTACTCCTCTACAGATGGTATGGTCATACCACTGACATGGGAGTAGTACAGGCTTCTTGGTTTTTAGCCATATATGAGTTCCTTGGCTATTAGCAGAAGTCTTCATGATTTCAGATGCAGATTAGATAGTGTCAATTGTTACAAAGGATTCTTTTGCATTACTAGCAGTAGTTCAAGTTATTTAAAAGTCTAATTCATTCATAATCAGTATGCAGCACGCTTGGATACATTCTGTGTTTTCCTCATCATATCACATATGGGATCTACTGTTGTTTCAGTGGAAAACTGCCCTGCTGAAGAGTTAACAAAAAGCAAAACTGTGCTTTTGATGACACAAGGACCATTTGTGGTTGTGTCGTTAAGGAGAATTTTGCTTACCCTCATCTTAGCAAGTAAAGTTAGTAGAGAATTTTTTCTGGTGTAATAATGGCTTTGTAGAGACCCTGATGAAAGGACTGTGCAATTCTGCATCCTAGAGAAGCACAGGAGACCCAAATAGTCACTGTGCCTCCCCTAGCAAGGCTGAACTTCACTAGCTGTTTCTAGCAATGGAGTATGCCCACAGCCAACTGTTCGGGTGCCTGGACTTTCTTCTTGAAACCTTTTAATTCAAAATGAGTTAGACAAGTGTTTTCAGAATTAAAACCAAAGTGATTTAACAGATAATTTTGTAACCTGTGAGTTTAAATTGCAGGAATAAGTCCATTAGCTAAGCTGAAAGTTAATAGAGCATTTGTCTTAGACCAAAGAATTTGGCCTACAGTAAGGAGGGACATTCCTTTGCCTGTCTGGAAGGGGTTTATAACAGGATTACAGTTAGCTCTGTAACTCTAGCTGATTTGATCCGAGGCCAGGAAAGAGAGATGGAGCAGCTCACATAAAAATGCAATCTCATAAAATATTATTTCACTCTTGGCAGTTCTTTTGCCTTCTTGTCTTACCTAGCTGTGTGTGGAGGATCACTGACTCCACTCTGACTATACCAGCTTGTATTTGGAGTTTTGGAAGAAGGACGTATGAATCTTGTGCAGTACTGGTTGCCTGACCCCCCAGGAGCAGAAGCAGAAAGGCAGTAATTCATACAGTGCTGAATAAATCCACGAGAGAACTTGGCAGAGAAAAGGAGCTAAAGGTTAGTTCATCTGAACAATCTCAAATTAACACATGCCACCTGCCTGCTCCTGGTCCCCCCTCCCCCAGTCAGATTTGAATCAGCTCTTCTGAAGCCTAGAAGTGCTTTCCAGTAACCCACTTTATCAAGAGCAAAAATAATTCCTATGGGAATAAACTGCTAAAGCAACCATGATTTTTGCCAGTCAAAACTACTGGGCCAAATTCTGCAAGTCCTCCATCTGTATTCTGTTCAATTACTGCTGGCATCAAAGCAAATAATTTTGCTTGAGTAAAAGGATAGTGATGGCTGGCTGCTGGACTGAGTGAGTGTGTCTGGATCTGTTTACTACTTGACTGCGAGAGGACCAGCAACACTTCTCTGTCACATCAATGAGCAAGGAGCCATGACTTGTGTTTGCCAAGTGAAAAAATCACACCAAATGAATAGACAGAAGGACCCAAAATCACAGCTGAGCTGACAGACAAGAATTAGAGAAATAAACAGGACTGCATGACTTGTTTGTAAGATTTACATTTTAAGAAGAGGGTCTGGCAGTGTTTTTAAGAATGTTAGGAGACTTGGAAGGACATGTGTTTTTGTCTGTGTTCACCGTACTCTAGAAAGCTCCCACCAGTCTTTCTCCTCCTTTAGTGCTGCCTGTGAGGATGGCTCTGAGGGTAAGAAAAGCAAGCCCCAGATGGCAGCAGGTTGGTGGGGACAGCCTGGCAGAAAAGGAGCTTTCGTGGAGCCCTGAGAAGCAGCCTTACTTACTCCAGCAGAAGTACAGGGTAGGGCTTCTTTTGTTTGGAACAGTGAGGGTAGGTAGGGACAGTCCATGGGAAATTTAATCTGAAATAATAGAAGAGAGAGGGGGGAAAAACAGCAGCATAAGGCTGCAAACGTTAGTAAACTGTAGTAATGCCCTACTCCAAGTGTCTTTATCTGACGGTGGGCTTAGATTACAGCAGGACAGACTTCCCATCCCTCCTTTGATGCTGTTCTCTATATGAAGGGAGTTTGGATTCCCCAAAGGATCTTAGTATACTTAGTAGCTTTTTCAACTTTGTAAGGAAAAAGTTGTAACTTAGTTGATTTATTAAATATATGCTTTGAATGCTAGAATTGCAAACTTCCTAGGTTTCTAGGGTGTCCTTTCTTATTTTGTTTACTGAGCTTTCTAAGGGATGAGCTAATTATGTTACAGCCAGTTCAAAGCAGCAGCAGGTATGCCCTGTGCAGCTCTTAAACATTTGCTAAAAGGTATAACAGGTGGCTAGGTGGCAGGTGGTCATAAATAATCTTTTACTGTATTAAGTTAGGATTCAAACACACAGATAAATTGTCCTCTGACTTCTTTCTGTCTTCTTCTGTGAAGATGGTGTCTGTGGGTTTTTCTGAGGGCAGTGCTTGGTGGGCTTCGTGACATTGTGCTGAACACTGAAGCAAGCAAGATAATTTCCACAATTGTTATCTGAATGAAAATGAGGTTTTGTTGGACCTTCCGCCAACCACCTTTTGTTCATTGTGGCTTCCCTATTCTGTATTTTCCCCTCCATGAGCCCCATTTCACCAGCCCACAACTTTGTCATAGGTGTGAATGTCAAGTGGCTTTAAAAATGAATCAGAACACAATTTCTGTAACCCTTAGGCATCCGATTCTCTCCATCTCTGTACTTGCCCTCTAAAATGCTCTCTGTAATTACTTGGTATGGGCTAAATTGGACTAATTACTAACAAATAAGTGTAAAGTGAATTACTGGAACTTACTCAGTTCCTCAGCCAGATTTCAGACTTCTCACATATTTTTCCTTACTTATAACAGCTAATATGTTTAGTACCTCATCCCACACCATATTAGCATCAATGCCAAGATTTGTGGGGGTTTCCAAAAGTACTCATTTGTCATTTGGTCTCAAATTAGACCAGAATGCAAACTTAATAAAAACAAGTTTTATTCCATTTTCCAGGAAATTAGTCTTTGTAATTTATTTAATTTTCAAGCCTTTAATGATATTTTATATTAAAGGTTATGTTATCTACAAATATTATATTAAATTATAAAAACACAATAAAAATTTAAAGGTAAATATTATTTTAAAATTTAAATATGAAATGCAAATATAGACAGATGAAACAATTAAACCTTTCAGGATTTCTTCAGGATTTACTATTCATATTGTCAACCCAGTAGTTTGCCAAGGTAAGCATGAATTTGCAAAATGTTTTGGTCTACCTGAGACTACTTCTTTTAATTTCAGCAAAATCTCAACTATAAGTGTCATCTTCAGTTGTACGAGCAGGATCCTTTACTGAAGTGAAATAATATAATGATGTGGCTTCAAGGAGCTGTTTTGGTTTATTCAATGAGCATGGATTTACTCCAAAAGGCTCTGGAGGCTCAGAGAGCTCGAACCCCATTTTTCCATCTAATTAGCAGTGGCCAGTATGATAGATACACCCCTCATCACACAATGTAGTTACAGCTGGATAGCTATGAACCCCATGTAGTCATTAATTCCCAGAGAATACAAGCAGAGGTGTAGGGTTGAATGGGGCCCGTGTTTGTTCAGAGACTTCCTTGCTGCCTAGTGATTTACATTTTCAAGTAGTTTAGTGTGCACTTGGTGAGTATGCTGTTTCTTGCTGTATTTGGTGCCCTGTTTAGTCACTTGCTGGAGGTTTGTTCTGTCACTTACGAACGGGTTTAAGAGTGAGTGTGGCACTCAGAGTGCAGTTGGGATTGGGTAAAATTTAGGAATGTGCATGGCCTTGGGAGTTGGCTTGGGGGAGGGATCATGGCCCTGAGAGTACATTAGAGGAAGCCTTTGTATCTGGGCCAGAAAGTGGGCATGGAGTGCTAATGGAGCTTTATGAATCCCTCTGGAAGATTATGTGATCTTGGGACAAGTATCGGGGTGGTGGGCATGGTCTTTGGAAAAAGTGCAGGCTTTGATGCATTTGTCTAGCTCTCTGCGTATGTTGGGACTGACATATACTGCTCTGCTGGAAGGTCTTTTTTGACCTTTCATTTGATATTTCCATGGCAACTTGCTCCCACTGGAGAGCAGTCCTCACATAGTTCTTGTGGTGTGCTGGGTAGAAGAGAAGTGAGGCTAGGCAGCCATTGCACTTCTGATTTCTAACCCAAGATTCACTGTGAACGCTTTAATGGGACCTTTTGAATACATTTGTCATCACACATTCCATACAAAATCAGAGAGCAATATTAACTGTTCATACATTGAGAATAACTATATTTATATATAGCATGAGTACATATAATTATACTAGTGCAATACATGGAGTTGGTGTTGCTGCATGCAACTGTGAACTCATCTGGGAGGTCTCATGTACAGAAAATAGCTGGAGAAGTGCTGGTGAAAGGGAAACTAAGCTAAAGGGTAAAAGTGCCTGGCAAAAAGCATTGTTTGTGCTTAGAAAACAAGTATGTTTGTGGAGCAGCACTAAGTACTGCTGGTAGGAACATCCCCAAATGTTCTCCCAAGGACATGACCACAGACCGATATTTACATAGAATGAAATCTGTGCTCCTTTTTCTCCAAGTGTATAAACTGCAGAGGTTTTAGTTTTGGTGCTGACTTCCAGTATTGTACAGCACCTATAACTTCTGTATGCACAGCCGCTCAGCTCCAAAAAGGAAGGTTAGTTTTGTTTAAGAGAGGTATCCAGAAATGGAAGCCATCCTCTCCTCTCCCTGGGGTGCAGTTTTGAAAAGAATGAAGTGTAACTGTCAGAAGACCGACAGCTTTGTTCCGAGTGCTCGGGAAGTAATGGTGATCCTAGGCATTATTCCTCTCCTCCACATACTGGTGTGTTCTGCAGAGGGAATGCACTGTGGCAGAGATGATAGTCTGGGCAGCTCTTCCCAAGAAACTCAGAGTATCAGCTCGTGCTGCAGGAATCAGCCTTCTAAGAGAAACTGGAAAATGACATGAGCACCAAGGTCCACACCTATAATTTCATTTTGCTCCTTTTTTCCTCCTGTCATTCACTTTTCTGATTTTTTTTTTTTTTTTTTTTTTTTTTTTTTTTTTTGGTCTTTTCATTCTCTGCCTCCCACACTCCCACTACTGTGCTACTGTGCTTCCCTGTTGTTCCCTCTCCATTTCTTCTTTTCATGGCAGGACCAATCCATCTCCCCTCTTTTTACTCCTTGCAATTATTTTCCTCTTAAAAGATATTGCTACCTGCTGTGCCTTGAACACTAGCTTTTTAGAAAAAACCAAACTTGCCTCCAACAGCAAATTCCTTGAAAAGTCTCCTAGGTATGGTTTTTGTGTCTCTTTTTCACTTAATTTTTGGCAAAATCTCTCTTCTTTAGCATGTTAGTCAACAGAACTATTAGCTACCTTGGTTACTCTTCTAAGCCTTGTCACCTCTGCATAGCCCTGCTACGTAGCAACAAAAAAATCCCAGGGTATTTTTCTACAGACTTTCTGCTGCACCTCTCTCTCCCCATATGAGAATGCTTATAGTGAATTATCCCTCCCCAAAATTAGAATTATTTGGCTCTGAAAAGCTAGTAACAATGCTGCAAACAAGGCAGATCAGATACAGAACTTCTCTTCAGGAAAATGCTGTGAACAAGCAGCAGCAAAAACAGTGGCAGTAACCTGAGTTACTCAGTAACCTCAGAGTGCATGGGTCACTTCACAAAAAGTTAAAGGTGTCCTCTGGTTTGGCTTTCCCCTGTTGTGTAATTGTGAATTTCTTGTGCTTTAATCTAAGTCTATACAAAATGGTTTTTTCCCTGTTTGTTATTGTGCACATCATGTGTGCATAATCACATGTGCACCTTCAGCAGCAGGTGTGGTCTGTGGATTTGAGGCTGTATCACCACTGTAAATAGCAGGCATCAGCGGTCTTATGGTATTAACTGTACAAACCCAGGAGTAAGACTTCTTTATAGAAATCACTTGTACTCATTTGTCTTGAATGCGGTTCTTGTTTCCAAACCCCCCAAATTTTATGTATCCTCACACCTATAACACATTTAGCAGTAAGATAAGGTTCCAACAAAAAGGTGAGATACATTGTCAGAAAGCTTGACAGACTGATAAATGAGGTTACTAGAAGATTAAATCTATATAGATTAGAAAATGGTAAATAAGAGGTGAAATAACAAGTATTCAAGGCAAAAAGGGAAAGACTGTATCTGAAACTGGCTTGGGCATCTTCATAAAATGTCATGAACCCATGCAGCTTGTTGCCATAAGGCATCAGTGACATTAAAAGACGTTATATATGACTTCCAGGTGTCACAGTTACAGGAGAGAAAATAAGTGATTTCTTAAGGCACAGGAACTCTCCTTACATTAAGTTGGAAGCCCACCACTGAGATGAATCTTTCATTAGGCAAGTTATGCTGTAGCTGCTTTCAACAGAATTTCTTACTTGTTTTGGTCAGAGGAATCAGCTCTGTCTGAGAATAAATTCTAAGCTCACCAGACTGCAGGTGCAACGTAGTTGGGAATTCCTATCTTCCTATTGGACTGGAAATTTGAGTCTCACCACGTGTACAGTGACTGTGGTGTGAGTTTCACTGCTGGTGACTTCTATGTTAAGGCAGAAAAGAAAGTGGTGAAAATGAGCCTCATTTCATTGAGTTTATGTACTATTGTTCATTTTTCAGATTCTGGTTTTGGCAAAAAAAGGGAGATGGAGTAGTGGTCACTGTAGAAGATTTATACGTAGAAGATTTAAATTCTGGTGACAAAGAACTATGTCTTTCCTGTCCATTATCTGTTAGTACCTCCTACACGAAGGCATTTCCTGTTCAAATCCTGTTGTGGCTGAAGTTCTCTGAAATAAGTCTTATTTTGGCCAGTTTTAATTTAACTACTTCTCTGCTTACTACATTTTGAATGTTGTACATAAAGAGCCCCACGGAAGCACAGAATGGCACTTTGTGCCCAACAGACTACTGACAAGATCACACATCAAAGGAATTTTATTAATGGAAATGGGAATAAGGTACCCCAATCCCAATGGCTGTGTATGCCAGTGGTTACTCTCCCTGGTACCTTTAGAAGCATCTCTAGGAGAGTTACCACACATCCCTTCTGTGGGGTGGAGCTTGTCCAAAGTTTTATGCTTTCTCCTGGCTCTGGGGAGCCCTGGCTGGTAGTACAGCATGCTTGGGCTGGCTGAGGGAAAGCACGGGAGATGTGTTCTCTCCTGCAGAACATAACCATCACCACGAGCCACCTCGTGAATCCTGCTTTTGAATAGGGGCTCTGTTAGGCAGCCACAGGGAAGTCCACGGTCTTCACAAACACATTTTAAGAGTTTGCAAATATATTTATGTAATTCTAGACTGTCATCTGAAGTCCTGAGAGCTCTTAAATGGTTTTTGAGATGGAAAATCCCCCCCAGCTGTAGTTCTAGTAAAACCTGTAGCTGCAACCACAAAGCTTCTTCCAAGGTTTTCTGAGTGATAGCTGTATCTTATGGCTCTAGTTTAAAAGACTGAATTTACACATTTTTGTAACTTTCATTCACTACAAGTAGTCACAATAGGGAGGAATCAACCAGTTTGAGTTTGAAGAGTGAAGTTTACCCCAGGTATTTTTCTCCAACTGGATGATTTTTCATTTTAGAAGTTAAATCTGAGCCCATATGCCTTAGAGGAAGCTTTTTATAATCATATAATGAACTGTATCCAGTAAATAATTACCACTTCACTTTTTTCTAGCATAATAAAAATCTTGAAATGGAGATCTGCAATATTTTGCCAAATTAGTTGCTTAACTCACTTGGTATTATTACAAAAGGTCCTTCTGAGCAGAGAAGGTCTCCCTCATGAGAGATACTGATGCTAGAAGGCCTTAATAAATCAAACCTGAACCAGACAGCACCTCATGAAAAGCACCCCAAGGACAGTACCAGGTGAATTGGCAACTCATAGCATGGCAAGTCTTGTTCAGAGTTTATTTATAGGCAGGTATTTTGACCCTGGAGGTTGGTTGGAGCCCTGACAGTCATTTTCTTCTCACATTGCACAGAGAGGCACTGGGCAATTATCACTTGAGGGGTTTTGTGTGAGTCAATGTTGTTCCACTGGGAAATACCAGAGTAACTTGCTAAGGGCTTCAGAGCAGTGGGCATGTCAGAGCTGACAACACAGCAGATGTTAGAGAGCAGAGGGTGGGAAACAAGTAGGTATTTTCCCCACTGAGAAGCCTATAAAAACCTTGTCTGGAAGATGTCTTCACTCGTGTGCATTCATGTTCTTATGCACTCTTACCATCACTCTTTTCAACACCAATCTTTCAGAGATACTCCAAGTCTTAGTGCTTAGTCTTATAACAATAATGGTTCTTGAGAAAACTGTAGCCTCAGAGTGCAACCAAAAGGCTCAGAAACCCAGAGGGATCAAAAGAGTTATCAGATTTGTTTCAGGTGTTACAGTTTCTAAATAGCTTTTGAGGTGTTTTTTTTCTGTAATTTTTAAGGACTTAATGTAAGAAATATTTAATATGATACATAATAATCAGCCCAAATCGAGTTAAAGAAAATGCACAAAAATGAACAGTAAACCATTAGGAGAGCAGGACACGAGCTTGTATTTTTGGAGTCCTTTTCTTGTGCCTTGGTGACAGGACCAGCCACTTCCTTTGCATAACAAACGTAATAATTTCTATATAATAAGAGGTCTAGATCCTCTTATTCCAAGCCACACAGATGGAAAGGAAAACCAAAACTTTTCCAGGAAGGAGCCTGCTGTGCAACCCCATTTTTCTGTTGCTCCTTTTGAGGATCTGAGTAGAGGCTATATGCTGGCCTTGAACCAGAATATGCTCTGCAAATATCTCAAATGAGCCTCACGAAGTTAAAAGGTTCATTTAAATTGCAATTCCATACTTGGTTTTGGGATAGTTATTTACTGTTTCATACAACAGTAAATGAGAGGGAAGGTAAACCATTACATAACAGTAGAATATTTTTTAAATCTTCTGTGCAGTGTCTGTAGGAGTTGTCTTGGTAGGTCTCTTCCCTTCTCAGATCTTCTAACCAAACTAAAAGTTGTGGGTAGATAGATAGCAAGAGGTGGTAAAAGACAGAAATAGCTCTCAGCATGAGAAAGGGCCATCATGGCCATGCACACCCACAGGCAGTAAGGGCAGTCAGAGGTGCCCTTGGAACAGGCCAGGTATCACTGCAGGAAGGCCCTTAGAATTCCTGCTCCCTGGGACGTGCAACAGTGATGCTGCTGATCACAGAACCCTCTATAGAGAGTTTTATGATGCTGTACAAATCACAGCCAGCTGAACTTTGTGTTCTGAATTACACTGACAAGAATTTGCTGACTAGTAATTTCAGATGTTTTCAGTTTGTTCGTTCCCACATCTTTGCTAGCAGAAGAGTATGGTTGAGGGCTTCCAGGTTTATGGCGCTTCTTTTAAGCTTCTGTTTCCCAGAGTGATGAGAAGCTTTGCACACATGCAGTGCAGAGATGAAAACTCAAGGGAGCTGCTATAAGACTATGATTTATGAAGGGCTTAATGGCAGCTACCTCATACAACTTTCTCCTGAAATGACTCCTTGTCACCCCTTTTCTATTTTTACCCTCTATCTTTTCCCTCACCTTTTCCTGTACTCGCTTGCCATAGAATTTGAATTAGCATCTTCTGTAGAAAATCTCAATAGTTTGGGTTAAGTAATCAATTAATTTTAAATTTAGAATATAAGGTTTAGCTTTCCAAAATGCATGCACTGCATTTTTCCACAGGAATGAGGGAAGAAAGTATTTGTGTTTGCTAAATTAACATGTCTTACTTCTCATATCATGCACCAGTATTTGGCAAAACAGCATCACTGATGTACACAGGTACCCAGTCTTCCTCCATTTTCTTCTTCCCATGAAGGGTCTTGAGCAATCTGTTAAAATAGGTGATCTGCTGATGAAAACCTCCAGCATAAAGCAAAGCACAAAAGGTAGTCAGAAGTTATGCAAAAAACCAAGCCAAAACAAAACTAAAAATCTCCAAAAATCAAGGAATATCCTTAACTAGGTAGGGACTAGGTATTGAATGATGCATTAGCAGTTTCCAGGAAAGCTGATGGCCATTGTAAACCTTTAAGTTTCCAGTTCCTTAATTATAAATAGGTAGTGAAAAGAATACAGCAGCAGCTATGTAAAGGTATTGCCCAGGGAGAATTACTGTTTTTGTGTAAAAAAGCCAGCATGCCCAAAGGGGTGGGGAATTGCCCAGTCTGCCTCTGTTGAAGTGACTTACACAGGCTGGGGGTTTGTCCACTGTGCTCTCTGCTGCCTTCTCCCTGTGGCAAAGATCCAAACAGAGTGCATCTCTTAAGTCTCTGTGGAAACTCAGTGGTGTGGGACAGGAAAGAAATGGTTGATTTGTTTCAAGTATTGATGCACACTGGTCTGCCCATTTGTATTTGGAGAGTCCTTTCTGGCAAAGCGGTGCACAGGTATTACAGAAGGAGTCAAAGAAAATCGATGTTCATATTATAGGCTGCAATCCAGCCAAGGTTGAGTAAGAAGGGAAATGGGGACCTTGAGTCCTCTGCTCTCTACCTCACTTGGAGAAGAAATGTTGGGCAGCCAGGAGCTGGGAGAACATCAGTCCAACCACAGCCCCAAATCTTCTGATGTACCTTAGACCCTAACCCTAATTTTTTTGTGGGTTTTTAAAGTATGTTTTGCTGTTTTGTAGGTCTTTCCTAAGGATGTTGGAAAGACCAAGACTATGGTTCTTACTTGCCTCCAACACAAAAGCAGCACTCTGGTTCTTCACCTTGCACTTTCCTTTTGTGCTTGCATGTATGAAAAGAAGGTTTAATCATGTTTTCCATTCTTTTTTTTGAGAGCCTTAGAGGAAAGTGCTAGGGAGAAACAGTGCTATTACAGATAAGCTTCCATATTATCCACAGCTAGAGTTGACAAAGATAGCACACAAGTGGGACCACAGCAAGGACTGGGGTAAGGAACAGTCAGGGAAAGACAGGGAAGTTCCTGGGGTTTAATGTCAGAGTAGGAAGAGATATCGCGAGCCCCAATCACCAATAGTAATTAACTCTCAAGAACTGTACAAGGATCTCTACAGATCTTGCAAGGTATAGCAATCAAGGAGTAATTGTTAAGTAGGATGATTCACTCTTAAAAATTATTAATCATTCTATGAATTTTGATGAGGATGAACAGATACAAAGTGTTAATTGTTATGTGATGGTTATTATATTCTCAGGTTGTGATAGTTCTAATTAAAAAAAAAAAATTATATTCACTTTATCAAGATTCATTCCAGGATATGATACTATTAAGTATGAGCATAGGCATTAAGATTCTGCCTGCAAAAAGCATGTTAAATAGTTCTGGTCCTGGATGAATTTGATCTGTCAAAGTTGATGGTATTTATCTGAGAGCATTTACCATAGAAATGCTTTCATAGGGGATCTGGTTTTGTAGCCTACAGGTACTCTGGTGATGCTGAAGGGAACAGAAGTGTTTCTGTTATCTATAATATGTGGATCTGGGGCCTTGAGATCAGCAATTCAAAGTTAATGAACACAGTTTATATAATGCCATATTTCAGTGATATCTTGTTGTCAACATTTCTTTCTACCTGTAAAGCTATTCTTACAAAGTTTGTAGCAACAGCTATTTTTCCCTAGTCTTGTTGATAGTGAGAACTTCGGTAAGGAAGCATAATTCCCTATAACAGAGGTTAGTAGCCTGCCTTGGTCTGTTCTCTAGTGTAACACATACAGTCATCCTTCCTTTCCCTGCCTCAGCAATAGCACTACTTAAAAACCTGTCCTGGATAGTAAAAGCTAAACCGGTTTCCCCACGCAGGACTGAACTCTGGCAAAATGTGAGCCGTGGGAGAAAAATTCTGTCTAAAGTCTTGACCAAAGCAGGGAACTGTAAAGACTGGCTTTTAGAGTAATGTAATCTTATTTCTGTGGTGCAGTTTGGAAGTGCTGTAGTTCCAGGAGTATCACTAAGAGGTGTTATGTAGGATGAAAAGCCCATAGGTTGGCAACAGTGCAGGCTCCATCTATGTGGTAATATGAGAGGAACTTGATTCCAGAAGCACCTCTGCCTGTACCTGTAGTCTACCTCAAGGTCCTCAAATGCCATCTTTTCTCTCTCTGAGCAGAGAGCTCTTCCATTTCTGCCTCTGATAATGTGGGGATCACCTGAGCATGGTATGAACTTTGTTCTATAATTACTCAAACTTTTGAAGAGATATTGTCTGAGGTGTGAGCTTTACAGCTGAAATATGGTGTAGAAAGCTTGGAATTCGGCTATTCCAAAGCAATCTGAGTCATGAGTTAGCAACAGTGTCAGCTCTAGCTAACTCGCCCTTAGGTTCTCAGATTTGTGCTGTCATCTTGGGACCTGTTTCAGCAGTATCCATCTGCATTACAATCAAGCAAACAAACTTGCCATTTGATTCAGGTTTTTAGTAACTTTATTAAAATCCAAAGCCTGCTGTTAGTAGCATGTATCAGTTTTAAGATGGTAAGATGTTTATATGTACATAGTTTTCTAGGGCAGGGAGTTCCCATGAGTTTGTGAAATACAGATTCCATTCCAGACATGGATTGTTCTTATTCAGAGAAAAGCAATGGAAAAAGCAAACCAATTGTTTCAGGTTTGTCTCACGTGAGTTGAAACTGAAGTAACTTCACAGATGTCATTGGTAGGATAAGGCATCTCCAGGATAAGATTGAAGAGGGTTGCATTCACTGAGCTACATTGAATTACTCCTCATCATCCCTTGGTGAGAATATTCACACATCTTTGTGAACTGAGCTAATAGTGCAATACTGTGTGTAAAAATAGAAGTCTCAAGGATCATCTGAATATGGTGCTGATCAGTAGATAGCCTGAAGTATGAAATCAGTTTGTGTATAGATTATATAGGTATGAAAAACTAACTTATACAGCACCTTCTTAAAACCAGCACTCAATGTAGAATGCTCTGATCTTCATGAGAATGGAGGTCTGCACTCTTCCAGCTCTGTGGGAGGTTGTCTTCACTACACTCTGTAAACCTATCAGTCATTCCCTGTTAAAGGCCATCCTGGTCAGGACAGCAAGGGTGAGATGATATCTACATTCAGTTGTAAATAAATATTAGCAAACATTTCAGAAAAATCCAGACTAATAGAGTACAACCATAAAATGAAGAAGTCTGCAGACATTCAAACAATGATGAATAGATTCTGTTGAGTTTGTTTTTGTTCCAAGACTTTATTGCCACTTAATAAATAAGAAACAAAAGCAGGTAGTAAGGTTTTCTTCCTTGTTATCTGCAGCACTGATGATGATTCCAGATAGTTGGCCTTAGATGCTTGGATTATCTGCGTTTGGCAGCCCGTCTTTCATCTATTCTCCTCATAGCAGTCTGCACCCATTGCTGATTAGCACCTACGCAGATCCTGATACCTTTTGCAGTGATAAACCTATAGGAAAAAGGAAAGCAAACCAGGTGGGTGTTAAATTCCGTTGCTAAACCCGGATCTGCTGGTTTTGGTTTTGATGTAGAACATGAGGAAAAATATGGTAAAACAATATCAAATGCTGGAGTTTGTAGGTTTTAGTTGGAATAACAACAGTTAGAAACATTATTTCCCTCTTTATGGCAGACATGGTCATGTACACATTTGCTGATGTTAAGATAACCGAGCATACCTGCTATTCTGGGATTTTATTTTAAATCATGAGGAACATTAGTCTCCCAGAAGCAGAGCCCAGATTTGATAAAGACACATGCTTGTGAGCTCAAACAACCAAACACAGCTCCTAGCAGGACTCAGAGCTACCCCACATCCTTTTCATGTGGACTTTCCCCTTGACTCAGTTCATGCACGGGGCCTCTGACTGCTCCACCCTTGCTGAGATGCTTGCCCACTCACTGGGCACAAAGATGTGACTGGTCAGTGAGCTTCCTGCCATTATTCATGAGCAGCACACATCTCCCAACTTTCTGAGGTCCCCTCCTCTCCCCTCACTCCCTTGGCTGCCAGCTGACTCCTTGATGGAAGAACTGGAAGGGTGACCTGAACTAGCCCGATTTAGTGAGTTGGGCCATGACTTGAATTCTGATGCCCGTTCCCTATGTGGTGATACTGTTGCTTGCATAGATAAGTGTGGAGGTGAAGGGTGCATTGGGTACTTACATGATGGCATCTATTGGTACTTGTTGCTTTTCATAGCTTATGAGATTTCGGATGTTCAGTTGCCTTGGAGACAGAGTTGCACAACTGTATCTGCGCATGGACTGACTACTAGCGCTTCCTAGAAAGGAAAAATAGATAAATGAAAAAGGAATAAATATTTTATGGATATTTAGCCATAATTGCTTAATAAACTAAGAATTCCAAAAGATTTCTGATTGTGCTTAGACCATGAGTGTCCCATGATATACAGCCACAATACCAGTTATACCAGAGAGCTTCAGATATTTTCTGTAATGCATCTCACCATCACTAAAGTGTTGTCTATCTCTAGGGAGTCACTGCTTCCACAGCAAAAAAGCTGTTTGATATCATTCATAATTAGGTCTGCATCATCTGCAAGTAAGTACCCATGTGGAGGTAGTGTTTAGAACTGGAACATTATTGGGTGGATTTCCACATATCATTTGAAAATGGATCAGTAATTCCTCCTACTTTCCAAGTGAAGAAAAGGAAAGCAAGGCTACTTCTCTCACATTCAAAAGTAGCATTAACAAACATTGTTGACAGAAAGGGAGAGATATCTGCCAGAAGAATCAGTGCTTATATCCTTTGGCTATGACTGATTTCATAGGCAGTGGAGTCCTACTTAATCCTTGCTTTCCTCCAAGATTTTGATACAATTCAGAGAAATGTACTGGTCATTAAAAAAGAGGATCACAATATTGGTATAAAATTTTCTAGGCACTCGTTTTCTTACGTGGTGATAACTTAAAATGGGAGCTCATTTAGGTGAGATGAAGTATAGGCATACATTAGTTAAGCCTCCACTTGCTAGTTTCTGGTTTTGTCTCATTCATGAAAGACAGGCTTGGGAAAGCATGTGGGGGACAAACAGAACTCTTCTCTACTCTGTGGTTTATTTATAAAGAATTCATAGAGCTACTGGCTTAAGAAAAGTCCGAGAGCTGTTCTGGTGCACCTTGTTAAATATGAAACCTGCTGCACATAGTCTCACTCTGTGTGAGCTGTTCTTTGTTTGAAATAATTGGAATAGCTGAGACAAACACACATCAGTCTTGGAGAAGTTGTGGGATAGCCAGTGCACAGGTACTGGCAGAGCTGCTAATTCCTGAGATTTTGTTTACCTGAAGCAATAGCTCTCCTGCTCTTGCTTTAGTCGTGAGTATCACAATGTAGTATTTTATATGATTCATTTCACATTTCTTCCTGCCTCAGACTGGTTTTCAAAATGTGGCATTAAAAGAGCTCAAAGACAGCCAAGCAATCCTTACTAGTCCTGGAAATATTTCCTCTGCTACTACACAGTCTTTGGGGAATGGATGCAGAGAATAGCAGCAGAGCTTCTCTAAGCCTGGGAACAAACCCCAACTGCTCTGCACCTATAGCTACCCTTTTTTCCCAGGTGTATTTGGTTTCTTTATCATTCTTTCTAGCTCTTTTTCCTTTCTCTTGTAGACAATCTCGGTGTGCTTTTTCAGACTTGGTGATACTTATGACCAATTACACAGCCTGGAGAATGACACTGGCAACTGGCAGTGTGTGATACGGAGCCACTGCTGCCAGGATGAAGAGCAGCGTCACCGATCCAAATTGGGGAATGTAGTGGGATGGAGTTGGAGAGGCAGTGGGTCAGCATAAAGGCTGTGCAGCTTCATAGTCTTGTAAATGCTTAGCAGGTCTCAGTTGGGTTTTGGTGTGGTTTTGTGAGGATACCTTTTCTCTGTGTTTCTGAGTGCATTTTTGTGGGTTTGCATATGGCCTGCGTATCAGTGCTTTGTGTGAAATCTAATTGTGATGAGGTGCTGTGTGCTAATGGGTCTATGTTCGTGTTTCTCCACGATACATGGAGCCTAGTTCAAAAGTCAGTGAGCTAAACACCACTATAGACAAACTTATTTAAAGCATGGCCAATAAACATGGCTCATGCCAGTGCTCATAACTGGTCTCAAGGATGTTCGATTGCATGACTCAGTGAAAAGAGAGAAGGTATTGTATAAATCTGTTACTCTCCTTCTTAGTTATGGTTCATAATTTCCCTGTCTGCTCTGTTTGCTTGTTGAGAAACAAGCAAATGAACAATATGGGATACAGAACTGGAAGAACTTTTTGAAATGGGGACATTAGAGGGATGAAGGCTATATAGTTGGAGAAAGACAAAAAACAAACAATACAAAAGAATTCATATAAAAGTAATCTATCTGGAAAAAGAGAGAATGTACATCTTATTCAAGAAATATTTTTCATGAGATGTTATTAACCTATAGTACAGCCAGGTATATGGCATCAGTGAGACTAAAAGACATTGTGCCTTCAAGATTTTATGATTTTGAGAGAGAGAATATTGCACAGAAACCCTTTAAAGTGCTCCCAGGCACAGAATCTCTCCCTGCATTAAAGCAGAAACCAACCACTGTCTGGCAGGACATCAGATGAAATCCCCCATGAAGCTGCCATTCTTGCAGTTTTCATCTGGATTTCTTGTGAGCTATATCTTATAAATCAGCTCTTTGAATGCTGCTCATGAGACCACAGGTGCAATGTGGAGCTATTCCTCTCAAGTTGCAAACTTACCTTTAACTGTGTGCACAGTGAAGATGCCAAGCCAGAAGAGGAGCAGGATTGCTGCAGTGTGGAGCTTCATTGCTGTGGCTTCTGGGTCAAGGCAGAGCAGAAATTGTCTATGGTCAGCCCCCTTCCACAGGGTTTATATACTCATTCAGGGGTGAGTTAGTGTCTTCACGTTCATGGTATCATGGAGGGCCTGACTATAAGTGGAAAATTTGAGTGGCAGTACTTTTTCTGGTGACAGAGAACCGCCTCCTGTCCCCCACCAGTCCTTCACTAGCCCTCCTCAGAAGGCTTTTCCTGCTCAAACCCAGTGTGGTTGCACACGCTGCTGTGCTGTGAGTTGGGTTTATTTCGAGCTGCAAAAAGTGAGAGCTCTTGTGCTGTAGTGGAAATCTGTAAGAAGTGTTCCTGTTGTTTCACACTTCAATTTTGAGACCTTTAGCTAAGCCACAATGCAGAGACACAGAGTGACATTCAGAATTACTTTGCTGACCAGTGGACCACTGGAAAGGGGAACTGTGAGCTAAAGGATGATGGAAACAGGAACACCTTGGCTCTTTCCAGAGTGGGTGTGGATGGCTGGTCATGTTAGCACATAGCTGTGGAGGGGTATCACTGCTATTTCCTATGAGCTGTGGAGGTTGTCAGAACTCTTGTGTTTGTTCTGTGATTTGATACAGTCAAAGCTGATATCACTGTGCTGGGAGAAGCTTGAACACATCTTGAGAAGATTGAACACATCTTGAGGAGATTGAACACATCTTTGCATACAGATCCAGATCCACTGTGTCTCCTGCCAGTCTGGCATGACTGAAATACAAGGGTTTCAATTCAAGGTTGAAATTCAAGGGTCTGCCCTTTTTTTGCAGACTGTGCCAACCCTATCACCCAGCTTTAGGGTGTCCTTTCTATGGAATGTGGTCTAAGTTACTGGATAATATTGCTACAAGCCAATGGTTTTGGTCCTGCAAATATTTGTCAGGCCAGCTGTGGACCTCCAGACTGCACATGAAGCAGCGCTTGAGCTGGCATCTTCTTCCAGAGCCTCATAGCAGACATCCCCTTGTGCGTCCTCTGGAGGCCAGGTCGGAAAGCCCAGGCTTTGCTGAGCCCACAGAGACCCAGCTGGTCCTGGTGTGAACAGGTAAACATCAGGCTGCCTGATGCCTGTGCTTGTGACAGTGGCATAGAACAGCTGGCAGTTCAAGGACTGGAGAAATCATGATTGTCCTCGTTTTGGCTGAGATAATTTTTTTAGTAGGTGCTACTGTTTTGCATTTTGGATTTAGCATGAGAATAATGTTGATAACACAGACATTTCAGTTGTTGCTAAGTAAACATTACCCTGAACCAGGGACTTGCTCTCTGGGGTTACACCACATCAACAACTACGAGATTTCCCCTGCTCTTACCTCCAGGCCTCTCCTAAGCTGGTTACTCCCAGTTTTCCGAATTCTTGATAACACCAAGGTAAATTCCTTTGCATGGGTAATGTAGCATGTGGAAGTCAATTTCCTAAGATCCTCAGGCAAATTAAGATTGAACCTTGAACTGCACTCACATTCGTGAGTCCCTAGGCTGTAATGGATGGTCTGTAAGCTCAGGACGAGTCTGTAGGTCTTGTGAGTAGACTATGTGCCATGTGGTTTAGTTCTGTATACACACACATTCTTTGTTCTTTCATCTTGCATATGCTGTGCAAGCCAGGGAAACCCAGGGAACAGCAACGGCAAGTAGAAACTGCTGTAACTGAATTCCTGCTAAACCCACTTGCACCACTAAGGAAGGTGCAATGAAATGAAGCCAAAGCTTCAACCCCAGCCCCTAAAGGACGCCTGATATCACACAGGGAAATAACTGTGCTGACCTCAACAGCATTACTGAGAAATCTAAGTTAAGTTGGTGCCCAAGCAGTGTAGCAAATTCACGTCTTGCTTGACACTGGCTGAAATCACGTCTTGAAATGAGATATTCCAACTTTTTGCTACCTGTCAGCTATGAGATGCAGGATAGCAACTGTGTCATTGACGGTAAAGAGAAATTTTCTAGGCATTAAGAGGTAAGTTGCTCCCCCACTTTTGCCCGCTGGTGCAGTATGTACATATATCATCTACAGTTTTCAAAGGAAGGGTCACCAGCTGTACTGAGCATGAGCCAACTCTGAAAGCTCAGTCCTTCCCATAGAACCTTCTGCAGGTGTTAAGATTCTTCTGAGGTGTTGCTGGGAAGCCTGTTGCTGCTTCTGTTTTCCACCCTTCTTTAGGTGGGATGGAAAAATTGCCCTGTGGCAAGTTTTTCCTCTTCTTTGTACTTCTCATTTTGTGTGGCCTCCTGGGCTGTGGTTCTGTGTATCTGGCTTATGTCCAGTAAAGCCTGTGTTTTGGAGAAGAGTTTGGTGGGCTGCAGTTCCACAGCCTTTTTCTGTGGATATTTGGAGATGTCTGATGTTGTATAAGGCTCATTTTTCATGTACTCCAGCATGGACACCAGTGAGCACTTCCTCTGCACTGATGCACAACCTGATCAGTGTAAGGTGCACATAGAGGAGATATAGAGCTTCTGTAAAGTGTGAGCTGGGGGGCTCGAGTCTCTGCTGTGCTGCAGATGGGTTTTGGAGACCCATGCTGCGGGAGGCTTCTGTTCCTTGGACCATGCAGGGGATGTGGAGTCCTTAGTACCACACAGAGTCCTCAGTTCATACAGAAGGGAGTTTGAAGTCCCTTATTTTTGTCATATAAAAAGGATTTTCAAGTCCCTCTTAGTGTTTGAACGGAAGAGAAACAAACCTAGCATAGATAAGGGGATGCCCTTGGCTGAGGCTGTGCAAAATCAGGATAAATTGTTTGATACAGTAGAATTTTGCAATAATGTTGTACCAGCAGGTTTGGCCAGCTATAACTTGGTCTGCTTGCTCAGCAGGACAGTGGCCATCACAAATGTTTAATGACACACTTGCAGTTAGTGCATTCATTGACCAGGCAGCCCCTGACATCAGGAGATCTTTTAAGAAGCATATGCCAGTCAGGCAGGAACAAACCTCTGTGGGCTGTTGGTCTCAGCACAGCTCATATATATTAAACCAAGAAGAGGCTTGCCACCCACCATGAGACAGGACCCTATTCCCTAGAGAGCCAAGAAGAACATCTGTAAGCAGATAGACTGTTACTTAATCCAAGGGATTTTGAAGCATTCTATTAGACTAAGAAAGTAAACCTTTGTTTGCCTTCGTCTGGAAAAGACAGCAACTGTCTTGGACACATCTTCTCCAAGGCTTTGCCAGATCCCTGACCATTTTTTCATGAATGTTGGGGGTTGATTTAAAGGGTATGAAATCACCATGTAAACTGGGTTTTGAGGATGATTTGTTATTAGCAAGTAGTGATGAGAATGCTTTTATATTAAACACTACATATTTGTGTGTTGCCCGAGTGAAAAGGGGACACCATGCATCTCCATCCAAATTTCAGCTGAGTCAGAAGAAAGTTAAATATTTAGGCTTTATTTTGGGAAAATGGCAACAGATAATGGATCTGGAAAGAATAGAGGTCAGAATTAACTTCCCATGTGCAGTCACAAAAAAAAAAAAAAAAAAAAAAAAAAGGCAGGTATGAGGTTTTCTCCAGATGGGATTTTGTTGGTCATGGATTCCTATGTTAAGGGATTCAACTAAGTTTCTGACTGAAGCAATGTACAAAGAAATGGAGGCTATTGTATGGTGCCCAGAGAAAGAACAAACTATGAAGCTAGAAAAGGAGCTTGGTATAGAGAGTGGATTTGGTAAACCATGATCCTGACGCATTGAGCAAGGGTTCTTTGGGCTCGTAAAAAAAACCTGTGTTCCCAGCATACAATTGCTTTGGAGCAGTGCAATGATATCTGCTTCCCTTTGGCTCAGGGACCCCAAGGCTTTCCCAGTCTGAAACTGTGGGCTTTCAAAGTGCACTGCTCCTAGACAATGACAGAACACATGGGCTGTCCTGGGGCCAGGCCACACAGCTCGTGCATGGTCTGCAGATCCAGGTGTACGGATGCTTGGAGGAGTCACCGTTTTCCCTGCTGGCCCCATGGCAGGGGCAGCAGGAGCCCTGAGAAACCAGACTGAAATCACAGCTGTCAGCACTTCTGCTCTCCTTGATAGAGCAAATCCCTCTGCCATCCTAATGCTGCATGGTCTCCTGTTGAAGTCTTGGGACATTCTCAGCTTACAGGAGTTTTGTGGGAGCTTGTTGGAAATCTCAAGGAGTGTCCTGAGGGTTTGTTTGTCCTGGAAGAAGGAACTGGGCCCAGAATCACGACAAGCTCTTGGGAACTGTGACCCTTCTATCTTGACTTTTTGTCTGAGGTGAATCATGCTTTTCTTTGTTAGGAGAGATGTGTCAAGCTGTAAAGAGAGTTTTGGGATGGTGCAGCTTCGAGTCATTATGCAAATCTCTGTTAGACCGAGTTCTAGACAGTTCTGCCAGCAGTGTCCAGCTCAGCAGGCCCTTAGCATTTGTGTCTCCATGCTGAATTGTTGCAGAGTGTTGCTAGAGAACAGTTTCCCAGAGCTCCTGAATTTCAGTGCTCATTAATTCTCTGTGCATTTGTGTTGAAGTAGGAAGCCCCTGCCTTTAGTTCATAAGCCTTACAAATGCTTCCCTTGCTTGGAGATGCTTTGGGTGAAAAATACCCAGGTGACTCAGACAACAGTCCTAGAGGTCTATTGTACCAGAACTCACAGCAACTCATAGCAAACCCATTTGGTCCTAACAAAATTCTTTGATTTACTGTACTCTGCTAAACAATCGATAACAGAAGGATGTGAAGAAAAACACTGACTGACTTGAATAGCAAATGAGAGAACAACAAGCTTATCTTAGCATTGATTACATAAATAAACATGGAGGAGAGGTCTATGTGCCTCTGGCAATCAGCTGAAATGACTATTTCAAATAAGACCTCTCTTTCTGCTCAGTAGAAAGCATCTTATTTACATTGTTAGCTTGGCGTCTGCCTTGATGCTCGTTGTCTGGCTCAGAAGGGAGAGGGAATTGTTTCCTGATCTGAGCTGGGCCAGTGCATTGACACAAGGCAAGCACAGACGGAATTTCCGGCCTTGCATATGCCATCCCACATTCTCCTCTGTGAAAGGGATAAGGGTTGTGAAGATTGCTATAGAAATACTATTGACATCTTTACTGTTCCAGCCCTTGTCTGCTTTTCCTGTTATTCACCAGCTGGTGACCACTGATATTGAAATCAGCCAGGGAACAAACTTTCTAACACAACTGGAAGGATTGGAAAGCAGGTTTTCCTTACTATAGCGCTGCACACGTTCAGAGATTTTTTTCTCTAATCAAATGTATCATGAAAATTTACAGCCCGGTATTTATTCCATCATGATCATATGTATTCATTATAATGTACTTCCTAGTTAATACATAAACATGACTTTTCCTAGGATTAGTTTACATGTCTCTATATCTTATTGGATGTCCTTTTATGGTCTTAGAGGGTCATCTAAGGCAGTGTCTGGTGGTCGTATTCACTGGGTGCCCTCAGAACTGTAATGACCTTGCACTGAGCTTCTCTTAAGGCATACACTGTTATCTCTTATTACATAACTTTGTCACAAAACACAGTGTTCCTCATCATCTGTTTATCCACAGGTTCCAGCTATGTTTAGCATCCTGTGTGTCTACTTTTACATACTTTTACTTAATTTGCTAGTTAATCTTTAAGCCCTATTTTGCAACTTTGAGGGAAATGAAAATTTCTACTCTCCATGTTGTCTATCACCAGAGAGGCCATTCTTGTGTCAAAAGTGATTTGGTTTTATTACCAAAAATAGTGGTATTGAGATGATCTAGACTGAGAGGCCTGAAACCTGATGTCTTCTCCCTACAGAGAGGTTCCAGCCCAAACACCTTCAAAACTAGACTTTCCTCTCAGGAAAATTGAAGGATTTACTTCAATTCTTATGGATACCAGCAGAGGAAGCAAGAAGAGAGGTTAATCAAGGTCCACGTTACCTGAAGTGCGGCTTAGGAAAGCGCCCAGAGGAGTTTAGGAAGCACAGGAAAAGCTGAGTGATTGGCATTTGAGTTCATCCAGAGAGTGATTGTGTAGGGAGGCCAGTTTTGAGCCTTAAGTTGAATCTAGGTCTTCCAGTGAGGTCCAAAAGTATTGGCCTATTTACATGCCCTTGAGCTGGGGTTATCCTATACCACCTCACACCGTGCAGAGAGGACAGAGAGGTGAGTTGGGCCAGTGCATGCAGTCTGCAGTTGTGGGGCCCAGGGTAACACATGGTGAGCAATCACATGTGAATTGTTTGTCTGTCTTGTACACTCTGATATTTGTATAGTTGTTGTAACTGTTTATTTTATTATCTCAAACCATTATCTTTACCTTTTGTGTCTCCACTTCTCCTCTCAATCCGGCCTCAGGGGGAATGGAGGAGGGGAATGAGTGAGCAGTGCTCTCTGGGGTGTTTCACTGGGAACATTAAAGTGAGGAATACCATTCCTAGATGATGTCTGCTTTTTTTCTGTTTTCTTTATAGCAACCTGCACCCATTTCTGATCAGGGCTTATGCAGATCCTGATACCCTTTGCAATAATAAACCTGTAGGAACAAAGAAACCAAACCAGGCAGCCATCAAATTCCAGTCTCTAAACCCAGGTCTGCTGTTCTTGGTTTTCATGCAGAGTATGAGGAAAAATGTGCTAAAACAATATCAAATGCTAGAATTGGTGTTAGTCTGCTCTGCAGAGCAAGGAACTGTAAAGACTGGCTTTTAGAGTAATGTAATCTTATTTCTGTGGTGCAGTTTGGAAGTGCTGTAGTTCCAGGAGTATCACTAAGAGGTGTTATGTAGGATGAAAAGCCCATAGGTTGGCAACAGTGCAGGCTCCATCTATGTGGTAATATGAGAGGAACTTGATTCCAGAAGCACCTCTGCCTGTACCTGTAGTCTACCTCAAGGTCCTCAAATGCCATCTTTTCTCTCTCTGAGCAGAGAGCTCTTCCATTTCTGCCTCTGATAATGTGGGGATCACCTGAGCATGGTATGAACTTTGTTCTATAATTACTCAAACTTTTGAAGAGATATTGTCTGAGGTGTGAGCTTTACAGCTGAAATATGGTGTAGAAATCTTGGAATTTGGCTATTCCAAAGCAATCTGAGTCATGAGTTAGCAACAGTGTCAGCTCTAGCTAACTCGCCCTTAGGTTCTCAGATTTGTGCTGTCATCTTGGGACCTGTTTCAGCAGTATCCATCTGCATTACAATCAAGCAAACAAACTTGCCATTTGATTCAGGTTTTTAGTAACTTTATTAAAATCCAAAGCCTGCTGTTAGTAGCATGTATCAGTTTTATGATGATAAGACATTTATATGTACATAGTTTTCTAGGGCAGGGAGTTCCCAAGAGTTTGTGAAATACAGATTCCATTCCAGACATGGATTGTTCTTATTCAGAGAAAAGCAATGGAAAAAGCAAACCAATTGTTTCAGGTTTGTCTCACATGAGGGTGAGTAACTAACTTACACAGCACCTTCTTAAAACCAGCACTCAATGCAGAATGCTCTGCTCTCCATCAGGATGAAGGCCTACACTCTTCCAGCTCAGTGGGAAGTGATTTTGTGTTTGTTCAGAGAGTTTACTGCTATTTATTTAAAGCAAGGAAATAAAAGCAGGTAGTAAGGTTTCTTCCTTGTTACGCGCAGCACTGATGATGATTCCGGCTAGGTGGTCCTAGATGCTTGCCTAGGACCAGATTATCTGCGTTTGGCAGCACGTCTTTCATCTATTCTCCTTATAGCAGTCTGCACCCATTGCTGATTAGCACCTACACAGATCCTGATACCTTTTGCAGTGATAAACCTATAGGAAAAAGGAAAGCAAACCAGGCAGCCATCAAATTCCATTCTCTAAACCTAGGGTCTACTGTTCTTGGTTCTTATTCAGAACATAAGCAACAGTGTGCTAAAACAATATCAAATTCTAGAGTTTGTAAATGTTAGAAAAACACCAGTTAGCAATGTAGATCCCTGTTCATGGCGTAGGTATATGTGTAACATACAAGGTCATGTGCATATATATGGATATTAAGATAATCTAGCATACCTGCTGTTCTGGGATTTTATTTTAAATCATGAGGAACATTAGTCTCCCAGAAGCAGAGCCCAGATTTGATAAAGACACATGCTTGTGAGCTCAAACAACCAAACACAGCTCCTAGCAGGACTCAGAGCTACCCCACATCCTTTTCACGTGGACTTTCCCCTTGACTCAGTTCATGCACGGGGCCTCTGACTTCTCCAGCCTTGCTGAGATGTTTGCCCACTCACTGGGCACAAAGATGTGACTGGTCAGTGAGCTTCCTGCCATTATTCATGAGCAGCACACATCTCCCAACTTTCTGAGGTCCCCTCCTCTCCCCTCACTCCCTTGGCTGCCAGCTGACTCCTTGATGGAAGAACTGGAAGGGTGACCTGAACTAGCCCGATTTAGTGAGTTGGGCCATGACTTGAATTCTGATGCCCGTTCCCTATGTGATGATATTGTGTTTGCAAAGGGAACTCTGAAGGGTGCATTGGGTACTTACATGATGGCATCTGTTGGTACTTGTTGCTTTTCATAGTTCACAAGATTTCGGATGTTCAGTTGCCTTGGAGACAGAGTTGCACAACTGTATTTGCGACTGGACGCACTACTAGCGCTTCCTAGAAAGGAAAAATAGATAAATGATAAAGCCACTTAATATTTAGCCATAATTAGTTACTAAATTATGAATTCCAGAAGATTTCCAGTTGTGGTTAGACCGTGAGAGTCTCAGGATGTGCAGCCACAGTACCAGTTATGCCAGAGAGCTTAAGCTACTTTTTGTGATGCATCCTACCATCTCTAAAGTGTTGCTGCTATTTCAGTTAAGATAGGAATCTTCACCCATTGTCCTGGACAATTGTATAGTAAATCTTCCCCCAGGGAGTCACAGCTTCCATAGCAAAAAAGCTGTTTGGCATCATTGATAATTAGGCCTGCATCATCTGCAAATAAGTGCTCATGTGGAATTAGAGCTTAGAAGTGGAGCTTTACTGGGTAGATTTCCACATATTATATGAACGTGGATCAGCAATTTCTCCTACTTTCTAAGTGAAGAAAAGGAAAACCCGGCTACTTCTCTCACTGTGGATATCCAAAAGTAGCATTAACAAAAATTGTTGACAGAAAGGGAGAGAGATCTGCCAGAAGAATCAGTGCTTATATCTCCCTCCTGTAAGTTTGCTTATAGAGGGAGTGGGGTGCTACTTAATCCTTGCTTTCCTCCAAGATTTTGATACAATTCAGAGAAATGTACTGGTCATTAAAAAAGAGGATCACAATATTGGTATAAAATTTTCTAGGCACTCGTTTTCTTACATGGTGATAACTTAAAATGGGAGCTCATTTAGGTGAGATGAAGTATAGGCATACATTAGTTAAGCCTCCACTTGCTAGTTTCTGGTTTTGTCCCATTCATGAAAGACAGGTTTGGGAAAGCATGTGGGGGACAAACAGAACTCTGCTGTACTCTGTGGTTTATTTATAAAGAATTTATAGAGCTACTGGCTTAAGAAAAGTCCGAGAGCTGTTCTGGTGCACCTTGTTAAATATGAAACCTGCTGCACATAGTCTCGCTCTGTGTGAGCTGTTCTTTGTTTGAAATAATTGGAATAGCTGAGACAAACACACATCAGTCTTGGAGAAGTTGTGGGATAGCCAGTGCACAGGTACTGGCAGAGCTGCTAATTCCTGAGATTTTGTTTGCCTGAAGCAATAGCTCTCCTGCTCTTGCTTTAGTCGTGAGTATCACAATGTAGTATTTTATATGATTCATTTCACATTTCTTCCTGCCTCAGACTGGTTTTCAAAATGTGGCATTAAAAGAGCTCAAAGACAGCCAAGCAATCCTTACTAGTCCTGGAAATATTTCCTCTGCTACTACACAGTCTTTGGGGAATGGATGCAGAGAATAGCAGCAGAGCTTCTCTAAGCCTGGGAACAAACCCCAACTGCTCTGCACCTATAGCTACCCTTTTTTCCCAGGTGTATTTGGTTTCTTTATCATTCTTTCTAGCTCTTTTTCCTTTCTCTTGTAGACAATCTCGGTGTGCTTTTTCAGACTTGGTGATACTTATGACCAATTACACAGCCTGGAGAATGACACTGGCAACTGGCAGTGTGTGATACGGAGCCACTGCTGCCAGGATGAAGAGCAGCGTCACCGATCCAAATTGGGGAATGTAGTGGGATGGAGTTGGAGAGGCAGTGGGTCAGCATAAAGGCTGTGCAGCTTCATAGTCTTGTAAATGCTTAGCAGGTCTCAGTTGGGTTTTGGTGTGGTTTTGTGAGGATACCTTTTCTCTGTGTTTCTGAGTGCATTTTTGTGGGTTTGCATATGGCCTGCGTATCAGTGCTTTGTGTGAAATCTAATTGTGATGAGGTGCTGTGTGCTAATGGGTCTATGTTCGTGTTTCTCCACGATACATGGAGCCTAGTTCAAAAGTCAGTGAGCTAAACACCACTATAGACAAACTTATTTAAAGCATGGCCAATAAACATGGCTCATGCCAGTGCTCATAACTGGTCTCAAGGATGTTCGATTGCATGACTCAGTGAAAAGAGAGAAGGTATTGTATAAATCTGTTACTCTCCTTCTTAGTTATGGTTCATAATTTCCCTGTCTGCTCTGTTTGCTTGTTGAGAAACAAGCAAATGAACAATATGGGATACAGAACTGGAAGAACTTTTTGAAATGGGGACATTAGAGGGATGAAGGCTATATAGTTGGAGAAAGACAAAAAACAAACAATACAAAAGAATTCATATAAAAGTAATCTATCTGGAAAAAGAGAGAATGTACATCTTATTCAAGAAATATTTTTCATGAGATGTTATTAACCTATAGTACAGCCAGGTATATGGCATCAGTGAGACTAAAAGACATTGTGCCTTCAAGATTTTATGATTTTGAGAGAGAGAATATTGCACAGAAACCCTTTAAAGTGCTCCCAGGCACAGAATCTCTCCCTGCATTAAAGCAGAAACCAACCACTGTCTGGCAGGACATCAGATGAAATCCCCCATGAAGCTGCCATTCTTGCAGTTTTCATCTGGATTTCTTGTGAGCTATATCTTATAAATCAGCTCTTTGAATGCTACTCATGAGACCACAGGTGCAATGTGGAGCTATTCCTCTCAAGTTGCAAACTTACCTTTAACTGTGTGCACAGTGAAGATGCCAAGCCAGAAGAGGAGCAGGATTGCTGCAGTGTGGAGCTTCATTGCTGTGGCTTCTGGGCCAAGGCAGAGCAGAATGTGGCTCTCCCACAGGATTTATATATTGTCATTCAGGGGTGCGTTCTTCTTTTCCTTTTTGGGGTGTCGTTATGGGCCTGACTACAAGTGGTAAAATTGAGTGGCAGTACTTTTTCTGGTGAGAGAACCACTTCCTTTCCCCCACCAGTCCTTCACTAGCCCTCCTCAGAAGGCTTTTCCTGCTCAAACCCAGTGTGGTTGCACATGCTGCTGTGCTGTGAGTTGGGTTTATTTCGAGCTGCAAAAAGTGAGAGCTCTTGTGCTGTAGTGGAAATCTGTAAGAAGTGTTCCTGTTGTTTCACACTTCAATTTTGAGACCTTTAGCTAAGCCACAATGCAGAGACACAGAGTGACATTCAGAATTACTTTGCTGACCAGTGGACCACTGGAAAGGGGAACTGTGAGCTAAAGGATGATGGAAACAGGAACACCTTGGCTCTTTCCAGAGTGGGCATGACCGAAATACAAGGGTTTCAATTCAAGGTTGAAATTCAAGGGTCTGCCCTTTTTTTGCAGACTGTGCCAACCCTATCACCCAGCTTTAGGGTGTCCTTTCTATGGAATGTGGTCTAAGTTACTGGACAATATTGCTACAAGCCAATGGTTTTGGTCCTGCAAATATTTGTCAGGCCAGCTGTGGACGTCCAGACTGCACATGAAGCAGTACTTGAGCTGGCATCTTCTTCCAGAGCCTCGTAGCAGAAATCTTCTTGCGCCCTTCAGAGCTCTGTAGAAAAACCCAGCTGGTCCTGGTGTGCATATGTATACACCAGGCTGCCTGATGCCTGGGCTTGTGAACAGCTGTCAGTGCAAGGAGTGGAGAAATCATGAGTGTCCTGGTTTTGGCTGAGTTGGAGTAATTTTCTTCTTAGTAGGTGCTACTGTTTTGCATTTTGGATTTAGCATGAGAATAATGTCAGTAACACACGTGTGTTTCAGTTATTGCTAAGTAATAATTATCCTGAACCAGGGACAACTGCTAAATGCAATAGTTTTCTTAATTTTTAACAAGGTCAGGAAATTTTTACTGAAATAATTGTGGTATGTCCCCTGTTTCATGACAGCCGCCCTGCTGAGGGAAGAGAAATATGCAGTGAGCAGTGTTGTGCCTAGTATCAAGAGTTTACTTATCAGGGCAAAAAGTTTGTAATGCTGGATTTTCTCATCATGCAGTCAGCTTTTAAAAAGAGAGGCCAACATCTTCATGAATTACTAAATTCCTAGGCACTCCTAGAAATGAGCATCTTTAGTGAATGTTTAGCAGTCCCTCACTCAAATTTGTGCCATCAGGTCACTTAATCACTTTTGAAGACTAAATGAGGGCATTCAGTGGCTTTAGGAGGGGACTTAAAAACCTCAGCTTAAGCACCTCTTTATCTCAGATAACTGTTTTTGTGATGGACATTGTCACCCTCAGGGGATAAGTTTCTGCCTCTGTTATCTACAGAAGCAATTTGTGTATGTGTCTTATGCAGGATACAGTAAGTGAAGTTAGGTGGAATATATTGGACCCTAATGTATTTTGATTTTACATTGTCTCTTAACACTTGGAGTACTGGTTGAAGAAGTACCAAGCAAGTAACATCCAGCTGTGATGTTTCCGTGATTTTCTTCCCCTCTCTTCTTCCCTTGCTTTTCATCACTTTTGCACTGTAGATTTCATAGGTACCTGAAATAGTAGTTTATGTTTACCTGAAATAGTAGTTTATGTTTAGTACTTTAATTGATATTATAGTGGAGTAGAAGCAAACATATTCTCAGTGCTCACATCTCAGCTGAGAGATAATAATTTCTAATCTAAATTGATGGCTTCGATCACATTTTTAGTAACTACTCTGCTTTGTGCTGGTTTTGGCAGAGCTCCTTCTTTAGAAACATAACCCTATTAACAATACTTTCTCTTAATCATAATAGAGTTTTTGCTTGTAGACCATCTGTTTCCACTATTACACTGCCAGCTTTTTCCTGCCAGGATGGTCCTGCCATCTTCCCTTGATGTATTATGTGCTCTTAAATAATAGTAAAAAAATCAAATCAATCAAAATCTTTCTTTAGTCATTCAACTTGAAGTATTCAGGTATGTAAAATTACCCTGGGAATGATTTGGTTTGAGAGGGCCCAGAGGTCCTTGCACTTTCTTTCATTCAGTGTTATCTTGTTTTGGTTTAGTTCAGTGAGCTTGTTTTGTTTAGTTATACACTCCCCCGAGATTTACAAGAGGAATAGTCTGATCCTCATCTTTATAATCTTGAGAGCTTTGGTTCTTTGAGAAATCCATACTGGGAAGTCAACTAAACCCTGTGCAATGCTATTGCTGCACAGAAACCAGATGAGGCTATAGCTCGGTTCTGTGAAAGTACCTAAATATCTCACATGTTGAAACAGGAGTCAAATACCTTTGGGACTTTGTGGAATATTCTCAGTCTGTGTGGGGATACTGTCTAGCAGCCTTCCAGTACCTGAAGGGGGCTTACAGAGAGGATTTTTTCAAGGACATGTAGTCATGGGATAAGGGACAATGGCTTCAAACAGAGCAAGGGTAGTCTTAGACGGGTGTTAGAAATAAATTCTTTACTCAGAGGGTGGTGAAACACTGTAACAGGTTGCCCAGAGAAGCTGTGGATGCCTCATCCCTGGAAGTGTTCAAGGCCAGGCTGGATGAGGCTCTGAGCAACCTGTGATAGTGAAAGGTACCCCTGCCCAAGGTAGGGGAGATTGGACTAGATAATCTTTAAGGTCCCTTCCAACACAGGCCATTCTATGATTCTACAATATGATTATCCTTTTTCTTCCTTGTTTTGTTGAATTGGTTTTTTTGGTTATTTCTTCTTCCACGTCCTCAGCTGTCACATAAAACAGAGAATGCAGATTTTGTTTAGTGCTTCTTTTTTTTGCATGCCATATCTGTAGGATCAAGGATGGGAACCAAGTCCTATGCTGTTAGTTTTTCAGGAGAAGAGTAAAGACTGTTTTGTGAGACATAAACGACTTTAGGTGAACCATGGATAGTCAGTGCCTTAAGCACTGGAAATAGATCAGAACCAATATGTTGCTTCTGGGTAAATATGAGCTTTTCTCAACAAACTGAAGAAGTCCAGATACTTCTGTTTCTCAGTGGGCAACAGTTTTCTCAGTGGTACCTCATGCTTTGAAGAGAGTCCCTTGGCCAATCTGTATGTGTTTGGATTCCTTTGCTCCATGACAGTGATCACAGGGAATATTTTGAAGAGCTAAGATTGCTAGGGAAAAGGGGGAGTTACAGGTACAAGAATCCACATCAGTGATATTTGCATGCCTCTCACACAGTAGCATGTGCTATTATTTACAAGTATACAGACTTGTTCTCATTACTGCCGTTAAACCCTTCTGCCATCATTTTGGTTTTAAAGAATGTTTGAAGGACAGGCTGTGTAACAGAGAATCACAATAAAGGACCAGCTTCCAGGGAGCAGAGCAATATGCAGAATCAATAAGCCTGGATTCAACTTTTGGTCCTTTGTCTGCTGACTTCTCTTGCCTCCACCCAATAATTGTTCTTAACTCCTCAGCATATGTTTTCATGTGCCAAAGGAAACCATGCATCCCCTCCACACACTTGCAGCTGTCCAGCTCACATGTGCTGTCAGACCTCCTGCATTGAATATCCTTTTTCTGCTGGATTTTCCCCACAGTGGAGGCACCAACTTGGGTCTTCCTGCTGTTGAGATGCTAGGTTTTGGAAAACTCATAGGGATTTTTGCCTTTTTGTTTACCATCAATTGAAATTGGCTAGTGGATTGAAAAAAAAAAGATGAAAATGAAGGGAATAATGTGAAATTTCTTTTTTTTTAAAATGTCACCTTCTTGAACTTTCCCAAAGGGAGTCTTGGGATTTTTCTTCTGTTTTTTTTCTTCGGGCTTTTTTTCCGCCCTTAAATAGCTGATTTCTAATAAATGCATTTGTTTAAAACAATAATTATCCTTGCAAGCATTTTTAATAACCAAATCTTCATGAGGTCCTACCACAGAATTTAAACAGATATGACAAATTTTGACTTTTAATTATGATTTTAACTCCTATGACTTCCAGAAAAAAAAACCCCAAACCTAAGCCGAAAACCCCCTCCCCAAAACAAACAAAAACCCCAAACCAACCAACCAAAGCCCCCCAAACAAACAAAAAAGCCAACTCCCCCCCAAACCAACCAACCAACCAAAACCAAAGAAACCCTCCCCCCATCAAAAAACACAGAGAAGATAGGAAGAGATCATTCCAAAATTTTTGCAAGAGAAATCCATGGATTTTTTTTTCCCAAAGAGGATATTTTTCCTTCCCTCAAAGAGAACTACAGTAGCCTCTGGAATAGGCATTTTTCTGCTTCATGTCTGATGATGAAGAGCTGTCACACTTTCTAACCACACCACTGGTGAGATACATTGTCTTGCTTCACACTAGTTACTATAATCTGACAATTTTGGGCCACATCCTGTTCCACAAAGTGTTTTAGAACTTCTTAAAACTGGTCACAGCACTTAATTCCCACCTGTGCAATGAAATGGAACTTGTTGCTCTTGCAGCTGCACCCTCAGATACAAACTAAGAAGTAGTATTTTTCTGTAAGTTGGTTTCTGTATTCTCTTAGCCATTTGCTCAGTGAGTCCATAATAGCAGGAGAGTCACTGTGCACTTAAATGAAGGTTTAAATGAGAGGGGCAAGGAAAAAAGACCTTCCAGGGTGCTGTAGCAAATATGCACCCTTGAAAATGTTCTGCTCTGAACTTTCTAAAACATAGTCCTTGAGGTTTATTTGTTCTGTTTTTTTCCTCCATTGTAATGACAATGAGTATGAAACTATGTGTTAGACAAATGCATCAGACTGTATTATTCACCTGAGTTCACTGCTATGAGTGATGCAATGTGGGAGGCAAGGGGAATAGGAAAATTTTCCCCCTCAAGTTAGCATTCGTTTTATTCTTTGTAGTTTCAGACTCTTAAATGCTGTTTCACTTTTGAAAACTACTTTTCTCTCTCACTGAGGGCTGCAGAAACCCTCACCCTGTCTAAGACAGCAACAATTTAAGAGCTCCCTCCCATGGTTATCATATTTCTTGCACCTAATTTGGCAGCTTTCAGTGTAGTTACGGACCTCTATATTCCTCACTCATGGTTCAGCATGGGCCCACGAGCAGCTCTCCATCCAGTGCAGCAAAGCTTATCAGGCAAATCTTCCCCCCTCCTCTCCTCCACAAACCCAGCCCAAATCAGCCACATGTCCCTGTGGTCAGAAACACTGCCTGCTTGTGCCAGGTCTAGAGTCAGATTATCTGTTTGCTCTCTGTGCACTGATTTATTTACTGACAGAGAGCGCTGGTTTCTTCCATTTCCTATACTACCTTCTTTGAGATAAATGAATATTTTCCCTGTTTTGTCCACAGAATGAAATGAAGGCCATCACTCTCACACTGTCAAAGACATACATGGGAAAAGATGACCTAATCTCTGCTTGATGGGGTAGTTTGTACTTCAGGGCTAAGCAGGTCTTGATGCAGCCCTAAATGAAATGGGATCAGAGTCACCTGACTGATGCTAGTTGCAAAATTCAGGGCCTGCCCTGCCTATCTATCTCCGTCCTTACCTTGCTCCCTCTCTGCTCTCAGTCAGTCCAGCTGTGAGTTATTTGTGTCCTCTTGCCATGTGCAACTAGCAGATTTGTGTAAGCAAAGACATTGCTCTTGCATAGCTCTTCTCTCCAGAGATTCTCAAAATGTTGTAAGAGTATTGGAGAGTTTAATTAGCTCTCTTATCACAAAACAGAAAAGTTCAGGGTCTAGCAAAGGAGGGAATTAGGGCTGTAGCAGTGCACTGTTCCTCAAATTGTCTGTGAAGAAGGCACTGTAGTTGCCCAGGCACCACTTGTGTTTGCTGGATTCCCGTGCTCTGACAGTGGATAGAGCTCTGTTGTTCCATTAAGAAACATTTGGCCCACGTCTCAAAGGCATTAGAAAACAGCTACCGTGAAATAGGTAGGAGCTGGACTCTGCCTTAGGTTAGCAGTAGTATTTCTCAGTGAAAATTTGCTCTAGTTATTAGTGTTTAGGTAAGATTTGTATGTGTGCTCTATTGTTTGGCAGTGAAATCCATGGGAGATGTGTAGACCTGGTGCTCCTTGCAGAAGTGCAGGAGTTCCCTCATAGAGAATTGGAACTGGGAAGTTCGCAAACTCTTCAATTCTGTCTCCAAATTTGTGCCTCAATCCTTCCATCACAGGCTTGGTTGACCTCACAATTGTGATTTTTTTTCTTCATCTTTGAAGCACTCTCATGTTCTTACTTGTTCTCTTCTTTCTACTATGTCCTGTGACTAAATAGAATTATTTCCTGTGTTTTTTCTTTGTGAGGGGCACAGTTCTCATTGCAAATCAACAGCTCATCAGCTGGATGTAGGCTAAAGCTCTGCCTAACTTCTCTAGGCTCTTTGTGTCCATTTGCTTCTCCTCTGAGTGGGGTGACAGGTGGGTTATGCAGGATGCTCCCTCTTTCTCCAGACCTTGGCTTGTAATGTAGGTGGCTTGTGCAGAGAGTAATGAACTTGTCACAGTGCTACTGTGCCATCCTCCTGCAAGCACTCACCACCTGGTAGGGAGGGAATGTAGACCTTCCAGAGAACATTGTAAGGGGAAGTAGGCAGAGGTAGCTGCAGTCTAGTCCCTGTAAGTCATAGCTTTTGAAAGCTTCCTTATTCCCTAATGTCTGTTTTGTGATTTAAACTTTACCTTGGGGAAAAAAAAAGTTTGAAAGGTGTGGCATGAACCCAGGGCCTTAAACCTGGGAGAGCTAGCTAGCCTGAGGAGCCAGGGGAAAAGAGACTGAAAAGAGAAGAAACTGGCAGGCAAGTGTTAAGCCTCTTCTCCCTGGACAGAACTGTTGAAGGGGGAGCAGGGGAGGAAATTTCAAGGATTTAGACACTTGGTTGCCTTGGGGACATGCAGTCTCATAAAATGCATTTCAAGGGTAATCTCAGCTGGCTTATTTTATTGAGAGGAAAGAAACTGAATGATGTTTGCTATATTGTGAATATGCTAATTCTTCTCAGTCAGGGTCTGGAGACTCTGATCTTAGACTTGCCCTGTTCTCTCTCCAGGTTAGAAAGAGGTGCCTTTTCCCAGCAGCTATTCTCTGCAGCAGCCTTTGTCAAGCAGGTCAGGCTCTGTGGTCTGCTGGTCCTTTATGGCCTGAAGAGCTGCTGAAAGCCGTTTCCCATCAGCAGAGCTTGCCTTGCAGCAATTCAGTTTCAGATGACTTTGTTTAAGCCTCTTCTCGGCAGGGGGAAAGAGGATCAAGTTCAAACCGGTGAGAATCAGGTTGAGTGTCTTCATGGTCCTGGTGTGCCTTGGAGACTCCCTGCGCTCTGGTTGCTCTGGATGGGTAGCTCTAGCTGAAGCCAGCAAGGCAGGAAGCTGGTGAGGCAGAACAGAGGTGGTTAAAACTCAGCAGGGTGTACCAGCCAGAGATAATGTCCTGGGCTCTCAGAAAGGGAGAAAAATTACTCTTTGGGCTTTTTTATTGATGTAAAAATGCCTGTGTGTGAAGCTTCCTCACTTAGAAGCTGACTCTTGAGGAACATCTACTTTTGAGTTTTGTTTTCTAGGCTATGTGTCAAGTTTGTTTACAACCAAATCACTGCATTTTAATGATTCTAATTTCCAGGCCAAAGCAGAATAATAAAAATAATACAGTATTTTCCTTGGTCAGTTACACCATGATCTTAATTCTGAATTGACTGTATGACCTATACTGTCTTCTAGAAACTTCTAAAGCCCCTTTCACCATAGATTTGATCTGCTCCAGAGGAATTTTCTCTTATTCTCCTCCATGTGATTGTATGATACCAGGCCTGCTTGGTGCAGTTTGAACAAGTGAACACATGAATAGCACAAAAGTGCACAAAGGGTCATGTGTATTTTTTCATATCCTCTATGTGGTGTGTGGTATTGTTCCAATTTCATCTAATAAATTATTTGTAAGACCAAAAAAAAAAAAACTCTAAAAACCAAACAACAAACAAACAAAAAAATCACCCCAGAAAAACCCCAGCTGAAATGAAACAGGGCAGCCAAATGTAATTATCATTAATTTCCATCCTCTTTGGTGTCTTTTTTTTTAAATAGTGACCCTTCCCCACACCATTTGGATCAGGTGTGGACTTCGCAGCTGGTAATCTTTGTGGGTTCAGAAATAAAAGTATTGGCTTATGAAAGTGTTTAAGTACATCCAGAACCTGATTTGGATTAAACTGAGGGAGCTTTCCAGAAGTCTGTTGTACTCTCTGTTATGAAAGAATAAATAATATTCCCTACTGGATTTATGAAATGGTGAGATAAGTGAAACTCATGACTTTGTAAGGATCACTTAGAACATTTCTAGAGGCTACCTGTCTTTGTTCCCTCTGTTTCATACCTGGGGATTTAGCTTGTGTGCAGATGTACCACCTCTCTGCCCTTCTAAATGAGGTTACCCAGAAGGTTCCTTCCAGGGCAGGTTTTGGTTTTCCTTCCTGTCTGTTGGTGGCTTCAATTAAGAGATGCTATGCCAAGTCATTGTAGTGGTCCTTTATGCAAAGAAACAGCCTCACTTTTTCAGAAAACTCTACAAAAATATTCTGAAAGTCTGGATTTGTGTTGCATGCTACTTATTTCCTCTTGTAAACTTTTGCATGTGGCTTACATGCAAAATGTTGTTATGCCTGCCCAGTAAGAATATTGTTGATTTCCATCTTTATTTAAAATATGTGCTTTTCAGAGATTTGGATATATGATAACCAACTTTTCCAATTTGAAACTCCTAGAAACTGAAGACCTCCATAACATGAGGTTAGATTGAAACACCATTGCACTTTTTTATCAAAGGAAGAGTTTGCTTTTCTGTGCTGAGTATTTTGAGTATTTAGGGATATGGTCATGTCACATTGTCAATATTTTCTTCAAGATCTTGAGGGAAAACCTTATTTACTCTAGAAGGTAAAACACAAATCGAAACCCACTCTTATCTTCTCTGAAGCAGGTGTGCCACTTCCTGAGTAGGGAAGCAAAGTTAGGGAATGTAACTGTCCTCATTGTAGCGGGAATTCTGGCAACGTTGAAGGTCAGATGACAAGTCCCTTGGGCACTGCTCTAAAATAATGTTGGTATTATTGTTTCCCTGTTTCTTCCGTTGGGCATATGGTTCCAAATAATGAAACAAATGAGATGAGTGTTAGCCCGGCATGTGAAACCCAACCTTTACCTTCTCCTGCTGCTCGTGCCTCTGACTCACTTTGAAATGAGATGCTGAGCATAGGTCTTGTTCATAAAAACAGCTGGGTGGCTTGAAATATATAAAAGCCCTGTGGAGCAAAAATGCTCTCACATGGCAAAAGCTAGGCAGGCTTCACAGTTTTTCCTTTCATCTTGGAGAGTTCTGTTTGAGCCCAGCCTTCTCTGTGGGGCTGTTGGCAAGTAAGTGCACGTCAAACACGCCGCTGGCTCAGCAGCGTGTCTTGGTGCTGCCTGTTTTGCCTGCACCTGTACTGTTGTAGAGTGGCAGGTCCAGGAGGCACAGGCAGCTGGAGTTTTTTCTTCTCTTTTCTTTAAAAGACTGGACTCCAAGGAGGCTTTGATCAAGGTCAGCTTTGCTTTCTGCCCCTGCCTGTATATCTCTTTTCCACACAGTCGCAGACAGGGAGTGATGTGCCTCTCCAAGGCCTGCCTTGTTGTAAGCTGACCCAGTGGGTGATGTCAAAGACCCAAATGCTGTAGACACTGGGTTCCAATGCCACCTGAAACTGGCTGTCCCTGTTTTCCCATGTAACAAACAGTGTGGTAGTTGGTGAGTGCAGTCTTGGGGCCGTTCTTACTGGAGGGTGCAGACCTTGCCAGTGAATTTTGGGATCCTATTCTGAGAATATGAAAGGCTGTCAGCTTATATAAAGTCTTATGCAAGGAATTATTCTAGGGAGAATTCAAAGCTGATTTTTCCTCCCACCTGTGGCTATCCATTACATTTTGCCTACGTGTTCTTTCCATGCCTTTTTTATTCTTTAGTGAACTTAATACCTAAGCTGCTGAGCACATTAGTAATGCTTGATTGCAGCCCCTAGTGCCTGTGCTGCAATGCTGTAGCTCTGTCATGGAAGTGAGAATGTCCTTGGCCTCTTACTCAGCTGTTCCATGAGCAGGAAAAACAGCACCTCATTAATGTGAGGTTGGACGCATTGGAGCGAGTCCAGAGGAGGCCACCAAGATGATCATAGGGATGGAGCACCTCTTGTATGAGGAAACGCTGAGACAATTGGGACTGTTCAGCCTGGAAAAGAGAAGGCTTCAGGGTGACCTAATTGCAGCCTTCCAGTGCCTGAAGGGAGCCTGCAAGAAAGATGGAGGAGACTATTTACAAGAGCATGTAATGACATGACAAGGGGGAATGGCTTCAAACTAAGAAAGAGTAGGATTGGATCAGATATTAGGAAGGAGCTCTTTTCTGTGCGACTCTTCTATGGTATTTGGCCCATCTCCTGGCTATTTAGAGGTCTACGTTGACTATAAATGTGTGTGGAATTGTCTCAGTACAAGTTGTTGATGGACTTAGTATTGTGCCTGCATGGTCTATTCTGAGCTGTTGGAGGCTTGGCTGGCTGGGCGTGGTCTGGGGGCCAGCTGCACTGCTGATGGGGACACTGGGTGCTCTGGGGACATGGGTGAAGGAGAGGAGCTTGGGAGCAATGGTGCTTCCACCACATGAGGAGAGCCCCATGGAGCACACCATCAGGGCCTTGGGTGCAAAGGGCAGCACCGTGTAGCAACTCCAATGAGGAGCAGCCTTGTACTGATATAAAATGTAGCAACTGATACTGTGCTCTTTAAGTTTTCACCCCCCTCATGTGCTGTACATTAGAATAAGTTGAGCACGTGCAGTAATGGAAATTTCTGTCTTTCTTGGTACATTTTTATCTCTGTGAAGAAGCCAAATGGTGCTGTACTGTAACATTTGAGCACAGAAGTATGGATAAGAGCTTTTGTGTACTGGGAGAGTACATAGTCTAATTTACATTTACTCTCCTGCATATTTCAGATCTCTGCAGGACAGATTTAACTGAATAATTCGTTTCTTTCATTGATTCATCTGTTTAGAAGGACCTTCCTCGTGGGGTGATTAGTGACAGGACACTATAACCAGCTTCATCCTGCACTTTACTATGAAAGAACTGCTGATATTTCTGTACTAATTGTGTCCAAATATTGCACTGCTGCTGGGGATAGGCACCTGCCTCTGGATTCAGTATATCCTACTGGTCAGATGGGATTTACACTTAAATTTTTCAGTTTGGCATTAAAGCATTGGTCCAGATGTATTTTGAAAGGGAGAAACTCAATATATACTGTTTCTGCTGCTTCTTAGAGACCTCCTGTGTGGGTTTTTGTCAGAGGTCTACGTAAGATGTATCAAAGGAAAGGTAGAGAACACAAGTGGGAAAAATTTCACACACACAGGCATTTCTGCTCAAAAACTAAACCTAAAAATTGTGCTTGTCAGATGTAGAAATGGAAGACTGCATGTGACTTGTACAATATACAATACAATTGAGGCTGAGAAAATTCAACTCAAAATTTCAGTTTTGGATTCTCAGAGGAAAAAATTATCTATCAATAAGACATTGCTGACCCACAGTCATTTGATAAATAACATTAATGATAATAATTGTACTTAATACAATAAATTATTTCAGAAGCTTTTTCACAATTGGTTTTCAAATTATTCAGATTAAATAATTTTCTAGCAGACAGAGTCTTACTCAACAGCATCTACTAAGGATTGATTTCTAGTCATGTCAATTTTAAATCAATAAGCTTAAAATTGTCTTTTAATTCAGTGACATTAATTACGTTTTTTGGTACTCACATTTTCCAAAATCAAGAATTATGACACTAACTATAAAATATTTTAATTTGATTGTTGTTGTCAAATGAAAATCTTTGCACAGTATTCTTGGAGGTCTTTTTATCTGATAAAGATCTTCTGTGTATCCTTAAGCAATTATAAAATATTTCTTTCCATTCTAATATTCTCACTGTAATAGATTTAGGAAAAGGGGAATGAAATGTTTCATATTCCTGGCACAATTACCTTTCTATTTCCTCTTTGTGTCAAGTTAATCTTGGAAGAAGACTGAAACACATAGTTATACATTGAAAACCAGCATTCTAAATAATTTCTAATATGACTTAATAGATTTTCCACACTGAACAAGTTTTGAAATCTTCAGCAGAAGTTGTTCTTTAAAGAATTCTGGATAACAGCAGTGAATATGCCAATATAGAAAAATCTGTAGGTGCTGGCATTTGGATGAATAGAAAGTTTCTTAATTCACTAAATGGTTTGTTTTACTTCATAAATAAAGAGGAATATGATAATTTAGTTAAAGATATTTCACTCCATTCTTTTCATAAAAAAAAATTAACTTCTGTAACTACTTACAAAAGCTCAGTGAGTCGATAAATGATAGTTTTAAGTTGCTTAATTTATAGTACTTTATTATTAAGGTTTGTTGCTTTAAGTTCATTTGAAATACAAAATAGGTTCATTTCTGTAATAATATAATCAGAGAAAAACTTGAAACCTCTATTCTAATAGTTTGAATAAATGATTTTTCTCTACCTTGTTTACTTATAACAAATTGAAGTTTCAAAAAAGAGAAAGCTACCTTATTAAATATAAAGATTGCTGAAATGAAAGAAAATAATAAGTAGTCAGCAGTGATTACAGAAAATTGCTGTGGGTGATTTCGAGTAAGAGCTCATGTTTCTAATGTCAATAGAAATGTAGTTTTTCCTCATATTGAAACTAATTTAAGTGGTTTATTTCCTGTTTGTCTGTACTTTAAACTACCATCATGTGTTTAAACTCAGGGTAGGAGATGGGTGTTTAACTAGTGCTGGATAAATGACTGTTCTGGATGAGGACTTCAGGTGGCAGAAAGTCCTCTCCCTCCTCACATGGCCTTGAGCTTATTTAGGCTGTGAGGCTGTACCAGTGGGATGCCCATTCCTACTGGCAAATCCACTCCTGCTTACTTCCTTGCAAGGAGTTGTCCTGTGAAGCTCAAAGTTATGCTTCCTTTATGTTGAGCCACTTAGATATGTAAACATCTTATAAGCTGGAGAGCAATAACTCAAAACTGATTTTTTTAAAAAATGCATTTGATAAACTAGTCTATAATCTGCCCCATTTTTGGCATTGGGAGGTTGAACAGGTAGGCAGAAGTCGTGGAATATTGCTTTGTTAGCCTCTTTTTATTCTTTCCCTTGCTGTTTCTAATGTCAGTCTTTGCAGCTGTGATCAAAGAAAGCTTTGAAACCTTTCTTCTTCAGCTCTTAAGAAACTCTGACTTTAGATCAACCAATTTCATAAATGTAGAGCCCAACTCCCTCTCGTTTAGAGAAAGTCGGCTCTTCTCAGCATGGTAAAATAAACCTCTTCAATGAGGAATCTAAACCAGAGAAATAGAAGGTTTGGTTCATTTGGAAGAATTCTGTAAAGTAACTTTGTAAAATGATGTAATTAAAAATGTGTGGTTTAAAAAGCTATTTCATGTATGTTTAACAGTAATGAAACTTAACTTTCTTTGCATGTTCTTATTAATGTAGTCTAAATGGAAATATGAAGTTACATTGTGAAAAGACAGGAGGTAAACACGAGGATAAAATGGGAAATAAACACATTATATAAGACCATCTCAGATTGATTGAAGTGCAGAAAGTAAGCAGATTCACTAATGCAACCATTTTACTGCTTTAACTCTTGTAATTTATCCTGAATCAGGCTCTGCTGTTTCACCAGTTGCCTTCATTTTTTCCCTTGCAAGCAGAATAATGTGCATCTAACATCTCTGACAGTGATGTGATCCAAACATGTCTGTCTTTGTGGTTTGTTGCAGGATGATAGCATTTGTTCTTTCTTCTTTCCTTTTCCAAATTATAAATCTTGACTCTTCTGCTGTTGTTGTTTAAGATTGGAGTCATATGACAAGCTAGACAAAACCACAGAAAATTTCTACAAGATAAAAACAATATAGGTGTGGAATATTTGGTTGCACATCTTTTGTCTTTATTATTCAAGTTGTGAACTCCTATTTCAATAGAATTATTATTGAATAACATACTGTGGTCACTGACATGCTATCTTGGGCACAGCAAGATAATTACATCAAGGTTCTGTCAGATGAATAAATTACCTTAAAAGTTAAAGATTGAATATTGGCACAAATTTTCAAGCTAGGTCATATATTTTATTTCTTCGTTTTCATCTTGATCCTAATGTTGTCAAGAATTCATATCTGAAGATTGTTTACACTTTTTTTTTCTAGCAATTAATCACCTCATGGACAAGGAGTTACAAGGCATCTTCGTAAGTCCTTCAAATCAAATATTTGGTGGCTGCTATTGAAGGTAGGGTCAGCAGGTAACTCCTGACTCCAAAGGAGATGGCATTGGCTGTGTAAACTTGAAGATGGGATGCATCTTTTCTTCTATACAACTTGCATCATAGGTGATCCTTTAATAGCGTTGCACATCTTGTCTCCGTCAGTGGTTTCATCAATTATTCAGAGCTATTGGCCCCAAATAAGTGTAGCAATCACTTCAGTTGAAAGCTTTAGGAGGGATATTTTTGGCCTAAGGAAGAATTTTCTCTGTCATCACAATAAGATCCAGAAACTCCAGTTCTGCACCAAGAACCATTGTGGCAGATAATAACAGAAAATAATGTAACAGAAAAACACTCTGTGAAGGACAAATCCACAACCTAAGTAAACAGCTGAAAGGTCTACACCAAACAGGCACCCAAAACCATGTTTGACAGCAGATCCCTCAATGACAGAGATGGCATAATTATGGCAAACGATTTCAGGTTATGTTGTAGGTCTACCTAACCACATAAACGTTTATTTGTGCGTGTTGCAGACATTATATATGTTTCATATCAGATTTTTAGATAGGGATGTTAAGTCATCTGTGTGACTGTTTAGATATACAATATTAATAGCACATTGTAATAGCACCATCCAGGTTGTTTCCAAGATGGAAGGCCTCCTAGCTCACTTCTCCTTCACTCTGCCTGTCAGATACATAGGGAAATGTTTTCTTTTCAGGGAATTTCTATTACAGATGTTTCAGTGGTCAATGCTCACCTGAGCAAGAGTTCATTGACTTCCCCTGTGTTTCCTTCTGTGTGCCTTTACTGCTCAAACGTACAGGAAAGGGAATAAGGAAATAGGAAGGCATCTCTAAATCTATTAATACAGAATTGGAGAAGATCATAGATGTTTTTCTTGGAGAAGGCAGAGCTCAGCTATACAATCTGCTTCTCACAACAAAAGAACTGGGAATTTTCAGTTACTTTTATTAAACTGCTCTCCCAGCTAACATTGATTAAAAGATGAAATCAATATGTTCGTCTACATGACAGCTAAAAGAGACTACATAATCATGTTGATAGGGATGGCAAGTGTTAAGCTAAAAAAGGGGAAGTTCTTTATTAAGAATTAAATCAAAGAAGATGATACTTTAAATCAATACCAACAGTATGATTAATAATCAAATGTCTTAAAAATGCCTAGGAGTATGGAGTGCAAGGTAAATGTTATCCCTTTCTTTACAGCTGAAATACCTATAGATAAGACCCACAGAAATGCTACCTATGGAAGTTGTAACAAAAATATCCCTGTATTATCAATGCTGGTTTGGTCACAAATCCCAGGCATAACACCATGCAAGCTACTACACAGAAAATCACCAGCCCAGACCAGGACAGGATAAAATACCCCTTGTCTTTTGAAAATATAGAGGACTAACAGTTATGGCCTGTAGCATTAGATGAGTCTGGAATTGTTACATGAAACTAAAGAAAAATCTTGGTATGAGTCTTTGAGCAAGGGAAATCCTGGGGACTTAGCTCAACTTACTTAATTTTATTTCTTTTTTTCCTCTCTCTACATAGACATGTTTTGCTTGTTGGGCTTTTTTGTTCTGTTAATGTTGCTTCATGGTATAATATTGCATGTTTCATTAGGCTTATTTCCAGATGTGCTGTCACTGGCCATGCCGTACAGCTGTGAATAATTAGTATCTGAAATCTCCATTGGCATGTGAGAAGAGTGAGAAAAGGATCCTGGGAAGCAGGTGTACAAGCAGGATATCATCTCTAATGTTTTAGTCAGTGGGTTTGTGCTCATAACCTCTTGGTATCAGAGAGGGCAGAGGTTTTGAAGGAATTGGTAATATCTTTCCTTGTAACGGTTGAAATATTCAGAACACAGGAAGAGTATCAGGGTCATGATAGGCTTAACTGAAGGAGTGGAGTTATCTTCAGTCTCTCAGGGACAGAAATAAAACCCACAAAAACATTCAAATTAGGGATGGTCTTGCGTGGAGTCCCTTCCTTTCCCCATGCTTTCTAATTTTGTTTCAATGAGTTTATATTTGGAAATGGTTTCTCCTATTCTTTCTTTTGATAGTTACTTCATGAATATGCAGTCATAAGGTGTTTTTGTAAGGTGTTCTGAAGGTCCAAGTCTGGCTGTGCGTGAGACCAAGGGTTTGCTCGTAAAGGGGCAATAGAAAGTGTAAACAAATGGATGAATTTTAAAATCCAACGTATTGTTCCTTTCTGAAGACTTATCTACTCCAACACCTTAGTGAGTCAGTGACACGATCATTGACTCCCAGCACCAAAATTTGAAGTCATGGGGTATGAGAGGGCTGGTAGATATGTGTAGCCTGTGAGTGAGACAAAGTGGTATTTGACTCAACATTATTTACTCGACGCATTGAGGGAAAAGGCAGACAATTTTGATTTCCTTATTTTAAACTCAGTGACTATATCTGTGCCAATAAACAGTCCCAGAGGCTGTTTCCACATGCTGAGTATGATTTTGTTTATAGTACTGTCACATGAAAAGGGGAGATTTACTCCACCCCTTAGTGTTTGATTAATCTGTTAGCTCCCAAGAAAACTGGGACTCTTGTGCCCAACCAGTCTGTCAGTGTCTTGTTATGGGGACCCTTCACTGAATAGTTAACTAGATTGATGAGCAGTTTGACTGACTTGTTTAGGGTCACATGCCTGAGAAACCTCCTCCCGGGTCTCCACACCTTTACCCACTGCCAGCATACTAGAAGGACTCATATTAACAGGTGATGGAATAACAGTCTTTATTGATATAATTACGACAGGTCAAGGTTCAAAAAGTGCTGGTAATGGTATCTCACTTCAAAAACGTATTCGAAGCAATAGAATAACAAGCAATATAATTCAAAGCAACATACTAACGAGATCTAATCCCCAACCAAAGTTAGCTCTAGATAATCCTTCAGTGTGTGTAGAGTACAGTTCTTACCCAACAGGCATCCCTACAGGGGAGAAGACAGGCTCAGCCTGTCAGCTAATTGCAGAAGTTATGATGGAGTCTTCCCCAACTTCTCCCCGTTCTTGATTCACTTTATACTATTTCTTTACATTTAAGTGGAGCTTGAGTAACTTTAGTCATACATCTTAGTTGCTGAGGGGTGGTCGTACCTTGGGGCAGATACCTCAGTATGGCACCCAAGAAAACCTTTGGATGGGGATATGGGTCAGTCCAAGGAGAGTGATTTCACCACAGCTGCTGATTCAACAGCAGAACATCTTCATCTATTTCCCTTGGTTTTTAGCTGCTGTGCAGCTCACTGGCTAGAAAGTAGCACTCGGTTCCCTCCTCTGCAAGAATTTTGACAGAGTCTGGCCCTGGTTTCTCCACTCTGCTCCACCCTCTGTTTAGTTCCTCTCAGACTGTGTAGTGTGTGGGAGGTTGGGTGTACTGGCTGCGTTCCACCCAGGGAGTAGCCACTCTATTCTCCTTTGTAATTTCTGTACTGTTATCTTTTCAGCCCCAGTCATCTTCCCATAAGTGCTCAGCTAACTTCACTGATCTATTTTGGCCCCAGCCAAATAATATGCTCCCAGACAATTCGCAGGCACAGCTTGAAAGTTAACAAGGACCAAAATGTTTTGGGCTATAAGGGAATTGGGCTATAAAAGTGTGTGTGAAAAAGGTCCATTCTGTACGAAAGAACAAGTGCTGGGGGTACATTTACCTTCCCAGAACAGACATTAGGTTTCCAGTGAATAAGGTACTTTTGTCAGCAGTCTGCAGTAAAATGGCTGTGCAGCTGTTGCTTGTCATGGATTAGCCAGGGCTGAATCTAGTTTGGACTCATAAAAGGGTATTTTTCACCGTTATATTTGATTCTGACAAGAAAATTTGGTGGATCTTAACAATATTTTCTTTTTAGAACAGGTCATCTCCTCCACTGTGTGGTTTGTGTATCATCATCATCTGTATGAAGATAAAATAACTAACTTAGTGGTGTTTTGGTTTGTTTTCCTATTACATAATAGTTCTCCATATGGAAGCTGATCTGACTCATTGCTCTGTTTTGTATTGGTGAACACTGCAGGTAAATGAGAATAGTAATGGAAATATGGGACTGTAAAATTTTGAAAAAACCTGCCCCTTACACTTCTGAAATGCCATCTTAATACCTGAAAAGAATTTTAATTTTTATCAGCTGCTTCCATTGTGGGGTGGCCTCCTTGAACTACATCTCCCATGATGCACCTACAACCCGGGTCTGCTGCCTCTGGCACTCACCTGCCTTTGCTGATTCATGGGTGATGCCACCCGCTAGGAAACATGTTTCCGAGCAGTCAGGCATTTTCCTGTATAGTATTTTGGTCAAAATCCTGTCTTTCAAATCTTCCCAGCTTTGTGATTTTTGAAAGAGAAGCCGGGTAATGGTTATAACTTGTCACTGGGCTCTGAAAATGCTCTGCAGCATAGGGGAAATTCTGCCACCCGCAGCTGATAGATAGGGAAACAGAGGTATGGTGTCTAATCTGCAGTGAATAGCACATCTTAGGAACAGAGTCCAGGTCGTGTGCCCCCTTGCCAACTATGCTAGAATGAGTGACTTAAAGGTGAAAGGCTGCAGCTGTGAGACGACTGGCCCTCCTTGTTTAGCAGTGATTAACATTCCTGAAAAGCCTGTCCAGGCTTATGGCAGGTAGTCATGACTTACTGCCTCTGAGGATCTTTATGCAAGGCTTTACATGCCAGCAAGCTCAGATGCCTAAAACCTTGAAATTTAATTTGTATTAGTTTAAAATCTCTTCTTGATTTAAATGAGGAATATTTCTACATGGTTTTACAGTAATAATATGGGGGTATATAATTTCTTCTGGAGGAAGTGAACTCCTGGAAAACCTCACTGAGGCATTGAACAGATTCATCTAAAAAGAAAAAATCAAACCCAGAACTGAACTTTCAATTCCTTCCTGCACTGGCACAACAGAGCAGTAGCTGTTACTGCATCACCCAAGTTTCCCTGCCTGCAGTGGTTTAGCTTTCCTGCCTCCAGTAATGAGGTACCTCCCCTTCTAACGCAGCAAAGTTAAATTTAGCCCCTGCAGAGTGCACTATTCCTATATTTAGTGCTCTGAAAGTCAGACTTCAGCAAGGAACTGGCTAAAGTATGAGGTGTTCTGCGGTCCAGGAGACAGAAATAGGCAGCAAAGTGCCTCTTTGGTTTTTCCCCCTGTGGCCAGGCAGCAGTGACAATGGAGGTCTGTGTGCAGGGGACGGCATTTAAAGAATATATATATATCCCAGCAGTTATCATGGAATTCCTGAACGTGAGCAGACAAAGAGCTGCAGAGCCCAGCGCCACTGGGAGGGCACTGAGCAAGGCTGCTGGCTTTGTGACAGAGGGAGACTGCTGGCAGTGTGCTGGGGACACAGCAGCAGTGGCTCTGGTAGGCTCTGCAGCATCCCCAGGTGCCAGCAGCACTGCAGGGCTGATTCCAGCCGTGTTTTATTCCTCTGCCATACAGTATCTGCTCACATATGATATGTACAGAAATATGCTGGCACTCACGTAGACCATCAGGGCCCGATTCTCACATACCCAAATCTTGTCATGTATCGGCTGGTGTGATTTGTAGGATATAATACTGTTTGTGAAGACAGGTGAAGCATTTGGGAGGGAAACAGGAAATTTGAGGGTACTCTTCTTTGGGTCTTTCATCAGAGCAGGAAATGCACGCTACAGATACTCCTTGGGGGTGGAAACTGTGGCTTTTACTTGTGTGGCACTGAGCAGATGAGGAATGGGTTGGCTGTGGCAGCACCCACCCTGATGCTGGCCCAGCTCTGCCTGGCCCACAGGCATGGAGGGCACCACTAGAGGTCTCACAGGATGGGGCTTGCCACGTCTGGAGGCAAACTAATTAAAATTGTAAGATGTGCTGGCACTGAGCCCTTTTTCTGCTACTGGCAGAGGTTAACAGAGTTAATACAAATGGGTACTCAATGATCACTTCAGATTGCCTCTTGGGGACTGCCAGCCGTGCGATTTAATCCCTGTATGAATCAGAAAGCACCTTTTGGACAGACATTGGATTGATTTGGTTGAGCAAATCACTTCTGGATTTTTCATTCAAGTCTGCAGAGTCTGTACCTTAAATAAGATTGAATTAAACTTTAATCAAAAAGACTTAGCATATCCTAAAACCCTTGGGGGGAGCCTGTTTTCAGAAGAAATGTAAACATTGTAGAAAGAGAAGTATATAGGGCTAGAAGATTCCTGAAATGATCCTCTTCTTTCATAGCCATCAGGCCATATAGTGATAAAACTTTCTTAAACTGATCTTATTATTTTCTAAAAATAGCCATGGTTTTTTTCCCCCCACTGTTCTCTTCCTGGGAGGTTCTTCCAAAACAGTACAGGTAGAATTGTTTACTAATTTCCAGCCTAATTTTATTGTGACTCACTTATTCCCATTTGTTCTTGTGCCATTTTTTCTTCATTAGCTCTTCTTCCTCCCCAGTGTATCCCCTCTATAAATAAGCCTGGGATAATCATATTTTGTGCCAGCCTTTGCTTGGCTGGGCTAAACAAGCAGAGCTCTTCAAATTGCACATTCTAAAATAGGCCATCAAGCTTCAGGACGGCTGCCACAAGGCATAAGTACTTTTTTTTTAATCTTCTTTTACCCCTTTGTCCCTTTACCCCTTTGCACGAGTGCGGGTACTGTGACATGGGGAAAATTTACCATTATGTCTTATTATGAAGTGTGGCAACAGAGTTGTTTTCTGAGACAGAATATTGCACTGAGAGACCCACTTTAGGATGCAAATTGGCAGGTACTGGTCTAGATGAGCCATTTGCCTTTGATTTCTAATTTTTTTTCATGTAGAATAGCTTAGTTGCTATAGAGAAAATCATGCTAGTATAAGGCAAGAAACATGACCTCAGAAAAATTGAAAACAAAGCATCAACAGCAGGAAAAATAGAGCAAAGCCTTCAAAACATCTCAAAATTTCCTAAATTTTCTGTGAGATTCAGGAGCATACTAAAAACGTTCAGGACAGCATTCACATATTAGTTGCTTCTCCTTTACGGGCTGGTTGTTGGAAAAGGGAAAATGTTTCTAGCCTTGTCCCAGTATCCCAGACTGCAGTGAGACCTCTGTTCCTTTTGTCTTGTCTCCTGGCTGGGTTTCCATGCATGTAATGAGTTGTCATTGATGGCTTTTGACCACTCCTTTCAGCTAGGTGCCAGCAGCACGGTGCTGGCAGGCAGTGAAAACTGTGTAGGAATGAGAAGAGGGAAGCATCTCTGAAGGGCAAGGTTGAGTCCATGCAGTGCTCAGTCCGTGCAGCAAAGCTCATGGCTGGAAACAGTCAGTCAGTAACCACTGCTGACCATGGAATCACAAACCCTGAACTGTCCTGAAGCAGGAATGACAGGCACAAAGACAATCCCAAGCCTCTCAAGTTCCTATTGACTTGTCTGTTACCCATAAAGCATGCTCTCTCCTGAGCATTCGTTCATTTACACAAGCATTAAGTGTATCTGCAAAAGTATATCTATCTTGACATTCTTTGGCCCTGTGATCAGGGCAATGCTTTGGTAAAAAAGAGGAGTGAAAGGGCATTGTTTTAGCTGGAGGCCAAAAGCTGCTTGAAAGGAACGAAAAGAGAGGGGGATTCCGTGCTTAAGGTAATTAAAGAAGATGAAGTACTTAAGTAAAGAGAATGCTTCATTGCACACAGAGTTAATGCTGAATTTCACTGGTGTGGGAAAAGAAGCTGAAATGTTGCTGCTCAGATTTGTGTTAATAATTTTCTTACATGCTACTAAATGACCCAACTCACTTTGTTGTGGGAACAGAATACAATCCAACCAGTGCCCAAAAGACTTTAGGAAAAACTCATTACAAAGAAAGCCAATCCTGTGCCATGTGACAAGATGTGTGAATGTTTTAATATTATCTTACTGGTAGATCCAGGAGTTAAAGGGAATGGAGGCCTTGTTGAACAAACAGTGCCCAAGAGATGGAGTTACAGCTCCAGGAACTCGTAGTCTTAACAGATGTAGGGGAAAAACAAGGGAGGTGAGAAGCAAGAGTGGCCCTGGTCAGATGTGGGAATGTGCCAGTCCAGCGAGAATTAATGGCTCACAAGCAACTTTATCCCCTCCTCACAGTCTGCACTGAAAGAAAGGTGATGGAAATGTAATGAAATACAGCTGCCACAGTAGCAGAGAGCCTAGCAGCAGAGTGACTGCAGGCAGCTTCCTATGGCCTGGCTGTGTGGCAATTGCCAAGGTGATGTCTGTAAGTTCAGCTCCCAGAGCCTGGATGTCCCTGTCAGCACATTGATTTGCCTCAGCTGCAGGGCCCAGGTACAGCCTGGCTTGGAGCCCTCTGCCCTGCACTGGGCACCATTGGAGCAGAGGTGCTTGTGGAGATCTGGCTGGGCTGTACCCACGTAGCCAGTAATGCAGCTCAGCCTTTGCCTGGTCTTTGAGCCTTGGTTGTTTCTCTGTATCACATGACATCAAAGCTGCGGTGAAAACCAGATTTGCTCAGGTCTGTTGCCAAATTTCCACTGACATTAATGAGGCCAGGACTTCAGCCTGGCAAGCTATTCAGCAGTGCTATCCTCACAGCTGTAAATCAATTAACCAAGATATGCAAAACCCTTTGTGATTTTCCCCTTCTTATTTCTAGTTCATTTGCTAACTAGCTACGTGTACCAGTTGCCCTTTTTCTGTCTCTCAGGTGTTTTCTTCTGTTGCCAAAATGTCTCCCTCCCTGGCAGGCAACATGAGGGAGGATGGCAGCCCTCTCCTTCCCCAGATGGTCACTGCTGTCTCCTCCTCAGCCACCAACTGCTGAATGTGAAAGGATTCATGACACGAGTGTTGACATAGTGAGAGGCTGAGAAATTCCCTGGCTTGTAGTACTGTCCTCAGCCCGACCTTCCTCTTCATCTCTATTTTCATTTGTCACTCAGGGTGGAGGAGAGTGGCCGTGAGTCATCCTAGGGGCTGATGACTCATATTTTCAGTCAGAGCAGTCAGCGTGCTGAGGGATTCTCAAGGCTCTGCCCAATCTTTCATGCCCAGAAGCTCAGCAGAGGGTTTGTGCATGGGTTTCCCTCGCTATGATTTCTAGCCCCCAGTTGTTTTTTCTCTCTATTTCATTGTCTCCTCCCTTGCCATTAGCTTTTCCCTGCCACTGCAATCCACTCTGAGCTTTCCAGTTCCAGACTGAATCTGCCTGCTCCATATATGCTAAAATTTCCCTCTAACATCCTGTATGCTTGTGCTGCTTGGAGAGAGCCCACTAGTATTTACTGTCTATGTGGGATGCTGCTTTGTCATGGCTTGGACAGCCTGTGTCAGTGTGCTTGAGTTTATGCTAAGAAACATCACATTCTTTTCAATGCCCAGTTGCTAAGCTGTACATGTTGATGTATGTTATCCCTTGCAGCTGGTATCAGCACAGAATCCTAGAATGGTTTGGGTTGAAAGGGACATTTGATCATCCAGCTCCAAGTGCCCTGCCATGGGCAGGGACACCTTCCACTAGACCATGATGCTCAGGGCCCCATCCAGCCTGACCTTGAACACCACCAGGGATGGGACATCCACAACTTCTCTGGGCAACTGGTGTCTCACCACTCTCATAAGGAAGAATGTTATCCTTATATCTAATCCACAGGCTCTTGTAATAAGCCTCTTTCCCCTTTAGGTACTGAAAGGCTGCTCTAAGCTCTCCCTGGAGCCCTCTCTTCTCCATGTTGAACAACCCCAACTCTCTCAGCCTGCTGTCATAGGAAAGGTGCTCCATGCCTCTCTGACCATCTTCCTGGCCCTTATCTGGACCTGCTCCAGCAGGTCCTCATCCTTCTTATGTTGAGGACCCCAGAACTGGATGCAGAACTCCAAGTGGGGTCTCACCAGAACAGAGAAGAAAAAAGGCATTTCCATTTGACCCGGAGTAGGGCAAAATTGTCTCCTTTTACCTGCTGGCCATGCTGCTTTTGATGCAGCCCAGGATGCGTCTGTCTTTTTGGTCTGTGTGCACACAGGGCCGGGTTATGTTGAGCTTCTTGTCCACCAACACCCTCAAGTCTTTCTCCTCAGGCCTGCTATTGATTTATTCTCCACCCAACCTGTGTTTGTACTTGGGATTGCCCTGGCCTAGGCACAAGGTTTTGTGCTTGGCCTTGTTGAACTTCATGAGGTGTGCACTGGCCCAGCTCTCAGGCCTGTCCAGGTCCCTCCAGGTGTCATCCCTTCCCTCCAGTGTGTTGACTGCACCTCACAGCTTGGTGTTGTGGGCGAACTCACTGAGGGTGTGCTCAGTCCCACTGTCCATGTAACCAGCAAAGGTGTTCAACTGTCCCAGTCCCAGCCCCTGAGGAACGGCACTCATTGCTGCTCTCCACTGGAACACTGAGCCAGTGACTGCATTGCTTGAGTGTGACCATCCAGCCAAATCCTTATCCACTGTGGTGTGGTCTGGGCCTCTCCAGTCTAGAGACAAGGATGTTGTGTGGGACAGTGTCGTGTGATTTGTTTGTACGAGTCCAGGTAGATGACATCAGTTACTCTTCCCTCATCCACTGATGCCCTCACCCATCACGGAAGGCCACGAGATTTGTCAGGCACAATTTGGCCTCAGTGAAACTATGTTGGCTGTCACCAATGCCGTCCTTATTTTCCATGTACTTTAGTGTAGTTTCCGGGAAGATGTGCTGCATGATCTTGACCATGGGTTAATTGGGCTACTTTCCAGCTGTGCATCTGTGGTTCTTAAAATACCCATCCGGTCCCGAGTTGAGGTTTGCATGTCACCCATGGTGAGTGGCTGAAGCAGCTGCTAGGCCCAAGCATTACTTGTCACTTCTTGTTTGAGCTTCACCTTCGCATCAGACTACAGCACCCAGAAGCAGCACACATGGGATCTCAGGGAGCAATGGCGAGTAAGGAGGTTGTCCACACAGCAGTGAGATGGTTCATGAGAAGTTGCAGGAAGAATTCTGCTTGATGCGTAAGCCAGTGGTGATACTGGAAGGGGATCTGAATGAGAAGGGCATATGAGAGGTGCAGTACACCGGGAAAACTGGAAAAGAGGACAGCATTAAAGTGTAACAAAAAAATAATTGAAGTAACTCTTCCCAGCTCCTTTGAGCTGACAAATATTCTTCCATTCAAAGATAAGCACACACTAAAAAAGAACTCATTTTTATCGTACAGTGCATGACTGATATGTTGGTAGTGTTTTGTTGTCACTCTGCATGGCTTTTAATTGAGGTTACCTAGAAACAGTAAAGGACAAAAGTGTTTCACCACGACTGAGTCCTAATTATGGGAGAGTTCATAGAAAACCCAAACTGTATCACGGGAAAGAATGGAAAGCCAAATTATGTTGTTCTCAGTCTTTTCAGCTTCTCTTTTACTTACAGACTTTTTAAGTAAAATAAAAGAGATGAGAATTATGCAAACCAGTTACAGTTTAGATTTCTTATGTTTTCTCTGATTTCTTTTCTTTTCCCTGCTTAAAAAGGAAAAGATAAAAAGGAGAGAGGGAAATGAAAAATTACTTAGTTTAGGGCTCTTAGGCGAGAGTCCTAAGCAGAAGTTGAATTTTGAATCTCACTGCAAATTTTTTCATAATATTAATTTTTTAAGAAAGCCAAAGTTTTTGTGTTTGTTGGAGAAGCAAACCAAGCCAATATGAATTGAAACTACAAACCATGCTGTACTTGACAGAATGAACAATTGGCTTATGATCTCTGGATACATCTTTGCTTCAATAGATTCAAAGATGTAGTCTATGTAAAGAAAACATAAAAACTATACCATTTACCAAATTGCAATGAATCTCATATTTTATGTGGAAGCTCATGCGTGGATAATAAATAAATGAGCTGCTAAAAGGCTATCAAAAATGTGAAGCTGCTCTGTCCCCTTTTTCTAATTATGAAGTCTAAAAGGGTACCAGGCTATGAAGTATATTTACATAGAAATTCCCAGATCAAAGTGCTCCTAGAACAAAAGATTTGCTGGAATAAAGTAGCTTCCAAAAAACTCTGGACAGCTAGTTGCAGTCTTAGTGGAGCCAAGCCCCCTGGAAGCTGCCAGCCGTGTTGTGTGTCTTTTGGCACCTCTGCAACATATATAAATAGCTGGAGACCTTTCTGCAGCCAGGAACAAGTGAGATGAGAAAAGTCTCTGTTTCTAAATTTGAAAAGAAAGCTGTAAACAACAGGCATGCTGATTTTAGGTATGCCAGGGGACTTTGGGAGTCTGCCCTTTGGTCCTCTCTGCAGGCAAGGTCAACTTCCCCTCTGTTTTGTTTTGTAAACACAGACATGCATAACCACAATCTGGGACTGCTCTTTCTGAGGACCAAATCGCAAGCTGAGAAGATGAAACTTATCCTGGTGTGACTACAAGCCCCACACTCAAACCTTTGCTTTAATAAGGCTTTGCTAACCAATTGCCCAGAGTGGCTACCTTAATAATACTGCTGTGCAGTTCCTCTGCTTAATCTAGCCTTTGAAGGTGTCAGGCAGCGTTATTTATAGGGGAAATCTGAGGAATAAATAAAGATCTTGGGCCATACAACATAGTACCACATTAAGTAAATGGCAATTTATTACAATATGAGCAGTGGAAAAGTTCATATCCTTCCCCGGTCCAGGACCACACTGTATTTGGCATCTGGCCACATGAATTTATAACAGGCTTTAGATGTCTTTGCTGTTCCCTAGTCCTATTGAAATGCCAGCCATATTTCAAACATCCATGAACTCCGCACACTCCACACAGTGAGCTGGAGATTCTGTTGATGATACAGTTTTAACCACTTCTGATCCAGTCAGGAGAGAGCAACATGGTCTGCTGAGAAGCAAAGATGTATGTTAAGCTGTCTTTTCACAGATTTCCATTATCTAAAGACTCAGGGTCATATTTAAAATGTTTTAGTTTATTCTTAGCTGAAAATTTTGCTATGTTATTTTTGCAGAGATGTTTGCTTAATTTCATAGAATCATAGGACCATTTAGGTTGGAAAAGACCCAAAGCTCCACATCTACACATTCTTGTATCTGAAGAGAAACATAATCCAACAAGACAAGTGAGGGTTTTTATAACTACAGTGTTAGGTCAATGGCATTTTAGTTGCTTTAGAAAAAAGAGTTGTATGCTACACTAGGGGCACAACTAAAGGCAGTGGCCACCTAGGTGGTCTTTTGTGTTAGTGAAAACTGTAGCTGAGTAGGCAGCTGCACATGGTGCATTTCACACCTCACTAGCCCATAACCACTAGAAAAACTTTTCATTTATTCCTTCCTGCAGCCAAGGTTGTGAACTCCAGAAAGAAACTCCATAAACCAACGTCTAATCCCCCAAATTGCTCAGGGTGCTTCAGTTTATTAAGCCTTTCGACTTCTTTTATGCTTTTCTGGTTCACTGAAGTGACTCTTGAAAGTTTTCAGCACAGGGGAGCTCTGGCTACAGGCACTTTTTCTTAACTTGTTTTGCTACTACGTTTCAGATACTCTTCTTCAGAGTCATTGTTTCACTGATCTTCTACTTCCATTTCTGTAAAGCTAAGTAGCAGACGAAAAAATTTTGCACCCTTTTCTTTCTTTTTGGGCCTAGACTTGATGTAGGAGCAAAAGGTTATTTCTGTGTGCCACAGAAATGTTTGCCATGTCACTTTTTACTGTGCTATCTGACAGGGTGTTCCTTCTTCTACTTGGCCAGTTACTTTTACCCTACTCTTTTTTCCAGAATCCACAGTCCATTTATCAAAAATGGCTCAGGACTATTCAAACATTTGTGCAAAGCATGTTTTCCTCAGAAATCTTGTTGTGGTTTAATCACTGCTGGCAACTAAGCACCACACAGCCACTCACTCATTCCCCCTCCGGTGGGATGAGGGAGAGAATCTGAAGAGCAAAAGTGAGAAAATTCGTGGGTTGAGATAAAGATAGTTTAATAGGTAAATAAAAGCAACGTGTGCAAGCAAATCAAAACATGGAATTCATTCATTCTTTCATTCACCACTTCCCATGGGCGGGCAGGTGTTCTGCCATCTCCAGGAAAGCAGGGCTCCATCACGTGCAACATGTGTCCCCCACTTCCTTCTTCTTCTACTAGCTTTATATGCTGAGCATGATGCCACATGGTCCAGAATGCCCCTGTGGTCAGGTGGGGCCAGCTGTCCCAGCTGTGTCCCTTCTCAACTTCTTGTACATTCCCAGCCCACTCACACCATGGGTGGTGTGAGAGGCAGAAAATGCCTTGGCTCTGTGCAAGTGCTGCTCCAAAAATCCCTGTGATATCAACACTGTTTCCAGCACAGATTCAAAACACAACCCCGTACTAGCTACTATGAAGAAAATAAATCCTGTCTCAGCCAAAATCAGCATAGATATCCATTCTGTTACAGGTTTTGCTTTTTCTTATGTTTTCCACAACATTCTTGGATATGTCATGACACTATTTGTTGACTGTACCCGTCTCCACAATAAACTCCGCTTTATTAGTAGCATGTAATAATAGTTAACAACATATAGAGCAATCTGGACACTACAAATGAGACCAATTTCTCTGTCTCACAAGGCAGCACTGTTCTACCTGTTTTATGGGCAGAGAATAGAGCCTTAAAGAGTCTCACAAGAAAACCATAGCAAAACCAGGTTTTTTTTCTAAATCCTTTTTTTTATCCTAATCAGAGGACAATCCTGCCTTGCTGGCATTCCTCTGGTGTCGTGAATCACAATGTGCTTAATTACCAAGTAGTGGTGTTCTTCCATGCAAGAATATTTTGTTCCCAAATCTTCATCCCAGATTCAAGACACAAGAAATAGCTGTGTAGATGAAAGAGCTGTTACTTTAGAACAGCTGTTCAAATGCACATAAACACCCTGCTGAAATGGCTGAGGCTATTTTGCCTATGATTTACATTTGTAAGAGACCTTAATAACTGTTTCTAGTATGAAATTTCAGCTCATGCTTAGAGCAAACACTGGTACAAGTTGCAGAAGTGCCAGAGTGCTGTTCTGCTCTCATGCTGTTCTGCTTGCTTACCTGCTGAGAGCAGAAATGACTGGGGAAAAGCTGCTTCAGGTACATGTAATGGAGGACACTTCTCACCTGTTGCCTAATGATATTTATCCATTTTGTCCCCAAGGTTCCTGCCTCTAATAGCTTTCTAATGTCTTCTCTGGTGGGCATTAGCATGGCTTCAATTGGATTTCTGGTGAGGAGTTTCTGCATAGCTGATGCTCTGGGTTTGGGGGTTTTTTATTGTCATAACATGGAGAGTATCGGGGCAGTGGGGAGACAAAAGTGTTTCCTGAGTGTGTAGCTACGCTGAAAGGTCATTGTGGTGTGCTGGAAACATACTTGAGTGGAAAAACAGAGGTCTGCCATCTCTATGGCACTGTGGCTCTTCTTAAAGGAGGATAACTTATTTTTCTTCCCACATGATGAGTTCCTAAGTGACTGGCAGGAAAATACAGAGACACCAAAATGAGGTATTGCTGCATTTCCAATATCCAGTATAACTGCAGGGAAAGCTGTACATGGTGATGGTAGAAGCAGATGTGTGCACACCCTGTGCATCAGACCTTGTGCATCAGACCTTCAGCAGGTATAAATTTGCCCAGAGGCACACCACTTAGAAGTAGATGATGGTAGTGTTACTGTTGCAGCACAGCTCTGCAGTTGTCAACCTGTGTCATAGGTACAGAGTGAAAATTTAAAAAATTCTCGGTTGCAAGTGGTAATTCGTTGATTTTTTTTTTTAAATTTGAAGATTTGTGATTAGAGAATGAATACCTCAGATAGAAGACTGACCTCAACAATCAGGGGATATGATGGCAACTAAAATGTAGTGATTTTGCCCTGAACATCCTGGATCGAGGATTTTTCACTCACTTCGCTTTGCTGAAGCAGAGGGTAATTGCCTTGCCTTGTCCTTGAGAGGCCCCTGTGAATATACCTGCTTGGTGGAGAGGAAGGCCAGCAGAGTGCAGCCATAGAAATAAATAGTGAGTATTGTCAATATAGGTTGTTTGTATCTTTTCCTTATTCGTGCACACATGCCTCCTGTCACATCCCTTAGAACTGTTTGTTGTGGGAGCTGATAGTTTTCCCCCAATACACCAACTCATGCTTCTTATCTCTCAGTCATGAACCAGTGCCCAGCGAAAATTATTGACAATATTGGCTGTATTTGATACTGGTGTCAGGATTTTGGCAGCAGGCACTGCAGGGTGGCCCCTGTGAGGAGAGGACAGGGGTGTCCCTTGCTGAGCACAGCTGGTTCCAGACAGCTCCAAACGACCCACCACAGGACACGGCTGAGCCCTACAGCCACAGGGAGAGCCTGTGGGAGACAGGACTGAATGTTGCCCTGCAGGGAGGAGTGAGGGGGAGAAGTGTGATAAACACCTCGAGCCCTGAGGTGAGGGCAGGAGGAGGGGGAGGAGACACTCCAGCAGTCTGCAGATCTCAGCGCTGCACGCAGGGCAAGGGTTTTCTATTGAAGGTTTTATTAATGACCCTAAGAGGTTGTGTTCTGACATGCAGTGCTGCAATCTAAAAGTGTAAAATGCCACTTGGCAGTGTCTGGGGCTCATTTTTTCATCCCAAACTGCTGCTAGGATCTTGAATTGAAGGCCATTCCAGTTTAAAAACTGGGACTTTGTGAGGCTGAAGAGTGATTTAAACACAGGAGATAGTGAGTGGGAAACTGTATCCTAAGTGTGTGTCAGGTCATGACGTGGCTGTGTACAGACTGATACATTGGCAACGTCACAATCCCAGCAGCTTGGTTACAGAACCTGCTTCTTAAGTGAAGGATATCAAGTTCCTAAACATAATTAGATTTCTAAGAATGCACAGAGGTGCCTCATGGCATTTGCAGAAGTGTCTACACATTCAACTTAAGGACAATTAGTGAAGTAATTTTCATCTCCTTTTTTGCATTTTGGATCCTTAATTTTTTTTTTAAAGCTAATGCTTTTTAAAGCATTAAAGGCCAGATATGTTACAGTTTATGTTTATTTCCTGACTAATGTGTACCTGTGGTCACAAGTATTACTAAACATTTTCACCATATTTATAGCCATCACACAGCATGCATGCCACAGGATTATTCTAAAATTGACTATATCTGTTTTAAAGGAATTAATAAAGATTATTTTCTCCCTACTATCCAGTTCTCATATAAAAGGCATAAACAATTACAGGCTATTGTAAAAGTTATATGTAAACTGTTAATTGCTCTGAATCAGGAATAACTTATCTCATGGGTCCTATTGTGCTTTCCTTAAAAAGAATTATCCTTCTCTTCCAGAGAGATTTTGTTTCTCAGTGATTGCTTAATCATGCTTCTCATTAAGAATGTTAGGTTAGACTAAGCACAGAAATGAAATCTCACCTTTGACAGAGGTGACCAATCAAGCAAACCAAGTATGCTGCACACTGCTCAGATTGAAGTGCATATCAATTCAACCAAGTTGTTAACCAGTTGTTTTCTCTTCTCCTTTTTACTTTCTTGGGGTTTGTCTCTTCTTCTTTCTTCTTCTTTTTATTTCCTCTTCCTTCTTTTCGCCTTCTTCCTCCTTGTTTCTTTTCCTTTCTTTAGGCTTGCTTGATCACAGGTGGAGAACTATATTTTTAGACCTCAGTTCAGCACGGAGGGCTTAACCACAAAACTTACACCTATTGATAGGTCAAAGTGGTAGGTCTTAAGCTCCTCTTAGATGTGCAATTTAGTGAAAGGAATTGGAAAGAATATGAGTTACACTGACACTACAGGAAGAACCATCACTTTTTGCAGGCAACCATCAGGATTTGAGGAAGTTTTCTTTATGTAAGGACAATATGAAGGGCATTCAGTTACTGAAGGCAAGGAAGAAATCTGGTAAAAATCTCTGCTGATAATATATAGTACAGGATCAAAGAAGTACAAACTAGCATTGGAGCAACAATTGCACTCTTAGTGGGCATTTAATGGAGAGAAAAATGAACATCTTAGGGTGCTGGAGAAACACTTGTTTTAGTTATTCATCTGCAGGCTAGTTTGGTTTGACAGAAGAAAATCCATCTGTCTGAGTTTCCTGGCTGTGCTCCCATTTTTCAGCACAATTTAAAACAAAATATGGTATTTCCATGCTTGTTTAAAGGCTCTTCTTGCATTCCACTTGTTTTGTTCTGAGTTCATGACTTGAGGGTTTTCATTCTCTTGTCTCCAGCCAAGGTTTCCTATATTGCCAGTCTGGATCATGCTGAGATATTTATATTTAAGTTCTAGTTCTGATGTAAGGTTAAGTTGAAATGCTTATTGCTGTCCCTCTCTGGCAATGATGAGGTTATGAACGCAAACATATAAATCCTATTTGATAGAAGGAATAGCAATGTGAAGTTGTCCCTTAAGTTTGTAGGTCAGCTTTGGATGTTTTCCCATTATCTGTATTGTCCCCCAGTGCCAAACCATCTCATATTGACCTATGCAACATCCACCAAGCCTCCAGAGTGGATTACTTGTATTATAGCAGCATCTGGGCTGTAAGAGCAGCCTAATAGGGAGCAAAATAACTGAAAAGCACAGCATAGGCATGTGAAGAGCCGGGTGGCTGCTGGGTGTTCTGCAGCACTTGATCACTAACAGCTGTGCACAGCTGTAACTCAAAAAGCAGCAAACAAGCTGTTGCCATCAAAAAATGACAGGCTTGCAAGTAGAATTTTGTTTTTCTTCTTGGATACTTTTGGATGTTAGTTTTAATTATGCATGACCCTGTAGAATTAGCTCTCATCTGATCTTAGAAAAGTGTTCAGAAAAGAAACAAAATAAAATTTCCAGGAAAGCCAGCAGGCAATTTGCTTTCCTTGTAGGACCCAGGGCGGTAGGTTCTGCAGGTAACTCATTCACCGGCCTGCATGCGGTGGGGAGACAAACCTCTGCAGCCTCTTCTCGTGCTGGAGCTGGGTCTGGTGTAATTTTGCCATCCTCTAGCCCCAGAACTGGTTCCAAGAGCACTACAAGGCAGCCAGGGTAGCAGCAACTCTGGGAGCTGCATTCCTGCTACAAAACCCTAGAGACTGTCCTTTCTAAGTGCTAGAGGCACTAATAAAATCAGTAGCTCTTGACATGCCAACTGGATTGAAAGGCTGTCCTGCTGGTGGTATCCCCAGTGTTCATCAAATTACTATTCAGCGGTGAAGAAGAGTGGGAATTTGTGGTTAAGTGTGAGTCAGGCACCAGTACAAGCCTGGAATGAAGTAAATGAGCCCAAGAACAGGATTTGTATTATGATTAATGCTATTGAATAGTGCTGGAAAATACTTGTTCTTTCCATGAAGTCGCTGCGGGTGAGAGCTTGAAAATGCAAATGCCCTCTGGCTAACTGGCAGAAAGATGCAAGTTAAGCCAGCTGCATTCCAGGCAGGCCACAGCAGTACCTGCATGTGTTACTGCTGCTTCAGCCTTTGGAAGAGATTCATGGAAAAGCTGGGGACATGTAGAAATCTGACCAAAGCTAGAGAGTGGCAGGTGCTGGGCTCTCTGTGTGAGGGCCATAGGCTTCCCCGTTGTGCCACAGACATAGTCCTTGCTGCTCTGTCCAGCTTCTGCCCTGGAAGCTTCTCCTTTGGAGCACAGAGCTGGCACAGTCCACTGCTTTTCTAGAGGAAGACACCTACAAATAGTTGTGGGACAGCAGCCAACCTGCAAAACATGAGCTTGCTGAGAAGCTTGGAAAGCTATGACACACAATCAGTGCTCCTGTGCTTATTCCATAATAACTTCCGGAATTTGATGAGAATCATTTAGAACGGATCATAAGGAGGGGTATGAAAAGATCTGAGAAGCAAAGAAGTTGCAAAATGACATGGAGTGGAGCTATGTTCATTAAGTACTAGAAGACTTCATTGTTTTACTCTACATTTCTGATACAAATCAGTTACAGCAGCACGTTTTAACATTAGTTTCTCAGTAGAAGATCAATCTGAATGGCAAATGTTAGCAATAAGTCAGCAGGCTGTAGAAATATTTGGAGCTTTCTTCCATCCTTTCTGCAAAATTCACTTGAACAGGTCTTTTCTTTTATGCTGTGGTGTGTAAGATTTTGTGCTTTTCCTGACCACACTTTGTGTAGCCTCACAGCACTATAAGAGGAATGTCTAGAAGCAGCAGTCCACAGTAGTGGCAGTGGTCGATTTGCACCTTAACAGCACTTTGTCAGCACCCTCTTAACAGCTGCTTTTGTGTGCATTCCCCTCTAAAATTCCAGTTTACGATTTTCCCAAATTGATAACTACAGAAAACCATTTTTTGCCATGCTTCTAGCTTTCCATGGGCTGAGGTTTTTATTGCTGATCCAGTGTTTTATGCAAAGTATATGTTTCACTTTTTTTTTTTCCTTTGGCACTCTCCTGTTTGAGGCAGGATGGGTAATAAAGTATGAAGTAAGAGATGTGGTTGCTTTTCATTTCAGTTTCATTATGCAGAGGGTACAATTATGAAACTGAACTGGCTGCCTACACTTTGTATATTAGCCATGGTAGCATAAATCAGGCCGCTGTTGAAAGGTCCTGGATATGAATGTCAGAGCAGGTGATTTTCAGGTGAAATGCCTGACACAAGCTTTCCTTACCTACATTTGCTGGGTAGTAAGGCTGGTTCTGTGACTGGCTTCTTCAGCAGTTTCTGGCTAAGTGGTGCAGGGGTATGAGGGAGCCATTCTTCTATGGCAAGTGAACATGGAGCTACTTTAGTGTTCAGGCTGGCTCGTGGGATGCATTCTGAGTCCCATGTGCATTGTAGTTTTGACAAACAGTATAAATATTTACAGATTGTGCTTCCTTCTAGCTCCAAATAGACTTCTTCATAAGAGAGAGAACTGAATATTATGTGCTTCCCATGCAGTCAGCAAGATATGAACTGAGATTTAACCCTATGACAACAGTCCATCAGATTCAGAGGTTTATGGACAGCCATGACATGCCCCTCATCTAAAGAGAGAGGGATCTGTGACTGTGTCACATCATGCAGGACTGCAGACTGTACTGATTGGTGCCAGAAGAAAGGCTTGATTTGCCACTAAATGTGTGCTTGAGCTTGCAAAGCCAGCATTTGGGGAATGAAGGGAATATTATTCTGGTTTTAGAGACTTTGTGTTTCATCTGGTCTTAATGAAAGGCAATAAATGTTGAATGAGAAAGCACCATATTTAGTGAATTTCTTCTCAGGGACAGAAAAAATGGCCTCTGAGCTGATTAGAAATTTTGTATGTTTATTCTGTTTATTTGTATTCTTTTTGCCTAATGGGAAAGGGAAGTGTGATACTACAGTTTCAGTATACAAATAATAGGCAGATGTGGCTCTGCAGTGTTCAGTTGTTTGGTCAGGCTTCCCCTTAAGCTGTGATGAGAACAAATAAGCAGGAAAGATTTTGCTTGGGCAAATAACCTTCAGTCTTCTGAGCTTCCTGGGCATCATCCTTGCACTACCGACTTCTGCCCCCTGAGAAGAATTAGATTTAAGCTATCAGCTGATTTCTCCAGCCAACAAACATCACACGAGATTGTACCAGCTTTTGATCACTGTGAACTGGGCCAGATTTAGATTAGCCATGTGGACTGGAAATGTTATCAGTTCACAGCCATGGTGAGTCACTCATGGCCACAGATAGGTTAACTCCCTGTTCTCTCCTCATCTCTGCAAGTGTTTTCCCTCCGTTTAATTTTAGTTGGTATAGTAATAGTAGCTGTTACTAATTTTTGTGCAATTTATTTTTCATGCCATCTTTTTTAGTTTCTTCATCTCTACGATAGATGCCTTTTTGTCATTATAAAATGATCAAGAAGGTTGGCACTTTCACAGTAAAATAGAAGATAGAAAGGACAAAAAGGAGTCCACAGGTACCAGCAAAATTATGCCCAAGGGTAATTTTGCTAACAACAGTTTCCAGTTTCATGAGATCAATTTTTAACTGAAAATCATTCCAAATACAAAGATTTATTATGTCCAGGAAACAAACTGAATGACTAGTCCCTTGTGTATCTACACACACCCACACACTTTTATAATTTATTTCTTCTTCCTTTTTTAACCTACAATAATGTGAGTAAAGTCCAAGTGAGAATTATGGCTTGGCAGAAGTTTAGACTGGGTTATATTGAAAGGGTTTGGTGTTGTTATGATGTAAAAAGTATTCTTTGCTCCTGTGTCAGAAAGGGCCATATAAATCATCTTTTACCCAATTACTCCCCTAATTTTCTTCCTTGATGAAAGGATGTGATTGATTGTCATACACTAATTACATTTAATTCCAGTGTGCTGAGAGAATGTAATAGGATGCATGGGGCAAGTGACAAGGTTTGGTGGCTGACTAAGCCATTAGCTATTTTTAATGACCTGCTTGGCCTGTAGCAGTACCTGAGCTAGGAGTAATTGCTTTTTCCTAACAGCAGAAGGCTAGGGACAACTTCCCCTGATAAGACCTCATACAACAAGGCATTTTGAAAATCCATTTGATTTTGAGAAGCCATATGACTGCAATACAACTTCTTTAGACAGTGACTTTCCCAGTGTGATTAGGCTGAAGCATTATGGGAAGGTGCTTTTACAAATTGAATTGCTGGGTTGGCTCCCAAAATGAGAGAGTATCAAAATATAGGAGTTCAACATGCAAAAATAAGAATATATCAGAAATCTACACATTCTTTTTATTCATTATCAGACATGTAGCTAAGATAGTTTTCTTTCTCACAGCAGAAAGGAAGAAGAAAGGATTTTATTGATACTCACTGCCAGGTGACTGACTTAATACTGTCTTGGAGATCCCTACTGATGAAAAATTTGTACAAATGCCTCATCTGTTGGCCTCTTTTTTGAATCTGAAGTAAAAATCCTGCAAGGTTCAGGAAAGAAGATAACAGATCCGAAGTATCTTATAATTTCTGCATTCTAAGAATCTAGTGTTCTCTTTTCTTTCTGTTTAGAAGGAAAATGTTTCTGGTGGCAGCATGTGGAGTGTGTGTGTTTGCATGCCAACACATATTCTTTGAAAGACTGCCTTGACATTGGCTCTGGTATTTTCCCTGTCTTTAAAACCTAAATCTGCAGTTAATTTATTACAAGTATAGTTTCATTTAAGACCGACACTGGAAACTTTTACCTTGTAAGGTGTCAGCTTTATTTAATAAAGCCACTTTGATCTGAAAGAAGTAGGTAAACTGCTCTGTAGGTGATTAGATTAAGAAAAGGATACATTATAAGAAGAAAATTATTCTTCCTGTTGCCAGCTGCATGATCTGCTCTGGCTGTTGTTAACTAAACCAGATAGCTGTACTGTCACTGTTAGCCAATCCCCTGATCTGTGAGCTCAGGTTCATGTGAGAGCCAGTTTTTGTCTTTCAGTGCTAAGGAAATCAGGGAAAATTGTTACGTTTTTCACCTGAACAGTGGATTTATTTTAAATTAATATCCTTTTGCTTACTTATTTTATTCAGGCCTGTGAAAATTAGGGAGCACTGATCTATTCCATCCATAAGCCTCATGGGCTGGGAATGTGTGATAAGGTGAAGCAGTTGGGTTTATAGAAGTTTACATTGAGTTTACATATTATTCCCTACATACTTTTTATTCTTGCAACTTCTCAAGAAACAAGTATCATTGTTAAATGTTACATTTTGGAGATAAAGAATCCTTCAAACTAAATATGATGCTACTAAATGTGGTAAGCTGAAATATGTGTGGGTTTTTCCTAAATGGACTGAGGTCACCCTTGGAAGCCTCAAGAGGAATTGCTCATGGATTGGACTAGGCACAAGTAAATAAATGAAGGACAAGAATGTTGAAAGTGTAGTTCATGTGCTAGAGAGCTCATAGCATTCACAAATGAACAAATGCAGAAAGGTAGAGACTCTGGTACAGCCAAATAGCTCTGTTAGCTTCTTCAGAATGAGAGCTGTATTTTCCCAGAGCTTTGCCTTGGGTTCTAGATGGGCTTGGAACTTAAATTTAAGTTCAGGAGTTGCAGCCAACTTTCAAATCCCCATGTGCTGCCTTTCCCTAAATCCCAGACTTCCTGTAAGCTAGAATAGAGTGAGCAGCAGTTTGACTGTTTGGTGTATCATTTGTCTTTGAGAAGTGCAAGAGAGACCATCCATTGAAACAGCTGCAAGATATCATGTCACAGAGCTTCTATAAGAGATCCCCACCAGATAACCCAATACCTGCCCTTCTCTTTCTGTCTCTCCTTTTCTGGGAAATAATATACTAGACCAGTTAGATCCAATATCTCGTGAGAAACTGGAGCATATTGCAAATCGATGGGTAATGAGATTTCATTTTTTATAAACTCACCTTCAGTAGAGACAGGGAATAAATTGTAATTGCAGATCAGAGCTTTATCATTGATTAGGAGATATCTGGTTTTATCCTAACCAGGATTAGTAACAATGTACGTTGGCTTTCACTTTGGTCTACCTTTGCAATAATTTCTTTGTATTTGTTGAAAATGACAGAAAGGAAGAAAAACTTTCTTCTTTGGGGGCCAAAACCAAGTGAGTGAGTTCTACTTGTGGAGATCTGCAAGCCTGCAGTGCACAGGATAACAGGGCATTAGTTTGTGGAATACATAATCTCTAAACAAGTGCTGTTCCTGGTTGTGTGAATTAGTGGACTATTATGCTTGAACAACCCATAGCAGGGAGGCAAGTATCCCTTGGGGCATCACTGGGGTGGCCTGCTGGCATTACCAGCAGCCTTGCTCAGGTGCTTTGCCTTTTCTGAGAATTGGACAATACACTCTGACAGCGTGTTAGAGGGCAATGTGTGAGAAGCACCTCAGGAAGGTGCCATGAGAAGCAGGGATGGTGTTCACTACCTGTTGCCTTCACAGTCTTTTCAAAATGAATCCAGTATGCTAGGAGAAGAAATGTTCCTTAAGGTAGAGAGAGCAGGATTTCTTTTGCAGTCATGGCATTAACTCAGTATGATCCTGGATAAATTCTTTCCCCTCAGATTAATTTTCAGGAGCCATAGAATCAGCCATTGAATAATATTTGCTTCTGTTGTCGTGTGTTGTTAATGACTGGGAAATACTTTGAGCTCTGTAGGCAAATGGCACCAGATTCATCAAATACACTGTGCTGCATAAAATGCTGGGCATGTTTGAAAGGGATAGATGAAAAAGGGCTGACTGTAGAGCCCTTTGAAATCTGGGTTAAAAGTTTTCACAGGTTTCTGCGGGCTCTGGATCAGATAGCAAGTGTGAAGAGAGGGATGGGAGAGAAAATCTTATGCAAAGTCATCATCTACTTGTTTTTAAACAAGGAACCACACTGATGCACTTGTGATTGATTGCCCTTTTTCCTTTTTCTTGGAAAAAGGAAGGTAAGGGAAACACTACTGGTATCCCATTGATGTGCATGGAACAGAACATGGAAACTCTGCATCATCGCTGTCTGAGTTTCTGTCTGCAAATGATGAATGCAGTCATGAAGATGGAAAGAACACTCTATACTACAGCCCTGCTCAGCAAATCCTCTCACAAATAGACCCTCCAGCTACTCAGAGTCACGTTGCCTGGTTTATTTTCAAGGGTCAGTGGCCGGGTGAGGAATGTGACATCTTGGGCCATTTATGTAACCGCCTAATCATGTAACAGGTGAGCAGGGAGTCCATGTACAGTGTAAACAAATCCCTCTGCTGTTTTCCCCTGCATTGTTAGGCTGATTATAATGAAGAAAACATGCAAAGCTGAAGCCAGGGAATCAAGGCTAGGAGCCTACTCAGAGATTCAAGAGGAAGTGTTTCAGTGAGGGTACTTTCCAGTGTGTTTCAGGTGAAGGCTAAAATATTTCTGCCACCTCCTCTGTCTCATTGTTAGTTCACTTCTGCACCACCTTGTCTGGGTGCTGGAAATACTTGTACTCTGAGGAGAGGAGGGAGGGTGGTTGACTCCATGTCTTGTGGCATGGTCCCAGGAACTGTGGTTTGTGCCTGAATTCTTATTTGGTCTCAGTTCAAGTTACAGTGCCTGAGCTTCTTGTGTGTGAGCAATGTACTATAGGAGAGGCTGTGTTGATTTGGTGCTTCCCAAAGGAAGAGCTGTCTGTCTTCATTGTCTCTACTATGGACTTTTCCTTACCTAAGAGCTTGTTAAGCACTGACTGCAGACCAGGGAAATGTGCCCTCACTGCACTTAGTCCCTGATGAGTATGCACATCAGCTGATAGTAAACAGCTTTTCTCCTTCAGTGAATCTGTGTAAAAATAGAGCTCATGCATCTAGTTCCAATCATCAAAAAAAGAACATTTATAATTGTTCAAGACCAACAATTTATTCAGTTTGTGCACGCTGTAAATTCTGGCAGATGTGTTACATCTTTTGCAGGTTTCGCTCCATTTACACACAGCATACTGTTATATCTAGTAAACTCAACCTTATCTTTGAAAAAGAAAGACATTTCTCCAGGTTTACTGGGGCTTTACTATAGTTATCATTAATAGAAATATTGGATAACTAGTTGCACTTTCTTGGGGGAAATACGTATGTGTAGCAATAAGCATTTCTTGAGCCCAGATGAATGTGTTTTAGCAAAGTTTCATAAGCTGTTTATTTTTTTTCTTTTTAACGTGTGTTTTCTCTGACAAGCACAAAGTTAAAGACAGTGTTGTGCATATTTTATGTTACCTAATAAATATTTTATTAGCCTTATTAATCAGGTTAGAGGGAAAGAACAGAAAATCAATAGTTTATGTTAAGATGATGTCAGAAGGCATATAACTTTTACAGCTAATATATTAGACACATTTCCCAGTTGGTAACCAATTGTTTCATATCTGGACAGCACTTCACCACTACACTGGGCCATTTCCCTCTGTGCACATAATATTTATCATTATTGTGTTCATTAGATCAGCATCTTTTAACATATTTTCATGTTACCTGGGTGTTACTTATCTATTAGAGAAAGACAGAGTGAAAGAAGCAGCGGTGCTCTGATGCTGAAGTCACAGTGAGCAGGAGATCTTGCTCTCAATGTGTGTCTGCGAGTGCATCATCCCACTTCCTCTCTATGTTAAGCAAGAACTCATCTTACACTCCATGCGTGTGCCACAATCACGGCAACCCCCTTAAATTATCAGATTCATGTTCTGTCCCCGTGTGGACACAGATCTAAAGCCTGCTGGATTCCTTGAGAGTTGGTTTGTCAAGCTGGGATAGTCTTTATTATCCAGTAAAGAGTCAGGAGAAGAACATGTCAGAAGCATGTGGATATGCAGGAGGAGTTTCTCCCAGCTAGTCACAAGCAGGGAGTACACACAAGGACCAAGGCAGAGAGAGAGAGAGAGAGACAAAAGTATTTTGGACATCCTTAGGAGATCCAGAGGTGGATGTTCTTCATGCAACACCTACTGAAAATGTCAATGGAAGTAGAGATATCTCAGAAGACATACTCTGCTGAGAATCAGTGGCAAACAAAGAATTGTGAAGGTTTTCTCCTGTTCGGTCCTGTTTGAAACAGCTTAAGTACAGCCCTTCAGCACTCAAGCAGTCAAAACATCTAAGCTCTTTGCAGAAGCTATCCATAAGTTTTACTGCTAGTCAACTGAGATTCTGGTTTTTTGCTTCCTTCAGTCTGTGCCTAGCCCATCTTTACTGGAAACAGAGTGGTGAGAGAGTGGAAACAATTTAACAGGATTCACAAAGAAGGGAATGATGCTGTACCAAACCTGACTCATGGTAATCCCACTAAGCCCTGTGGAAAGCCTTAGTTATGGTTTTGGGACCTTAGATTTGGCATTGAAAAATAGGTCAAGAATAGCTCAAAAATGAGGCAATTTCTGCCTTACCGAGGATTTTCCTTTAAGAATTCCTGTGCAAGGTCTGCCAGTGTCTGATGTGCTAAGCCTACTATATGAAGACTGTCTGGATCACCACTCTCTGTCCTGTGCTTTTCATTTGCTTGCTTCTGGACACAGTCCAGTGTCCCTGATGTCCCTCCATTGATTTCAACTTGCACTGGATTAAGCCCAGCAGTTGCCTAAGCATATTAATTTCATGGTTGTTTGTGGTTGTGTTTTGGAGATTATAAGGGTACTGGTTATAAATATCTTTATAGTTTGGCCTTACAAAAATGCAGTGCCTTTACCATGTTCTCATGCCTTTATTATTGTCATTATCGAGTTACCCCTTTTAAATCACTCTGTGGTTTAAAAGTAGAAGAACCTCCTTAGAAAAACATAGCAGCCTCCTCCATAGAAGAATATGATTTAATGACAAGTCATTAGCTATGGAGCACTATGACGTGGTTTGTGAGCATTTAGCCTAATCCACTAGCCAGTGCCAGTCTCAGCATGTGGGTCTTAGGTCACAGCACCCCACACTCCGAAGTTTCTTTAAGCTCTGTGAGAAGCTGTGCTAACTAGAACAGTGACTATGCCCATATGTCTCTAGCTATCTGTGGAGGCAAGTTTTGAGAACAGGGAGCTAAAAAGGGTTCACATTTTCTTGGCTACCGTATCAAGCAGCTTTACGTCAACATCTTCAAGTTACATCTAGCCTTGACCTTCAGTGTCTGACTTGGGACTTTCCAGACTGATGTTCTTTAAATGAGCAGTACCAAGAGCTCAGAGCCCAGAGTCCGGTCTCTTTTGTTTGGGCTACTACAGGAAATGCGCATACAATTGCACTGTGTGTTAAAAGAACCACACAGAAGCCCAAGTGCCCAGTTAAGTGCCTTGGCACATCCCTTCAAACCCCACCAAACACATTTCAGTCAGACATACCTGATTTCTGTGGGTATGAACTTTCCATGAAAATCCAGACTAATTTCTGTTGCTGGACCCAAAATCATATGTTCAGTTGCTGTTGGCTTCAACCTTAAAACCCAACAAGGTTCTCAGGCATCTTCACCTGCAGGACCCAATTTTACAGGTGTTCCCAGGGCTAGTGGTCTGGTTCAGGCTGTGCACCAGACAGCTGTGGTTAGGACTAAGAACCAGTTCACAGCCCTCTGCTGTCTGATTTAGTAAGAATTTGCCTTCCAGTTTTCCCCTTCTGGCCTGCATTGCTCATTTTGCTGAAGACTCTCTTCTCCACATGAAAATCTTTGTTAAAGTAAATTGCCTTTTGCTGTTGAAAATGTGAATTGTCAAGCTGTTTTCTTTGTCTTTGGGGTCTTAGTGCTGTTGCAAATCTGATCACGGGTGATATGTCTGGCAGCTCCCTAGATCAGTGTCTAAAAAGTATTTTAATCCAAGTTACACTTTGATCCTTCAAGAATATTTTCCCTCCTTGCAGCAGTGGAAGAGTGCAGTGGTAGCTGGGGAAGGTGTCCTATATACTACGTGTGTTGCCTGCAGTACTTTAGCAGTCAGTATTCCATGGACGAAAAGTGCAGCCCTAGTAACTTAGGGGCAGCAGAGTAGCTCCATAGCTCTGTCTTGAAAGATCCTAACCTTTCTAGAAAATTTGTAACTGGAATGATTGAAAAATATGGTGCTTGCCTAGACCACCAGTGCAGCTTACCTCTTCAGCAAGTTTCCAGAAGGGTGTAGGCAGCCACATCCTTTTCACATTTGGCTCATTGACACCATCTGCATGTGGTATCTGACCTGGCAACAAAAGTCATGGTAGGTGTTCTGACCACATGATTTGTAATGTGCTTTTACTCCTGGAAGACAAATCTACCTTTAATAGATAAGAAATGGTCACTTGAACAGGGAACTTAGTGCTGTTTGGTGCATTGTGGTGGCTGTGCTAATTGGGAAGCTGCCATTCTGCTGGGCTGGCTCTGGAGGGACCTGTGCAGAGCCCTGAGGAGCCAGGCAGGAATGCACTTGGTACCAGCATTCTGGGCAAGCACAAAATGCCAGAGTGTGGAGCCAGCACTATCACACTGAGATTCATCTGATCTGTCATATTTAGAGGTGTCTCCCAGCCTTCTCCTTGTCATGTTATATTAAAGCCTCACTGCTGTCATTACATTTTTTTGTGCATGATTCCAGTGATGATTTCTACCCCTGACTTACGGAAAGAGAGATGAGATTCAGAGAGACACAGGGCATGTTTCATATGTCCAAGTTGCACGTGAAACAAAGCACAGTCTTAGTGTTAACTGAGCTATGCTGGAATCAGGCAAGCTGTGCTAGCTGAAGTATGTGCTTGGATTAATCAGCAGCTCAGGCACAATCAAAATATTGCTTTGAAAACATGTGTTAGCATCTGTGTGTGTGGATTTTAGGAATGTCTTCCTGCTTAATGTTTATAGAATGACCTTTAGTCCTATTCTACAATGTGGCATGGGAGCATAAGTGGCATAAGTGACACTGCTCTCCTCACATGAAAAGTGGATGGACAAGCAGGAGCCTCTCAAGTTCCTGGCTGACACTTTAACCACTGGGCATTCTTTCCATAAAGACTATTCACAGGGGAACTGTTCATGGTGACTTACAGTTTCCCATGGGGCTAATTACATCTCAGCCCTGCTGTGGATGCTTATTCCCCCATATTCCCTTATTTTGTGAAGGTTTCTTTCTTACACACATTTTTCCCCCTCTTTCTTTTTGCTGTGAAACATTCCCTGGCATGACTCAGACATTTTTTTTGCCTTGCACAGCATTCAAGATGCAAATTGCAGCTTGAACAGCTTGTTGGTGCATGATGCTCTAAACAGAATAATGGATTTGTTCCCTCAGCTGAAGGAGGTAGCAAGAGTCAGTTAAAGGCCTTTGCCTCGGTGAAGCCTGGGAGATGACACAGGTGTTTCTGCACTGTACTTTCAGCCCAACAGCTCCCTAAGGAAAAGGTGATTGTAATTATTTTTTGGAATTATCTTCAGGTTTATTATCCTGTGCCCACAGATGCACTCTTTAGTTTTTAAGATTTCAGACAATTAACTGTTTCTCTAGCAAAGCCTCATGATGAATATTCTCTCTTGACTTGTTTTTAATTGGAGTGTTTCTACATCATCAGTGTGCTCATACATCATTTAAAGAAAACATCAACTCTCTTCCTACTGTCAGGTTGGCTGCACATGGGTTTAGAGTATATACTTCATCTGTCCTTCTCCCTGTGAGGGCTTATGCTATTTCAGACTGGCTCTGGATTTCAAATATATGGCTGAATAGAGGACTATGTCCATTGCACCAAGTTGATGCTTACAATGAGGCAGATGTCACCTTCTTATCCTTTCCCATCCCCTCTTGATCTCAATTTCTAACAGTTTTTTTCACTATCCATACAGAAATCAGGAAAGTACAGTTAGGAGTGAAGAGCACTGGGGGTTTGTCTGCATTGCACCTGCATGGTGCACCACAGAGCAACACCTATCAACACCCAAGTAAATGCTGAGCAAACTAGCTGGGATACAGAAATGTACCCGACCATGATAGAATGGGCTAACTCTTCTCCTCTAGAAGAGTGTCAAACAGCATTAGGCTTTGTATCAGGAAGATCTAGGTCTCAGCAGAAAGGGAGACCCAGTAGTAGAAAACAATCTGTTTTCTGATGACAGCTTTCTCTGAAGCACTAGCTGGGTTTTTTTGTAGTTTTTAATTAACTTAACAGGAGAAGCATGATCAAGTCCTTAGTGCCATGCTCTGGCCAACTGGAATTAGACTACTCTAACAAGTTCATTTCAAGATGCTCCAGTATGTTAGCACCACCCTGCAGTCTGCTCTCTGTTATGGCTAAGACCCTTGTTGACAAAAGGAGACAAAGGAAAATTCCAACATGGGAATTCAGGTGTGTCTTGCATGGCTCATCCTTTTTACCCAGGGTGTTTGGCTCTGTGGAAGCATTTATATTTTGATATTTAGTTCTGCTCATTACCCTCTTAAGTAATTGCATCATTACCTTCTTTGTTTATTTGGTATGCTCTTCCAAGCAACAGACTGAAGGCTGAATCAATGTTTTAATATATAAAGCAGGAGAATAATACATATCAGTCTGTTGCTCTTTCTTTCTTTTTGTTTGATCAAAAGGCTTAATTCATTAATGCATTTATGCTGTAAACTTTCAGCTCACAAAAGTGTAACAACAGCTCATTACCATTCAGGTATTCATACAGCACATTATGAAAATATGTTATTAACTTTATTGAATATGTATATAGAATTTGAGTGTTGTGGTGCAAGTGAACATATCTGACTTGTTGTTTAAATCTAACTCAAATGAGATCAACAGGCACAACAAATGGAGAGCAAGAGCACATATATACTGTTTAAGTAAGTGTGCTGGTTTGGCCAAATTTAGAAATATATCCTCTGAGAGAAGGCAGGTTACAAACCACCCCTCCCCCACCAGGCTCGGGAAAAAACCTTTTTCCTCGAAGGAAAGTGAAAGAGATAAAAACTATTTATTTAACACAGGAAAAAAAATCCTAATGCTAAATAATGAAACCTCTCACTGTAGAGAGAAAACCTGGGAAAATTTCAGAGTCCCTCTGTAGTCTCTCTCTCTCCCTCTCCTTGGAGCTGGGACGGGGTGGTGGGCCCCCCTCCAGGGCCAAGGCCTCAGTGGAAGATCCTCCCGATGTATTCTGATGTTGAAACTGTCCAGCAGATAAAAAGGGGGAAAAAAAAAGAAGTCCCAGGAAAACAAAAGTTCAAGTCTCCGGAGGAAAAGGAGCTGAAAAACAGGCTGAAAGCTGGCTAGAAAGAAAAGCAAGCTGGGTGCATCCCTCCACTCTCCTGCCACAGCTCAGCACAGAGAGCAGTGTCTATCTCTGTGTGACCTTGAGCAAGCTGCAAACTCCTTTGAAGAAGTTTTGCTCAGTTTTTCCTCCCCCCTCTCAGGCTCAGTTTAAAGGCATAGAAAGGCACAAAATTAATTCCTGGGCATAGGGCAGTGATATGGGATACACATCACAAAGTCATCCCAAGACATTAAGTCAATATCCATCTATGAAAGGGTCATCTGCATGGTGGGTGAAAGGAAGGCAGAAGGTGTATTTTTCTGGCTCTTAATAAGGCTTTTGGCATTGCCCTTCACAACATCCTTTTGGGCAAGTTGGCCAGCTGTGGGATGAGCGGGTCCATGGTGTGCTGGGTGATGAACAGGCTGAAGAGCAGAGCTCAAGGAGTTGTATTGAATGGGGCTACATCTGGCTGGTGAGCAGACACCAGCAGAGTTCCTCAGGGTTCAATCCTAGGGTCTGTGCAGTTCAATATATTTATCAATGGTCTGGGTGCAACAGTTAAATGTACATTTAGCAAGTTTGCTAACCATACCAAACGGGGAGGTGCTGTTGGCTCTCTTCAGGGACAAGAGACCTTGCAGAGGGATCTAGATAGACTGGAGCATTGGGCTGTGATTAATGGGATGAAATTTAAGAAGCTGAAATGCTGGATTTGGCACCTGGTATGGAGTGACACCAGGCATAAGTATAAATTAGGGGATTTCACAGTTGATGCTAATGCTTTTATGTTAACAATATTGAGTCTTTTTAGTTGTTGCTGTGATGTGAAGGGAAAGAGGGTGAAATGGACATCTTGGGGGCTTGACAGGATCCTGGTCAAGCTCATTATGTTGAGTTTGGGCAGAGCACAGGGGTGGCAGTGGCAGTAACATACCTAGACCCTGAGCAAGCAGTGTGGCCATGTGCTCAGTTCACACCAAGAGGGAGATGTTCCCCTGTTGCTGGGGAAGTCAGGTAAGTACCAGACAGGATACCAGGAGGCTGGTTTAGTTTGACAGAGAAAAGTAATGACCTGAAGCCACAACATACATTTCTTGCTGGTGATCCTGGGACTGTGCTGTATGTGTGTGAAATGGGTGCAGAGCACCAAAGCGCTCTCAGTCAGTGTTTCACATAAATGTCATGGAGATCTATGTATTCACTGTGCCTGCCAAACAGCACTTAATTACTCAGAGCCCTTTTCCTCTTGTCTGCTTTGTTAAATAATGCAGAAAGTAACTGCAAATGATAGCTCAGGTTGTTGGGCTGTGAATTTGATGTCTGCTGTGCTGCAATGTTAAGTGAGTCTGTGAAGTACACGATGTACTTCCCACCTGCAGCAAAGGCAGATGTCAGAGGCATCTGGAAAGCAGGTAATGTTGAACCAGCCAAAGAGCAAACTGCAGGTTTTGATGCTAAAAAGCTTCAGGTTTAGCATTTCTAAGTGGTACAGAAGAATGTTTGCATCAGTCTTGTCTCATCTAGTTCTCCCTCTGAATTGTAATTAAATATATTGGAGTAGGTGACTTTTTCCAACCCAGTGCAGCACAATCAGCAAATAAAATCCTTGGGGAAAAATTTCTTCTTGATGATGATACAGCTCAGTGTAACACATGCAAATCTGTCACAATTTAGTAACTATTTCACTGCTGATCTTGAATACTTTTATGGTCACAAGTCAGTTTCTAGCAGAGAAGTGGTGGCAGCTAGAGTTACTTACGCCCTTTGTTGCTTGTCTCAGCAATACAGCTGTTGTTGAATAAGCCACAGACACTCAGCAGTCCTCCTAGACCCCAAGGAGGTCCCCTGGGACCCAGGAGAAGTCAGAAACATATGACAGAAAAGTGCTTTGTTATATGGGTAAGAGTTTCTTCAAGGCCACCTCAAATTCTCCATCAGTGTCAAATTCACTCTGAATAAGTAAAATAAAGACAAATAAAGGAAGGATTATTATTACAACTTACTTTCCATGTAAGATCATGGGCAGAGTTTATTAATTTATTCTAGCAGGATCTTCTTTTGCAGATGAATATATCCATTTCCAAGTCAAAGTTTGTTCACTTTAACATGGGTCTGAACCCAAGCCAGAGTCTTAAGTAACTTCAACCTTTAAAGTAGTTTGAGCAATGTGTTTATATTAACTGAAGCAAAACCTTATATGCAGCCTCACATGACGATGGAAAACTAGAATTTCAGTTCAGAAGCCACATGTTGTGCCAAAAGCCCATTTTTATTAGTTTGTTGAGAATGTATTTGCTTTTGTTCTTTTCTTGCCCCTTTCTTAATCAGTCATCGCACCTCCTCCTTCCACTTACACTTACCACGTTGTTAGCTTACTCCTTCAGTTCTCATCGCTCTGTTTGCTTTGGTCAAGGGTTAAGAGCTCCAAACACAGATTAAAAGAATTATATCAGCATTATCAGTTGGTTCTGCTTCTATTGGCAACTCCTCTGCTTTTCAAGGATGGTATTTGATGTACTGTGCTGGCTTTTTTTCTTTTCAAAGTTATTTGGGGAGCTTTCTCCAAATTCTTTGCTGGTATTAAATTATCCTAGTCATCTCATCTCCTAAGATAGAGGAGCATGCATTTATTTTAAGAAATTACATAATGGCATATTCTTCAGGTGGCTTCATGTCTTTTTCGCTATTTTCACTCTGGTTCTTGTAATTTCCCTCATTTTTCTCTGAGATAGAATCATCTCTTCTACACCAGTGTCTTCTGTGTTCTCCATGATTTGGGATGATCCCTTTGGGATCATATTCTGCAGTGTGGCAATTTGTCTGGTTCAGGAAAGACCTGGAGAATTTGATCCTGCAGGTAAGCTAAAACTCACATTCTACGAAAATGTAGCTGTGACTTTTTTTGCGTACTGGGATTTATCCTGTGACAAGGCTTTAATGCTAAGCTTAGCAAGACTTCTTTTACTCTTCTTAAATGATTTGAAGATACCTAAGGCAAAGTGTGTCCTGGTCTTCATGAGGTTGAGTCCGATTTTCAAGTAGGATTGAAGGCAATACACTGTTTCAATTGGAAGTGACCTACAGTGACCATTCAGTCCAAGGGCCTGACCAGTTCAGGGCTTTTATGTCTTAAGAAAGTACATACAGAATATGTGCTGCCTTGGCCATTCATGTGTATATTGGCACACTCTTTGATTGATTCCCTCTAACTTGAGGTCCAGTTTATCCAGTATTCCTTGCAGAGCTATACCAGCTGAGATCCTGAAAAGCATTTAGATGCATGACTCCTGCTTAAGGCTGAACTCCATTGATTTTGGCCAAGGTTCACAAGCTGCATAAGACTGAAATTGATGCTGTTCAGGTATGGAGCTCAAAGACAAAGACAAGCCAGTTGGCTCTGACCCACAGGCGCTTGTTTAAGTCTTTTATTTTCAGCATGTGGGCAGCCCTGTGCCTTTTCTAAACTTCTCAAAGCATAGGCCCAGATTACTATTCAGGGCATCAGCTGCACACATACCAGAACCCTAAAACATGAGAAATAAAGTAGCAGTCCCCTGTGTAAGTACTCTGTCTTGAAAAGTAAATCTAAGCACAAGCCCTGTTTTATGTTTAATAATGTGTTATTAGCAGAACTCCTCCTGCCTACGGTTTACGCCAACAACTCTGGCACAAAGTGCCACTACCAGTGATGTTCATACTCTCTGATTGCAAACAGTACTGTAGCCTTAAAAATGCAGGCCAGTACAGTAACATGTTGCTAATGCAATAAACATGGACTTGAAATCAAGTTTTAAAACAGAAAAAGATCAATGGCTGTGAGACAAGGGTCAAGTCTAAGTAAGTTTTCCAAAGAGCCAACTGGTCTTCTGCCAGATCTTCTGGTTCACCCACAGACTGGTTTCCCTTCAGCTATTTTGGCATCTCCCTGCTTAGGTAATGCCATGACTCTCTGCCAGGTTTATCTCATATTACAAAATCCTTAATACTGGGCTGGAAGAGGTTGAAAGGTCTCTCTTGATCTTACAGGAAAAAACCCTTATTTCAACATGGCTACAGGTTTGCTATTTCTTTTTTCACCAGTGCTGTGTTGCCAAGTCTGGCATATTTATCATGAGTTTCATAGTATCTGACATTCTGTAACACAGGACCTAAAATATAAAACAAAGTGCTGATGTCCCAGCTCTCATTTTCAAGTGATTAAACAAGAATCTCAGCCTTCACTTAAAAACCACATTTTTAGGCTCAGCACTTTTGAAAAGTAATTGGAAGTACTGTTTGAAGCACTTGAAAATTACTGAAAGTGAAAAATATGGTAAGTGCTTATATACTCTGCAAACTGAAAAATCAGAGGATGTTAAAAAATAGAGCTCACTCTTTTTTTGTTTGTTTGGTGGTTTTGTTTTGTTTTGTTTTGTTTTGTTTTTTTTAACAGAAGTCCCATGGTTTTTAAGTTAATCTTGAGATTTAGGAAGAAGAGCAGTCAAGTCCTTCTGTTTGACTGTCTGTTTTTCCCCAATTACTTACACTGTTCTGTTATTCAAGCCTCTCTTCAAGTCGAGTGGATCAAATGGAGGATGCAGGTCGCGGTTTGTCTTAGCACTGGCCTTTGCTGAGTTTCAGGACAAAGGAGACCCACAAAGGGAGTCTGGTACCTGCTGGTGTTTCTCTTCCACAGCCAGGCCACCCCACTTCACCTTTTTATTTCCATTTAGAAAAGCGCAAAAGGTTCCCCACATTTTTTAAAGTTTGCCGCATTTCCCTTTGTGAATGCAAAGATTACCCTGCCCTACTTTATCTAAAAAAAATTGCTGACAGTGCTGACAGTGTGCCATCTGCAGCCCTTGTAGCATGGCTGGGGCAATGCTCAGCATTTACAAAGGAATGTTTTTCTCTTAGATGTTTGAATTTGATCCATACTGTTGTTATTTATAAAATAAATAAAGCTTTATTTCCTGATGTCTTATTTATTAAAGAATAAGGATTTATTTAAAATGTTAGACTTTGTGTTTACTTTCAGGTCAGGGATGTCTTTTACTCCATATAGTACAAGTGCAGGTGTGGTGTTTCTGTGCCATGGAACACACGAGGATGAAGAAGTGCAGTGGGCTCCCTGCACTGGGAATCTGTGCTCAGCTGTACTTGGTCTGACTGAGCACAACTCTTCATTTCCCTGCAATGGTATCAGGTTTGTGTCAGAAAGAGTGAAAGGTGGCTCAGGTTTGGTAAGGTGTCCTAAGCAGGTTGAAAGGCTCACTTTTCCAGAATGGCTTTAGGAAAGTTAAAGCAAACTTGATGAAGTTTTAAGCTGGCAAACTTTTGTGAGACAGGCTCATCACCACCTCACTCTGTGCTGAGGAATTTGGACTGGAACCTTATCAGCTCTGGAGCAATGTTTTTCCATACAGGAGGGTTACCTCAACATTAGAAGTGGATACTGCAACTTAGATAAAAGCTAAGTTCAGTTCCTAATTTTGGTAACTAGCTGTCCTAGGACTTCAAAGGAACCACTCTTTCTCTGCCTCTGTTCTGCTTTTTGGGGGTTTTTTTGGTCCACATCCCATTTCTGCCTTCCCCCAAGATACATTCTGTTTCCCACCCACGCCTTTCCTCATCTGAGAATTACTTAACTTTCTGAAGAGGAGTCCTGTGAAATGTATCCTACACAGATGCACTGCTAGGGTGGAGCTGGGAATAGAGCATGGATGGAAACAAGGGACTGGGACAAGGATGAGGGAGAAAGGAGGCATGAGCCAACTGTGTGCCCAGGTGGCCAAGAAGACCAATGGCATCTTGGTCTGCATAAAAAATATTGTATCAAGAAGTACTAGGGAAGCGACTGTCGCTCAGTACTTGGCACTGGTGCAGTTGCACCTCAGATTCTGGGCCGAGTCATGGGCCCCTCACAAGAAGAAAGATGCTGAAATGCTGGAGTTAGTCCAGAGAAGGGCAATGAAGCTGGTGAAGGGTCTGGAGCACAAGTCCTATGAGGAGCGACTGAGAGAACTGGAGTTGTTTAGCCTGGAGAAGAGGAGGCACTGGGCTGACTTTATCAGTCTCTACAGCTACCTGAAAGGAGGGTGTAGCCAGGTGAGGGTGAGGCTCTTCTCCCACACAGCCAGTGACAGGACAAGGGGAAATGTCCTTGAGCTGTGCCAGGGGAGGTTTAGCTTGGACATCAGCAAGGATTTTTTCACTGAAAGAGTGATTAGACATTGGAATGGGCTACCCAGGGAGATGGTGGAGGCATCGTCCCTGAAGATGTTCAGGAAATGACTGGACATGGCACTTAGTGCTATGGTGTAGTTCTCATGACGGTACTCCATCACAAGTTGGACTCAATGATCTTGGAGGTCTTTTCCAACCTTAATGATTCTATGATTCTATGATATGGGACAATATGACACTGCAGCTCCAGGACAAGAGACGAGAAATGCTCTTTTCCGTGGTTCTGTGAATTTTAACCAGTATAAGATGATATTGTACTGTCCTCTCAGAGGCCTTCATAAGCCCATGGTGTGCACACAGAATGAAGAGCAGCCTAAGTAGTCAAGATAAAGTTGTGTGGGAGATGGGTTTCCATCTAGAGCAGGTGTTCTCAGGGATAATCCTACTGTGCCTAATTTTAGCGCCCAGCCTTTTCCGTCAATTCCCTGGCACAAGTGGTTTCTCTTCTGGTGCTCTGCTGTTTGGAGTTCCTTTGGCTTCCTTTGCCTGCCTACCAGTGTCAGTGAACAAGCTTCTCCAGCTTTCCTGAGCTTATCAATTTATCTTTCTCACTCTTACCTACACATCTCAGCAACTGGCTCTCACAGAACTCCCTAATCACCTTTGTGGTCTCTGAGAGTGACAGAGGGTTTCTTTGTGCGCAAATTAATCAGCTGGTGTAAATAAAATCAATAAAGAACAAGGCTACAGCAATGCAAAATCTATCATTCCTTTATTGGACAAGTGAAGTTTTAATGCTCATGCTTGAGGGTATGCTTGTAAACATGCTAAAAATGCTTGGAATATGGAAACTTGCTGGCTCACACCACTGTTTCCTATGAAGCATTGCAACCTTAAATTGGCACGTGGAGTCATCATGGACCTTTGAGCCACCACCACCAACTGCTAAGTTCACCATTAAAGTCATCAACTAAGAAACTGAACCCTAAATTCTGGCTTGTTCAAGAGTGAAAATCCTATCTCAGATCTTCCTGAAACAGATCAACAGTCTTTCTTGTTGGATTATAGCTGCACAAGTGCTGTGCAGTCTTGGAGCATGGTTATTTTATACTTTACAGGGAATAGGATTTGCAAGTTGGAGGAAATAAGGTCACCTAAGTCACTAGCTTTATTTGTCTATTCTAAGCCAAGAATGTATTACCAAAGGCAGATGGATGTTGTACAGGCACCCACAGAGGAAACCCAATCCACCTGAAAAGCAGACTCCTGAAGAATGCAGTATCCATATTTACTGAGAGTGAGTGGCCTGACCTATTCCTGGCTTTGCCCAGAGTAGAGCTCTTGGTTAGTCTTGTCATTAGAGATTTTTAAGACAATATAAAAGAGACTCTCAGTAAAGCTGGGTTAGATTTCTGGTTTTATTGATGGATCTACTCTCATTTTTATCAGTTATTAATATCTTTCTGTTGTAAGTACTCGGAATTCCCCTGTGTGGGCAGACCTTTGTTGCAGTGGAGTTACGCTGAGGGCCGTAACAGGTAACACCAGATGCAGCCCATCAGAGACCTCCCAATGCCATTTTCTGCACACCTCCAGCTACTAAACTCTGAGAAGCTGGTAGGGATCACTGGATTCATTCCAAGTAGAAGTCAGGAAAGTCTAGCGTATGTTGAGAAGTGTATAATATATTTCCACCTCATTTGGAGCGACTGCGCTGGGAAGCCATTTATACAGAGTTTCTGTGTGAAAGGAAGTTGTACATGTTTAGAATGGCTATATGTATATATAAGAAAGGTAACTGTGCATGTGCCATAGATTTGTGTATCATAAGCATGTTTGTCATAAGCAAATTTAATTGGGGGATACAACTGTCAGTGCAGCTTGGAAGAATCCTCTGAATTCACTGTTGTAAGCATGTGGGCTGGCAATTTACGTATTAGCTCCAGAGGGGAATTATATCTTCAGCAGACAGCTAATGAGTCTTGGTACTTTTTTTGTGAGCCTAACTGACCTTCTCCTGTAATCACTAATCCTCATCCCACCCTGTCTGTCCCCAAGCTTTCCAAATGGAGTACACTCAATCTTTTTAAACATTTTGAAATGGGCAGTCATAATCTGTCATCCTGCAGACAATAAATTTCCACTGACGATCCCTGCATGAAAGAGAGACAAGAGAGAGGTATTAGTGAGCCAGAACTGCAGAAGATGCTCTACAAGTAAGACTAACTTTATACCAGGTATTGTGGCAACAAAAACATCTGTCTGCCATTAACTGACTTTCATCTGGGTGCTTTGTTTTTATGGGCTGAAAGGACATTAAATATGTGTGATAATTACAGTTCCTTCACACTCCTTTAAAAGGTAAGAAAATCAGCTCTCTGAAGAAGCAGGTCTCTGAATATCCTTCAGAAGACAGTGAATCTTGATGGTGATCAGTCCTGAACTGGCTTTTAATCAGTGACCAAGAGGAAAAAGATGATTCTGTCAAAAGTTACTGTCATGTCATATATTGTTCAGTAATGTGTAAAAAGTACATGAGTGATTTTCAAGCTATGTCCAATAGGGGAGTTATCCACATGGCAAATTTCACATTTTTCATTTTTGTTTGGTTTGGTTTTTTTTTTTTTTAATGTCTTTCACTACTAGGTCTTTCAGTTAGTGTCCTTTATTAAAGATCTGAAGGAATCAATAGTGAGAGAAATGAAATTCATTTCTCATCCTGGATAAGTCACATGTGAGGAAGAGTAATGTTTATGAATGTAAGGAGAGTTTATGCTCTTCCCACTTTGTGAGTGGTATTCTCTCTCAAGAGAGTGATAGGAAACCTAACAATTGTTAGTAGGAAGCCTGACTGGAGCAGTGGGATTCAACACTGGAGGCCAGTGATTTAGTGTCCAAGAGATGCAACAGGCTACAAATTTAATTTCCACCTTAGCTTATTGTTCATTAAATTTTCCTTTGACAAACAGATGTGAGTTCAGCGGACCAAATACTGTCCTGCAGTGGAGGGAGAGTTGAATTTAAGCTGCTTGATACTGGCTAACTTGAATTTAGATCCAAAGTACAGTCCTTGTAGATGGCAGTTGTTATTTATACTGGTAATGGGTAGTCCTCCAAGACGTTTCTGAAAGCTTGGATTCTGCTAATAGTGATGTCCTAAAGCTGAGGCTTGGGATGGGTAGTGCTGCTGGGGTGATTTAATGGAAGCTTGCATTTCAACACCAAATTGATGCCAAACTGCTGCCCCTCGGGAATGTGCTGAGGCCCCTGAGCCCAGATTTTGGTATTAACTGTGCTTACGTGGTGTCATTGACTGTGTGACTCTGTCCTGGAATAAGATTAATTTGACTCTTAAGCCCTGTAGGTACACCTTTTATACCTACATTGCAGCTTTCATTAACTGAGGGTTTTTTAACTGGAAATTTACTGTGCTACTAAACCACCAGTTTATCTTGAGTGTCATTTGGAACTGGGTCTGTCTCATGCTCATCAGCAAGTCTGATGTAACAGTTACACAGTGTTTGGCTTTGGTTTTCTTTAGATCTTTCCTAGATGTTTTTAAATTGTAATTTCCCCATAAAACTGTTACCAAAGGTTAATGAAATGCAAGATTCATTTTTAGCTTTATTTTAAGAATCCCTTATTTGGTCTATGTGCATGCTCCTCAAAGACAGTTATTACTCTTTTGGTCACTAAGTTACCAAGAGAGAAAAAATAAAGAGGACTTGTCTGTGGAAAATAGGATTATATTAGTCAAAGTTAAGGTCTGCTAAACTAGCACCCATTGTCAGAGAGACTTTTAGCTCAACATCTTAGGTCAAGTAATTTTTCTAAAATAAGACATTGTGAAATTAAAAGTCAAGGTCTTTAAAATAAATGTATTTTAATCACCTGAATTAATAACATGCTTTAAAATACTGGAACAGAATTATTTCTAAAGCTGTCAGTTGGACTTGCAGACACTAGCATGTATGTACATTGTTGATGCATTTAACGGCGTGTTACCTCTTTTTCCCCTGTTATTTGTGTTTGAACTCAAGCATATATGCCCAGCTTTTCAGGATGCAGGCAATTTCTTTGTGCTATTGCTGCTGTGTGCTTAATTTAGTAGTTATCAGCCTGTTCCAATTTGTAGATCCCTTACAAATTTACCAGTGGGGATGTAGATCCCATCAGGAATTGCCTTATGAGGCATACTCTAGAATATATCTGAACTTGCCTTTGCAGATCCTTAACACCAGTTTGTAGGTGTCGTCCCCTCCCAGTTCCTAAATTCATGCATTTTCCTTGGCTTCAAGAATCAATATTGAACTGTCACTTTTGCTTTCCAGCTGTCGTGTGCTGTCAGATTTGAATTTTTGATGTATAGAGAAATTTCTTTTATCTCCAAATATTGTTGAATAATCTGTTTCCAATTCAGTTTAAAAATTCTGTGAATTCCTATTCATATTGAGTTTGACAAAATCCTCTTTCTTCGGTCATATGAAACTTATTAGGGACCTTAAATACCCCATAATTTAGCTCAGCTGAGCTTGGTGGGTGTCCAGCTTGTCTCGGCATTTCAAACCTGCTTTACTGTCGGGGTATCTGGCTGTCGATTTATTTTTCAGTGATGATGTCTGAGCAGTTAAGAAATAACTGGTTATCCAGATCACCCAAATAAGTGGAGCAGAGAACAGTTTTGTAAAAGAAATGAGCTTATGACAGTCTGCATGTGCTATTTTTATACTACATAGCAAAGGACAAGCTGTGGCACCTACCAAGAAGGCCTGGTAATTCCCACCTCCCTGTCCAAGATACGTGCTGCAGGTTAGGTTGTGAAAGTTCCAGTGGTGCTCTCTGGACTGAGGAGACTGATCCAACCAGATCACAGCCACATAACAATGCTCCACCAGAAAGCCACCACTTGGCATGCTTCAGAGCTCAGGCTGAAGGTATTTTGTTGTTTGGTTTGTGGGTTTAATTTTGGAAGCTATACTGCAAATGGTTTGCAATGTGCCTGTGTATGTGGGCAGTTTCAGTTATTTACAACCTGCTTCACATACCCCATGTCCTTCTCTGAAATTTGACTGTATCAGTCTGTCTAACGAAGATACTGCCCTTCCCTGCAAATGTTCCCTTATTTATGTCCTTAGGTCATCCTGTCTGCATCAGTGTTATCACCACACCACACTGCTGAATGGGCTCCCAGAGATGCTTCTGGCCTCTTCTAATTCTTTGCAGCTGCTTTTGTCTTGCTTTATAGACAGTTGTTTTCTCCTTTTGACCTATTTAAAATGAGACTGGAAAATGTAAATATTAAGCACTTCTGAAGTCTGTTCTCCACAAAGGAGCAGTTAAAACCTTTGATGATGAACAACTCTTTCATTCATTCCTGATACACAGGCATGGAAACTCACAGAGAGTGATTACAGAAGTGTTGGTGGGGATAACATCATTCTAAACTTTCTGTGTCCTTTGCCACAAGCACCACATGCTGTCTCAAATATCTTTGTCTCAACAGTGACCTCAGTGATGCAATGTCTTAGGGAGTAGGAAGGGAAGATATGATTTCTGCAAGTTTATTGAAAAAGTCTAAAAATACCTACCAGTTTGAAGTGATTGGGAAAGCTTAAACTGAAATACCTTCAGAGGCTTTTGTTTGCCTCTCGTTAGCTCGAGAACGTTGTCCATCATGAACTAAATAGTATGGACACAAGTTTAATATGCTTGAAAATGAAGAGCAATTAAAAAACGTTCACATAGACAAGTGGAACATGTGCATGCCCCTGGCAGGCTGAGACTCAGAAGACTTTTTCTGCTCCTATTCTGCCTCATGAGCTGCAAAGAACCATTAAGGATGACAAATTTTGCTGACTCTTGTGATTCATACTGCTCAGGAGGAGTGTTACAGCCTAAATCTGAATTCTGAACTGATGAAGCAAGAATTTTTTTTCGCTTCATTCACTTGGCAACACAAATTAGTTCTAGTCATTCTGGAAGCTGAGGGCCAGAAAGTTCTTTGGCACAGAAAACTTTTCTAGTTTGCAATTCATAAAATGTTTTCTCTGTAGTTTCAACCTGCTACTATTGCAGGTTTATGTCTGCCACCAGAGCAGTGGTAGGACAAAGGTGTGCTGAGGGTTTTTCCTCTTTGAGGCACTGTGGTCCCTTGAGGACTCCCAGTGCACATTCCCTTGATGCTGCCTCTGCTCCTGCCCAGTCCCCCCATTGCCACTCTGTTCTGAAGGCTGCCTTCAGCAGAGAGAGAAATCTGCTCAGAGGCATAGGCTACCTCAGCTGCTTTGTTTTCCAGGCTTGTCCTTGTGATTCCAGACTTTACCCTGGTCCACATCCGATGGAGTCTGGATTCCAGCTGCAGGGATACCCACTGTCTGCATTATTTCCCTGAGTCTCTGCCACAACCACAAGGAACAAGGATTAAGGATAGCACTGGGGAATATTTTAGAGGAAAAGCCCAGAACAGGGCTGTCCCTTACGACCTTGTAAATTCTTTATCTAAAGCGATAAATCGATACCTTTGGGTCAAGTATCTGTGAAAATTATTCTTCCACTTGTAGGAAGAATTTGCAGACACGGCTTCCATTTGGTAATAAACAGGATAATGTATTTTAGCCAGGAAATTGCAGTTATGGACCTGCAGCAGTCCTACAATGTGTTGTCATTTCTGGAAAAATCTCCTTATTTTAGGGTAGCATTTTGGTTGAGGGATCCCTATAGTGATCTTCGGCAAGCTGAGAGCATTACAGTGACAAAAGTATTTTGGCTGCTTTGAGTGTTATTAGAGAGAGCTTGAAATAGTGGTGTCTTTAAACTCTCTCTTCTCTCTTCTCTCCTCCTCCTCATGTAGCCAGTGTTGGCAGAGCATTGCAGCACACCTTGCCTTGCTGTCTGTGCTGTGCTTGATAATAAATGCACTAATATACTGGACTGAGATGCCTGATAAAAGACATCAGCAAAGAAATAGCTCATGATTGATGTATTAGAGGTCAGCTTGAAAGAATCAAGATCCCTCTCCCACAATCAGGTTTCAAGGACTGCTTACACTCTTCTTAAACCTGCTGTTAGGATCTCTGTAGCCCTAGGCAGGCAACAGTCTGGAGTTTATGTTAAATCCAAATTTTAAAACTTTGCAGTTGTGCATAGTAAAAAGGGAGAAACTCTTTTTTAACTAAGCAGAAAACCTGTGAATCCATTTGCATGACTATGACTTCACTAGCCACAGGGACTCTCCCAAGAGGACTAGCAAATGCCAAGAAATAACCAGGACTGATCAAGAAAATGTAGTTAACTCATTTACTGGAAAAGGATCGAGGTGCACTGCATTTCCTGAGTTCCTGGTGTGGCTTGAACCTCTTAGAATTGTGTTGAAATGGATTGGGCAGTTTACAACATTCACACTGCAGTTTGTACGGTCTTAACTTTGCATGCTGGCAGATTCCCTGCTTCTTTGCAAAGAAAAGTGGACCGAAACAGGTCCCTGACAGCAGAGGGTGTTTTTAGTGAGCTCAATGAAATATGCTCCAAATAGAGGTAGGTGAGAAAATGTACTGAAGTTCTGCTGCATTTTGTGGAGGTCAGATTCAGCCCAACCTACCACTGCTGTATTTTTCACTGCTCAGATGGACCTGGCAAATGATCCCCATTAGCATGAAGATGCTCTGCTCCTGATATACCACCTTGGGCAATGAATCATATGTACTGTGAACTTTGGTCCTCAGAAGTACAGTGTGATGCTGAGTACCACAGCAGATGGTGTGTAGCCATGAACTGTTGGGGGGAATTAGAAAAGACAGACCTTTTTTTTTTTTTTCAATTTCTACTGAAACAGATGAAAAGCAAACCTGTGCACAGCAGAGAACGTTGTGGTTGCCCCACGGATATAATAGTCGTAAGTGTACATCATCATGTCCATATCTTCTCCATAGTGTCCTGGATATTCTGTTGTTAACCTTTGAATTAAGGAAAAAGAAGATAATATAATTCACCATCTTATAGAGGAGTCCAGTTGAATGAATACAACTCAATTAGTAGGTTTTTCCTGCTTCTTTGGAAGTTCTTGTTTCTTAACAGCACCATAAGATAGAGTCCCACGAGGCTGCCTTTCTCATCTATGCAACTAATTCAGGTAGCTATTTGAATAAAATTCAGCAAATTTAGAATAGTTAAGAGCAAACTGGAGTATTGGAATATGTGTATATACATCTGCAGACCCAGGGTAAAAGTAATCTGAACAAGAAGATAAAGCTTGTCTACTACTTATGTCTTTATTGCAGGGATTTGCTCCAGTCTCTTGTGAGTCTCTTTGGTTTGCAGCTGTAGACTGCAGTAAATGTTGCCAAGTCAAATGACTCTAAGCATTTATCCATTTATGAATTTTATTAAGTGACTGTAACAATTAGTCCATTACTCTTTGTTGTTTCCTCTTTCTGCCTAATTTATAATGTAAAATTATGGGCCTGGATGATATTTGTGGAGTGTATTTTATCTGAGAAGTTCAAAGTGCTTCTTCAATTATTAATCAAATTATGATTGCTGCTTCCCTGGGAAATAGCCAGGGAATTATCTGTAATTCATTTTACAGATAATGAGCAGATTCAGGAAGGGGCTGGAAGCTTGACCAGTACTTTCTGTCAACATTATGTCTGAAGTCTGAATGGAAACCTGGCACTCCTTGTATTACACCATTTTACATGGGAGTTGCTAGTGGAGTTGTGTCAGCTACTCTCTGAAATGGCAAAGGGAAGAATCAGGTTCCCTGTAAGGGAGATGCTGTTCCTGTGGAAATAAACAGCCCAGCTTCTGTTGAGACTAACAGGGTTAAGGCACCTTTACAGAAATCCTGACAACCTTTTCCTGACTTAATCCAGCCCAGCAGCAGTACTTGAATGATGCTTGAAGGTAATCCAAGCGCATATTCCAGTCAGCACTTGTGCATCTTTACATTTTGGTCAATTGATGGAATTTAAGCACAGCCTTCAATATTTTACTCACTAGGAATATAGCTATTGGGATGGGTTGGAGTTTTTATAATGAGGTGTTTTGGGTGTATTTGGAGGCCAAACCTGTAAGTGTTGGAGAACGCAGAAGCTGAAAGTTTACCTGAAAACTGAGGTACTCTGGACTATTAGGTTGCTTTCCAGGTCATACTCAGCTTTTGAAAGAGCATCATTCAGTTGGAACATCGTTCCTAACAAATCATTATTCCTTGACAAATGAAAAATGGGTGTGCATGTGACATTCAAGCATGGCCTTATAAGAGCCTCAAGTCTAATCAGTCAACTTCTTTGAATATATCTTGTTCCATCTAAATATATCATGCTTCCTGTCCTTTGGCCATGACATTCATCACACAGATTCTGAGTTATAGTACAAGGACACCCATCCCAGAGTGTGTTTGGGAAGCAGAAGATCAGGCCTGGTCACAGTGTCTGTTGTCAGAGCTCTGACCAAGGACACATGGATTTGCAAAGCCCTCACAGTGCTCTGCCATTGGTAAGAAATAACAGCAGTTATTTCACAGGTCATGCAGACAGCTGCTGCAGACTAGGAAAAAGAGAAGAACCCATGTACGCTGTTCCCTCAGCCAGAGGAGAGTCCCCATATTTAGTTTACTAATTTGGACCTTGAATGTCTGATAGCGCATCTTCAGAAAATCCAGGGTCATAGAAGGTTTTAAAAATGTGGTATGGACCAGGATTTAATTTTGCATTCTCCCATCAACTCCAGGCTTTGATGCTTTGTTTAGCTACTACTATGAGAAGACACTAAGACGTGTGGTTTTTTTATGTTCTACCAAATGTGTTTCATAACATCTGTTTGGCACTCAGCAAGGAAAATGTTCTGTAATCTTGACCAGCAGTATGTGCAGGGCAGAGGAGACTGTGCACAACACAAGGTTAAAACGCTGCTCTTTGCTCTGCTCAGAAACAGAACTGAGAGTCAGCTGTTGGAACTTCTTTCATGGGCCTCTCAGCTGAAAAGTAGATCTGATGATAAGCTTCTGAATTGCTGTGGTCTCACAGACCTTTTGCAGAAGCATGCAGTGTTACTCTGAAGTGCATTGGGAGTTTTCATTTAGCTTCTCTCTTTTCTTTCTGACTGCTGCCATTTCCCCCTCCCTTTCTACTAACTTCTCCACATTACCATGCAGCCTCTTAAGGCTCCTCTGCTAAGAAATGTTCAAAAAGCAAATATATGCAATTACAGAAAATATATTATTTGGGGACTTGAGCTGCTCTGAAGTGTGTCTTGTTATATAGACAGATGCCTACTGACTCCTTTTGTTCGGGAGAGAAAAATTAAAAATAGTGCTATGACAGCAGTGTTCAAGTTCACATGAGTCTGTGTGGTCTGTCTAATTCATTTCTCTTTGATGATTGCTGCACTCATGTCTGAAACTGTTCCCCTAAGACCCTGAATTTCAAGGTTGTCTGGCTTGCACTGTGTTCTTTAGAAGGAAATGTCCATGTAGCAGGACTCTGTGGTGCATCCCATTCCTTTTCTATTATCTCCATTTTTTGAATCGTGAGGGTAATTCACATAAAATGTGTCTGCACTTAGAGATCCTCTAGTATTTAATGCATAGGGGTAGTCACTATGTGGTTTTCTCATCATTAAGGGGAGAAAGATAATTTAAGACAGCCACTGAGGGTCTTCCCAAAGTGGTCTGCCTGGCCCAGGACAGCAGTTCCCTCAGGATTTGTTGTAGCGTGGTCTGTACCCTTATTATCAAGTACCTAACTGAAAATATTAAATGTTTTACTCACTAATGCATACAAAGTGCCTATCAACTTGTGAGTCACCTATCACAGTGTGCAGACACATCACTTATTTACAAACATGGTAGCATTTGTAAGCCACCTGTGGCAATGTATGGTTTGTACCTGAGAGGAGTCACGAAACGAGTGCGAGACAGTTTTTGCCCGGGTTAGTGAGGGTTTGCCTGTCCATGGGTTTCTCATTTGGGAAAAGCCATCCACAGTAACCTTCACAGTGCCCTGTAAGCACTTCTGGCCCTGAACCTATAGCAAGGAGAGTTGGGCTAGGTGAGCAGGGAGAAGTATGGGAATTGCCAAGTGCTCAAAGCTGCTGCTGCTGTTAGGGGTGTTGTAAGACCTGTATGACCAAGCCGGGGTGCCTGTGGTGCCTGAGGGGGTACGTAACAGGGGCCCTAGCAAAGAGGCTTGCAAGGCAGCTGTGAGAAGACCTGTGTTATACCGACTGTGGGCTCTAGGCACTGAGTAATTTGTTGCCAAACAAAGGCCGAGGGGCAGGGGCTAGCAGGGTGCATTTAGTGGAATTGTTTGTTGAACCCAGATACACACACGGGTGTTTGGGAAGGACTTGTAGGGGAGCAAAGAGTAATGTGAGACCTTTAAAAACTGGTAGCCTTTTCAGTCTGTATGATTTGCAAGAAAATACACAAAAGACGAACTCTGGTTCAGCTTTTCAAATCTACTGCTGGATAGTATTGGGTGTATGATGTTTGGGTACAAGAGGCTTGGAGCACCAGTGGCATTGTCAAGAGAGGAGAAAGAAGGTAATTCTATGTTAAAGACTAGGAAAGAAAATCTTGTGCTAGGGGGTGTAAGTAGTTTGGCCTGTGTGTGAGACAGCAGGAAAAGGTGACAGAAAAAGGTGTTTTCATAATGGCATTTTTAGCTCGAATAGAGTTGATGTAGAATGGTTTATCTTTTCAGTGGTTTGCATTGCTTCAACCATCCACATGTTCTTCTAATGTATTTCACTATAATCCTATAAATCTTGCCTAGGGTAGGATAGATATTGAAAAAAAGGCATTAAATCTTTACCAGGGTTACTGTTGTTTTTATTTTAATCTGAAAATAGCTGCGATGTTTATTTTCCATGGTGAAGAATTGCTATGGTAGAGATTTATAGAAAGCACAGAGTTACTCATTGAGCACTGAGAAGAATGTTTTGTACTAATCTACAGTAATCTGTGGCATTCTTAACAATTGACTTCAGAAGTAGTTATTGTGAGTCTATTATTTACCAATAAGAAGATCAAGTTGCACCAATGGCCTTAATATGTATAGTCTGCTAATTAAAGAAATAAATGGGAACTATGGGTAGGCCTTGCTTTCAGATACCAAGCAGACAAAAGAAATGAGTCTTTTAAAATATCAGAGAGAGTCAGCAGTAGAACTCACAGTTTCTGGCTCCAGTTGTTGAATATACTTACTCCCTGTAGTAAGTACAGGGTATTGGAATATCTTACACTGTTCACTTCTTGTGCAACTACAGTGCTAGCAAGGCGAATGGCTCTTCTTTAACCTTCATTTTCCTCTTTGCTGCTGAACTCTTCCTCTAACAATGCCACAGCCAAAAGAAAGAGCTGTTCCATTTCAAGATGAAAACATAAGATTTGACATTAACTTTCTGACCTTTGAGGACAAGGAGTGTCCCCTGAATGGCCTTACTTTCAGATGTTGTTTACAAATGCTTCAAGAGTATGTCTTTCCTAAAGGAGAAATTTTTTTCAAGAGCCACAAGCCTTCAAGTTACATTCAGTGAACATGGAGATCATATGCCTCTTTAATCAATTTCGACTCTTCCTCCAGCTGGAAGACAAAGGTCATCTGCTTTTAAAAATGCAAACTATGCTGAAAAGCCAAAGAAAGTCTTAGTAAGCTGTCTACAGAAATTCCGGCAAATGCTCTGAGTATAGATCCCAGATTGCTGGGCTGCTAGGGGACTAGAGGTGTCCTGGAGTTCTCTGGAGATGAGAAGTTCTCTTGTGTGGCCATGTCATGCGTTTTGGGATTGAGCTTAGGCTCCAGGCTCTGAGCTCATAGATCCACAGAGACACGTCACTGCTCCTACGTTCCCACTGTGTCACACTGAAAGCCACAAGCCCTCCCGGTGCTGAGGAGCCACGGGGCTGGCACAGCGGGATCACAGTTCTTCGAGGCCTGCATGAGCTTGTCCAATGCAGGTACAAGCAGCAGCAGAGAGCTCAGGGCAGCTTGTGCCTGTTCCTCAAGAAAGATATGTCCAAAGTAACTTGGCCAGATTTCCAACGTCAGAGCAAATGTGTTTCTCCTAAAATATCTCTGGAAGATAGTCCAGCAGATTGAACTGTAAGGTTGTGTTTGATGGGTAATATTAAAAAAAGAATAAAACAACTCGCCCCCCACCCCCCCAAACAGTTAAATACCTTTTAAAAAATGGAAAAAGAGGGGAGAGGAATTGGGTTGTCCAGAACTGTATGTTTCCATGACATCTATTCTGAGTTCATCTCTTGGATTTGTATCTTTGCTACTGGTTATCTCTGAAAAACCTGCATTGGATCAGATCATTTTCAATATGTCTTATGTGGCAGGTTGAGTCAAGAAAACAAAGAAGTACTTTAAGCCCCATAATTCTTGGAAAATGTAATTGTTGCCTGGACAGTGTCACCATGACAGAGAGCAGTCACAGCTCCAGACAGACCTTCTGGCATTTGAACTGCTCGTTGTTTGGAGAAGGGAAACATGCATAAACAATCTGTGCAGACTTGGGGCTGCTCTGTGACATGTGTTTGCTTTTGAGAGTATGGAGTCAAGCTTCCATTTCCTGGCAAAGATAAAAAACTGAGCTCTAATGGGACCACTTAGTGACACTGTCTCTGCATCTGTGATAGATTTCCTTCCTTTATGGTGCAAATCAGCACACAGTTTATTTTACTGTGGCAGCATTCCCTAGCCAGGTAAAGAGAGCTTTTCTGCCTCCTGTGAGGAATGTTAATCATTTTCAGTATGTTAAAAATGTGCAGAATCCATGACAAGTCTTGGCATGATGAAGAAGAAAACTAAGTACTTGTAAAAAAATTTACAAAGCAAGTGCAAAACTATGAGACTGGAAAAGATTAGTAGATCTATTTTCAAAATGAGTTTACTGCAGAGGTAAACTGGGAATTAATGGTGTGAAGATGAGCTGTGAAACAGAACTACTGGGTTCAAAGAGTAAGGATATAAGTGCTGCCAAATAAAGTCCTTCTTTATGTATTTGAGTTCAATCATTTTATCAAGCAAAGTGAAAGCAAAGTTTTGGTTTCAGTCAACATGATGGTGTTATAAATTAGTATTCCAATAAATACTAGCAGTTCTCAAAAACACAGGAATGTTCTAGGTGTAAAAACCAGGGAAAATTCTAACAAATGAGTTGCGTGGCTCATACACATAAGAAAAGCCTATCTTTATTCATTGTAGGGTCATCTCACTTCAGGAGGAATGTAATCCTGGAGCAGAAGAGAAACCATCCATAAGGATCAGCTGTCTTACTGCTTTTATATTTGCCAGAGAGCCCTCTGTGGAGACAACTGGAAGAGGAAAGAATTACTTTTCCACATAGTCATATACTAATAGAAGCCTTTGCATGAAAATAAGCTGCTTCAACCAAAACATAGGAGTCAGCAGCATGCTGATTGCCATTTCTCCACAGTTACTTTACTGACAACTAGTTTCTGGAACAGAACAAATACTATTATAGTTTGGGGCAGAAACTGCAATAAATAATGATACTCCATACACACACATTTTTGTTGTGTCTTATATGCATATACAGTGTGAGGTCTTACCCATGGTAGCCCAGAACTACTTTGCAATTTGTTTGGAAAACATTCTTTCTGTCAAATGCATCTTAACTGGAGTGCAAGATACAGACCAGAAGTGTGATGCGTGAACAAGGGTCTTGTGACAATAACTTGGAAACGCCAATGGAAGTTAGGTTGTGAGATCTCCTGAGCTTAGGGGATGGGAAGTTTGGTTTCCGTACACTGAAGTTTAACAATTCAGACAAGTCACATCTGTGACTTCACAAGTAAAAGTTAGTCCAAAGCACGGGGTTTCACACTACCCCAGTGAAGTTCATGTTGGTTATAGCTTAGCACAGTACTCGCCCAGAGTACTCGTACACTGTCTAGGTAGGGTAAAGGGAGCAAACCAGAAAACAAACCATTCCCAGCAGACGACAGAGGAGAGACCACTGTTCTAGAGGGGAGACTTTATCTACATGGTGTGGGTCCTCCAGTAAAAAGTTCTCCTATGTGGGACCCCAGGATAACTGTGGCAGAAAGGGACTTCAAAAAGTCTCTGCTACAGCCCTCTGCTCCAAGCAAGGTCACCCACAAGGTCAGACCAGGCTTCTCAGCCTTTATTCTGTTTAGTCTTGAAAGTGTCCAAGGAGCCTCAATGAGCAATCTGTCCTCATAGAAGAAGCAGTTTTCTTTACATCCCACTGAGCAGCAGTCCTGCCCTCAAGCATGTCAGCTGCACCCCCCAGTTTGGTGTCATATGCAAACTTGGCCAGCATGCCTCCTCAAGGTCATTGATAGAGATATTAAGCAGGACAGGCACCCAGGCAGAGTATCACCTTTTAACCATTGCTCTCTGAGCCTGTTAAACCACCATATTTTAACTCATCTAGTTGTCTGTCCATCCAGACCATAACATCCTAATTTGGATAACTGTATGTGGAAAGAGCTTACCTTGCTAACTCCAAAGGCAGAATGGTTTTATAATGAACCCATAATCACAAACTATGCACCAGAAGCTTTTCACAAGCCAGGTGACACGGCTTCCCACCAGTTTTACAGCTCTCCCCTCTCAGAAGAATGTGAGTACATGGGATTTCTACCCTGCTTAGAGGGAAAAACGCTTCACCTTTCTTTGAAATGCTGCCTTTTCTGCATGGAACTGCAGGTGAACTGCGTAAAGTTTTCTTTCCCAAGCATAAAAACAGAGTGTTGTCACTGTTGGAAATAGAAGGGCAGTATAGGAGTCTCTGTGCAGCTGAGATGAGAACTAAAGGCTTCAGTAACCCCCCAACATTTACATTAGGATTTGCCTTACTCTGAATGTCAATTTGCAAAGCAGAGACAAAGCTGTTCCCAGTTGTCAAGACAACATCTGAGGGAAGAAGAACTGTCAACAATAACAAAAAAAGTCAGAGATTTCTGTTCTCTCTCTGAAAATGTATGTAATATTAGAGGAGTACAAGAGATTGAAAGAACTGCTTAAAAGTCTGAGTGAGTTTCCCTTAGAGGGAAGAGCCTGGGCAGCCTGTTTATTTACAGGTAGAGAACATCCGTGGGCAATGTCTAGAAAGGAGGCAGAGGAATGTTCAGAAGAATGTTCAAAGACTTTGTTACAGAGTTCCTGTAATTTAAAGACTTTAAAAATAATAATAATAAAAACATTTCTTTTCCTCCTGCCTGCAAGGAGACTGAAGGATGAAAAGCAAGGCAGTGCTGTTGTATTTGGCCAGTAGCCAGCCAGCCAAGTAAGACCAACAGGCACATAAACAGTTTGTATGCATCTCAATGGGAAGCTTACTTCAAAGCTGAGTTCTGAAAAAAAAAATTCAAGCACAGATTTACTTTTTTCTCCCCCTACTTACTTTCTTTTTTTTTTTTTAAAACTGTGGTTGGGTGGGTTATTCTTTGAATCCCTGAGAACAGCTGAATTTAACTTGAGTGTAACCCTGGAGCAAAAAATTATGAGTTCTCTTAGACAGAATGGACAGGAGCAATATGAGCTTCCTCTATACAGTCTGCTCCTGTCTTCGGTTTTAATTTAGAGAAACCACATCTGTGGTGTGTTTTAGAGAAACCAGGAAGCTTGGGATGCATAGCTCATTTTTCCACAGTCTCTGAGAAGTTGCCAGCACCAGTTGTGATACTCTGTTAGGATGTGACCACCTTTTCCTTTTGGGTTTATGATCAGTAGCTCATTTTGACTTTGATCTTTAAAGAGTCTTGAGAGAGGAAGCATAGTTGTATGGACTAGTAATATTATTTCTGAGGTAACTGGTATAAGTTCACTCCTGTAAGTCATTGTGGCACAAACGTGTAGCCCAGAGATGTTCCTACTCCTGTAAGTGTGCTGGATTTATAGTGGGAAAATGTCATTCCACTTAGGAGACTTGTGTCATGGTTTCCAGCACAGCTAGGCTGATGCTGAACCCCAGGCCTGTTCATTGAGGGCCAGCTACTGCATTTTGCTGCTCAGTGTAACTGCGTCCTTACTCTCTTCTCTTAGCCATGGATCCTTAAGAACCCCATAGCAGACTGGAAATAACATCTTTAGCTCCCTAAAGCACAGTTAACTCTTCTTCAGACAAGGTTTCTGACAGATCAAGCAGCCAAAGACATTCATAGGGACTGTTGGGGGAAAGAGGCTCCCAGGTTTGGTGTCTGCTTGAACTCACCAGCAGGAATATGGGCACCTCCGGCTATAGCGGCAGCAGTAAAATTGCCATTCACGGTCCAGCACCGATGGAAAATACTGACTCTGGAAACCAGCCACCAGCCCATTGTTTGAGCAGGTTTGATACCTAATAAAGAGGAGAAAGAAGAGAACACACAAAGAAACCGTGGTATTAGATTACTTGATAGTTTCAAGGGTTTCTCAAAACAGCATTAACATTTTTGATACAGAGTGGAAGTTAAGGGTTTGACTTTGTGCTGAGAAGCACTGTTTGCACTTGCTGTGTATTGAGTAACTCTTTTCTATAAGAAAGCAGCAGTATTTAACTAATGTCTTAACATTTATGTTGTGTTTAAAATGATTTAATCTGGCTAAAGTATTTAATCATTCTAGTATGCTAACCAGGAAAGAAGATTGTGCTGTTGTTGGTGTTCTCAACTATTTACAAATCATGAGAGTGACTTCAAAATAGTCCATTAATACTTTTGTCTATGACTGTTGGTATTTGAGGATTTGGGCTTTATTGAACTAACCTTTTCAGCTGCTTCTCTACCAAAAAAACCAAACTACACCAAACCAAAAACAAACAAACAAAAAACCAAATAAAAAACCAAACCAACTGAACAAAAAAACCAAAGAAAAAGCCAAACCAAAAAAAATCAAAGCAACCAACCAAACAAAAAAACCCCAAAAGAAAAAAAAAAAAAAAGAAGCTTTAGAAGCTATTTAATAGAAGAAGTTAATTAACTTCTTTAATTGTTTTCTTTCACAATTATGTGTCTCCAGGAGAAGGGAATCTTTATTAAAAATATTTAAGCATGTGATAACATCATGATTTGATAGCAATCACACAAGGAAAACTGCGATTCAGATGTTATGGAATTTTAAGACTCACATAAATTTTATGATGATTTTCAAAAGAAAAATCTGCTGCTTCGTGCTTTCTGTGTACTCAGTTCTGCCATATGTGTGAATCACTGCCTTCAGGTGGAATCGACATGGTCTCAAAGCATGCATGCTTCTCTGTCTGCACACCCTACAACACCTAAACACTGATACCCAAAGTAATTGAAGTGGTAATCAGTTTGAATAGCTTGCTTCTTGGAGACTAAAGACGAGGAGCTCATGGAAACAGGCAGGTCATTCGTTCAGCTATTGAGTGCTCAGCCTCTCAAGCACCTTCCTGGACTCATTGCTTCCCTATTGTGAAAATGACAGGAATGACATTTCTTCCACTGCTTTTCCTTTCCTTTCTTTTCCTTTCATCAAGGAAAACCTGCAGCACACTTTCTCTGCGATTTCATAAAATCAAGTACAATGATATATCCGAAAGACACTTTCAGAAGTAACTGTATGATTAACAAATACCAAAAATTTCCCTTCCTTTCATGCAATGACCTCATGATTTATTTTAATGACCTGAAGTTCCCAGCAGGGAACATCATCTATCAGAGTCTGGCGTTTGGAAAGACATTCGTTTTTGTACAGGGGTGTTAGTGCTTGCAAAGACAGTGTGAGGCTCAAGTGTTTGTATGCAAAAACTGAAAAACTGATCAATTTTGACCAGTGCAGTGATGAATTTCCCTGCTTAATTTTCAACCTCCACTTTTGAATGCAAGGGTCTCTTCTCTATGTCCCTTCCCCTGTGTTCTGTTGTTCAGACGAGTATTTACATTTGTTTGTGTCCCTGCATCTCCCACGCTGATGGGGCCACACGTACTTGTTGTGCTTTGTGAGACTCTTTCAAGGACCTTCAGAGTTAAATCATGAAGGGGACTCTGAGTTGCTATGGTATCACACCAAGTAAGGCAGTCTGGCTTTCACTCAGAGGATTTCAGCAGGACTTTGATAGGAAGTTGCTCTGCTTTTTGGCACATAGGCCATAGGAACATATGGCTAAGACTCTGTAAACATATTGGATAGCTGCAGATGATTGGTGTTATCCTGATGGAAGAATGGTCGACACACAGCAATATGGGGATTGGTTGTACCTGTTGCAAGATGAGCAGTAAATTGTGTAAAATAGCAACAAACTTGCCCCTCATCTTCTTCTGTCTCTCACCCTTCCCAGTTACCGGCATTTGTGCTGCTCAAGTCCTCCCTGGGAGATTTTCCAGCTCTTTTACTTAGGTGTAATAATGGGAGCACTTTATTTCTCCATTTCCTTTGCATTTCCTCTCAGAAGCTCAGCGCTGCCCTGCAATTTCCCATCCTCACTGATCAGCGTCTGATATTCCTGCTCATACTTGTCTTTGCAGGAGGTTCTTCCTTCTTTTCTCTTCCTACCTGCTCACATTCAGTCTGGGAAGTCCTGTCCTCTTTCCCACTTTGTCCTACAACAGTTTTTATTTTCTTGACACATTTTTTTCTACTAATATAGTCCAATTGTGATGGGAAGACTCTTTTTGGAAGAGATGTCATCACTCATGGACACTTCTCTCTATAGTGAATTGAGAAACAAACCTAGCTAGTGTAACATTCATATATTTACATGCACACATATTTGGGTACCAGATTTTAGGAAAGTGTTTTTTTTTTTTTTATTCTGATTCTATCTTCTCATGATAAGTTTGCTTAAAAAAATATAATTGGAGTTACCTTAAAAATTAGTTTCTTAGATGGAAAGTATGGCTGGAAATAAGCCATGTCTAATAATTAAATTGCCATTTTGTTTTAACATAATTCAAAGTAAAATTTGAAATACACATTAAAGCTCATATTCATGTCTCTCTCTTTGCTTCTGTCTCATACGCAATGTCCTGTAATCTGTTATTCAAGCTCAGTATTTGGTTTATCAAAAGAAAGATAATAGTGATGTTGAAGTACTTTTCTTTAGCTTTGAGATAATGTAAGATTTTTTTCCTTGATCTTTCTAATTTTCCAGTAAAATCCAGATACTCCTTCAAAAATGAAGAAATGATCTCAGAACCTGGAGTGCTTATTTGTGAGCTCATATAAAATATTTCCTTCTCTTTCCTTTTCCCAGCTGGCCACTTTCCTAAAAGCAGAAAGTAATTCTTCAAGGGAAACAAACAACCCCTCCCCACACACCTTTTCAGTCGGTTGCTCTATGCACTAATGTGTGCACAAACAACACTTAATATGTCAGAATTTTTTCCTTCTCTGCTGTCACAGCAAATTCTGAAGCAAGAAGTGTTAATAAAAATTAGTGATTCAGTAACTTTGATTTATAGCCAAATCAAAAAAATGCCTATTTCATGAGACCCACTTTTTAGCACTTTTGTTGTAAAGGGTGGTTCAGTATTCAGAGTTCTCCTCACTCCTGAAATCCTGACATTGCTAAGAAGAAAGGAAAATGCCTCTTACAAGGTGAATGCAGAAGAACGTGAGAAACTGGTTGGGACTGTGTGGGATTAAACTTGGCATTGGTTAGGTTTTCTTTTTCTAGTTGGCTCAAATTGCGATGCGTGAAGAGTTGCCTTTTGGATCTGGTACTGGGAGAAGAGGAGGCGAGCTGGCTGGTGGGGGGGAGTGAGAAGACTGGTGGTGAGGACCGGGTGCTCTTGAATGGGAAGTTGCCCTTCCCTTGGGTACAGTTGTGGGAAATGTCTGCAGTGTTCCATAGAAAGCCTTGTTCTGGGGGGAGTTCTGTGTAGTAACAGGGATATGGTATCTGAGACTTTCCTGGCCTGCTGTGATTCCTGTGAAAAGGCTCTCATCTGCGAAATCTTCTTCTGAACTGGTTAACAAGCGTGGTACAGCTGAGTTCTGTCATGGCAAGCAACTAAAGCATGCATCCATGTTACAGATGCAGTTCAGGTCAGAACTGCTTTTGTTGTTCACTGGTGAGCTTTTATCTGTGAGACCAAACAAGAGCTGGTGTGAAGCAAGCCCGCCCAAAATGCATATGTGAATTTTGGGTCTGTGCATGACCTATTTCACCCTAGAGATCCTCTTCAATTGTGCCTCATTATTTGCGAACATCGCTAAGAGCCTTAGCAGCCAAGTGTGTACCTCGCTGACTCAACAGCTGCCTGCTGGACTGAATACAAATAGTGCTTACAAGAATAGAATAGTTTTGAGCAATTGAACCAGTTCTTACACCTACATTTTAATTTTGCTCTTTGCTAAACACAGCCCCAGAGTGCTGTGTCCCATCTAATGCTGTTGCTCTGTGGTAAACCTCCCTCTGAGGCTCCCTGTGCCTCAGGTACATAAGCACCATGTTATCCTGAGGATGACAACACAAAGAGGAAGCTTGTTCACTACAAATCTACCCAGGGAAGCCCAAGTCAAGATGCAGGTAGTGGTGCTGTTGGAACCTGCATTGGATTCCTGCTGCACTGATTGGGATAGTGCTCCCTGAAGCTCTCTGGAGACATGCAGAGGCTGACACAGCTCAGTAGGCACTGGGTCATGCTGCACTGAGGGTGATTTGTTCCTTATGACAGGGAAACCCGAGAGTGTCATTCCATGTCCCTGTGGAGGGAGGGCCTATACTGCTCTCCTGAGTTATCTTTGTGGACTGTCCTCCTTCTGTGTAATTTGGTTAACTGCATGATGAGAGCAAATTTAATGGTTGGTCTGTTACAGGTGAATTGGGAGAAATAAGAGGCTGAGGGCAGGCTCAGGACACTTGCAACTCTGGCACCCAGACAGAGGGAACAACTTATGTAGGAACCCAGAGTGCCGAGAATATTTCTCTGCCTGTTTTTAAGGGTTCTTACCCCCCTGAACAACACTGTTTTAGCCTCAAACCTTGGAAAAAATTACCAACAGTCAGACAAGAACTAGAAAATACAGTGGTGTGAATTAGGTGATAGACTACTATGTAAGATTGTCACAGGGTGAAAAATTTAGAGGTTTTGAGCTTCTCTTTGTAGTAAATAGATAAGAGTAAAAAAAATCAAAATGGAGGATTGTTGTTGTTCTCTAAACCTTCTTCTCCTTCTTCTACTACTCCATATTCTGCAGTAAAAGTAGTTTGGAATGATTGGATAGAAAATTCTGCAGTTCCTAGTTATGTTACTGAATAATTGGTAGGAAAGTGGAAATAATGTACGTTTTTAGTAACTATTGGTTAAAATATCTTTAAAAGCTGTATAAATCTTGATAACTAGAGCTCACTCCTGCTTTTCTGTGCTCTATGCTGTACCTGGGTCACACTAGTGGCTCTGTTCCTCTGATAAGACTTAATAAACAACTATCTGGAAGCATTGAAACTCAAGGAAAAGTCTCGGTTTATCTTTGAAACTCCTTGCAAGGACTTTCAGCAAATTCTCTCCCATCAGGAGGGACTTGATTTACTGCATGGTTCAGTGTCAAACTTTTATGTGTTTGATTAGGCCATGTCAGTCTCTAAAAGCCAGTTCTATGAGGAGTCTTCCTTATCTGTTGTGAGGTGCTGAGACATGTTGTCATGACTTCCACATGCCAAAGACAACATCTGTGACATCTTCAGCAATCTTTTTCTTTCATTTAGGGGGTGTTTATGACTTACTTTTTTCTCCCTGACTCAAGGGAAGGCAAGGCCCTTTTCACCCTGTTGATTTCTTCTTGACAGTAGCTGATGAGGCCTCCTTTTCTACAGAAACACTCCTCTTCTCCTCAGATGCTCCCACTGGACTCAGTCCATTGCAGCTGTGCTAAATGGACTTGTAACACTAGTTCTTTAACCTAAACTTAGGGCTCTGGAGAAAATTAACTTGTTTGTGCAGATAGCAAAAATGGGAACGTTTTCAAAGGGCAGCTGGACTATTGGGTTTGGGTAACAGAGCCTCAGATTTGAAATTTGGGATTGGTCGGAGATTGGGAACAAAACCAGTTCCTACTGATATACCAAAGTGTGCTGCCAGAGCCTGAATGGGAAGGTCCTTTGCTCAGTAGTCTGTCTTTGCACCTAATTTGTGGGCAAAAGAGAGAGAGAATGGGAGTGGGGAGGGAGAATCTGAATATCTGTTTTTTCCAAGTCCCATCTAACCACTTTCTCAGAAGTCTAAGCAAGGAAAAGAGGCAATAAACATGGAGTAAATAGCTCTTGGCTGGAAATGCTTCGGCGTTGTGCTTTACAGCTAACTGGGAGTATATTGTGGATATGGCATGGTTTCATCTCTATTATGTGGTGTAAATGAAACTTATTTTCCTGGAAGGAAAAGTTGCTTGTCTTCGCTTGCAAGCTTTGGTTCCTTTGTTTGTGTGATCCCTGTCTTTTGGTGTGATAGTTTTCAGGCAAGAAAAGCAGTTTTTCTTAAATACTTTGTACAGTAACTGCTCTGTAGAGACAACTATGTAGTATTCAACAAAGAAGTGAAGAACAGTCTCACCCTCAGTCACTCAGAACTTAGGTGGTGAAATATTTAAACAAGGTAAATATTTCTCCAGTACAAATGGAGATAAGAATGTAGAATTTGTGCTCCCTGAAATAACAGAATTCTTTGAGAAGTTGCAACATACAAATTAGTAGGACTGCGGAATCAGGGCCTGTTCTGGAGACTTTTCCCTACTCCAGACATGAGTATTTCCAAAGTATCCAGGAACTGTTTCTTGTTCTAGGTTGTTCTCTCTCTATTGAGTATCATCTTGGTTAGCAGATAGCCTCTGAAGGAGTAAGATGGTGAAACAGATTCAACAAAGCCTTTGTACATGTACTTAACTTTAAACACATTCACAGATTAATGAAGCTGAGAAGGCGTTCCTGGTCATCTGATCCAATCTATTGCCACAATTTCCCCTTTGAGTCTTGTAACAGGTTCACAAGCTTCTCATATCCTTTCAGCAAAACACAAATGCACATAATCTCTTCAGATGTGTATGCACATACATGACTAACTTCAGGGATGCATTTATGCAGTGAAGCACCATAGTTAGATATACTCTGAAATGCCACTAGGTAATTCCAGGTAGTGGTCAGAATGGATTAGTTGTCATGAGTCTGCTTGTGAAAGAGGTGGGGTACCCCAGAGAGAAGTTTTTAGAGAAGCTGTTCTCTCCATTGACCCTGGAAGGAGGCAAAGGTCATAAACTAAGCATCACTAGGCATTAGCTGCCTAATGTGGATCCGTGTCATTGTCCTCTTTCTGTTGAATCATTTTTTTCGTATCTGAAATATTCAAAGTTTTACGGTTTAATTCTCCAAGTCTGTACAATACCTAGTGTTAGTGAAGGAAGCAAACTTACCAGGAAGCTCTGCCAGTGGTTCCCTCTTGCTCCCAACTCTCCTATCCCAATGGTCCCCCCATCCATTTCTGTCATTTTGCCCCAAATGCTAAAGGCCAAAGAAAATAATGAGTTGGAGACTCTTTCTTCTCTCTTTTATATTCCCTCTTCATTTTCTCTCTTTAGCTTTTCTTTGTTTATTGTCTTTTCTAAAGAAACCTCTTTTGGGTTTGTCTCTATTGTGCAGCTGCACAGTGGTCAGGAGTGGTAATTTGAAAATCACCATTTGAAATGCCATAAGCATAATTTGTCAAAGGTTATTTTTTTGGTGTTTCTGCCAGACTAGAGTTTCTGACTAGAGTTCTGGCTGAGAAACCAGAGGGAATTCAGAGAAGAGCTGTAAGTATGATCAGTGCTTGCTTAGGAGTGCTGGAATATAAAACCTCCAGAGGAGAACTAGAAGAATGGAGATGTGTTCAGCCTGAAAGCAAAAGCATGGGTGAAGGTGTGTGGGTGAGGGAAAGGCATAGCTGCTACCTATAATTAAGTTAAAGAGATTTTACAAAAGGATGCAGCAAGCTCATTCTCATTTCTCAGTGAAGGTAGGGCAAAGAATAAAAAGCCAAAATTACAGCAGAGTACTATCTTTGACACTGTCTCCCACAACACTATCCTGGAAAAGCTGGCAGCCCACGGCTTGGACAGGTGCACTCTTCCCTGGATTAATAACTGGCTGGATAGCCAGACCCAGAGAGTGGTGGGGAATGGTGCTGCATCCAGTTGGCACCCAGTCACTAGTGGTGTCCCCCAGGGATCTGTGTTGGGCCTAATCCTACTTAATACTCCAGGGAGTATTATATAGAATTCAGTAGTCCAGGGAGGTGGTGGAGTTCACCATCCCTGGAAGCGTTTAAGGATAGACTGGACGTGGCACTCAGTTGACATGGTGGTGTTTGGTCACAGGTAGGGCTCAATGATTTCAAGTCTTTTCTAACCTAATTGATTCTGCAAAATTTTGGTAAAAACTTGACAGACTTGTAGTTACTGGTGGTACAAGTGATTGAATATCGCTCAGTGTGGTGTGCAAGGTGAGACAAAATGCTGTGTGAGACAGAGCTGAAGAAGGAATATTATAGTCCATCCTACAAGGATGGGAAACGAACTTGCAAATCCAACAGAGTGCTGTGTCAGCTGACATGAGAATGATATATTGCTCACCAACAGATTGGTTTGTTGGGAGATCAGCAGGGAAGAGAGCTGGCCAAACAGGAGCTAATGGTACAGATGGTGACTCATATTTGTGGTCCCACTTGATTACTGAGTGAATCTTTTTAGAATTGCGGATGGCTCCAAATAGTAATTAGGTGGGTGTGGAAGAGAGAGAGAAGAGGGGCACCTATGAGAAGTAAGAATGCCAAGAGAGAAGGCAGGAACCTCAGAGGTCCCCCAGGATATATCCATGCCATCACATTCATTTGAGATTGCACTTGCCTACGCTTTCACTCCAGTCTGGGATGAGACTGCTGGGCTTTTGGGCAGCAGTGTTGGCATGGCCAGGGATGTGCTGGCTTACAGCAAAGCCTCTCCCCATGAAGCACTGTCGGATACAACCAGTTCAGCCCCGGGGGTGGAAAACTGAAAACTGCAGAACCCAACCAGGAACAGCTGGCTAGGATTTATGGAAATGGCCCAAGTAACTAGGAGTACAAGTTCACCTTTGCAAAAGGATATGTGTTCACTAATCAGTTTGATCTCCCCTGCTCCCAAAACAGAAGAAAGGAAGAAAGAAAGGAAGAAAAAGAAAGAAAAAGAAAAGAAAGAAAAAGAAAAGAAAGAAAAAGAAAGAAAAAGAAAAGAAAGAAAAAGAAAAGAAAGAAAAAGAAAGAAAGAAAGAAAAAGAGAAGAAAGAAAGAAAAGAAAGAGAAAGAAAGAAAAGAAAGAGAAAGAAGGAAATAAAAGGAAGGAAGGAAGGTTGGTCTATGCAGAGTAGGCAGAGAGATGTAGGGATGTTGGACTGGAAATGTGAGCTAGTGAAGAAATACTAAAATAACTCCAAAAGCTAGTAAAGGGGGAGAAACATAGTTCAGCAATTAAAGAGGGGTTGGAAAAGAAATAAATTTGGAGAAAATATAGGGTTTGCTATAGGAAAAAAGTAGGCAACAAAGAGGACAAAGTGAAAAGATTTTTTTAAGAGGTGAAGGAAAAAAGATTCAGATAATACACTGTGGATGTAGTCGTGCTAAGCATATGGAGCATGGTGATGAATCGTTACACATCAGAAGAAAATGTTCTGTATAGAATTATACAGTATCCTGTTTGTGAGAAGTGAACTTGAGCAATTGCTGCCAGGGATTTTTAGAAAGAGAATAATAAGTTTATTTTGAACAAAAGAAATGTCTAATTCAAAATTATTATGCAATAAATAGAAATTGCATCAACATATAAAAAATGAAGAAGTCATCCAGGATTATCACAATGTCTTATTTCTGCCTGTTTTGCAGCTCTCCCCCTTTTTTCCAATTCTTATTCCAAAATTAAGTATAGGGTCAATCTTTTTTTCCCTTAGCAATTGCATCAGCCATAGGTGTGTATCATGTGGTAAATGAAAGAGTATGAATGATTCAGAACAAAATTCTGAATCATTTAAAAAGCAGGAACTTCACATTTCATTGCTAACCTATTCCCACATAACAAAATTAAAAAAATCACATTGCAATTTCTGGAACAAAATGATTACAAGTATTTGAAAATACTCATTCCTGCATGCATTTCATTCTGTCCAAAGAATAATTCAATCCTAGAGTTGTCCAAAACTCTGTTTCCCATTTCATGAAAAAACCCAGAAGATAATTAAATACTGGGTATTCTGCCCAAATATGAAATACTATACTTATTTCCAGAAATTATGGTGGTCGCATTATGTGATCACCTTTGCCTCCAAGGCTGATGGAAAATGTAGCATTTAATTAAGCAAACTGACTGTATTAGGGAATTAACATGATATTCTGCTATCAACATACAGATATATATGCCACCACCATTGCTTGTTAGTGTGGATTTTTGGCACCTGTAATAACAGCACAACTAGAAAACAGCATTTGTCTATGCCTAAGCGAAAAAGACTAGCAACAAAAACACAAAGCAAAGAGCCAGTGCAATACAGAGATTATTTTTACTAGTGATAAGAGCATGAGGATGGAATGAGGAGTTTTGCAGTTTGTTCCCCCGTTTAGACACTGATTCAATGTGGCTTTTCAAGAGGGACTTTATGCTCTCCTCAGCAACGGTTCTTGCCTCATTTTCCTTATCATTGAAACAATAGCAAGACTGAACCACTTCACAGCTGAGGTTGTGAGTGACCAAAGGACACGGCATTTGTAAAGCACACTGACACCCTCCAGCAAGAAATTGCTACAGAGAAGACAAATGTGATGCTGGTCACCTCCCATGCATCGTGATTAATGAGTCTTAGGGCAGTGAAGCCTGCTGGTTATTGTGACATTAATATGCATTTGCATTGTTCTGACCACAATATTAGGACCCACATTCCACAGGGGTTATCAGGGCTGTGCCCTCCAGGGATGGTTGGGGTTATCCTACCATTCAGTTCCTGCCCTGTTGATCTCTTCCCACCAGCACTCTGTCGGCTCACCGAGGCTCTGGGATGCTGGCATGCAGGCATAGTTCCACAGTCTGTCAGAGCCTTCCTTCTTGCTGAAAACACTTCTGACGGCCACGATCACCTGCCCATGTGGGCACTGAAAGTTGAAACCTTGCCGGTACACATTGGCCCATTCATCATTATCTCCATAATTATAGGGACCATAGTAATAGTCACTGTACTGGCCCCATGCCACAGTCACCAGAGGCAGGAACACGCAGAGAAGGAAGATGTCCATCCTGAAGATGTTCCTGTCTTAGAAGTGCCCCTCTGGTTTGTTGGGCTGGCCCTTTTATATCGCCTCTAACATTTGGCTTCCAGATGTTGTGCTTTCAGATCCAAGTGCAGTGTGTCATTGCTTAGCAAACCTTCTCAGAGCTACAGAAACGTCCAATTACTTTTAAGGTGGAATTCTGCAAGTACAGTAAGTCTGCAGTCCCTAAGAACAGGGTCTTCCCACCACCACAAACCATCTGTGATCCTTTACTGCAGGGCTACTGTACACAGCAAGCTACATGTCATAATACAGCTGTCACAGACATCCCACTTCCATCCTCAAGACAGTGGTTAAATTTGAAAAGTACTTTATTTGAAATAAAAGCTCTATTTGAAGTTGCCTTTTTCCATGATTAGTAATCGTCTGTGTGTGTGTCACCATCCTGTTTTTCCTAAATGTGTGTGACATGATTCTGCCAGTGCCTAGAAAGCAGGGAATTGGGCAAGGTGAGAGAATTCACTGCTCCTGTTGAAAAACTCCTTTAGAAATTTTGGGTTGGTTTGGTTGGAGGGAAGGTGGAGACCAAATGACTGAGACTTTGTCTTGGCATGGGAACAGCCCACCCTGAGAAGTAGGGCATTGGCTTCCTCAAAGCAGAACTGATTTTGCTATGACTGTGTGTGAGCTCTGTGAAACTGTGGACTCGGCAGAGGTTTTAATTTGAGGATAAAGCACATAAGCAAGTTACAATGAGAAAAGCTTCATGCGTGACCAGAGCCTACTGAAATCTCTGAGCAAGGGCCTTGAAGCTACCTTGATTTTATCATGGACTAGGAACACAAGGCTGCTGCTGAGGAACTGCTGTGTTGCAAATTCAAAACCTGACTTGCCACTTGGAAAGTGTTTATATGTAAAATCCTTAGGTAATTTCTTTATCCGGAACCCATTCTATTCAGGAAAGTCTGGAATGGCGTGCTTTACTTAACTGTGTACTTGACCCATAGAAAACTCTGGGACTTGAGCATGCTTTAATAAGTAAGACAGTCCAAAATCAATCTAACATAGTCTACTTATGTCTGTGTTGCCTCTGCTGTGTTGCTAATAAAGTGTGTGACCGTTGGAACAGCTCCAGATTCAGATTCTGTATCTTTTAGTGAAATCCAGAGACCATTTCTTGCTGCAAGCTTCTTCTCAAATCTTTTTGCTACCTCTCTTCCACATTTGGACCATGCACAGAAAAAAGAAAAAGAAAAAAGAAAGAATAAAAAGTGTATGAGTTTTTATTCTCTTGCTGGTACTGACAGAAAGACCTGTAATGGTAACTGTGGACTTACTCTTCTCTAGGGATCTCCAAACCCATCCTGCCTGGTAATTTCTTTACAGGAGCATAAGCATCCCAGGAGGCCGGTGCCTTTACTAACAAACCTCAGATCTCAAAACTGCCTTCAGCCTCATCAACCAGGTGCTTTTGTGCCTTTAGCTAATAGCTTTTCTCGTAGCAGAACCTTGTTCAACAAAATTGTAGGTGGTGGTTGGCTCTTTTCCAGAGCAGTGCAGCAACATCTCAGCTGTCCATGCTCACAGCCAGTGCAGATCCACATGCACCTGGCAGGGGAGAGTTGCTGATGTGGCTCAGTGCCTCACCTCCAGCTGTAGCAGCCCCAGATGCCTGGGGAAGGGGACTGTGGACACAGCAGAGAAGAGCCCTTTCCTTGGAGCTGCCCTAGATCCTAGGTAACAGTGGGGGACACGGGTACCCAGTGTCTAAAGAGAGCGGAAATTTAAGATTTAAAACCCCCATAAGTATCTGATGAGCACCAGAGTGCGTGAGCTGCACCATCTCACATGAGTCTTTCAGCTGGCTCAGTAGTGTATGTTCTTTTCTCCCTTACTTCCTTAAATGCACAGACACATCAGGGAGTGCTGCACACTGCTGTATATGCCTAAGAGGCATTCTGGAAGAAGTTTTAGCAGGAAGAACCACGTTATCATATACATATGATCCTCACCTCACATAACCCTTTATAAGCACCATTCCTTGCAACAAAGTCTTACATAACCCACAAAATGACAGGCAAGAGAGGAGGGGAAGGTGGAATGAAGGCTCTATGGACAGTAGGCAGTCTTTTTCCTACCTTTGACAAGTGTGTGAAGCTTTGAGGTGTCTGTTTTCACTTCTTACATACAGTCTACCCTGCCTGATCCCAGTTAGTGGATAGAGTGGCACTTCCATGCTGCACTGTGATCAAGAATTGGCTTGGCTGCTATGCAGGGAAGATATTGAACACAGTGGATGGGGAAGAACAACTCCGTGTAGCAGTTGTGGCAGTTCAGACATGTCCTGACCAGCCTTATTCTGTTCTGGCCAGTGATTCGAGCACAAAAGTTCAAAAGCCAGTGGCTAGAAGAGCTGCAAACTAAGCTGCAGCTTGGTGTCTTTGGTTGTCCTCAGCTACAGTTTGCACTACAAGGTATTTAAAAATCAGTCTCTCTCTGAAATTACCTACCCTTTATTTTGACTTTAAAAAATCAGCTGCATGCCATGCATATCCAATCTTTGGAAAAGCAGAAAGTGTCAATGAAGTAATAAATATGAGGTGCTAAGACCAATTTTTCATGATCGGTTCCTTGCTGTGGAATCTACATTGTCATGTAATTTTTTTCCTCATCAGCTCTTAGAAATGTTGCATTTAATCCACACAAACAATTTAATTCCTCTCCTGCCCAGTGGTGACAGATGAAAGTGATTATTCTTGATATCCTGCCTCCCTGGCCTAACTTTGGAGTTAGCTCAACTTTTATTACAGTTTGGACTAAAGAGGAATGTTTTTTCCAACTGACTTACTCTGTGTTTCTCTCCTGCTGAAGGTAAATGCACCATTACTTAGTGCTGCAGGTGTTATTAGTGCTTTGGAGCCATTAGGAGAAATGCTGCAGTATTCTCTTGCCATGCCATGATACAGCCATGAAATGCAGAAAGATTTCAGTGCTTTAAGCTAAAATCACAGATGCGGAAGTATTATTTGAATGAATAACAGTATCCAGGTTTTATTTTAGCACTCAAGCTCTATACTAAAACAGGAGAAAGAATGGTAAAACTTTATTTATTATTTGGCAAACACAGAGATGCTAGAGCTGAATGAGAAAAGTGAGGGTTCAGACTTGGTCAGTGACAGGTACAACTAGATCTGTGTCTATAAACTGAGTTGCATGAAAGCAGTGTCATATGGTTTTATTGGAGTATCTGTGCTGCTTAAATTCCTGTGTCTGCAAAGGTCTGGCTCATGGGCAGCCAGTTTTTTGCCCCACTTTGAGGGCAGAAGGAGCAAATGAGGGTGTTACCTCACAGCACTTCACCATTTAGATGCACAGGCATGATTCCATCTCATATACTCATATACTCAGGACTATAGCCAGAAGTGAAGCTTTGCATTTTGGGCTAGTGAGGAAGCCTGAGTGTGTATATCCTGAGCCCTGAATCCTCTGTACATAAAACAGGTATGGCAGAAGCAGTGTCAGTAGCAGCAGCAATATATGTCTGCTTCCAAGCTAATGAACCGCATCGTGGCATTTCACTGTGAGAAGAAAGTGTTCTCCATGACAGCTCATAGCATCACTGAGGTCACACACTGTGAACATATTTTCCATATTTTATTTCACACTGTCTCAGTGTGATGCTGGCAGTTCTGATAAAGCAGAGTGGCTTGGATGAGTCAGGGAGGCTGCATGATCTGGAAGCTGTAAATTGAATTCTATTACAGATTACTTTTCCTGTCATCTTTGCAGCATGGCTTTTATATATATATAAAAGTTTCCTGCACTGTCAGTTATCATAAAAGTTTGAGGATTTGGGGTGCCTTTATTATGTTTTTGAAATGAGATTATAGAGGCCTTGGTATTGTAGAGGACAAAGCTGCTGAAAGACTGTGCTTCATAAGGGATAAAGATATGTCCTAGACAACTTTATAGCTCAGAGATATTATCTTCTTTCAGAGTAATGTATATGGTGAAGGCTGGAGTTTATTTGTCAAGTCTTCCTGCTATTAATGATATTTTGTGTAGCCCCATTCTCTTGATGTTCTCAAAGTATTTTGATTAAGCTTTTTGAACCACCCTGTTGAAAAATAGAAAAGGGTAAAACCCTTTGCACAGCAGGTGCAGTGATCTGCCCAATGTCCACCAGTACCTCAGGGCTAGAAAGAGATTTTAAACTCCAGCATATAGACTGGGGTTTAAAATCCTACTCTAGTCCTGGGAAAGCACACATTATCCCAACCTTTTCTTTCTGCTACTTCCCTACAGAGATGCTGGTTCAGCTTCTACTTTGTGTAGCTCTTTCCATGTAAAAGGAAAGCTACTACTTAAGATTCTGTGATACTGGAAGATACTGCAGAGCTGTTTTCTCTTTGGAAATAGCTGTAGAAAATTCTGATATGATACCACCTGGAATTTGCTGTGGAGAAAAAAAAGTGCTAGCTGCAGTCCTATTTTTTCAAGTTAACATAATAAGCCTTTGAATTGCTTTTGTAATAGCTTCCTTCCTGCACGTGTAATATTAAATTATGGATTAAGTAAAAGAAGCAAACAGAAAAGCAAAACTTAAGTCACAAAGTCTCTGAGGAAATGGTAAGAAAGCTGCACTGAAACATTAGTAAAGAAACAACTGAAACAAATTTTCCTGGTCTGGGAAAACATCTAGATGCCATGATAACTCTTTTCCTTCTATGAGTCTGAGATCTATTATTTTGAAAACTCAATTTTCAGGTAATCAGCAGACAACTGTTTCATAGATTGATCATCATTGCTAAATCAGATTACCCCCAAAAACTGCTCAAAAGCAGCAGTCACAAACTTTTGTGACAAACCTCCTGCTCACATAAAGCTTTGAGTAGGGAAAAGCTGGAGACTGGAAAAGAGCTGAGTAGTGCAAGGGGAGGCATCCTTCTCAACAGCAGGGTTTGTACAGACATCCCAGAATGGCTACCCAGAATACTCTGGTGTTAAAAACCCCAAGAACCAACTGCCATTGTTACAGACTTCCACAGATCTGTCTCCAGAAGTAATTTCAAATAGATTTACTAAAGGATATTCAACCAGCTCTGATACAGCCATTCTTCAACCATGGGCAGGAGGAGCTTGGTAACTTGACTATTAGGTACATATTGTACAAAGTCACGCACAGCTTATGAACAGAAATTGATGCTTTTTTCACTGTTGTTGTTCAGATCCACTAAAATTGAACCTGTTTTAATCCTAGTCAAATTCAGGCTTTTGTCACAGCAGAGGTATAACTGCTCCTCCCTACCCTGCTCTTCATGCTGTAAAAGTTGCCCTGTTGTAGTAACCCTTACCATTTATGTTAATAAATTCAGTCCCTAAAGTTGTTGTGATTACAGTGACCCTTCCAGGATCTTTACAGTATAGAAAACACAAGTTGATGAGTGTTTGCCATTACAGTTTCCCATGTCAGGACTGGGCAGGGTACTTTCCAATTACTTGTTATTGCTAAAAGCAAGGTGTCTTTTATGAGTGCTTTTTGCTAACAAAGTCTGTTCTTGTTGCTGTAGCTGCTGTTACCACTCTTTCAGCATATAAGCTTGAAATCCACACCAAATCTTTAGTTCCAGTCCTGTATTAAGCCTAGACAGTCAGGGTACAGTGTCTGAAGGTGAAGCTGCCAAAAGAAATTAAAAAAGCCTCGAGGATACAGGAAATTCAGGTGGCATTGATTCAGGAGAGAGCCAGATGCTTCAGGCTGAGTCAGTGCTGAAGCTCCTCACAGACTTGCAGGCAGCATTTTGCCAGGACCTTTTCATACGTGAGCTGAGCAGCTGAATCCCCTTTTCATCACTCATCCTCTTTGTGTGTGTGTATGTGTGTGTAGGCTTTAGTATAAAAATTTATATTAAATAATAATTTAATAGTTATATTTAATCTTTGAGCTAAATTCAAGCTTGGCTATCTCTGTGCTTTTGTTGGTTTGCCCCTGATACAGCTGGAGAGCTTTCTTGGAAGAGCAGTCATCACCAGATAAGCAGAGGCAGAAATGTTCTAAAATTTTTGACTCCTCCAGAAAGAGACTTTTTCTCCAGTGGTCTGATTGGACATTCGAGTGAAATCGCTACTAAACACATAAGGAATTTTGTATATGATAAATTACCCCCTCCTTCTTTCAACTTTTTTTAAGTTTGGCCTCAAAATATGTAGCTTCAGCTGATTCTTGAAGCCCTGAGAAAGTCCTTTGTGATAAAATGTGTAAGAAAAATGTTACATTTAAAAGTAGAAGTTACAAGAAGCAATCAAAGTATTATTGAGGTACTCTTCATAATCTGAGAAGAGATACAACAGAGGCACCAGTCCAATTTTTTTAAAGTCCAACACAAAGTTTGTTTCCATGCAAAGCTTGGTTGCTTTTATTTCAGTTTCATCCATGGGACACCTTTTAGAAATGGCCACAGCAGACAGCTGCAGCATTTTCAAAATCCATGGACTACTGACCTGAGGCTTAATATGGGCCACCCTTTTCCAGGGCTGTGACTGTAGGTGGCCGATTGAACAGTATCAAGATATCAGTCAGCTGGGATGCTTGTCATGGAAACCATCCATTGTGGATGGGGAGCAGATTCCTCCGTCAGAGAATTTTGGTATCATTAGAAAGTTCTCACACGGCTTTCTCCAGCACAGTCTGTGACCAACAGTTCATAGCATCACTCTGAAATGCTGGAGGGGAAAATCTGAACTAATCACTCATAATAACTCTGCACAAGCCCACGGGGTAAGTCTGAGGTCAGGGCTGAACTGATCTTTTATTTGAGAATGGCAGTAGCTGTAATGCTGTAAAACTTGCTGGTCATGGGAATGGGCTGAACCAAAGCCAGTTATTTCTGAGCTAGATAAGGGGGAAAAGAGCTGAGAATGTGACTTAGAAGTATCTCAGTTTTACATGCAAAGGACCCTATCTCTGCACAACCTTTCAGGCCTATGCAAAGTGAATGCTGAGTAGGAACACTCAGAGCTCATGATGTTTTATTCCAGTTTTGTGCTTTCTTTGTGTAGGCTTCTTTGTGTCAAAATAAAATTTTAAGAGTTCAAAATGATTTTGCTTTAACAGTCACTAAAGTCAGGTGCTGTCTGGCAGCCCCTGTTATGTGGGAAATTAAACGAGATGCTTACTTGGTCCCTTTTGGCCACGTACTTTGTGAATTTGGATAGCTGGAGTGACACTGAAATCTGGCTCCCAGTGCCCTCCATCCATTTTGCATTCTAGTCGTGAGAGTGGTGAGAATGATTTCTCTTTACTGTTTTGCTTTTGAGGTGCTACAGATGGTGGGGGGAAGAAGTGGAGACAGGAAGAGAAGATCTGGGGAAAGGGCTTCTGCACCCTGTCACTATAACTCATTGTGATCTGACCTTCTGGATTTTCAGCCCCACTCAGCCATCCATCACTCCTCATGTGACTGTCACCTCATATTGTAATTAGCAACTGCCAGCCCCAGAGATTTGACAGTGAAAGTGAAAAAGTCCCAGAAGCTCATTGCCAATTTAAAATTAACCCTGTCATTAGAGGACAGATTGTCCTGCTCCAGAAGCAGCTCCTTGGCATTTGCACCAAGATAATACCACAGTCTTGCAGAGGTATCTGGCTCCTTGACTCACCCTGCCTTGTTGTCCTTGTGTCCTCCCAGCTCCCAGGCTGCTTCACCCTCCCTCCTCCCTACATGCCTCCCTCTTTGCTGCCTATGAGAACCGAAGCTGCTAATGAGAGTGCTCAAGCCGGCAGTCCCAGTGTCTGGGGGTGGATGATAAATTTGGCTTTCTGTGGTTGTGCCAATTGAGGGCTGTCTACTCAGTTTCAGAAAAGACCCTACTGTTCCGTGCATGGCTCTCTCCTTCCCCTCCTTCTGGGACTTATCCCCCTGTGCCAGCACTGCAGAGTAGAAAGCCACTGGGGTCCCTGCCTCTTTGTGTGGCCACTGGTTCATGCTGCTGACTAAGGCTCCCTGTCTTTGTTGCTGTGGGTGTCTCAGCCAGGTGGATGAAAGCTAGATCAGATCTGCCTTCTCATGCTGCAAGTTCCTCACCTTCGCTTATAGACTTTCTCCAAGTGTGACTGGCAGCCGCTGTTGCCAAGTCCCTCTTTACACGGCATTTACGGATCTTGCTTCATTGTCTTTTAAGCAGGGCATGGCAACCTAAGGCATCAGCTGGAGGTCATCCTTGTTGTTACTTGTTCATCTAATTAGGTTCAACTCCTGCTCTGCTGCCGTACAGAGGTGACAGCACTGAGAGCTCACTGAAAGGTTGCCTTCCCCTGGGAAATATCTGGGGTTGCAGACAAAGAGTTGGAATATGGAGAGTGCGACGATATCTGGCACCCAGTCTCTGTGGTCATTCTATCTGCTCCAACAGAGCACAGTCAGGCAGTGAAGGTCCTGATAGTCCTGCAGTTCAGCTGGGTGATGAACTATTTCAGTGAGTGTGACAGGTGGGTTTGACACGGCCCTGGCTCAGACACCATTCTGATAGAGTTTGCATATAACCAAAAATGTATTTACTTAACCCATTCTGCACTGTCCTGTCAAGACTTTTACTCTGATGTTCATAAAAGCTGGTCCCCAGGATGAGGCGATGCCCTTTTCTTGGCAGTAGGTCTGCACTGTTGTAATTAGTTCTGATCCATGGTGTACTTCTCTCCCACTCCCTTGTTCTTGCAAGCAGTTACAAAGACCACTATTGCTACAAATTGCCTACTTCTCGATTTCACTTCTCTGTGAGGCTGGCCCAGAGCAGCTCTTGCTCATGGCCACAAGAAGCATAACTGAGAGCCCCTGAAACACAATTTTGCTCTTTGGTCTTTACTTGCTTGAGCAACGAAGTTTCTGGGCCCGCTCTCAACTTTCAGACATATTTGCCTTTGCATCACACAGCTCACTGAGCCTTATGCCAACCCACATGGCAGGCCATGTTTGTATGAGCACTCTTGTATTTTGTTGGTGTGCCAGACACCACACTAGATACCAGCAGTAGCCATGCTCACCGAGAAGCAGGGAAGTGCCCACATAGCTATTACTGTGTTAAGCTTTTCTAATCACATCAAATTTTGACAGTTTGCCAACTATGTCCACAGGATAATGTATCCTTTCCTTTTCTTTGTGCTTCATTCTATGTTATTTTATTGCACTGAGACTTCAACAACTTTATTAGGGCAGCGTGCTCCCTGCGTCTCTTCTCAGCTTCGGTACATTTACAACCACTGCTCATCATGAGAAGAGATTGCATGTCTGTGGAAGAGTAGCCTTGCGAGTTCATAACCTTGGTGTCATTTTTTTGGTTTATATGCAGAAATGAAGAGAAAATACTTGCCAGTAAATGGAAAGATAGACATGGAAAGAACAAAAAAGTATAGCAGAACTCTAAAATATCTCTAGAAGCAAAGTTGTATGTTTGGGTTATTCATCATAAGGTGAGGCATGACAGGCATAAGGGAATAATTAATGTTGTAGTTCATGACTGCCTTCAAGGGAATATGACAAGATTAAGAGAAATTTCTGCTCATTACTTAAATGCCTTTTATTTCCACACAAGGCAATGTAAAATGTCAGCACTCACTGGTTTAGGAGCTCACGATTTAAGCTAACTGGAAATGCCTGTGGATAAGTCTTGCACTATGGGACTGAGCAGCTTCTGTAGCCATACCCAGTGACTCGTTCTGGTGAAGCATGAAAAATGGAAGAGTTTGTTTTCAGCAGACATCAAATACTTGACTCTGGCCAGGACATAAAGGTCAGAAGTTGCTATTCTGCTAAGCATGGGCAGCAACACTACACCATCCTCATGTTGCAATGGGCACACAGCATAGTTCAGGTTGGAAAACACCTCTGAAGGTTTCTGGATCAATCTCTTGTTCAAATCAGAGTTGGCTGAAGATCTGACCAGATTTCTCACAGCTTTATCCAGTCTTGAGTATCTCCAACAATAGAGAATGTACAGCCTGTCATTTTTCCACCTGCAAACAGAAAGCGTAAGTTACACAACCCTAATGTAATATCTTTGTGACCAGAGGAACTTGGTAACAGAATCAAAGCTGCTGTTACTCTGCTACTTGAGCACTCCTTGCTCTGTAGCTCTCTTTATCACTATAACCTTCAAAGCATGATATTGAAAATGGTATATTTTTCACTTTAGGAGGCACGTCCTGTCTCTGTGACATTAGAATGCTTAGCAACATGGATGCAGATGCATGCCACACATGCAGTGAAAACCAGACTGTTTCCCAGCCTATATTAGACACATTTGCCAGCTCTTACCTCGTTATTTTTATGACAAATCCAAAACCTAGCAATTAAAAAGAATGCACCAGTGTTCTTTTACATCAGCAGAAGGTTAGACCAATTGCCTCTGAAATTATCAGTGTCCCTATCCCCGTAGTGCTGCAGCTCTCCAGATGGCAACCTTGCACCCAGTGAAAGAACTGTGCTAATTGCCTGAAACCCTTTTTATATCATCCTTCCAACAATATTATTGTGTATTTAAACCTAAGCTTCAGAATATCAACAGTTCAGCGGGAGTTGCTGGTTTAGTAAATCCTGGAATCCTGGGTTAATAAATCTTGACACACTGGGTTTAGTCATAGCTCGAGATATCTCTGTCACTCTACTGTTCTTAATCCTTAAACAAATTACTTAGTCTCTTCATATTCCTGTTTGGCATTCTGCTCATTTTTGGTATTTCTGGCCTGATGCTGTAAACTCAATTGTTAAGTTACTGTCTCATTATGGGTTTGACAATTGATGTCTTGCAACCCCAAGCAAATACCCATGTTCTCCAGCTATTAACTATTGTTGCTTGCTTCTTGCTCTCTTTCCACAGGTGAACTCACAGTCTTGTGCTATTGTGGAAGAAGATGGGGAAAAATCTAGCAACTATTCAGCAGAAAACAAAAAACGTTTCTTAGCCAGTGGTTATAATAACTGCTATGGACCCGTCTCTCTTGATATGTTATTTCCTGACACTAAATGAATTTGACATTTATATCTGCTTTTATTTCTTCCAAGAGCCTTGTGTCATTTTTTTCCTCATTTAAAGTGCTGTTGTACTCTGAAAATTGTTTTTAATAGTGGTGCTATGGGGGCTCTCTATTTATTCTGTCAAGTTTACTCAGAGCAAAAACATGTGGTTTGACAGCAAGAAACTCTGGCTTTTGTGGTCTTTGGATTGTGGTGGAAAAGGCCTTTGCTAACTCATAACACTGCAAACCTAGATGTCAGAATCTTCCTGAACTGTGCAGAAGTGATGGAGAGTGATGAAGGAGAGCGTGACGCACAGTGCTGAGAATAGACTGTGCAGGAAAAGCAGAGACAGCAGGCTTCTCTCCCGTGTCCCTCTCTTGCTGCTACAGAGGATTTATGACGTTGTAACAGGCTTTGCCGTGAGTTGAATATGAAAAGAATTTTTCCCAGACTCTAGTACCATCAGCATTTTTTGCTGCATTGGCTTCATTGCTTCTCTTCAGTACTCCAGTGAGCTGACTGGCAAAATCCCAAGCTGCATGCTAAGATCCCTGCAGCGCTGCAGGCAAAAGAGTGCCCAAGCTGCAGAAATAATGAAATAATGTACCTCATAAGTGCCCTTCACTTAGACAGAAGAATCCCTGAGGAACAGCAAAATCCTGGAAAGGATGTTGCCAAAATTCCTTCTTTGCTGTCATCCACTGCAGAGATAATAATTTGCATATAGTTACTGCTCAATGAATTCCCTGATACAGTCTCTGCCCTCCACACCAGAGAACTGCTGGCTGCTTTCATACACAACAGACAGATCCAGATGCCTATAAAACACGAGGCCTGGATGATGGGATCACTTATCTTTCCACCAAGATGAAACCCAATTAGAAAAGGCAATTTCATTGCTGTATATACATCTCTTACCAGCTTACTCTATCCTTCACTGTCTTTTTGCTTACAGTCTAAATATGAGGCTCTTGAGTAAGGATTATTAGGTGTTCACAGTGCTGAACACAATGAGATCCAGATCCTCCTTCATCAATCACTATCACAATCACATCAGCATTTATTTGGTTACAGTTTCTGTTCTTTCAGCAGGAAGGTCTGCTGGGACCTCAGTGGTAATAAGAAGAGAGTGCTGCTTTTCTCAGCCATGCCTCTTTCTAAGAATATAAATGGCATAGCTCTTTATGGCACCCAAAATGACATTTTTCCACAGATACCAGTGATTATTTTCTGAGTTGGCTTTTTCCTTTTATGCCTAATTGATACTTTTTTGCACTGTATATTTTATAGCTTTCCAGCACTTTCTGTTTAAAAATCTTGAGGTAGAGAAATGTTGTATCTATTTTACATACATGGAGAACTGAGGAAAAGCATGATAAAGTTTACCTGCCATCAAAGTCATGCACTGAGTTTATAGCTAAACTGGTATTTAAAAACCCCAACAGTTCACCGCCATTTCTTTCCCTGTTTTTAGCCATTCCCATTCTTTGTGCCTTCTGTCCCTCCTGTCTTCCTTTCCTGCTACTATTTTGCCAATGTCTTATCCTCTCTTTCAGCAGGTCTTATCCTTGAAAGTGGGGTTTTTTTTCCATATTTCTGAATCTGGATCTGATACCCAAACACTTCAAATGCTATGCAGACTTATACACTGCCAGTCCTATTTCTTTCACATGCTAACAGCTAGGAAATTCCATAGCAAACTCCCAGCTTCTTTCAGGGACCTTGGGCACTGCCAGTAATTCTCATTTCTCCTGCTTTTTTTTTTTCTGTGTCCCATTACAGTGCTGGCTTTCAACTTTGTTATAAGCCATTAGCATTTTGCTTTATAAACAGGTCATTCTGAAATGTTGTGGAGGCTGCAGTGTGTGTAGACTCCAGAATAGTTTTCCATTGGATTTTCTGGACTCAGAGTCTTTTGTATGGCTATGTGCAGTGGTGCATGGGGATGGATCCCATCTTTTCTCAGTCCGTACTTCAGAAAAGTTTCCTTATACAAATTATCTTTCAGTATTCTCACATTGAAAAAATCCCCAGATTCTTCCTGGATGAAATCTTCATGATTTGCCCTGCAGTGTACCCCAAAAAAGGGACAATCATCTGTGTATACAACAGCTGGTTAAAGGGAAGTGTTTAGGGTTTGAGTGAGTTTTCTGGTTGGTATTTTTTCCTCTTTACCTTTCAAAGAAAGCCCCCATAAATTCTGCACATGGTTATTTTAAAAATTCTGGGCAATGTACTCTGTGAAGTAAGAATAGTCAATTCAAAATTCTGATTTCTATTGATGTGGGCACTCTTTGTATTTTAGTCACCCTGTAAATGTCTTTTCTGCATAGATTTGTTATCTTGTTTTTAATACATTGAAACAAGGGGCAGCTGCTAAGGAGGAGGGGAGGCTCTTTGCCAATGTGAGGACACCAGGGGAGCTGTCTGCCAATTTCAATAAGAGAAGAACAATTTTTTTTGCTTTCCACTCTTCTCCTCTTTCCTAGTGCTCCTACACCCTCACATTCACTCCTGGATAGAGGTAGGAGTTCTGTCTCCAAACTGAATCAATTCTTGCTCCCTTCACTGAGGCTGTCAGCAGAACAGGGTTAAATGTCATGACAGTGTTTTTGTGTTGTGAATAGCTCTTCTCTCTGCTCTTGCTTGATATAAGCAGGCTTGTAGCCCCTTCCCCCTTTATCTTGCTTAATGCAACACATACTCTGCAGATCGCTAAAGCTGGGATTGCTTGGCTTTACAAAGCTTCCCTGAAATGAGTTGTCTCTCCCTCTCTTCTAAAAGCACCACAAGATCTCTGAAACCGTGTCTTTTGTCTGAGTGTGCTCAGAGGAAAAAATATCTTGATTTTTGAAGACCTGTTTTTCTTCTCACTTGTTTTACATCAGCCACCAGTTGTCTGTATGGACAAGGCACGGCAAAACAGCAATACCGATAAGATGGCTACTAGATAATTTGCCTTTACAGCATGTCCCAATTAGCTCTACCCAAGAAAACCATCAGTGACTGGAGTAACAACATGGCTGGGAGAGTCTCAAGGGATTTAGCCAATTCCAAGTGGATCAGCAGCCTCATATAAAATGGTCTAGTACTGGTGGAAATGATAGTTTCCAGGTAGGACAAGAAATGAGCTCCCTGCTGGGCTATTTTCCACAAGAGTAGAGACTGTCACAGTGTCTGTGCCACTTCTTGCTAGATGCTAGTAACATTCTATCTTACTCAGAATTTTCCAAGCACTCTTCATTTGTAGAAGCAATCCTCTCTACTTTCTGCCCTGGACTCCTGCTAGGTAAGTAGTAGTTACTCTACTGGGGGGAAATTTACCCCGTGTGTGGAGCAGAGAGTATACTGGAAATAGCAAGTGTTAGCCATGATGTTTGATGGAATGATGAAACTTGCTCCTGTTACTTAAATGGCATCATTTATATGTATGAAACTATTGCCTAATGGTGGAGTATTAATCTGATGAGAGGAACTTCTCATCAGCTTGGAAATCCATGTGTGGTTGACAAAACAACATCTAAAGCTGGCCTCTTGTTCCCCCTTAAAGTTTTAAGTGCACTTCAGCTTTTGAAGCCAGCCCTTTCTGCTGGAGGACTGCCCAGTCTTGCTTTGGCTTGCCTCTTTCTCTGGATTCCTGCCACATAAGAGATGTTAGCTACTTTGGTTGTGTTTTAGAAACATGGAAAATGTGGCTCATGTAAGCTTATGATAATGGATTGCTGGACTTTTCAGGCTGATGTTGTGTTTTGTATTTTGCATTTCATGCTCAAGAATTTCCCTTGTGTAAACCTCACCCCTGTAGTTTGTTTGCAAAGAGAAGTCTTTTGGAGAGGGGACAGGATTTGCCAAGAGTAGGAAGGGAAAGGGGTTCACCATGGAAGATATGACATACTCTGTACCTCACTGGAACTTTGCAGCAGGTTCATGTTTTGCTGCTCTCTGATACCCTCTTTTGCTGTACTTTTGACTGATGTTTGTTAATGCTTAAACACCAGTCTGCACTGCTTGAACCATCTCCTGGCTTGTTGAGATTCACTGACCATCACCTTGCACCCACAGCAGCCTTGATTCTGTAACGTTGGAGAGAAAAGAAAGCTGTCTGACAGAAACACTTCTTACTGGAGCTTCCAAACAGAGAGCCACCACAACTCTTATCTCATTGTAGGTAAAGATATGCTCATGAGGTAACAGGTGTGGAAAAAGTTGTTTATTTAGTAAAATACCGTATGTATTTATGTATCCCTCTCTCTATTTAGATTTATATTTATGTATCCCTTCAAAATTAGAGACTGTCAGGGATTATGGGCAGTGCAGATATTAAAGTACATGATTTTGATGTGAGGCCCTTGGGCATAAGGCAAGTTTCTCTCCACATCTCAAGCACAGGCTCCCCACCTGCCTAAGGCTTACCGGTGTAAGTGTGGTTGTGCTAAGGTATGTGTGGCTTCACAGTTTCACTTTTCCTTTCTTCAGGTGTGACTTCCCGCCAAATGTATGGCAGTATCTTGCCATCAGACTGGCTGCAGGGAAAGAGGGTTGGCATAAGAGCTGCAGAGCTGACTTGTGAGACAGTTCATTTTTTGTTTGGCCTTTGCTTCATTCAAATGCTACGGCCATTTTTTTGTTAGTTGAGCAATGTAAAACTTCTCAAGTGGATATTAAGACATGAACACAGGGAAGACTGGTGAAGTGCACAGCTCCTATCCCACACTGGGGCCCTAATTGCTCTAAAGAATTACACACTTTGTCAAGTCCTGTTTGTAAGTCCTCTCTTGATTCAGCCTATTTTCCACCAGAGGGAAATGAAGGTGAACTGTTTAATTTGCATGGCACTTGGAGGCAAAAATTTTCAGAAAAATTAGGGCTTTGACATGGTGATTCTTATATGCATGTGGATGTCTTGTCAGCCCATGGTTGTCCTACAGAGATAGCATTTCCTTGAATGGCGAGGTTATGCCCATGTGTACAGAGTGTATGAAGTGGTTTGGGCTCTAATAAGATGACATGTCCTTGAAATAAACCCTGGCCCTGCAGAAATCAAGAGCAAAGCTCCCAGTGACATCTGAGGGGGCAAAGTATTACAAAACTTAACCTTCTAGAAATGACTGAAGTCTGGACAGGCCAGATTTTTCTAAGGTGCTGGTAATCTGCTATACAGAAGAATCTAATTTCTTAGCTTTGTGTGCTGTGAAAATACCTTTTGTTTTAGAAACAGGCTTCCCATGATGATCAAAAATTGAAAATAACGTTTGGTAAGAGAATCTACAGCTCTATGGGATGAGGCCATAATGCTCTTCTTTGGGTAGTGTAGGGTCTCATGGAACAATCCTGAAACATCTGTCTGAAAAGATTAGGGAGAAGCCCAGTTTCAGATCTGGGATTCAGCTACTCTGCTGTTTTCTCGTGGTTCAAATTCCAAGTCTAATCTGAGATTCAAATAGAGGGTTATGGTCATTCTGCCCCTACAGAAGACCTGAAACTGCAGGTCTTCGTTTCCCTGACTTCTGAGTTGTTCTTACTGCTGTGTTTTGTGACATCAGCCCAACTCACCAGCAGCATTAGGTCAAAGGATACCCGGAGGCCTCCTGTCAATGACAAAGGAGCTGAGCTTTACTCCCGGATATATCATTCCTGCACACAGCCAAAGTCTGAAATCAAGCTGGCCTAGGAGAATTGCTCAGACATGCAGGTCACAGGCAGGCCAGAGCATGTGCTTGGAGTGAGTCAGCCTCAGAACTTCTGTGAGACTGACATTTGAAGATGAAGACAGAGGAAGACAGGCCATGAGTGCATCAGTAACACTTGTGCGTGCACACATCTTAGCCAGTTTGTGGGTGAAATTCTTGCTGCTGGGTAAGAATTTTGCTGCCGTGCTTGGTAGACAATGGGGGTAGCTGGACTGGCCCTGAGGGTGGGAGGAAAGAGTAAAGGCACCTTCCCACCTGAAAAGTGCCATCACAGGGACTGGACTAGATTTCATGCCCTTCCATTGATTTCTGTGCCAGGCAGCCATAGTGACTGTAGCCATACTTTACCCAAGGTTTTCCTCTTCCTCCAGGAGAAAAAAGAGGCCAGAAAAGAACCACATACATGAGCTAGCTTTGGAGCTGTGCTATGGCTGCTGCTCAGCTAAGGGCCTCTGAATTGAGTTTCTCACTGCAGTGTGACTGGCAGGTTCTTGATACCTGCTGCACAGGGCTGCATGGGATTTGCTTGTATGAATGAGGGGAAAGGATTCACTGTGCCAGGCAGGATAGAACCAACAGGAATTAGAGGAAAACTTGTGCATAAGAAGGAGACAGGACCAAACAGTTCTGGCCGAAAGATAAGAAAGTGTATTTCTTAGGAAATAGGTTAATAGCAGTTAACAGGATCAAGAGGAGTCATATGGACAAAAGGCAGTAATGGGACTGTTCGTACTACAAATTTCCCTGTAGCTGCTTCACAGTTCAAGAGACCTTCAGGATTCATCCCTGGGAACAATAATGTGGAGTCCTGCTTCTCCTTTTGATTGTAGCAGTGTGAATCAGGAGCAAGTCTTTGGAAGTCAGTGCAGTTTTCCTGACATAGTAAAACAGAGGATGAAGGCATATAAATCCATGAGCTAGGAAAGGGAAGACTTGAACATAAGATGAAATGACTGACACAAGAGGCAGTAAGAGTGCAATTCCTTCCCACACTGCTATTCAGCTGACCTTAAACTTGAGGGTGAATTACCATGTGAGGACTGCTCTGCCCTGTATCCGTTTTGGCTCCTGGCTGCTCTGCACCATCAGCCAGCAGGAGGGCTGCTGTGAAGTGCCTGGAATCAGGGTACCCAGCAAGGCACCCTGCTCTTGTCCCAGCACATACCAAAGGAACAGTCAGCGTCAAGGACTGGTGAAGCCCTTTCCTTGCTAACCCTGAGGACAGGAGAGGGCTTGCAGGGATTTGTACTGTTTAGTCTCAATTGTGAGTTCCCATTTCTCTCAGTTCTGGATAACTGGCTGCTGAAGCAGAGGTTATTTCTACCCTCTTGGGAAAAAATTGACTTCCACTTTCTACCTGGTCATACTGTTTTTTTCTTTTTCCACTGTTGTGCATGACAAGGATGGCTGGACTCTGCAGCCCAGAGCAGAGCTAAGTGTTCACAGAGCACCCAGGAGTGAGCCCAAGACAGCAAACCCAGCTGGTTCTGCTTCCACGTGCAACATATGCCTATTGCAAAGAGAGGGTTCGGGATGCTTGTAAGCTCTTTTTGATACACACAAAAAAGGTGATATCTTCTTTTCCACCAAATAGATGCTGTCCTAGCCTGTAGCTTTGCCTAATTTCCTATCAACAGCTTCAAGGAGACTTGGATGAAAGGTGTCTTTTTTAAATCCTCTGCCTGTAGGAGGAGTTGGTGCTTGGAGGACAGGCAAAAATACAAAACCCCTTGTTCTCCATTTCCAGTCTCCACTTCCTCCTCTTACCAGATCAGATGTTTATATTTCATCTCCACTTCTAATGGAGAATGTCTGCTAGTATTTTCTCATCGACTGCATTCATTTTAGAGTGTGAACTTGTAATTTTGTCATTCATTGTGGCCTTCTGTTCCCTCTAGTGGTGGCTGGGCTCTGTGTAAACCATAACATATAGGGAGTTTGGTTTAGGTTTGAACCTATATTCAAGTTCTGATTTACCCTCAGTCTGTATTGTTCATCACAGATATTCACTAAGAGAACTAGGAGACGTTTAATCCAAGCTCTGGAGTTTGGATATGTTCCTTGTGCAGGCCTGAACTTCTCAGGACCTTGTGTGTCAAGCACCAGTCCACCAGCAGGTGTCCCAGAAGCCCATTGGTTCTCATCACAGTAGGCACGGGATCTCTCATACCTGGTCCTGGATCTTCTGAAGGGCCATACAGATGCTCTGCCACAAGCAGGATACGGCTAAATAAAAAAGCACAACGTACAAATGAAGTGTGTGGATTGCAGGACTGGTGTGCTGGAGCCAGGATCTTCACCTCACCATGTGGGTGCGCTCCTTGCGGGGGCTGAGGAGCCTGCAGTTGCCTTGGTGACTGGAGCCAGCTCTATTAGCACAGCCAGGAGAGTTTAATCCAGTCTAGTCCAGAGGATTAAGAACGAGTTTCTGCAGCACGGCGTGAGAAGGGGTGATTTCAGGGATGACGTCAGGCGGATATCACATTTTGTATCATGTTTAGCCAACACAGGAGTACTGGGTTGAGACGGCTTCTTATCATTCCCCTGTGCTGCAAAGAGAGCATTACCTTTCTCATATTCCAGAAGCCCTTCATCTTTGACAGGGACAAGAACTCCACTGGGGACTACCAGTTCTCTGTTGGCAATACCATCAACAGTGAGTAGTTTCTCCAGCTCTTGCAATGGAAATGAAACCTCTATCTGAAGGAGAAGCAGTAATAATGTTGTACTAGTTCATGACAAAAGCACAGGAGTATGTGCTAGCACCATCTAGCCAACATCCCCATCATTGCAGCACCAGCTACCTTTCTCCTCTTTTTTCCATCTTTGAGCTCGATGCAAATAGTTGTCCTCTGTTTTCAACTACAACTCTTACTTACTGTCTTGTATGCTTTGTCTTCTGGCATTATTGCACATCGTCCCCCACTTCTCATCATCTTTCAGGGAGAGGCTGAAAACTTGCAGGCAAAGCCATTGATTATGCCTCAGTATGTGGGAGAGAAGATGAGATGTTCTGGTGGTATCCCAAACCTAAGACCCTCTGACAAGGGTGAAGCCAGAGTATTCCTGCATTCTGCTTCTAACATGGGCCTGAAATCATGTGAAAATGGCTACAGGGCATGCACTGAAGCAGCTGCTGGGGAAGCTCTACCTCCACCCAAGGCACAGCCCTAAAAGCAGGGAGCTGTGAAGTCACCTTTGCTGCCTGCTGTATCCTGTTGTGGTAGCCCCAGGTACAGGTCAGCTGGACCCAGCTGTCTCATTTCAAGACCATGTGTCCAAAGCAGCAGGGGAGGGGCCAGATGAGCAACAATTAATTACCTGAGGCAAGTAATCCCCGAGGACTAGGCAGTGCTGTGGGGCCAGATATCCTTGCGCACCATGTAGAGCAGTACCCTCTTTCGTGCCATGGAGCCTGTCTTGGCAGCCTTCTCTGTCTTGGAACTCATCTCCTGGTCTGCTTTTCCAGGGTGTGCTCTGCCTGGGTGGTGACGTGGAGGTAATACAGCAGTGTGTGAGCGAGGGCAGGATATCCCTACAAGCCCTCAGTCCTCGTCCCCAGAGTGTGAAGGTCGCTGGCTCCTGGGTAAATTTCCATCGGATGCGGCACTCTCCCCTTGCGACTCAGCATTTCTGACAGCCGACTGCAGCTCCTCGTTCTCATTTGATCATTTTCTTGGTAAGGGGAACTAGCAGCCGTTACTAGAGTGATTTGGCCACCATCCAACAGTGTGTGTATTACTCACACATTTCCCTGCTAGCAAAAGGGAGTTTTTTTTCTACTGTCTGGTTGCAGCCTCTTCCTATCTTCATCATTAGATAGCTCAGAAGGTCAGTGCTAAAAGAGAAATCTCGGAGGCTTTTTTTACAACCCAGAGTAAGGGAGGGCCAGTGCAGGGGGAGAGGGAAGGGGTGAGAAGGAATGGAGGGTATGCCCAACAGAATTAATTCTTCACTAGGATTGTCTCTGGTACAGCTGAAAACACGATCCTGGAAAATGTAATATTTTTAGAAACTGTACTGACCTGGTTGGGTAAATCTCAAGGTCATCTGATGATCACTGCAAAAGGACTGACCAGATACTGCTGCTGCTGCCCTGGCATCATGGGACCTTCAGACCTTCAATTCAGCACTGAAATCTGCATTCAAAATGAGATCCTACTTCCTCTCCCTAACAACCATCTCTCCTGAAACTTCTTTAAGAAGGAAATGCACAGCCCAGCAGCGAGAAGGTTCAAAATGCCTGCATGGCTTTTTTTTTTTTTTTCCTTTTCTTTGAGAACATTAAGCTATTAACTCCAATTCCCCCAGAGGCAGAGGTCTGCAGTTCATTTCACATATAGGGCATTTCAGGAGTTTGCCTGGAGGACCAAGTGTTGGCCTGAAGCCAGTTCTTTAATTTCTGAGACCTTTCCATTCCTTGAGGAAATTCTGCATGGACATGCTGGATGCCAAAGTCCCCAGAGAGAAAAGAGGATCAGAGGATTTGTGTTTTCACTACATCTGCTATATTCCTGCATAAAGACAAGTCCTGACCTCATTGTGAGATGGACACAATCCTCCCACTGCCCCCAAAAGTAGTAACTGTCAAAGAAATTGGTGGTAATTGGGAAAGGTGAGAGCAAGGTCATGACTGCAGCTATTTTGCTCTGGTCTAAACAACTGTTCAGGTCTAAAGAGTGAGGGTCTCCACTGGAGAAAGTGGAGTCAAGGAGGCACTGTCCTGAGGCAGGTACTCACTTCTGAAAGTTTAAAAGATTCTTGCTTTCCAAAACACTGAAAGCAAAGTAAATGTGACCTCTATACAACCTTCCTGAATTGTCTTTCCTGAGCACCGAGCAACATCTTCCCTAGTATTTTGTTTCTGACATATTTTCTCCAGTGGGGGTGCTTGCAAGAGTCTTTAAATTTTGTGTGCGGGATTAATGGAGTAAATTAGGGTAATTATTCATGTCTTCAAGTATTTATTCAGCTGTTAACCGAAATACTTGATTGCCGTAGAAGTGTTTTAACCAACGCAGCAATGCGAAGAAGAAATTAAAATAAAAAGTCAGACTGTGCCACAGTGGTCTGCAATAAGAATAATCGTGTTGCAACTGAAACAAGGGGGCTGCAAAGCATACAGGAAAGGTGAACTCTCAGAAGAGTAAAAGGCATGAGAGGTACATTTTTGCTATTCATGACCTTGGGTCAGATTCAGCTAGGACACACAAATAAATGTGTGCCCAGCTGCACTGGAGTGTGTCCTTCGGTGCTCACTCAGGCAAGGCTGGAGGGCTTCTGTGAGCACCTCCCCAGTCCTCAGCCCTGCAGCACCCCGGGGATCCATTCTCTTCTGGGTAACTGGAACCCGGTCTCCTTATCTGCATAGAAATACTGCAAATGTTGTCTGTCCATCAGACTGCACCAAGGTGGATTTAAGTTGTCTTACTGTGTACTGTCTTGGTGAGGGGTCATTTCTGATGTAGAATTCGTGAGTAGGTAGCTGGCCAAGAATATGCAGCCCAAGGGAAGTTATGGGAAAGCACAGGAAGACTAACAGTTTTGAATACAGTGGCTAACAACCTGAACCTTAGCCAAGTTCAATGGCTCGTTAAACTCAGGTGACAGGATTTTCTGGGTCAAGGGGAAATGGATGAGGAAAAATGCTGTGGAAAAGCTGAACTTAATGATGCAGGTGAAGACTGCATGTGAACAAGCAGTGTTGTACATAAACATGTTCAAATATGAAAGGGAGATATAGGGCAAGACAGTTTAAAGCATTTGACCTCCAAATTCCCAGGTAGAACCTCCCTGCTCTAGGAAGGAAAAATTCTACATAGGTTTAAAGGTGGATGCTATGGGGAAAGCAGTGGTTGCTTGTCTCTGGAGATTAAACGCTGTGAAGGGTATGAATTCCTAGCCTAGGATGGTCTGTCTTGCTAGGACTTGTGGGAAATTGAATCCCCTCCGGAGAATTCATACCAGAAAGGCTGCAGCTAATACACATGACATTCTCAAGGATTAGAAAGATGATTTTTCATGGGCCAGATTACTTTAGAGACACTGGTGCTGTCATATCAAGGTGAATCCTATTATCCATCTGGGGTATGCAGGACAATATGAAAACACCACCGGGGTATGGAATGTAGAGGCAGCTTACTTTCATGGGAAGAGATGGTTGAATGCAGTAGGGGGAGAGAGGCCTGTATGTATACTGTCTTGATGAACCTTAAAATTTAGGGCAGAGAACACAGACTGAGCACAGTCTCCTCCTTGTGTTCACTGTCATCTTAACCATATTTTGGAGAATGTAAGATTGGCTTTTAATTAGTGAGGCCCAGCTCAAAGAGGCAAAGTATTCATGATGCATCTGAAATAAGCCTCCGTTAGCAACTCTACAGTGTTTCTCAACAGATGTTTTAACTTTCCTTTGAATGCTTTCAAAAGGGAAATACATTGCCCTGATCTGCCAGCTACCTTGATGATTAATGCAATGCTGCGGCATCAGGTGTCTTCAGATGGCCTCACAGAGGTGTCTGGTGAAGAAGGAAGACAAAGCTGTAGCTCAAACATTGTGGAAGCCTTTGTCTGCTTTTTTTTCCTCTTATTTTTTTAACACTTCTTGCTGAAGAGCAACTGCAGTGTAATCATTATTATGCTTATGACCCAACACATGTAATGGAGGCATGAGAAAAATTCTCTTCTTAGGTATTGTCCTTTAGCTGGAGCACCAACTCCACAGTCATTTTCTCCTGCTGGATGTAGGAGCAATAATAAGTACATACATTTTTAACTCTGGGATAACCGTGCCCAACAGTGCCAAAGAGGCCCTACAGAGAGTGCGCAGGTTAGGGGCGTGTCAGGTAAGAGGAGCATGATCTATTCATTCACTCCCTCTAACACTGTTTTGTGTCTTTTAAATTATGAAAAAGTCACAAGAATCTCCGCCTCCTTGCACATTTTTGAAAGAACTCCAAGCAGGATGACCTCCTTCTCTGTTCCCTTGGTGAGAGGACACCCTTCTGCCTGCAGTGAAAGGAAGAAAATACTAGCATCTGCTAGTCCAGGGGATGTATTTCAGCAGTGGAAGCTTACAGGTTTTGCCTGGTATTTTTCCTCTTCCTAAAGCACGTGTTAATGATTTTGACCTTTCTAGTAATTTGATTCCAAAAACAGTGTTACAGCAGCTGAGCCCTAAGATGCCATTTGGAGGATTATTATCACTCTGAAATCAAAGCAAACAGTTGCTTGTTCAAGCCTGTGTGGAGATCCCCTCACTCATGGAGATCCTCCTCTCTCATCTCTGTGTCCTCAGCCCTGGGCCTGCTGTCAAGAAGTTCCAGTCTGGCTGGCCAATGTAAGGATAAATATGCTGCCAATTCTTTGCATTTGTGTAGTATAAGAAAGCTCTAGGAGAGCCAGGCTGGTTGAATATGGGGTGATACCAAAGGCATCCGTGTACATGGGTACCGGAGATAGAGGGACAGGGTGTGTAAAATCATGTGTTCATGGTGTGCAGTCAGTTGAAAGGACATTTAGGCTATTTGCAGATAGATCAGAAAGCGCTCTCTGCTTGCCTTAAGCAGAAGCTGGCTCATGCAAAAGTTCTCCTCCAGATCTGTGTTTCCTTGGCTCCTCCCACAGTGTGAATAATCCCCAACATTTCCGTGACTCAGTGGATTCGCTATGGAAATCATGGCAATATTTTCAGAGTCATAGTCTAATACCTGAGCCCCGACAGGATTCGTGCCCCCACATCCCTGGCATTATGCATAGTTATGTAATACCTCTTACTCATGGCACTGAAATCAGGAGTATGTCCAAGTAGTGAGGAACTAGTGAAATCTGGAGTAAAACCCAAATCTCCCTTTTGCTCACTTTTGAAAACCTTATAATTCATGTTTGAGTGTGCAACATTTTTTAAAATGTCATTTTCTCTGGTGGTGAGAACAACAGGGTCCCAGCTTTATTTTCAATTTCTTCCTTTTGCAAGTTAGTCTGTAGAAAGAAAATCTGATTAGCTACTTCACAAAACTAACATTAGCATCTGCCTCCAGCTTTGCTGTTTCATCCCCTCTTCTCCTGGTCCCCTTCCTCCTATTCCCTAAATGCTTAATAAGAACAGTAGCTGGGAGGGCAGGTATGTAAAAAAAGAAAAAGAAGTAATCTCATCCATACCACTCCCTAAGCCCACAGCTGTGTTTCTTGTATCAACTGAATATGAAGCTGCTGTCCTCAGAAAACTGCTAATAAAAATCATTTGGGAGGCTCACTGCTCTGTGCAGAACAGTATCTGTCCTGAATGCAGTTTCTGGTTGCTCCTTTATGCAAAGTCTCCTTTCTGCTCTGTGTGACAGAGGTGGTTCTCCCAGGTTAGATAGAGCATTTGCAGTGCATGCAGAGGCCACAGAACCTCGTCAGGGGGTGGCTACACTGGGGAATGGTCACAAAGGAACTATTCAGATATTTTGTGTGATATTCAGAAAGGGTATTTTACCTGGCTAACTGAAAGGTAGGAGTAAATCACCTTGCAGTGAGTTCACATTCATGAATACAAATAGGATTTCAAAGTGGTAGGCGTGCATGTGTTCCATGTCTGCACCAGCTGCCTTCTCTGGGCCATAATCACATTTTCAGAGAAGCTGTATCAGCCACTACTGCTGTCTGTAATAATAACAGTAGCACTGACTGCTCTGCTCATATATTCATACAGCCACGGTCTCTTACAGCAAAAGCTGCCTCCCTTAAGGCTCCAGAAAGCAGACCCACCTGCAGACTGCAGTGCCAGCAGCTGTAGAGCAGGTGGATAAGCCAGAGCCAGAAAAGCAGTCATGCATTACAAAGCCACTATCAGGTTCTGTTTCACAGGTGAAGAAACTGAGACAGATGGAGGGCAAGTGATTTTCTCAAAGTGATATGAGTAATATCACTGGCAGTGCCGGCTCTTGAAACTAAACCCAGCTTAGGCCAGGTTCTGTGAAATGTACAACAAACTGTGCAGCAACATCCCTGGGCTTCTGCTTGTGCCCCAGAGAGACTCACTGCAGATGTCTGGCACATCTGGCACTCTGGGTGCACCACTGTCTTGACTCTGAGCCAACAGTACTGCTGGGGGACCTTCTGCTTCCTTTCTCCTGAGGGTGTCTGTGGTGAGCAAGTAGTTGATTATTTACACAGTAGGTGCTCTTTCTTAAATTAAAATAATCTCTTCTGCGTTTTGATCCTGTTCAGCTCAGTCTTCCCTTTTTGGGCACATGATGTAGTTGGGTGACAGAATTATTTATAGGTAGCACCTGGTGGGGGCAAAGACACTGACATTTAACGAATCAGTAGGGATGAAACAAAGGATTTGTTTACTGATGCTCCAAGAATAGGCTGCACTGAGAGCAAACACACCTTGTATTTCCCCTCAGCTTCTTGTCCCTTTGGTACCCTTTCCCAGCACACTCCAGACTGTAATTTGCACTTCCTTTTCCCCCTCCTTCACTCCCTACAATTGGCTGCCCCAGGAGAATGTTAAGCTCAGATGCTCCACACGCTGGTTGCACCAAAGTTTCAGTAGACCATGGGCAAAAGTTGAAACTATCACCTTTTTTTGCAGTCAGATGTATTGCAGTGTGAAGGATCACGACTCTCACCAACCTCTCTCACTGTGAGCCTGGGGTGCACCAATTTGCCCCTTTCCTGAATCTCCGAAAAACTCTTTTCTGCCATTCTGCCAAAAGTTCCATCTTTTTATTTGCCATGTTCTAAACATCTGCTAGACCCTTGTCTCTGACTAAAGAGCTTGCTTACCCATGAGCCCTGTTTTGGACTTTGACCTTCCTCCTGGTCCTCCAGCTTGGCCAGACCCTGGGCTTGAGGAGATAGTCAGGTAGGCGGTCCAGTCTGCAGGGAGAGTGAGGGCTGTAAAGGAGAGACTTGATGGAAATCTTCCCAAACAATGCTTTTTGCAGCAGTTTATTTTCCTGTGATGTGATGCGTATCCATCCTGGGCCACATCTAATCTTGTCTTCTTGTCTTTCTTGTGTTGTTATTCTTGTCTTTCAGGAAAAATGGTGGGGTTGGAAAACAGCCAAACAGACCTGCTTGTCTTGGGGCTAGGTGTTCTATGACTTGTATGGCTCTTTTATGGTTCCCATGGATTCCAAGCTAACCCAGGATTCATAGCCTTCTCTAGCTATTCGGACTTTCCCCAGCTGTCCATCATCCTAGGAACCAGCTGGTTTCCCGAAAACTAAACACTGCCATTTCAACCCAGCACCTCTGGCAATCTTAGGACACTTCTCATACTGTTTGGTATGCTTGGATCTGGCCTAGATAAACCAGACAACTTTCCCATTGTGCTTGGAACATTATAACCCTCTTTCCACTGATTAGTTGTTAGGCCAAAGCATCTGAATGCTCTAGGTGATGTGCTTTGCTTTTAAAAAGAGAAAGAGAATAGCACAAATACATGCAAATATACAAAATATGAAGAACAAGTGGTTTCTAAAGTTCTCTTTTCAGATGGATGGTTTGCAATCTGGTGTTAATTGTCTATTGGTCCTGTCTCCTGAAAAGATATTTAGAAGGGAGAAGGAGTAGCACATTTCCAGAGCTAGGTATTGGAAAGGATCAGTAGCTCCATCTCGTAGTAACACTCGTCAGTCAGGCGTGTGCTGTGTGTCACTCAGTGGAGGAGTGCCTGCTCCACTGTGCAGCGTCTCTGCTGTCACTGACAGCTTCAGTCCTGTATTCCTCACTTAGCTTCCCACTGTGACTCTCCTCTGCGCCTTCCATCCTTCAGCATCAGGCTGCTCTTTCTTGACTGCTGTTTCTTGACTTTCTTGACTGGATCATGGCCTTTCTTGACTGTACCATGGGTTTTGTACCTTTATGCCTTTTGCAGTCGCACATGCTGTCCTCTTCTCACACTTTTAATCTCTTTTATTTCTTCTCTTGCCCCTTCCCCTCCTGGTGTTTTCAGCATTATAATAGTATTTGGCACGTCTTTGAAAAACATTTTTAAGCCAGAATCATATTTTCTTTAGGTTTTTATAGTTTTAGCCATCTCACAATGCCAGAGGGGAAAGTGAAACTAAGCACACTTAGTGATCAGCCTAGAAAATATTCAAGTCAGAAGCAGTCTCAGTGTGTGGTTCTGGCTCTCTTGCAGAGCATGAGAGCTGCACTTTGCTCAACACCACTTACAGTGTGGGAGCTCCTGCCATCACAGATCAGCCAGTGGGATGGGCTGTGCCCACCCCTTCAGAATCTACGCTGGTGCAAAGTCAGCCAGAAAGCCAGGCTGCTGAGCTTTGTACAGGTAGGTGAGAGTCACTCGCAGGATCCCATCACCAGCTCAGTTTTGGGCATATCAGCAAGCAGCTGGAATACTGTAGTGTAGGAATATTCTAAATCTTTTCCAGATGCTTGAAATATACCTGAAAGTCATGGATTCAGCAAGGTGGAAGGACGTGATAAAGTAGATAGATCTTTTCTTTGTCCCTTCTGACCTGTAGGATACTATCATTATCTGATGCTGTGCTTTCAGAGCAGGAACAGCCCATGTGCCAGCCTCAACACAGGGCTCAGTGTAACTCCTCTACCTGGAAATACATATATGCTTTAATTTATTGTGGGGAGTGTAACAGAAGGAAATAAACTAAAACATTTCCCCGTTTATGGGGGTAGTCTGTGTGTCTGCTGTGCATTGCTCCTCTTTGGACAGAGCTGCTGGATGGCTGTCAGCACACTGAAGGCTTTTACATGTAAGAGAAGGCCAACGTAAACTTCCCTCATCTGGTCTGGATAATCTGACTGATCTCACCATTTCTACTGAACAATGGAAAATTGCCTGAATATTTGAACATGTATTGTTCTTAGGGAAACAAAATGTTCAGCTAGTTTGGTTGCCTTAGCAACATCCACTTCTAAAAATACAAAAGAGACAATCTACAAAATGAGTGAACGTGTGGAACAGGCAAGGAGAGAAAAATGCTTCTTTCTCCCTGACCCAGAGAAATGGGGTCATGGGCAGAAATGCTTTCATTTAAATCTCGGTGAAGGACTTAGAGTGTATCTTCACACACTTGTTGAACACATTTAATTTTTAATAGTTTAGATCATGACTGATATTAAACCCAGGATAGTCCCTGTGACATCTCTTTTATATTGGTTCCAAACTGATACTGTCAGTGGTTGTTTAGCTCAGAAAGCACAGGTTGCACCAGAAGTAAGCAGCAGGTCACTGCAAGAGTTGCTGTGTGTTGGGGGGCACCAGAAGTAAGCAGCAGGTCAGTGCAAGAGTTGCTGTGTGTTGGGGGGCAAGAGGCCTAGAACAGTAAAAGTTAATTAAGAATGATTAAAGGCCAACCTGAGATACATCTTGCGAAGGCAAGTAAAAGAAACGACAAATTATTCCTTTGTGACGTGATGTGGAAAGGACCTGTGCATGCTTGGGGAAAGTGATGAGGGGATCATAGGTGTGACCCAAGGACAACATGAATTAAATGAGTAACACTCCAATTTTCAGTAATTCTGACAAAGGAGAATATGGGGCAAACACTGTGTATACAGAAAAGGAAATGACTGCATTTGAGATGAAACAGGAACGTAAGCATCTTGATCAGCTCCAGTCACAGGGACCAGAATATCTCAGAATATTGAGATAGCTGGCATATGAAATGGCAAATCTTACAGGGCGGATTTTTAATTAATCTGTCAAGTTGGTGGTGGCACTGTCTGACTGCAGAATAACAGATGCAGTGCTTCTGTTATCTCTAAGAAAAGGAAAAGGGTGTAATCTAGGGAAATGCAGACCCATTCTTCTGACCGCCACAGTGCCTACAGCTTTGGAGCCAATCTGTAGGAGGGAATCATTAAAAAAACCACAGAGGCAAATGAACAGTGAGGAACAATGCAATATTAGTTAGTCAAAGGCAGAGCATGCCAAAACAACTCAGTATTTCTCTTTGATAAAACAACTATTTTGGATTGAGGAAATGATAGAGATCTTATCGGTCCAGACTATAGTAAAGTACTTGACATAGTGCCATAAGTGAAACTAATAGCTAAAATAGAAGTTACGAAGAAGTTAGAAGGTAGATAAAGAGCTGGCTGATGGGGAGACAAAGGCAGGTTGTACAGAAAGGGAAGGTGTCTGTTTGGAAGAGTGGAATTCAGTAGCTGGCTTTCCTAGTGCCTGAGCTTTAATATACAGGAAGATATCAGCTTCACTGATGCAGCTCAACAGCTGGAAATGCCAGAGAATAACAAAAACTTGCACTTAATAATACACTACACTCTCATTGCACAGTGATTGTGAGCCCAAGATGTTGCAAGTGTGTAAAGACAAATAATACCCTACAACGTATCCAGAAAGAGAAGGAACAGTAATTAGTGGTATGCAGGACTCAGGAGAGATCTCATCTGAAAAATGGAGTGCAATTCTTGCTGCTCACTTCCTAGAAATACGAATTTCAATGGGAACAGGTGAAGAAAAGAGTGAGTGCATGATACCAGGGCCAGGGAGACTCCTAGCCTATGTAGAGAGACTAAGAGAGACTGGCTTTAGCAGCCAGGAAAGTGAAGGATTAGAGTGGCTAGATTTCCTCTCTATAAATCTACTGGAGTCTAAAAATCAGAAGATTATTGCAGCTGAAGGACGTCCCAAGAACAACTGGGTCTAAACTGACCATAAAGGAATTTACCCGAGAAATTAAAAGAAAGCTTCCAATCATCAGAGCAATCAGGTTTGGAAACAGTCTCTAATGGGAGAGGCAAGGAAAGAGGCCAGATTCTTTAAAAATATTTCACTCAAATGAAAGACATTTTGTTCTGTGACTTCCTGTGATAGCACTCAGTGACTGAGAGGCTTCCAGGGCTATATTTACCTAATCACAAATCACTTTGGCAGCATCCATATCCAAGAGGTCTTCTCCACTTTACCTAGATTAAAATCTATGCTTTCAGCCACACCAGTAGAACTCGGTGCAAAACAATGATTCACAGAAAACACCTGGTGGGAGGAGAATGACAGCAGGGAAAGGAAAACACTGTTTCAGCAGAAAGCCCGGGTCCTTCCCTGATGCTGAGGGACATGAGATAACACCACGTTTGCCAGCTGGGGATAAGCCCTGCAATGCTGATGCCAACAAAGGAGCTAAAAGAACTTCCTAAAAGTATAGTAACTGCATATATTTTGTACAGATCCATCATGGAGACAAGCAGAAATAGATTCAACTCCCTCACAGTCTGTTTCTGTTTGCTTTCCTCCTTGAACTGTGACTTTGTTGAGACTGTTCAGATAATAGCTTTTCTTTTTTCTGGATGTTGTTCAGCCTGTTTTTTATCACATAGAAGGTGGTTGCCCTTCTGTTCTATACTCCCCCTGGCCCAAGACATTTTGTGACAGTTCCTCTCTCAGAAACTTTTTACAGGAGAGAAACTGATGTTCAGACTGGTGGGATGACTTGGCTGGAGTTGTTTGGGAAGTCTGTAGTATAATGAATTGTCTAACAAATCCCTACTTCCTGCCTCACCGTAAAGCCAGTGTCTCTGCTACCTTTCTTCTGTGTTTCATTTCCTCCTTCCTTTTTAGTCTGCTTCAGTCAAGCTCATTCATGTGCTCTTCACTCCCTTCTTCTCCTTACCAGCTGAAGCACATGGCTCATGTGCCCTGCTCCTATCCTCTACCCTCTGATTTCCCATGGTTTTTCCATGTGCTTCATCCATCACTCTCATGGCTGTCACAGTTGTAGATCACCACAGCAACAGCGCAGTGGTGTTAGGATGAACACAGAAGAAATTAGTTATTATGACTCCAGCTGAGGCAACATACATGTACAAATGGGAAGAGAGTTTTGGGAGAGCCCTGGATGGATTTTTTGGTTTATACAGTGGATAGAAGCTGATATGACAGACTTGCAAGATCTTGCTCATCATGGGCAAAGCTCACAAAATTAATTCCCACCTTGTGGTCCCCTCAGCAGGCAGCTTTTGCTCTGTGTATTTTCTGCAACACTGCATTTGCTGTCTCCTCTTTGCCACCCCTCCCATGCCAGGCACAGCTGGTGAGTGTAATCTGTGATCCACTGAAGACCATCTGGGAGACAGTGGTGCCACAGAGCAAGACACAAACTTCTGCTGCTGTCACGTGAGCCCATGAGCCGCATGCAGCTCCCATCAGCACAGTGCATGGAAGAGAAAAACAGTTGTCAGAGAAGAAAGCAGTCTTCAGAATCAAAATTTATGTGCAGTGTGGAAGGGGTCTGTCAATGCTGCTGCAGCCCTTTGGGTGAGAGGGCTTGTGGAAGCCTGGTGTTTTTTCTCTGAAGTATCAGAGCTTTTATGTGTTTCAGTTGTGATGAGAATGGAGACCTTTCTCATAATACATGTGTCTTTCCAAGTAGGGAGTCTCAAAACCAACAGTGACATGGTGAAAATGATACCTGACTGTACAGCCAGTTACAGATTCTTGCCTTCCACAGTCTTTGTGTTACTGTCCCATTTATATGGATGTAACTTGATGCACTTGCAGCAATTGCATATAAGGAAGATGACTTAGTTACATATAAATGTGGTCAGTGCCCTTAAGTATTTTGATAAATTATTAATCTTAATGAACCAATTCTTCAGACGAATCAAGTATTTGTCTCAGAAAAGTGTGAGGACAAGGTGCCATGAGCTAACATTTTACCCAGCTAACTCTCGACCTGCAAAAAGATTAAAATGGATCCAAGGATAATGTTATCAAAAGGAATTTAGGGTTTGTGCTACCTGTGCCACAGATATATGTCCCTTGGACACTGCTATAGTGGCCAGAGATTTAGATGTGCTCTCCCCTACCTGCTTCTAAATAGCAAGAAACATAGAGCTGGGTGTTTCACGTCAGTGCTTATGAACTTGCTCTCAAAGATGACAGGTGCTTGGTAAGACATTAAAGATTTTCTACAAAATACAGTGAAAATACACACCAGAAGAAAAGACACCTACATTCCTGCTTGCAAGCAACAAGAAAAAGGAGAGGGAGAAAGAAAATGCTATTTATTTATATAAACATGGGGAAAAAATAAAGGCACATACAAATTTTTTGTCTTTTTTAGTTGATTATAGAGGAAAAGCAGTGAGCTGCATCTGGTTTGTTTTTTTTTTTAAAGACTGAATTGCTAAGAAACACTGCTACACTGCCTCAGTGCAATCCTTTTGGACAGCTTTCTGCCTGCTTTGCACCACAGGCTCTGTGACAAAGCTGGGACCAAAGATCTGTCCCACTCTTTCCCTTATCTCTCCATCCTCTCCTCCAGCTAAGAAATTCACGTGCTATAGTGAGGGCTCCTATCTCACTATCTCCACTACCACACTTCAGTCTTACCCTCTGGAGAGTTATCGCTTTCATTATTGGCAGGGTAATTCAAGGGAAGCCCAGCTCGTATATCAGCTGCTCCTTTGCAAGGCTTTTTGCTCTGTTCAGGGAGATTCTTCTTCCGCAGTAGCTCAATGACTGATGTGGGTTCACCCCTTCTTCTCTGAGGCATGACATCGTGGTAACAGTAAGAGATTCTAACCCTGGGGTTCAGTGGTCAAAAGCAATGTTCCTGTCGTGTGATCCTCTCCTCCCTGTAAGTGTATTCCGGCTTGGCCTCTGTCACCAGGCTGCCTAATTGTCACATCCCCTTCTCCATCAATCATTTCCGGTTGCTGGTTTCCTGCTACCCTTTCTTTGGCCTGTGATTAAAGTATCTGTGGGAATTCACTGGCTGTGGGACTGTCATCACAGGCTTTAATGAGTATGTGGTGATGTGGCAATGCATCACCTTGTAGTATGGGGATACAGCATAAGAAACAGCAAGGGAAAGTGGTGAACTGAACTCCAGCAAAGGTTGTGTCAGCTCAAGGCAGCCACAACATCTGTACACATTTGTCCATAGTCATGCTTGGCTCCTCTGCTGTGCTCTCCTGCACTGCTCCCCACCAGGCGGGAGAACCTGCAAGGGTGAAAGAGAATCTCAGTGAGGAGACCCCACAGAGATTTTGCTATGTCGATTACAAAACCTACCCAGCTGTCACCAGCTTTTTGCTTGTAGTTTTGATTGCAATTACTGATTTGTTCCTAAAACTGGGGGCAGATGTGAGTAAGACAGTAATAATATCTTTTCTCCTCTTCCCTCTGTAAGAAGGAAAAATGGTCACGAACTTGGAGCTCCAACTTGACAAGGCCAGAAGCTGTGTGGGACTCCTTGTTGAAGAAAGACTGTCTTGCTCTGTGGCTGCTTCTGCTCTCCCACTGTCAGAAAATGTCCTGAGCTCAGGAACATCTCTGCAGTAGAAGTGTAGATCATGAAACTTGGTCTTGAATGGACCAAGTTTCATGCAGAAAAACAATTTTGTTTCAAGATAATAATAAACCTTTCACAGGACCACACAGAGGGATAGGGAAAGTTTGCATGTTCAGCTTTGCTGCCCAAAGCCAAGAACTCCCCCAAGGTTTCAAAGGTTTTGAAGATAGGTTGTATGATATAACTAGAAGTTTGTACTTTCTGACCAGCAGTTTTCCTCATAAACTGGCCTAGATGGCATTCAAGTACATGGCAGTACCACACATGCACCGTGCCGTGACTATGAGCAAAAACAATGCCATCAGGCTTGCAAGCACAGCAAATCTCCCCAGCCAAATCCGGACTCCCCTGAAGTCTTTTTCTGTCTTGGATTTCAACAGAGCCAGAATTTTTCCCCTGCATCTACTTTCATTAGATAACCTTTTTCAATCCTCCTAACTGTTTCTTAGCCAGCCGGCATCCCAAACCATCTGTCTGACCAGCACCCTCTTCCCATTTAGATCCCTGTCCATCTTCTGCAAGAAATCACTTATTATGAGTTACTGCTTTTGCATTATGTAATTGTTTTCAGTATTTGTAGGGCCTTTCCTAATCTGTCTGGCTATGCTATGTCAGCCTAAACCATGTCTCTGTGTTTGTTGCAATTCCTCTCTCAGATTGTGTCCCAATAACTCCCTTTCCCCTCCATTCCCCCTGCAGTGAGATTTCAGGTTTGTGAGGAGAACCAGCAGGACTGGGCCCACCAGAAAGCTCCAGCTCACATCTGCTTCTCATGGGTGAGTGCCCCCATCCCTTGATGTCTATGGAGATGAGCATGCATGCCCACAGAAGCATCCCATGGAGCTGTTCCACTTAACCCTTTGCCTTCCTTCCAGAAAATCTGTCTGGATCACAACCCTGCAGTGGGCACCAAGAAAAACTGTCCCGAAGGTTGCCTTTAAAGCCGTGAACTGATGATGTTGTCAGCACATAGTGTTCATTCCCAAGTCATGAAGTTTATTCTGGGACCACTTGAGAGCTGCAAAGCTCTTCCCTTGCCAGGAAAATATCTTTGCTGTTGAGCTCTCCTTCAGATTCTCTCCACATGCCACAAAGGAAATGTTCAGAAACCTAATCTGAGGGGGATTGAGCTGCAAGTTCTCCTTGTCTCCATCAGCTTCATGGGGCCTGAAATCTGAGGGTGCTATAGGAATCAGGCAGCCTTTCTAATGCACACCATCTGTGTTACATGCCTCCAGCAGTGAGGCAAGCGCTCATGTGTCTCTATTGCTTCAGTCTCCCCCCTTGCTGGTACCCTGCTTGCTTAGAAGGACCCTATTGCCTGTAGCTAGGACTGCTGCTAGGCAAGCAAATAGGAATGACATGCTCTTCCCTTGGGGTAAGAGTGAGAGGTGAAGGATGGTCTTGTGACTGAGACACTGAGCTGTGACTCAGAGAAATAAAAATTTCTGTTCTAATCTCTATTGCTCAATTCTTGCGTGAGCTTGACAAGTCACAGTTACTGTCTCAATTCCTGGTTTTGATCTGGGGAAGATAATGGCTTCTCGTTCCTTTGTATATCTGTGTCAGTGTTCAACTTTTTTGTGCCACAGACTTCCCTCAGCAGTACGTTTGTGTGCCATGAAGCACAGCTGGCCCTTAACTCTGGGCGAGCCTTTAGGAGTTGTTATGATATCCCTAAGCAGAAACAGGAGTGGAGCCTTTGAAGTGGAGCATGCGTGGGCAATGCACTAATCCTGACAGCTTCTTGCTGGTCCTCTTCTGTTGGTTCTGTTGGTCAAAGACTCATCAAAGGCTGGCACAGTCTCTTGAGTGTGAACCCCCTGGTCTGAGCTGCAAATAACTACCACAGCCTCAAGTGGATGAACACCAGGTGCTAAACATTCACTGTCAGATGCTGCATTGTAAGTGAAGGCAGAGAGTTAACCTGCTTTGTGTACCTCATCCAGAATGTCGAGATGTGCTCTCAGTTCTGCTGACACAGACCTGAGGAGAAAAGCTAAATCAAGCTATATAACCCTCATGACAGAGGGCTTATGTGCCATCATTTGGAAGGCCATAGAAGTGCCAAATGCCTGACAACATTTGGAAAGGAGATGATGGAGCAAAGCAATGTCTGTTTTGGAAATGATATATAAAATTCCTATAATTATATAGGGGGGTGTCTAAAGAAAGGAAGTCACTTCTGCAAGACAGACAGCACACAGAAATCAGGTGGGAGGTGAAGGGAGAATATGTGTCCATGAAAAAGAGATGTTTCCTCAGTAGGACTCACCTGTTGGTAGGGTCTCCTTGGGCCATATGATCCCAAACTAAATCATCTATTGAGAAGGACTTGATGTCACCCAGATAGCAACAGGAGGGTAAAGCCCTGTATAAATGGGTACAAGAAAAAAGTAGTTTAAGGGTGTGACCCTGTAAGATCCTGCTTCAGAATCTAAACCTGGGTCAATTCTTCTATACCCTGAGCAGAACAAGGCCTGTGCAATGGGACAAGGTGAATTGTGAGGGCCAAACTGGAGGGAGGACAGCAGAGATCTTGTAAAAAAAATGAATGGAAAAAAGGAGTAGGGATGAGAAGGTTTGAGAGAATGGGGTGAAGGAATGAAGTTAGTTAGGAAAAGGAAAAGACAAAAAAATTCAGAGGAGGTGAAAAGACAGATTTTTAGTGGCCAGTGGAGATGCAATTGTTGAGCCAGGTGTACCTAGAAGCGTACCTTGAAAGATGTATCTGTGGCCCACCTGGTAGGCCTTGGAGAGGAATATCTTATATATTCCTCTTACCTTTTGATCTGGATTGGGAAAAGAATATTACTAAGGTTCAGCTCTCTTCTTTGGCATCCCTGAATACCAGAGCAAAATAAAACCAAACTGTTTTCCCAAACATGCTTCTAAAGGGTAACATTTTCTCAATGTTTTGAATTCCTTAAACTCCTTTCTCTGATTTGAATAATCCCTACAAAGCCATGTAATTTCAGGTATATCTTGCTGACAGCAAAGGCAGATTTAGGCAATGAGACAGCTTTACAGAGATATCCTAAGCCCTGAAGGACAAGGTCTTTCATCAGGAAATAGTTTCGCAGGCTCTTCCTGTTGTTTTTTTATAGGCCATTTTGAAACTCGCTTAGATCTAGTATGAAGCTTGAGTCTTTGCTTCAGTCTTTCACCCAAGCCAGCCACTCACTGATTCTTCCTACTCAGAATATTTTGTGTGTGTGTGTGTGTGTGTGTGTGAGGTTCCTCAAGAGCTACAGCAATTACCATCAGATTTCCTTATTTTATATATATAAGTTTCTCAGTAGTCAGAGGTTCTATGTTAGAGTTATGGGCTTAACGAAAGTTCAGCTTTCTTTTTACTTAGTGTAACTTTCCCTGATGGTTGCTGAGAAGAGCTTTAAAACATGGAAGTTATAAGTTTAAAAGCCAGAAAAAAATTTAAATAATTTTGAAAAAATGGTTTTACATGAATGCCATCATTACTAGTTGCCTAATTTGTGATTTTTAAACAGATTGTGTTTTTCAGAGATTCTGAAAAAGGAAAATGTGATGGTAGCCAGTGTATTTGTGTAATAAATTTTCTGCAGCATTTTAAGATAGCTTAGGCAAATGTGTGATACAAACTGTCAGGTTACTTTCTTTCTGTGTATTTTCTTCCCAAAAGCTGTTCACTTTGAAATAGAGTGGCCAAGACAAGCAAAAAACCTCACAGCTCACTAATGGAAGTGAAGCGGAGAGCTTTTTAGCATTAGGGAATCTCCATAGAAAAAACTATTCCATTGTCTGAATGGATCACACTGGGATTGCACATGTGCTCTGGCACTTCCGTCAGCACACCTCCCACTTTTAAAAAGCCTTAAAATGTTGTGGTGTGCTATGACAACATGTCAGAAATTGTGCTACCCAGGCTCAGGAGTTGCTTTTGGCTCTGACTCCTGCAGAGTGCCCTGGTAATGCACAATGACATGGCTCCACACATCCAGGTGTTTTACTCGACTTTCCAGACAAGCAACAATGTCCAACCCCAATTAATCTTTGACTGTAGTAGCAAAACCAATCAGACCCTAAAATATTTCCTGACTAAATCAGCAACCTATACTTTTGCTTTTACCATAACATAATTCATTAATAACACTTTATAGCTTTCACTATGAAAGCATCCCACTGGCTGTTACAGGCCACACCACACCTTGTGGAAATACAATTGCAGAACAACCACCATGCATGTGGCTTGGTTCTCAAATGTTCCCCTTCCACTTTCATCTGGTTCCGGATAGAAAAAAACAGCTCTCAACATGAGGTTGATGAAACTCGTTGCTTTCTCCTTCCTTGCAACATGAAGTGTGTGGTAATATAATCAATAGGAGGGACTGTCCAGAATAGCAGGGGTGCAAAAATAGTAAGTCCTCTGTGACTCCCTCCTGTTCCACAGTATAGTTGAGGCAGGGGCTCTCTTGCTTCACTGCTTGTGCAGAAGTCACTGTAGATGGTCAGGCACCATGTCAAATACTCCACATCTACCAGGAACCCAGATCCTAGCTCCTGTGCAGTCTGCAAAACTAGAAATCAAATCCACTGAGCAACAACAATAGATGTAGTTGCTCAGCTAGAAGGCTAGACTCATAATCAAGAAAGAAATGAAAAATGATTGAAATTAAAAGCATTTATCTTAAAAGCCCATTGGACACTATTACCCAGGCTATCTGGCACCACAGTCAGTCTCCATCATGACAGCATCCACACAAGCTGTAATCAGGAGCAAGTGGTCACACTGGTGGCTTCGTTCCACACCTCCCAGGCTACAGCACAGTAATAACAGCATCTCTTGCATTTTTTATTGTCTGCAGCCTTAGAAACACCAGCAGAAAACAAAATGGTATTAAAAAGGCTCTACCAGTGAGACAAAGCTGATTTGTGACCTAAAGGGGATATGAGTACAGATATAGATGGTCATTTTGGTGTGTGCTTGACTCAAGTCCCACAGCCATCCACACTCTTTCCACGTTGGTGCCTATCTGGGCCCATTTTCTGGCATTTCTGGTGTTTTTCTGGCCCACCTTGGTGCACTTGAGAGTTGGCACCACAGAGAGCATAGGGGTGGCCTGAAAAAGAGGGAGGAGTGCAGTTATCCAAGCCTGGAGAGGACACAGAAACAACGCTTGGCAGGAATACAGAAGTCTCAGTAGAGAGAGAGAAGGCGTGATGAAATCAGCAGATGGTGGAGGGCCAAAGCTCTTGGAACCCAGGATTTATGATGTCCCACCACTTACGAGAAGGGCGGACTTTTTTTCCTTTTTTCCTAAATAGATGGTATATTATGACAAGACTCCCTTGGCAGTGGATTTGCATGAATAATGTGGCTGTACTGTACCCAAGTAAATCATTTTTTTGTTCTCAAACATTCCCAAATGGTGTTTGTGCAATTCTGGAGTCTTAAAATGCTACCTGCCTGGCAAAAGCTTGACAGCAGTAATCAAAAGGAAGTGATGCATCCTGTAGGACAGGAAACCCCCTCCAGGGCTGCAAGAATGTGGAGATTCCAGGGCTGCCCAGAAGAAACTTCACCCACTGTGGATCTGAAGCTACTTCTTGGTTGACAGCAGCTGTTGGGTACTGTGTGACACCATGACAGACCAAATTGCTTCAGGAAATAGAAAACTGTCAAGCAGATGCTGCTAGGACATTCGTGGTGGGAGGAAGTACTAGGGATTTTTATTTAGGTACACCATTTTCAATAGTGACACTCTGTAAAAGGCGTTTTTAAAGAGCTGCTCTGTCGTCGCTTTTACAGAGCATCAGAAGGCAGCTTCAGGCATGTAAAGCTGCAAGATACCATGTGAGAGCATTGGATCAACACCTGAGCAGGGTTCCCTTTGAGGCGTCCTGTCCAAATACTGATAAATGGAACTCAAAAAGAATGAACAAGCAGGACCACAGGAAAGTGGAATAAATAAGCAAAGTATTATTTCAAGTCAGTGAGAGAATAACTAAAAGAAACATGCTGAGCTATTTATTTCTAAAATCTCAGTCAGAGAAACCAGTTACCAGGCAGCAAACACCTCATAAGCTGAGTATCTCTAGAAAGCAAAATGCTGTGTAAAACTGGTTTGTAATGAATTAAACTGGAAATTTTTATTTTTTATTTTCAGTTTAAGGTTCTATCATTGTTAACAGGAAAAACAGAGCAGATGCTGTGGTAACTTGAAGCTTCTGGTGTGACTAAGGTACTTAAAGTGGCCCATATGGATTCCAGACCACCCACCTATCCACCCCAGCCCTCAGTCAAGTCAAAACAAAGCATTACATTTTTGAAGAGTTGCAGCTATGGCAAAAAATATAGGCCTCTAAAAAAGCTCGTTATTAGACACTGCCAAGATAGATTTTCGATGATCGTTTCTGTTAATTTGGCAACATAAATAAAATACCAGTATTTTTTATTATGGTGCGTGATGTGAGGTGGAGGCTCTTTGGCAGGTATTTCTCTTCAGTGCTCGTCTCTCAGGCGTAGGAGATGCAGGGGCAGGGCATGGTGGCATCTTCTCCTAGCTGCAAGTTCTCACACATGCATCTCAGTGAGCCAGATTCTCCTCTCTACAATGTGGTAAAATGGGAATAGTCTCCTAGAAATTACTGGTACAGAGCCAGCATGAGGTCATCACTGAAATGTGACGTCATGGGCAGCTGCTCCTTACAGAGTAGCAAGAGACACCCTGCTCCCAGACAGTTGAGCTCCTACAGGAGAACAAAAAAGCCTGTGGTGTGTGACCAGGACTACTGCTCCTGCACGTTCCAGATGGTCCACCGTGAGATTTTCTAACCCAAATCATCTAAGAGCTTAATTGCCATTTACATGTAAAATTAGACTCCTAAGCAATTTTTGCTATGCCTGCAATTAGTTCTACAGCTGTTAGGTTTCTTGTTTTGAAAGCAGTGCCTTTATTATATCCCCAAAGATGATGCTTTTCCCAAATGTGGCTTGTTGGCTGAAGTTAAAGTGCCCGGTGCAGGGTCAGTCAGTGCTGTCCTCAGAGCCTGATACAGTGCCCTGTGAGACATCTTTGTGGAGCATTTCTGGAGGCTGTCGTGGCACTCAATAAACTCTTGTATCAAATTCTCAAGGCTCTATTTTCAACAGGTGTTGTTTCATTATAGAGGGCAGAACCTGTGATTTTCTGACTCTGAAGGCCTTGAGGTCCCAGTGCACCTCTGTGCTCAGGCTTCTATTGGGGCACATCATACTCTTACTTTCTGCTCTTATGGGATTCCTCTTTCTTTAGCCCAAAACTTTTGAATAGGATGAGCTCTACAACACATTCTACATCATGTTAGGCTTGTTTGGATTTTTTCAGGTCCGGGTCTGACAAAACCAGATGAAGAGGTTGAGCATTTCAAGGAGACACTGATAAGAGTGATTAGTTTTACACAGAAAAAAAAAAAAAGAAAAGAAGAGAAACAATAGGAATGTTAGTTTTATACCAGGAATCAAGAAAAGTTTGGGTTTTTTTATCTATAGATCTTTTCTGTAATCACCTGAGGCGATGCACAGAGGTGTTTTCCTGTCTTTGGAGCTGTTCAGCTGACACTATCCTTGTCCTTGCTGTCACCTTGTGGCAATAAAATAGGGAAGATTCATAAGGTAAGTCCCAGCTGAAAAGTGAAGGAATGTGGCACAAACTGTTGCTCCTCTGGCTGCTGTGGGATGAGGTGGCTGTGGGTCACACATCATCCCCATGGCTTCAAAGAGCTGGCAGGAGCAGATGCTTCTGGGCTCATCCCAAGTCATTGACTACCCACCTGCCTTCAGCTTTTGTCCCAGCCAAGCTCCTCCTTGAGGCTGTGGAAAGGATTCCTCAGTAGATGGAGGGAGTAGAAGTGACATTTGTAGGGCCAGGGCTAAAGGATCAGAGCTTGTGGGAGCAATTTTGAGCTATTGGAACTAGACTCACCATCTGTTCCAAAATAATGGATAGCACTGCAGAGTAGTGTATTTCCCTGATGAGAGGATATTTTAGCATCCTCCACAAGCAGTCAGATCTTTGAAACCTGATGCAATGAATTCCAGCTGCTCATGACAGAGAAGACACAAGCCTGTAAGAGGGTCATGGAAGGGCAGAGTTTGGATCTTTTTTGCTAAGAAGAGTTATTAAGAGTGGAGCTTTTTATTTCTGTCATTTTACTTGCACATGAGACACTCAGAGATGTATCTTAAGACATGGATAGTGACTCAGGAACATCAGACAGGCCAGAACAAACTCTTCAGCGAAAGAAGAGAGGGTGAGAATAGCTGGAGCAAGTACAGCTCAAGGTCAGCTATGTGGAAGAGAAGCAAAAGGGCTGTAGGCTTTGAAGGCCAGTGGCTCCTGGGTGTAACTTCTGCCTGCTTTTCTGAAGTGGGACTGTAGGAAAGGATCCTGCATGTTGTGACAATATTTCATGTCAGCGAGTTTTGGGAAGCTCTCCAAAACTCTGACAAGCCAAATAGCAAGAACTCTGATAGAGGAATCTCCAAGTGTTGGAAATTATGTGGTTTGTCTACATAGAGAAATTGCAGTGGCTTTAAATATCCTGGAGTTAAAGCTCTGTGATCTCTACTGTGAATGAAGATTATATTTGTATAAAGGTGTATGATGCCAATACAACCATTTCAGTATGTGGAGGGGGAAAAAAGAGAGAGAACACACTTCCATCTGAAATAGTTATGCCTGTAGAAGAAACAAATGGCTTGGAACTACTTAAGCAGAATATGTTTATCATACCAACTAGCTCCAAAAGGCTGCATTATAGTCATTGGGAGATGAAATTTATATCCTAGACAAAGACTAGATTTGAGATTGTAATAAACTGGGTATGTCCTTTCTACTGGTTTCTGCCATACGTGCTAGCTCTAAGGGGCTGGAGGAAACTGGCCTGAAAGAGGGATCATTTTCTTTTTTTTCTAGTTCCTCAACAGACATGGCTGTGGAATTCTTTATTGGCAACAGTACATATGATAGCTTCAGATTAAATTTATTCAGATACACTTAACATTTTTGCTCAAGTCCGACAGCTTCCCAAGCAGATATGAATGATTCTGGAGTTTCTCAGATCTTCTGAGCTGAAACAACTTTTATGGGGCTAGATGGGCTGACTATATGGAGGTGTATAGTACCTTTCTGTACATTCATGTCTGGAGTTGGGCTTGAGCTCCACTTCAGTGGAGTGTAAAGTGATAGTGGGCTACCAGCATATTCCTAGATTAGCCTGAATTGATTTCATTTGCCTATTTCTGAATAGAATTCAGAAAACATTTTTCTAGGCAGCAGTGAAAGCAAGGGACTTCCTCATCTGCACCTGCACCCTCCTCTAGGACATCTTCTGCAAATAGATGTCACAGAGATGGCTGCCCTGGTAAAAAATAGTGTCCCAATATAGTATCTCCCAAGGACCTAGCAGAGGAGGGGGAAAAAGTCAGGTGAGGGGATGGGGTAGAGGTCTCCAAATAGATAATTCAGCTGATGCAGTGGCTGGTGTTCTGAAAGGGAAACTTTGACTGCCTGACTGCCAGTTTCCCTCTCTGGTTAAGAGCTGAACAAAGAGTTTCGATGTTGCTTCTTCGTGATGTTGATGTTTCTCCACCTTTCATAAACCTACAATTACATGAACTCACTAAATAGTCACTAAATTTTGTCTCCCTTAAAGCTATAATACTTTAGCAAAGTTGTAACCAGTTTAGAGTAATGCTACTGAATTTATCGAAATCTCTCTTCTAGCTCATGTGACTTAAAACAATGTTACAGATTAGTCTGGGTGCAGATAAATGCACATTATTCTGGTTTTATATAGAACAACAAAGACCTGGGTAGCTCAGTAACCTACATGCAGGAAAAGGAATATAGCTTAACTCTCCCACAGCAAATTGCTGTGCTTGACTGTGGCAACCCCACCTCACTTTCTTCCCTGTAATGAGACCAGACCTGCTCCAGTCCAGGGCTTACATATTTCTGAATGACAGACAAAAGCTAAAGGTTGAGAGCAGCTTTCTTGCTTGCACTAGGAAAATTGAAGTCCACAAAGTAAGCAGCTTATCATCTGAAATATTTATGTATTCATCCCTATAAAAGCACCTATCTTCTCTGCAAAACTACAGTGAAGCAAAATGCACTTCCTACTGCCTAGAATGGCTATCAAGGGCATCCTAATTGATTATTGTGAATTTCAAAATATTTTCTTTTTTAGTTCTCTTTACTGCATCTTTTGTCGTTAGAGAGCAGGTCAGCCTTCCTGGAGGGCACACAAAACCTCACTGAATGCAATGCATACAAACAAGGTCCATGGCAGAAAATGAGTTCCAGTGTCAAAGACTTTGCATCGAAATTTTCTACCCAGTGGACCCTTTTTACTCAAGTTTATTTTGATATTTGATAAGTTTAGGACAATGAAAAAAAGCAGAAGTACACAGATCAAAATCCTAATGCATTTCTTGGGCTAGTCTGTGTCACAGTGGACGCTTAACAACTGGAATGACGGATGGAAAGGGAAGGAAGATACAATAATTTAAGCATTAGTCCAGGTTTCAAAGACCTGTATTCTTAGCTGTCAAGTGATCTAAGTTTCTCCATTCCCCACCTATAAAACACTTTTAACAGCTGTAGCCTTTTTCTGTAAGAAGTCTTATGAAAGTGAATACACCAGCAGCAAGAAAATGTCTGGGTATCATACAGCTGGGTAAGCCAGTAATGCAAGCAATGTATTGAACAGTGTATTGAACAAAGCATTTTTCCATTTGCCTTATTGAACTATGGGTCACAGAAATGGTGAAGTAGTGTGATTTTCCTCTTCCAATCAATGTTGAATTGATTACCAGCATTTTTGCATTTTTTGTAGCCTTCTGTAGTCCTTTCTAGTTCCTTTCCAAGCCAGAAGATAACTTAGTTGTGCCTTCTGTACTTTGCACACCAGGTACACAACATCAGGACATGTTGAAGAGGTGGTGAGAAAATGTTGTGCAGAGCCATGAGGGAACAGGAAATTTCCCCTGATGTCTCTGTCTGCTTGGTCTGCTGGAGAAAACCCAGAGCACTGAAGTATCTATAACTCCAATGTTTCTCGCTTGAGCTGTTAGGAACTTGATGAAATTGCAAATACTCTCATCCACTCTTCCCTAAAGCATCTCTCTAGCCTTGGCTAAAATTGCAGCAAACGCTTTCTTCGCTTGGAGGGAAAATAAGAAGTGAAGGCAAAAAGTGGGAAAAGAAAATTGTCTTTAAAATGTAGTTGGAGCTGATGCAGTAAATTCGGCTACTCGGTTGCTGCTTTGCAATTGTTTGTTGTTTCTGCCATCACCCGCTAATGCAGTTGAAAGGCTACTGAAGTCACTGAATGCCTTTTGATTTATTCTTTCCTCTGTTTTATATCCAGTAGATATTTTCATAAGTTGGGCTGTCATTACAGTGAAGGTGAAATTTCTGTCCTTTTTCTAGAGACTAATTGTGTAAGAAAATAAAACCCCAAAATATTTATAGTATCAATTGCAGTGTATCTGAGTATACCCAGAGCCTAAAAATACCGATTTTAATTAGCGACCTCTTCGGGGTGAGGCGAGAGCTCCATTTTTAGCTACAAGATATTGGTGGAGGTGGAACTCCAGGACAGTTTCAGGGCAATAAGTAGCACGGATTTCAGTAACACGTTTCCTGGCCCAGCAGAGGAGTGGGGAGGGCTCGTGACTATGCTGTTCCACCGCGCAGTGTGCTTGCACTGTAACTACAATGTGACTGAGACATTTTTAAAATCACTGTGTTCTATATTAAAGACCCCAGTGATGGCTAAGTGATTAAAACACAGAGGAGTAAGAACTGCTAGACTGCTAGAACTGTAAGACTGCTGGAACTGCAAGACTGCTAGAACTGCCTACTGTTATGGGGAAGCAATTATGTACTAAATACCTAAAGGCAGATATATTTGATGGAAAGTACTGGAACAGAGCTTGTAAAGACTAACTATCAGTTAATTAGTGATATAAATCAAGTTTTTCAAACAGTTGTAATAAAGAATTCTCCTTTCAGTTCTGCTTTTGTGTTCCCATTGGCACATGTATGTGTATTCCTAAAGCGAAAGGCAAAATGACACTACTCTGTCAAATTATTTGCCAAAATTACAGTCTGCCACATTCCGCTGTCTGACTAGCCTTGCTGGGCAGGGTTGATATTGCTCTGAAAACTAAATTTAAGGTTATCTGATTCACGAAATCTCAATCTTAAATATTATATTAGGGAAGTGGGGGAGCTTTTATCTTGATATAAAATAAATTGCTATAAAAATGCTATAAAATAGTAATTGTAATTGAGCAGCAGTTGTGTCTTGTTAGTTCTGTTGTTCTGAAATAGTAATGATAGAAGACTGTTTCCTTGCTTGTATCTAGACACATGCAGATGTTACTGCAGGGTAGCTTGGGAAGGAGCTAACATTTGCTACCAGGAGTATCAGCCTGTGTGCATGCTCTGACCTTACAATTAGTTTCAGTCATCTTGCTCCCTTTTCACTAAACAAAGGCCCCATCAAGCTTTTATTTACTGCTGCATAAGAACATGTAAGTGAGAAAATGGATAATATTAACTCATTCCCATACCTGTGCAATCATAGCACTGCACTGACTTCAGAGGAGCAATATCTGGTTCCGAGAGCAAAGGGGATCAGACAGGGATCCACAGGCTATGGAGTTTTCAACAGGGCCCAAAGGAGTGGGGTCAGTACCCACTAGTCCATGGAGCTCCCTTACAGCCTTGTGAAAGCACCGTGTGCTGTGCTTATCTCTGCATTCCTAGTTACTAGCTCCGAATAGTTTAGGAACAGTCAAGTTATTGCTCCATGCTATGTTCGGTATGATATCCTGTTCATGTGCTATCATCTGGGACATCTGGGTCATTTAGGGACACAAATAGCTATCAGCAGCAGGTTAGGATAGATGAAGGGCTTGAGCAAACTCTGCTGAAGCCAGTGGGAGTTTTTCCCATGACTCTGATTTGAAGTTAGATAGAGACATATTTTGGCATGAAATTAATGCATACTTCTAAGTCAGTCGCCCTGTAGGAAGGCATGGAAATGAAACGTTGAAGGAGGGCTTAAGAGAAACTTGTTCAGCTGTGATCGGTGCTCTCAGACTTACAAGCTGGTCTGTTCCAACTCTACCAACTCCATTTACAGTGTGTTTGCCTGTTACAGTAAGGGACATGGAATGTTTGGTGGTTTGTCCTTTTAGACCCTCTTTGCCCTCCAGCTGTTGTGAAATACAATTAATTGTTACACAACTGCTGCATTTTTGCTGTTGTATGACTGCATTCATAAGGATGAAAAGCCCAGTGGGTCTGAAATGATCCTTGCTTCTCAATGGCAGGAGCAGTGGCAGCAGGTGTTTGCTAAGAATACCTCTGGAAGGGAGAGGAAGAGCAAGTACGCCTGTACATATCATTTTGCACGCTGACACTCTTCCCAAGGCAACTGAGGAAATAAGCCAGTTAAGGTTGAAAATGGCAGCTATTAGACAATCCTTTTGTCTCATTCTGTGAAGGTTTAACCAGTCCTGTGAGCTTGTCACTATATTCACTTTAAGAAACAACTGTTTAAAGAAATCCTCTTATTTTTCTGCTGTCAGCCAGAGTCTCAGTTTGCTCCCCCAGTGGTAAACATTCACCTCCACACTGTGTCTGTGTTTTCAGCCAGTGGGAATTCACACCAAGTAGTCAGCACGTCTTTATTACTGGGAAGTTGCACTATCTGTGTGCAGGAGTTGCTGCTGTTAACTTGAAAATCTGTCTATGTAGTGCCAGAAACATTTACAAATCTGGGATTCTCTTCCTGGGTCTGCTGCTGAAGTCTGATCATTTGACTGTAGTTAGTGGAGACCTCACAAAAGATACACCAGCAAGGCTGGTACAAATAGTACTCTCAAAAGAAGTAGTTACTCAGGTGACCAGGAGGAGCAGCTCAGGTGCATTTATTGTATGTTAGAAAGTAAAATCTTCTAAGTAGTCACAAAATAGGTGCAGCAGTGGTAACAATTTCTAACAATGTTTTCAAGCTCTGACCATAATTAGACTCTGTGTCATGGTGTCTGTCCTTGAATTCATACTTACAGGTTGTAATGATGTGGTTTTATGTGAATAATGCTCCACCAGGAACCAGAGAAGGATGTTCATTTGCTCTGCACAATCATCTAATTAAATTGTTGAAATTAAAATTAGTTGTGGCCACAGTACCTTGGGCTGATTTTTAGTTACATGAGAGCATGGTAGATCCCATTTGTATATATTAGAAGAGCTGGGAAGAGGGATGGGTATGACATGGTAATTTTTGCAGGTAATTAGCTTGTTTAGGCTAGATAAATCCGGAAAGAGTGAGAATCTTCACAGGGATATAGCATATCTGGGGATGGGCAGCAGGCTGTGCAAGTGTCTGTGTGTATTAGTGAGCATTGGGGAGCTAGAGGCATGTGGGATCTATTAATACATCTCATGTGAGTTAAATGCAACCGCAGAGCCAAGGCACTTACTACCACTGACTGTCTAATGGTGCTTCATTAGCACCATGCTTTTAAAATGAGTTCTATCTATTATGGATTACAGGACAAATGTACATATTTTCTCTTATTTTGCCCAGATATTGGCCTCTCATAGAGAAAATATTGTGGACTGGATGACCTTGAGTGAACTCATCTGCCACAAAAGGTTTTAAAAGATAAAAACCTTTATAGTCCATTGCCATTCTTCTGAATCTTTCACATTATTAACTTCATCCCCTTATAATACCTCTTTTCAACAGGAAGCTATCAAGTGGATTCCAAGAATGTGGTCAATCTGACCCAGCTCCTTCAGATTCATTTGTCTCGTGATAAAAAGTATAGACAGAATACACCAGGTGTACAGAAGAAGATAAAGAGTTCAGATGTCTATGTGGAACCACTGTAAGTAGATCTTTTCTCTCCAGTAATGTAATTTTATCTTGCTGTATCTAATTGCAGGTGGTTGCTGAATCATAACAATGTCCCTAAAGCCTGAAGCAATGAGAGAAAAATCAAGATTATTTTCAGTTGTCTGAAGTGATTCATTCCACTGTTGCACAGAAGGATATTTTTCTTAGGAATTCATAGATTTCAGTAGTTTGAAAAGTCTTCTCTTATGAAAAAGTTCTAAAACGTCCTCTAAGGTGAGAAGATTCATGAATTGGTTCAGTAGTCAACCACCAACATCTTGCTTGGTGGTGAGACAGAGACTGAACTAGCCAAGTATTGTCTTAGATGCATTACCCCCAAAAGACATTTCTGACACTTCTAAATTTAAAATGATAATGTGATTCTTCTGAATTGGTGCTACTTTACTGATTTACCTGTGATTTGCATGAGAACTTCTGTTTGCAAAGAAAGGCACAACTGGTTGTTCTGCACTGTTTGAGCACATTGGTGGCCTCATATTCATGGTCAATGTGCCACTTGGAATACAACTTGGGAGTCTCCTTGCCAGCCATAGACCTCTGATACTTGAGCAAGACCTTGCTCACCATTCAGCCACAGGTGTCAGTTCCATTCATAGCTATCCCCATCTTTTAAATTATTCAGTGAGTTTGATCCCTGCACTAGAGGGCAGTCCTAGTCAGCTGCACCAGGCAGTAGGTATGTCACACCAGCCCCAGGAAAGGTGGGACAAGTCTCAGGACCTGCCTTTTAGTCCTTCAGCCTCTTAGTATTAGCCTTTTGCCAGGGCCAGGAATGAGCAGCACAGGCACTGCCACTTCTCTTCATGAGCAAGAAACTGAAGTGCGGTGGCTGAGTGACAAGTACTCAGACAAGGACAGGACTTGGACAGCTGGCACTGCTTTCAGTAAACATTTAAGAGCTTGCGATTGTCCGGAAAATCAAGTGTGAATAGGTTTACGTAGTCCCTTATACCATCATTGCAGCCATCAAAACATTTCTGTTTCCTGCAAAGCTTTGTGTTATTCACAAGTCCAATTGGCCTGCTCCATACCACCTTCATAAATGACTGCATTCACTTGTTTGGAAGGTCCTGAAACATTTAAAATCCTGTTTGAATTGTAAGCAAGATAATAGGAGTATCCATTCCCTCACCTGCTTTCTCCCCAGGGCAGCTGAACGTGCCTGGCTTCTGGCTGTAGGTTGGTATGGGCTGTGCCCTGCGGCACTACAAGGGCAAGGGATTTGGTAGACCCTTTTAGAAAGAGCATGGGTTCCCATGAGACAGAATTCACCCAATATTTGGAAAGGAAAGCCATCATGTGAGTAGGGCAGTGTGTGTGAAGCACAAAGCAGAAGTAAAACTGGAATTTGATAGCAATAGGTCTGGGATGCTGAGTATTTGATTTATTTAGGGAGAAAGGAATTTTTCTCCCTCATAGCCAGCACTGAATCATTCATGGAATTCTGAATTTGCCTCTTGAGAAGTAGGCGTTGCTTGATGCCTCAGACAAGATACTAAACTTGGTGGTTGCCAGTGCGACCTGGCCTACCAGATCCTGTGCTCTGTTGAAGGGAGAACTCTGGCAACCACCTGCTTGGATATTTCTGCCCTTGTGTGCAGCCAGATTTACAGCACCACAAACATGAGGAAATTATATCCAAGAAGGAAAGTCACAGAAATACCACACTGTTAAGTGAATAGCAGCTTTTTGTAAAGAGCAGTTGACTTCACAAACTGGCCCCAAATGGATTTTGGGTAAGAGCTGTTTTTCTTCCATCAAAAAGCTGAAAAGAGGCAGAGAAACAGAAGACTGTCTTATTAGCTCTGGTTGAGGGCCATGCCACCAAGCAATCTTGGTGAATCCTCCTCCTCCTTCAGCCCTCACATGCACTGCTCAAGACTGTCTGCAGCCCACTTGCTGCCAAGCCTGGCTTTCCACCATCTGCACCAGACAACCTTTTCTTTTGGCCTGCTGCTGCTGTTCAGGGCTCCGTCAGTTCAAATGGCAAACATGGATACAAGCATTACCAAAAGCAAAGCCCCATGTGGAGGGGAGAGTGTGCATCTGGACCTGGTCCAAGATGAGTAAGTCTTCTTTCTTCCTTCACGTACTTAAGCAGGAACCAGGAAATATCTTCAAGGGATTTTTTTTTTTTCTAATTCCTGCTCATACTATTTTTAAAGGACTGGCAATTTGTAAACATCCTCAAAGCACAAGGTGTGCTCTGAGCTTTTGCTTTCTCAGGTTTCATGTCTGTTTACATTACAGTAAGTCTAAATAAATAAAGGGCAATAGTAGCATCTCTTTGCTCTGTTTTCTGGCTGATATTTCCAGTCTGGTCTGGAACAGCTGAACCCAGGAAGGGATTCCCGCTGTTGTCAAGGGCTCTAAATGAATATTCCAGTGCCAGTCCTACATTTCTTTTATTTTGCATGCCCTTAACTCCCACCAGTTTCACTGGGTGCTGACACTTTTTGCCAATGGCAGCATCAGATCCCCCAGCAGGGCTCTATCTCCTGTGTTGAGGCTATAGGAGATTTATGTCTCATTTCCCTGTGCTGTGTGTAATCCTTTTCTGCAGCATAAAGACATAGAGAGTACAAGGTCCTACCATTCTGATTTCATAGTTTGTACAACACCTTTGTACTCTTCATTTCTGCAAGGGACTGCATGCAATGCAGGACAGTAAGGAGGAGGAGAGCTAAGGCCTTGGGAAGTGCTTGTCCTGATCACTGAGACTTAGTAGCTCCTGGGCATGACCAAAATAATTTTTAAAAAAACCCGAACACAAATCTTTTTTTAAAACATCACAGTCCTTTCCTTTTTCTCCTTCCCCTTTCCTTTTCATCCTTTTTTTTTTCACTTGTCTCCGTCTCCTTTTTTAGCCTCCTCTCCTATGAGCACCAAAATTTCTTTTAACCTTCTCTCTCAGATTTTCAGACATCTCTGGCCTCAAACAGGAGCTCGTGTACCCAAACCCCACGAGAGAGGCCTATTCTTACCTTATTTCTGGCCTATTTTTGTTATGAGGAGACGTGGGTGCCCTCTGAAGCTCAGAATGGTATCCAGGGTTTCAGATGCTTCCCCTGACCCCTGTGGCACTTGTCCATCACTTGTCCATCACACGTACTCTGTGTAAGGTACCTGTCTACTTACAAGGGACAAAGAAGTCACTACAGTGGTGAACTGCTGTCAGTTTGGAGAGTAGAAGGGTAGGAAATGTCACTCTGCTTTCTCTTTTGTAGGGAAAACAGTGGGAGAGCATATCATAAAATGACCGCTTGAAAGGCAGTAAAGGACAAAAGGACTGAACTCAGTCCCATTTCAGGTCAGCTGGGTGCCAGGTTTGCTCCTGTCCAAGGTATGTTAGCTGTTTCAAGCATTTTTCTTCATGGCAGTGATAGTAGATAAGGTTTATGAATAAGAACCTGGAAGACAGAGACATAAAGAGGACATTTGCTTCACAACACAAAGGTGGGGCTGTTCCCAAGGAGAAAATGCTGGCCCATAGAGCTGGACCTAGGCCACTTTTGGATGAGGCAGCAGGCTACACAGCAGCACAATCCCATCAGCCCAGTGCTAGCTCTGGTGCTGACAAGGAGCCCTTGGGTAGTTGTGCCTTTTTGTGTAGCCTTGTTGGCCAGTTTAAAAGCAGCCTGTTTGTGTCAGTGAAGACTGAGGTAGAAGATGTGATTTGGGTTGTGAAAGAAATGGCAGACCAGAAACTCAGCAACACTCTCAGGCGCTCCATGTCTTCTTTTCCTGTATTATCCAGTACTGCATCCCTTTTGTCTGTCACCTTGCCCCAAAAGTAACATCATATCAGATTGATTCCTGGCTTACCATTTTGGGAGCATGGACATATTGGACTCTGTCAATGAAGTTTATATAAAATGAAAAGTATCCTTAAAAAAATTAGACAATTCTACAGTTCTCTAAAACCCTTTATTGACCTGCATTAAACCTTCCACATAAACCTTCTTAAAGGCTCTGCAAGTCAAATCCTGCCTCCTCAATGCTTTTTCCCATAGGAATTGGCGGGCCTCAGATAGTATGGTTAATTGGGAAGGCAAATACCATAGAGATGATGCCCAAGGACAGAAGTGCATTATATTGCATGGGGCAGAATATATCCAGGCAAGGGCAGAAGGGATGGTGAAGCAACAAGCCCTATTGTGTTTCACTGAACTGAGAAGAACCAATTCCATGGCAGCAGGTCTGTTAATTTAGTAGTAATTTTGCATAACAGTTTACCAGACTAGCACTGCAATTCCAAACAAAGTCGTAAAACCTTTAATAATAACTCCTGGGTTTAAAGGAAGACGTATTTCACCTTTTTTGTCTCTTTAGCTTTCCTTTTCCTTTGGAAAAATGCCTAACAGAAACTGCATGTGTTACTTGTACACAGTAGTACATAAAATGAGGAAGCCTTTCAGAAATCTTTCTCGTCTTGTTTTAGAAGTGGATTCAGGCCTGTAAATAGATGCATTCTTTCCTGCATTAGCAGTTTATTTCATTTTTAATCAACCACTGATGCTATCCCAATATCATTTAACCTGTAATCATCTTTTGTCCAGAAGCCCAAATATTTGTATTGCTAATAAGTACTCACTAAGGTGGCACTCAGGTGGTTTTTCTCCCCCGAATGCTGCCAAGTAGTTAAGTTATAATATATTCAGAGATTTGAAAGCTGCAGTCTAAGTACTCTCCCTAGTTATAAAATGACTATTCTGGGAACTAATCCAATTAGTTAGTTACAGTTAGTACACTTACTTATTTCCAGTAACAGCAGGTTCAGCCTGGTTCAAAGGTAAAATACCTGGTGATGTGTAATGGCACATAGGGAAGTTCCTCTCTGAGAACAACTATGATCACCTTGAGGCAAATACATTAAAAATCCATGAAGACTTGTACTATATGCGGTGTTGCTAGAAATGCTGCTTTTCTCAAATTCTAATCTTTTATTTAAGCAAAAGTTAATAGGCTTTTTTCTTCACTAAGAGATTGTGGCAATGTGTAGGGCAAAGCCAGCTGACACTGAACTCTAAAATGTTTGACTTAGCAGAGCTGAAGGGAAAGCCAGGAAGAATATGTGCTGTGCATGGTAATCTGGAAGTGTGCACATAAGCAAATGTTCTGGTGCCATGGACATTTCAGATCTGAAATATAAATGCAGCCTTTAGATCAAAGGGTTCCTAAGTGTTTTATTATGCCTGTCTATCTAATAATATTGAGCAAACTCCAAAGTACCAGTATCTGGTAAACATGCATTTACCCACCTCTGATATGGAGCAATTGCAGGAATCAATCGTGGTTACTCTCTAACAGCATGCAACAAACTAATTTCAGTTTTGTGGCAGGAGGATTGGAAGCTCTTACTCACACATGAAATGATAAGAGAAAGTCTTGCAGCTGATACCCTTGCCATAGTTTTATGTGCACGTACCTCAGTCTTTCCAAAGGAGCAGAGACCAAATGCGAGGTTGAGGTTAAGGACAAGGTCTTGAGTGCTGCTTGGGTCTGAGGATTGCCCTGGGGGTTCTTGTGAGGTGGAGAGTGGTGGGATGGAGTGGGGAGGCTGCAGAAGCACTGGCCCAGCACAAGGAGAGCAGCAGCAACTGAGATTTCCTTGAAGGTGCACAGATCTTCACTGGTAGGTGGGTGGGTTTGGGAAGGGCTGCCTGTGTTTGCCAGGCCTCTTCACCCGTGTTGTCTGGTGTTGCACAGGCGGCTGCACAGGCAACAGTGGGGACTTCAGCACCTCTGCCGGGTTTCTGTGAGTTCCAGCTACTCTGAAATGTCTGGCACTGAGTGAGCACATAGTGCCAGTTGTTGTTCAGGCTGGGCAGTGGTGTTGGTGGTATCAAGTGGAGCTGGCCCAGAAATGGCACTTCTGAGTTAACCACTATTGGCCATATTAGCACACAAGGTGGTACAGCAACTGGCTGCCGGTAATTGAGGAAGGGCAGAAGCTCACTAAAGGACAGAACAGCTTGATCTTGAGAAGACAGAGAAATGGCATGAAACTAGAGGAGGAAGAGAAGGAAATACTCATCGCATACTCCTTGAAATCTCACTGGCTCCTCATTCATAAGGCTTAATGGTATTGCCACTCTTTTCTGGCATTTGAATTGGGAAGGGTTCAAAAGTTGTTCAAATGTTGAATATTGCAAATGAGCCGCAATCACCTTTTTCCTCTGCCAGGGGGACAGAGAAGCATTACAATTTTTCATACGGGGGGGGAGGGAAAAGGTGGGGGGAAGGGAGTTAAGCTGTTGGAGCTAGGGTATAATAGCACTTTTTCTGGGTATGGCTGGGTTTTGATTGGTTGTTTTTTCCTCCATACCAGGCTTTTCCAGCCCTGAATTATTTTAGTTAGAACATGTTACTATTTTCATCTCTCATCAGTCCAAACCACTGACCTAGTACGTCTTCTGATATAGAAATGCATTATTTGATATGGGAAAATTGGTGTCAGTTTAAAAAAATGAATTGCACGCTCACCAGCCAAAGAGAGCCCTTAAGGACCAGGTCTCAGGCTCTGTATTTGCAAATGAGTGCTGACTCAGGTAATTGAGTTTTTGGCAAGATAGTCAGCACCCCAAAATGTCACATTGAGGCCCAAAATATGTTAAAACATCTCTGCTAAGATCATCTGTGTGTCCCCCAATTTGTTTACAGAACTATCCTAAATAAAAGGTCAAAACTTCACTGGAGTTTAGCTACAAGATTCTGAAAATAAAGAACATCCAGCATGATTTCCTTCTCAAATTCAGTGTATTATGTGTTAATTTAAAACTTTCCACTCCTGTGGAGAGCAAAAATTGAACCTAGCTAGAGGCAAGCGGTGAAGATAAAGTGTTTGAATTGTTCTGACCCTGCAAAGAGAAAATCCCAAGCACACAAATCAACTCTACTAACAGTAAAACAAATCAGGTCCTTAACATTTTCACAGCCATATCTGAGTCATGGCGTTTCGATAACACCACCAAGAATGCTATTGCCAATTATTTAATTATTCAAGGAAGAATATTCCCCAGCCTAGGCTTTCTACCAACTCTCTTCTCACCATTGCTGGAGGATTGCTCTGAAAAAAGATGGCCTTACGCTGGCAGAACCCTGTGGAAGTCTGTGGGAGTTTGCTTTCACTGTGAGTTGCAGGAAACAGTTGGTGAAAAGCTAAGTCTGATGGTAAGTGCTGTCAGGCAAATGGCCAAATCCAAGAAGGAATACAGGCACCTAAACATTCACTGATCTCTGTGACAGGCTGTGGCTTACATTTCTTCAGGTGGCTTGCTCCTGTATCTTCTTTTTCCTTTCAGGATTAACATATCAAAGTTCTAAAGCTTGTTTATTTTCACAGAGAATAAAAGAATGTGTGTTTTCAAGAGCTGTGGGCGAACTGGTCAGCAGTGCAGAAAGGAGAGTTCTGGGGAGGATGGTTAAAAAGCCAGGGGCAAATTTAGGTTACTTGAGGTGCAGATGGGCCATGTTGAATGCACAGTGCCTTGGCTGTGCTGTGTGGCTGGACAGAGGGTGGCAGTGAGCCTGGGCACAGGCAGTGATGCCTCACAGCCTGCTGATGACAGCTGTGCTCTGGTGCAACAGGGACATCCAAGGAATCAGTCCCAGAGGAAATGGAGCCAGTGTTCTGGTGGCCCTGAGTATCCTGTACAAGCATCTTAGCTGCCTCAGGTTTCCTAAAGAAAAGTAGGGCATGGGAGAGTTGTATTCTCCAGTTACTTTACATCTTGCAGAAGTCCTCAGAGGCCACTAAACCTTACAACCCTTGGGGCATGAAAATACAATGTGACTGAAAAAGCTTCTCATACAAAAGAGATCTAGGAATGCATCAGATCTAAGCATGGGCAGTCTACTGAAATGCAGCACATACTGCTCTGATTTAGGAGCTGACAAGCCAAGCTTTCATCAGTATCCACCACATAAGCAGATTTCCCTGAGAATTCTGTGGTTTTCCCAGCCTGTGCCTTTTCAAGGTGGCATCACTGTCCTCTTAGAGTCGCTGCAGTTTATTGCTGGGGACACCCATACTATGCAAGTAAAATCCTCACACAGCTCCTTCTTTCCAGTGCTGTTGCTTCTCTACTCTATGTGGAAGGTCTCCCAGGCTGACACAGATGTACAGAAAAATGTGCACAAGAAATGAATGCTTCCCTGGGCAGGCACACAGCAAAGAGGGTTTGTTCCACCCTGTCAGATATCTAGAAGGTTAATCTTGGTGGTGATGCAGCCTGGGACCTGCTCTTCCCTGACGCCCACCTTTCATGATCCGCAGTGGACTTTGCATTGCTTTGATGCACAGTCTCCAGGGCTGGGTTAGCAGTCAGCCCTCAGAGATCACAGGAGCACAGCCCGCACCAAAGTCAGCAGTTTTGCCTCCTGACTTGACAAAGACCTTCCCTTCACTTGCAGCTGCCCTGAACCAATTTGGCTGTAAATGTAGCTAGATTGAACACAGGTTTTGCTGAACTAAGATTAACAAATTCAAGCCCTTATTAGCATCTAACTTCCAGAAGTGGATGTGGTCTAAGGAGACACATAAATGCTTTTTTACTTTGTGAGAAGGTAAAATGTTGCTTAATTCATTGTGACAGGTCAAGATTTCTATTAGAACAAGAGGCTTGAAGAGGGAGTACATGCTTTTGTGAGGGAGGGAGACAAAAAATAAATACAAAGAACCATCACATACGTATATAGCTACTGAAAAAAAATTAAACCTTTTAAGTGCAGTACTCATCTTTGCAGTAACAAAATCCATCTCTTTTATGTCTCAGGGAAAAGTATTATAAAATTGCAGGCCTTGATCAATGGTAGATGAGTCATTTAGTGACAAACTGTAGTGATGAGTCCAAATCTTTTAATTTGAGTACATTTTAATCTCCTGTCCTGTTTAATTAGCCAATCATGGCAACTTGGATGGAGAGTGATAGACTGTGCATATCAAGTGTCTTAAATTCCTAATTTTATTTGTAAACTATCAGTGAAGAGGATGCTAAATAGGCTAGATCCTGACCTCTTCCTGAGTGCCATTGCACTTATTTAACCTAGATGAAGAGCATGCCTGGAAAGTTAAAAGGAGTTCACTAAAACTTCAGTGAAACTGGGAAGACATCACATTTTGAAAGAGGAATACTTGACAGCTTGCATTATGACCTAGAAACTCAGTCACTGCATTTTTATAACCTTTCTGCTAAAACCAGGAGCATACAACCCTGCCCTGCTCCAGAAACGATAACATCCTGTCAGTTTGTGTGGAAAATGCAAGTGTTCTCTGAACTTACTGTAGGGCTTTGTTTTGCTTTGCTTTTTATCTACCTTGTTTCTCCTAGTCTCCGGCCTTCTGTGTTTGCTAAAGTTATTCAAGAATGCAATGCCAAACAACGCCCTATTACTGCTCTGCAGCTTTCATTTGAGAAGGCAGCCTCTCAGATGTACTCATCCTAGCTATAGCTACCTTCATCCACAGTTAGGGTTGCACAATCATTTCCATTTCAAGAGTGCTTTCTTTTCCGTTGTTGTTGTTTTGTTTTCATCTCTTCCCCCTGAAGTTGCTTATAACTTCTCTAAACTGGATCATTCCGGCTGAAATTTTCCATGCTGGGTGTCTACCTCAGGCCTCTTTTGCTTAATTTAAAACAAAACAGCTTCATTATCATCCATTTCTGAGAACAAGATGATGCAAAATATGCACACTTCCCACATTAGGAATCTTACTGTAAATTGAAGCGCGCTGGTCCATTCACTCCTTTGCCTTGTTTGGAGGTCAATGCAAAGCTGCCCTGCTTCTTAGAAGTGCTTTTGTCATTACTGTGGTATTTCTGGAAATCTGAGAAAGTGCAGGACTGAAACTCTTTGGCTCTGCCTGGTTAGACGGAACCTAGAGTTTGCAAACTAAATTCTGTAAAAATGTGCCAGCCTTTCACATGGAAACCAGCATAGTCTGAAGTGTCACAGCAGTGGCAGTACCTGCCTGGCCTCAGGCAAAGATCACAGGCAGCAGAGAGAAAAGGGTCAGCCACAGGCAGAGGATTTTCCTCTCCAGGTCCATAACTAAAATCTGGTTTTGCTGTTCATGTTCAGCGCATAATTTATTCTATTTTCCTCTTAGAGAAAGGCTATGGACATGAGTTTTCCAGCAGGAGTAGTTTCTCTGTTATCTCAGGTGGGAAAGGGCTGATGAGGAGTTGATGTTCCAGCTATATCAGATAACCCTTGTGAGGACTAAGGTGAAATTTTGATGTTCTACTAAACCATTGTTTAGTTTCCTTTTAGTACTTCGGAAGCGTTTGGAATGTGCTTCACACACCACCATTAACATTGCAGCCATTCAGAAGCCAGATCTGCCATTGCAACTATCTTCAGCTCTCGTTTATGGCATGACAGAGGTGTGGAGAGTATTGAGAAACAATTCAGAAATTATGATGTCAATGTGACCAACTGGAGAGCTACATCAACCTCTGGACTCCGCTCATTAAACTGTCTCCTCTGGGACTTACGATGTTTCCTTAATAAGATTCAAAGTGTTGCTGTTTTCTTTATGTCAGGCTTCTTCCTCTCATCCCCCCTCCTTCTGGCTTATGTTAATGAAAATATTACCACACAGTGAATAAAGAGCATATATGTGGCTAAAAGTAAGTGTTACGGTAAGATATCAAACCTCCCATCAAAATAATTA